>NC_045797.1:5758189-7008189 GCF_009873245.2 Balaenoptera musculus | reverse complement strand
GAAAGAAAAATTCTTTCTCCTTTTACATAAAATAATCCTATTTATAAAAGCATTTTCCTCCCAGTTTGTCAAGGCTTAGCTCTGTTTTTTGCACTTTCGTAATTGGCTTTTTTTTTTTAACTTTATCATGTATTATAAGTTGCCTTTATTTTTTAAAACGTCAGGCTTCAAGTGATTGTGGCAAGAGTTGAAATAATGTGGATAGTGAACAAAGCCACATTGTACCGAAGATGCACATAGGGGATCAATCACTTCCAACTAAACAATTCACTGATTTCTGTACACAAAAGAGATGTATGAAGCTTTTGAATTCAGCCCTGCGTAGAAACTTTTCACAATGAAAGATCCCCTTCACACAGCTTCCATATCCTGTTTCATCCAAAGTCCTTATTTCAGTATGCCATGAAATACCTAGAAAAATTAAATATCGGCCCCTCCTGTGAAGGCCTGGGCCAAGAATTAAGATTGCTTAGAAATAACCTGAAAGATTATCTGAATCTGTTTTTGCTTTGTTTTGGTAACCCACACGATCAGAAATATGCTTTAGCCCTATGGATGTAAAAATTAACTGACTAGAAATGGAAAAGGGTATGTTAATAAATCTACAAACCTAAAAACAAAATAGTTTCTTAACACCGTATGTTCTAGTTCGGTATCTTCCAGCCCTACCACCACCCCGCCCCATCAGAAGGACCCAGTTAATTCACAAGAACTGCTTGCTGCCTGAGATTCTTGCCAGAGCACTTAACAGGCCCCTCATTTGTTGGGTGGTTTTATGGGTCTCTGGTGCTGAGCAGAGGTAAGGACAGCTTGCAGGGCATGAGCAAGACAGATAAAACCACCCTGCTGTGCACATTGAGTCCATTCGCACTGGCTCTCATACAGAAAACAAATTGCAACCTCTCACAAAGGGGCTCTTTTCTGCACTAGCAACCCTGAAAAGTGCAGGCAAAAATGAGTAAATCAGGCAACTTCACATCAGGAGGAGGAAAAAAAAAAATGGCTACCACTGCAACAGCTGCTCTCATAATTAAGAACAGATTTCATCACTAAACTCTTGCTGGTTCTGTCTACAGCAAAACAAATACACAGATGTGAGGCATTTACATACTGGAAATTTTGTACTGGGTAACCAAACCGAATTCACCTTTTCTGCTTTAAAATAGTCTGTTAAAAATATCATCCAAAGAGAAAGCGTAAGCCAATGTTCAAACCTTAAGTACAACTATATTTCTGTCATCATCTTGCAACTAAATTTATTTTGGCATTCTCCCAAATTCACTTTCTTTTTACATATTCAGCATTGCAATGGACTGCCATGGACATGACCTCTTTCAAATAATGAAAATGTGCTACCAGCTTCTTTTACTCATAAAATTGGCTCAATTTATGGCTGCCTCATTTATCCATGTTTTAAAAGACTGCACAGCACATGCAGTAAAACAAATAGCATTTGACCTTTTTAAAGGTAAACTGGTGTGCTGTTAAATCAGATAAATAAAATTAATGAAATGATAAAATTGTAATAAAAATGGGTAGGTAAGGACAAATTAATGGAATGCCACGCTGCTGCAAAGAGAAATCTACAATTCGCACAACATGAATGACTCACACACAAAAGGCTGAACAAAAGCAGCCAATCATATAATGTACAAAAATGGGCAAAAATCATTTTGCTGTTAAAGTCAGGATAGTGGTCAACCACGGGTGGGTAGGGTAGGTCCTGTGAGGGGGCATAAGAGGGCTTCTAAGGGCCTGGTAATGCTCCATTTCTTAATCTGGGTGAGGGTTACACAGACGTGTGCAATTTGTAAAACTTCTTCAAGCTGTATACTTAGGATCACTTTTCCATTGTATAAATGGTACTTCCATAAGAAGTAAAAAAATAATAATAAGATTAAATGAAAAAGATAGTCAAGGCATGCACTAAAGTTCATGATTCTCAATGAGCTGCTCACCAATTTGAGCCAGGACCTCTTCACATGACCCAGTCTATCCAGTGATCACAAACTTCCTGACGCTGTTACAATAGTATCCTGATTAACAATCTTAATCAAGTCGTAAGTTTTACTTCCTGAGTGACTAAGTTGGCCATACTTGGTCACTTAAATGTCCTCGGACAGCTTCTTATTTAATAGGTTAAACTGATTACCAGCCCCCTACAAAAGGTGTGGATGTTAAATAACTTTCTATTGTGTATTTCATTAGCACCGCTACAATTTAAAGCAAAGAAGCAGTTCTAAACGTGTCATTTTCAGTAAAATGTGGTTCTAAGCGCATTTTTTCAATGACGTGTTATCACACTATTTTGCCCAAGGAACAATAATCCTTACAGAGAGCCACAGACGTAAAGAAGCTAAGAGAAAGGTAGAAAAGATAAGATAATGCCAACACAAGTTGACTTATTTCTAAGAGTCCGAATACTTAAAATTAGATTTAAAACACTACCACTGCCAAAATATCCAGTAGTTCAGTAACAGTTCAAAATATCGTGCAGTTCAGTAATGTTTGGTGGGTTAAAGAGTGGTTGAGTTTTCATTTGGAATTGCAATTTCGGAAGCTAACGTTAATGCTGTAAATAAGCGTTAAGACAGGAGCAGACCTGGGGAAGCTTACTAAATAAGTCGTGGTGCTGATAGGGTGGTTGTTTTGCACGTTCTCTCCTCCCAGTTGGGTCTTTGATGAACAAAAAGGCTTATGGTTACAAACATAATCACACACACTTTAAGTGGCTTCACAGCTGCACTTCTCAAATGGTGACCATCAATGCATGAACCAGGGGTCAAAGGCATAAAGAAGCTTTCTTTACCCTGAGAGGAGGGTCTCACTGACCCCTCTCATTATGTTTGTTCATCTATTTCAACATTGTTGCAAAGGCTGACTTCTCTTCTGATAGCTTGATCCTACCCCGTAATTCATGTCAAACCATTAAACCTAAAAGAAAGGGATATGGGACACTTCATCCATAATCTCTGCGCGAATCTCTCTGGGGTCCACATTGATTAGGGAAAACCCAAGAGAACTTGTACCCAGCACAACAAGCTCTCCACACACTCGTGTCTGTTGCAATGAACTGAAATAACCCAGCATTTGGTTTTGCCTTCACGTGCAATGATCCCACAGACAGGGATATCTCGGAGCTAATGTTAGTTTAGGTCCATCCACAGACCCTCCCGTGTTCATGCCATTGTGAGATACAGCCGGGGACCCAGGACAAGGACAAGGTTTCATTTTAATTTATTCTCAACTTTAGCTGGGATAAGCGACATTACTTGGACTTTGGCTTATACCAGACTATGGGCACTTACTTGCTTTAAAGAACTCTTTTGTAGCCAAAATTTAAGAAAACTAGATCTGTATCCTTAATGAAATTATAGATTTCAAATTCCTATTTACTCTTAGAGTGGGGACACTTTCCTGCTAACTGTCTGCTACCCCAAACGGAGGTTTTATACACACGCTTTTAATCCTGAGCTACCCATAGCTTTTGAAAATGTATTCTCTGGTGTTTAAGAATTTAATGTCTGGCCAGAATTCTGACAAGAAGTAAGATATAAAGTATATTATTTTCTCAATCTCCAGCCTGGGATAACGCTTGCTTACAAAACACTATGAGTCCTTTGTGGGGAAAAAAAATCACTATGTTTTTAAGCTTCTTTTTTAACTGGACATTAATTTGTGGAGCACCTGCAATGGTAAGCACCGTACTCAGTGCCCAGGACACAAAGATGTATAAGACAGGGTGCCAGCCTGACTGGGAGCTCACAGATTAGTAAAAGCGACAGCTACATAAATGGATGGGTGGATGGATGGATGGATAAAAATGGAGGGACGAGAAGTGCTGTGAAGTAACAAAGAAAGTAGCTCATTCCATGAGGAGTAGAGGTTTCACAGAGGAGATGGTAGAGAGGTTTAGTGACGGGTGCCCAATGGGGTAAGGGTGAGTGGATGCAGCAGATTTCAGGTAGGGAACAATTCACCGTAAAACACAGAGGCATGAGAGCACGTGGTGTGTTGGGGGACAGAGTCAAGTTCTGAGTGGCTAAAGAAGAGTGGACCTGGCTCAGGGTCCTGAGGTGTGAGCCAGAGGGGCGGGTGAGGTGAGATGGTGAAGGTCCAAGTATCTGGATTTTTATCTTCTAGGTTAGTATTTTCTAGCGTATGTTTCTCAGAATACGAATTCTGTAAGTTGCTCTGCAAAAAACAAAAACAAAACAACAACCAAACTAGTGTTGTGGTCAAGGGAGCTTAGAAAATGCTGCTTCGAATAGTCTCCTTTCAGAGATTCACAATCCACATTTGGAATAAGAGGCTGAGAAATATGGGAGTAAAAACCAGTGTAACTTAAACATCATTTTCGCAGAACTACTGATAACCCTCCCAACGTGGAAGACACCTGTGGGATGCTGAAAGCTGCTCTAGAACAGTGAGGAACAAAAGGAGCTGCTGGAGCCAGAATGTAACATGATCAGACTCGTGTTTTCCTTTTCATTTCCTCTTCATTAGAAAAAAAAAAAATTTTTTTTTTTTTTTTTAATCAGTACACGTCTGGTAGTGATGTGGAGGCTAAACTACACTTGGAAGAGATTAATGGCAAAAAACCAAGAGGTGATAAAACCCAAGGATGAGGGATCCCACTCAAGAGCCTTTCTTACATAAAATTAAAAGGAATTAATGACGGAGTAGAGGTGAATGATGGAAACAGCAAATGACAATGGCTTCAAAGGTTCTAGCTTAGAGCCCAGAGGAAAGGCCCTCTTTTAACCAAGACACAGAATTTCGGATGAAAAGCCCTCTGCGGAAGGCAGTATGAGCAGCGCTGGTCATTTTAAATCGGGGGTGTCTACAAAAACATCCATAAGGGCACATCAAGAAGCAGTTAGAAATATGGCTCTTCAGTGTAGAAGGAAGGTCGAGACTAGAGATACATGTTATAATCGTACAGATGATATATGAAGTCATCGGACAGATAAACTCCTTCCCCTACCCTCATGGGAAAACTTGTAGGGCGAAAATAGTACAGAATCCAGAATACCAACACTGCAATGTATAAAATACAAAATTAATTAATCAGCTTTATGCAACTTTTTTTTGATATTTTAATCCTAGGGGGTTTTATTGTCATTTATTGTAATCTTAAAGTTTTATTGCAATGTAAAAGGTTCTATTTTACATTATCCAAAACAGAAATATAGTGCAGAGGCAGACAAGGTTGTATATTATATTTTATTATACCATGTCATTGGTATATCATGAAAAGGAACCAAAATAGGTTTGGAACAGAACAGGGTCTAATTTAATACACCTGAAGCCCAGAGCAATTAAGAGAACTGACCAAAGTCTTGCCGCTGGTTAGTCTCGTTGGCGACTAACCCAATAATGATTTTAAAAAGGAAAAAGAATGAATCTGGGGCCTAGGTCTGGAAAGGAGACTGAGAAGTCCATCTGTGAATTTTAATCAAAACCATGTATTTTTTAATCCTATGAAATGAGAAGGTTGAAAATCAGTTCAAAATATGATGTTCTCTTTCATTTTACTTACTTCTAAGGCATGTGAGAAAGCAAGTAAAATCAAATAATTCACTTGAATAAGATTATTCACAGATATTAGAAAGGCATTTTGCTGCTTTCACATGTTCTCCTTTTAGTTTTAATTGCTGATCTTAGAGTGTTAACAATATTAACGAGTTTTTTTCTTGATGTAGCTGAATTGTGTTTCATCATAACATCATGGCATTAGCCTGACTTCTTGGGAGGGCAGTGAAAAAAAAGCAATATCCTACATCAACAGGGGTCTTACCATCCCACACAGCCGCTCAACAAACAGTTCCCAAGTACCTAACACGAGTGAGGCACAGTCCTTACTCACCGAGGAAACACCAGGGAAAGGAAGAGGGAGCAGCACGATCATAACTGAGCTCCAGGAAGATTCCAGTAGCCACCACTTAATTGCGTACAATGATTTCAACGGACTAGCATTAAGTTCTTAAGCATTTAAGTACAGAATACTTTAAAACCTGTGTGAGGGCTTCCCTGGTGGTGCAGTGGTTGAGAATCTGCCTGCCAATGCAGGGCACACGGGTTCGAGCCCTGGTCCGGGAAGATCCCACATGCCGCGGAGCAACTGGGCCCGTGAGCCACGATTACTGAGCCTGCGCGTCTGGAGCCTGTGCTCCGCAACAAGAGAGGCCGCGGCAGTGAGAGGCCCACGCACCGCGATGAAGAGTGGTCCCCGCTCGCCGGAACTGGAGAAAGCCCTCGCACAGAAACGAAGACCCAACACAGCCATAAATAGATAAATAAAATTAAAAAAAAAAAAAGAAAGATGGAGAACATTCAATGCATTTGTTTAAAAAAAAAAAACAAAAAAAAACCTGTGTGAGATATAACAAGATTTACAACTCTCTTCAGAGAGAGGGGGATAAAACCCCTCAAGAGTTATGAAATACTGTTGCACTGCAATGGGAATGCACTTAACACAACTGAGCTGTACACCTAAAGATGGTTAAGATGGTAAATTTTATGCTATGTGGTTTTTTTTACCACAATTTTCTAAATTTTTAAAGGAATTATGGAATTAAATTATCTTAAACAACTTAAATTTGTCCATGAAATGCCTGTTCTATAACCCACAGGGAAGAGGGGAGCTTGCCAAGATTTTGAGGTGGGGAAGAAAGAGGTGAAATTGGATCTTTAGGAGATTAATCAGATAATGCTGTTCAGGGCTTATTAAAGAGAGGTTGACCAGATGAATATTCAAAAGCTGGAAAAGCTAGTATGAAAGTGAAGTAAATAGGAAGGTAGCACAAAGATTTGGAAGAATATGAGAGTTTTTTGGAAAGATCAACCAACAAGATATGGTATAAATAAAGAAGAACCCTAGATGATTCCAAGACATCAAGTTCCAGTGAGAACACGATACATGTTGGATGCTGTTTAACCACCAAGGCCCCTGAGATACATGCCAGAAACTCGAACCAAGAACTCAGATGAACCCAACTCACCGCAGCCCTCACAACTCAGCTGAGCCATCACTTTTTCTCCCAGGGAGGTTACCCTAACTCACCTATCCCTACATAGTCTTCACTTGAAGTTTACTGGGGAGGAGAGGGATTAACAGAGAAAGGAAACAGTCATTTCATTTCCAATTTGATGGAACTGAAGAAATTTCTGGAGGGTGAAAGAGTCTCTTCTAAAACTTCACTGTGCTCTAGGAAACAGAACTGAGAAAAATTAATCCCTTTACAGACTTTATGCCTTTAGGCAATCTGACAATTGGTGATCTTCCTTCGGTTTTGGATCTTAGTTCTGCAGGCAACTCAGAAACTCTCTTGCTCTGATCTGTACAAAAGGTCATCTGGTGTTTCCAGATCCATCTCTGTGGTGTTCCATTCACTAAAACAGCGGATTAAATTAATCTTGGCTGTTCAACATTCACAAGGCCTGCAAGGCTCTCCTCTCCATTCCAACGCTTGGGCAGAGGGGAAAAAGCTGAGTCAGAATGTCAGTATATTTGAGTTGAAGAATCTTACCACGGCATGTGGTATTGAAAAAATAAAAAAATAAAACTCAAGTTTTTAATTAAAACCTTCACAACCTTATCACAAAATGTTTCAGCCTTTACAGATTAAATGGAATTTTCCACTTAAAAGAAGCATACTCAATTTCTAGGGGAAAAAACAGTACCTGGAAAAGCAAAATGAATTTTTTTCCCACTGGAATGTACATATTTAGACTATCTTACCTACTTCTATTCTTTAAATTTAAGCTTAAATATTTATTTTCCATTTTAAAAGTAGGCATATTTTAATTTCTAATCTAAGGATATTGTGGTCTACTAAATATTTTATGTTATTTTTTTTTACTTCTGCTAGCTACCTAATCTATGAAATACAGCTCAGGAAAAAAATGCAGTCATAAAACCTGTTGGTATAAAGATAAGCAGTTTATTTAATATCTAATTAAATGTGGTCACCAGAGAAATCACAGCTTATGAAACTTTATCAGAAAAAGATTAATCCATTTCAGGCTTAACCCAAATGTCATAAGAGAACTCATGAATTTAGATAGGAATCCACTTATTATTCCAAGAAATTTTCATATTGAATAAGAAGAACCTATATTACTGGCTATATTTATACTTACTTCAATCAAACTTATATACTTTGTAATATCATTGATTTCAGGGGTAATCATCACATATAATAATATAATAGGGAGCCTTTCTCTATTTGTCAAAAATTTCTGTAATGTCCTAAAACACTTTATGAATTTATAGATCCCATTCTTCCAGAAATTCAACAAATTACATAGGCTGTGTCATTTTAATTCAAAAACAACAATTCAACAAAAACTACTGAACGAACACCTATTATACGTTGGACTCAGGCACTGGGGAAGTCAGAATGGGGAAATAATTCTTTCCTTTGAAGGGCTCATGGAAACCATGAGAGACAAACCTTTAAACAAGCAACCACTGATATACAGTAATAAGTACTATACGGCACAGACTGCTTGTTTTTCTCCAAATCTATTCGTGTCCTCTTCCGTAATGATAAAAATTTTCTCTGGGCACATGGTGACCCGCATAAAGACTGGATGCTTTCCTCAGCCTTCTCTGAAACTAAGAGAGCCGGGTGACTAATTCTGCCCAATGGGATATGAAAGAAAGTGGTTTGCGCTCCTTCCAAGTTGAACCGTGAAAGGGCAGGATGCACTCCGCTTTCCCTTCTCTCTTCCCAGGCTGGAAAGGAACATGGACCATCTTGGATCACGTGGATGAGCCTAACACTCCTACTGGTCATAGAACAACAGGAGAAAAGGAGCCCGAGTCCATAACAGGATATCACAGAACAGAAGCCCCACACCGTCTCAGATTTAAAATGAAAGAAAAATTAACTTCTGTCTTGTTTTCTAAGCCACTGTTTTTGGAATCTATCATGTGAAGCAGCACTCTGCTCTAATTAATTTATAATAGAAATGCTTCTTTTCCTGAGGATTGTGTAACTAGAAAATGCCCATTAAAAGGAAAAATGAAAATTTAATAGTCTAAGTGAAGGAGAGTTTGATTTATAACTTTTTCATGAAAAAATAAAACCCAGAATTATAACAATAAATTAATCTTACAATTAATACAACAGAAATGAGAATTAAAATTTTGTAAATTCTTAGAAAAAAATGACAAATAATCATTGGGGTATATATATATATATATATATATATTTTTTTTTTTTTTACAAAAATAAATGATCACGTGATACAACTATGGAAAAAAAATCGGAGGCAGTAAGAAACAGAAGGTACACCCCAAACTGAATCACTGACATGAAGAAGAGGCTTAGGAAAATAATAGTGAGTGCAGGTGAAAAAATACAGATCAAAGCAATTAGAAAGGAACTAAAAGATCTGAAAAAAAAAAGACCAATATGACTCAACATAAGGATAATTCAATTCAAAGGCAAATCAAAACCAGTATGTGTGAAAAATATGTGCAAACACTTAATATATTAAAAAAAAAATTCCCTGAACTAGAAGAGTGAACTAATCTTGAAAGACTGAAAGAGCACTCCATGTTTCAGGAAATGCTCAGTACTGAAACATTTTCATTAAGCTGCAGAATTTTAAAGAAGAAATTATTCAGGTATTTAAGCAGAAAGAATGAAACATCTACATGAAATAACAGGATGGGTATACCAGAATGTACATCAAAGCTCAAGAGCAGCTCCACGTTTGATGAATCCAAAGAAATATAAAGACAGGAAGAAAGAGAAAGAATGTTATCTGGAGTGAAGTTCATCTTATGTTTGTGATTTTTTTTCTGGATGGTAGGATTTGAGTTGGCTTTTATTTCTTTTTAAGATTTTTTTATTTACTTATTTATTTTATTTTTCGCTGCGTCGGGTCCTAGCCGCGGCACACGGGATCATCACTGAGGCATGCAGGATCTTCATTGGGGTGTGCGGGCTCTTTGTCGTGGTGTGCAGGCTTCTCTCTAGTTGTGGTGTGGGCTCCAGAGCGCATGGGCTCTGTAGTTTGTGGCACTCGGGCTCTAGTTGAGGCATGCAAGTTCAGTAGTTGTGGAGCGGGGGCTTAGTTGCCCCACGGCATGTGGGATCTTAGTTCCCTGACCAGGGATCGAACCCGTGGCCCCTGCATTATAAGGCGAATTCTTTACCACTGGACCACCAGGGAAGTCCCCTAATTTGGTTTTTAAATTTCATTGTTCTTCATTATTTAAATTGTTTAAATGAGCATGTAACTTATTAATAAAAACAGTAAGTAATGAAACAGAAAAATATCAAGAATAAGATGGAAAGTAAATATGCCAATATGTCAACACTTCTCAATTCTAGGTGGTGACTTTCTAATTTCCAAGTATTATTGTTGTATTTTATAAGAGGAACTGGCCTTGAAAAAAGGAATTTGGGGGCTTCCCTGGTGGCGCAGTGGTTAAGAATCTGCCTACCAATGCAGGGGACACGGGTTCGAGCCCTGGTCTGGGAGGATCCCACGTGCCGCGGAGCAACTAGGCCTGTGTGCCACAACTACTGAGCCTGCGCTCTAGAGCCCGCGAGCCACAACTACTGAAGCCCGTGCACTTGGAGCCCGTGCTCCGCAGTGCATGGGGTCACCGCGGTGAGACGCCCGCGCACCGCAACAAAGAGGGGCCCCTGCTCACTGCAACTAGGGAGAGCCCGTGCGCAGCAATGTGGAACCCAACGCAACCAAAAATAAATTAAATAAATAAATTTAAAAAAAAAAAAAAGGAATTTGGCAGGCAGACTAGGAAAGGATAACACTCCAAGCATAAGCAAAGAGAGAAAAGTGTGATAGAAAATGACATGCTTATTAGGACACAGCAAGATCACTGGTAAGCAGATGGAGATAAAGGCTGGGTCGGATTATATGCTATGTTTGAACTTCATTCTAGTCTTTATTTCTGTCACTGAGTCACCAAACATCATAAACCAATGAAAGTAGGTGTGTCTCTATCAGGTGCAGAAACAAACTCAATGTCTAGAACTCAGGGACAAAATAATTCTGTACTAGATGAAACAGAATCCTATTCTAGATGTTGAGGCAAAGATAAACAGGAAGGAAGCCTGACCTCAAGGTACTTAACAAGATATTTTTGAGATCAGATGGACACAAAGAAAAGTAAATAATAATATATGGTAATACAACACATGTGGACATGATAGGAATTTAGAAGAAAGTAAGTTCTTTGATGGTTGAAGCAGACTGTCAAAGTGGTAGGACTTGAGAAAGGCTGGACATGTTGACGTAAAATTTCCAGTTTCATAAGAAATTGTATCATAAGATCCCTACCTATAGCTATATCACAATTCCATAAAGATGGACCATTTATCTCTTTTCTTACTGAAATTATAAAGAAAAGATATACTAATTCATCAGTTATACTGGAATTTGACTATTTGAAAAAAGTAAAGCCTTACCTTATAGCAAAATAAGTTCCAGATAGGTAACTTTTCATCTAGTTCTTTCATGGTTTCATAGGTTAGATTTAACTCTTCAATATACCTATGGAAATAGCCTTTAAAACATGGGTTGGCCAAAAAGTTCGTTCGGGTTTTTCTAACCCAATACAAAGGAAGCCATCACAGGAAGAAAGATACAAAATGTAATTTCACTACTATAAACAATGTTAATCAAAAGACTAAAAATTGCTTACAATATATTTAGGAAAGGTCAACTTTAAAGAACTCTTTCTCAGTAAGAAAAAATACAAATACTTCAACAGGAAAATGGGTAAAGGACATGAACAGAAAATTTACAAAGATTATATATGATAAGGTTTTGTTCATTTAGAATTATAAATTAGGGCTTCCCTGGTGGCGCAGTGGTTGAGAATCTGCCTGCCAATGCTGGGGACACGGGTTCCAGCCCTGGTCTGGGAAGATCCCACATGCCGCGGAGCAACTAGGCCCGTGAGCCACAGCTACTGAGCCTGCGCATCTGGAGCCTGTGCTCCGCAACAAGAGAGGCCGCGATAGTAAGAGGCCCGCGCACCGCGATGAAGAGTGGCCCCCACTCGCCGCAACTAAAGAAAGCCCTCGCACATAAACGAAGACCCAACACAGCCATAAATTAATTAATTAATTAATTAATTAATTTTAAAAAAAAGAATTATAAATTAGATGTCTAAGAATTTTTTCTTGGGAAATATTATATCAACACAAAATTTATTTATAAGGCCATTCATTGCAGAAAAATTTACAATAGTGAAAATTAAAAAAACTGAAAACAGCTTAAATGCCCAACAAAAGGATTATGTAAGTAAATTATGGTACCTCCACAGGATAAAATCACTGAAATCTCTCAACTAAATAAGATGCAAAAAACAGCACTGAATGTTGCCAAAGACTGTTCAATGACATGATAAAGTGGTTATGGTATGTTAGAAAAATGAATGGGATAATGACCATATATAATAGATTCATTCCAATTCCATAAAGACGCTGGAAGTATAGGAAAAGACCAGAAAGATCTATACCAAAATGTTAATTATGATCATTTCCAGATTGTAGGATTACAAGTGATTTTTTTTCTCCTTTATGTTTTCAATTTCATCCAAATTTTTACAGTGAAGACATGCTACTTTCAAAATCTCTGCTGACCTCTGCAGCAAAACTTCTGGAGACAGTTGTCTATATGTAATGTGTCAATTCCTCTGCTTGATTCTCTCTTCAACCCAAACAGGCTTTGGCCCCAAAACATTTCCTCCATGTTACTAAATACAACATCAGCAAAATTTACACTGGTGATCATTCCCTCCTTGTCTTGACACCCTCTTTCCTTGTGGCTTCTGGACACTGCACTCTGTTTTCTTCCTGCCTACTGATCCCTTTTTCTCCGTCTCCTTTGCGGGTTCCCTCTACCCATCAACCCCTTGACGTAAGACTGCACCAGGGCTCAGCCCTCTTCTTGAGCCACACTCACGCCCTGGGAGACCTCATCCAGCCTCAAGGCGTTAGATACCACGTGTATGTGGGAAACTCCCAAATCTCCATCTCTGGCCCAGATATAGATTTCCTTCCCTACCAAACTCCAGAATTGTCACTGCAATTTGTGTGCCCACTTACCACCTCCACTTGGATGACTAAGAGACACCCCAAACTCAATAAGCCCAGTAAACTCCTGCTCTTCCCCCCCAAACCCTGCTTCCCATACAGCTTTTCCCATCTCAGGTGACAGCAACTTCCTTTCAGTTGCTCAGGTCAAAATCTGACCTCAGTTCCTCTCCATCTGTCATCCGAGCCGTCAGAAAACCTTACCGGCTCTCCTTCAATGTAGATCCAGAATCCAATCTTCTCATTATCTTTGCTACCACCTTGGTCCTAACCACTATCAGCTCTCCCCTAGATCAGGGCAGCAATCTGCCGACTGAGCTCCCGCTTCTACCCCTGTCCGGTTACAATCTGCTCTTAATATGACCACCAGACTGATCCTTGTAACACCTAAGTCAGATCACAACACTTGTGCTCAGAACCCGCCAATGGCTCCCCATTCTCACTCACGGTAAAGCCCAAGCAAGTCCTTATTGGGCCAAAAAGGCTCAGATGGTGGGGCTTCTCCTCCCGTCCCCGTCCTCGCCGCAAACTCCACTTCAGCGCACGCCTCGCTGCTATTCCAGGGCAAGGGGCTTGTTCCCACCTGGGCCTTGGCTCAAAACGCCCACCCTACTCTACCTGACACTTCCTCCATCTGTCTTCCTGGCGAACTCCCTCATCTTCTTGCTCAAATCTCACTCGCTCAGTGAGGATTACGCTAACCACCCTTTCTAACCCTGCAACCCAATCCCTACCCTCTGACCCCATGTGCATCCCCGGCCCCCTTTACTCTGCTCTGCTTTTTCCTTTTCCTCTAATACTTATCACCACTTACAAAAGGTTATACAGAAGTGATTTAGATGGGATATGATGAAGCAAGGAAGGCTACTCTGAAAACTCACGCTTAAATGGACTTGAATGTCTATCGGGAAAGGGTGGCATGACCCCGCGTGGTGTACTGTCCAGAGGGGCACGGCGAGGACTTAACCTACAGGAGTTAATAGTAAAACACAACAGAAATAGACAGCGATTTGAAATCCCAGTGGGCACAACTAAAGCTAAGAAGCATGAGGGAATTCCCTGGTGGTCCAGTGGTTAGGACTCTGTGCTTTCGCTGCCAAGGGCGCGGGTTCAATCCCTGGTTGGGCAACTAAGACCCCACAGGCCACCGTGCAACCAGCATGGAGCGGCAAAAGAAACAAACAAGCAAACAAAAAAAACTAAGAAGCATACGTTACAGAGAGGTGGATTTGCAGGTCAACATAGGAAAGGTGAGAGCATCCAAACATGGGAAGGCCCCCCAGGAGGCTGTGAGCTGCCTCTTGGCTGTGGAGTTTGGACACAGACAGGATGCGCCTGTATGGGGCTGACACAGAGAGGAATCAGACATGCCACTGGGATTTGGGGGAGACCTTCCGTCACCAACGCTCTCCCTCTGAGATTTTCAAGACGTCCGAGAATCAAAGGGAAGGGGAGCCGAAGGGCTGGTAAATAGGTGAATGTGTACACTTTTCTGTTTTCCACTGTTTATCCTTCTGTCACACATTTAAACAGGTCAACCATTTACTGCACTGACCAAGGGCTACGTGGACCTGAACGCTACGTAACCGGCAATATTTCCGAAGGATGTGTCTGGAAGACGACAAATAAACAGAGCTCTGGATAACTATGTGTATTACGTGTGTGTAAATTATGAACCAGTGCCTTACCACGAGTAACTGGAATAGCGATCGTGACAGAAACAGGATCAGCGAAGCACAGAGAGACACATAGAGGGAAAGGGCCAAGGGACATTCTGGGAATCAGCGCCCACTGGAATCAAGGGGGCCTCCAAGAAGCCCAAGTATTCCAGGCTCTTTCAAGTCCATGAAAACTTAATTCATGGGGCAGAAAGTTTGAAGATGCAGGCTCTTCCCTACAGCCCCCCATAGCCCTGCTCATTCCCACGTCTTTTCGCCACAGCTCACATCACGTGGCCGGAAACCAGAAGCATCGCGTACACGGCCCGCCACACGTGTTGCCCCCCAGCCAGGGCTTCTGCTCACGGAAACCAAACAAAGGAGAACAGGGAGAAAGAGGCCCAGCCTGCTTCAGCTTTTGTTTCCGAGGCCAGCATATAGCTCTGTGGTTTATTTCACTTGGGCTGTGTTTACATACATCAGTAAGTATGGTTCCCATTTCCCTTCGGAACAGCGGCTATAAATTACTTGTTGGAAGTGGCGGCCTCCTCTCTTCCCATAAAAGGTTGGGCAGAAATTACTGAGGCCCCAGCGAGAGGAGGTCAGGGGTTGGAAGGGAGTGACTTCCTTCACCCACGTCCTTAAATTAATCGACTGATTCAACAAATACCTAACTAAGCACAAACTATGCGCCAGGCATAGTCAGGGATGCTTTCCTAAGCAAAGCAGTCAAAACAAAACAGAAATCCTTGCCCTCACAAGACACTCCAATTCTAGTGAACTTCATCCACCTCACCTCAATTCCCGGATTCTGAGCTCTCAGACCATCTAGGGCTGAGCATATCAGAAGGGAAATGTGAGGCAGCCAGAGCTACTATAAATAAGTATAATAATAATTATAGTTGTTACCATTAGTGTGGATGTCTTGAGTGTCTACTATGTGCCCGCCACTGTTCTAAGCACTGTACATTATTAACTTATCAAATAGTCATAAAAATGCCATCAATGGGCACTGTTGCATTGAACTGTGATCCCCCCAATTTTAAATTCTAAATGGAAATAGGGTCTTTACAAAGGTAACTGAGTTAAAAGGAGGTCCTTAGAGTGGGCTCTAATCCAATATAACTGATGACCTTACCAAAAGGGGAAAATGGGACAGACACAGGTAGAGGTTTCACACCCTGAACACACAAGGAGAAGATTACCATCTACAAGCCAAGGAAAGAGGCCTGGACTAGATCCTTCCTCATGACCCTCAAAGGAAACCAAGTCTGCTGACACCTTGATTTTGGGCTTCTAGCCTCCAGAACTGTGAGACAATTCATTTCTGCTGTACTAAGCCAACCAATCTGTGAAAGTGTCTGCTAGCCCTGAAGGCTGACCTTGGGTCAAAATAGAAAACTGCCACGTCCAGGGGTGGCCAGCAGGCCGCTGGTCCCCTGGTGCAGCCCCGGATGGAGCATGTGAAGAGCAGGACAGGGCTTCCCTGGTGGCGCAGTGGTTGAGAATCTGCCTGCCAATGCAGGGGACACGGGTTCGAGCCCTGGTCTGGGAAGATCCCACATGCCGCGGAGCAACTGGGCCCGTGAGCCACAACTACTGAGCCTGCGCGTCTGGAGCCTGTGCTCCGCAACAAGAGAGGCCGCGATAGTGAGAGGCCTGCGCACCGCGATGAGGAGTGGCCCCCGCTTGCCGCAACTAGAAAGGGCCCTTGAGCGGGGACGAAGACCCAACACAGCCATAAATAAATAAATGAATGAATGAATGAATGAATGAATAAATAAATAAATAAGTAAATAAATTTTTTAAAAAAAGAGCAGGGCACCCCATTTACTACAGAGGTATCACTAACGCAGCTTCCTCATGTGGGTAAGCGATGTTGCCGCTCAGCCCAATTAAACATGCTATTTAATACTCTGTGCCTTCAAAGAGATCTATTTCAATGAGTCATTCTAAATACTTGGTACCTGAAAATGTTAATGTTTTCTTCTCAGCCCCAGTCTTGTTCATTTTCTATTTCATTTAACTGGAAATAAAGCTCAAGTATGATGTGGTCCATGGCAGATAATAATAGCTCAGCAAAGCCGAATACACAGAATGAGAAATTCCATCCCAGACTCGGCAATAAAATCTCAGGAGGAGGCTAACTGTTAAATAAGGGAGAGTCGTGTCACTCAGGCTTTGCTGTATTAATCCAGGATAATCTCAGTCTTCAGGACCGCAGTTACTTTTAACAAAATAAACACAAAAGAACTTGCAGAATTTTATTTTCCTTTCTCCTCCCACCTCTCGTCATGGGGCCTCTGTCTCTCCAACTCACACATACACACACACACACACACACACGCAAAACCACTGCTAATAATACCCTCATTTGTATATCTTGTTTGCTTTTGTCGTTTCAGGGGCATTTCAAGTAAGAATAATGTAGCCAGTATTTTTTGAATGCTTACCATGATATCACTGTGCTAAGCACATTACATACTTTATCTCATCTACTCCTCCCTCCGGTAACTCTGTCAAGCAGATATTATCATTCTCTCCACTTCACAAGGAAGGAAACGGAGACGAAGTTCAACCCCTGGCTCCCGGCCACACAGCTAACAAATGACAGAACCAGGATGGGAACCCAGTCTTTGCAGGCGTCCAGAGCCCTGGCCATTCCACGGAGCTCCGCGCCAGCCTGCATGTGCCTTCTGACCAAGAAAGGATGAAACTCAACAGAAGAGGCTTTCCTCACTGGGCTGTGGAGTGACCCTTTCTCTAGGGCGGGGGAGATGCTGGACCACACATCGTCTTTTCAAGTGGCTCCAAACTCACAAGCCTCAAGCTCTCAATTAGCCCCAGGTCTGGAATAACCCCCACAAGGTTGCAGTTTAAGGGAAAACAGCCCTGTCATCCATCTACATGCTTTCTGGGACAGGAAGCTTTATGGGAACACAAAAAATACACGGGGAAAGTGAAGTGGGGCTTGCCAACCACCTCCATCTGGGTCCCGCCCACAACGCCTCCACTGCTGGGAGCAGCTTCCCACCTCAAGGCTGGAAGACTCAGCTTTATAATGTGACTGTAAAGGAGCCAGTGGGGAAAGAGGGACGGAAAAAACCACCCGCACCTTCTCACCACAGGACAAATTTTAATATGCTTTCTTCAGCATTTTCAATAAAAGATCATAGCAACCGAAGTTACTTTTAAGTGATTGAGTGCTTTACATTTTAGGGCCCCAATGACCAAACGTAAGAGTACCAACAACTACGGAAACATTTCCACTTGCCGGCCTTCACTCTGGCCTACAGCATGACCCATGTATAAGATGGAAAACAGGGCTTCCCTGGTGGCGCAGTGGTTGAGAATCTGCCTGCCAATGCAGGGCACATGGGCTTGAGCCCTGGTCTGGGAGGGTCCCACGTGCCGCGGAGCAACTGGGCCCGTGAGCCACAACTACTGAGCCTGCGCGTCTGGAGCCTGTGCTCCGCAACAAGAGAGGCCGCGATAGTGAGAGGCCCGCGCACTGCGATGAAGAGTGGCCCCCGCTTGCCACAACTAGAGAGAGCCCTCGCACAGAAACGAAGACCCAACACAGCCAAAAATAAATAAATAAATAAATTTTTTTAAAAAAGTAAAATTAAGATGGAAAACAAGTGCTTTCATCCCATATCTGAGATCAAAATTGTGAGTCTTCACTTCTAAGTCCAAGTGGTACCAGTTCTCCGCATCCTGGCTGAGTGCATGGAACATGCTCATTTTGTGGAGAGGAAGACACACTGAGAGTAACCATCGATGCCACTGCTAAGCCACACTGTGAAGGAGGCCACGGTGATGGTGACGATGAGACCAGAACAGACAGGGACCCTCATTCCATCAGGGAGCAATCAGAGAGCATCCTTGGATTTGAAAACAACAGCTCAAACGTAATTAAGAAATTTAGACTGGCATGCATATGTAATGTACACATTTCTTTGCAGATGCCTTTTTCCTCTGACAGGCTGGTGCCAACTTTCATTTGGAAGAAATCCATTTTCATACAAAGGTAACCGAGAGTGACAGGACATAGGAAGCCTACCTCATTTCTCTTCTGTGAACTTTAAAAAAATCAGTTAATTGCTTTTCTAGAAAAGCTATTTTATGAAATCACAGTGCTTCACCTTTCTGCTCTTTACTCGTGGTATAAATGGTGATTTTAAAATGCCCATCATGAAAATGCTATGATTAATCAATACATCTTAAACAATATAACGACTTCTTTTAACAAACAGAAATTTGATCAACCAAAAATGGTCACTGTGTTCTTGTGGATGGATTGTCAACCCCTACGAAAACTCCTAACATACAGTCTATTAATTGATATTCAAATGTAGGTGCCTCTTTCCCCTTCACTGACTAAGCCAAAGGGAGGGGCGGCAGTCACTGGTTTCCTTCCTTCCCCAGCTTTGCAAAGGCCTACTTTTCCCAGCTCTTCAAGTGCTCTGCAAGAGCAGTTTAAGTCACTGCCGTTTATTAAATTAATAGCAAACAGGAACTAAAACACGTGTGTTTCAGAATGCCACTGCTGAAGCTGTAATGTGCCAAACGAACTGATTTCATAGGCTGAGACCCATATTTTATCTCCACGGCACTGCATTATTAGGCTCTTTGTATAGCATTACCCCATTTCTGCCTTGCCTATAGCACCTAGCATATAAGTATGTATTTTTTATTTCTAACAAATTTGAGACTCATATAAAGCACTCTTTTCCAATCTAAAATTACCATTTTAGATAATTTCTTATCCTATTTCAAATAACAACGTCTTACTAGTCCATGAGCCAAAGACAGGCACTGTGAAACTAATGATGCGTAAGCTTCAGGGGCTCTGGAGCCAAGGTTCCTCCAAGGTCCCAAGAGGGGCCCTAAAAATGTGTTTACATATGTTTTTGTAAATATTTCAAGTGTGGGGACTTCCCCGGTGGCGCAGTGGTTGAGAATCCGCCTGCCAATGTAGGGGACACAGGTTCGAGCCCTGGTCCAGGAAGATCCCACATGCCATGGAGCAACTCGGCCCATGCGCCACAACTACTGAGCCTGCGCTCTAGAGCCTGTGAGCCGCAACTACTGAGCCCACATGCCACAACTACTGAAGCCCACGCGCCTAGAGCCCGTGCTCCGCAACAAGAGAAGCCACCGCAATGAGAAGCCCGTGCAATGCAACGAAGAGTAGCCCCCGCTCGCCGCAACTAGAGAAAGCCCATGCGCAGCAACGAAGACCCAACGCAGCCAAAAATAAATAAATTTACACATATTAAAAAAAATATTTCAAGTGTAAAATATTTCCGTATTCTTTATTTCCTAAACAGGACCCCCAAGACGGTATAAATGTTGGGTCCCACAACCTATATCTGCCCCTCTAGGTTAACAGTAAATTACATGCCACACGTTAAGGGCAAAATATTAATTGTGTGTGTGTGAGACAAAAAACAATTCACTTCAACTGGAAATAAGATTCAGTGTGCCCTGCCCTGGAACGTTCTAGAATGCCTGCTTCAGCCATTCCTTAAGGCCCCTCTCTGCTACCTAACAGGAGTCACCCTTCCAAGTGGCAGGCCAGGGAAGGCTCACTTAATGAGGGGTGATGTCAGGAATGAAAGACTCAGCTACAAAAACAAAATTATGTTTTTCATTAACACAAAACTGAGCTGGGGAAAGCCAGCCAAGAGGCAGGTGTATCAGTTAAGGAATTCCCTTGAGGGCCTTCACTTCCACATCAAATTGCACTGAATTTCTCTACACTAATTACCTATTATTGAAGATGAAAGAATGATAACAAATGATTCGCCACAGCAGCTGACAGAGTGCACGTGTCGGAAAGAATGAAGGATTTACCAAGTGCAAAATCAGACGAGAGATTCACAAATTCTCAATTTAAAAAAATAGCATAGACTCTTTCTCTACTATAAGGACTATGAAGGTGAGGGAATTTTCTCAGGCCTAGAAGCCCAATTTTATTTATTTTTATTTTTTTATTTTTATTTTTTAGAAGCCCAATTTTAAATTTTGTCTGGACTGTGAGAGAAATTGCAAATTAAAAGTGAAGTGCTGGAGTCTAATTTATTCAATTCACGTAAATTTCTTGGAGGCAGAGATCACATCTTCAATTTTTTTTTTTTTAATTTCTCACACCACATTACACCGAGCCATTGATTTGATTTTCTTATGGGGAACATCCCTATCCAGTGTCATACAGCTATATTTTCACTTCCCTTGTCTTCATATCATTTTTACCCAATGCTTCCTTTTAGCCCCCAAATTCTTCACACTGTCTTAAGTCTTGCTCTCCAGCTAACATCCTGAAAAAGTGTAGTCAGGTAATGTAAGTTCCCTTCAGGTCATCTCCTCTGTCAATTTTCCTAAAACACACATTCCCTCTCTCAGTGGAAATCAATGTCAGTACTAATGAAAGGACATTTTCATAGAGGTGGTATCTGTTTAAAAAATATATAGGCATTAACTTTTTTAAACGGTTTGCCACACTGTTTTAAACCCTCCAAAAAATAAAAGCAAATATTCCCTCAAATCAAATTAGTTGATAAAATTCTTCCATTTTCATTATGATTGTGGCTTTAAGAAACGCCCTATAAATACTGAATGATACATCTGCAAAAGGTTATTTCTTAATCCTTTGGGTACTGTAAAGAAACCAACCCACCAACCAACAAACCCTTTGAGTCTGAAGGCTAGGAAGCATAACTTTCAAACTTCCAGGTAGCACCCTGTTGCCCACTGGGAAAGAGGCATGTTATTATAATTGTGGACTGTTTGAACACACAAGATTTACAAGATTCAAATTACCAGAGTGTCCATAATATGCAAAGCTTTTGGCTAAAATAAGGACTGTATACCCTCCCCCACCAAAAAAAAAAAAAAACCACCACCACCACCCCACCAACTATAACTTTGTTCCACAAACAACACTTCTTCTTACTTCTTTTCTATCAATGTATGATTGGCCTCTTTGAAATATACCTCGTATTGACAGAATGTTAGGAGAGTTCAATGTCATGGAGGGAAATGAAACACTTCCTGTATAAAACCTCTAATTCCTCTCGGCATGACCCTCTATCTCAGGCATTTCCCTCTTTCTGTGATTACCCAACACCTGTACAGGGTATCATTTGCAATCGAGGGTCCTGAAAGGGCATCCTGGAAGTGTCCATGTGATCAATGACATACCCAAAAGCCTAATGAAACTGTAGAGTTAACCACATAAGGCTGCCCTGGTTGTCAAAAACGGGCTTTCCACCAGAGCTTTATCAACTCATCAGGTTCCAAAGTAAATAAATTGTTACCTAATAAACTTGGAGTTTCTTTGGTACATAAAAATCATTTTAACAAGGAATCACTGGGGATTAAAATTATAAAGGGAATCCTGGTGGTTACAAGTCACCTCTGTTCAAAAATGAGTCATGCTTTATTGGCTGGTACAGGCTATTTGATGAGGAAAACAAAAATCAAAGAGCTTGACGAATTCAGTTCTGTCAGAGGGTAACTACATGTGTTTCCTACAAACTTCTAAAAACATAAATGCTTGCAGAACTTACGTTTTGCTCCCATTAATTCCTAATTAACACTTTTTGGGATCCATCATAAATGAATAATCAAAAGAAGTTACCGGTATACACGTCACTTAATTTCCTCATGAGAACCTGTGTAAACATCTCAGAGTAATAAATGTGTCTTCTCTAAGGGGAATACATTGATCTCCCAATGGGTGCCGGGCGCTTTCTGAGATGAGAGCTCAGAAATGGGTAAAGCTCAGCCTTATTGGACAGGCAATGAGAAATGTCAAATCATTTGTTTCGTTTGGTTACTAGACCAAATTAAGATACAAAGAATATTCTGGCCACACTGTTATTCCATCTTTAGAAAAGAATATATCAAAAAAAAAAAAAGTGAACAGTTCCTAAGTACAATGTTCTGGAGCTCACGTTGTATTTTAGTTGGTATACCATATCACAGCAAAACAAAACAAAACAAATGTGCAGTCATATTTTTTCTTCACGTGCTCTGGACAACTGTCATCAATTTGGAATAGAGTACGAGATGTGCTTTTCTCAAACAAAACCTCATTTTCCATCCAGATGTACTGTTCAAGTGACCGCAGCCTCTTTGCTACCTCTGTGATTGTAATTTACTTGTTTTGAAGTCTAACAGTCCATACATCCATCCTATGTATTTTGTAATGCAGTGAAAAAACACTTTAGAATAAACTCAAAATGTAAACCAGAAGATTCTGAACTAAAATATTTCACTCTCTTCGTATAACCTAAGATCATTTTTACAGGACAAGGAGAATTCTCACTTGATTAGCAACAACCAACCCGGATCTCAAATATTTTAATATGGATGGGACACCTGAAACATCTGAATAATCACCATATTCAATATTGAATCATTTAACAATTACTTTAAAACTCATGATGAGGTCTACCTTGTGATGTTTGTCCTGAAACATTTCAAAACTGACAAAAACGTTGAATTTCTGAACTCTTTTACACAAAAATTAACCTCTTTACATACTAAAAGCTTTGACATGCTTTTATTCCAGTGTATAAAATCTCTGACAACATTGGCTTGTGCACAAAAAAAAAAAAAAAAAAAAAACCCTTGAACTATACTGACGGAGGCATTCCTTCCTGAACTAACACAGACACACCACAACAGCATTTGTTGGTACTTAAAAATATTCTGATTATAATCAATTTGAGATTTTAAGAAATCATGATGGATGTGTCCATCCTTCCATATTGATGGCTACAAATCCCACATGACATCAGTCACACACTGAAATAAAGATGCATGGGAATGGAATTTACAACTAGTCAGGTCGTCCCCTGAAACTACTCAGATGCGTGTAAGTGGTGTTGAGAAGAGACTCACCTCTCCTTGTTTGGGGATGCTGAACTTGGAAAGCTTGGCCTTGGCTCTGGCGGACTCTGGCTTGGTGCCCGAGGCTCCCCTGTATGACGCACAGTGCACGCTGGTCTCTGTGGACGACTTCAGCTTCGGAGACTCATCGGGAGCCTGATCTTGGCCGTCCATCGGTCGCACATAGGCAGTCGGTTTCTGCTGGACGAGGCTAGGTTTTGAAGCCAGGGATGGAGGAAAGTTCTGAACACAGTGGCCACTGCCGCTGTGCTTGGCTCCCATAGCAGGTGGCCTGTCCTGGGTCTGAAGACCCACCTCGACGTTGCACACCTGTTTGGTCCGCGGCTGCTGTCTGCCAACACCATCTCCAAGCAAGGTCCTGAGAGAGCCCTGTTGCGCTGATTTGGAAGAAGAAGAAGAAGAGGAAGATGAGGATGAGGGGCTCGAGACACAGGGGTTAGGGTTTTTATTATGGTTCTCTGGGTGAGCAGATCTGTTCAAATCAAGCGTCCTGTGTCCGTGCTTACTTGCTCTCTGTTGGCCATCGGACGGTGGGTGCCCGGCCTTCTGCCAGCCCACGGTGCCCCTCTTACTCTGCTGCCCAGGGACCACTGCTGGGGTGGAGGACGTGGTGCTGCAGACGGATGCAGGCTGGGTCTGGGCTCTCGAATCTGCAACAAAATGCTCGTCAATCTTGTTCACGGGAGCCTGAGGAACCCCAGGTTTGGGAACGCCAACGAGATGACTCTGATTCGATCTATCCGTTAAAAAGTCTTTCATTTCATCGTAATTGCCTAAAGTGTTCTGGAGCCGGTTGGAGAGCTCATCCCCCTTGTTAGTCTGGAAAAAGAAGAACATGACATCCATACTCCTGTTACAGACAATGGAAACACGGGAAGTGATGGAGAGGCGCCTTTACTGCTAGAAGAGCCAGGGTTGCCACATTCAGAATGAGAGCTCAGAGATTCCATCAAAATGGTCAGCGTCTCTGAAGACGTCTGTCAACACTCTGTATCTCACTAGGACTGGACTGCAGCTAATGGCCTCAGAGGGCATGAATGAAGCATCTCTCCTTGGTACTGTGCCACAGCCAAGGAAATCAGGAAATTTACGATTGCAACTTCACAACCTGGTCTGGATTAAGTCTTTCCAAGACTAGATTTCCTTTTCCTTTTTCTTTTTCATCCCACTGCAAGCTTTCCTTGAAAATTCAGATTTGCCTCAAATTATTTTGCTTCCAATTTCTAAATATAGAATTATTCTTGTTAGAAACCCAGAGGGACGGGCAAAAGAAATCAGAGAGAAGCTTACAGTGAGTGTGGGGTTCAGTCTGCAGGAAGCCTTCGGCCTGAACCACCCCCAGTTCCAAGCAGCCTGAAGTAGGAATGAAATCTGGGGAGCTACTTCATTTTGCAAGCAAAGTTATATTTCTGGCCTTTGGTATAAATGAGAAACAATCCAACATTTCCTTTCTTATGAGCCCTATCAAGTACCCTGCTCCTAGCATGATCTGTGTGTGACAAATACGTAACCCAACCTCTTTTTAGTGGTTGTTTCCTAATAGCTTAGAAAACACAACAAATGGCATTGACTTTGCAAACTCAATGTTTGCAAAGATGCAGAGATGAAGTCAATTATTGATAAAAGTCATAGCACGCAGCTCTCCATCTTAAACAAAAGTTATATTTCATTGAGGGACTAGCCAGTAAAGACATGTGAAAGAGGCACCAAAATTTGTGGGAGAAGACCCCATCCTTAGGGGCTGAGCTGTCTGAAGTTTGGTTGGCCAATTCCCGTAGTCAAGACTGCCGTCGGGGTTAGAGGGAGGGATGAGGGGTGGAGATGAACAAGTGAAAACCATCTACCTTGTAGGGTTCACTAAAGAGGGAGTAACTTGAACTAAACGCGCCATCATCCTGCTGAGTTTCCTGATTTCTTCTTTCTCGTTCTTTCCTCCGTAACACGTTTCTATCTGGTTCATAGACACTGCATCAGGGAGAAAGAAGAGAGAACAACCACACACGAAAAAGTTAAAAGGTAGTGCTCAATGCAACATTCACCTAAATGCAGAGGTCTGATTCACGGGCAAATGGCAATGGTAACGGGGACATGGATCAGATGAAAGCCAGTCTAATCAAGCAGTATGGCTCGGGTGTCTGAGAATTCCATTCTTCGGGAGGAAAAAAAAGTCCTTAGGACAAGCTGCAACCAGTACTAGACCTCTCTGCCTGATGTGTGAAAGAGGAAATAGCTAAGCAACTTTGACAGGAGAAGACTGAAAATAGTCTTCAAGCAGAAGGTAATTACAGAGATGTGTAAATAGAAATTATGAGCGTATTTCCTCTTATGACATGGCCCCAGAGTGTTATATGGAAATGCTCCTTCTCTTTTTTCTTTCTTTTTTTTTTTTTTGCATGGCTGTGTTTCTGTAGTGATTCTTTCATTAACTAGGTCCCAAAAGAGCTGTTAAAACTCCATGCTGCAGTGGTTTTCACGGTGAAGAGCCTCCTTCTGATTTCTGCTAATCAGTCAAGTCGTCAAACTCCTACTGAATCCATCCTTCCTTCTGATATATTTCACACGATCCCTCTTCCTCACTATGAAAAATGTGCTAAGAGGAAGGGGGGTAGGCAACAAGAGGGAGGACGGAAATTGAAACATGGCATGCCATCAAGGAACTCAGCCTTTTTGTGCCAGAAAATTAATATCCAGTCTCCCAAGATATAACGACAAAGTGACCAGAAACCAGATAACTAGAAGGACTTGAGGAAAAAACAGTGTTCCTTTCTCCTAGTAAGGAAAAAACAAAAAGGCTAATTCAACTAATAATAAGGAAGTGACTTAAGTGACAGAAGGAGATAGACTTGTCTTTTCAGCTCAGTAGACAGAGAAATCTGGCCCCAGTGTAGACAACAGAACTAACACTACCCCTTGTAAGGAACTGCCATGTCCTCCAAATGAGCACCGTGTGCATTTCAAGCAGACGCATTTAGTTTAAGCGAGCTTGTCATCGCTTTGCTTAGAGCTCAAGCTTGATCTACTGGGCAGAGGCTGGAGCTGGGAGCCAGGACAGCCACGTCCTGCCCGTGGTCCTGCCATAACCAGTGATATGATGACGAAAACGCCATGCAATCTCTCTGCAGCCCAATGTCTTCATGGTGTTGTCACAAGGTTTAAATGCGAAGGAAATGTACAAAAGGGCTTTGGGATAGCTTCAGGTGCCCCAAATCCAATGTACTGCTATTAAATGTTGTTGATAAGGAGAGAATCTGCAGGTTCAAAGAAACTTAAAAAATAGTGACGTTTGGGGTTTTGTTTTGTTATGTTTCAGCTAAATTGCTATCTCGAGTAAAAGAGCATACTTGTGTCATGTTGCTGTAGAGGACGCAAATAAAATGATCATAAAATAAATATTGCGTATCTTCCTAGCTCTGCCCGCGTGGCCAGGGTATATTTTAAATTCACTGTCTAAGGGGTGATGCTAAATATGCTTCTGGCAAGACTCTGAGAGCACCTAAGGCATTTCATTTAAATTTCAGATCAGGGAAGGTTAAAATACCCA
Organism: Balaenoptera musculus; assembly: GCF_009873245.2. NCBI lineage: Eukaryota > Metazoa > Chordata > Mammalia > Artiodactyla > Balaenopteridae > Balaenoptera > Balaenoptera musculus. Next base: position 6,980,977 of record NC_045797.1, on the reverse strand, counting down.
GAACATGTAGCCTATTAGCATTTTAATTCAGCCTTAGGACATTACCCAAAGTTATTCGATTTGGGAGTCCAAGCAGTGACCTTCATGTAAAGGGAGGCTGCAGCCCCAGCCTCCCAACGGCGAGGCTCACCGCTCCAACCCCACAGTCACTGGAAACTCTCCGGGGTGGCCGTGGTGACAGTGACTGGCATAAGGGAGGCACGAGATGGGAATGACACTCAATCACAGAGCCAGGCTTCAGGTTCAAAGGACAGGGCACAACTGTCCTGCCCTGCTTGCAGACATCTGCAATATGAAACCCCAGCTTTCGTGAACATTCCATGGATTTCAAATGGAGACTGTTCTGAGGATACACAACTCATGCTGTGGATGGGCATGAAGTGGGCTGTAGCCAAGAGAGGCACTGCGGGTTTTCTATGAACTGGCTAATTTCTGGACCAAAACCAGCATTTGCAATCAGAAAAACAAGCTTGCATTGCATGCATCGTACTTCTCCTCCTCTCCGATAGGTACAGCACCTACTGTACCTATCGTGAAGCACCTACTGTGTGCAACTCCATGCACAGATGCTCCCACAGACATGCTTGCTGTCCTCAGCCAGGTCAAGCCAACCAAACGCACAAGACTGGTGTGATGCACGAAGTGGCCTGATGTAACATGGAGCAGGTGGTCATTTAGGATGATTTCCAGGCTTCCGAGAAGCCCCCATACCCAACATAATACCTCCTGCATCTGCTGGCTGACGACTGAAATTCCACAACTAGAGAGTCACTCCTCTGGTTTAAGATGTCTTCACCCCTGTAAGAAATGTAGACACCACAAGAAGGGAAAACACTTTACACCTGACCAGCCCTCAGCACCTTAGTGCGCATGAGTTTGTCAGCTTTTTCCCAAAGGCCAGGGAGAAAGGGCACAAGACATCAGGGTCCAAAGGGCACGGGACATGTGAAGAAAAGGTCAGGAACAATGCAGAGTGTAGCAATGAAGATACATTTCGAAACCCTACCTACTTTGCAACGTGACTTGGATGTTTAAGACAGAGGCATCAGGATACAAACCCAAATCAATGAGGCAGGTATCCGACTCACTGCATTTCCAAGGTCAAGGATCACTTCCAAATATGGAGAAGACGGAGGTGAGGGGGAAGCACTCCTTAAGTAAACCTGCCTCATCTCCCAACTCCTTTAAGCTGGAAGATAACCAAAAGCGCTCCCAGATGCAGACCACCGCTGGGTAAAGTTCCCTAATGAGGTCCCGCTGGCACGCCCAGCCTACGGACTCTGATACGAGGAGGACTGAACACCCTCAGGACCCACCTCCACGTGAGCTACTAACAGAAGCGCACTGGCCACCTCTCATGGGACCGCCACGATGCCTGTGCCAGGCCGTGCCCTCCACACCATCAGCTGAAACCGGAATGACCGAAGATGACGACCGTCCCCCTTCTCCAGAGGAGGGCAAAGGAAACCCTGCACAAGAGGCAAGACTTCTTGACTGCCTTTCCTCGGGTTTCTCAGCTCTGCCGCTTCCACTGAGCATTCAGCACCTCCTAACAGGAACCCACCCACTCCTTATCCTGAACTAGAGCCACAACCCCCTCCTGTCATGTCAGGCCCAGGAAGCTAAAATGTCACCTGCACAAAGCAAATGTCACTGGAAGAGAAAGCCTGGACTTGCCAGCCGTCATCTCTCCCCAAGCGTCTGAACTTTTACCTCTTCTGACTCATAAAGACAGTACCTTCTCGACAGCGAGTCCGCCGTTCCACTGATCACAAGTGAGGTGTGGGCAGGTTGTCACAATCCTGGAGCACGCCTACACCATTAAAACTCAGCCCTCTTCCCTCTTCTGCCATCCCAGCAATATGAGCGCCAGGCCATTTGCTCTACAAGCAAAGGAACCTTCTCCCTGACGTGCTGCAAAGTCAGGTCAGCTTCCCTGGGGATGGTTGTAGCAGAGAATTCCAATTCCTGGCATGCTAATACATCCATTAAACTCAGTAAGAGCCTCGTGTTATGAGTTATGTTCCTTTGTTACTAGCAGACGGTAAAATCTCTATCGTCTGTGAGGTGGTTCCTTCTTTCTGTGACAATTACAAGAATCACACTCTTCAGATGGATGTCACCAAATGTATTCATTTGTTTTGCATGAAAGTAGAGGCAGACAACTGCTACGAGACTATTTATTATTTATTGCAGATGTATAGCATTCCCAGAAAATGTGATTCCACATTCTGAAACCGGGGATTCTGCCGTTTGGTAAAAAAGAAACAAATGGACTCTCGCCCACTGCAGGCGCCCTGGCCATTTTACGCGGGAAAGCTGAGCTGTGAGCAGGTTTTTGTTTTTTTTTTTTTTTCTCTCAAAGGTAGGACAGCCACTTCCTCCCTGTCACAACGACAGTGCGGCCCGATGGGACTGGTCAGAACCATTCCTGTGAACGAGTCTGGCGCTGGGGGAAGGGGGCACAGCAGTACTTCAATGTTAAGATGTGTAAAAAAAAAACTCAAATTTTTTTAAAGTGGGGGAAAAACATCCAAGCACTTTAACTCCACTGCACCAGGTGAACTGATACAGCTCAGAAGTTTTCCTTTACACCAACTGTCAATGCCGGAATTTTGTATTCTGTTTTGTAAGGATTTAATAAGAGTCATAAAAACTAAAAAAAAAAAAAAGGAAAGAAAAGGAAAGAAAATGAGGAGCCTTCCCTGACCCCCTGCCCTCCTCGGACTGTTGCTCTTTATGAGACACAGATTTCTGCAGAGCTGCTCTCTCTCCAATGCCGGGTTCTCCGAAACCCATGTGATCTGCGTTCACAGCAAGGTCCCCCCCTCCTCGCGGGGCCTCCACGGACACTCCTCACTGCCCAGCCCCCCGCACGGCCAACGCCACCTCCACGAGCTCTCTCCCCAGTCTGTGGGGCTGCGAGCTTGTTTTCCTCCTGCCTCTCGGGCTACTCCCGAGCGTGCCTGCCTGTTTCTCTTCCTGTGCCGCTCCTGCAAAATGTGCTGTCACTCCAGGCTCTAGGCCTGGCCTCTTCCTGGGTGACACTGTGCATTCCTTGCCTGCAGGTGCCGTTTTCATGTTGATGACGTGTGAAGTATTTTGTAGGGCAGTGGCCAAAGCCAACTATGCTGGTTAAGGAGGAAAAGATATCCAAATATGATACTATCATCATTTCCAAAATCACATGATAACAGCATGGAACTAAATAACAGTAATACCTTTGAGCCTCAAGTCTTCTCCCTTCCACTGAGCTCAAAACATTTCACATATATGTCTCTTCGTTATCCTTACAATGTCCCTTGAAGAAAGACAAAGCTGGTAGATACTCCTAGGTTAACTTTTTTAAAGATCGAGGAACTTAGGATAAGAGTTTGATCATCAAAACAATGTCGTGAAGAAGACATCATGTGGAAGGAACAGCAATGTCCAAAGTACTTTCTTCAGGTCCATCCAGGAGACAGGACCTACCTAAGAGCCAAGAAGTGGCCACACTTCCTAAACCCTGGTGTCTACAAGCCCAGCGTCCATCAGTTGTGAATGTGAGCCACAGCAAAGCTAAGCAGGGCGAGCGAAACAAAGGGAAGTCCTCTCTCCTTCAGACAGAAGTAAAAGAAGAATTCTGGAACAAAGGCTGGGCTGTTATTTTTATACTCCCAAAACAACGAAAAACAAAAATCAGTCTCTTTCCACAGCACCCATACGAAAAGGATATCCATGTACTACAGAATAGAGGAATGGAGGACGGGTGAGTGAATAAAGAAATTACAGATTGTATAGAGTAAGCCTGCTAGGGCTGACAGTGTCATCACTTTCACTGGATCCGACCCAGACATCAGCCAACTCCAATCTGTGCCCAAGCCGCCCTCCTGGAGGGAAGGCACTGGAGTTGGCACAGCGGCCTCTGCAACTGAGCCCCAGATCTGACCCAGCAGACCCACTGGCCAGAGAGAGACTCTGCCGTCCTCCTTCCTGCACTGAATCACGTGCAGCCCGTTCAAATCTGACCACTCGCTTCAAACAAACTGCATTTCCCATGACAAAGGCTTTCAGCCAAGGGTATATGTGGTTCATTGCACCCCTTGACTGGAATCATCAAAGTGTTTCATCCTTACAAAAACAAACCAAAAACAAACAAACAAACCAAAAAAACCCCATTATTCTACCTACTGGTGTATCTCCAGGGTTGGGATCTAGGAAACGAGTGAATTCAAGGAGAAGAGAATGAGATGAACCTATTTACGGGGCAGGAATAGAGACAGAGATGCAGAGAATGGACGTGTGGACACAACGGGGGAAGGGGAGGGTGGGATGAATTGGGAGGTTAGGTTTGACATAAATACACTACCATGTGTAAAATAGCTAGCTAGTGGGAACCTGCTGTACAGCACAGGGAGCTCAGCTCCGTGCTCCGTGGTGACCTAGATGGGTGGGATTGGGGGGGAGGTCCAAGAGGGAGGGGACATATGTACACATATAGCTGACTCACTTCACTGTACAGCAGAAACTAACACAACATTGTAAAACAACTATACTCCAATAAAAAAAAAAAACAGAATGAGAAACCTTTCACCTATCTTTTGGATAAAGTTATCATGTTCTCCATGTTTAAAAAATACTGTCTTCCTCAAATAGCAGAACTACAATTCACTTTAGTCCAAAAGCATTTCTGAATGCCTCCCGAATGCCCTTGTGTCAGATACTGGGAAGATCGTTAGGGCTGCAACCAGCCTATCCTGCTGCTGAGAAGTTAACAGTCTAGGGGACCAGGGCGAGGAGAGGAAGGGGCCCTTCTAAGCAGAGAATGTTAACATCCTGTGGTCCGGCATGCAGAAGGAGCCAGGATTGCGTCCTGCAAGAGAGCTCCTTTGAGCTGGGTCTTGAGAAAGGGGCAGGTGGAGGAGAGGGAAGGGAAGAGGGAGGACTCAGAAGCACAAGATGCACAAATTACTATTAAGTGGCCTTTGAGAGTATTCGGAGGAGGTGACCTTTGCCCTCACCACACCACCTTACTTCTTTAGCCACTTGGAATTCCACATTCAAAGCTTCATTTCTTTGGTTTGCTCCACTGCTAAACTACCTCGCCCTAAATAAGTTTACCTGATCCCTTCCTGAAAGCAGGCTCGGCTGGGAGTGCATAAGTGAAGGATGGACGCAGGGGAGAATGAAAGGAGACTCCCAGACTCGCTCATCCTTTCCTTGCAGTTTGCATCAGGGCGGGCCGCGATCAGCTGGACCACAGAGGAGACAATCTGCTGACAGTCCTGGGATGCTGACAGTCCTGGGATGGATGCCGTGCTCACCCGCCCCCGGGGTGAGGGCTGAGGTCACAAGGGCCAACAGGAAGAAGAGGAGGCACCCAGCGAAGAGGGGAAGAATGTTCCGCAGACACGCTCCTGTTCTTCCGGGCGGTAACATCAGCAACTGTGCATCATTAAGGAAACGTGATCACACGCTCCAAAATAACGACAACTGCTTTAGATTTAATGGGTCAAGCTAATTAACGTCTCCTGTTATTTATGAAGCAAGTACTAAAAGATCAGTGATCCTTCCTTAAATCGGGGAAAAGCAAGGTTGCTGAAGTTTACTCGCAAATTCCTTCCTTGGTCTGCAATCAGAGCCAGTGGACTGGGGGGCAGAAGGGTGGTCAGGGAGGGAGCGGGTGATAGAGGCAAGTCAGGCTGAGAGGATGGGGCTGGAGACAGAGACTGGGGAGGAAGCAAGGACGCTCCCAACTGGGGTCCATCAAGCCCCCGAGCTGTGGTAGCTATGGTGCTGGTGATGATGGTGGTGATGGTGGTGATGGTGACGGTGGTGCTGGTGATTGATGGTGATGGTGATGGCAGTGATGATGACGGTGGTGACGATGGTGACTGTGGTCGTGGTGGCGGTGGCGGTGGTGGTGAGGCTGGTGGTTAAAGACCTGCTGGGGAGTGAGGACTGGCCAGCAGCGCACACGACGAACCCTTACATCCTAAAGAACATTACTAGGACCCTGCTCACTTACACCAGGCTTTTCGCTTTGAGTCACCGAATTCCAGTTCCCATGCCTGTTCACTCGGTTTTCCCCCAACAGCTTTATGCCTCTGGCTCACCACCAGCTTTGGAAGCATCGCCCCCTTGATTACTTCCACCATCTTGAAAAGGTCAGCCCAACCTTATTCGTTTGTCTCTGACCGCAAAGGCTGTCGCAATCTTAATTCAATCTTGAAACTCAGAGCATTTACAGATCTCTGCCTTAGGGCTGCCGATCTGTTCTACAAGAATGGGAACAGAATTGAGCCTGGTTTGTGCCATAATCACTTCTCCTGTACCACAGCTTTTGTGAAACTAGGAAATTGAAGGGAGTCATAAAGTAACAGACGCCCACAGAAAAATTTAGCCGGTAAATATTCCAATGAAAACTAGCCTTTTTGGATGATCTATACCATCATCTCAGACCCATCAGGCCCATATTAAATTTTGCTAATACCAATTTCCCTTTATTACTATATGCAGCCACTGTACGAAGGACTTCACGTGCATTATTTCATTTAAGAGTCTTTAAAACCCCAAGAGACATTTCCCCGTGCACCCATGAAGAAACGAGAGGCTCTGAGGTTAACTAACTTGTCCAATGCCCACAGCCAGTGAGAGACAATGCCTGGGTCTGAAGCCAGGCAGTCTGGCACCGGAGACTGAATTCTTCGACTCTGCTGGCCTGGCTCCCTGGGGAACCTGCTCACTGACGGGCCTTGACAAATGGTACCCCCATCCTTTGTTTGTAAATGCCAGGCAGAAGGGTGTTAATTTTCAGATCGTGACAATTTCAGTTCATTCTTCCAAGGTCTGCTAAGCCTCCTCGGTGGATATACATGAACCTTAACAATTCTTCTAAAGCCTATAAAATAGAACTGGGATAAGCAATTCAAATGAGTCAGCACTAGCAATTAACTAATACTCCAGTCGCTGAATTCTGTTCAGTGAGCTCCTTCAGAATTATGGAATACCATGGTAAGTGCATTTTATAATGGAACTAGCAGAGCCAGGCCACTTCCGCAGTATGGGCCTGGACACTTTACTGTTCCTTGACTATTTACTGAAGCCCAAATCTATTTCTAATTCAGTGAAAATGATGACGGCTCCAAATCTCTCTCGTAAACATGCTCCAGTGAGTTTTTAGAGAGATGACAGATAAATGACAGCTTTGCATTGCCAAGGGTTAAATGCTTTTCCTGAGGGATCCTAAGTCTTGGTGCCTTGAGAACAAGTGTCAGGTTCTAATGGAATTGTTCCGTGATAAACCGCCAGGCTGTATGACAAGCAGCTTTCAAAGAGGCTCTCCATATAGTATCAACAGCCGAAGTTAATTTGAGTTTCTTAACAGGACCTCTTTGCTTTACAATATAAAAGTGCCTTGGGATGAAGCAATTACCCTGATTTACCATCTTCTCCTTGGTAGAATATAAAGACACAGCAGAGCCTCACAAAAGCAGTAACATGACTAAATGAGACCCACCTGCGAAGTCCCTACTATGCTATTCCAAAGAGCCCACTTGCAGCCCGCAGCACAGAGCCGGCACCCATCACTGGCGTCCAGGGTGAGAAGGACGCCTACTCCCAGGGCTTTTCATGGTAGAGCCAATAAATTACTTTTCCTCCACTAAATGCTCAGTTAAATTTCATTTTCACTTTACCGCGTCAGTTGCTAAACTTCAGCTCCTAGGGTTTTAAAGCCGTACACAGGATGGGTCCTATTTTCCAGCGTGCCTATGTTGTAACCAGGATGCTCTCCCAAAGCACCCCTGCGCGGCCCCTCAGGGTCATGCGCGTGGTGCCCACGTTGGGGGGCAGAAGGATGGCCGAGGCCCCTCGTATAACTTCCTGACGTTTCCGATGGGTCAGGCTCCTCGACGAGGAAAGCCCTGCGACCCCAAACACCAGCCATGAACTCATGGCTCCGGCTCTTCCTGAGCCCGACTCCTCGACTTCGTTTCCTCCCAGAACCATGACCTGCTGAAGGGGAATCTCCGAAGGCAGGTAAGAGTCAGCTTGGGCTCCTTAGGTACAAAACGAGCCCCAGGCTAGGCTGAAAGCAAAGAGAGCTCCCCTTACGGAGAGGGCGTTAAAGGGACAGGCACGGCCTCAAACACCTTCCCACGTCTGAGCAGGCGGGCCAACCGTGAGGATCTTCCATGTGGACAGCACAGGTAGAAACTACCAAAACGGACTCAACCATCATCTGGGAGGCAAGGAGGCCCTGCTTTGAAGATGAGAATGGCTTCTTTTGGTACAAGGCACTTTATCCAGCTCAGCCAGAAGTCTCGGTGGGCAAAGCATGCAGGAAAGAGGGAAATAAGACAGAAGTGATCCTCAGGACTGAAAGGGAATGCAGACTCCGCCCCCCCCCCCACCCCGAGGATGGCGCCTCCATGGTCCCCAGGGAAGCAGGACTGGAGTGTGAGGCCCAGGGCTCTCTTCCTCGGTCACAGAGAAACAGAAGCCCCCAGGCAGAGGCCCCCTCAACGTCCTGTCCTCCGCCCGCCTCACCTGGACCCCAGGCCTCCCCTTCTCCTCCCTCAGGGCCAATCCTTCCGCCCCCTGGGCTCTGAAGCCCCTTCCGTTTACTCCCCACCTTCCATCCACCCTCCACCTCCCCACAGATGCGCTTCCCCCTATTTGGTCACCATCTGGGTCTCCACTGGCTTTTTCTCCACAGCAAATAAACCCCTTCAAGTCCGTCAGCTTTAAAAAAGAAAAAAGGAAGGAAAGAAAATGAGGCGCCTTCCCTGACCCCCTGCCCTCCTCGGGCTGTTGCTCTTTATGAGACACAGATTTCTGCAGAGCTGCTCTCTCACCAATGCCTCGTTTTCCGAAACCCATGTGATCTGCGTTCACAGCAAGGTCCCCGCCTCCTCGCGGGGCCTCCACGGACACTCCTCACTGCCCAGCCCCCCGCACGGCCAACGCCACCTCCACGAGCTCTCTCCCCAGGCTGTGGGGCTGCGAGCTTGTTTTCCTCCTGCCTCTCGGGCTACTCCCGAGCGTGCCTGCCTGTTTCTCTTCCTGCGCCGCTCCTGCAAAATGTGCTGTCACTCCAGGCTCCAGGCCTGGCCTCTTCCTGGGTGGTGTCGTGCATTCCTTGCCTGCAGGTGCCATTTTCACATTGATGCCGCGTGCAAGGCTCCAAGGGGCACCCACGTCTCTCTTCTCCGCTCCAGACCCAACTATCCAACCATCCACATGGTCTCCCCAAGTCAGGTTTCCCACAGACACACAGAGTCGGTCTTCCAAGCGCACCTCCGCCTCCCACCCCGGCCTCGGCCTCCATTCTGTTTGCCCACATCAGCACCACTAGCCACCTCGTTGCTCGGGCCAGAAAGGCGGGAATCAGCTTGTCTCCATCGTTTCCCATGCCACGGCCCCTCATCTCCAATCGGTCCCCAGCACTGTCAAGGTCTCTCAGATTGGTCCAGCTCTCTCCTCCACCGCCCGCTCCTCAGTCCAGGCCGCCCTGGGCTCTCTCCAGACCCTGGCAGTGCCTCCCAAAGGGTCCCCCAGCTGTTCTTCCTGCCCCAGTCCAACGGCTCCTCCAGAGTCAAGCCAGAGTGGGGTTTCTGAAACAGAGATTTGATCATGTCACCGCTCGGGTCCCACCCTGCCCTTGGACAGAATCCAACTCTGGCATCCACAGCCTGGCAGGACCCGGCCCCTGTTCTCTCCCCACTGTCAGCCCTCAATTCCCCCAATCTCTGAGCCCAGGTGTGTGCTATTCTCTGTGCCTTCAGCACCTCTGCTCTCCACCTGGCCCCCTCCTCCCGACCCCTGGAGGTCTCAGCTTAGCGGGGTTTCCCTCTCAGAAACATTCCCTGACGCCCCCAACAGACCCAGGGGGCCCTTCATAACTCCTACATAGAAACCTACGGTCTCCTCCACATCACATTTCTTGTACTAATCATCTGAATCCTCCATTAAATGGTTAGTTCCACAAGCAGAGGGCCTATGTGTACTTTCTGTATTTCCAGCACCTAGAATACTGCCTAGCACAGAGGTGGCAATGAGCACAATGCTTTAAAAACAGATGCTCAGTGGTTGTTTAATCTTCTTTCTCCTTCCTTATCAAAATGTGGCCTATACATATTCCACGATTTGAACAAACAGAATGAAAATCCACTCAGATCCTGGATCCTAAAATATTCTTTATGGTTGTAGAATACAATAATGAGAATCATAATAATGCCAATATTGGGCAACTGTCTGGTGCTGGAGAGTTTATAAAGAAAGTTGTATTTGTTTTCATATTTATCCCTCTCTACAAACCTGTTATGTACCCCTTATTTATGCAAAACACAACATTTTAGTAAATGAATATATATAATGAAATAAAATCGTGTGTCATGAACAGATCCTATGCTCATTTTACAGATAAAGACCCTTCTTCAACGAAAAAGTAGGACTTAGAAAATTGAAACGTTATTCTAAACAATAACTGTTAGAATCAAAATTCTAAGTTCTGCATAAGTTCTGAATATTAAAGACAATTTAAGTTTTAAAAACAATATATTTTTATTCAAAAAATGTTCCGTTAATGCTCACTATATACAAAGTGCCAGCTAGTCTGTGGCCCACAGCTTGACACAGACTCCTGAGGACGTTTCTCCATCTTCCCAGGGTGAAAATTCTGTAGTCAATTACGCTTGACTTAGAGGAAGATGTTGAGATTATGAATTATTGAACTCTACATTTCTATAATTCATTCTGTGCTAGTGACACTAAAGATGATTGATTCTAAATATCCATATAACACAGTGTCAGAAAACCAAGGGGTCCTCCCATGGCTGCTGTATCACTTACACGTTTCCCCATTCCAACTAGACATGCAATCTATCATAAAACTATTTTATTTGATTCCCTAGAACTTTCAGAATATTATATATTACGGGGCTGCTTACACATGATAACTCTCACAATTCTTTAAGAAACGCTTCAAAGAGGACACTCACTAAGTCTGTTCTGACAACACGTTTGCTTCATGTCCTCTTAAACGTCACGTCCTCCTCCTCCTCTGCTTTCCTCTTCCCTCAGCTCTTGCTCTTTCTGTCTCTTTTTATGTTTCCCACATATGCCCGTACACAACAGAGGAAGCCCAATGTCACCGGTAACGTAAGTAGCTCTGTGATATTAGGATAAATTTACGAATGTCCGCACCCCTCAGAATTAGCTGAGAACAAAGCCTGGCTCACGGGAGACATTCAATGACCGTTTGTTGAACGAATAGAGGAACAGATGGATGCATGAATCACCAACTTTCTTCTTCACTAACCCCACCTTCACTGAAGCCGGGGAGGAAAAGCAATACTGGGAGTGGATTTGTCTGGTCTTCCCGGGACGGTAAAGCGCGTGCTTGTACACACAAATGCCTTTCAGGTACATCCTGAAAGCAGGAGCCTCAAGGCGCTGATGAAGCTAGGCTTTACCAGTACATAATTTTTTCTTTAAGATTTGCACAGAGAGACGTGAAGTGTCATGATGTCCTTTTGCAATGAAAAATCTACATGCATTTATAGAAGATGCTGTAACATCTCAGCGGGAAACATCCTAGAAAATTACTGAACTTGAAGCTTTCTTAAATAAGAAGAAAATGACTCAGAGTTGGCTTGGAATTATAGAAAAGACATAGCAAAGCCTCCCGTTAGACAAGACTATCTCCTCCCACTGGGCCCATAACTTCCAAGGATTCTCCTCTACATTCAAAGGCATCACCACTGGGCCAGGAGGGAGAAGACCCAGGGGCGGTAGTTGGGAGCTAATCCGAGCTGCAGGCCTTCAGCTCAGGCACGGTAAACAAAACCAATCCGCACACTGATCAGTAAGAAGTGAACGGGGTGTTTGGAAATGTGAACGTGTTCTGCCAACGTGAAGTACCACGAATAGCTGGATGGAAGGTGATTAAAATACCCATAATGCAGAAAGAAATACCACCCCTCATCCATCTCAGGTAGGTGGCCTGAGCAGGCCGTCACTAAATGCTGACTTTGACCCAGGCATCTCCTACTAAGGAATATACTATTCATATTTAGGATATCACTGCAAAACAAATTATTAATTACAAAACAAATACAAATTTAAAACCAGTGGAATATCATTCCTAGGAGACTGGTTAACCAATTACAGTACTTCATACAATGGAAGAGTATGTAGCTACCGGATGATGTGGATCTAAATGTACAGACATGGAAAACATCCAAGACATATAAAGTGAAAAGAATAAGTTGTAGAGGGAAGGATGATATAATCTCTTTGACATAAAATAACGTGTGTGTGTTTATGGATACATAAAAATGTTTAAATAGTTATCTCTGAGATGAATGATGGAGTGGTGAGGATGGGAAAGAATTTATACTCTTCTGTCTTTCTTGGATATTTTATAGCCACATATTACTTTTTGAATAAAAAGCATTATATTTTAGAAATATTAAGTTTTAATTTGTTCTTCCCCTTCTGAAGTATCTATAAACATGCAAAATGTAAAATTAAGGCAATGATTAGTAAGTCACGTGCTACACTACACCAGGATCCTGGCTCTCCCTAACAGGCCAGGCCTATTTTCTCCACTCTCCTTCTCTCCTACCTACCCCCTCCCCAAGGATGAACTAAACCAACTCTCCACACCTCAGCTACAGACTTTAATCCAACCGAACTCTACATCGAGCAGGAACTTTCTGAATCTCTCAGTATTTCCCCTGTACTTAGGCATGCCAGGAAAAAAAAAAAAAAAAAAAAAAAATCACTGTATTCACCCAGAGAGCATCTAATTTCTCACTGCACCTGCTCCAGTATCATCTGGGCCTCAGACAAATTACCTGCATGATTCCCAAGGATAATTCAGAAGACACCAGGTCATCTGATAGCAGCTCTGGGAACTTCCCTTTAGGGAACTCAACTTGTCTGCTTCTTCCAAGACATACAGAACCTCAAGACTATGAACCCGAGTGCAGGGGCATATGGGACTTTGGATTTACAATGGGATAACAATTTACATCAAAAAGGGTTTGTTGAACTGCCAACATCCCCCAGGAACTCTGAACCCTACTCTCCTGCCTACAGATTTATTAACTGTCCATTGCCCTCCAACTCTCTCCTACCTTATAATTTCCCCAGTACTCTTTCCAGTTTTTGTGTGAAACTGTCTCCTTATCTTTCATCTAATCAAACTTTGTTTGCTATTTGAGAAATATTATTTATGATATTAATTTTTCAAGTTAGAATTTTAGATAAAAATGAATGTTTCTTCAGATTATGTGCGTTTCCTTTGTTTCCAATATTTATGTTTCAAGCAGTTTGTCTCTGACTAGTTTTTACAAGTCTTATAGAGCAACAAAATTATCATCAATAAATGCGACACCATCTCTTAATATTAATATTAGACATATCACATTTTCTTAAACATTAAAGGCTGTGACTAATCGCATCTCTAACAGCATCTATAAAAATATTGATAATTCTGCAAATCCAATGTGCCATTTCCTAGCCATGTCAATTATTTACCAGGCATATTAAATTCACAAAAGAAAAGATAAATATGTGAAAACTGCACATCTTCGCTAATAATTAAAGAAGTGCAAACTAAATCAAAGTGAAATCATTTTTTTAATGTACTCAATTGGAAAAGATTTTAAAAAACAAGTTGGAAAGATAATATTCCATCCCGGTAAGTGTTGGGTGACTGTGGTGTCCCCCACATGGCTGGAAACAATTGTGCATTTTGTAGTATATATTCAGAAACTTTAAAGAGAACTGTTTACCTTGCTAACCCCCTTCTAGGAATCTGGCCAAACAAAATTGTCAGAAATGCAGAGATACATGAAGATGAAATTTTCATCAGAGAATTGTACATAACAGGGGGAACAAGAAGCAACCTTGTGAGCAATAATCAGAAAATAATGAAACTATTTTGTATGTTGTAGCCATTAAACTCATGTGTTTCAATAATATTTAATGACATAGGAAATGCTCATAATGTAATATTAAATGAAAAACAGGATAAAAATTATATAAGCAATGTGATTAAAGTTTTGTTAAATTTATACATAAGCATATGTGTGTATGTGTGTGTGTGCGCATATACACGCATACATATATAAAAAAATCTAAGAGAATACCAAGACATTAACACTGGTTATTTCTGAGAAACAGAAAAAATAAAATTTTCTTTTTCCTTTGCTTTTACTTAGTATGTTTGATGCTGTATATTAAATATGTTATTCTTCATACATATCAGGATGGGTATTCTCAAAAAAACCCCAAAATAACAAGTGTTGGCAAGGATATGGAAAAACTGGAACCCTGTACACACTGTTGGTGGGAATATAAAACGGTACAACTGCCATAGAAAAGAGTATGGCGCTTCCTCAAAAAATTAAAACTAGAATTACAATATGATCCAACAGTTCTACTTCTGGGTATATACCTATAAGATTTGAAAGACGGTCTCCAAGAGATATCTGTACATCCGTGTTCACAGCAGCACTACTCACAACACCCAAGAGGTGGAAATAACCCAAACAGTGAGTTACTGGATAAACAAACTGTAGTCTATACGTACAGTGGAATATTACTCAGCCTTAACAGGAAGGAAATTCTGACACGTGCTACAACATTATGGGCTGAACTGTGTCCCCCCAAAATTCACATATTGAAGCGTTATCCCCTAGTACCTCAGAATGTGACTGTGTTTGGAGATCAGGCCTTTAAAGAGGTGATTAAGTTAAAATGAGGTCATTAGAATGGGTCCTAATCCAATCTGACTGGTATCCTTATTATAGAAAGAGGAAATTTGGACACACAAAGGAGAAATCAGGAAGGCCTGTACATGAAAAGACCACAGGAAAAGCTAGCAAGAGCTTGTCTTCTGCAAGCCAAGGAGAGAGGCCTCAGAAGAAACCAAACCTGCAGACACTTTAACCTTGACTTCCAGCCTCCAGGACTGTGAGAAACTAAATTTCTGTCGTTTCAGCCCCTCAGTCCATGATACTTTGTCATGCAAACCTAGCAAACTAACACATACAACACGGATGGACCTTGAAGACATTATACTGAGGGAAATAGGCCAGATCTTGGTTTCTAACACCATTCTCCAATAAAGGAAACCAGGGCTTCCGGGAGAAACAGCTGATTCTCGGACTGAGGCATGAAATATACAAGACAGGTGTGAAGCAACGTGTAGTACCAGAAAGCAAGAAAAGTGCTCAAAACAGTAACTACAACAACACAATGATGGGCATATGTCAAAAGGATACAGAAGTCAACTGAAAGGGTTTCCAACAGCCGAAGCTGGAGCAATTTCAGCAAAAAAATATAGTACTGGATTATAGCCCAAAGTATAAAAGAGATATCTGTGAGTCCATATTTATATAAACAAATAACTGAATGAATAAATAAATAAATCTCCCATGCAGAATGACTACAAATAATTTACGTAGCTACCCTACCTTTAGGGAGGTGACGCATAACTCTACACTCCTTAAGAACTACAGGTATACGCAACAACATAAATAAATCTCACAAACATAATACTGAGTGAAAGCAGCAATACAGAGAAGATGTACTATATAATTCACTTGTATGATGTACAAAAAACAAGTAAACTGTAGTGTTGGGAGTTCAAAATAATGGTTATCCCTGGGGAGAAAGGAAAAGATAATGACTAGAAAGATGCCCGAGAGCGATTTCTGATGCTCTGGAGACGTAGACGTTCTACTAAACTTAATCAACAGATATACGCTCTGTCCATGATCTAATCAACTCAATGAACTGAACTTGAGCCCTATCTCATACTATGTGTGAAACCAAGTTCAGTTCAGAAAACAAACAAAAAACCTGAAATTGATGTTGATGAAATGTATGGATCAAGTTTAATTTTTTTTCATATGGTGATCCAAATGACCCAGTGCTATTAGTTGAAAGGACCATTATTTTCCCAATGCTCTGCAGTCCGTTCCTGGGTTCTCATTTCAATTTCATCTGTCCATCTGCCCACCCCTGTGCCAACAAAATATGTCTTAATTATTACAGCTTTACAATAAAATCTTACTATCCAGTAGAGTTAGTCCTACAATCTTTTTCTTCTTCAAGACTGTCTTGGTATATGAACCCTTTGTATTTTTCGTACATATTTGGAATCGGCTTGCTAATTTCCACACAATTCCACACGCAATTGTTTGGGAGCTAGTTTGGGAATAAGTATGTATATCCTTGTATATGTCACGTCTGTTATTTCCTCCGTTGCCAAATATGGAAGCATAAAAATGGAGTTTCCTTGGGACTTCCCTGCTGGTACAGTGGTTAAGAATCCGCCTGCCAATGCAGGGGACACAGTTTCGATCCCTGGTCTAGGGAGATCCCACATGCCATGGAGCAACTAAGCCCGTGCGCCATAACTACTGAGCCTGCGCGTCTGGAGCCCGCGAGCCACAACTACTGAGCCCATGTGCCACAACTACTGAAGCCCACACGCCTAGAGCCTGTGCTCCGCAACAAGAGAAGCCACCGTCATGAGAAGCCCGCACACCGCAACGAAGAGTAGCCCCCGCTCCCTGCAACTAGAGAAAGCCCGTGCGCAGCAACGAAGACCCAACGCAGCCCCCCCAAAACAAAGAAAAAGGAGTTTCCCTTCACCTGGGTCCCTGAGTGAGGTCAATGTCACCGAGAGCAGACACTCACACTGACACGTTATGAACATCTAGCATGAGCAAGAAATAAAACTTCATTATTAAAAAAATTTTTTTCCATGGCCCTAAAACTCCTCTTCTACGAGGAGAGGTTAGAAGAAAAAGATTTAAGATTAAATGGATTTATTTTAAACATCTGAGCTATGACAAGCTTACCGCATACACACTCACACACACAAATGTGGGCTACATGAATCGTCAAATCCATATGAAACATCTCAGTTACTTGCAACTCTCTAAAATTAACTCAAACCATTTACCAGATGGTAAATTCTGGAAATAAATTTAAAATATGCAAAAAAATACTATCTGACTTTTATATGAAACACAGAGTACCTAATTATAACTTCATATTTTAATTTTGAGAAGAAGAAACAATATAGAATTCTGTTTCTAATATCAGCTTTGAATGATAATCAATTCTGACTTGCAAAACGGTCTATGTTTTGTAAGCAACAGTATTTCCCACTTGCGATTTTTATTGGACAATAAAGGCCATATGGCTAAGAATTCGTCTGGATTAATAAAAAAAAGATGCAAATTTTTATAACACAATGTGCCTCTAAAATTTTTTAAGAACCTCTACAACAGCTTTTTGTGTATCCCAAATTAAGATTTACTATATAATAAAATTATGTAGTAATAACATACAACCTTTATCTAGAGTCGTATGACTCTTCATTATTTATTCTTGCTACACTGCAGCACGTAAATCATGCACGGGAATTCTCGAGATACATATTATTTAGAGCACAGAATTATTTTGATTCAATTCTCAATAAGAAGTGAAGCAGTAACCTGTTACTTGAGACTAGCAAATCAATATCAAATGCTTGTCCTAAGACTGTTTATCACTCTAGTCATGCAAGTAGCTTGAAAAACTGAAATATTCACATTGACAAAGGGATTGTTCTATTTGTTTTCCAAAAGCTTTCCGGTATGACTCTATACTTAGTTTTACGACCAAGAAAAAAAATCAATTTCCTTCTTCAACTTGTCAATCAGAAAACACATATAGAAACAATGATTTTATTAGAACACATAAAAGTACACTGAATAACAATGTAAGAAGAAATGGAAATATAAAATGGCATTACATATAAAATATACACATATAAAATAGAATTAACATACACAGAAAACAAAAGAATTAACATACATATAAATATAGACTTAAATGCAAAAAAAAGAACTAAATACAGAAATTAAAGCTAAAGCGACAAAAATCAGTCCAACAGACTTACTCTCATCTTCAGTTTTCAAATACACCCTTCTCTTTTCAGTTCAGAATTCAAAACAATAAATAAATAAAATCATTAGAACAACTAGCTTTTTCCATTACCGTGAAAGTCCACTGAATCCTAATTTTCCTTTTTGTTTTTATCTGTGGACACTAAACTTTCCAGAGGGGTGATCATGCTGTCCCATTTATATCAGAGCATCAATGAAAAAAACATTTCTCTTTAAAACAAAGAGTCTGAGTGACTCTAAATTACACTTTACACGACAAAGAACCAAGAAATACAGGTGTCTGGCTTTTGATCTAGTGCCTACAAAGAATCCTAAAGAGGTATATATGGGCAACTAAGGTAGACAGCAACATAATATACTGATCTAATTATTACCCAAGTTCCCTCATTTCATCAAGGTCACTCAAGTTCACCACGCATGACGTATTAAATGTCACCCATACTAATTGCCTCATGTGATTTTTTTTTTTTAATTTTAATGGATGGTTATTGTCAAGTACCAAGGCCTGGCTCTAAAAAGTGAAGTCTGATCCAGGAAAGGAGTCAGTGCCTTCCTTGTCCCAGTGTCCATTCCCCGGGGGGATCACCACGTGCCCCACCTGGGCATCCTCAAGGTCACCAACAAGGCAGCACACTGTTCCAAGGCGTCAAATCATGAGCAATACATGCCTCAGGGCCAACCATGGCTCTCTTCACTACGGCCAAGGTCAACTTCCTCTATTCAGCTTCCTCCATTCAAACTTTAGTCTTTGGGCACCCACGGAACCACATGCCTATACAAAGTGGAACCTGCTTTGAGGATGCGCACGCCAAGAGCCACCCTTACTTTATACCAACTCTGTCAAAACAATGATGCTTAAGAGGCATATTTCACCCAAGTACCAGCACCTACATCAAGCTATGCTAAAGAAATCCTCACTGAATTAGTCAACCTTCTTCAATCCAATGCTGCTGGTGTGGTAGGAGCCTCCAAGTATGAATCACATTTAGTCAAAGCAGTAACCAGACATACCAATTATGAATGAAATGACTGCTGCAGAGGACGATGGCTCTTCAGTCAACTAAGGATGACCACCAAGTCCCGACAAATGAAGTGAACTAAGCACTTTTTTGGCCAGTCTCAGCCACAGAGCTTATGGGTCCATGTACCAGAAAATAAGGTGCAGCAGGAAGACCACAGCTTAGAGTCACAGGATCTGGGTTTTAGTTCCAGTGCTGCCTTTTCCTTTTCTTAAGTACTTGAAGAGCAAGACCTCCCTTTCTGAAAGAAATAAATGCCATTTGCAGCAACATGGATGGACCTAGAGATGATCATACTAAGTGAAGTAAGTCAGACAGAGAAAGACACATATCATAGGATATCACCTATATGTGGAATCTAAAATATGACACAGGTAAACTTATCTACAAAACAGAAACAGAATCACAGACATAGAGCACAGACTTGTGGCTGCCAAGAGGGAGGGGAGTAAGGGAGGGATGGATTGGGAGTTTGGGATTAGCATATGCAAACTATTACATATAGGATGGATAAACCACAAGGTCCTACTGTATAGCACAGGGAACTCAATTCAATATCCTTGATAAACCATAATGGAAGAGTATATGAACAAGAATGTATATATATGTATAACTGAATCACTTTTCTGTACAGCAGCAATTAACACAACATTGTAAATCAATTATACTTGAATAAAATCAATTTTTTATAAAAAGACCTCCCTTTCATCTATGTATCCTCAGTATCTAACAGTGCCCAGCATACGATGGGCCCCCAATGAGTGTTTGTTCAATGAAAGAACAAGAGAACATATCTTCTTTGTGTGATCTTAAGCCCCTAATGTCCTTGGGCACAAGTTTCCAAATCTTTAAAAACAAGGACATCAAAACGCCTGCAGGCCTTCTACATTGGATTGTCGTGAGGCCAGGTGAACCAATAGGTACAAAAGTAATCTGTTAACCATAAAGGTAAGTTGTGCAAAGGTGATGAAGTTTATATAGGTAAGTTCTAAGTAAAGAAGTGTTCTTGGAAGGGGTATGGTGGCAGCAGGGAGGGCACTTCAAGGAGGGAACAATTATGAATAAAAATAAAATGGCCTCCAAAAGCCCAGATTTCTCCTCCGTCCCTTGAAACACGTAATCCACCTCTTGGCTTGCAAAGACGTTCAACCTACCGAGAAAGACCACTGATACGGTTCTAACCAAAACTGAAAGCGTGTGCCAGGCTCTGAGAAAATAAGGTGCTGAAGAAAACGTGCAAACTCTTTGCTGACAAGCGTCTCCCCTCATGAATTCCCCACTTAACACAGATGGTATCACCATCCTCATGATGCCCTAGGTTTAAAGTGCTTGCCGTTTACCTATCACATTCAGTTCGTTTTATTTAATAACCCTAGGATTGGCCCACACACGGCCAAGGTCATTATTATCTTACCGACTTTTTAAAAACTCAACTTCGTATCATTACAAATCCTTGAAGAAAAGAGGATTTTTCAGTACACCCGCTTCTGGGATTTGGGATAATAGGTAAAGCATTTGGGGAAAAAAATTTTAGCCTACCTCGTAACATATTCAAAAATAAATCCCAACAGATTAAAGAATAATTTTTTAATGAAGCTATAAAACAAGAAGAAAATATAGGTAAATACTTAACTGATGTTGGAAGGGGCTGGCATTCTTCATCATTAAAGCAATGAAAGAAAAAAACACTTGACCATGTAAAAATTATACATTTATATACATCATAAAAGTCCCACAAAATTAAAAGACTGAAGATAAATTGGGGAAAGGATATAAAACATGTAAGAAAAGGGGTAATAGTATTATTACATATATACACAAAGAGATGTTAGAAATGAAGAAAATGGTTTAAAAATATCAGATAACGTGCGTTAAGGACATGAACAGGAAATTGCAAAAATAAAAAATAAAGACAGAGAAATAAAAATAACTGAACATGTTAAAAATGCAGATCACCAGTAATTTTTTAAAAAAGGGAAAAAGAAAAAAATAATGAAGAAATACCATTTTTCCCTACCAAATAGGCAAAGAACTAAAAGTATAATCCTCAATCCAGACAATGGTACAGGGCAGCAGGAGGTCTCACTCGCTCCTGCTGGTAGCTAAACAGGTCAAGCATTTCTGAAGGGAAGTTTGGCAATATATCAAAAACTGTATCAAAGCTCATATCCTCCAAACAGGAATTCCATTTTTAAGAATTTTTACTAGAGGAATTATCAGTGATATTTGCAATGACTTCTGTACAAGAATGTTCACCACAGCTGATGTTCATGTAACAGCTAAAATATTAAGAGAAAAAATTCTCAATGTCTAACAGAAGAAGGGTTAAATAAGTTATGGTGCCTTCACGTAACTGAGTATTATGAATGTTTTCAAGCAAAATATCATAATATTTAATGATAAATCCTCACAATATTAGTGAAAATGCAAGGTTCAAAACTATACGGGGTATGATCCAAACATGGGGGGAAGCGGCCAATAGGAATACACATTATATACATTTGGCTCTGTGAGAAAATCATGGATGGTAGTCTCAACTTGAACCTTGAGAGTCTTTGCGTTTTTTTGTTTGGTTTTTGTAATTGTTTGATTTGCGTCTCTGTTGACTCTGAAATGGCATGGATAAAAGAAAGACTTTCAAAATCAATATTTCAAATTATAAAACTCTTAGCTTTATTTCTTCTCACCTAAAAAATCCCTATCAAGCCATTAAAGGAAGAGAAAAAAAAAGGAGAAAAAGGTAAAGACAATCCAGGAATCATTCCTCTGCAATGAAGTCCAAGACAGAAGGCTCACCAGGCCCCCGGGTGGTCCTCCAGAGGACACAGGACACAACAGAGGCACCCATGGACACTTCCAGTGAGCAAGTGTGTCTGTACCCTGCCTGCGTTCCCACCATGCTAAGGGCACTGCATGGTCTTACTCCCCCAGATCTCAGCCTGAAGACCACCTCGCCCTTTATCGCATCCTCTCCAGGATTCCAGCCTTCCAGAAGTCGACTTAAATTTTCCTCAAATTAAAAAACAACCTGGAGATATCAATGAGTCCCCAAAACAATGAGCAAGTGTGTATGTATCAAAAAGAAAAGGTCTGCAGAGAACAAAAAATGTTTCACAGAAAGACACAGAAAAGTGAAGCATCTCAACCATTTTGTGAACTAATAATACAAAGAGAGCTCTATTTCTCACATATTTCATAAACACTGGAGAGACAGAGTGAAAGACATCATGCAGCTTGCAGTTGCAGGGGAAACATGCTGGGCACCAGTCCAAATCTTCCCCTGATTTTACCTCTGAAACACATGCACAGAAAAAAGGCAATGTAACAAAGCACTCAAATGACAGAATTTTTATCTACAGGTCGTGGGACTATGCAACACGTTTATTTTCTTCTTTATACTTCTTCTACTTTTGAATTTTCCTGAAGTTAGTCCATCTTACTTTTATAATGAGGAAAGACAGTACTTAAAACTGTAATTAATTAAATGAAATACTACCTTTGTTATATCAGTTTCCGGCTCAAAATCTACAATGGCTTCTTAGGAGCTAGTAGCTACCCAATCAAATTCACACTATTTCCAGTATTTTCTATCAGACTTGATGATATCCAGACACCTTCGCATGACGTAAAAGCTCTCCCCAACCCCCTGCCCTGCCCATTGACCTACGTGCCTCCTGACCTCTAGCCAAGTTACTCTGCTGCATGTGTCCATGTCCTAGAAAGACCAGATTGCTCCCCCATGCATTGGGTTCCTTTAGGTGCACACGCCTCTGTTACTTAGCTTGAAATTCCTCTTCTGTGTCTCCTCCCCACGTCCCACTCACGGTGGGCTCTGCCGGAAGTTCCTCCTCTCCTCTAGGGGCCAGTCTCTCCCATAACTAACTGCCTGCTACAGGTGCCTGGGGCTCACATCCAGTACAGATCGCTTTCATCCTCCTCTCCCCGGCCAGACTGAGTTCTGGGGCAGGCACTCATCTTTGCTCTCCCAGAACCCAACTCAATGGCTAGTTCAAAAGGGCACTGAATACATGTTGTGAAATTGAGTTTTCCTCTTAACTGTTCTATGTCTTCAAAATCTCCAATACAGCAAGCATCTGCCTCAACACCACTGGCCACTTCAAACCCAACAACCCTACACCTGCCATGCTTTCTACCTGGAATTGCACCCACCCTCATCACCCATAACCTTCCTCCTTCCTCATGACCCTCGTCGCTCCTTCACAGGGAGCTTCCACCCCTCTGACCCCACTCTGCTGACCTCCTCCGTAGGCTCTTCCATCCTCATCTTCTCTGGGGGACCTTTCTAAACTTGTAGTCATCTGGACCCTGTTTGCCCAGTGCTATGAAGGACTATGGTAATTATTGCTCATAGCCTCCCCATTGGTCTGTAATCTACCTAAAGAAAGAAAACATGACAAATTACTTGGAATTCCATTTCTCCCGAGTCCCTGGTAAGTGCTCCACACAAAGAAGGAGTTCCACCCCAATGACTAATGTTCCTTTGCTCCAAGAAAGAGTCCAATCCGGCTGAGATGCAATCATTTTACTAATGCAGCCCGTATACAGCATTGAGTTTTTTCAAAGGGTCCAAATGCTGCTGGAGACCTCCCTCCTGTCAGTAAGGGCAGAGGGAAAACAAGGGAAGGGACCCCTTTTCTAGCCATCCTTTTACATCCTTATCAATCCCATCAGAGGCCCACCATGAACCCCTGATATGAGCAGATGATGAGGTAGTAACAAAAACTGGCATTAGCATCGCCAGGTCTGTGGCCCCTGCCTGGTGACAGCATGCAGAGCTGGGGCACCTGCCCCCCTTCACCTGATGCTTGCAGGCCTGCCTTTTCTTTAAAGCATTCTCTCATGGACCATCACAAGTGAAAGCAGTGTTTGAAAACACGGTTTCAGGGCTTACGGAAGTGTTGTTTTGTCAGACTGGCTGGGAAGTCCACTGAACAATGATGGGAAGATGTCCCTGAGCGGACAGAGCCCTCCTTGGCTAAACCCTCGAAGGAAAAAAACAAGGATGTGAGACTAAAGGATGAAAACCTCCATCAATTGGGAGATGTACCTTTGACAACAATCAAGAAGACCCGTGTTCTGGCAGCAGTCTGTCGCATCCTGCGGCAAGGTTCCTAACCTCGTGATTTTCCCCTTTTATTAGGATTTTTTAAGTAAAAGGAAAAGTGAGAGCGTTTTCAGTACAAAATAAGAAAAACAGTCATATAAAAAAACTTGTAACTGTCTCTTCACGTTTCCTCTATTACGACCATATTTCCATGTGTCCTTGAGTCAACAGAACACAGAAAGAACTAAATCTTACCAAATTCTAGTCTACGAATTCTAAAAAAAGATATACTTCAATGTCAACACAAACAGCTCTTAATCCTGAAGAGGACAGTCTCCTTCTTGATCACCCTGACCTTCCTACTAAACCAGTGCAAAAGGAATCTTGAAATGCTCTAGATGAATATTTACTATTCCACATCTCCTTCTACCCTGGAAAGAGTTACACTTTCTTGATTTTGAAGAAATTTAGCAATTTCTTCTCAAAAACTGAAAGGTGGCGTAGAAAGGCAGGAGAAGCACAGAACTTAAGGTCTGCACATCTGGGGGGGGGTGGGTGGGTGGGGACTCAGCTCTACAACTTGCCAGACATCTACCTTAGAGAAACAATCAGTGTCTTTATCGACAAGGCAAGCTAATAATGCTGACACTCCACATACTCTTTACATTTTTGGAAAGACAAAATGAGAAATTGCTCACGCCCTATAAAAGAGTAATTCAAGTAGAAAAGTAGTGTAATAGTTATCAGTGAAAGAAAAACTGGTGCTAATAGCACAACATTAAAATCTGTAACACAGGTTCTTTTGGGAGTTGAAATTTGTCTCCACTACCATTAAATTTTATTATTGAGCTTCTTGAAAAATCAGTGGGACTTCCCTGGTGGTGCAGTGGTTAAGAATCCGCCTGCCAACTCAGGGCTCACGGCTTCGATCCCTGGTCCGGGAAGATCCCACACGCTGCGGAGCAACTAAGCCCGTGCACCACAACTACTGAGCCTGTGCGCCTAGAGCCCATGCTCCGCAACAAGAGAATGAGAAGCCCACGCACCGCAAGAAGAGTAGCCCCCGCTCGCTGCAACTAGAGGAAGCCCGCCTACAGCAACGAAGACCCAACGCAGCCAAAAATAACTACTTAATTAAAAAAAATAAAGTCAGCAACTTTAAGAATTTGAAAGCACATCTGAATTAAATCTGAACGTGTTAGGAGTGTTTGTTTATGTAGTGGATTCTCTGAATGGTGGTGAAAGGGTCTGGATGACCAGTTGAGTCTTCATTTCTTTTACTCCCCAGAGGTGAGGAGTGTATAGACCCAACACCAGCTCTTCAGGCCAAGGGCCCCATCATCCCGGTAGGTCAGCCCTGTCGTCCGGGTGACAGCCTCCCTCTTCGTCACCTGGAAAGTTGAGCCAACCCAGGTCTCTGTGTCTTCCAAACACAGCCACACTGAGCTAAAAATATATGCAAATGCACTGTCTCAGGACGATGAAAGTCACGTGGGACTGATGGTTTCACCAATATCATGTCCACAGAAAAGTTCCGTACAAGCCTCCTAAGCCTGTGGCAACCTCCAGTTCCACCAGAGCAGCAGACAGGTCCATACAGAAGCTATGAAACAGGCCTTATTGCACATGTATGGCTTATTGCACATGTATGGCTTATTGCACATGTATGGCTTACTGCACATGTATGGCTTATTGCACATGTATGGCTTACTGCACATGTACGGCTTACTGCACATGTACGGCTTACTGCACATGTACGGCTTACTGCACACGTATGGCTTACTGCACACGTATGGCTTATTGCACACGTATGGCTTATTTGCACACGTATGGCTTACTGCACACGTATGGCTTACTGCACACGTATGGCTTACTGCACACGTATGGCTTACTGCACACGTATGGCTTATTGCACATGTATGGCTTACGGCACATGTATGGCTTACTGCACATGTATGGCTTACTGCACATGTATGGCTTATTGCACATGTATGGCTTATTTGCACATGTATGGCTTACTGCACATGTATGGCTTATTGCACATGTATGGCTTATTGCACATGTATGGCTTATTGCACATGTATGGCTTATTTGCACATGTATGGCTTACTGCACATGTATGGCTTACTGCACATGTATGGCTTATTGCACATGTATGGCTTATTGCACATGTATGGCTTATTGGCACACGTATGGCTTACTGCACATGTATGGCTTATTGCACATGTATGGCTTATTGGCACATGTATGGCTTACTGCACATGTATGGCTTATTGGCACATGTATGGCTTATTGGCACATGTATGGCTTATTGCACATGTATGGCTTATTGCACATGTATGGCTTATTGCACATGTATGGCTTATTGGCACATGTATGGCTTACTGCACATGTATGGCTTACTGCACATGTATGGCTTACTGCACATGTATGGCTTATTGCACATGTATGGCTTACTGCACATGTATGGCTTATTGGACATGTATGGCTTATTGGACATGTATGGCTTATTGGACATGTATGGCTTCAACCACACCTGGACTTCAGGAAGGAGAGTGTTTTTGAAACACATCTTGGAAAACACCTCACTCGTAAGTAAGGATTATATATGCCAGGCACTGTCAATGCTTATCTACAAGACAGTGTAATGCTAAGCAAAATATTCTGCTAACAGTAAAAGAAGTGTTGCAATTTTAATTATGGAGTGCCAAGTCAACTCACCTTCGATGTTCTGTGTTCAGATGACAGGCAGGCAGCTGAAGCCGGAGTTGAGGCTTCTCCAATTAATCCAATAACCTCCATGCCACTTACCCTTGGAATTGGCATTAGGAAAGCCCCATGTGCCCCCAAATCATATAAATTCCATAGTTTCCTGTTCATTAGGTCCAGGTTGGCCTACGCTGGTATGTCATATTTTGACATGTAGCCACAAGGGATATACAATCACAATTAAGGGGAGACTTTAGCTAAAATTGGCATGCCCCACTCAAATGAACAATTTATGCCCACACAGGGGTAAAAACGCATATAGCTTCTCCAAGTGATGAATACTAAACTGTTAGAAACACAGAGATATAATTCATTTATTAAGTTTGCATAAGGTATCTTTTCACTTCCAACCAAACACACAGAAGGGGTGCTCGCATCATAGCAAGGACACAGGATGTTATTACATGTAATTGCATACAGACTGTCAATACTACAATCATCATGATGTTTACGGAATAAACCTGCAATGTTAATAAAATCCTCTTTTTTTTCTCCCGCATTTAACCCTCCCCTGGCTTCCCTCTGCATTTAGAATAAACGCCACACTCCTCATCATTGCTTGCAAAGCTCCAGCCTGTGGTCGCTCTCGGATTCCATCTCACGCCACCCCCCTCCCCATTCCACCACCTCTCCAGGCCCCTGGCCCAGCCCTACCGTGGCTCATTCTGCCCCTGGGTGGCTGGACTTCTCTGCTTGTTCTTTGTCCTGTGGTGAGCGAAGAGAAAGGCCGCTGTCCTTGTTGCTTCCCTTGTTTGAAAAGCTTTTCCCCAAACCTTCGTGGGGTTAACTTCTCAGATCTCGGGTCAAATGTCACCTCACGAGTAGGGCTTCCCCGGCCACCCTAATGAGCAATGCCCTACACCTGCAATCACTACCATGTCTCCTATCACCCATTTTGTTTTCTCTGTAGTATAAATCTATTTCAAGCTGAAATTTGCTGTCTGTTGATTATCTGGCCCACTTAAATGGAGGCTCCAACAGGAAAGCTGTTTGCTCTCCGTGCAATTTCTAAAACAGTGCCTGGCACGCAGTAGGTTCAAAATAGGTGTTTGTTACATAAATAAATGCTGTGCTAGAAGATGGATAAAGCAAGTTACAGACATGACGATCCACACCCCTGAAGCTATCCAATGATGAAGAAACAAATGGACCAAGAACAAAAAACATTTTTAAAAAAGTTAGCAGTTGCATACGAAACTGTGATTAAACCATCAGAGTGAGCTGAATGTATCCAACTGGAACAAATTATTTAATAAAAATAAGGACGGTCACACAGAAATGTGAGTGGCCTGGGCTGGGAAGGTGTTCTGAGGTTTGATGATGAAGAACCTGGTGAACTTTCTAACACAGTGTTATGGACTGAATATTTGTGTCTCCCCCCCAGATTTGGGCTTTGAAGTCCAGAACCTCCTTTGATGTGATGTATTTGGAGGTGGAGGCCTTGGGAAGGTAATTAGGTTTAGGTGAGGTCATGAGCGTAGGGCCCCCTGACGGGATGAGTGTCCTGATAAGAAGAGGAAGAGAAACCAACATCTCTCTCCCTCTCTCTGCCACATGAGGACACAACCAGAGGCAAGCTTCTGCAAGCCAGGAAGAGGGCTTGTATCAGAAACCAAATCTGCTGACACCTTCATCTTGGACTTCCAGCCTCCATAACTGTGGGAAATAAATGTCTGTTGCTCAAGCCACCCGGACTCTGGTGTATTTGTCATGACAGCCTGAGCTAACACACGTGGTGCCTGGTATGGTACCTACGGCCTGGAACATCAGAGTTGCTCAATAAATATCACTGAATTTTGAAATACGTAAACTAAGAACACCCTGAAATGTTACTGTAGCCTTCTCAGCGAAGATGTAAAGACCACTTCTCTATAATCCCTACTGCTCTTTCTCTCTAGCATAAATATGGGACGTGCGGATGTTGAAATTAAGCAGGAGAAAAATCGTCTATGAACGCAGGGATGACAAAACCCGAAAGAATTTTTTTTTAAGTAGGGAGGACTTTTTTCATTTAGCCTCACAAATTTCAAAGAGGCTTCGCACATGCAAACAGACTCCAGCTTTTTCACGTTCCTCGTGCCCAGAAACTGGGACATTAGGATGCCAGGAACCCTTTCAAAATCTAAACCATGTGATAAGTGCAGGAGAAGCTCTCAAACAACCACGAGAACTTCT
Organism: Balaenoptera musculus; assembly: GCF_009873245.2. Lineage (NCBI taxonomy): Eukaryota > Metazoa > Chordata > Mammalia > Artiodactyla > Balaenopteridae > Balaenoptera > Balaenoptera musculus. The sequence goes on along the minus strand of NC_045797.1, from coordinate 6,951,989 downwards.
GTGGAGCTGCCAAAGAAAGAAAGCCAGATGCTTCTTTCAAAAGAATAAATGGATTTGGCTTGGAAGAAAACCTGTGGCCTCAGCCTCCAATGAGAAGGGCAGGTGGCACGGCGTGGTGTGTCGTGCGTGTTCCCGGTCCCCTGGGCCGGCATCTCCTCCAAGAGCAACACCGTGTCATCACCGGGCTCGGTGACCCGTGCAGGACACGGGGTTCTCCTGCACGGGATGACAGGGATGGGAAGGCTTTGGTCTGGGGCCGTGCAAAATGAATCCCATACAATTATGGGGAGAACGTGATATTGAAAAAGATGTAAAATTGCTTCACTGCACTTGAGGTTTTTATTTTCAGAGAAATGGAACAGAGATGAAGGAAAAAAAAAAAAAATCTGTGTTCAAAAAGGGTTTCACGATGCAGGATACCAGAAAATAAAACATTTTTTTTAACCAATACGTACAACAAAGAGCGGTTGTTTTTACTATTGCCATCTACCAAACCATAAGGTGTGTGATCTTTTGCCTTAAGTATGAGCTTTTAAAAGATTCTCTTCATGTGCATTCATTGTCACACCCTCTTGTGAAACTAGCATGATGATCTGGCTTGAAATAATGATTCCAAAGGGCTTTTGTAGTAGTTATTGAGGGGTTTTGTGTTGTAATTTTTTAAGAAAGCCTAGACTCCCTTTTCTACACTTGCAGCTCCTGATGGAGCTCACGCGAGTTTAAATTTGCTGCCAAGATTATTTTTCCAGTATCTGTAACACTGGCGGGCCCCTGGAAAGCCTGTGTGCCCTGGGCTTTCATAACTAGACAGCTCACACCTGAGCATCTCGCCTCTGGTAATGACATCTCGTGGCACCGCTTCCTTCCCATCCGGCCACGAGGCCACACGAACCCAGCCAGGAGCCGTGACCGTGGGCACATGGCCGCCCTGCCCTTCCTCTCCACCTTACTGAGCCTTGAGACGGCTGGGCTCTCCCTCACTCGGTCAGCGCCTGGAGGGCAGGAACGCATCTTCCACGTCTGCCCTCTCCCCGCACCTCGAAGAACCCTCTCTCATGGAAGACGCCTCATAAACATTCATTTCCTGGCAGGAACAATATCTGTATATTCATAGACAGTGACACGTTTCCAGTGAAACAGCTTTCTGTTTTCATTTGCCACTGTCCTCCAAGACACAAATATTGGGGATGGTACAAAGAAAATCTCGAGGAAAATACTGAATTTATGCAGAATTACCGCTTCTCTCTCCTCCTTTACATCTATCTATATGAGTCACAGAGTGCAGTGAATCTCAATGTCATCTTTCAAGATTTTTTTTCATTCTCAACACACCACAGCAGTTCCCTGTCCTGAGTCGATGCGGTAGCCAACCGCGAAAAGAGTCAAATCCCCAAAGCAATAAATAGAAAGCCATACTATCTCATTTTTCCCGCTGTGGGTTGGCCGGCTGTTTGCTGGTTCACTGGCCGATGGATGTTTATCACAGCATTCAATTTTGGTTGATCCCTGAGATTTAGTTTGGGGGAAGTTGATATGTTTATATTCCTTCAAAAATAACCCATAAATGTGCCAAAGAGGAAAAAGATCACAGTACCGTCCATTCAGAGGCCCGCAGACCCTATTCCGCTGCTGCTTCACTGTCCGGCAGGTCCCATTACATTAAGCCGTGAAGCAGATCTGAAGAGACTGGTAGGAAGGGTCTGGAGGGAAGGGGGACAAGTACAGGGTGACCATCTGCTTTGGGAGAAAGAGCCTCGGCCCAGAGACTCCCAAGCACCTCCCCAGCCTAACCAGCCATCCTCCCTCCTAAAACTGAGGGCTGTCAGAGAGCGGGTCTCAAAGGAAGGGGAAGAAACCAGCCAGGGCAATGGGTGGGGGGCGAGCATGGGGGGAGGTGGAGGAATTGGCTCTTTCCTTTAATCAAGTGGCCGGTGGCCAGAAAAGATGTGAAATGCCCTCAGAAAAGCTGCCCACTGATGAGCTATGCAGCAGCTGAACGGCAGCAGCTCCCATCCACCGGCAGCTCCCATCCACCAGCAGCAGTCACGTTTTCACCAGTGTTTTTGTTCTGCCTCTAAGACAAACAGAGAACAGCCCAGCAACTGCAGACAAACTTACTTCCCAATAAGAAGTACAGAGATCATTATGGAGTTCTCACTATATGTCAGGTATTCTGCTAAGAACTGCCTGAAATCTTCCCCTCAAGGGTACCGATATTTATTATTCTGGGTATATGTGTGTGTGTATGTATATATATTCAAATATAATTTCTAACCTACTCTACAATCCTATATATGTGTGTGTGTGTATGTATATATCTTCATATGTATTGATAATTTCTAACCTACTCTACAATCCTGCTTTGTTGGTGTATTAGGTTCCTCCAAAGAAACAGAACTAACAGGGTATGTGTATGTGTATGTGTATGTGTGTGTGTATAAAGAGACTATAATGAATTGGCGCGTGCAATTACGGAGGCCAACAAGTCCTAAGATCTGCAGGGTGAGCTGGCCAGCTGGAGCTCCAGAAGATCTGAGGATGTAGAGCAATTCCACCTCCCAACAAGACTGTAAGCTCCAGAACTTAGTAGAGACTGAGTCTAGAATTCTCCAGGTATTACTGAGTACCTGCTACGTGCCAGGCTTAACAAGGACACAGCACAGATCCCGTCCTTATAAACCCTTCCATCCTCTACCTCTAGGATAAACCCCAAAACCACCTAAATGAAATAAACTGAGAATTTAAAAAACAACTCAAAAATAATCCACGGTACACAACCTTGACAATTTTTTTAAAATTCAGAATGATGAAAATCTTGAGTTAAAAAAAATCAACTGTAAGATCTAAGCCCATGTTTATCAGGGCCATAACACTTAAGTTCTTCATTCTATCATTAGTGTACTGATGAAATTCTCTGTAAGGAGTAAAACCTCATGTCCTTTGTGACAAATTAAGCTGCAAAGCTGTTTCCTCTTGTGCTCTGGTTTCCCGCTTATATTAACAAGCGGCATAAAAGAAAGCCTTTAAGATAATATTTATTTGCAGAAACAAACATTGATTTGGAGCACTTGGAGGCACGTATGTGCCTGGAGGGGAAACACTTGAGGGAATCTGAATATTTTATCATGCCGTGGATATTATTACCCTCATACCTGCATATCTCCCCCTTCAACCTGCTCTCAATCTTTCACGTCTGTCTCTACCCCCGACCAGAGCCCTGCCAGGGCACACCTGCCCATTACCCACAGTAATGACACCAGTAAATATCACATTTCACCATTTGTCAAAACTAAGATTACATAAACGTGACATATTTTAAGAAGCAACTCGTCTCTGTTGTTTACAATTTAATAAAGATAAAGCCATGATAAATACCGTAAGCTGTAAATCAAGACATCTACCGTTGTACTGTTCTTATTCCTCTCAGGGCTGAACAAATGTTAATTATAGAGGATTTGAAAATGAGACTTGTTAATGTCATTTTTAATTTAGCATGTTACAGTGTAAATGTTTTCCATTGTGTTAATTTACACCTGTTATCACAAGCTTCATTATTAGGTTTACAGTGGAGCAGCTCTCTGTGACTCTGGAATTTGCTTAAAATGGCAGAAACAATTACTAATTAGAAGGGCATGTTTACTTTAATGATATTTATTTCCTAGTCTAGTTTTGTATGTAATGTACTATGGAAGTGTATGATTTAATTAGTGAAACCCATTTATCACAAGCAATTTCTCAAAAGAGAACTGCTTAAAAAATACAACAGATTCACTCAGAGTTTGATAAATTCCTTGGATGATACGCCTACAGAGTGACATGTCTCTACAGAGGTCTTTCACTCATGAACTCAGGGCATTTTCCCACTTCTGTTCCAAACACTGCAATAATTACCAATAGCAAGACTTCGACTCTAAAATTTTTAATGCAAATTTTAAGATGCGGTGTCCAAAATTTTGAAATTTATAGGCTCAAAAGTTTAAAACCTGCATTCAACATTAACATAGGCTTCTACTTACTGATATCCACACTCACAAATTTCATCTGTATATTTTAAGTATACAAAAAGCAAATTCCTTTTGTTTTTAATAAAAAGGACATGGCTTTCTCTCCCTAGAGTCATTTCTCTGGCACCCGAAGTATAATTGACATTTCTCCTTCCAAATATTGGGGCACAGTTACTACCAACGGAATAACTGATTCACAAAAAGACCGTCCGTAGATATTAAAACTCCTGGGAAAGATTGTTGGAGAATAGGATATTCACCTGGTCTCAAAAGACCACCCCAAAGGCTCTTAATCACAGAAGGAATTGCTTTTAGAGTGGAGAAATATGTTCAGGAAGCAGCTCTCCCCAGGTGGCTTTCTTCAATCTTGTAACAGGAAACAATTGAACAGATACAGACTGCAGGACACTCCACAAGAACTAGCCTGGACTTTTCCAAATGGTCAACACCACAAAAGACTTTGAAAAAGCCGAGGGAGTAGTCTAGATTTAAAAGAGACTAAAGAAATGGGACAACTAAATACAATATGTGATCCTTGACTGGATCATGGATTTAAAAAAACCCAAAAAACAGCCGTATAGAAAATTACTGGGACAACTAGGGCCACCCGAATGCAGACTGTGCACTAGATAATATTATCATATCAAGGTTAAATTTCCCTGATGTTTTAATGGTAATAGATTGTGTAACAGAATAAACCAATTCTTCAGAGACACACCTGAAGTGGTTCAGGATGAATTGTCATGATGGGCAACCTTCTTGGAAATACACAGAAACCAAAGTGAGAGCTGGGAAGGAAATGTAGCAAAATGGCAGGGGGCGGATCAGGGGGTAAAGCTCATCGCAACATCTTTTCGCTTTTCTATAAACCTGAAATCAAAGGTTGGGAAAGTATAGCTAACCCAATGGGCTGAGTGGGAGGCCAAATTAGAAATATTCTACCTACAACTTCTTACATGCAGACTTTATTCAAGAACTATTATTGCACTTCTTTGAGTGTAAGCTTTTCAGCATGATTATTAGACCCATTAAAGTAGCAGGTACCCTTGGAAGTGGCTTCACAGTCATGTTTCAATATATAGACTCACAACTATCCTATGAAACACAGTCTAATCACCTTACATTTTCGGATCCCAGAAAGAATCCATGCTACAAAGCAGCCGAGACATTTCCCATGAAGATTCATGCATCCATCCTGAGTGAAGTAAGTCAGACAGACAAAGACAAATATCATAGGATATCGCTTATATGTGGAATCTAAAAAAAAAGGGTACAAATGAACTTATCTACAAAACAGAAATAGAGTCACAGATGTAGAAAACAAACTTATGGTTATCAGGGGGTAAGGGGCGGGGTAGGGATAAATTGGGAGTTTGGGACTGACATACACACACTACTATATATAAAATAGGTAACTAATAAGGACCTACTGTATAGCACAGGGAACTCTATTCAATACTCTGTAATGACTTATATAGGAAAAAAATCTAAAAAAGAGTAGATATATATATGTATAACTGATTCACTTTGCTGTACACCTGAAACTAATACATCATTGTAAATCAACTATACTCCAATAAAATTTAAAAAAAAAGAAGAATCATGCATCCCACAGCCCAAGGAGAGATCCGGTATTTGATTCTGTTAGAAAAGCTGTATCTAAAGAGGGTGTGTTGTCTAATTTCAAGACACTCACTCTAAGTTCCGTGACACCATATTCTACACTTGTATTCTTAATAAGCAAAAGTAAACATTGGTACATGGAGATCTTGCCCAACCAAGAGAAACCCCTCAGAACACTAAAGGGTAGAGTGTTGCCCACTCATCCCCAAGCAGTGCCGGATGAATATCCCCAACCTGCTCTGGACCACACCCACTAAGCCCCGTACAGCTGGTGACGCTGACCATCTCCTCTGGGGGATGCCCGGGGCACTTGGACTGATGTGGATTCACGGCCAGCGGGCGCCGGTCCCTCTGTCGCAGGGCCCACAAGAAGACGCGTCAGTCCTCCAGTCCTCCCCGCCCAGACAAAAGAGCACACACACGCTGTTACTCCCTGAGAACAGGGAAGTCAAAAGGTGTTTCGAAAGAGAGTGGGAAAACCCAAGCTGAGCCCCTGTGATGTTTCTGAGGAAGGTGCACCTGCTGGTAAAGAGCGAATTAAGTCATGATGCCTGGGTAAATCTGCAGCTCTGCAGCCTTTCACCACAGTCTCCAAACCTACGGCACTGGCACATTCCAAAACTGAAAAGTTGCTGGACTCTCCCACCTCCAGAAAAGGAAAGAACTGGAATGAGGCAACGCTTGTAGGAGAGATAAGGGAAGCCAAGAGTGAACCTGATGGGGCGGCAGCATCTTCCCACCCCTCTTTGCCAGGCTGTACAAAGTTAAGAGGAAACAACTAACCTGGATCCCATTTTTGACCTGTTTATACAGAGTCAAAGTTAAAACCCAGGGTGCTTGACAGGCATACACTGTGTATGTGTCTGCATGTGTGTTCACCTCCTGGTTCACATATGTACAACACACACTGGCATGCGTGCTTCAGGAAGGAACAACCCCTTAAGGAGAGGCTGCTGAAGCAGGTAAGTTTCAGCCAAATGTAACCTTCACCTTAGAAACCAGGAACTGGAGTAACTAGATTATAATCTTTCCAACACTGTGGGAGAGATTTGATCAACTGCAGCCAAGATCAGTTACATTATTTGGTTTACCTAAGTAATGGACCCTTAAATGCAATCAACACTTCTCCAGGCTGTGAGTCTTCAAGACCTGAAATGCATTCAACAAAAATGCAAATGCATCTTCAAAGGGCCTTAGGATGTTCAATCAGGGGGGAGGGGGCCTGCAGAGGCGGCAGGTAAACAGACATCTAACATCATCGCTGCATAGAGTCTGCCTTTCCTTCCCTCATTCCTGCGCTATTTTCATGTTTGTTTGTGTAGTTCCCATATGAATTACATGTGTTTTACTGAAGATCCTTAATCCTGGGATAAGCAGCCATGCCACTCTGTTTCTTTTTAAAATTTCAGTATTAAAACTTCTTTACAGGGTAAAGAATAAGACCAAGATTGCTATGGATGTTCAAGGAAATTCACAAAACTTAAGTAACCTGTGAAGGTCTGAAGAAAAATGGCAGAAGGAGCTCCACATCTTCTCTCTCCCCTCCACGAATGGATCTAGGGAAGGGCAGTGGGGGAGTCATGCCCAGCTTGTGTGGTGAGCACCCAGAGCTCTGTCCTGCCTTCCGGGACTACACTTGTTTGGCCTGGATCCATAAGGTCCCTGTGGTAACACCAAACTTCCCGACTGTCTCCACTTCCTGCCCCACTCTAGTCCAAGTGCAGGAGCTGGGTCTAGTGATTGTCATTCAACTCGGTGGGTCCATTTACCAATTCTTATGGCTTAAAACCGACAAATAACGTACTTGTACATCCAGACAGAACACTCCTCAAAGCGTGCTAGGTCTACTCACCATCATGCTCGACTCCGTCTCCTGCGGGGGCTGGAGAGGGATGGTGGCACCTGCTCCCGCTCCCTCGGGTACCTGGGCACCTGCAACGCGCAAGCCTCTCACCCGTGATTTGTTTAACACACTCGCCATAACGAGAAAGTTTAAGCCACGAATTCCTGACTTCCCCAAGAGGAGGGCTTCCATTAAAAGGGGTGGGGCAATGTGACAAGAGGGGAAATTTATACCAAGAGGCTTCTTTGCATCGCTTTTAAGTCTCCTGAGTAAGGATGAAGAGAAGCTGCCGTAATTTACAACAACAGGTAATCACTCATGTTTACCTGTTTTCATCAATTATCTTCCTCTTGCTGGCAGTTGAAAAATTACATTTCACTCAAAAGTCAGCCTGTTGACTTTATTTCGACAACGCCTGATCAGTGCTCGGTGGCGGCATGTTTGTGGAGTTCCACATTTTGCTGTTGGACAGTCACTGAGAGCTGACTCTGTGCGCAGTCTTCTGAATAACTGTATTAATGGTCCTAAAACCAGATGGGCTCAGGGCCAGCGGAGTGGATGCACGCAGGGGCATTCCATTACAAACGCAGCTAGGCTTTTGGTTCAAATAACTTTCCTCCAAAATGAAGAAGCATGGACCTCCCTGGTGGTGCAGTGGTTAAGAATCCGCCTGCCAATGCAGGGGATGTGGGTTCGAGCCCTGGTCCGGGAAGATCTCACATGCCGTGGAGCAACTAAGCCCATGCGCCACAACTCCTGAGCCTGTGCTCTAGAGCCCGCGAGCCACAACTACTGAGCCCACATGCCACAACTACTGAAGCCCGCGTGCCTAGAGCCCGTGGTCCACAACAAGAGAAGCCACTGCAATGAGAAGCCCGCGTGCCACAACGAAGGGTAGCCCCCGCGCGCCTCAACTAGAGAAAGCCCACCCTCAGCAACAAAGACCCAACACAGCCATAAATAAATAAATTTATTAAAAAAAAAAAAAAAATGAAGCAGCAGTACCTGGAGCTCTGTGCTCTGTCTCCTCGTCTGTGGGATGGGAATAACAATGTGGAGCCCGCACAGCTGGTTTGGGACTAGGAAAAAATAATGCATGTGAAGCACCTAGAAGCGTCTCAGACACAAGGTAAGTGCCTAGCCTTTATGACGGCTGTCAGGAGCAGTACCCTACAGCAAGTTCCCCTTTGAGGGTCTTGCACATTTCTGGCCATATCATCTACTGATTCAACAAGAAGAGGCCATGCGCCCAGAACACACAGGGAAGCCCCCAGTGGAGCTCCTGCTGGCGGCCTTGCACTCACCTAATTCCGCATGCCGGCATGAGTCCTGCCCGAAGATCCCTCTTCCTCATGCTCGTGACAGCATTAAAGGATTAACTAGCACTTGCAGCTCCGTGAAGAGGCCTGAAGGGTGTTTATGTATGAAATCCAAGTACATGAGCCCATGGCTGTCACCTGGGTGTACACTGACTGCCTCTGTATCTAGTGGATGGATTGGTTCCTCAAAGCAAGCGCTGTGCTTTCCAGTGGCTGCAGTGCTTTGTCCTGCTGAAGGCCTCTCCTTCCTGGGCACTACTGCTTCCGTGTCTAACAGAGTCAGTCTAACCCTGAGGACTGGAGAGGACCCTCCAGCGGTCACGCGGTCATCGGCGTGCCCTCTCCATCCCCTGGACGGTCTGGCAGGAAGAGTGCAGGGCTCCCTTGGCCACTGGGGCACCTTGGGCACCTCACATCCTCTGAGACTGTCTTCTCATCCATGAAGTGAGGATGGTGCACTAGGTGGTCATTGTGACGGCTGGTTTTATGTGTCAACCTGATGAGGCCATTGGGCGTCCAGACACGTGGGCAAACATTATGCTGGGCGTGTCTGGGAGGTGTTTCTGGATTGGACCAACATTTGAGCTAATAGCCTGAGTAAAGCAGACTGTTCTCCCCAATGTGGGTGGGCTTCATCCGATCCAACGAAGGCCCGGATACGACAAAGCAAAGCCTGACCTCCCCAGAGGAAAAGAGAATTCTTTCTGCCTGACTACCGTCAAGCTGGCACAGGGGCTTCTTCCTGCCTTCGGACTTGAAATGAAATATGGACCCTTCCTGGGTCTTGAACCTGCAGGCCTTCAGACTGGAACTTATACCATCGGCCCCTCTTGCTCACTGGCCTTAGGACTCAAACTAGAAACCACTGTCTCCTCTGGGTCTCCGGTTTGCTGACTGACCCTGCAGAGCTTGGGACTTGCTGGCCCCTGTAATCACGTGAGCCAATCCCTTACAATAAATCTCTTCATATATGTAAACACACACACATCCTCTTGGTTCTGTTTCTCTGCAGAACCCTGCCTATTACAATCACCAAGGGTATCTGCGTTTCTAAACCATGCCTAATGGTCATCCAATCTCTGCTTGCACACCTCCCAGGGAGGAGACTGCCTTGCCTCTCACAGCAGCTCGCCCTGCTTAAGAAGGGTGGTACTTGGGAAGTTCCACCCCTGAGTGAGAATGCAAAGCTGAATCAGCCTTATTCTCAGCATAAGGACCTTGTATCTAACAGGTGTGATCTGACCTGAGCAAAGCACATATAGGGAACCTTTTATCCTTGTTTTCCATTACGACTATGTTAACACAGGCTGAGATTGCCTTGGTTGTTACTGTTAGTTTTGTTTCATTTTGATTTTCCTGGTTATATCATAATGTTAGTAACATTGAGTCTGTAGTGAACCCTTAGCCCATTTTCACATGAATCACAGTGAGGTGAAATCACCACCCAATATTCTGTTCTGCAGGGGAGAGTTAGTGCGGAAGGGCAGGACTTCACATTGATTATGATAACCAACATCATTTTGTTACCTTAGGAGCACAAATTGTGGAATTATTACCTTGTCGTCTAGAGGACCAGCTCAGCCCCTCCCCTCCCTGTCATCCAGAGACTGGATTAACATCTTTAGCTCCAACAGGAAACAGGAGGTGGCTTCAGGCCTCCACAGCACTCCCCATTCCGTCCCGCCTCCTGGCCAGAGGCCACAAGCCCCGACAGCACATTACAGTCACCTGGGACTCTTCAACATAAATGCCAGGCTCAACCTCAGAGATTCTTATTCAGCTGGGAGGGGAGGAGTTCAGGCATTAATCAGAACTTCTTCAGTGATTCTGATGTGCAGCTGGCCTGAAAACCAGGGTTCTGTCCAGGCCAGGGGTCAGCAATCTTTTTCCGTAAACAGCCAGATAACAAATATCTTAGGCTGTGTGGGCCATCTGGTCCCTGAGGCAGCTGCTCAGCTCTGCTCTTGCAGCATGAAAGCAGCCGTAGACAACACATAAATGAGTGTTTTGACTGTGTTCCAATAAAACTTTATTTACAAAAACAAGCAGTGAGCTGTATTTGGCCCACAGGCCACAGTATGTCAATTAATCCATTCCTCACCCAGTTTTAAAAGGGTTCTTGCACCAAATATAAACTCATCAAATTGTGTTGTCACCCAGCTCACATTTCTCTGACTTGCCATGTCACGAGGGACTCTCAAATGGCTTGGTGAGATCAATATTCACTCTTCACCTGACATTCCCTTCCTGTATCAAACTAATAATCCCATCAGGAACAAACTTGTTCTTCGACAATCCTTTTTCTCTGCCAGTAATCACTGCTGCTTTTTTAGATGTTCACCAACATCTGTTTAAGATTGCTTCTAGAATTTCATCAGAAACTGACTTAAGCTTACCCATCTGTAGTTTCTAAACTATACTTTTCCTCCATTGAAAACCGGGACATGTTCACTGAAATCATTTGCAATCTCCAAGCAATCTCCAGGCATCCCTATTCTCCTTGATTCACAAAATATTATCTAAAGTGTCTCCATAATCATATCTGCAGGTTCTTTCAGTGCCCAGGAGACCTAAATGCATTTTTAGCAACTCTCATTATCTCTTCTATCCTGGGCTTTAATTTCTCCAAACCATGTTTATTCTACCCTTTCCATTTCAAGATCATTTTTCCTGATAAATATGATAAAGTCAAAATAGGAGTCAAGCAGTTCTGCTCTCTCTGTGACATCTGTTTGCACCACACTATCTGTTCTAAATAAGGCTGTGTGTTCTCTCTCTTGGCTCCAAATACAATTGTTCTAAAACCTCTCTGTCCAGGTGGCCATGCCTCCTGGGCTGCCTAGGGCAGTCAGGTATCTATCTTTGGCCCTGAGGTAAATGGTAATACAGTCTCTTCACTCTGAAAAGTATCCAGTCTGAACAGCCGGTTCCCGGGAAAAAAGCAGAAGAAATGGAGGCAGACAGCATTTCATAGACTTGCTGGCTTCCCAGGTCTCTCACCCACTCAAGAAAAAGAGTGTGAAGTCTCTATAGCCAAGCTGGGTTCACTTCCTGGATCTGCCATTTACTAGCTGTGTGACCTTAGCCTAAGCCACTCAGTCTCTAACTCTCAACTCAATGGAATCTTCGTACCTATTAAATGCCTACCCACCTGATTTCAGCACTTAGCACCGCACTCATGTCACAGAGTAAATGCTCAGTGTGACCTACTATTAAGAGCATCATTATCAAAGATATTCATTCCCTCAACTCTACCTCCCCACGATCTTGTAAAGTCTCTCCCATCTCCTTGAAGAAGTCTATGTCTTCCCTGGAAAGCTGGGCTCCTCAGAGGAAGTTCCTCCCCTGGCAAAGAAGCAACCTGCATTATAAGCTACCTGACATGAGCTGCTCTGGCAGGAATGCAAACGTATATTCCACGAATCCCTCAGCATCACTATTCCCTGGAATCAGGATAAATGACTCTCCTGCATGGTTCCCTTGGGAACACACCCCCAAAACTTGGGAGATTTCAACTCCCAAGTATGGAGAGTAAATCACACCAACTAGAAAACACAATGACTACATTGCAACAAAAATGCAACAACACATGTACAAGAGACCAGAGAAGAAGACTGTCTGAAGGCATATTCGAGTAAGGGTATTAGAAAAAGGCCCACACAGGAAAAAAATGAGTGATACCTGGGGTTTCAGCATCAACTACAAAACTAGCAACCCCTTACTGAGTGAACTACCGTATGCCAGGAAATGACATACTAGGCATTTCGTAAATGTTATCTCATGTATCCCTCTCAACAATTCTGCTGGAGAGAGAGGCTCAGAGGACTCGATGGGTGCAGAATTGGTAAATGGCAGGAAGAGAGTTCACCCCAGTTCTCCTGTACCCAAAGTTCATGCTCTTTCAGACGTACGATGCTATTTTCTTATGAAGACAATCCAAGCCTGGTTTTAGACGCAGTTGAAAAACAAAAAGCCTCCATGAAAAAAGCAAAAGAGTAAGATTTACTTGCATTTTAGAGAAATCTATAAGCCTTGTTGATTAAGTGGATAGCTGACCTTTAACCAGCAATTTGGATGATGAAAGTCAGATATCCAAGGCTGCTTTTTACACAAGACGTACAAAACAGACACAAGGCAGGTAGCCTGAAGCAGGGAATTACAAGGAATTATATACATCCAGCAAACTCAGGAAATGTATCATTTTGACACATCCTGTGTACCAGAGAGAAAGTGAGTAAACACCATGAAGTGGCCCAGAGTTGGTCCTGAATTTAGAAGATGGGGTCCTGCTATGGACTGCATGTTTGTGCCCCACCACCCCTCCAAATGCATATGGTGAAACTCTAATCCCCAGTGGGATAGTATTTGGAGGCGGGCCCTTTGGGAGGTGATAAGGATTAGCTGAGGTCATGAGGGTGGGGCTTCTATGACGGGATTAGAGCCCTTATAAGAAGAGGAAGAGACCAGAGTCCTCTCTCTCCCCACCAAGTGAGGATACAGCAAGAAGACACCCATCCACAAACCAGGAAGAGGAATCAGCTGGCACCTGATCTTGGACTTCCCAACCTTCAGAATTGTGAGGGATAAACGTCTCTTGTTTAAGCCACTCAGTCTATGGTACTTCTGTTATAGCAGGCTGAACTGACAAACAGGCTACCCTAGTCCACATACTTGTTACATGTATGACCTTGTATTAAGACATTTGGTGTCCTTGAGCTTGAGCTTTCAGAAGTTAAATTTCTCTTTGAAACTATATGTCTTCTTTCAACAAATGACACTAGAACAGCTGGATATCCACGTGCAAGAGAATGAAACTGGACCCTGTGTTGGGGAGCCCTAGGACCACCACCACGTTCAGATATTTGCTGAAAGGACATGGACTCAGTAGAGTTACACTCATAACTAGATGTATTACAGCCATGCAGTAAGGGTACAAAGCTGGATCACAAGGGAAAGATAGAGGGGAGTCTGGAGGAATCCACGCCAAGGCTTCCTATCCTCTCTCATACAGAACACACTTTTCTCCCAACAACAAAAATGCAACAACACATGTACAATGTTTCTGCCCACAGAAGCTCATTATAGACTCAGCACCCCAGGCTTTTTATCGAAGCTGGTCTTGTAACTCAAACCAAAACTACAGACAGTCCCCACCCCCATCCAGAGGGAAAGCAAGAGATCTCTTCCTCATGCCAAAATTAACTCAAAATAGATCACAGACCTAAATGTAAGAGCTACAACTATTTTTAAAATCTTAGAAAATACAGGAGTAAATCTTCATGACCTTGATTAGCAAAGCTTTCTTAGATATGACACCAAAAGTATAAGTAACAACAACAAAAAACAAAGTAGATTTCATCAACATTAAAACCTTGTGTGTTTCAAAGACACGCTGAATGAGAGAAATTATTTGCAAATCATATGTCTGATTAAGGGACTTATATCCAGAATTACAAAGAATTCTTGCAACTCACAAAAAGAAAAATAACCTATTTTAAAATGGGGAAAGAATCTGTACAGACTTTTCTCCAAAGAAGATATTTAAATGGCCAATAAGCACATGGAAAAAGTGTTCAACATCCTTAGTCATTAGGGAAATGCCAATCACAACACAGTGAGCTACCACTTCACAAGCACTAGGACACCTATAATCAAAAAGACAGATCATAACAATAGTTGGCGAGCATATGGAGGAATTAGAGCCCTCATACACTACTGGCGGGATATACAATGATGCAGCCACTTTGGAAAACAGTCTGGCAGCTCCTCAACCAGTCAAACATAGCGTTACAACATCTGGACCACTAATTCCCCTTTTAGAAACACACCCAAGAAAACTGAGAATACATATGTACACAAAAACCTGTATACAAATGCTCAAAGCAGCATTTCTGTAACAGTCAAAAAGTGCGAACAACTCAAATGTTCATCAGTAGATGAAGGGATAAATAAAATGTGGTCTATACATTCAATGGAATACTACTCAGCAATAAAAAGGAATTAAGTACTGATAAGTGCTACAACTTGCATAAACCCTAAAAATGTTATGCTAAGCAAAATAAATCAAACACAAATGGCCACACATTATGTAATTCCATTTATATGAAAGGGATAGAACAGGCAAAGCTGTAGAGACAAGAAGTAGATTCGTGATTTTTCTAGGGGTGGGGGTAGTGGGGAATTTGGGGGGCGACAGCTACAGGGTACAGGATTTCTTCTGGGGGTCATGAAAATGGTCCAAAATTGACTGTGGTGAGGACTGCACAGTGTGAATACACTTTATGTGGATGAGTTGTATGGTATGTGAGTTATATCTCAATAAAGCTATTTTTTTTTTTTTGAAGTGTATGTCCGTTCTTCTAAACCAAGGCACGTTAACAGAAGGGCAATGAGAAAACAAGAGCTAATTTTGATCCAGAGGCCACATCAAGGCTCCCCTCTGGCTGAAGAGTCAGCCAACAAGCCAGATGTCAGGACTGCAAGGAGATGGCCCCGGATCTGGCCCTGATGCCCTGCAAGTGTCTTTGAAGAGGACAATGAAAGCTTTTCTGGCATGAAACACAGCAGCATCCACAGGACATGCTTTATGACCCCAGCCATACGATGTGTTTCCTTAAAATCATAAATAAATTAAGTTCTGCATGACCACAAACACAAAACACACACAACTAAATGTATTCATCTGATCCATTCATCAATATTTAAAGAGCACCCGGAGGGTCCAGGAGACACAGCTGATGATGTTATTACCGAACAAAGTGGGAAACACACGCTCCATCCTTGTTCACTTCAACGCTGGCCTCTGAGAACAGATAATGTCATTCTAACCTGCCTGCCATCCTGTTACTCACCCACTTGTCACCGTTATCGTCATTTGATAGGTAGTAAAAAGGTTGGATGAAACAGTGAAAGTCCTGGTGTCACGCAGGGGCGTGGTACCCACCGGGTAAGCTTTCTGTGTGTTTCCTCATTAGTCCTCACAATCTCCCAGTGTGGGATAGAAATCTTACAGATGGGGATACTGAGGCACAGGAGTGTTCATTTGCCTGAGGTCACACAGCTACAAGGAATGAAACTGGGCTTCAAACCCAGTTGGTTTGGCTCCAAAGACTGTGCCCTTAACCGCGGCACTAAATGCTGTCCACGTAAGGGTGCCACATTTCCTCCACAATTTCCCATCTCTTCTAGAAGGTGGTCAAAGGTTTGGTTGAAGTACAGATAAACCACACATAGAATATTTCTCAGAGCTATTAGGAAAATTGTTAAAATACCTATGTTTGTTTAATTATATTTATTTTAAATTTTTGATTGAAATACACTTGTTTTACAATAGTTTTAGATGTAAAAAAAAAAACCTAGACAGCTAGTACAGAGAGTCGCTTGTATTCTCCATCACCCAGCTGACCCTACTGTTCACATCTTACATTACTGTGTACACCTGTCACAACAAAGGAACCAACACTGGTACACTGCTATTACCTAAATGCCACACTTTTAATTTCATGACTTTTCCCCCCGACATCTTTTTTCTCTTCCAGGATCCCATCACACTACAGTTTGTAGTCACAGCTCCTTCACTGCCTCTGGTCTGGGACAGTTTCTCAGACTTTCCTTGTTTTTGATGATCTTGACAGTTTTGAGGCATACCAGTCAGGCATTTTGTAGAATGTCCCTCAATTTGGGTTTTACTGATGCCTTTCTCATCCTCAGACTGACATGACGGGTTTTTAGGAGAAGACCACAGACGTGAAGTGGCCTTCTTCTCACGTCTCATCAAGCACATGTGCTATCGCCATCACATGACTTACCACTGCTGACACTGACCCTGACGGCCTGGCTGAGGAAGCAACCACCAGGTTTCCCCACCGCAAACTTATTCCCCCCACCCTCACCATAAACTGCTCTTTGGAGTAAAGTCACAGAAAGCAGCCCACACTCCAGGGATGGGGAGCTAAACTCCACTTCCTTGGTGGGCGGAGCTATATAAACATAATCGTAGTTTTTAATGGGGTTAATCTGTCACGACATTTAAAAAAAATAAAACATGCCAAATGAGCATGTACTGCTCTGTCCTGTTTGGTAGTGACCCTGTAGGGGTTCTGAGGGCTCACTGCTCATTCTTCTTGGGTCTCAGAATCTCAGTGGGTAAGAGGTACTTTCTACAAGGTAATAAAAAAGTGAACCAACCGGCTTGCGGAAAAAAGTCGGAAATCCGTTCCATTCTAGAGGATGCTTAACAAACAATGGGAGGTGAGAGGAAGTAGAAAAGCTATCCTGTGAGAGAGGAGGTGACACAGTCTGTATATGTTCATATGGACAGTTATTAAACTGCAAGTTTCCAACGAGCTCCCAAGTCACAACAGGTATATACATAGTTCCAAAGTGAGGTGTCAAGGCTTCTCAGAGGAACTTTTCAAGGTTAATGTATCACAACTATTTCATGAGTTTTTATACCCTCTGCCCACTCTAAGTAAAAAAAAAAAAAAAAAAAAAAAAAAGGCGGTCAGGAGAGAATTTCCTATTTCTTTTGAGGAAAGAAAGCTGTGCTGTGATTATCACCACTGCCGCCACTGGGGTTCGGTTGGGGTAGCGAGGTCGGGTGGAGCGTCCACTCTCACTTCAAGTCTCATCAGAGAAGCTCCAAGCAGAAAAGCACAGCCGTTGATGGGGTTTCCCTAGAGCCGGGGGGCCTACTGCATGGGAAGCTGACCCCCACCTGAAGGCCAGCTCGAACTGCTCAGCAATACCTGCACCCTCATACCCACTCCAAAGTGGAACAAAGGGGCCTCAACCTGGGGAGCCAAACATAGAATTTATGGTGGGCATGATGGCCAGAGGTCACCCTGAGGCTTTTTCCAGGGGATGAAGTGACCCCCAACAGGGTCTGGACGGAGCAGACCTCTGTAAAAATCAGAATCCGTGAGAGACTTGGGCGCAGCTGAAGGAAAAGGCTGTCCCAGCAAGGATGCTGGCCCAGCAGGGGAGCCAAAAGAACACGCAAGTCAAAGCGGCTTTAAAATCAGCTAAGGCTTCCCAAAGTAGGTAGACTAGCTACTCTGGGAGTCTACCAGTAAAACAATCAGATCCTGAATAAATAACAATTATAGTCTGTTGGGCTCAGAAGAAGCAAGAAAAATTGCCAAGGGGCACAAAGGTAAAAGCAAACAAATGAACAAAAAACCCTGGGCAGTGAGCACAAAAAAGGGGAAGGTCCTATGAGGTACAGCGTTGCTTTCTAGGCAGCCTTAGGGAGGGCGTTAAGTCTGGGCTCGGTAGGAAAGCTAAAGGGAAACGGCTGGGTTCCACTGGGGCACTGAGAAGGGGGTGAAATTGGTCTCAGGACAGCAGCACCCATGGCTACCTGCAGAAGCAAAAGCAAACACCCTCCTAGGAAAGCATGCTTTAGGCCCCATGGGCTTTTCTATAGATGAAGATCAACCAAATATAAGCTAGCAATCAAGGCTTCCTAAATACACGTGGAAACAAAGCAACACCATGAGCGAGAGGCAGAAGAAATGACAAACAACAGATTTAGATGACCATGCACTTCAGATGTTTCAACTGCCGGGCACAGACTAGAAAGTAACTACCTATGAAGTATTACAGAAGCAAAAGACAGAATCGCAAAAATAAGCAAGTGACAAGTTACTATCAAAAATGACTGGGCAGTTCCAGTTTTGAAAGATGGAAAGAATTCAGGAGACGGGCTGCACAACAACATGAATATACTTAGCACTAAATGAACTGTACACTTAGCACATGTTAAGATGGTACATTTTATGTGTATTTTATCACAGTTTTTAAAAATGATGAGATGGATTTTAAAAGAACCAAGTAAAACATTTAAAAATAAAAACAGTAATTACGGGCTTTCCTGGTGGCGCAGTGGTTGAGAGTCTGCCTGCCAGTGCAGGGGACACGGGTTCGAGCCCTGGTCTGGGAGGATCCCACATGCCGCGGAGCAACTGGGCCCGTGAGCCACAATTGCTGAGCCTGCGCGTCTGGAGCCTGTGCTCCACAGCAAGAGAGGCCGTGATGGTGAGAGGCCCGCGCACCGCGATGAAGAGTGGTCCCCACTTGCCGCGGCTGGAGAAGGCCCTCGCACAGAGGCGAGGACCCAATACAGTCATAAATAAATAAATAAATAAAAAGAACGTGAATTTCTAAAAAAAACAGTAATTACTGAAATTTTTTAAATCACTAGCAAGATTATACAGCATACTAGTCAAAGGTGAAAAGAATCAATGAGGAAGGAAGAGCTGAAAAAGATGACCTGAAAGGCGATTCAGAGAGACCAGGAGGTGAAAATACAAGAGAGACATCAGCTGATATGGTTATACGATGAGAAGGGTCTAAAATAAGCCTAATCACAGTCCTGAAGAAAAGAACGAAAGGATGGAGGAAAGGGAATACGTATCCAAGGAGATAATAACTGAGACTTTCCCAGAGGTGATAAGACATGAATCCACAGATACACTAATCGGGGTAAATAAAAAGAAATCCAACCTAGACATATTGTACTAAAATTGAAAAGCACCCAAGATAAAGAGAAGATGGCAGCTTAGCCCAGAAAATACAGAACCAGCTTTTGACCAGACCGGTCAGGTAAGAAATCCTCTGTATTTCTCACAATTAAATTACCTTCCTTTCCTCAACTCCTTTTCTTTCCCAACACAAACCCAATGAGAAAGGGCAGTTAGAACACGGGGAAAATGAAAAAGGCACCAAACACACCTCCTCTCCCATAACAAGGATGGTTGCCCACAACCATGCCTCGGGCAGGAAAAGTCTTACCTCTGGATGAACGAAGTTTCTCAAGTGTTTATTAACCTATTTTTTTTTATTGGAGTATAATTGTTTTACAATGTTGTGTTAGTTTCTGCTGTACAACGAAGTGAATCAGCTATACGTATACTTGATCATCCATTCCAACTGCTACCAATTTGAGACAGCGTGTTTTCTACTAACCCAAATGCCCAGTGTAAAAGCGTATAAAATCAGACTCGTGAGTTAGCCTTCCTCAATGCAAAGTGTGTGTTAAATTCTTGTTACTTCTATAGTGCAAGCTGCAGAAGAAATCAAGACTATCTCCCACCATTTGTTTTCCCACGGATGGAAACCACAGGTGGCTTGATACATGTGGCCTGTGTAAATACAAAAATAATCATTGTGCAGGATAATTTTGATGCCTGCACTCACCTCCACTTCTACTTCTAATAAGCAACGTATTCACCTGCCAACTCGTTGTGAATAGCGTCTACTCTTTGATAAATCCTATTGCGACGAGATGCTCTCTTTATACATCAGCTAGCCAGAAAAGAGGATGAGATAATGAAAAATACCCAAGGGAAGGAAAATCCCCTTTTCAGCTGGTTTAAGTCTTGCCGATAATGTGCACACAGCATTTCGCATCTACCATAAAGCTCCTCAATTAGTTCATAGACAAGTTAACCTCTTAACTCCCAGAAAATATAATTCATGCACATTTCATACCATGTGGCATCCTGCTGGCTATTATCCATCATTTACAAGTGTTATTTGTCCATAAAAGTGACACTAAATTTTTGAAAAATGACACCGCTCCGCCTGCTTCTGGCTGTGTTTTAACAAATGGCACCCCTGCAAAAGGCTTTAAGCTGGATAAGAAGCAATTAGTCAAAGATGCAATAAATATTTTTTAAAAGGATATAAATGATTGCTTGTCCAGATAGCCAAATGTCTAAAGGCTGATACACAATAAAATAAGGGTTAATGTAAAAGAGTCCACTTCATTATTTATGGTTAATAGAGTTAATCAAATTCACTGCTTCTTACTCATGCATGCGTTTAAACA
This sequence comes from Balaenoptera musculus, assembly GCF_009873245.2. Lineage (NCBI taxonomy): Eukaryota > Metazoa > Chordata > Mammalia > Artiodactyla > Balaenopteridae > Balaenoptera > Balaenoptera musculus. The sequence continues at coordinate 6,931,367 of NC_045797.1, read as the reverse complement.
GAAACACGAGTATGATATGCATATTTATGGAAAGCAGCCCAAAAGATCATTATCTCTAAAAGAAAATCCAGCAAAAAAAGAGACGCCTAAAATGTTGTTGTTTCCTCTTACAACATAAACTGTTTTTGCCTCAAACACAAACATTTATTTTAATTAAAACTATTAAGCCAGGCTTCCCTGGTGGCGCAGTGGTTAAGAATCCGCCTGCCAATGCAGGGGACACAGGTTCAAGGCCTGGTCCAGGAAGATCCCACAGGCCGCGGAGCAACTAAGCCCGTGTGCCACAACTACTGAGCCTGCGCTCTAGAGCCCGCGAGCCACAACTACTGAGCCCACGTGCCACAACTACTGAAGCCCACGTGCCTAGAGCCCATGCTCCACAACAAGAGAAGTCACCGCAATGAGAAGCCCGCGCACCTCAACGAAGAGTAGCCCCCACTCACCGCAACTAGAGAAAGCCCGTGCACGGCAGCAAAGACCCAATGCAGCCAAAAATAAATAAAATTTAAAAACAAACCAAAAAAAACCCTATTAATCTAAATAATATTTTCCACAACTGACAACCATGACTAAAACATGAATTCCAGGATTAAATATTAAAATAATTTTTGGGGAGAGAACATATAGTCAGAGCCCTTCAATTTTCCTTTTTCTGGTATCTTATCCACCTATCCTAGAGTATTTTTGTTCTTCCACTCAAAAATCTAGTCTCAAAAGATATATTGAGATCTTTTTAAAACAAAATTAGATAAGCATAAGCTCATCAATCAGCAATTTCTTAATGTGTTATCTTCAAGTGACTTGGTCTTTTATGTCACTTATCTGCTTAAAATTAAGTGTAAAAGAGTTCCCAAGAAAAGAAGATAGAAAATTAACTTCATTTCATAATAAGTTCTCCAATCATGTCAGCAGACAGCTGACATTATTACAGCTCACACTTATAAATCAGTGATTATATACACTGGTTAAGCAAGAGAAGAATGACGAAGGGCATTATACAGCGGTGAAATTCCCATGCAGCACATTTGTAGTCAGTATTGTTAAACAGGAGTTCACTTGTAGTTTAAAAAAAAACAAAAAAAAAACACACCTACAGATATTTTGGGGGTTAGTCACTTTTGAGGGGAAGGAAGCAGGAAATCAATGCAATTTGTCTTACAAGAAAAAAAGCCAGCAAGAAATCAATGAATTATAATTATAATTCATTTATTATTTATTCTGAGAGTGAATTCTGAAATTTCCACATATCATAAAATGACAAAATAGTACTGACTCAAACTGAGAGTAGAATATTTGGGGGGAAGGGGTGCTATCCAAATATGTACAGACGTTTAGTAACGAATGAGCCAGTGGCAAATAGACACAGGAAATGAGCCCAACTTGGTTTCCACACCCTTTTCTGTCCCATGCCACTGAATAAGGTCTAAAATGCCACTTCTAATCTTATTTTCCATTTCTTAGACGTATTTTATTAACTCTTATTGCACAGTTAAATATTCTAATCAGCACCTTGTACATACAGTTACTAGATGTTGATTAGACTGAAATGTGTTTGTAATGGTCTGTAGTAGAAAGTTCTAGCAGACCCAGTGAGGGCTCATTTATTTCTCCACTTATAATGACTACATGTTAATACATGATGACCTAAGCAGTGCATCACTGCAAGAGGAAGAACATTCCCTCTTCCATCTTCTTAAAATTACTTGGAAGAAATGAGAGATTTTCTACTCACTCCAAATGAGGACCAAAAAATGTTTATCATGTCTGAAGTACCATTTGATTCTCAAAGCATTTGCTAGTGATCTATTAACTAATCCCCACAGCACCTCTGCAAAGAAAGCTGTCTGAGAAAATACTGTCTGATATGGATGTTTTACAGAGGGGGAAAACAGGGGACAGGTCTTCAGAAAACCTGATGACAGTCGGAGAGCTTCGACAAATGGAACCTGGAGAAAGATAACACTTTTATTCATATCTTCAACTCCAGGGGGACATATTCCCTGAAGGCAATACTGCTCATGATCACGGGCAACTGCAGTTCGTTGACTTGTATCTTCACCTAAACCCTCCTACCCGTAATTCTTTCCCTCTCAACCAGGAAACTTGAAGATCTGTTCATACTTTCGCTTAGTTAAAAGTGGCGCTGCTCAAAAAGCCAGACGGATAATCATAAATCCCCCGCCCTCTGGGAGATGTATAAAGAGTTTACTTCTTAGAGTCCAGTCTACAGCCAAGGAAAGAGCTGGATAATCTGCAGGGGAAGCAGTCTCTTATCTGTTTCCTTCCTGAGTACAAATGGAACCAGCACACAGACCCGAGTATGCGTGTATGCGTGCACACACGCCCTTCTCCAAGCGCATCTGAGATCAATTAAGAGAGTTGTTTCTGAGTGATCTGTCTGTTCCCTGCAAGGTCAGAATTTTCTGGTAAATATTTCTGACAACTCCACCCTGTTTAAACTAAGAGCCACAGCAAAATAAGAAACAAAATAGCCCGCTAGAAAAAGAGTCTAAACTCCATGGATTAGCCAACAGTGGCATTAAGAACAATGGCAACTAAATATGCACAACAGCATTACACTGTTTTATGTAACCCATGTCTCTAGATATCTCAAGACTCTGGGTAGACGATATTTTTAGCACCCCTCCTCACAAGGTAGGGCAAGGATACTTATTAACCCTATTTAGCAAAAGAACTTTGGCCCGGAGAATTAAAAGACTTGTCTAAACTCTAAATTGGTAACAAGGTAGAGAGCCATGAATTCAGGTCTCCCAACTCCCAGCTAACTAAATGACAGACAGCTCAGAAGAGTTAGAGAAAAGTCAACACAAACAGAGTGTTAGCTGTTATTTACATGGCCTACAATAAATGTTTGTTCCAAAAAAAAAAAATAGTTCAAACAAGATGGGAAAGAGTTTAAACACAAAGGGCTGAAGGGTTTAATGTAGGAGAAAAATATGTTTGCTTTTCCTCCAATGGAGGAGCTGGTCAGGAACAGTCTGTTCTTCTGGAACGGTTGGCCTGGTGCTGCAGAGGCCATGAGACCGCAGGCCACGTGGACCTGAGACGCCTGCTGCTTCGGCACAGCTAACTTCTCTCTTAACACCCCCAGTTTCGTTCTTTTAAATCCTGCCTATCTCTGCCCTGGAATGTGAGTGATCGCTTTTGACAAGCCAGATTCAGATTTGTGTTATAAACAACGACCAAGTGTCCAAATTCTGATACAGAGCTGAGTGATAAAGAAGAAAAGAAAATTAACTGTGGGTCTGGGAAAGCTAAGAGATGAGTGATGTTAAGTCAGACAGAGAAAGACAAATATCAGATGATATCGCTTATATGTGGAATCTAAACAAAAATGGTATAAATGAACCTATTTACAAAAGAGAAATAGGGTCACAGATGTAGAAAACAAACTTATGGTTACCAAGGGGGAAAGAGGGGGGAGGGATAAATTGGGAGATTGGGATTGACATATACACACTACTATATATAAAACAGATAACTAATAAGGACCTACTGTACAGCACAGGGAACTCTACTCAATACTCTGTGATGACCTATATGGGAACAGAATCTAAAAAAGAGTGGATGTATGTAAAACTGATTCACTTTACTGCACACCTGAAAGTAACACAACATTGTAAATCAACTATACTCCAATAAAAATTAATTTAAAAAAAAAAAGAGAGAGAGATGATCCCATCCTGGGGAGAAAGAGACACACCACACACCCTTCCCATCAAGCTGGGGAGCTTCTGTGGTTGATACCTTGGTTGTTTGCGGGGGTTGTGGTGGGATTTCTTTGGCGGGGGTTTCAGACCTGGCACCGGACACACTTAGCCCAGAGTAGGAAAGCCTCAGAAGGAAGAAGCTGGGATGCTTTGAATAGCACAAAGGCTGTCGTGCCGAAGGAGGACTGGATTTACCCTGGATAGCTCTAGAAGGCAAACCCAGTAACTGACAGATAGGAATATGCATGCCCAGGGCCGAGCGAGTTTGCTAACAATCAGAAGCTCTTCCCCACAGCAAGGGCCACCAGCAAACTGGAGGCTCAGACGCCCACCATCAAGGGTGTCTGGAGGACACTCCCACAGGGAGAAAGACGCCAGACACGATCAAAGCACGGATTCCTTCAAATGCTAGGATTTGATGGTGGTTTTCAAATGTCTCTGCTCAGGCCCCACGACGGTCACCTCCAGAGGATGAGCCCTGCGGTCACAGAGGCCCGAGTCCAGTCTTGGTGCTACCATCTCGTAACTGTGTGACACGAGGTGGCTCTTCCAACCACGTGTGGCCTCCAAACCTGGGTGTTCAGCAGAACGAACTGGGGAAACGACTTAACCATAAAGATACTCCCATCTATACTCTAGAACTTCTAAATCCTGCTCTCCAGAAGTAGGTCCAAGAATCTCTGTTTTTAAAAAGCGTCCCAATTTGGAGAGCCAGGGATAAACTTTTTTAGCCTACACCTTCATTTGTGAAATAGGATTAATGTTAGTTTTTGCCTACATGAGTCATAAAGATATTTAAAAAGGATGACAAATGTAAAACACTTAGCATAGCGCCTATATCTAGTCAACATGCACAGTCCCTTAAAAAAATGTGTTCTCTGTAGTACAAGATCAAGCTTAAGAGCATTCATTGACTAAAAATGAGGACAGTATGGCTTACGTAGAGTGAATGTTTAGCCATCTCCTTTTTTTAGCCCGTTTCCCCATCCTTCAGGCAACATGGATGAAATCTGATGCAAGAGTATTTGAATCAGTTGAAAAAAATGCTTTACCCGTGAGTATTACCTTAAATTAATTTCACATAGAGATGCATGTAAAAGTCGAATGCAGTACTACATAAAGCCTGTGAATTTTTGCTCTTTTATAACAATTAGAAGCTTAAGCTATAAATTCTGTACAAAGTTGAAAACTCTTATTTATTCCCACATAGGTAAAAGATAAAAGACCCCATTTCTCTTCTTCCCTTTATGAGGCAGTCACACTCACTCCTTTAAAATCCTGCAAGGCGTTGAAGTGGAAGAATCATGCCGTTCTGACGTTTCTATTGCCGCAAATGGCTCCCATTCTTTAATTGTAAAGTTGCCTCTAGACTCTAGGGTGAAAGTTAAAATACCCCCAGACAGAAAGGAAGAAAGGAGGTAATTGGAGCAATTTATATCGAGTGAAAAAATGTCTCCTGGATTTCTGCATCCCTCGTTGCAAGTTATTAGACTGTCTCTGTTTGGGTGGTTTTATACAAAAAAAAAAAAAAAGTGGTAAAGCATGGTCATTTAAGCACACCTAAAGGTTAAACTCCAAGCAGCTGATCTGTACATGAGAACAAGAAACTGTCAATCACTTCACCTTCTGCAGATTAAAACCGGCTGACTAACAGATGTGAAATCATAGTTGCTGGAACTGTTGTTAAGCAGAAATCTGAGCATTTTCAGAAGATACACCACTTTTTAGAGCAGTCGTTTGATGCCCTGGGTCCACTTTCCTGTTCGTGACTGAGATAGAATCCCTGCCTTTCATTTATGTTTGTCCTCTGCTTCCCCTGAATGACTACACAGTTCATCACTCTACAGCTGTGTTCTTGAAAAGTGATATATTGACTTCTAATCAGCAGTTATATTTTCACCTTGTTCCATACATGGTAATTTTAGAAACGCATTATCTTCATTTCTGCCTGATCCTAATTGGCCGTGGCCCCTGAGAATCTCTGTGCCCACTTCTGTCACAGCATTGAAAGCGTCCGACTCAGTGTAGATGCTCAGTCAAGATTTGTTGAATGAAGTAATTATCTTTAATGCCCTGAGGACGGTTTTTGGCAAAGTCCTTTTGTATCGCAAATCACAATCTCTAGTGTACCCGTTTGATCGTTTTTAATTTTAATAAATGAGGTTTTCCTTAAAATTGAATATGTTGTTTCTGACTTTCTGTCTTAAAGTTACTGATAGAAATGAACATTTTATAACATACAAGAGTACATAATAAAATTATAGATATACTCTTGCCCAGCAGAGTGTAGGTGCTCCAATATTTGTTTAAAAGGACTTCACATTTTAGAAGTTATAGCATTGAAACACTGGACTTGAAACATACTGCAATTTACTAATGTAAATTCATTCTTATTGATGGTGGTCTAATAGTATATGACCTTTTTCTAAAAAGAAACAGAATGTGTGCAAAAGCTTTTAAATTCCAGAACTGTCATCACATAAAATTGAAAACGTTTTTAAAAACAAAAATGACTGACAGGAGAAAAGTCTGAGATATCTTTCAATGAAAGTATAAAAGATATAGGAGGGGTTCAAAGCCCTACATTCCAAGTTTTTATGTGAACAGTGTACAAAACATGTACTGTGAGATGTACACTAGACCATCTATGAATGAAAGGACTCCATAAGGCCACACTCTACAAATATGGACTTAGGTTTGAAGGAACAGTCCCAGTGCAATAGAGAACACACTTATCGACCCTTGAAACATAGGTGGAGGGAGGGAGTATGATTCTGTGAGGCCCCTCCTCTAAAGAAAGAAAGCTCCAAGCTTTGGCTCCAGCCTAAACTGGATCAATGATGTGGTTCCATATCAGGGTCTTCTTTCAAGGGGGCTGGCGTTTGCATGGGTGTCAGAAGGCTTTCAGCAGAACTTTCCATAAATACCCAACGACGCAGTAAATGGGCTGGGCCTTTTTCTAAGACACCGTGGCTGTGACATGATTTTCCTTTTTCTCTCTGCAAATCAGCTGCCTGTTTCCTGTGGAGACACTCTCCCCGTCTCAGAGCCTCGATGAGTACAGATTCAAGGCACCCACTGCCCAGCAGGTGTGGTTGTCTGCAGGTAGGACAGTCTGTAAATCCAGTTTGCTCAACTAAACAGCATTTATCATGTATTTTTATGCCTTCTGATGCCTGTTACTAAGTACAGACCAGAGAAGAGTTGCTAAAAATTGGAGCTTTCTAGTCTACGAGATGGGATGGCTAAAAAATCACTTCTATTTTAACCACAGAATGAGACGTTTTGGCCTCCCTGTGTCCATGTGCAGGGGATGTCCTCCAAGTGACCCGCTGGCCTTCAAGGGAACACGCTGTGGACCCGTGGGGAGCAGGAGCCGTGGAGGGGGCAGTCCTGAGCAGGGCTGGGGCAGGCTGCTGGCTGGGCCACACTGTGAGGGGCCCCTCCTGCCGACAAAGGCTGCAATCCCTGGGACGGTGCCCTTCTCAGACCAGGAGAGGAGGTGTTAACAACGAACTGAAACACCTCCAAAGTCATCCTGAGAGTTGCACCTTTGTTTTTCTTAAGCGTGGGATTAATGCCATGAATGCTAAGAATCCTCCATATCACAAATATTGACCTGTTGGGTCTTATTACAATAAAGTGTGTTTGGAACACTTCACAGATTTTCCGCACCCAGAAAATTCCACCTGAAACATGTTCCCCAAATAAACTATCATGGCTGTCTCATATTTGTGTTTTCTTTATCTTTGCCATTTGATCTTCATTTTCTTCTTTCCTGCCACCACTCTTACTTTAACTGAGTCCTTTTGTTCCTTCTGTCTGTTCCCATATTAAATGACTTGGCTGATTTAAATATGAATAACGTATTGCTGGACTTCAGTGAAATGTCATTTTTCAATGAAGTACAAGATAACGTCCAACACTTTAAGTCTGAATGTTGAAGACAGAATCCCCAGTCTTGGAGAATCTTACTCTGCTGTAGTCTGTTATGGATTGTACTGTGTCCCCCAAAATTCATACATTGAAGCCCTAACCCCAAGGACCTCAGAACATGACCTTATCTGGAAACAGGGTCTTTGCAAATATAATCAGTCAAGATGAGGTCATGCCAGAGTAGGGTGGGCCCCTACTTCATTATGACTGATGTCCTTACAACAAGGGGAAATTTGGACACAGACCTACACACAGGGAGAACTCCAGGTCAATATGAAAGTAGAGATGGGGGTGAGGCGTCCACAAGCCAAGGACACTAAGTGTTGCCAGCAAACCAGGAGAAACTAGGAGAGAGGCATGAACAGACTGTCCCTCTCAGCCCTAAGAAGCCCTGCCCACAAGGTGAGGCCATAAATTTCTGTGGTTAAAGCCTTCCGGTCTGCAGCACTTTGTCACAGCAGCTCTAGCCGTGCGCTGTCTCTGTTCACCCATAAGGTCAACAAAACGTGTTATTTGGTCAAATACTATACAACATAGAGCCAGATACGCAAGACACTAACCTCTTCTACAATAAAGGCAAGTTCATGTATCACAGGAGTTAAAAATTAAAAGAATCATAGTGGCCGTCTGCAATTCAAAGGCTGCTGTCAAGAGCTTTCAGGTGGCCGCTTCACGGAAATCAGGGTTTTTCGGGTTTTTTTTTTAACACTTAAAGTGTTATATCTAAATTTAAACTTGTAAGTAACCAGCTTAATGTGCAGAAGGCAGCATTTTACTCCACCTATGATATATATCTAATAAAGAGACAAATGAAATGAGAAATATTTAAATTATATAAAATGAGAACATATATACAATGGGGTACTGTGAACAAGTCGTATCTGAGGAGCCAGTCTTCATGAATACGAAGGAGACTGAGCGGAAAATTCCAGAAGGAGGACCACTACCAGGACCCTCCTGGCTCGGCCACGGATCAGACACTGAATGGCTCCGAGCCCCGGTTTCCTCGTGTGGCTCTGTCAGTGTCTCAGGCATGGCCGCCCAATCCAACACCCGCTTTTCCAGATCTGAGTAAGCTGATGAACGCTGCTGCCCCTCACCCTGGAAACTTCCCACCTCCTGGGCTTCTGGACTTTTCTGCCTCCCGGCTCTCCTCCTGCACCTGTCAAAGCCCCACCCCACCCCACCCCCGACCCAGCGCGCTCTCACCCTTTACGCTCCCCATCCTCTCCCCACGGCAGAGGCCCAGCAAGGCCAAGCCTGAATTTCCTATCCCACCGTCTGGCCTCCCGAGCAGCAGTCTCTAGGAAGGCAGCTATGTTAATATTATCATGATAACATGCCTGGCGCTTACATGTACGTATAAGGATAGTTTTGCTAAACAATATTTTTACAGTTGATCCGCAGCGGGGTCAACCCCACATGAAGACAAAGATGACTTGAAAAGTGGCTGGTTAGTAGATTTGTCTCTTGAAGGAGGTCAACACATCCCAGCAACTTGTTCACAGTGTTCTCTGCTTTAGCAGATGCTTTTATCTCATTTTACCTGGTGAGAAGTTAAAGCCCGATTCGTCTCTGACTTCTCAATCGGAGGGGTACCAAAGAGGCGACGTGCTTTTAACAGCATCCAATATGAGGCTACAGAGGTCCTTCCCAAGGCTAAACGACCAGGAAGAACTAAAGGACAAAGGCCCGGGAGACTGCCTACTGACCTTGTTTACCCTGATCACACCAACTCTGCCCTCAGAGAATGAAGGAATATTTTGGAAACAGTCACTGCCACTCGGAGGCACACTGAAACCCCCCTGTAAGCGCTGGTAGAGAAAAAGGTAAGCAGAGGCAGCAGGATGCCTGAATAGGTTAAAACATTTCTAATTTAAATGTTCAAAAGGACCATTATAGGATCTTAACTCCCGCCAGTAAATAGAGCACTTAATTATATGACAATGAGCTATAAATATAACCCCTCTAGAAAGGAAACGCAGGGCAGAGCTCTCGGCTCTAGGGAGTATACTTTGCTTTCACAAGAATGACCTGAGCTAACTCCTCATGTTCTTGGCGGGGGATGAGACTAGTTCAGAGAAGACCCATTTGGCAGGCACACAGAAGCTGGCCTTGGATGAAGTTCAATGTCAAGGCTCCCAGGTAAACCATGGCAACCAACCCTGTCTCCCCACCCACCTCTTCCAAAACCCTCTTCGGAAACACCACGATCACTTAGGAAACAAGTCCTCAAGAAGCACAACAACCAAGTCTGGGACCACAGTCATGCCCCTCCAGTGAGGGGGGGGCACTTCTTCTTTATATTAGAGCCCTGAGACCTGAAGGGAAGCGACACACAGTAAGAGCAGCAGAGGACTGTCTGGGCTGTTCGTCTCTCTGTCTCAGGACACCCTGTCAAGATGCTTTGCTGGAAACACCCTTCCATGGAGCACAGCCAAGACAGAGCTTGGAGAACAAGCAGCTACATTTCCTAGAAATTGTTAGACCAGAATAATCCTATTTCTAGACATAGCAACAACAGTAGCAAAAAAACAAAAAACAAAAAAAACCCCTGTTAATTGGGAAAATAACTAAGGAAGTTTCCCTTTAATTAGGGAAAATCTCAAATTCGGGTATTTTATAAATGTTTCCAGCTTTCACTTTTGCTTATCGGTTCTGGCCAAATTCCCAGCGTGCATCTGTCTGATGATGTTTCAGATGACAGCAAACACAGAAGACCATGTTCTAGCTGACCCACCGCTAGCTTCTCTGGGCATCCCTCTTCCGTAAGACGTTTCGGGCCTGGGAGGCGCTGGGCTATCAGAATGCCTTGGGGTCCGGGTCATGGAGCCCCAGTACCACCTGGCTAACTGGATACACCCACACCGCCCAGAATCTTTCTTAAGACCCCAGTTGGTGCTTCCCCACCACTTAAGGGGTGGGGGGGCATTAATCTGGTCTGGAGGCCTGTTGGCATGCCTCCATCAAAGCAAATGAGAAAGTAAGAATGGACTGAAGAAACAGAATTTCTTCTGGAACCAACTGAGTTTCTTCTGACTGACACAGATGCAAAGTGGCTGGAGTTTATGGGGAAAAAGGTGTGGCTTCAGGGTCGCTAGTTTGTTCTCCGAACTCTGCCTCATCCTCAATTACACCTCTAACTACAAATGGAGATAAGTTCTTATCTAATGCGGTGACAATTAAAATGTCACCCCCGAGACATGAAGAACACAAATTCGCCATGGCTTCTGCTGCAGGGAACTATCAACACTGTCGGTGTCACCTTCGGACTGAATACAGGAATTTCTTTCCCATAGAGGATTCGATAATTTCCCAGTGCTTTAAAAAGAAAAAAAAAAAAGCCTCGCCACCAGAAAGTAAATACATGTGACCTCAACATGAAGTGCAAGGTGGCCACTGCAGCTGAACTCCCAGAGAACCTAAAAGCTCCTATCTCACATCAAATTTCCTAGGAGACAAGCCTCAAAGTACCTGTGGTCCTGGCCCTCGGAACTCATTTGTCCTTTTCTCTGCATGACTGAATCAGAGTATGCAGCAGACGCTCCTTCTGGAGGCCTTGCCTTTGACGCCATTGGAGTTGCTATAACTGCCTCCCGACAGTGTAATTCTCTTCCCATTTTCTCCCCTTTTTCCTTTTAATAAACTTCCTGCCGTGGCCCAAGAGGCTGGAACAGTGCAGCTGTAGCTCCCTCATGACCGCTAAAGATGATTTAATCTACTAGCAATATTTCCTTCGCGGGAGGGAAGCCTGGTCTCCTGGGCCAGTGCAAGCTTATCAACATCAGGGATGTGTGGGAGGGGCCCCAAAATGCCCACCTCCTAACCCCAGGAACCTGTGAATATGTTACCTCCTGTGGCAAAATGGGCTTTGCAGAAGGGATTAAAAAAGGATCTCGAGCTGGGGAGATTTTCCTGGATTATCTCAGTGGACCCAACCTAAACACAAAGGTCCTTAGAAGGAGGAAGAAGGGGGGGTCGGAGAAGCAGGGGTCGGCATGGGGCGGCTGCTGGCTTTTAAATGTTTATTTATTTATTTTTTTGGCTGCATCGGGTCTTAGTTGTGGCAGGCAGGCTTCTCTAGCTGCAGCGCCCGGGCTTCCCTCTAGCTGTGGCATGTGGGTTTTCTCTCTCTAGTTGTGGCGCATGGACTCTCTAGTTTGCGGCACATGGGCTCTCTCGTTGAGGCGCGTGAGCTCAGTAGTTGTGGCGCGCGGGCTTAGTTGCCCCGTGGCATGTGGGATCTTAGTTCCCCGACCAGGGATCAAACCCGCGTCCCCTGCACTGGAAGGCAGATTCTCTACCACTGGACCACCAGGGAAGCCCCCCAGCTGCTGGCTTTGAAGGTGAAGTAAGACACCACGAGTCAAGGACTGTGAAAAGCCTCAAGCAGCTGGAAAAAGCAAGGTGACAGATTCTCCCTGAGCCTCCAGAAGCAAGGCCTGCCGACACCTTGATCTTAGCCCTGTGAAACCTGTTTCAGCCCTCTGACCTTCAGAACTGTAAACAGATGTGTGCTGTTTCAAGTTGCTCGGTTTGTGGGAATTTGCTCCCGACGCAATAGGGAAACTAATTCAGCGTGTTACCGCCTCCCTCCTGATCTAATCTGACCTAGGATTTTTGGGAAGCAAGGGGTTAGTCTCCCAACTCTATTCTCAACCACCTCTACTGCTGAGATTATCTGTTCCATTAACAGAAACCAACGAGGAAACATTTCCTTTCCTTGAAGACTACCCAGCATTGCAGAATTCTTAAGGCTGGATAGACAATTTAAGCCAAACCTCCAATTTTATCCAAGAGGAAAATAAGAACTAGAGAGGTTCAAGGAGTGCCCATGGACACCCAGTCAGTTGGTGACTCTGGCTGATATTCTAACCCAGTTCTCCAAATTTCCTGGCTCCTGCTTGTACTGTCAACAACTCTGTCCCTCAGAAACACAGTCTTCCTTCCCTAAGTTATTCCCTTGGCAAATTTCTCTGAAATAACCATTTCAATTAGTAAAATGTACATGTTTTGCACATTCTCACTAGGAAATAGCATAGACTGGCTCAGAGAACTTCAGTGCACATCACAGTGTCAGGTCACAGGCTAGGACGAGGTGTACTAAGTCACCAAAGCCTTCATCTTAAAGCCAAGTGCATTCAGCTTCTGTTGGCACGTAGAAGATATGGTAAATCAATGTACAGGTTTGTCAAGCTGTATGTAGGTTCTACAAATACCATCCAAAATACTCGAAAGAACTTATATGTGGAACCTAAAATATGATACAAATGAACTTATCTACGAAACAGAAATAGACTCAAACATAGAGAACAGAACTGTGGTTGCCATGGGGGAGGAGAGAAGGGGGAGGGATGGATTGGGAGTCTGGGATTAGCAGATGCAAAATATTATATATAAAATGGATAAACAACAAGGTCCTACTGTATAGCAAAGGGAACTTTACGTAATATCCTGTGATAAACCATAATGGAAAAGAATATGAAAAAGAATATATATGTATAATGGAATCACCTTGCTGTACAGCAAAACATTAATACAACATTGTAAACCAACTACACGTCAATAAAATAAATTTTAAAAAACATACTGGATAGAGTTTTTAGCACCTCAAACTCACAGCTTTTACAAGGCTTGTTTTTATTATTTTGAACCAAACTCATCTGTTTAGAGCTGGAAGAGACTTAGAGACCATTAGTTCCATCTTTCATTGAGTCAGAGAATTCTCTCGACAGGAGTATGTACATATGACGTGGTCTTGACCCAGAAGCGCAAACCAAACAATGTCTCAGAGGGCCCTGCTCCCGGCTGCAGCATCAAGTCTTGTTTTTAATCAGTGGCGTAAATGATGACACAGGGCACAGGCTCACTGTGCTGCAGACTGAACTGGGTTAAGTGGACTTGCAAACATCTCCCAGTGAAAAGATTAAACAATCAAATTAAGAATAATATTATGTCAAATGAAGTTAACTGTTAGGTACAGAGAGTATACTTAAATCTCCTGAGCATATATCTGGAGAAAACCATAATTTGAAAAGGTACATGCACCCCAATGTTCACTGCAGCATTATTTAATACAATAGCCAAGACATGGAAGCAACCTAAGTGTCCGTCGAAAGAGGAATGGGTAAAGAAGATGTGGTACATATATACAATGGAATATTACTCAGCCATTAAAAAAAAGAACGAAATAATGCCATTTGCAGCAACATGGATGGACATAGAGATTACCATACTAAGTGAAGTCAGTCAGATAGAGAAAGACAAATATCACATGATATCACTCACATGTGGAATCTAATTTTTAAAATGATATAAATGAACTTATTTACAAAACAGAGACAGACTCACAGATTTCAAAAACAAACTTATGGTTACCAAAGGGGAAACATGGAGGGAGGGATAAATTAGGAGCGTGGGATTAACATATACACACCACTATATATAAAACAGACAACCAACAAGGACCTACTGTATAGCACAGAGAACTCTACTCAATATTCTGTAATAACCTATAAGGGAAAAGAATCTGAAAAAGAGGGGATAGATGGATATGTATAACTGATTCACTTTGCTGAAAACCTGAAACTAGCACAACACTGTAAATCAACTATATTCCAATAAATTTTTTTTAAGTAACCAACTAGAAACTAGCAAACTAGCAGATTTCAACTTTTTCAACTACATTGCTGACTCCTCAGGGCAGACACTGTCTGCCACACTCTTCTTGTCTGCCGCCCCTTATTTTGTAACAGGTGCACCATCGGTACAAATTGAATTCCACGGGCATGCATGGTCCCTGCTCAGCCCTCAGAGATGGGGAGACCCTCCAGAACACAAGAGTTTGCAATACAAACTGTGCCTTCCTCTAGCCCTTCAACAGAACTCGAAGTCCCCAGCTTCATAAACACTTGCAGATATAATCTAAACTTTTCCTGCTGGTCTAGTTCCTGTACCAGTGTTTGCTCCTTGGTTTGAAGCTTATTTGCAGCTGGGACCGCAGCTTATTTGCCGACGCTGTGTCTGAGCGCTGGGTGGACGGGGTGTTACCAGATTCATCGTAAGAAGAGATTAAGAAGTCAGCCTCCCTGAAGTTGGGTGTTCCTTGAGCTCCTGGCTGTGAACACAGGACATCCTGGTCTCACTTCTCCTTGCTCTTAACTAACCACGCGCTTGCTGATGCTACTCACGCAGTATATAAAATACCATGCCCCTCTCCTCCCAGTCCTCCAGCACTCAGACACAGCAGACTGACCAAGAATAAGAACCACAATTTACAAAAAAAAAAAAAAAAAAAAAAAAAAAAGTTTCAGAGCTGTGATATCCTCTAAAAGATAGAGACAGAGAGAGAACATGCTTTGCTTTAAAATCGGAATGGCATTATGTCCAACGTCATAACTGGGCTTCGACCCAACCGTGTCTTGGTTTCCTCATCTGCTGGCTGGGGTAGGTTACTGTGAAGACTAGAGAGAATATGGATGAGATGCTGTTAGTGATGAGTAGCTCTTATTTTTTTATTGCTATTTGCATAGTATTACACGGATGTTTACTACAAGTTTGTTCAGCTCTGTCAAAGAATATGTTACTTCTAATTAAAACATGACTGTAGTTCATATTGAAGGTTTTCCTTTCCTTTACATTTTTATACAGGCCCTTAGCTTTAAAAAGCTCTATGTAAAAAAAAAAAAAAAAAAAAAAAAAGCTCTATGTAGATGGGCCACCCTTCTTGTACATCATTGCCCTGAAACCCGGAGACCAGAGGCCAACCATCCCAGCTCATAAAGAAGGGGAGGTAGGGGAGGGAGGAGGAAAGAAATGAGAGAGGGAAGGTTATATAAGAAAAAAAAGGAGAGAGAGAGAGAGGTAAGACTCTGGGGAAAAAAAGCACAGGCATGCACCAAGTACTAACCAGTTGGCCTCAGATCTTCTTGAAGGAAAAAAAAAAACGTTTGGGCTACATGATCAATTATAGATAAAGATTAAGAATCTGTACATTTTGGAGGTTTCTCAGCCAGATCTCTACTTCAGGGCCAAAGGGCACTGTTGTCCTCTTCTGGGGACAAACGGAAGCAAAGCCGAAAGAGAATGCCTCTGGAGGGGGTGGAAACTGGGGATGATGGTCAAGGTAAGGCTGGAAACCAGAGGTGGGACCTTTGCTGGGTCAGGAGCAGAGGTGGGTGGGGAGGTACCCAGAAGCTTGTCATCAAGATTAAGGAGGTGGCTAAAAAGCCACATAACAGTAGGACCTGGGAGCCACACGGAGGTCATGGAAAAATGGGGCTCCCAAACCAGCAAAACGGCCTGAAGAGCAATCAGACAGCAACACCAGCAAGACCTCATGCTCCTGAGTGTTTCTCTGGGGGAGGAGCCAAGCCCACCATCCTCAAGGGCAACCAGGTAAACGATCCTCAGGAAGTAGGGTGATTACAGTGAAATGTAAGAAAACATCCTGATACAGACGAAAACAGAGAACTGTCTTCTCTCTAACCATGAGGTGGTTTCCAAACTTCAGCAAGTGGATTCTTAAAAGTAATTCTCTCCCCTTCATTCAGATCTGACAACAAGAAAGAAAGTCCCTGGGAGCCCTGTCAAACAGAGCTGGAAGTGCAAGAAACCCCCCACCTGCTCACCCAGTGAGCTCCCCACACAGACAGGTTCTGCGGAATCCATGCTTTGCTCTGCCTCTCAGACTCTCCACTGCCCTCACTCTCCTCCCTCACCTGGCCTAGGAGCTGCGTGCCCACACCCACCCACGTTCTAGATGCCCAGAGGAAAGGAGGGCAGGGGGAACTCTGAAGAGGATACAGGGCCACAGCAACCGACTGTGACTCACCCTCTGTTCCTCTGGATGCACTGAATCTTTGGGGGAAAAGTTATGATGTACTGAGTGCTGAGTATAAGGTTCTTTCCTGGGTTAACTGTCAGCATTCACTCATTTAATTCTCATAAGACAGGACAGTATTAGGATCCCCACTTTATAGATACAGAAATAAAAAATCAGATGCTAACCAGAGGCATGGCCAGACGTAAGCCCACATTTGGCCTCTCATGGACCAAAAGCTCTCCCGTAACACTCAACAGGCAACCTCTGTAAAGAAATTATTTCTACTGGGGGTAAAACTGAGATGGAATCACACAGAAAACTCTTGTGTATATGTGGGTTGTTTTTTTTTTTAAATTACTTTAAAATTCCTATTGACATTTCTTTCCTTAATTCGGTAATTTTTAATATCTGCTTCCTTGAAAAGCTCTTTAGGAAGGTTTAGCCAAAGTATAAAAGCTCTAATGTTTTCTTTAATTTTTCATTATGAGTTTTTCTCATCAAAAATTATTCAGATCCTTCTAAAAATGTCCTGTAAGTAAACACAATGTCAGGAAAAATTGAGACATGTTGAAATATGAACCAATGAATGAGTGAACAAACACACTTCAGAAGAGACAGGGCACCACTGTCCTAGAAGCCTAAATTATGTCACTTTATCAGGGCTGTGACTGGACGCCGGCTGGCACAATGACCGCCCCATGGTGGTTTCGGGATTCTAAATACAGACCGTGTCCGAATTCCCGAAGTCTGACCCTGGCTTTATCACACATACTTGGCAAAAGAATGTCATCCTGATAAGGCCCTCCATACTTAACTCAACGCCCCCAACATGAACTGTCTTCCACCCAACTGCCGGGGGGAGAAATGGATCGCTTCTGTACGCTTGGTGTCCAGCCAGACTATATTAAAAAGTCCTTGATCTCACCACGGCAACAAAGAGTGCATCGCCATCAGTTATGTTAAAGCTGTTGTGTGACAAATCTGAATACTGAATCGTGGAGGAAAAAATCGAGGGCCACATTATAGATCTCAAGGTGACACGGGAAGCTATTTGGTCATGACTTTAAGTAAGTGACCTTCAGGATAACTCAGGCTACAATTAATACTTGAAAAGCCCTTAGGAAACAGTGTAATATGCAATCTTATAAAATGGCTCTTATAACAATGCATTTGAATTCCTGAGTCCTTAGACACAGCATTGGTCCCCTTAATTTTCTTTTAATCACAGAACATCAGCATTTTTCTTTAAGGAGTTAGGCCTCACTATGAAAAAGTCTACGTAATCAGCCCCTTTGCAATTACGGCAAATCGAAGGCACCTGACTCCCACTGTGCCCTAAGGAAACGATGGATGACGCAAGGGCCCCATAGGCGCCGAGTTCTTTCTGGCTTACTTCCTATGGCCCGCGTTGTCCCTGTGCCCCAGCTGTGTAACTCCAAGCCTCCGGCTTGTTTAGACAGTTCAGAAGAGATTCGGCCATGTCTTCACGATACAATCACTCTCACCCAGCAGGACAGCTTGGCCAAGCCTCCCCCTTAGCGCTCACCCTCTCCTCTGCAGCTGGAACCACTAACAGGAAGGTAGTTCCTCTACTTCTCCGAGCGCCACTCACTCAGCTTCTGCTCACGACGGAAAAGGGCTGCTGCAGAGCCACACCCACCCTCAGGGAAGGGGGGTCACGGATGCCTTTGGGAGTCTGATGAAAGCTGTAGGCGCTCTTCTCAGAGAAAAGAAAAGAAAGAAAAATGCACATAAGATAGGAGGGGGTTCCCTAACCTCCAGGTTACAAGGCTAAGAGAGGAAGAATGGGATTGGTGAGAGAGATGGGGGGAGAGGGGGACAAGCATGCAGAGAGAGAGATGGGGCAGGGGAGAGATAGAGAGAGAGATGGGGCAGGGGAGAGATAGAGAGAGAGATGGGGCAGGGGAGAGATAGAGAGAGAGATGGGGCAGGGGAGAGATAGAGAGAGAGATGGGGCAGGGGAGATAGAGAGAGAGAGAGATGGGGCAGGGGAGAGATAGAGAGATGGGGCAGGGGAGAGATAGAGAGAGAGAGATGGGGCAGGGGAGAGATAGAGAGAGAGAGATGGGGCAGGGGGAGAGATAGAGAGAGAGATGGGGCAGGGGAGAGATAGAGAGAGAGATGGGGCAGGGGAGAGATAGAGAGAGAGATGGGGCAGGGGAGAGATAGAGAGAGAGATGGGGCAGGGGAGAGATAGAGAGAGAGATGGGGCAGGGGAGATAGAGAGAGAGAGAGATGGGGCAGGGGAGAGATAGAGAGATGGGGCAGGGGAGAGATAGAGAGAGAGAGATGGGGCAGGGGAGAGATAGAGAGAGAGAGATGGGGCAGGGGAGAGATAGAGAGAGATGGGGCAGGGGAGAGATAGAGAGAGAGATGGGGCAGGGGAGAGATAGAGAGAGAGATGGGGCAGGGGAGAGATAGAGAGAGAGAGATGGGGCAGGGGAGAGATAGAGAGATGGGGCAGGGGAGAGATAGAGAGATGGGGCAGGGGAGAGATAGAGAGAGAGATGGGGCAGGGGAGAGATAGAGAGAGAGATGGGGCAGGGGAGATAGAGAGAGAGAGAGATGGGGCAGGGGAGAGATAGAGAGAGAGAGATGGGGCAGGGGAGAGATAGAGAGAGAGATGGGGCAGGGGAGAGATAGAGAGAGAGATGGGGCAGGGGAGAGAGAGAGAGAGAGAGATGGGGCAGGGGAGAGACAGAGAGAGAGATGGGGCAGGGGAGAGATAGAGAGAGAGAGAGATGGGGCAGGGGAGAGATAGAGAGAGAGATGGGGCAGGGGAGAGATAGAGAGAGAGATGGGGCAGGGGAGAGATAGAGAGAGAGATGGGGCAGGGGAGAGATAGAGAGAGAGATTGGGCAGGGGAGAGATAGAGAGAGATGGGGCAGGGGAGAGATAGAGAGAGATGGGGCAGGGGAGAGATAGAGAGAGAGATGGGGCAGGGGAGAGATAGAGAGAGATGGGGCAGGGGAGAGATAGAGAGAGATGGGGCAGGGGAGAGATAGAGAGAGAGAGATGGGGCAGGGGAGAGATAGAGAGAGATGGGGCAGGGGAGAGATAGAGAGAGAGAGATGGGGCAGGGGAGATATAGAGAGAGAGAGATGGGGCAGGGGAGAGATAGAGAGAGATGGGGCAGGGGAGAGATAGAGAGAGAGAGATGGGGCAGGGGAGAGATAGAGAGAGATGGGGCAGGGGAGAGATAGAGAGAGAGAGATGGGGGTGGAGGAGAGGAGGGAGGGAGGGAGGGAGGGAGGGAGGGAGTCAGACCAAGTGACAGACAATGAAGAGAGTGCTGCAGAGAGAAGTGACTTTTTTTTTAAACATCTTTATCGGAGTACAATTGCTTTACAATGGTGTGTTAGTTTCTGCTTTATAACAAAGTGAATCAGCTATACGTATACATATATCCCCGTATCTCTTCCCTCTGCGTCTCCCTCCCTCCCTCCCTCCCTCCCACCCTCCCTATTGACTCTTTTCTTTTCTCTCCTCACCTGGGAATCAGGTGGTCTGGGTTCTGGTCCAGGTTCTCACTGCCTAGCGACCTTGAACAAGCTCTTAGAATAAGCCCCAGATTCTTCGATGTGTACAGTGAGGGGCCTTAACTGGATAACCTCAAAGCACTTTACGCGTATTAACTCATTTAACCCTGACAGCAATCCGTTGCGGTGGGTATAATTCTTTTTAAGAGTTCACGGTTGACAAAACAGTCCTTCATGGCCAGCAAGCAGCAGCACGGGGTGGGGGGGGGGGGGGGGCGGGCAGAACTCAGACCACCTGGTCTGGAGCTGTGCTCTCCAGCATCACTATGGGATTCCTGCCCTCCACCAACTCACGCACCAGGGGGAATTGTTTCAGTACGAAACATATATATATATGCTCAACATTTTGACAGTGAAATGAACATGGCTATAAAATACACATAAATATAAAGTGGACAGATTTTCTACAAAAGAAGGAAATTGGTTCTTACTATACACACTGGTTAGATACATTAATTTATTATGAAGGATTTGTATAGATATTGTCCGATATCATGTATCTTAGTTAATATTTAAAATGTCATCAAGATGTCTCACTTTGAGGAAATAAAATGATTTTCAACAAAGGACAGTTTATAAATGCTCATGTTTTCACTGTCCATAGTACACTTCTTTATGCAGACGTTTATTAGCACACTGCATATCAATTACTTTATTGCCAAGAAATACAGCAACTAAGCACACAAAATTATCAGTGTCAGTCTAAAACCAATTTGGGGAAGGCATCGAAGATACAGGCCACCTTCTGTATCTACGGGTTCCGCAGACACACATTCAACCAACCTGGGATCCGTGGACATGGAACTCACAGATATGGAGGCCGACCCACTATGCCATTTTATAGAAGGATTTGAGCATCCGTGGATTTTGGCACCCTCAGGGGTCCTGGAACCAATCCCCCACGGATACCAAAGGACAACTGTATTAACCATGACACTAATGATAACTAGAAAAAAATTATGCTTAGTCAAATACAATGAATTCAGGTTTGCAGAATTACTTGTAATGCAATCAAATACTTTCTTAAAACCTTACACACACAAGGTTAAAGTGACATCAGAATGTCTTGAGGATATCACAGCTCTTTGTCAAAGCAAATCCCCTTCAGCCCCTTGCTATCCCAGAGGCTCACGTGATGTAAACATCTTTCTCACCACCTTATTCAGGCCACTCCCAATCTCCACGCCCTCCCCCCTTATAGCTCCCCTATCCCAGAAGATCCCAGCCCACCCTTCACAAACATGCAAGTCCTCCATCAGGCTCTTTGGCGTTTCACTGAGATTGCTATACCCTAAACTCCAAAACCACTCACGGCCTGACTGTTCCCATTCCCAAATCCATTAAGCAAACTGGCTACGCCAGAATCGCCCAAGACTGTGGGTCTTTTGTACCCCAGTATAAATCTCTGGTCACCCACCCCAGAGACTCTGAATCCCTACGTGATTCTGGGAGGCAGCAAGACTTGAGAATCCCTGGACTACACCACAGATGTGAACATTTTGTTACAGGCACTGTTTTCTCCGCTGTAAAAAGAGGGAACTGGGCTAGAGAGATGATCTCCAAGTCTCAAGTCAGACAGAGCTCACAGTCTGAGTCCAGCTTCTAGAGCTACATCGTGGATACCGGTTTCTCTCCAACCAGACTTCATGCTTCTTCAGAGCAGAGGCCCCATTACCTCTTCTGAGTGCCCCATGCATAGTAGGAGCTTAATAAACACAACCACGAGTCCCTATGACTATGCCCTGCCGACTGAAGAGACAGACACTGCCGTGGCCGGGCTACTTGGCAAAGCTTGTGCAGATGCTGATCTACAAGTTACATCTTTTGCTCCAAAAGAGCCTCCTACAGAAGCTTCAAGATGTCAGCACTTGATTCACTGCTGTCATAAAACTGTGGAACTCTCTCAAATACTAGAATACTAAGAAACCATAAGTTCTGACTTTCTGTTTATTTGTTAAGGAAACCACAGAAAATCCTTACAGATACCATCTCTACTTTGTGAGAATTATGAACCATACTGCTGTACTGTCAAAAGAATCCACATGTCTAAGAGAAAGTAATGGTGAGAAAAACAAGACCATGGTTCTTTTTACTGCAATGACAACACGATAATGCAGGTAAGTCCAGTAAATATATCAAATGGGCTTTGCATCTATTACACCAAGCTCATTCTATTGAAAGGGGACTTTTCTACCGGGCCTTTTGGAGTTTTCCAATGTCTGGTTGTGGATTCTCCTTAACAAGAAAAGTATCTTCATTGGAAAGCTAAGATTTATAGAAGCAGAGAATCAACAGTATTCCTCACATTTATATAGGCTTGATAGTTTTCAGGTCATTTTCACACGTTATGCCGTTTCAGCCTCTCACAACAGCCCTTGGAGCGGGCAAGGCGCACGTTATCTGCATTTTTATAAATGAGCAAATGAAACGGAGAGGTTACGAACTTTCTCCATGGTGGGGCTGAAACCAGATGCCCAGGATTCACACTCTGTCGCTGACTCCCTACATCAGGGGTCCCACAGAGGAGGAAGATGTGTGATGTCTGGCCATGTCGGTGGGGGGTTGGTTTGTTTTCTTCACGTTATCTTGTTTGTTTTACTTTGAATCTGAAGGCACTGAAACAAGGTGGCAGAGCTTCCAGCTAGCCACAGGCCCCATCACATCCAACTGTGTGACTGTTTCAGACAATTACTGGGTCTTCCTGGTCCTTAAAGGTATTTGAGTTTGTGAACCCTGTGCTAAATAATTATATTTACATACTTATATGAATATAAATAATTCTATCTTAGCATCACATAATATCTTAAGAGCACATTCACATACCATGTTTCACTTGCTCCTCGTATTCCTGTTTCCTGATTAGAAAACTAAGCTTAAAAAAAAACTGAGTGGGCTTCCCTGGTGGCACAGTGGTTGAGAATCTGCCTGCCGATGCAGGGGACATGGGTTCGAGCCCTGGTCTGGGAAGGTCCCACATGCCGCGGAGCACCTAGACCCGTGAACCACAATTACTGAGCCTGCGCGTCTGGAGCCTGTGCTCCGCAACAAGAGAGGCTGCAGTAGTGAGAGGCCTGCGCACCGCGATGAATAGTGGCCCCCGCTTGCCATAACTAGAGAAAGCCCTCGCACAGAAACGAAGACCCAACGCAGCCATAAATAAATAAATTAATTAATTTTTTTAAAAAAAAGAAAAAGAAAACTCACTTGCTTAGAGCTGGATTCTTTAAAAATAAAATAAAATAAAATTGAGTGATGATTTTCACAAGGTCAGGACCTAAAATTTGAATGTGTCATGTAAGAAATAACATTATGTGGGAATTTCTTAAGCAAGTTTCAAGGTAAAGTTCTTTAGATAACCGTCACGTCAAAGTTTCTGAACTTGAGTCCTCAGGTAGGCATATTTTGAAATCTGATTATCACTTAAAGGACAGTCATCATGAGTATGAGCAGAAAGGAAGCTTCCATATTTCCATTAGGAAGTCATGTACCTTCATTTTTCTCCCCAGTATTCATGAGCTTCTAATAATAAAGAATAAACAGAAAATTTGTTTTTTTTTTTAAATCATTCAACAAAATACTAGCAAAATGAATCCAGCAATGTACAAAAGAATTATACACTGTAACCAAGTGAGATATTCTGGGAATGCAAGGTTGGTTCAACATACAAAAACCAGTCAATGCAATAAATCACATTAACAGAATAAAGGACAAAATTCACAGGATCAGCTCAATAGACGCAGAAAAAGCCTCTGACAAAATCAAACACTCTTTCATGATACTAACACTCAGCAAACTAGGAATAGAAAGGAACCTCCTCAACCTGACAAAAGGCATCTATGAAAACCCACAGACAACATCATACTTATAGTATATGACTGAAAGCTTTCCCCTTAAGATCGGGAACAAGTCAAGGATATCCACTCTCACCACTGCTATTCAACATTGCACTGGGGGTTCCAACAGACCAATCAAGCAAGAAAAAGAAATAAAAGGCATCCAGATTGGAAAGAAAAAAGCAAAACTATCTCTATCTGCAGGTGAGCTGAGCTTGCATATACAAACTCTGAAGGAACACACACACACGCATGTACACACCGCTACACAACTATTAGGATTAATGAATACATTCAGCAAGGTTGCAGGAAAAATATCAACATACAAAAAAAAAATAAAGTAAAAATATCAGTGATCCATGTTTCCATCACTAAATAATTTTTAGCAACTAAAAAGGTTGCTCTTTTATTTTCATTCATCTCAGCCTGAGATGTAGACATATAAAGTTCAGGATTTACTTTGGCTTTTTAAACGATCTATGATACTTAAGAGAAATGTTTCCTGGTATACACACACTTCTAGAAAATGTGAAGGGATAGATACTTTTGCTCATATAGCCAAGAAGGTTAAGTGATGAGAATTAGAAAAGATTTTGAAGCAACAAAAGATCATCTGCTAGGCCCGTTACAGAGCACTAATGGGCTTAAGTTTTAATTCTCTTCTAGTGGGTCTTCTTCAAAGTACTACAGAGCAGTTGTAATCAGTTCAAAATATTGCATCTTGATGCTCATACAAAGTAATGACTACATTTTCACTTATTAAGTTTATATTTTCACTTTGGCCCAGTCTCCCAGAGATTTTAAATACCATTAAGCACTTCACAATATTGGTGTGGACTCTTTCTTTCTTCAATTTCATTAGAATTAACATAGAAGGGGTATCTTATTCCAATAATATTGAGCATGCTCCTTATGTAACATAAACCAAACACACACAGAAAGGAAAACCGTCCTATGTTTCAGAAAGCTCTTTTCTGAAGATCTGAATACAGACCCTGCCTACTCCAAAATCTGTGAGGAATAAAGTGGGCTCGGGGTAAGACCAAGCTCTGAGAGGTCCTGCTAAGTTCCAGGAAATTCCTTTCACACCATCTACCCTAGGACCTCAATAAACACACATTCATTAATTCACATCAATGGTTAATTATCGTTCCCTATGTATTTGTAGGTTCACTCATCTTCTTTTGTTGCTTAAATTTTTTTCAACCATCAAAACCAGGCTCAAGTTATACGTAAAGCTTCAGCTAAAGAAAACATTAACGAGACTTTTTTTTCTGTAAAGCAGATAGTTTACTGCCTGATTCCCTTCCAATGTATATGGATTTTGCTCCTCATTCACAATTTGCTTCTAATCAGTGATAAGCAAAGTCAAGTTATTAATTTAAGAATCAGGACATAATAACTGAATAATAGTATTCTTTTCTACATGGTGAAGGCAAATTATTTATATATGAAATGTTAAATAAACACATACTTTTAAAAACAATTTCTCTAATCTTGTAAGCCTATCACACAGAAGCTTTGGTCCTTTGGATGAAAACATTTCACCAAGGTTCTTCATCTGTCCCTTTTTTTGCAGTGAAAATTCAAGAGGTGATAAATTCCAGTAAAAAGAAAACCACAGGCCAAAAGACAGAAATCTTCTATAATATATATTATAAAAGAATATGCGACCAGACAGTTCTGTAAGCTTTTTTAAATCTTATTTTTCTTTAACCTAAAAACACTGATTATATGTGTGTGTGTGCGTATGTGTGTGTGTATATATATATATATATATATATATACATACACACACATATACATACACACACACACACATACACACACTAGTTAAGTACACGGCAGACTGTATCACTGTTTTCAATTTTTCATTGACCTCCCTTTAAGAGGATACGCATCCCTGCTGGTTGGCATGTGACTTGCAGTACTGCTTTGGAAAAGGATAGTTTCCCTCCCTACTAATATAAGTCTTGAGCTTATGACTTATTAAGCCAGTGAAATGGGAGCCATATGACATATGCCACACCCAGCAAAAGCTCTTTTGTCCCCTCCACCAAGAGGATGGCATATTTCAAAATAGTGCCCTCTGTCAGCCTGGGTCTGAGAATGAAAAAGACACTAGAGCACAGCTGACCTTCCACTGCCACATAACATGGACAACTACACTTTGCAACTGTAAGCCACTGAGATCTGGGGGGTGTTTTGTTACTACAGCATCACCTGACAAAAGCTGGCTGATACAAACTGCAACCATAACATTTTAACCCACTTCACCATTTTAACTTATCTGTAGGTAGATAAACCTAACAGATGTCATAAACAACCCCTAGGGGAGGCTGATTTCACATTTCAGTATGAAAGAAATATGTAATGACTCAGCTCCAGGTTTGCCAGAATCA
This sequence comes from Balaenoptera musculus, assembly GCF_009873245.2. Classification (NCBI taxonomy): domain Eukaryota; kingdom Metazoa; phylum Chordata; class Mammalia; order Artiodactyla; family Balaenopteridae; genus Balaenoptera; species Balaenoptera musculus. The sequence continues at coordinate 6,905,081 of NC_045797.1, read as the reverse complement.
AGCAATTTGAGGCAAAGCTATCCTATGTTCTGTATCAGCAATTAATGCATAGATGAGAGAAGAAGGGAATCAAGAGAACAGAAAGCAGACAAATCGGAAGTCTATAAATACGATAACTACATGACGTAGGGTCACTGCACCAAGACCACAAGGAGCTGTCAATCCCACTGGAGAATCTGGGGTCATTCCATGTCCAGAGACTGGGGAGCAAGCATATGGGTATGGACCGAAGTACAGACATGAGGTCAAGGTATAGTCATCCGTCTGAAATAATATAATGACCTCAGTTTGGTTCTGACGGAAAAGAAGGAATAGAAATTTTGCCATTTGGGCTATCAAAACTCACTGCTCCTATGTCTAATTGCTTCACCAATTTTGAAGTTCTGGTTTTAACTGTTTTCTATTTTAATTAAAACACACAGAATAAATTTTAAAAACAGGTAATTCTTCACAGCTACAATGCACAGGGCTCATTATGTTAGCCCTGTGGAGTCACAAGAAGGAATCCATCTTCTATACCTGTGTTCTGCAGTCATTAAATAAACACAAGCCCACACCTTTGGGGAAAAAAAGATATCAGCTAAAAAAAATTTTTTTAAAGGTACAAACTGAAACACTGACTCATACATGCTTCTAAATATCTTTTCAGCCACAGAATGGATACAGTCATTGAATACAACTGCTAATCAAAACATTAAGTAACCATGAGAAGGGAAAAAAGAATTAATAATAAAGTTACCACTTTTTGAGGACCTACTATGTGCTGGGCTATTTATGCATATTACCTCATTTAATCTGCATAGCAAGTCAGTGGCACAGGCATTATTACCTCCATTTTATACATGAAGAAACTGAGGTTAGGAAACAGAGAGGTTAGGCTACTAGTCTAAGGTAGCGCCCCTAGTATACAGCAGTCAGGACCCATTGCATGCTGGCTCCAAACCCCCTGCCCTTCCCGGTATCAAATGGCATCGTTCTAGAATTTCGTCAGCCAGGCAGATTTTTTTCCTTAATATTTAAATTGTCTTATTCAAGGATTTTTAAAGAAGACATTTAAAGTTATTTTTGTCATCTGTTTCAACATGTCACAATTCCTTAAGCCAAGAATCTATTACTGTTACTTCACCCAAATATCTCGTGACACAAATTAAGCCTCTTTACTCCTTCCATGTCATCCAAGTAACACTTCTTATAGAAGTAGTCACATAGCTAGAAGAGACAGTTTGTCTTTATGTAGAAACTAAGAAGAAACTGCAAGAAAATCTGTATGAAAAAGAATCACCTCGCAAACAATTTCAGATTATTTTCATATGGTAGTTTTACTAATTTGAGTGCTGCACCATCACTGTTGTTATTAATAAAGTTACATTTAGCTGTTGGGGTAGACTGGACCAGCTGTGGTTAACAGTTGCAACCATTTTCTTCATCCATAAAACTTGTCAAATTAGTGGTTTTATGAGGATACAAAATTTTTATACATTTGAAATACTGACAAAAAGAGTAGTACCTATAATGACAATGAATTGCAGACAATCCTTCCACAGGAAAGCCTGTTCGATTAGAATTCCACTAGTCTGGAATACACAATAACTTGGACACAGTGTATTATTCATTCCGAATTAAAAAGCTGACAGTAAACATTGTACTCGTTGCACCTGTTGGAGACCACACACACACACACACATATATGCATATATGTATAAATCACAAATATTTTAAGATTGGAAGGGACCTCAGAACCCATGCCCTGTAATTCTGTTACTGAGAGACACCAAGATACTTCTCATAGGATGGTGGCCACAGGGAAGGACTCTGGAGCCAGACCGCCTGGGCTAAAACCCCAGCTCTGCCTGCACTGGCTGTGGGACTTTGGGCAAGGTACTCTATACCTTTGTTTCCTTCTCTATAAAATGGGGAATAACAGAACCCGCCTCACAGGTTAGGAAGATTAAATGAGATATAGTACATGTAAAGGACTCACTAGACTTTGTGATATACAAGAAACTCTGAGGCCAAATGGGCTGAGTGCCCTTCTAAGGAGATCCTGCCGTTAAATGTCAGAGCAACATCCCAGGGCACCTGACTCTGTCAGTCTTGTGTGTTTGAAAACATTTTTAAAAATCCATTTTCAACAGTCCACAATGAGAAAAGGCCACTAATTTTTTCCTGACAACGTAGCCTCATCCAATTCCTTCTGAATCAAAATTACTTCTAAAAACACTCTAATTAAATTACAGACAGACGATCTGACACAGGTCTATGCTAACATGGCTTAGTCAGTTTTTCAAAAATACCTATGAAACACTTATAATTTACTGTTTCGAGTCTAATATTTGATACTATCCTCTTCTCAGTGGTTCCATTCTCCGAAACTCCCATTTCTCATCGGGATTTTTTAAGTCTCCGCTGCCCCCCACGTTTGGACATCTGGAACCACCTTGCGTTCTTCCTCTCCTCCTGGGCCTGGCCGGCCCACGCCCTTCTCTGAGACCTTCCTCCCTGAGCTCACCCCCTCCCTCCCCTCCGCAGTGAGAGCATTCAGTCTCTTTCACTGCCACTGCCCTGTCCCCACACCTCCTCAACCAGAGTCCTCTAAAGCAGCTGACCATGGTGGGGAGTGGGTGGGGAGGGACAGACTGGGAGTCTGGGGTCAGCAGACGCAAACTAGTATATACACAGTGGGGAAAAAAAGGAGGTCTTACTGCATAGCCCAGAGAACTATATTCAACATCCTGTAATAAACCAGAAGGAAAAAGTGTATATATAGATACACACACACACACATATATATATACACATATATATGTGTATTGATGTAACTGAATCCCTTTGCTGTACGGCAGAAATTAACACAACACTGGAAATCAACTATACTTCAATAAAATAAAAAATAAAGCAGTCGACTGTGGCCCCCACTCTCTTCTGGCTCCCACCTCTCTGCACGGGCTGGGCTGCCTTCCCTCCCACTGCCCCTGTGGCTCCTCAGCCTATGTGCTCCCTCCTCACTCTTCCTGGATCATCTTGTCCAATCTCATGGCTGTCACTACGTATGCTGACAACTCCCAAATCTTTATTTCTGTCCCTTCCTTCTTCCTAAAGGTCACTACCATACAGCAAACTTCCTGCCGGCAATTCCACCTGCACGGCCCACAGGCGTTCCAAATGGAACGCTGTAAAATCTAAACACTCCACCCTTCCCCAGTCGGCTTGCTCCTCCTCCTATACTCCCCACCTCATCACACAACCTAAACAGCCTGAAAGCACCTTTGGCCCCTCACCCTCCATCATTCCCCCAACCAGTCAGCAAGTTTTCCAATGTAATCTCCTACACCAGGGGTCCCCAAGCCCGGCGACGCAGACCCCTGTTAGGAACCGGGCCGCACAGCAGGAGGTGAGCGAGCGAAGCTTCATCTGTATTTACAGCTGCTCCCCATCGCTCGCATTACCGCCTGAGCTCCACCTCCTGTCAGCATTACGGTGAGTCGTATACTTATTTCATTATATACTACAATGTAATAGTAATAGAAATAAAGTGCACAATAAATGTAATGCGCTTGAATCATCCCGAAACCATCCCCCCGCCTCCCCAGTCCGTGAAAAAATTGTCTTCCATGAAACCGGTCCCTGGGGCCCAAAAGGTTGGGGACCTCTGCCCTACACACTTTTCTAGTCATCCCTTACCCTCCATCCTCCCTGCCTGACCTGATCCTCCAGACGTGGCCCATCACAGCCATCAGACTCACCCGTGTCAAATGCCTTCTAGAAGTAATAAAATGAAAGTGTGGGGGGCTTCCCTGGTGGCGCAGTGGTTGAGAATCTGCCTGCCAATGCAGGGGACACGGGTTCGAGCCCTGGTCTGGGAAGATCCCACATGCCGCGGAGCAACTGGGTCCGTGAGCCACAACTACTGAGCCTGTGCATCTGGAGCCTGTGCTCCGCAACAGGAGAGGCCGCGACAGTGAGAGGCCCGTGCACCGTGATGAAGAGTGGCCCCCGCTCGCCGCAACTAGAGAGAGCCCTCGCACAGAAACGAAGACCCAACACAGCCAAAAATAAATAAATAAATAATAAAATGCAAGTGTGACCATTTTGTTCCCCTGCTCAAACGGCAGGCCATCACCTAAGGGAAAATGTCCAAACTCCTCGGAATGCCACGTGAGGCCCTCCACACCCCAAACGCCTCTCCTGCTGCTGCCTACCCGGAATGCTTCAGACCCACAACCTACCTGTGTTTGTCGCTGCTACTGTCACAACATGCTATTTTGCACCTCTTTGCCCTTGCTTACATTGTCGCACCTGGCACACAACCTGCTCCCCGACTCCTAGCCTAACTCCTGCTCACCCTTTGAAACTCAAATCGAATGTCACGTTCCCCAGGAAATCTTCCCTAAAACTCCACAATGGATAGGGTACCCTTTTATGTACTCCACAGGATTCCCTATTAGAGCAGGTAAAAAACCTACTGAGATTATTTGAAAGAATCTGAGGCTTACATACACAGACACCGAAGGCTAAAAATGTGGCACTGACTTCCGCATCTGGCTTAATAAGTAGTTGCTCACCTCAACCCAAAAACCTATAAATCTAGAGAAGGAGGGTTATGAAGAGCAGCTTAAGGCATCCATACAGTGTTACATTATTGTACATAATATTTCAGGACACTAAAATATTATTTTTGTCCTGCTGAGGGGTAACAGTAAAGGAAAGAATAGAAATTAATTTACGTAACTAATTTTCTACCTAAATATTAGAAACGAAAATACCATACTTCCTCCCTTTTTTGATGATAAATATTTAATTTCCATACTCAGAACTTGTTAACTCAGCCTTGGAGTTTTAATTCAAGTTGCAGCGGTTGCGGGGAGGGCCAGGTGGTAGGTAAAATTCACCGCTTTCCCATAAGATACTTTTCTCAGGTATCACTGAGAATAATAAGTTTACATACTTATTATTTATATATATTATATATAAATTATAATATTAAATATATTATCTATAAGTAATTATTATATATATAAGTATAGATATACATTTATGCTTTTCTCAGGTATCAATGAGAATAATAAGTTTAATACTCTACTCATTGAAAAACAAACACACACTCTAAAGGAAAGTCACCCAAAAGATTTAGCTCTCAGAAGCCCCAAGCCATATTCTAGGGAAGGATCTATCTTTAGTGGAAAAAACACAAATGGGAGAGTCCACGTGGTTCCAGCTGAGCGGCAACCCCCCCCCCCCCGGGCCCCGGCACACGGACATTCTTCTGAGAAGGACTCAGCCCTGCAAGCAACACCTGTCCTGAGCTCCAAATGATCGGGGCGCTCAGGGATAGCATGGGCCTTCCTGCCTCACCCCAACCTGAGCCCACACAACGGGAGCCAGGTGAAGGCTTCATCCTGGACCTACACAGCCAGCCTTACAACTGGTACACCAGAGTAATACAGTATAAACCACTGGATTTTCCACCCAAGAGGGAAGGCTGCAGCAAACGGATGTTAGCTGAAGTAGTGCGCTTCCCCCGTCACCGCGGATGCTGCAGCCTGCTTCCTCAGGACGGCAGACGGCTTAACATACTTTGTTCCGAGGGTCTCTAAAGCTACACCCTCTCATCCAGGGAATCCTCGTTTCCACCACTGCTACGGACCAGGAGAGTGGCTAAACAGCGCATTTCACAAGGTGGAGGGACCAACCCATTCCGGACCCAGAGCCTCTATTTCAGTGAACTGCAGAGTCCATGGCCAGTGGAGACACCTGCCCCTCAGCCTGAGGTAAAGCCCTCCACCTCCAACAGCACTTTCCTCCTCAGCAACTCTGAGAAATGACACCAATGGGCTATGAGAGGGAGCAAGCTGGGCCACATTGACAGCCTATCTCCTTAGTCAAGCCCCAATTCTGAATAACGAAGTTTAGAATTTAGCTGATGGCCAGCAGTTGCTTTTTTGTTCTGAAGGAACTCTTGGGTGTGCCTTCTTAGGACCCAACAGAGAAAACCACTAACTCTGAGAGACCCCTTTGGGGGGAAGTTGTGCAAATCACCTGACTATTCCGTTATTTGTATCATTACTGAGAGTCAATAGATAGTGTTTTCTCCAGTGTGAGAGAAAATACATTAATTTGATGATACGAGTACAAACCAAAGCAATAACCAAACACATGCTTTCCTTACAATGGGTCTGATCTATCTCCATGCTTGAGGGCAAGAGTTTCCCTCTCACCTGTTCCCAGATAGAAAAGTTACATGGAATGCAACATCACCTATTTCACGAAATGGTTAAACACAATTAGTCAGATAACATAATGGATTATAAGGTAGAAGGCAATATCACAGCCACTAAAAGCACAAATGCAAAGTACTGCACCAAACAACAGGCTAAAAAGCTATTGCGAACACTTCCTCTGTGGGTTCACATGTGTCCTAAGACTGCAAGATTTAAAGGAGTCACTAGCATTCCTTAAAAGTCAGCTCTGTTTTCCCAATCTGAAATGGTCACAATTGTGTAAGCCCAACCTATCTTGCTCTTATCAGCCACAGTCTTCCATGCCTATCTGAGAGAATGGAAATGTGTGTGTGTGCGTGTGTGTGCGCACACACACACACAAACCCTCATTAAGAAGATAAATAAACTTCCCGCCAATCTCACAGCACAAAGTCAACCGTGCTGTATTTACTCACACAATCAGTCCCATCTGCACTTATTCTTCTAATGAAGTAGAAATGGAAATTAAACGTGGAAACTGCAGCTAAATCTGACCACCTGAGGGACTCGGGGCACTCTGTGGTGGGGAAGAGGGAGAGGTGGCCGGCAGTGCTGGGAGAGAAGGTCCCCATCGGAGGCTCTGAGCCCACCATGGGTTCCACCAGGGGCTGAGCTGCAATTTCTTTTAGGACACTGGGAAAGTTGCAATTTGCAGCTATGGCCACAGGGTAGTGCAGTAATTCTGCAAAATAGTTACCCCCCTCTCCCATCACTGCCACCTCCCTGCCCCACCCTACCCCCAGTTCCCTGCCAAAGAGAACGGGAACTTTTGGTCTGAGTCCTGGGCACCTACAGGAGCGCTTGTGAGATTCCCGACAAATCCAGAGTGTTTCTAAGACTCTGAATCCAGTTACTCTCAGCATTGGCTCCTGAAGAAGAAGGACTCCGTCTCTGAAGGGCTGACAAGAACTGTAAAGCTATAAAAAGTGATTAGCCTATTTATTACAAACTTTGTTTACTTAGGTTTTTATGTTTATTTCCCACTATATCCCCACTAGGATACAATTAACCACCCCCTCACTCATCAAAATTGTATTAGAAAGACTCACAAAAATAAAATAAATGCTGCATCTAAATGTAACCTCCTGGCACTGTGGAATTGTAACGTTATTATACAAAGCCTCCTCAAAATAAAAAGAAGATGATGCAGAATTTTTAAAGAGCTTCTTCTCAAAGGAATTTTTATCCTTTTAATTCTTGCTACTCAAGGTTTGGCCTATGGACCAGCAGTTATACCTGGGAGCTGGTTAAAAATGCAGAATCATAGCCCTACCCTGCACCTATTAAATCAGAATCTATATTTTATCAAGATCCCTAAGTTACCTGGATGCACGTTAAAGTTTGAGAAACGCTGGCCTGAGTGCTAGGTAAGCATATGGACCTTTGTTTTCAAAACTGTTTTCTAAGCCCTAAGTCTTTTCTTCCTCTCAAGATACATTTTAAAGAAAAACAAATATATTTTGACATTTGAAAACAAAACAGACAGATTATTTCCCAGAATTGGTGATGATCCACTAGAGTAAAGCCTTTTTCTATCTAAACTGCCAGGTAACTCATTAACATTTCAATGAACATTGCCGGAAAATTTGGTCTGTCACCTCGTAACTCAGGTAAAAAATGCAGGTATGACAAGAAAAATTTAAGACTAACAGACTCCTATTGCAGCACTCCAGAGGATTTTTGGAAACTAATTTCCTGTCATAAAAAAAAAAGGAAAAATAAAATTATTTCAGCTCAAGTTAAGCATGTAACTCTAAACTGAGTTGCTATGATAGCGTGGTCTCCAAATTACAGTCACCGTTGTTTACCTCGGCTAACAAGGAGCCTCCTGAGAAGAAATTACGTGAAGAAGCCTAAGTACCCTCCACGCCTTTCTCCACATGTGAGTGGAGAAACTGCAGAGGGGAAAAATACACAAGTGAATACAATTAATGACTTTGGCTCTCTTTGATTCCTGCTCCCCTGTGATGGGGATGATCATAGAATCCTGAAGCTGGAAGGACTCAGAGATCACTTCTTGCTGTTGGTCCACTTACTCTGGAAAGCTCTTTCTACAAAGTCCCCGGCAGGGGGTCTACAGCCTCCTACAGACAGGTCATTGTTACCCTCTGAGACAGCCTTGTCACACCACTGTTAGATAACCTCACACCCACTGATTTACTTATATCCTTGGACAAACCCAGCGAAACACCTGGAAACACTCTGGGGGCCTCCATCACATCCCCAGGTGTTAGTTTCCATAGACTAAACCCATTAAGTTTCTTGGATAGTGTGGTATCCTCTCATCCTGGTATAACTGTGTTATTTTGTTTCTGTTGAAGCTAAATTATGATTAGCCTGACATAATTTAATGAGACCCACAGAGCCAAATGAAGTCATTTGATGTAATGGGTGGTAATTCAATACATTCTTGGTGAAACATCAAAGATTATGTAATGGTTAATATATCTACATTTGTTACTAGTACAACCATAAGTAAGGACGTATTTGTCTGCTCAACTATGACGTACAACTAAGAAAAACTACCAGCCTCTACTCAAGAATGTCCCTGGGTCCCATTACCAGGAACAGAACTCCACACCAGATGGATGACCTGACCCAACGTGACCTTTCTGTATCCTTCCTTGTTTATGATAAAGAGACGTTTTGAAGGAAGCAAAGGGTATAAAAGAACTGCATTTGGCATTCACAAAGCAATTGACACTTTCATTACTTAACATCACAACCTCATGAGGTAGGCCAGTATAAGTGCTGTTGTTTTATAAGTGATTAAGCCAAGACTGAGAATAGGAAATGAGAAAGATGGTGAGCTGCCCAGGGCCAAACAGAAAGAGAGGCTGGAGCCAACTGAATTCAGAAACCTCAATTCAATTCCCAAACAAATGAAAACAGGCAACACTGAAAGTAAGTTTTATGGATTTCACTTTGAAACAAAACAAGGAAACATTATGTTACCATTAAATGATATTTAAAATCGTCTTTTATGTCCTTGATTTTGCCCCCCAAGGCTTTATTCCCGAAATAAAGAAAATTTAAACAGGCAAACTTATTCCAGGTTGAAAATTCCACTTACACAGGAAAAAAAAAAATCTTGCATTTCATTTTCAGAGGTTTTTTTTTCTTAATTTGACTGTTACTTTAACCAATATTATGCCAAAGGGCCTTGTTCAAGTTGCTAAATTTAAAGTGGCATAGATTAGACCCATTCTGGTTCACAGGGACATTCTCCCGAAATAGATTTTCAGCATTTTATAAGCCTCCTACATTTTCACAAAACAGACTCTGGAACACAGGAAAGAATTATTTCCCCACACACAATACTCATGTTCATCGTCATCAAAAGGCACTTGGTTAAAACTCATCTGCACAGCCAGCGCCCATCCTCCGTTATCCTGACACCGAGCTTGAGAGCTTGAGCCCTCAACTTCGAGGCCCTGAATTAACAAATCCCCCGCCAGCTTTTTCCAAAACACACCACCCACAGTACCACAGGTGGATGCACCCCTCAGCTCCCGGCCCCCAGCACTCCACTGCTTCCCATCCACACCTCCCTACCTCTTCCACGACGGCCATCAACCCCTTCACGGAGGCAACCCTCCAGCCCCGGCCCTGGAAGCCACTCTGCTGGAAACTTTCTCACCCCTGCACCTGGGGAAGCCCTTCGCCACGCCCTGGGCGTGTTCTGGGGCTCTCGGCCAATGATGGCCGCCGCAGCCAACCAGTCCACCACTTCGGGCCAATGAGAACGAGCGGGGCCAACGGGGCTAGACCTATGGGCTCCAGGACGCCCGGCGCTCAGGCCACGCCCAGCGAAGGTGATGGGTCCCAGGTGCGTCTCTCCTGTGCTCCGTGTTCTGGGAAACTGCTTTCACCCCTATGGGCTGACGAAAGGGATAGGGGTAGGCCTTAAAATGTTTGCTTTGTTGGGGCTGGAGGGAAGGGCTAATAAGGGTCAAGATCAGGGATCCGGGTAGTTGTCTGACTCTACCCCGGGGAGCCTAAGGAGGTCTGGAAGAAGGCGATTGACTTGCAGAGAACCAAGTGGGGTCAGCAGGCACTACTGGAGACGAAGTTGTTAGTGCCTCCACCTGGCTCCCCTTCCCCCCACAGGAGTGCAGTACATCTTCCCCCTGAGTTAGTTAATAACTTCATCTTCACCCAACGAGCTCCACGCTTTATTTCCTCCTTATTTCTAGTCACGGCCTTCGCTCCACATGGACTTTCCTCCTTTTTATTTTCTCTTTCTGAAAGTCCACTTCTCCAAGAGGCGTTCCACAGGCCCCTCAGCCCTAAAGGTCTCTTCCCCTCCCAACAGGATGCGCCCTCCTCCCCCTCAAATGGGCAGCGTCAGCTTTGTACAGCAGATATGGATGTGGACGGCTTATTCTCCTACAAGTTCCTCGCAAACGCTCCGTTTCCTATGCATCGCTACAGTAAGTTTCTTTTTTCCCCTAAACTACAGGTTTCAATCTATGGATGGGGAAGTTTTTAAAAAAATAGAATAGAAGATATCAAAGTACATTTCCCATAATATGGATAAGTGTTATTTCATGACACTTGTTTCAGTTATGAGTATGTGTGCACACAAATGATGTGGTGGGTTGCAATGTTAAACATACTTGTTACTGTGAGTCATGGTATAAAACGTTTGAAAGCTACTGCTCTCTGGTACCTAAGCTAGAGAGATGCCTAATGCTCTATGAATGCTTACTGAATTGAACAAATTGGTGAGTATGATACAATCCACTTATTACAACTTCAAAGGTTCCACTTTGAAAGAATATAAAGTATAATGCCTCCTGGAACAACAGTAAATGGATTCTGGGCTATGTGAAGCTATGGGGCGATGGGGCGGGGGAGTAGTAGAGAGGGATCTGAATATTTACTATTTTATTTCAACAGACTTTCTCCCCAGTAACTAACATGTGTCTATATTTAAGGGAGATTAAATACAATTTTGACCAAGTTCACTGTGGAAAGCTTTTCTCATTCACTGAAACCACCTCATGATTACAAAGTTCTGCATCTTTAAAATATTTGGTATAGGTAATTCCACCATGATTCATAAAAGGATCTTTCAGAGACACCATGAAAGCCTTTGTTCCAGTTCTTTCTTTGCCCAAGATGCCGCTATGTCCTCTCAATACCCCACCCCCACCGTCTGTAAAAAATCCCATTCATCTTCCAAGGCTTAGTTCAAAGGCCACCTTTTCCACGGAAGCCTTTTTTTTTTTAAACTCGATTTTTCCACTTTCCCTCCTCCACCACCCACCCCAGTCCCAAATATGGTCTTTTTCACTTCCGAATTACCAGTGCCGAAACGTTTTTATACTTGTGTCCTTGTCTTATCCCCACTAGACGATAACACGCACAACCTATGGTTTACTCTTCTCTGTATCCCCTGTGGCAACCAGCATGAGGTCTTGTATTTAAGAGATGATCAATAAAATTTGTTAAGTGAATAAATGAAAGCAACTGTTACCCTGTTCAAAGGGATGGTCATTATTTTAAAGGCCCTGAGGAAGGGCGCACATGCCCAGCAGCTGATCAAAAGCTGGTGGAGAACAGGAAGAGGAGCCAAGGGGATAGAGGAGGAGTCTGAGAAGGGGTTCTGCTCCTCTGGTCACCCGCCCCTGTAAACTTACCGAATCCCCCCAGCTCTTCAGGGATTCGGCTCTACCGAATGAAACTAGGGAGCCGGGTATAGAATGAATGCCTCCACCTTGGTCCAAATTCTTCCTTCGTACTTCAAACCAGAAATGGGAAGTGGAACTAGAGGTGGGAATTAGGGCAACCCCTCTCAATTTTAAAGCGTGGCTGAAAAGAAAAGTTGAAACAGCCATCTGGATAATTCAGGCTCAAAATCTCCCCCTCCACCTTGAAAAATAAGTATGGGAGTTTCTGGAGGGCAAGGAAGGAGGGGTAAGGGTGTGTGCAAGGAAGCAGAGAAGATTAAATTCAATAGTACTGAGCTTTTCTCTTCATATTGTCTATACAGTCATTTGGGGACACTTCCAGTGACCACTAGACTAAGCTAGCTCAGATTCAAAGCCACAGTCACAACTAACAAACTGCAATTTGTTTTTTTGGAAAACGATGCCCACCAATGAGAAAAAATTGTTAAAATACCATTTTCCTTTGCCATTCATCTGTACCTTCCCCCCCTCAAAGAAAAGTGTTTTTCTAAAAGGGATTAAAGAAAGAAGTTTTTAGTAGTCTCTATTTTAAATTTATATACATTTTAGAAGTTAATTCAAGTAGGGCAGCAGACGTAATTTCCTAAATCGTGGTATTGTTTTCAAATCTTTAATTTTAAATTAATATAATTAAGGGCTCTGACCTTCTCTTTCTTTTATATTTTAGCAGAACCTTAATTTCCAGTCCATCAAGGTTTTGTTTTGTAATTAATTTCAGAGCTGCTCTCATAAACTGGGAATACATCTGCAATACTATAGAAAATACGCTGGATTTGAAGTCAGAAAACTGAGTTTTGAAATTAATGCTAGGTTCGAATATGGCTTCTCCACTTCTAGATGTGTGACCTTGGGCAGGTCACCTGATCTTCCCCACCCTCAATTTCCCAATCTGTAAAATGGGAATAACAATAGTTATTGTTTCCTAAGGTTGCTCTGAAGATTAAATGAACTAAGACATGTAATGTACTAGAACAGTGTTAAAACATTCTAAAGTACATGCATTGTACTTAGAACAGTGTCTGGCTAAATGTTTGGTAAATGTTAGTTTAAAAATTCCGCTGTCATTTGTTTTATGGTCGCAGTAAAGCCATTTTACAGTTCCAAGCCTCCATTTCCTTGTCTGTAAAATGGGACTACTACCACTTACCACTTCTGGGATTGTTATGAGATTCAAATAAGAAAACAATGGATATGAAAATGTTTGACCCACAGAAAGCACTCAAATGTTAGTTATTTGGGGTCACCTATAAGCTTAAAAACAAGCCATAAACTTAAAAACGTATAAAGTCAACCATAAAATTGAGTTAGAAAATACCATCCAAAAAATTCATCCATGACTGAGAAAATGTCCGGGTTAGAAATGCATACTCAAAGAGTTTGGGTTATCTTTAACTGATGAGACATATATAAGCTCTTAGAAGATATAAATTCTACATCTGCAAACTAGAAACACTCCCTCAGTCAAGCCAAACTGTCCTACTATATTGTAAGCAAGAAATCCTGCACAGTTTCATAAGCCAAAGACAAATTGATGGATTGATTAAAATCTGACTGCACGTACAGTAGCTTTTTAAAAACGCTTTTTTAAAATTTTTTTTTAAATAATAAAAGTACGTAGCTAATGTAAATTTCAAGTCAATTCAACAGGCATTTATTATGTAACTGTGCTCCAGGTAACTCAGCTGGGAACTAAAGATGCAGAGGGAAAGACAGCTCAGGCCTGTGCTGGAAAAGCCACAGATTACGGCTGAAAATTTCAAAATATCACTCGTAAAAGTCATGAGGGCTTCAGTTTTGAGTCAGCAAGCAGACAAGCAGCCTAAAAACCTGCCAAAACAAAAAGTTCTTCCTTTTGACTGAAAATGTGACTTTTAAAAGCAAAAGTCAATTTTAAAGCACAGTTTCTACCTGCAAACCTACTGAATTTGTGCCAGAAACCAACATTTCTAAGTGTAAACCTGTAAAGTCATAGGTATCTGTAAATGAAAGGCTGAAATAACCCCAGCAGCAACAACACAGTAATTAGCGACTTTTATAGAGTAATAACATGTTTCATATTCTTTCTACACTGGCTCTTTGAAGTTTCCAGTGTAATATATAAAAGTTTTATTACATTAGGGCCCATCCTTGTGTATTTTATAGGCACCAGCATTATGCAGAGCAAGCTGTACTTACTCATCCTGGGATCTTTTATAAGAAACTGCTCGATAATGCACTAGCTTTGTGTCCAGTTTAGTTAGTTACACCTGGCTTTAGACAGATCAGTCACTGGAAGCCTGCAGCATGGAAAATATACACATTTCCACATATTATATACGATCTGTAAATCAAAAGGCAGTTTAGCTTTAAAACTGCCCGCTGCATATTCATGTGCACACCACTTGCAGTTTTAGACACATGTGAACTCTTTACTGAATTCAAGAAAAGGTGGGGGGGGGGGGGGAACCAAACCTCAGCTCTACAATAAGCGATTACCAGGGGCAGAACAGAATGCAGTTAATATGCTTGTTCCACAGATGTTCATTCCCGTAAATATTAAACATAACACAAGTTCCTCCAGGAATATGCAGGCGGTAATTTTACCACCTGAATAGGGCTGGTTGGAAACATTTAGGAGATTGGGGCGGGGGGGGGGGGCGGGGGGTGGATAAGAGGGATGTGGAAACAGCCAATGGGATTTTTAACACACCCGCAACTAGAATTAAACTGCTTCCAGCGGCGCTTTACCTACAGTAGCTCCTCAATATGGGAACCCCGGCCCACAGAACCCCGAGGGCTCTTCCACAGCCTCCCGCTCCCCAGGCTGCGAGCTTTGAGCGCGGAATAAAGGGATACACGGGGCGCCGGTGGGCTGGAGCGGGGACAGGAGTGTAACCGTGGCCAGGCGGGCTGTGAAGAAAGGGCTCAAAGGGATCGCGAACCTCGAGGAAATGCGTCTCCCAGGGCCAGGGCCTCACAATTCCCGCACGGAGAAGCACTCGCCCCCTGCCCTCGGGTTCACTTTCCATCTCGAGTGGGAGAGACAGAAAGGATGCGGCCGCCAAGACCCGGCGCAGACAGGCAGGAGGCTGGAGCATCCTCTAAGGGCACTTCGCAGCGGCCACAACTCCAGAGGGTCGCTGGTGTGAACCGGCGGCCCTCGGAGAAGAGGGGGGGGCGCGAATGGAGAGAAGGGAGGTGAGAGGGGCCGGGGGGCCGACGGGTGGATCCCCCGGCACTAGTGACACGTTCTAGAAATCGGTTCCTTTTCTCCCCACGGCTGCGCTCTGCCCCCGGCTCTCCAGATCACCGGCCCCCGGGCTAGGGCGGGCAGCACCGGGGGGAGGGGACGGGAAAGGGGGGCGAGAAGACGGGCGGGCGGCCGGACCACCCCCCGGGGGAGGCGGGAAGGAGCCGGCGCGGCGGGCGCCCCCGACCCACCCCGCCCCCACGGCGGCCGGTCGCCCGAGCCCCCCGCCCAGGTGAGGGCGCGCGGGCCGCCGCGGTCGCCCCCCGCTGCTCTCTCGCTCGCTGGCTCGCGCCCGCCCGGCCGGCACGGGGACTCACCACAGCGACTCGAGGTCCCATTCCTGGAGCAGGGCTAAGTCGAAGCTGTCCATGGTGGGAGGTGTCAGCGCCGCCGCCGCCGCCGTCGTCGCCGCCGCCGCCGAGGCTCGGGCCGCCCGCGCGCTGCAACGAAAGGCGCCGCTCAAGGTGCATCCCGGCCGCTCCGGAGCGGCCGCCGCCCGCCCGCCCGCTGCCCGCTCCCGGCTCGGGGCTCCCGGCGCCCCCCTCCCCGCCTCTGGGCCGGCCGGGCTGCTGGCGGCGACCGGCGCACTCACCCGCTCGCCGGCTCGCGCAGGCACACTCCGCAGAGAGCGGCGAGATCGCCGCCGCCGCCGCCGCCTCGCCCCCCCCACCCCCCGCGCCCGCCCCTCCTCCCGCCCTCGCGGCGGCACGGCCCGCTGCAGCCGCCGCCGCCGCCGCCGCGCCGCTCCGCGCCCGCCCGCCTTTCTCCTCGGGGAGGCGCGTGTGCGCGGGCGAGGCCGAGACGCGCGCGCGCCGTGAGCCCCGCGCCGCGCCCGCCCCGCGCGCCCCTGCGCTGCTCCCCGGGTCCCGGCCGCTCGCAGGCCTCGGCGCCCCGCCCGCCGCGACCCCCGCGTCCCCCCTCCGCCGCCCCTGGCCTCCCGGGGGCGCCCAGCGCGGTCGGGCGAGCGGGGGCGAGGGTTGGGCGGCGGCGCAGAGGGCCGGGATGCGGAGCCCGCCCGGCCTGCCGCATCTTCTGCCCCGGCCCCGCCCGGCCTCTCCCGGGTGCACGCACTTCTTGGGGGCCCCGGGCTTCTCCTGAGCGGCCAGGCGCCCCCGCGGGACGGGCGGTGAGGCGGCTGCCGACCTGGGTGGGTGCTGGGAGATGCCCCTGTCGCCTCCGGCGCGAGGAGAGTTGGCGGTGCAGCCTGCAGCAGCGCCGTAAACAAACCGTTTAAAATATCTGGAGCCAGTAAGTTAAGTGAAATCAAGGGGATCAGGGACGAAACCTCTTCTGACGGGACCTCCAGTTTGGCCTGCAGTGGGGGTTCCCCCCCCGCTCCTGTCCTCCAGCTGGCCGGACCCTGGAAACCCACCTCCTTTCTGTTTCTTTCAGGAAAGGGTGACAGGCCTCTGGGGGTAGAATGCAAACTTCCAGCCCTATCTGGAAGTCTAGAGAGCGGCGTATTGTCTGCCAGAAGGATGAAAGAGTGTCACTGTGGCTCCTAAAAATTAAGTTCTTATTATGACTACTTCCGTGAGTTTAAAGATCATTTCCCCCTCCCTTGCTTGTGTAAGTGCTGAGCCAAAACCCAGAACCCCTCTTTTGTCCCCTGACTCCCTTGTCCTCTTGGCCACAGCTCTGGCAGCGTGGCTCAGGATACCAAGGACTTCCTGGAGAGAGCAGTACAGGGCAGTGTAATATCCCATCCCTTGCACCCAACCCCAAGTCCCTGCCATAGGGAGGCCTTTCTGGTGCTCTCCCCTTTGTTCATTCTAGGCAGGAAGAACCACTGCCTGGGGCTGCCAGAAATCTAGATCCTTGGGTAGAAGTCACAGGATTCCTCCATCTGGGGCTAGCCTACGAATTACCCTCCTCACCTCCCTGACCTCTGAATGAGGATTAACAAACTAAGTCTGGAGCACATGTAGGAGAAGAAAAGACCAACAAGAATTCTTTCCTATTTGGGGTTGGATTACAAAACACTCAGTCCCCCCCCCCCTTTCTTCCCCCAGCTCTGAAGCAGTCCTTCCTTTATTAGCATCCATAACTAATGTGCAAAAGATAAAACAGTAAATTAAGGCAGAGTTTGACGGAAGGGAATTTGCCTCAACACCGTCTGAGGGAATGGAGTTGTTGTTTTACAAGCTGGCAACTCCCAGCCCCTAAAAACCTCCCTCATTAGTTGAAGGTAGTAACAAGGCTACAGAAGAACAAAGGGAATGTTGATACAGGAGAAAGCACAGGTGTGAAGGACTGTCTTCCCAAATCCCAGTCTATGGTGTATTTGGAGAGACTTGGGGGTGGGGAGGAAATCTGTCTTAACGTCTCCTTAGCATAAGCCTTGCTGCAAATATTTGCTCCAGCAAAAGTGAGACGGCTGAGGCATCCAGTGTTCCCAGGAGCAAAGGATGGGGGGGTGGAGGGTGAAGGAGAGCTAGAGGAACAGCCCCTCTCCGGAAGAACTGCAAGTTCCACTCCCCCAACAAGACAGGCGTCCTGGCCCTGTGCTCAGGGCTGCGGGCTGGGAAGCCTCTCCAGAAAGGAGACCTCCCACCCCCTCACAGAGATCTGGCTTTCCTTCCCTTTCCACCACATCTGTTTATACAACGCGGGAAGGCTGAAGAACAAACAGAACCATGTTTACCGGGACTCCCATCCTGGGCCTAAGCTCAGGATACAGGTTTGCCCTCACCGTGGAGGCTGAGGATAAATAGATCATCCTGGAAAAGGAAAGGGAGAAAGCCCTGGGGCTACAGAGCTGGCAGAGTGGTTGGCTCATAAGAGGCCTCACCCCCAAAGCCATGTAGGAATGGGTAGATTTCTATTTGAATGTAAACACGGTGCCTCTTGTTAATGCATGAGTACACTCGAGCCTAAAGCAATTTCACTGTGCGTAATAAACATTTTTTTCTTCAGGAATAGCTCATATTTTCAGTTCGGGGCCTCTAACGTAGGGGAAGTTACATGAATACTTTTATTTTCAGTTTTTGTGTATAGTCTCCAGTTGGAGAATAAGGCCTTTTGAAGAAATCCAAATAATAATGTAGATACCATTTTTGCTAAGTTGTCATGGGAAGAAATTTAAACTAATACCAGTTACAGGTAAAATGTAGAATAATTAATGAGAGCTTTTATAGGGTGATCTTTTTATTATTATTATTTATCTGGTTTATTAAGATGTTCCCATTATCCTCCAGCCCCTACACATACCAAAACAAGCAGTTAATCTAGATGTAGAAATTTTAAATCCTTAATAAAAAGCACCACAAAAAAAAAAAAGAGGACTGGACTTCCTGGGATTCAAAGGCCAGAACTAAAAGAGAGGATTTTTCTTTTTCTTGCTAAAGGAGTAAGAGACAACCTGAGTTAAAAATGAAAATAAAAACTGGTGTTTCCTGTGAAACTGATGTAGCTTCTGTGCATAGTAAAGGCCTTCAGGCTGGAGGGACTTGTCTCCCTCCGGGGATAAATAAGGCAATACTACAGAAAGCTGAACGAAAGTGCCCAGCTCTGGAGAGCCTCTGGGGGAGTCAGCTAAACCAGAGGGGCTGCTGGGCTTCCTAGGTCAGCTTTGTTTGTTTAGGCTACATCTATGAAGGAAAGGGACTAAGAAATGAATCCTACTCAGTCTGAGGCAGATATACAAGTGCACTTAGCTAGGGCCCCACTCACATTCTGCCAGCCTGGAATTGGAAACCTCCTAAATAGACCCAGAAGCAAATCTGTGGCATCCAGCTAAGATCTCCCTGTGGATAGGAATTGAGAGAAGAGAGACCTTACATGGCTTTATTAATTCAGGCCTTATTCTGAAGACCTGGCTGCAACTCAGAGGTCTTTTGTGACCAAGTGGGAATTTTCCTTTTACAATCCCACCATTCCCCTGGAAGGATATGCCTGGCCAAAAGACAGCTGTGCAGGTGGTCCTGCTGGAAGGTGATGCGAGCCCCGCTCCACCTCCGCCAGCACTGTGTGTCACCACAGCCTCCCTCCTGTTCCAGCAAGACTGCGGGCAGCATGCAGTCTGCTTCTCCTTCCTGAGGCTTCTTGGGAGTTCATAATTGTATCTAGGGATTGCAGGATCAGCCCTCTAGGCTTCCTGCTTGCAAATGACATGCTAATATGTCAAGCCCCAGGACAGCACGGGTTTTAATCCACCTAGGAGTTCAAGAGTCTTCAGCCCTTTCCTCTCCACTGCTCTCTGAGAGTGGTTCTAGCCCGCGATCTAAGGTGCCTTTCTTTTTCTATTTTTTTCATCATTCACCAGGTCCTGAGCAGATGGTGTGGCTGTGCTGGCTGTCATCACTCCTCCTATGTTTCCATGGAAACGTGGGGCATAGGGACCATCTCTGCCTTGGGCTCTCTGGCAGTATCCTCTGGCAGAGAACTTCAGCACTCTGGCCCCTCCCCCTTGCCTGCCCACATTCTGGAGAGTTTGAGACTGTTCCGCCAGGGTCATCTGTGAGATCATCCAAGGACATAACTCCCCAAGCGTGGTTGTGAACTGGCTTGAAAAGGGAGGGGAGAAGGAGGGGTGCCCATACCCCAGTTGTATGGCTGAGGCCAATTTGCAATGGTGGCATATTTGGACTATCTGTCCTCTGTCCCCTCAGCTGGATTCCATAATCACTGATTATTGTCCAGATGTCAAAAGAGACACTCCTAAGGTTGTATCTGTTCATCAGGCAACAGATATTTAGTGAGTATAACAATGTTACTGATGGTTTATGTTTTACTGGCATTCCACCCCCTCTGTGAGGAGTCTTTTTTTTTTTTTTTTTTTTTTTTTTACAAAACCATGTTTTCCCTAAGGAATGTACCTTCCTCAAAGTTTCCAACATCCTCCTGCCTACATAATTCACTTATATAGCTACTAAGACATTAATTAGATTCAGAAGTCTGTAGAAACAGCAGAGCTGGGCAGGTCAGAGGCCAGGCAGGGCAGAGAAAAGAGTGGGGAAAATGACCCTTGGGAGAGGGTAAGGAAGCAGAGGGAAATTTTTCATGCCACTCAACTACCAAACAAGACAAAGATAATTTCAAAATGTGGTCAACGACCATAACATTGTTTAGAGAATTAAAGTATTGTCCAATTAAAGAGTCCTTTTTTTAAAAAATAGTTGATTTGGTAGAAGAATTCTATGCATATATGTCTTTGATGTTAGTTGCTCCTTATACATCTGCTACAAAAGACTAGTGTGTGAAGCTCACCACATTTTTAAAAAGGAAAGAAACAAAGCACTTGTACTGAAAATGAAAAAGCAGGCAGAAAAGGCATAGGCGATTCATAAAAGTGGATCAGAAAAGTAATTCCTATCACAGATCATGTATTTCGTGCCATGCTGACCTACTTGGGGGATAATCCCATTATTTGTGATATGAGAAGAGCCCTTGGTGCTAGTAACAAGAACCAACCATCCTGACTTAAAACTTAATATTCTCACTGGCTCTTTGCTGTGCTTCTTGAGATGTACACTGGCCATCATGCAAGACGCAAGGACTCTAAACCTTTAAGAACAGGAGATAACTAATCATAATGATAGCCAACATTTCTACATTATGATGTACTGGGTACTGTTCTAACTATCAACTTTGTTTATTCCTCGTAAAACCACATGAGGTATGTTACCATTGCTTTTCTTTTATAGATGAGTAAACTAAAGAAAAGATATGTGTCACAAACCAAAGAAGGACAGATCAGAGATTGGATCTAGCCACCAAGGCTGTGTTGGATATTTTTGTCTCTGTCAGTTTCGGTCTCTGGCAGTTCTAAAATGTTGGAGTTCAGTCTTCAGTTGTTCTTTCCTGAGCACTGCCAGACAGGAATCTCTGGAGGACGTCAGGAGAACCATAAATCTGTTCTTGTTTAAAGGTATGACCTCCTCCTTGGCTTAAACAAATCTCAAGGTGTTGGTCTGTTCCAAACAGGAGCTTGCTGTTATGTTAGGTGTTTTTTTTTTTTAATTTTTATTTTATATTGGAGTATAGTTGATTAACAATGTTGTGATAGTTTCAGGTGTACAGCAAAGTGATTCAGTTAGGTGTTAACAGACAGCAAGACCAACGCATCCAGTAGGAGGAGATGCAGCGTAGGTCTGAGGGGAAATGAGGGAAGGAAGTCACGACGTGACTGGCATGTCAGACTCTTTTCTCTGTGGCATCAGAGAGATTTCACGCATGGAGCTAATGATCCCCACAGAGCCCCTGAAGGACACTGAGGTTGCAAGTGGACCAGTTCTGGCTCACTTCCTGAAGACAGAGAAATTTCCAAATTATATCCTGATGGTTAAACACTGATGGGCCAAGGACAGCAGTATAAGTTCCTCCCAAAGTCTATCAGGTAACAGCATCTCCAAACCTCAGAGTTCATGGTGGAGGTGCTCCCATCTAGAAATAGAAGACGCAGAGAGAGCAGGGTACCTCATCGGGAGCTTGGGACAAACACATTATGTCAGTCACTGCTGGTTGCCTACCCAATATCTATCTGCCCTCTTCTCTACTAACAAAACCTAAGTTTGGGGATGTGATGAGCCCAGCTGAAATAATTATATTTTCTAGTCTCCATTTCAGCAAGAACTGGGCATGGAACACAGCTCAGGCCAATGAGACATAAGCTTAAGTCAGCTGGAATTTCTTGGAAAGTTTCACTTTCCTGGAATGGGCAACATTTTTTCCTCTAGGTTACTTCTTTCTTCTTTTTTTCCGGAATGCAACTGAAGGCCTGAGGTGGAGCAGCCATCTGGGACCCTGAGGGCAAAACCCACAAAATAAAATCGGCAGATGTGAAGTTAAAGGGAGGCTACGTCTTTGATGGTTTCTTCACACAGTCGTACCATCTTTGAACCACCTACCTAGCTCAGGACTTTTGGGGGCAAAGCAAGACCCTATTTGGCTGAGCCACTATAATCATGTTTTGATTATTACACCTAACTCATAATGAAGTCATGTTCCCTCCAGTGTGCCCTGCACGTGGCCACATACGGTGAGGTCTATCAGATGTCCCAGACTATGTGCCCCATAGGCAAAGCCTATGTTTTCTCTCTTAAATATAATCTTGCCTTCTGGGTTCACTCCAGTTGCAAGAAGAGCAATTAACAAGAAACCCATGCTCAATTGTCTGAAGGCTGATTAATCCAGCTCCAGCATTTTTTTAATATTCCATATTAATAATTGTTTCTTTATTTTCATGTTATTTATTAACCTGGTTAAGTTACTGTTACATCCTCACAGGGATACTAGAAGATCTCATTTCTGGAAAATAGTGCAGGAACAATAAGAGTCAGGCTTTCTTTTGTCCTTGCCACATATACAAAAAAATATGCATGTTTCAGGCTCTGCCATTGTTTCTACCAATAAGCTAATTACCACTGTATGAAGCTGATTCACTTCAGAAGGAGTTTAAAAAAACAACTAATTAAGAACAGTATTTTGAAATATAAACTGTATTACAAGGTTAGAACCCTATAATGAAATAGTAGAAGCTTGAAAGTCGGGAGAAACCATGGAGGCTCTCTCTCGCCAACCTCCTCCCCAGGCAGGAATTCCCTCTATATTAGCCCTGGTATGTTCAGCCCATTCATGAACACTTCTAATGATAGGTAGAGCACTCTCTCAAAAGGCTTCCTACTCCATTTTTAATGGAGCTTAGCTCTGCCTGGAACAACATCCTTCTTTATATTTATGAATCCCAAATTGATTTCCCTGTAACTTCCTAGCATATCACTAGCTTACAGTAAACACTCAATTACAGCTCAGTTCCCCTGAACTTCTCTTGGTCCTCAATACATTGAGATTTAACGAGCTCAAGTAATCTCCTTGACACCATTGGCAGAGAGAATTCCTTGCTGGGTGGGGAATCCTTTACAGAGAAGGGGAGCCAGTCTCTTAAAAGGAGGGCGTGGACGGGGGTGAGAGAAACCCCATCTTCTTCCAACTGATGGTTGGTTTCTTGGAAGCAGGGAGCTTCAAAAAGCAGGTGGAGCCACAAGAAGGAAAATGCCCAGCACAAGATACGGAGGCAGGAACCTCCTCAAAAGAAAGCGACCTCCCTGCTGGTTTTCCAGGAAGTCGGTACACAATGAGAGGTGCAAAATGGGGCCCAAGATCATGGGAGATGGGTAAGAATGAGGCCAGGAAGGAGGCCTGATGAAAGCACCAAGGCCTCAGGGCCAGGCCCACCTGACGTCAAGACAGCAGCCCTTGCAAGAGCTAGTTCCCACCCTGACGTCAAGACAGCAGCTCTTGCGAGAGCTAGTTCCCAGTGTTTTTCCAAAGTTCCAACTCTCCTGTGATGCTTAATATAATTCTATACACTTGGCACAGACAGTTACATTTTCATGAATTTAGCACTACTTTCTGTCACTCTCTAGACACCAGATGAGGTTTATTACAACAGAAAGGGAGATTCGTCATCTTGGGCCCGAGCGAGTGGCAGCCCAGATCCCCACACCCTGTCACCCTCCCCTGAAGAACGCAACCTCAAGTCAAGGATGGGGTTACTTAACCAAGCCCAGGGCTTGGGCTCAGGACCCAAGACAATACTCTCAATGAGCACATAAATCATTTCAGACTTTTTTTTTAACTGAACAAACATTATTGAGCATCTAGTACATGCCAAGAAGCGGGTTAAGAAATAAGGAGAGATTGTGTTATAATATGATTAGTGCTATGACTAGGGAAGAGCAAGTACTCAGGGAGATCTTTCTAGAAAGAATGACTGACTTGTATTCTAAGTCAAGAACTGACTTATCCAGAATAAGGTGGGTGGGAGAGGATGGAAGAGGTCTGTATGCCATGCCGTGTCACCTGCTATGACAGAGGGGTGTCTTCAAAGCTACAGGAGCAAGAGGGAGCGGATGATGACTTCTGTCTCAGGCTCTCTTAACGCAGAAGCTAACATTTGCGCTGGACCTAAGGGAATGAAAGCCAAAGTGACTATGGGTGGCAGTGATGGAAGAGCATTCCAGGCAGAAGGAAAAGCACACGATGGGGCACAAAGGCAAGAAGCACATCCTGTTGTGCTGACAGAGCAGGTTCTGTGTGGTCAAAGTGTTGCCTCGGGGAGGAGGGCTGAAGCAGTCAGTGAGTCATGTTCAGGGTGGGAGCAGAGGCAGGAGGGGGGGGGGAAGAAAAAGGCACAAGGCCAGGGCAAGGGATTGGGCCCAGGTGGTGAAGAGCCCCGTTCGGCTGCTGTGAAAACATGGGAAGTGGGCAGGAAATGAACATCAGCGATTCAGTAAGGCAGCAAGTGTAGACCCAGCTGCTAAACCCAGGGGGATAGCCGAGAGTCGAAAAGAGGAAATGGTTTCTGAGAAGCCAGAGAAAGTATTGCACAGAGCACTTGGCCCAGAGGTTTTTCTTTTCTTTTTTTTTTTTTTTTTGCTGTAAAATTGAGCAAGCCCTTTCCTCGGCACAGGGCTGACCGCATTGTCTGCAGGGCCCAGAGCAAACTCAGAATGTGGAGCCCCTCGTTCACAAATGATTAAGAATTTCAAGACGATGACAGCAGAGCATTAACCCAAGTGCAGACCCTTCTCCATGTGGGGCCCTGTGTGACTGCCGAGGTCACAGCCCACGAAGCCGGGGCTGCTGAGCTATTGGTGCTATGGGGCACACCTTCACTCACAGGGTGCGTGTCAGGCAGCCCGCATCGCAGGGGCTGCTTGAGCAGCACGTGGGGAGCGCAGCCCCGTGTTCACACAGTCTGCGCCACTACTGAAAATACACACAGAGGAAGACGATGCAAGCCACGCACAGCAATATGCGATGGCGAAAACCTTAAATTAAAAGTACCTTCAATTTCTAAGAGTGAGTCCTCACAAAGGCCTTTGCTTGCTAGGCAAGGTGATGATAGAGATGTAGGTTAGGGAAACTGAGGGAAGGGAGAAATGGTTCTCCAAAATAAAATAATAATAATAACAGGAGCACAGGAAGGCATAAAGAGTGTGGCTAGAGGGGGAAGGGGTCGCAGCTTAAGGGAGTAGAATTTGGGGGAAAGACAGAAAATCTAAATGGATTTCAAAATTTTGGGGATATGACATAATCGCGTTCTCCATCCTCCTAATGAGTTTTAAATAAAAACTGCCTTGCTCATCCAAGCTTAGGGAGAAAGAGGTGTGTGTCTGTGTGTGTCTGTGTGCGCATGCATGTGTTGGGAGAGGTGGTTTTCAAACCCATCTGCAGATTAGAGTGAACTGGGGGAAAAGTTCCAGTCGCCTACCTGCACCGCCTGCCCCCCTCCCCCAAGCAAGATACTGATGTGATTGGTGTGAAGTGAGTTTGAAGAGCCTCTGACTCAGGGGAAGCCATCAGACAAGTGGCCAAGGTTAGGTGTCTCTTCTGGCCCTGGTCCAAGTCTTTTTCTTTGGTAACCCTGTCATTTTCATTGGTCTCTTTGTCTCTTCTTGGGTCAGTTTCACACTTTGAATGACTGTAGCTCTATAATAAACTTTGATGGCTGGTAGAGGCAGTTACTCCTACCTTGTTCTTCCTTCAGATAATCTTCTATTCCTAGTCCTTTGTTTTTCATTATTGCTTTAGAATCAGCTTGTCAAATTACACACACACACACACACACACGTGCACAAAGAAAACCTCTTAGTTTCAATTTCAACAGAAATTGCTTTGAATATATAGATCAGTTTGGAGAACTAATACATCAAAGATATTGTCTTCTGATACCTGAACACGCTATGTTCCCCTGATTATTTAGATTTCCCTTTACTTATACCAATAACGTTTCATATTCATCTGCATACAGATCTTGCATATCATTTGCTAGATTTTTCCCCCTCTAGGTGTTTGATTAAACTAACCTATTCATTCTAATAATTTGTCTGTAGCTTTATTTTTATTTCCTATGTACACAATAATTCAACAACATCATCGTGTGATTAAGGGCTGCTTTTTCCCAGCCTCTGCGATCCTTACACCTTTATTTCTTTTCTTAAATTACCAGCTAGAACTTTAACTACAATGTTGAGTAGAAGCAGTAATGGTGGGCATCCTTGTCTCATTCCTTATTTC
This sequence comes from Balaenoptera musculus, assembly GCF_009873245.2. Taxonomy (NCBI): domain Eukaryota; kingdom Metazoa; phylum Chordata; class Mammalia; order Artiodactyla; family Balaenopteridae; genus Balaenoptera; species Balaenoptera musculus. The sequence goes on along the minus strand of NC_045797.1, from coordinate 6,878,877 downwards.
AAAACTAGGGATTTTTGGTAGATCCTTTATCAGATTAAGGAATTTTCCATCTCTTCCTAGTTTGTTAACCTTATAGCTATTAATTTTTGTTGTTGTTTGTTGAAATCGTGAATTGTAGCTGAATTTTATAAAATGTTTTCTGTGGCCTGTTGAGCTGATTCTATTATCTGTTTTTTTTTCTGTTAATGGTTAATGTAGTGAATTAGATTGATTGATTTTCAAAACTCAAACCAGCCTTGTATCCATGGAATAAACACAACTCAGTTGTAATGCATTACTTGCTATAGATTCACTATGCTATTTTTTTGCGGGGGAGGGGAATTTCTGCACCAATGGTCATGAATAAGTGAGTAGAATTTTCCTATTTTGAAGTAATCTTGTTAGCTTTCGCTAAGAAAGCCCTTGAAAATGAATTGGGGACATTTACCTCTTTTTCTTTTTATTTTCTGGGAGAGTTTGTGTAATCTTGGAATGATTTCTTCTTTAAGAATATAGTGGCATTCACCAGTAAAGTCATCTGAGCCTAGACTTTTCTTTGAAGGAAAAATTTTAAGTATGGACTTGATTTTTAATAGTTTTAAGTCGATTTTCTGACAATTTTGGTAAGTTGATGGCTTCTACAACGATATCCAAGTCATGAAAAATATCAAGTTGAGTGGCATAAGTCATGATGTTTACTTACTTACTATCTTCTTAGTAGCTGCAGGATCCATAGTTATTCCCCTTTTCATTCCTTACATTGCATATTTATAGCTTCTCTCCCTCTCTCTCTCTTTTTAAACCAATATCACCAGCACTTTATCAATTTTATTAGTATTTTCAAAGAACTACCTTTTGTCTTTTTTGGTTCCTTCTATTGTCTGTTTTCTGCTTCATTCATTTCTGCTCTCATCCTCGTCATTTCCTTCATTCTAATTTATTTTATTTTGATTTGTTGTTTTCTTCCTAATTTCTTGAGCTGGGTGCTTGGTTCTGATATTTGGCCTCTCTTCTTTTCTAATATATGCATTTAGTGCTACACTTTTTCACGTAAGCACAACTTTAGCTGCATTCTATAAGTTTTGATGTATAGAATTTTCATTATCATTTAGTTCAGAGTATTTTCTAATTTCCATTGTGATTCCTTCTTTAACATAGTAGTCATTTAGAAGCATATTTCTTTATTTCCAAACATGTAGGATTATCTAGTTATCCTTTTGAAGTTGGCTTGTAGTTCAATTGCACTGTGACTGCAGAAAATACTCTATCATTTTGATCTTTTGAAATTTTTGAGACTTACTCTCTGGTCCTACATATGCTCAATTTCGTAAATACTTCCCGTGTGCTAGAAAAATATGTGTACTCTGCTACTGTTGCTATGGTATTATATATATATGTATACACACACACACACACACACACACATACGTGTATATATATATGTGTGTGTATATATATACATATATGTCATGTTTTCTAATATTATTGTTCAAAGCTCTTTATCCTTACTGATATTTTGTCTGTCATTCAGTCATATCTAAGAGATATGTTAACATTTCCCACTATAATTAAGAATTTACTTATTTCTTATAATTCCAGTTTTGCTTTACATATTTTGAGGTCATGTTTATTAAGTGCATAAAAATTTAGAATAGTTATATCATCCTGGTGAATTGAGCTTATTAAAAGGATGATGTGTCCCTCTTAATTTCTAATGATGATTTTTGCCTGAGGAGACATAGATAGAAAAATATTGCTAAGGCCAGTGTCAAAGAGCATACCACCTATGTTTTCTTCTAGGAGTTCTGTGGTTTCAGGTCTTACATTCAAGTCTTTAATACATGTTCAGTTGATTTTTGTGTATGGTGTGAGATAGTGGTCTAGTTTCTTCTTTTTGCATGTGGCTATCCAGTTTTCCCAAACATCATTTATTGAAGAAACTATCTCTAATAGAGAATATCTCTATATGCTCTATATTCTTTGCTTCCTTGTCATAAATTAATTGTCCATATATGTGTGGATTTATTTCTAGGCTCTAATTTCTGTTCTATTTTTCTGTTTTTCTGTTAATACCATGCTGTTTTGATTACAGTGGCTTTGTAATATAGTTTGAAATCAGGGAGTGTGATATCTCCAGATTTTTTTTTTTTCCTCAGGATTGCTTTGGCTATTCAGGGTCTTCTGTGATTCCCTATAAATTCTAGAATTTTTTATTCTATTTCTTTGAAAAAACGTACTTGGGATTTTGATAGAGATTACATTAAGTCTGTAGATTACTTTAGGTAATATGGACATTTTAACAATGTTAATTCTTCTAATCCATGAGCAAGTATATCTTTCCATTTATTGTGTCTTCTTTAATTTCTTTCAACAATGTCTTATAGTTTTCAGTGTATAAGACTTTCAACTCCTTGGTTAAATTTATTCCTAGGTATTTTATTCTTCTGGTTGTGATTCTAAGGGGAATTATTTTCTTAATTTCTCTTTCTGCTAGCTCATGGTTAGCATAGAGAAATGCAAAAGAATTTTGTATGTTGATTTTGTACCCTGCAACTTTTCTACGTTTGTTTTTTATTTATAATAGTTTTTTTTTGTAGTCCTTAGGGTTATCTGCATATAGGATCATGCCATCTGCAAACAGAGACTGTTTTACTTCTTTCTTTCCAATTTATATGTCTTTTATTTCTTTCTCTCACCTAATTGCTCTGGCTAGGACTTCCAGTTGAATAAAAGTGGTAAGAGTGGGCATTCTTGTCTTATTCCTGATCTTAGAGGAAAAAGCTTCAGCAGACGGACCCCTTCAGGCAAAGACTGGTAGATGGGTGATTTTCCCTGCTCCATCTGTGCTGAGTCCTTGGGTGATTAGCTACAGTGAGTGCTTGTGTGCCCATTAATAACCTCTTCATTTGCCATATTCATTTGGGTTCCATGGACACAACATCAATTGGTTTTCAGAGCTAGGTGTTTGAGGGATCTGTCCCTTGGGTGGGAGTCTTAAAAGTTGGGGTGCTAAATTTGGGGTTCAAACCACTTGCTCCTTAGCGAGAAGCCAAGAGTTTGGAGTTCCCACCAGACTGTATGATGCTGTGCCAGGGGTGGGGTTTACAGAAAGAGTGTGTCTTGGCATTTCCTACCCACTTCAATGTGGGTATTTCCTCATTTGCCTGATATGTAGGAGTCTCTCAGACAGTTTCTACATTTCCTTCAGAGGTAATTGCTCTGTGTATAGCTGTACATTTGGTGGAGAAGAGTAGCCTCCTATATCACCATCTTGATCAACCTTTATTACTGAAGGATATTTTGCTAGGTTTACAATTCTAGGTTCACAGGTTTTTCCCCATCAATTTAAAGATATTATATCATTATCTTCTGGCTTCTATCTTGTCTGTTTAAAAGTCAGCTGTCAATTATATTGTTATTCCTTTGAAGATAAAGCCCGTTTTTCCTCTGGCTGTCTTTAAGATTTTCTTTTTTGCTTTTGCTTTCAGCAGTTTTACTATGATGTGCCTAGGATGCAGGTTCCTTTTTCTTTACCCTACTTGAGGTTCTTAGGGCTTCTCATCTGAGTTTGATATCTTTTAGCAGTTTTGGTAAGTTCTTAGCCTTTATCTCAATAGCCTTTAGTTATTGATTTTGACTCATTCTCTCTTTCCTTTTCTTCTGAGATTCCAATTTCATGCACATTAGAATTTCTCACTGTCTTCTGTTTTACTCTATCTTTTAAAATTTTAATTTTTTGTCTTTTAAATCTTCTTTCTGAATATTTTCTTCTAATATACTTTCCAGCTAACCAATTCTTTCTTGAGCTGTATGTAATCTGTTAAAGCCATTTACTGAGCTCTTAATTTGGAATATCATGTTTTTTGATTCTAGAGTTTCCATCTGATTCATTTTTGTAGTTTCTCATCTTCTAAAATTCTCAATCTTATCTTTTTTTCAATTTAGACATGTAAGCATAGTTATCTTAAAGTTTGTATCTAACGACTTCTTTATCTGGAGCCCCTATGAGTATACTTCTACTGTCTATTTTTTCTGCTGACAGCATGTCATTCATATTGTCTTACCTCCTTCTATCACATTTTTTTTTTTTATGTGATGGACACTGTATTTGCAAAATAATTTCCAGAACTAATTTGAGGCCTAGGGTGATATTATCTTTCTCCAGAGAAGTACATCCATTTCTGCCAGGTTCTTAGGCTCATTCACAATTCATGATTACGTTTATATAATTTCACAGGTTAGGGAAATTTTAAACAATAATGAAAAACCTTTAGGGGCATATCTACTTTCAAGTCCCCATTTCTTTTGGGGTGCACTCCTCAAGATTCCAATCCAAATAATGTGGATTACTTATGCTTAGTCTTTCCTTTGTGGACTTTTGTCATCACCTGAGCCCCAGAGGGCTGCCAACAGCTTGTGTTGGCCTCTTGACCACTGCCTTCAAAATTGATCCCCAGACAAAAGTAGTCCTAGACACCAAACTCACTTCCTTTAATTTCTGTTCTCTTCTGGAGCTTGGCTCTGCAATTCTTCACTTAACTTTTAGATCTCCTAATTATTCAAAAACTTCTTTAGATGCACTGAATAGATGCATATGTGCTATGAAAAACAAAGTTTTGCTTGGATTTGGGTAATTTGCTCTGACAATGACCTTCACAGGGTGGCTGTGAACTATCCTGTGTATTAGTTAAGAGCACAGGATTTGGATCCAGCAAATCTGGTTCAAATCTTTGTTTTGCTTCTATTAGCAATGGGATTTTCAGCAATGTAATTAAACTTTCTGATTCTCACTCCTCTCATGGGTAAAATGTGAATGACGATTACAGCTCCTTTGTTGACAAATAAATAGAATAATACTGCAAAGATATAACACAGAGTTGGCATCTACTGTAAGGACCCATCAAATGGCAACTAGTCTTATTCAATATGAATTATTTAAATATTTAATAACATGAGCCAAATGTAACTATTTTAGATTTAAGATGGTTATAGTTATGGGATTTTTTTTTTCTGGTGTTGTATTTCAGAAAGGAACTCTTAGGTCATGTCTCTGGGGTCCTGGCAATACTTGCTTTGTAATTCTTCCATACTCAAATCTCAGCAATGTTTATGCTGTAGAACTCAGGGACCCGGTGGAATACTTCCTTGCACTCTGGGGTCAATTACAAACTCCAATTAAGGCAAATCTGGCTTTGCCTACATGTAGCGTTAAAGCATACCTCCATGCAGAGATGTGTGAGATTCCTGGTTATGTGTCTAATTTTCTACAATTGCTCCAGTTGTTTTAATGTCTCTACTAGCTCCCTCTTCACCCACAGGTAAGACCAAAGGTACATTAGCAAAAGTCCCTATGATTACCCTCAGGGACCCCATTGTTCTAGCCCCACTTTAAACCACTTGGCCCTGTTTTATACGTCGAGAGATTATCCACTCTTCAGGAGACTATTCCTGCCAATTCTGCCTGTTGGGCACTTGAAAGCAGGTTCATTTAAACATCAATAACTAGGAGTCTTCATTGACCTCATGCTGCTTAATTCCTAACCTATTCTTAACCCCAGAACAAAATCTTGTGAAAAAGTCAATAAAAGTAGCAAACAGTGTTATGTTATTCTTGGCAGACTTTGAAAAACAATGAGAGTGTTTAACAATAGTTCATCACATGCTTGATAGTTGCTGACAAGTAATGAGTGTTTACAATGCAGCAGGCAACGTGCACACATGCTCTCATTGGATGCACAGAACAACTGAATGAGGTAGGCATTGTCATTACCCCTGTTTTACGGGGGAGGAAATGTGGTTTACAGGGGGGCAGAGTATTTAACCCGAGGCCACAAACCAGCAACGGGGCTCCTGTCAAAAACTCCTGGAGGGGCTTCCCTGGTGGCGCAGTGGTTGAGAATCTGCCTGCTAATGCAGGGGACACGGGTTCGAGCCCTGGTCTGGGAAGATCCCACATGCCGCGGAGCGACTAGGCCCGTGAGCCACAATTACTGAGCCTGCGCGTCTGGAGCCTGTGCTCCGCAACAAGAGAGGCCGCGATAGTGAGAGGCCCGAGCACTGCGATGAAGAATGGCCCGCACTTGCCACAACTAGAGAAAGCCCTCGCACAGAAATGAAGACCCAACACAGCCAAAAATAAATAAATAAATTAATTAATTAATTTGAAAAAAAACCAAAAAAAAAAACTCCTGGAGTCTGTGTGCTATCCGTGTAGAATATTAGACTGAGAAACTCAGACTCAGTTTATCATAGAGGAAGCTGTTGTGAAGTTTAGAAGAAATGACCAGAAGATTAATAGGTCTGTAGTTATTCTTCAGAATTGCTCTGTTAGAATGGGGTAGATGGTGTTTTTATTTTTGGAGAATAAACCTTTATTTTTCAAGTACATATGGAATGTTTCAAACTGTGACTATGAACTTCACCAATGGAATAAAGTTACACACCAATAACAAGGAGATAAGCAGAAAGAAAGCATAGGATGCCCTTGGGGAGAGGACCTTCAAGATGGCGGAGGAATAAGATGTGGAGATCACCTTCCTCCCCACAAATACATCGAAAACACATCTACATGTGGAACAACTCCTACAGAACACCTACTGAACGCTGGCAGAAGACATCAGACTTCCCAAAAGGCAAGAAACTCACCACGTACCTGGGTAGGGTAAAAGAAAAAAGAAAAAACAGAGACAAAAGAACAGGGACAGGACCTGCCACTCTGGGAGGGAGTTGTGAAGGAGGAAAAGTTCCCACACACTAGGAAGCCCCTTCACTGGCGGAGATGGGGGGTGGCGGGGGGAAGCTTCAGAGCCACGGAGGAGAGCGCAGCAACAGGTGTGCAGAGGGCAAAACGGAGAGATTCCCGCACAGAGGATCAGTGCCGACCAGCAATCACCAGCCCGAGAGGCTTGTCTGCTCACCCACCACAATGGGTGGGGGCTGGGAGCTGAGGCTCAGGCTTCAGAGGTCAGATCCCAGGGAGAGGTCTGGGGTTGGCTGCGTGAACACAGCTGGAAGGGGGCTAGGGCACCACAGCTAGCCGGGAGGGAGTCCGGGAAAAAGTCTGGACCTGCTTAAGAGGCAAGAGACCTCATTGTTTTGGGGTGCACAAGGAGAGGGGATTCAGAGCACGTCCTAAACGAGCTCCAGAGATGGGCACAAGCCACGGCTAACAGCGCAGACACCGGAGACGGGCATGAAATACTAAGGCTGCTGCTGCAGCCACCAAGAAGCCTGTGTGCAAGCCCAGGTCACTATCCACACCTCCCCTCCCGGAAGCCTGTGCAGCCCACCACTGCCAGGGTCCCGAGATCCAGGGACAACTTCCCTGGGAGAACACACGGTGCCTCAAGCTGTTGCAACGTCATGCCAGCCTCTGTCACCACAGGCTCGCCCCACATTCCGAACCCCTACCTCCCCCCGGCCTGAGTGAGCCAGAGCCCCTGAATCAGCTGCTCCTTTAACCCTGTCCTGTCTGGGCAAAGAACAGATGCCCTCGGGCGACCTACACGCAGAGGTGGGTCCAAATCCAAAGCTGAACCCCAGGAGCTGTGTGAACAAAGAAGAGAAAGGGAAATCTCTCCCAGCAGCCTCAGAAGCAGCGGATTAAATCTCCACAATCAATTTGATGTACCCTGCATCTGTGGAATATGTGAATAGACAACGAATCATCCCAAAATTGAGGCGGTGGACGTTGGGAGCAACTGTAGACTTGGGGTTTGCTTTCTGCATCTGATTTGTTTCTGGTTTTATGTTTATCTTAGTTTAGATTTTAGTGCTTGTTATCATTGGTGGATTTGTTTATTGGTTTGGTTGCTTGCTTCTTTTTTTATTACTTTTTTATTTTAATAACATTTTTGAAAATTTTCTATTGTAATAACTTTATTTTATTTATTTATTTTTCTTTCTTTTTTTTTTTTCTCCCTTTTGTTCTGAGCCGTTTGGCTGACATGGCTTGGTGCTCCAGCCAGCTGTCAGACCAGAGCCTCTGAGGTGGGAGAGCCGAGTTCAGGACATTGGACCACCAGAGACCACCCAGCCCCACAAAATATCAATCAGCAAGAGCTGTCCCAGAGATCTCCATCTCAATGCTAAGACCCAGCTCCACTCAATGACCAGCAAGCTCCAGTGCTGAACACCCCATGCCAAACAACTAGCAAGATGGGACCACAACCCCACCCATTAGCAGAGAGGCTGCCTAAAATCATAAGAAGTTCACAGACACCCCAAAACACACCACCGGACGTGGCCCTGCCCACCAGAAAGACAAAATCCAGCCTCATCCACCAGAACACAGTCACCAGTCCCCTCCACCACGAAGCCTACACAACCCACTGAACCAACTTTACCCACTGGGGACAGACACCAAAAACAATGGGAACTACAAACCTGCAGCCTGCGAAAAGGAGACCCCAAACACAGTAAGTTAAGCAAAATGAAAAGACAGAGAAGCACAGAGCAGATGAAGGAGCAAGGTAAAAACCCACCAGACCAAACAAATGAAGAGGAAATAGGCAGTCTACCTGAAAAAGAATTCAGAGTAATGATATTAAAGATGATTGAAAATCTCAGAAATAGAATGGAGAAAATAAAAGAAACGTTAAACAAGGAATTAGAAGATCTAAAGAGCAAACAATGATGAACAACACAATAAATGAAATTTTAAATTCTCTAGAAGAAATCAATAGCAGAATAACTGAGGCAGAAGAACAGATAAGTGACCTGGAAGATAAAATAGTGGAAATAACTACCACAGAGAAGAATAAAGAAAAAAGAATGAAAAAAATTGAGGACAGTCTCAGAGACCTCTGAGACAATATTAACTGCAACAACATTCGAATTATAGGGGTCCAAGAAGAAGAAGAGAAAAGAAAGGGACTGAGAAAATATTTGAAGAGATTATAGTTGAAAACTTCCCTAATATGGGAAAGGAAATAGTCAATCAAGTCCAGGAAACACAGAGAGTCCCATACAGAATAAATCCAAGGAGAAACACACCAAGACACATATTAATCAAACTATCAAAAATTGACTACAAAGAAAAAATATTAAAAGCAACAAATAACATACAAGGGAATCCCCATAAGGCTAAGAGCTGATCTTTCAGCAGAAACTCTACAAGCCAGAAGGGGGTAGCAGGATATATTTAAAGTGATGAAAGGGAAAAACCTACAACCAAGATTACTCTACCAAGCAAGGATCTCATTCAGATTCAACGGAGAAATTAAAAGCTTTACAGACAAGTAAAAGCTAAGAGAATTCAGCAACACCAAACCAGCTTTACAACAAATGCTAAAGGAACTTCTTTAGGCAGGAAGCACAAGAGAAGGAAAAGACCTACAATAACAAACCCAAAACAATTAAGAAAATAGTAATTGGAACATACATATCGATAACCACCTTAAATGTAAATGGATTAAATGCTCCAACCAAAAAACATAGACTGGCTGAATGGATACAAAAACAAGACCCGTATATATGCTGTCTACAAGAGACCCACTTCAGACCTAGGGACACATACAGACTGAAAGTGAGGGGATGGAAAAAGATATTCCATACAAATGGAAATCAAAAGAAAGCTAGAGTAGCAATCCTCATATCAGACAAAAGAGACTTTAAAATAAAGACTATTACAAGAGACAAAGAAGGACACTACATAATGATCAAGGGATCAATCCAAGAAGATATAACAATTGTAAATATTTATGCAACCAACATAGGAGCAACTCAATACATAAGGCAAATGCTAACAGCCATAAAAGGGGAAATCGACAGTAACACAATAATAGTAGGGGACTTTAACACCCCGCTTTCACCAATGGACAGATCAAAATGAAAATAAATAAAGAAACACAGCTTTAAATGACACATTAAACAAGATGGAGTTAATTGATATTTATAAGACATTCCATCCAAAAACAACAGAATACACTTTCTTCTCAAGTGCTCATGGAACATTCTCCAGGATAGACCATATCTTGGGTCACAAATCAAGCCTTGGTAAATTTAAGAAAATTGAAATCGTATCAAGTATCTTTTCTGACCACAATGCAATGAGGCTAGATATCAATTACAGAAAAAAAACTATAAAAAATACAAACACATGGCGGCTAAACAATATGCTACTAACTAACCAAGAGATCACTGAAGAAATTAAAAAGGAAATCAAAAAATACCTAGAAACAAATATCAATGAGAGCACGATGACCCAAAACCTATGGGATGCAGCAAAAGCAATTCTAAGACGGAAGTTTATAGCAATACAATCCTACCTCAAGAAACAAGAAACATCTCAAATAAACAACCCAACCTTACATCTAAAGCAATTAGAGAAAGAAGAACAAAATACCCCAAAGTTAGCAGAAGGAAAGAAATCATAAAGATCAAATCAGAAATAAATGAAAAAGAAATGAAGGAAATGATAGCAAAGATCAATAAAACTAAAAGCTGGTTCTTTGAGAAGATAAACAACCATTAGCCAGACTCATCAAGAAAAAAGGGGAGAAGACTCAAATCAATAGAATTAGAAATGAAAAAGGAGAAGTAACAACTGACACTGCAGAAATACAAAGGATCATGAGAGATTACAAGTAAATATATGCCAATAAAAAGGACAACCTGGAAGAAATGGACAACTTCTTAGAAAAGGACAACCTTCCGAGACTGAACCAGGAAGAAATAGAAAATATAAACAGACCAATCACAGGCACTGAAATTGAAACTGTGATTAAAAATCTTCCAACAAACAAAAGCCCAGGACCAGATGGCTTCAGAGGCAAATTCTATCAAACATTTAGAGATGAGCTAACACCTATCCTTCTCAAACTCTTCCAAAATATAGCAGAGGGAGGAACACTCCCAAACTCATTCTACGAGGCCACCACCACCCTGATACCAAAACCAGACAAAGATGTCACAAAGAAAGAAAACTAGAGGCCAATATCACTGATGAACATAGATGCAAAAATCATCAACAAAATACTAGCAAACAGAATCCAACAGCACATTAGAAGGATCATACACCATGACCAAGTGGGGTTTATCCCAGGAATGCAAGGATTCTTCAGTATACACAAATCAATCGATGTGATACACCATATTAACAAATTGAAGGATAAAAACCATATGATCATCTCAATAGATACAGAAAAAGCTTTTGACAAAATTCAACACCAATTTGTGATAAAACCACTCCAGAAAGTAGGCATAGAGGGAACTTACCTCAACATAATAAAGGCCATATATGACAAACCCACAGCCAACATCATTCTCAATACTGAAAAACTGAAACCATTTCCACTAAGATCAGGATCAAGACAACGTTGTCCACTCTCACCACTATAATTCAACATAGTTTTGGAAGTTTTAGCCACAGCAATCAGAGAAGAAAAAGAAATAAAAGGAACCCAAATTGGAAAAGAAGAAGTAAAACTCACTGTTTGCAGATGACGTGATACTATATGTGGAGAATCCTAAAGATGCTACCAGAAAACTACTAGAGCTAATCAGTGAATTTGGTAAAGTAGCAGGATACAAAATTAATGCACAGAAATCTCTTGCATTCCTATACACTAATGATGAAAAATCTGTAAGAAAAATTAAGGAAACACTCCTATTCACCATTGCAACAAAAAGAATAAAATACCTAGAAATAAACCTACCTAAGGAGACAAAAGACCTGTATGCAGAAAACTATAAGACACTGATGAAAGAAATTAAAGATAATACAAACAGATGGAGAGATATACCATGTTCTTGGATTGGAAGAATCAACATTGTGAAAATGACTATACTACCCAAAGCTATCTACAGAGTCAATGCAAACCCTATCAAACTACCAATGGCATTTTTCACAGAACTAGAACAAAAAATTTCACAATGTGTATGGAAACACAAAAGACCCTGAATAGCTAAAGGAATCTTGAGAAAGAAAAATGGAGCTAGAGGAATCAGGCTCCCAGACTTCAGACTATACTACAAAGCTACAGTAATGAAGACAGTATGGTAGTGGCACAAAAATAGAAATATAGATCAATGGAACAGGATAAAAAGCCCAGAGATAAACCCACGCATATATGGTTACCTTATCTTTGATAAAGGAGGCAGGAATATACAATGGAGAAAAGACAGCCTCTTCAATAAGTGGTGCTGGGAAAACTGGACAGCTGCATGTAAAAGAATGAAATTAGAACACTTCCTAACACCATACACAAAAATAAACTCAAAATGGATTAAAGACCTAAATGTAAGGCCAGACACTATGAAACTCTTAGAGGAAAACATAGGCAGAACACTCTGTGACATAAATCACAGCAAGATCCTTTTTGACCCACTTCCTAGAGAAATGGAAATACAAACAAAAATAAACAAATGGGTCCTAATGAAACTTAAAAGCTTTTGCACAGCAAAGGAAACCATAAACAAGATGAAAAGACAACCCTCAGAATGAGAGAAAATATTTGCAAACAAAACAACTGACAAAGGATTAATCTCCAAAATATACAAGCAGCTCATGAAGCTCAATATCAAAAAAACAAACAACCCAATCCAAAAATGGGAAGAAGACCTAAATGGACATTTCTCCAAAGAAGATATACAGATTGCCAACAAACACATGAAAGGATGCTCAACATCACTAATCATTAGAGAAATGCTAATCAAAACTACAATGAATTATCACCTCACACCAGTCAGAATGGCCATCATCACAAAATCTACAAACGATAAATGTTGGAGAGGGTGTGGAGAAAAGGGAACCCTCTTGCACTGTTGGTGGGAATGTAAATTGATACAGCCACTGTGGAGAACAGTATGGAGGTTCCTTAAAAAATGAAAACTAGACCTACCATGTGACCCAGCAATCCCACTCCTGGGCATATACCCTGAGAAAACCATAACTCACAAATAGTCATGTACCACAATGTTCATTGCAGCACTATTTACAATAGTCAGGACATGGAAGCAACCTAAGGGTCCATCAACAGATGAATGGATGAAGAAGATGTGGCACATATATACAAAGAATATTACTCAGCCATAAAAAGAAATGAAATTGAGTTATTTGTAGTGAGGTGGATGGACCTAAAATCTGTCATACAGAGTGAAGTAAGTCAGAAAGAGAAAAACAAATACTGTATGCTAACACATATATATGGAATCTTAAAAAAAATGGTTCTGAAGAACCTATGAGCAGGACAGGAATAAAGACGCAGATGTAGAGAATGGACTTGAAGACATGGGGAGGGGGGATGGTAAGCTGGGACGAAGGAAGAGAGTGGCATGGACATATATACACTACCAAATGTAAAATAGCTAGTGGGAAGCAGCTGCATAGCACAGGGAGATCAGCTCGGTGCTTTGTGACCACCTAGAGGGGTGCAATAGGGAGAGTGGGAGGGAAACGCAGAGGGAGGGGATATGGGGATATAAGTATACGTATAGCTGATTCACTTTGTTATGCAGCAGAAACTAACACAACAATGTAAACCAATTATACTCCAATAAAGATGTTAAAAAAAAAAAAAAGAAAGCATAGGAGTACTTTCTAATCAGTGAGGAAATGAGAAAAAAATCACAATGATATTAGAATGTGTTTACACTGAATGATAATATAAGTGTCATGTATTAAAACATGAGGAATATAGTAGTACTTAAGAGGAATGCATACCCTTAAATACTTACATTAGGAAAAATGAAATCTCGTAATTTTTTTTATTGAAGCATAGTTGATTTACAATATTGTGTTAGTTTCAGGTGTAGAGCAAAGTGGTTCAGTTATACATACATATATATGTATGTATAATATATTGTATATATGTATGTATATGATATATATATTTTCTTTTTCAGATTCTTTTCCCTTATAGGTCATTACAACCATATTGAGTATGGTTCCCTGTACTATAGTGTAGGTCCACTTTGGTAGATTGTGCTTTTAAAGACTATCCTGATGAGAACAGAGACTGAGGATCTAATTAAAACAAATAGGTTAGCAAACGTCCAAACCAATCCATCAGAACAGTGTGAGAGGAGTCTGGCAGCAAAGGGAGAGCATCTGGTCATGTAAGTGGTCATGTTCAATAAATAATCCATAAGAGGAGACATTAGCAGATCCTGGGACAAAGCTTCTTAGAGAAGCCTCCAATGTGCAAAATGAGAGGTAACACTCCTGAAAGTACTGTTGACCCTTGAACAACATGGGTTTGAATTGGTGTGTCCACTTAAACGTAGATTTTTTTTCAATAGTGGATACTCCAGTAGTACATGATGGGTGGTTGGCTGACGCAGAACTGTGGATATGGAGCACCAATGATAAGTTAAACATGGATTTTTGACTCCATGGAAGTTGGTACCCCTAACCCTTGCATTGTTCAAGGATCAACTGTATAAGCCTGTGAAACATTAACCCTCTCGGCCCAACTGGAAATTGTGTTTCCACAAGACGTCTGACTAGAAACATTTAGTGGGTAACCAGGTTACAGAATTTACCCTCATTAAGGATTCTAACAGCCCAGCCCAAGGCTTTCCACAGAAATCACTGCACCTGAGGATCCTTTACAGAGGTGAAATGAAATTATGGTAAGAATAAAATTGTTTAGTGGTCCTGCTGCCTTGCCTACTTATACAAGGTTTTGTATTTGCCCTGTGAATACTTATCCAACCAGAAGCCTGAAGCCTGAAGGGTGAGGACCCCATCTACCCAAATAGTTCTGGCTACCCCCACTTATCTGCAGGGAGGAGATAAACTTCCCCCTTAACTTCTTGAGACAATTAAAATGTAGCTTCAGAAGATTCTCATGAGATTGAAGAGTCCTTTACTTCACCTCAGCCTTTTAACCTAATCCGACAAGTCTAAGTATGGATAGAAATAGACTCAGGAACTGCTAATATCAAGGTGCAGGTGTGAAGGTGAAATGGTCTATGACACGTGTTCCAAAGATGGTGGAGATGAGGGAAGGGTGATCATACAGGCTATAACACTGGCTTCCCAAGTGAAGATAAATAAATGAAGTTCCCATAGGTTTGCTCTGTATCCTGCCAGTCATCCATCCTGGATAAGGCCTGGACCACTAAGTCCTCAAAGAATGCTGGTTGGGTGGATACCTTTGTTTAGAAAGTGCCAGAGCTGGTCCAGGCTTTGAGCTAGATCTTAAAGGATGGATTTGGCCAGTGGAAAAGTGGTTCCTTCAACTCAGAGAGGAAAGTCAAGGGGCGAGGATGACTTTGAAGTTCTCACTCAGACAGAAGGTGGGCAGTGCTGCCAAGAGGACAGTTGGAGGAGGAGATGTCAGTCAAAGTCATAACAGACATGGCATCTGGCCACGAACTGGGGAAATCCTTGTTCAAGAGACTGGTGGACCTTGATGAGAGTTACTGGCACACACTGCCCTTCTCCGTATTACACAACTGCAATCCTCCTCTAACCTTCCTTGTTGGTACATGTGTGGCTATCCCAGAGCTTGAGTCTTTGTTTATTTTTGATCTTGTTATTTATCACAATGGGATTTCATCTACTAAAGGCTGAGATGATCCATCCTGAGAGAACTCTCCACAAGCAGGAACTTTATTTCAAATGCTTTACTATCACCTTCAGGTCATAGGTAGGCTGTAATCTTTCTTTTTCCTGTCTCACTAACGCCTAATGTGTTTGTGGGTTAATATTTTGCAGATGAGGAAATTAAGGCATTAACATACGGCATCTTCAAGGATGTGGGGTTGCGAAACTAAGAGGTGGTCATAGCCCAAATGCAAAGAATGAAGGTGAATGTAGGAGCAAGGTTACCCAACCCAAATAAAGACGGAATATGCCTTGGGAATGAAAAGCTACATGGCCAGAGATGTGGCCCAAGATGGAATAATTGAGAACATGTCTCTGCAGAGGAAAGCAAAGCAAAATGGCTCTTTAATAAATTAAGTAAATGTCTCTCAAATTGTGTGTTTTCTAAATTAAGCGTTTCCCAAAAATGTGCTTTTCCCAATGCCTATTAGCAATGAAAGGCTCTGAGAAGAACAGCAACAAAGGAAAATTAACTTCATTTAACCCAGAGTTGATCAAACTTTTTTGACCTGGGAATGCATTTTTCATGGAACATCTATTACCACCACCCAGGAAGGTGTGGGGAATGTTGAATTAAAAAACCAATTCATGGGGCTTCCCTGGTGGTGCAGTGGTTGAGAATCTGCCTGCCAATGCAGGGGACACGGGTTTGGGCCCTGGTTTGGGAAGATCCCACATGCCGCGGAGCAACTAAGCCCGTGAGCCACAACTACTGAGCCTGCGCGTCTGGAGCTTGTGCTCCACAACAAGAGAGGCCGCGACAGTGAGAGGCCTGCGCACCGCGATGAAGAGTGGCCCCCGCTCGCCGCAACTAGAGAAAGCCCTCACACAGAAATGAAGACCCAACACAGCCAAAAATAAATAAATAAAAAACAAAACAAAACAAAACAAAACAAACCAATTCATGTGGTGCAGCCACTATGGAGAACAATATGGAGGTTCCTCAAAAAACTAAAAATAGAGTTTCCATATGATCCAGCAATCCCACTCCTGGACATATATCCAGACAAAACTATAATTCTAAAAGATACATGCACCCTTATGTTTATTGCAGCACTATTTACAATAGCCAAGACATGAAAGCAACCTAAATGTCCATCAACAGATGAATGGATAAAGAAGAGGTGGTACATGTATACAATGAAATACTACTCAGCCCTAAAAAAGAATGAAATAATTCCATTTGCAGCAACATGGATGCAACTAGAGATTATCATACTAAGTGAAGTAAGTCAGAGAAAGACAAATACCATATGATATCACTTCTATGTGGAATCTAAAATATGACACAAATGAACTTATCAACAAATCAGAAACAGACTCACAGCCATAGAGAACAGACTTGTGGTTGCCAAGGGGGAGGGTGTGTGGGGGAGGGATGGATTGAGAGTTTGGGATTAGCAGATGCAAACTAGTATATATAGAATGGATAAACAACAAGATCCTACTGTATAGCACAGGGAACTATATTCAGTATCCTGGGATAAGCCATGATGGAAAAGAATGAAAAAGAATATATATATGTACAATGGAATCACTTTGCTGTACAGCTGAAATAACACAGCATTGTAAATCAACTATACTTCAACAAATTTTTTTGAAAAAGCATAGGGTGACATATGTTGTGATTGTCCTCACCCAACATGAGAATCTCTGATGTTTAATAGAAGGATTTTATCTATTAAAAAAATAGAAACAAATTCATGGTTTAATTTCAGGGTGTCTGGTATATCTAGGTGATCCATACATGTTTATTTTTGAATTTTTAGAGTAATTTTTAAAATAACTAAGTCATTATTTGTTGTCAACATATTTTTCCAAAAAGTGGATTTTTAAAAAGTGAAGTAGTAGTGACCTTCAGAATCAGGACAAAACCTTAGAATTAGGAAGCATGTGGCTTTCTTAACATCCACTAAAAATAATTTAAGAAATTTCTACTGTCTCATGGCCTGCCCAACCCAGGAATAAATTATTCCCTCTAGTTCCTCAGCTCATAGCTCCTCTGAAACTGTTAATTCTGCTTAGATGCCTTCTGAGTGTGAGTGAAATTTAATTATCTCATTTTCTTTAATAGCAGAGTGTAGATTAATTGCTTAAGAGGAAAAGATGGCTTTTTACATGAGTGGAAAGGTACAGTGTCCCCTGTGCTCAAGATATGACCATCAAGGCGGAAGCTTTAACTATAGAGCATGTGAAAGAGTATACTTACAGAAAAGATAGAGCTTTTAGTCATATAACATGATTTTTCCATTTACATTGAAATTTATTTGGTTTTGTGGAATGAGAATAAAAGTGTTTATCTAGCAAACGGCAGTTCAGATTTTGGCTTTATCACTTACTAGCTATTTAACCACAGGCATGTCTCTGAGCTTCAGTTTCCTCTTTGTAAAATGGCATTAATAGCTTGGTGTACTAGAAGAAAGCCTTCATCATTTCAGCATTTAGAAATTTTCAGGAGGATTGTTGCTCACCATCTTGCTATCCTCAAGCAAAGCTTCCTAGCAGACGCACCCCTTCCATCCCACTCACAGTTTTAAAGGAGAGAGATCCAGACAGAAAATAGACCTGCTGACAATAAACACATGAAATACACACACTTTTTCCTTCTCCCTGAAATGGAAATGCAAAACTAAGAATCAACAGGAATACAAGGAGGACTGTGATATAAAAAAGAAAGACCAAAGGAAACAAAAACTGACCCAGAAAAGTTAAAAAAAGGAAAGACAATTAGGGAACAGAAGAAAACATTAAAAACACTCTAATTAATATGCCAAGAAGATTTTGGAGAAAACATAATAATATCCTTAAAACGAGAACAAAACGCTAAGAAAAAGAAACAATTAGAGAATAAAAGACAGTATTTGCAGATTAAAAAGATAATACTGGTTGAAAAAAATTTTAACTAAAGAAAGACTAGAAAATAAGCCCAAAGACTCTCTCCTACTCTCTTAGAATGTAGGGAGAAAAAGACAAAAACTTAAAAACTATGAGAGAGAAGATCAGTCTAGAAGATTTCACATACAGGGTTGGAGATGAAAAAATTATTAAAAAAATAGTTGAAGAAAATTGTCCAAAGCTTAAGGACAAAATTCTTCAGAATTAAAAGAACTTTCTGAATGCCGAGAACAATTAAAGAAAAGAGAGCTATACCTAGATACACCTTTGATGTGTCAGAGTACCAAAGATACAAAGAAACTTTACCTAAAGTCTTCTATGCCCAGCCAGGTATCAGTCAAGCATGAAGGCAAAGCAATGATACTTTCAGACAAAAACATCTCAGAAAGTTTATCTCCTATACATCCTTTCCTTTAAAGGAATTTGGAGATATACCTAGAAAAACACAGGGTAGAATAAGAAGGATATTGTGTGGTCTAGGAGTCTGTGGTTCTAATCCAGACCCCTGGTAGCAGTGGAAAAAATTTGCAACATGGCAATTGCATGGCAGGCTTAGAGGGAGGGTAAACAGTACAGATTTGAGCAGGAGGATGGTGGGGAGATCAGGGATGGAGTTCTCCAGGAGAAAAGGGGGACTGAATAGAAAAGACAGGCTTGGGAATATTAACCACAAGGGCAAATAATGCAAGAAAAACAATAGCAGCCAGGGATCAGTGGAAACTCCAGGGATCGGTGGTAGGGTGAGGAATGTATAATACAGCTGAATGTATAATAAAACCATAATTCACACATGAAGCAAACTAAAGTGTGGCTATATTGGAGGATAAAAACAAAGAGAGAGAAGATCCATTGACCCTTGATTCTGGGAACATCCTCTCTTGACTGGCCCAGGGGTTATGATGTTAGACTTATTAAGTGACTTGGTCAGTGGATGGATGAGCCATGGAGACTTGGCTGCAACTACAGGACCAGGGGTACAGTCAATGTTTATCTCACAAAGTGGGACGTGGAAGGTGGAGAAAAGGGCAGGAGCACCTTCATTTTCTAAAGTGAGGAATCAGAGAGATAATATTATCAAAAGTTGATGAAATGGCCACGATGAAGAGTGGCCCCCACTCGCTGCAACTAGAGAAAGCCCTCGCACAGAAACGAAGACCTAACACAGCCAAAAACAAACAAACAAATAAATAAATAAATAAAATTTAAAAAGAAAAGTTGATGAAATGAGAAATACAGATTTAGTATAATACTTCAAATTACAAATATAAACACAGGAAGAATAAACATAATAATATAAATGTCAAACACTGGATATGTCCAGGGTTCTGGGAGGAGAGGGGTGGTGGTATTGAGATAAATCCTCTCCTTTCACATTGAGGAGCCTGTAAATAATATCTTTTATTAATAAGTTTTAACCATAGAGGGAACTATACTCAATGTTTTGTAATAACCTGTAAGGGAAAAGAATCTGAAATATATATATGTATATATAACTGAATCACTTTGCTGTACACCTGAAACTAACACAACATTGTAAATCAGCTATACTTCAACTAAAAAATATAGGGTGATAATCATGTTGTTTATATGGAGGCAAAACCAGAAGAATTGAAAATGGAAACAACCTCTTAGAATCGGGTCCTTGTCTGTCTCATTTGTCTGATGTCGTATCCATGGTACCTAGTACCTGGCACACCTGTTTGATAAATGGTGAAGGAAAAGAAATTGACTCTGGGAAATGGTGCTGGAAGTGGGGAGAGGAAGAGCCAGAGGCTGTCCCTTCCCAACAGTGAATGGTTAGCAGATATTTGATGAACAAAACGATAAATGTAAAAATAATTATCAGAAGAATGGAGCAGGCCGTGCATAGTGGTGGTTTCCTGGGGGACGTGACCAATAAGAGGAACCTGAGCAAGATCCCGTCGGGTGAGGGAAGAGAGCTCCAGGCTGGGAAACACATGTGAGGTTTCAGGCAGAAGGAAGACCCCAGTGGCTGGGGCAGAGTGGGGTGTGGTAGGGAAGTTCCCTGTGAGTCTGGGGAAGAGAAGGGCCCAAGTCTAAGAGGGCTTTGTCGGCCACATTTAGGATGCTGGGATTTACTCAAGAAATGACATGTGACTTGTCTGTATTTCATTATCACCGTGAGGCTGGGAACTTCTGGCTCTGGGCATGCACTTGGGACCAGAGTTTCCAAATAGCTCTGTTCTTGACCTATCAGAAAGGGACCCGGCTTGCGGATTTGCTTTTCAGTAGTATCTGATAACTTTGAGCTACCAAAGAAGAAGAAAGTGTTTTCTCTTTTAGATAACTGAATTGAATATGGTCCACTTATTCCATACATTGTGTGCTTATTGCAGACATCCAACCAGATGACCTGAGAACGCTGAGGGAAATGGCTATATGTCCTCATCACCAAGGTGACGGTACTTGTCAGGACACTGAGAAACCATTTCAGCAGGGAGGCAGAGGAGCTGTCTCAGGGCCGTCAAGGCATTGATCAGCAGCAAAGGGCACTCCATTCAAGAAGCTGGAGGCGTGTTTACTGGGCTCTCCGGAGCCTGGGGCTGGGCCAGATGCCAAGGAGCGCTGTGCAGATGTGAGCTCTACCGTAAAGAAGTGCCTATTCTTGGAAGACAGAAATAGATGTGGATGAACAGAGATCCAGATTCTCACAGAGCACAAATGCTGCCCAGGGATTAGGCTTGGTGCTCTGGGAAGCTGAATGAACTCTTCCAATCCACCAGCGTCCTCGTTAGTGCACTGAAGCCGTAATTCACTCAGTGACAAGGCTCCTCGGTGCTTTCTAAGGCACTTAACTTACTCCCAGGATGTTGGTTGCACGTCGGGGGAATCTGGCTCACTAATCTTTAACACTTGTCATAATTATTTCTCCTTCCATAATACTATTTTCCCCCCGAGAAACTCAAAATTATTACATAAGAAATGTAGAAATATAAGTCTGTGATTTTTTTTTTTTTAAATAAGATGTAGTCAGTGGCCCCAGGGAATTTTTGTAGCAAAAGCCTCTCAAATCAATTATATTTTCTCATTTTGGGTTCCAATAATTGAATATTTTATTTTGATATTTATTTAATTTCTCTGCAAACGAAAAGGTGGAGTTCTGTTGACACACTGAGAAAGGAGAGTATTATTAATTAAGGTTGTTTAAAGTCAAAGATGAAAACAGTGCTGGTGCATATAAATTTGCTTCAATGAGCTGTCAGGCTGCTCTGGGAGATTATATGGATATTGCTGGCGATCCTGGTGGTGCAGGATCTCCACCCTCTGTAGGAGGTAAGTCTGCAATCACAGTTCATCAAGCCAGAGAAAAGGTACCTGATGCACCCAGCCAGGTGTTTAGTGATGATGGGTAAGGAATACCAGGTTCAGAAAGGTTGAGGACACTTGCCCAGGGCCACACGCCTGGTTGGTGTCCAGAGCCAGAACCACACTGGGGGTGGGGGGTCTTTGATTCCTGGTGGGCACTTCTTTCTGACTCCCTGACCCCAGGACCCACTTGGCCTGACTCTTGAGCTTCAACCGTTGCACTACACTCCCGCTGCACAAATGTTCTGAACGTCTGAATAAACAAGGCCGGACAGGAGCAGCCCCAAGGCGGTCCCTGCTCCCAACTTGACGCTGGTGAGTTACCCAGAGGTGTAGAGAACTTTCAGGATGGGGTGCAGCTCAGGCAGGAGTCAGCATTAGTCGGCAAACAGTCACGGAGCAGGTAGATCTTTGACCCTCTCTTGCTAGCTCACTTTCTCAGCTGGGAACTCCTTTATCACAGGTATGAACAATACCACCCCTAGTTCTCTCTCTCACTCATTCTCTCTCTCTCTCCCCTCCCCTTGCCCACTCTCATGGGAAAAACTCTCCAGAGGCTTCCTATGTTTTTAGTGGTTAGTTAAGGACAACTGGAGTGACCCACTTATGAAAGGTTAATTTCGGAGTTCAAGCAATGAGTTTTCCAGAGCCTGCCTCTTCCAACCCATGCCACTGGAGATGAATAAACGATGGTTATTGTTATTGGGCCCAAAGGATGCTTTGAATACAGAGAACTATGATCTGTCTGCCTAAGTCAATCTCATATTCTTTTCTCTATTCCCTGTGACACCAGAAGGCAAAATGGGAAACAAGGGCCAAAATTACAAAGAGGCTGATTTTGCTTTGAAAGGAAGGATTTTCAAGTAATTGAAACTCTTTGGGAAAAAAGGAATGGCCGTATCAAGGGGCTGTGAGGTTTCCATTGTCAGAGGTAGTTAAAGAGGATGAATGGCTACTTATCAAAATGTGTTGGAAAAGGAGAGTATGGTTAGAAGAGATGACCTCTAAGGTCTCAACACTGAGATATTTAATTTGTTTATCCTTCCTATGGACACATTTCTGGAGTTGGGTCAGAGGTCAGGGGTCAATGGTCAGGCACCTCCAGTCTATCTGTCGCCTGGGCTAACCCAAGCTGCTCGTCTGCTTGGTCCAGCCAGGAATGTGTGGGCTGTGGCAGCAAAGAGAACAGCTGAACGGAAGACAAGCTAAGGGGCCAGAGCTCCCCGATTCCAGCTACAGTGTCACTATGGACAAACTGAGCAGTGGCAACCACTTAAAAAAAAAATAGATCCTTCGGTTTAGTTAACATCTTTATTGGAGTATAACTGCTTTACAATGGTGTGCTAGTTTCTGCTGTATAACAAAGTGAATCAGTTATACATATACATACATCCCCATATCCCCTCCCTCTTGTGTCTCCCTCCCACCCTCCCTCTCCCACCCCTCTAGGTGGTCACAAAGCCCTGAGCTGATCTCCTTGTGCTATGCAGCTACTCAAAGGATCTATTTTGATGAGATTCTAAAACAAGAATCCCTAATGATTTTCTCCCCTCGAATCACAGGAAAATGTGGCAGGGATATCATCATATCATTTGAATGTGTACCCACTTGCCAATTACTCTGGATTGATGCTTTCTGATGTAAACAATCAGCTGAACATAAAATCTAAATCATATATTTGACACTTTATTCAAGACCAAAAAAGATTGGCTATTTAGGCAAAAACATCAGCTTCGTAGTTTTCCTGGCAAATGTGCTATCACTAAGTGGATGTGTATATTAAAACAGTTGACATTATGAGCAAGTAATGGTCAGGCCATTCCAATGGGCAATTTACTCTCCGGGAAACCAACAAGGCCTGTGCTAGATGCATGCTCTTTTCCAGGTTACTCAGAGCCATTAAGAAAATTACCATTGTTATTCACAAAATGCTCCACCAACCTGAGGAATGAATCCTCTTCCCAACATGTCTCGTTTACTTGTTCTTCAAGTAATAGACATGTTAAAGCTGATGTGGGTCCAGTGTCTAAATAATAAAAACGCTGCTTTTTACTGAGTGCTTGATGTGTTGCATACAACCTCATTAAGTCCTCACAAAAACCCAGATGTGTTATCATCCCTATTTTAACTGAAGCATAGACTGAGGCTCAGAAAGGAAAGTCATTTGCCGGTCAGAATGGCCACCATCAAAAAGTCTACAAAAAATAAATGCTGGAGAGGGTGTGGAGAAAAGGGACCCTCCTACACTGTTGGTGGGAATTTAAACTGGTACAACCACTATGGAGAACAGTATGGAGGTTCCTTAAAAAACTAAAAACAGAACTATCATATGATACAGCAATCCCACTCCTGGACATATATCTGGAGAAAACCATAATCTGAAAAGATACATGCACCCCAATGTTCATTGCAGCACTACTTACAATATCCAAGACATGGAAGCAACCTAAATGTCCATTGACAGAGGAATGGATAAAGAAGATGTGGTACATATACACAATGGAATATTACTCAGCCATAAAAAGGAACGAAATTGGGTCATTTGTAGAGATGTGGATGGACCTAGAGACTGTCATACAGAGTGAAGTAAGTCAGAGAGAAAAACAAATATCACATGATATCACACATATGTGCAATCTAATTTTTTAAAATGATACAAATGAGCTTATTTACAAAACAGAAACAGACTTACAGATGTCAAAAACAAACTTATGGTTACAAAAGGGGAAATGTGGGCAGGAGGGATAAATCAGGAGCTTGGGATGAACATACACACACTACTATATATGAGATAGATAATCAACAAGCACCTACTGTATAGCAAAGGGAACTCTACTCAATACTCTGTGATAATCTATATGGGAAAAGAATCTATAAATAAGAATGAATATATGTATATGTATAACTGAATCACTTTTTTGTACACCTGAAACTTACACAACGTTGTAAATCAACTATATTCCAATGAAATTAGAAAGAAAAAAAAGAAAGTAATTTGCCCACGGTCATACAGCAAAGTGTGAGATGAGTGATCATTAATATCCTTTTATATTGGGAGGTACAGCTGGGATTTGAGTCGAGATTGTACACTCATCAAAGCCTTTACACTTGGCCTCTTTGTGGTTCTGCCTCTTATGACTTGTGCTGTCCCTGAGGAGGAGGTGGGTCATGGCCATGTGTCACTGGCCGGAATCTGTGTCCTAAGGGAGCCGTATTGTGGACGTTACACTTTCAGGAGCTCCCTGTCAGTTAAGAGCATGTAGCACGAATGATTAAGATGTAGTCTCCTGACTTGGATAGGGCGCACAAAGAAGTTTCTAGAAGCTCACCGATACATTCAGTGTTAATGGAATCCATGGTCAGATCCTCAGTTTGCAGATGTCATCCTTCCTAAAACTGCTGTGCCCAAGCCTGCTGTGTGGGCAAGGCTCCATGCCAGCTCTCTGTTCCCACCTCCCTGGCACCACTGACTGCTGCCACCCCAAACACTGCCCTCACCCAGGCCTGGCCTGGGTACATGCGTGAGAGACACCTGCTCCTAAGGGTCCAGCCCCACGGGCGCAGGGCTTGGTGAGATGCTGGTGCCACTGTGAGAACTGAAGGAAAGGTGTCCCTTCCTCCGGGCGAACGGAGCGTAGGCTGGATTTAGCCCCTAATCACACACTCGGCTACGTGCCCCTGCGCAGATGGCCGCCCACACAAACCTTCCTACAGCGAGTGGCATGTTCATCGCCTCGGAAATAAAAGCCTTGCCCGTCAATAGTTTCAAATAGTGATTTCTAGGAAGCCTCAGAGTACAGAGTTTTCTGGAGCTCTTTTAGGAGGCGTGTAAGAAAAATCACTGATGCAGTTGGGGTGATGAGATTGCTGGGCTGCTGGCAGCTTCCTCAAGCGTGTGCTGCCCCATAGGACAACCTGACCGAGGCGCCGTCAGGACCGCAAAAGTGCCAAGTGGAGAGGGCAGAAGGGCGTCTGCCAGTCAGGAAGGCTACGCGCTCACTCTTTATTGCCAAACAAAGATTGTCTAGCATCTCCTGAAGTACAAAAATATAACCGCAGGCCAGACGACAAGAAAGATTGACTAACAAGCTCATACCATCAATGGCCAGCCATTCCACAGCAACGTTCTCAGTCCAGAGTTTCTCAGACCCCAGATGGTAAACATGCTATTTAAAAAACAAAAAGATGGACTCGACAACTCTGTTCCCCAACATCCCTGTTCCTTTAAGAAGAGGGCAGCCCACCACTCCTGTGAAACTCAGACCCCACGGCCACACTTCATTACACTGTTCACCAAACTGAGGAAGTGTCCTTTCAGTGTGTCCCTGAGTGCTTTCTCAGCCCTTAAACTACTCAGATGAGTATGATTTTCAGGTTGGTATTATTGATGTGATGTAAGAGAAGTTTTTCTGGGAAAGGCTGCCTTTTTAAATAGATTTCTCAAGAATTAAAGGGCTCCTGCAGCACCTTCTCTTCATTATATTTATGAGTCAATGTGGGAAGAAGGCAGAGTGCAGCCTGTGAAGTGGTGCAACACTTGCACCCCAGGGAATTAATGGATGGATGGATGGATGGATGGATAGATGAATGGATGGATGAACAAATGGATGAATGCATGAATGGATGAATGGGTAGATGAATGGATGGATGAATGGATGGATGGATGGATGGATAGATGGACGGATGAAATAATGAATAAACATTTAAAACCCCATCTGTGTGTCATGCATGGCATTAGGAGATAATAATATTAAAAGCTAATGTTTATTAAGCACCGTTATATGCCAGACACTTTTCTAAGAAAGGTACATATATTTGCTCATTGAATCCACATGGCTTCCCCTTTTACAGAACTGGGTAGCTTGCCTGCAACCACACAGCTGGTGGAATTTTTATTCTGAAATGCTTATTAGGCTTTTATATATTTTCCTTTTCTGAATTTATTTGACAGAGCTCTCTCTATATTAAGGATTGTCTGTGCTCATTTTTATATTGAAGTATTTGTCCAAGTTTGCTGTTCATCTTTTCATTGTTTGTGTGGTGTTTTTGACAGAGTCAAATCTGTGTTTTTATTTATACTTCATTTATTTAGTATCAGGCTTACAGAAACCTTTCTCACCCCAAGATTATTTAATCTTCACCTGAATTTTCAAGGTTTATTATAATACATTAAAATCTTTCTAGAACTTATTTTGGTTTAATGTATTAGGTATGCATCTAACTTTCCTCTCCTCCCCACCACCCCAGCTGTTAGACAGTGTCCCAATACCATTTAATGAAAAGTTACTTGTCCAATCATTCATTTATTCAACAAATATTTATCCAGAACCTTCAATGAATAGACATTTTTCTAGGTCCTCGTGATACATTACATTCTAATGGGAAGCGGCAGATAATGACAACTAAGCAATTAATAGTAAGATGGTGCTAAATACAACGGACAAGAAGGGGTTGGAATGGCTTTCTTAGTCAAGGGTTGTCAAGAAAGGTCTCTCTGAAATGGTAACATTTGGGTAGAGACCTGAAGGAGGTGAGAGGTGACCCGTGCACCCCGGGAAGGGCATGCCAGGCAGAGGGAACCACAGGCACTAGACCATGAGGTGGGGTTACACTTGGTTTGTTCAAATTATAGCAAAGAGGCCATGCTAGGTGAAGTCGTACCACTAATGAGGGGAAAGGGTACTAGAAGTGAGGGGTGGCAGGAGTCAGACCCTGTAGGACCTGACAGGTCATGGTAAGCACTTTGGATTTTGCTAATGGTTGAATATAGCGGACTGCGTTTCCCAAAGATGGCCACAGGAACATCCCGTGTGTTTTTCTGCATCACGACATTGCCCTGCCCCCGTCAGGAGACTCTCAACCTCTTCGAATCTGGGCAGGCCTGCTGATTGCTTTGGCCAACAAAATGTAGCAGAAAGGATGCTGTCCCAGCCCCTGCCTCTTGTGGCAGCTTCCTCTTCCTGCCTCCTAGAGACAATCACAATGGAAGAAGTGCACAAACCTCAAGACCAGCATTCTGTCCAAGCCACATGGAGAGCCCTGGAAGATGAGCAGTCACAAGATGCCAGGATGTGAGGGAAGAAGCCACCTTAGAAGGGGTCCTCCAGCCCCGCCAAAACTAAACTGACCCATGGGATCTTGAGCAAAACTGAAAGTTTGTTTTAAGCCACCATATTTTGGGGTACTTGGTTATGCAGCAATAAATAACTGGAATACTGAGGTAAGGAGGCCATTGGAGGGATTTGAGCAATGATATGATTTGACTTCAGTTTTACAAGAATGCCTCTGGGTCTGTGCCGAGAACAGGATGAAGAAGGAGCATGTGGGAAGGAGACCAGTTTGCAGAGCAGGTGAGAGACCCAGGAGGTTGAGTGCTGAGAAGGGATTCAACTCTGGATATATTTCAAATGACATGTGAATGGGATCTACTGATGGATTAGATGTGGGCTGTGAAAGAAAGAAGTGAAGGATGGCTTCAGGGGGCTGGCCTGACCCTGGAAGTATGAAGGGATCTTGTGCTGACATGTGAGGAAACCACAGGAGGAGCAGAACTGGAGTTGGAGAAATCAGGAATTCTGTTTTGGACGTGCTAAGACTGTGAGGCTGAACACACATTCAAGTGGAGATGCCGAGTGGGGTTGGACAGCGGGGTGTCTGGTCAGAAAACAGGTCGGGGCTAGGAGAAGTCATTTTGCACATCGTTAGTGTTTCAGTGGTCATACTGGACCAGATCACCTGGGCAGTGAATGCAGATAGAGCAGAGATGTTGGCGGACTGAGCCCTGGGCACTCTAGCATCTAGACACAGGGAAGAGTTGGAAAAGGAGCCTGAACAGAAGACCAGTGAGATAGGATGAGAAGGAAGAGAAGCATGTTCTGGAGGTAGAAAAGAAGGTATTTCAAGAAGGAAGGAAGAGTTTAATGTGTCAAAGCTGCTGAAGAATCAAGCTAAATGAGGACTGACCATTCATTCTCGATATGACTGCCCTCATTCTTGCTATTACTGATTCCAAAAGGTGCTTTTTTCACACACTACATTTGCATGTGCATGAATGCGTGTGTGTGTGTACTTTCTCTTCTCTCCCATTGATCTATTTATCCATCTGGAACGATATGACCACTGAAACTTTCATAGTTGAAAAGGCAAGCACCATGTCTGCCTCCACCTTTTCTTCAAAAATATCCTTGTTATTCTTTAGAATTTTCGATTGGAATTTTATCAAGTTCCCCTCCGCCCAATGCATTGGAAATTTTATTTTACACACTTTTTGCATACAAATTAGGTTGGTGAGAATTCATATTTACTTATCTAGTTTCCATATGCCATGTGTTTCCATTTAAAAAAAATTTTTTAATTTAATTTTTATGGGAGTATAGTTGCTTTACATTGTTGTGTTGGTTTCTACTGTATAGCAAAATGAACCAGCTATACATATACATATTTCTCCTCTTTTTTGGTGTGTTTCCATTTACATGCTTTACATCCCTAAGTAGATTTTTTTTTTCGTAAAGGTCTCATGTGTTTCCTCTTAAGTTCTTTTCTAGATATTTACATCGCAGTGGCTTTTGTGAATTATATCCCTTCTTACCGGCTATTTTTGCTGTAAGAAATCTATTCATTTTTGTATGAAGAATTCTCTTATTATTTCTAATGATTTTACAGGTGATGCAAACAGATTTCAACACGTTTGCTATTGTCATGGGCATGAGGCCTCCCAGCTTTGGAATCATAGAGCCAATGTATAAGACTGTCCCAATTTCTGTTGATAAAATCATCCCTAGTTTGGAGAATGGGATTTAATGTTTTAGTATTTCAAAGTGTTTCCCAAAGAACTCCATGATTCCCAGGTGCTCTGGGAATGATTGTAGCCATACATCTCAAATTGTCCCAGAGAGTCCCAATTTCAAATATTTTTCCCTTTGTTAACCCTTGAGTCAGACCATATGTCCTTTGATCTTTGCTTCAAAAAATATTGTCACGGTCTTTAGAAACAGGGACAGCCCAGGCAAAGTTATAACATATGGGATGCTTTCCCTCTGAACCCCTAACTTTCCTCTTAGAATTCTTACTGGTTATGTGTGTGTGGGGCACCCACACACACACACAGACACACAGACACACACAGTGGTGTCCTGGAAGAAAATGATTTCATTCAAATATTAGCACATGTGCTGCTTCTGTTTAGCCTAGACTCAGGGTCGCCCTAAGGCCGGCTGGAGTGGAAGGTTTCAGAGCTGGGGAGCCTGGGTTTGAGCCCCATGTCTAACTGTATGAACTAGGCGAGCAGGTCACTTAACCTCTTGGAGTCTCTGTCCTCCGTATGTAAAAGGAGTGTGTAATATCTACACTGGGGGACTCAAAAAATGACCCTGAAATGCTCGACATGGGTAGGAGCTACGGAGACAGCACCGATTCCTCTGATTTGCAAGGAGGGTCCGTCTTCTTGCTCAGGTCCTTAGGAAAATCCCTTGGTCTCCTACTCTACTCCCAGCTGTAGAAGCAAAGCGACCAGGACAAGGATTCAGGAAGCAGCGGGGGCTCAGTTTCCTGATTCTCCCTTGTGTGCATCTATCTGTACAAACAACCATCAAAGGCTGATCTCTCCCAGTGATAACCAACCAGCCTCCACTCAGAGACTGCTGGGCAGGAACCATGTGGAAGACACGCGTCGCTTTTCGCCGTCACCTTCCAACCGTCTGCCCCTTCCTATCACCGCTCCAGTCTTCCTTTGGGGGAGGCCTCCCTAGGCGTAGCTTGAAGTCACATGGATGGATCTGACCCTTCCCTGGGGACAGGCACGTGACCTAGACGCAGCTCTTCACTCTCTCCCTTCTTTCTGGGATCCTGTATTTTACATAAGTGATGCCCCAATGTGGGAACAATTGAGGTCATATCTGTTACAGTGGTGGCCACATTACGTGGCCCAGCCTGTGCCCCCATTTCCACTGCTGTGGTGCTTAATGGTGTTCTTACTGGTTCTGGCTGCCTGGACTTCATATCTCCTTGCTTGCTGCTCATTAAGCCTGGTCAGCCCCCCAGATTGTTCCAAAAGTTGGTCTTTTTGTTCAGCACAGCTCCATGTGGTTTCTTTCCCTTGCAACACGAGCACGGTCTGATGAGGCCAAATTCCCAGAGAAAAATAAGAAAACGAGGCTCATTCCACTTCACAAGAATTCTCTCTTACTGTGGTCAACATCCAGGGCTTGGGAGGAAGGTGAAATCTTAAAACACATCACTAAACGGGACAGGACCACTGAGCTGAAGTTAGGCATCACCATGTTAGGATTAGGGAGTAGAATGCCTTTTTATCATCAAAGGGGGCAGCAGAATGGAGGGGCAGAATAGGGGTAGCAAATAGCAATTGATGTAACTATCAACTCAAACACAAACTTGTACGTTTTTAGGAGAACTTGAAACACTTTCTTTTTTCGGGATGGGGGACAGAAAATGCTCTATTTGCCCTTTCTCTCTTATTATCCATTGTCTCAGCATTGCTCCTTGACCATGAGAAAGCTGCCACAAAGTGTCTTACTAGTTATCTGACTGTCATCCCACTTAACGCGTTCCATGGTCTGCCAGCTGATGGTAGTTTAAGCAGAATCTAATTGGTAACATATTGTAGATGGAATTAAGTGCCATATGATAGAGCTTTAAATCCTGGTAATTTTTCCAGAAAGGAAAAAAATCTGTCAATGGGCTACAGTAGAGGAACAGTGATAAATCAAATTGTCATGTTTATTAGTTATTACAGGAGTCTGGTTGTCTTGTATTCATGATAACCCCCCATTTTAGCACCGATAAAAGCTATAAAGAGAAATATTTGTGCAAGGTGCTTTTTAATAGGTTTATGTTTGTGCACAAATACCTGCTCGTATTTTAATCATGAGAAAAATGGGACTATTTCACTTTAAAAGGAACACGTATTTTGACTGTTTGCTAGACGAGGGATAATGTGTTTAGTCTTTTACAAAGCTATGTCTTAAAACATTGGGAATCAACTCACTAATAATCAAGAAAAGAAAACCAATGGGGTAACACCATTTGCTTATCAGGTCTGTGAAAATTTAAAACACTGACAAAATGATGGCACTAAAGGATTTGTAGAACAATCACTGCAGTTTAATTTAGACTATTTAAAAATGGAAATAAATTAATTTTCCATATATGAGACTGGTTAAACGAATTATAGAATATCAGTACCAGGCAGTGCAAAGCAGTCATTTGAAAGAATAAGTTAAGTCATACTTAATGACATGCCATGAAGAACCAACATCATTTGTACTTTTCCTTTCCTTTTTAACTTGCCTTTACTGAGAGTCACTTTCAACATTTTTTCTTACATATTTCTTACAATCAGAAATATATAATAGCTATAGAATTACCATATGATCCAGCAATCGCACTCCTGGGCATATATCCAGAAAAGATGAAAACTCTAATATGAAAAGATACATGCACTCCAATGTTCATAGCTTCACTATTTACAATAGCCAAGGCATGGAAGCAACTTAAGTGTCCATCAACAGATGCATGGATAAAGAAGATGTGGTACATATATACAATGGAATATTACTCAGCCATAAAGAAAATGAAATAATGTCATTTGCAGCAACATGGATGGACCTAGAGGTTATCATACTAAGTGAAGTAAGTCAGACAGAGAAAGACAAATATCATGATAAGACTTATATGTGGAATCTAAAAAAATGATACAAATGAACTTATTTCCAAAACAGAAACAGACTCACGTACATAGAAAACCACTTATGGTTACCAGAGAGGAAAGGGGGGAGGGATAAATTAGAAGTTTGGGATTAACAGATACACATCACTATATATAAAATAGATAAACAACAAAGGTCTACCGTATAGCACAGTGAACTATATTCAGTATCTTGTGATTAGCTATAATAGAAAAGAATCCGAAAAAGAATATAGATAGATAGATAACTGAATTACTTTGCCATATACCTGAAACACCGTAAGTCAACTGGACTTCAATATAATAGCATTTTACATATGTAGCTTCACTGAAATCTCATAAAACCTTGTAAACTACGTAGGGCAGTTCATTTTACCCACTTGACAGATAAAGAAACCAAAGCGTGGAAGATAAAGTGACTTATTAAAGGAGTCCCGCGGCTGTCAACCTCAGGAGGCAGAGTGCAAGCCTAGGGGTTCTTCCTCTGAACTGCAGAGCAGAATAGAGGCTCTGGAAATCAGGGGTCAGCATCCAGCTCCCCACCACACCTTTAACTCTCAGTGTGACTTTGAACTTGTTTCTTAATTTCCTGAAACTCAGCTTCCTCATCTGGCACATTCCATCATCACTTAGCTCAGATTGTAGAGGCGACGCAAGGGGCTAGGAGCAGAGTCTGGAGATAGTTAGACCCCAGCTCCGCACGCTTAGACCAGCTCTCAGCTTTCTTCTAAAATAGGCACCATCACACAAGGGATCTGATGCAAGACACGAGAGAAGGCATGTAACACGCGAGCACATGCTTTCCACATGAGAGGCACTAAACACAGGCCATTTACCATCACTCGGATGTCACGGTTACACGTATCTGCCTTTGATTGCTGTGCACATGGACGTACAACATGTGTAAGAGCTCAGGGGCACCCCTGCTCCTTTCCCATCTCCTGTTCACGACACCTCTGCAGCGTAAAGGACTGCATGTTGGTGTCATGGCTCTGCCCTCTTATGTGTCTCCCCAACACCCATCTACGTAGCCCCACTTCCCACCTTTAATCTTTGCCTCCTACCATTTCCCTTCAAATCTGACAGCTTAATTGCACAAAAAATGATGACAACAATAACAATAATAATGGCCGCTAACACTTATGGGGCCCTTTCAATGTACCACTCTTCTAAGCACTTTACATGTATTAGCTCATCTAACCCCAATTTAAGAGGTAGAGACTATTGTTGTACCCATTTTACAGATACCGGAACCCCAGATGCAGGTGTAGTGACTTGCCCAAAGTCACAGGAAGTGTTAGAGTTGGGACTTGAACCTAGAGGTCTAGCCAATAAGCAATGGACATGTTTTCCATTTTCCAAATGCAAAATAAATAAAAATATGCATGGCATATCTGAACACGAAGCGCAGGTAACGTCCAGAGCAAGGGAACAGCAGTGACAGAAACAAAACCAAAACCTCAGAATGTTGAGTCTTTGTGCTACTTTTACTCTAATAATCTCACTTCAGTGAGATGGGAAACCTTGACAGCCTTAAGTAAGGGAGGGCGCTCTTCCTTAACTTTGCACCAAGAGCCCAATACTTTGGGCAAAAGCGGAGACCATAATTTTTGTTTTTTTTTTTAATTGAGGATTCAGTGTGTACACTCAAGACTCAAAGAATAAGCGTACTGCTACCTCTTTGCTGATGTGGGTGTGAGTTAACATCTGGCCTTTAGTTAATTCTTGCTGCAATATCAGGTCCCGGACTACCTGAACAGTTCCCATCCCCTGGGACTTTCACCCCTTTGAATAAAAGGGGTTATAAAATACATATCCAAATATGATTTCACTTTTATATTTGTAAAACTTGAATAGCAAGGAATTCCCATTTTAGGAAAAAAAAAATCTCTTGTCATACCATTAACTCTCTAGTTTCAAAAATATGGTCACTATTGCTATTTTGTATTATATATGGGTCTTTATGTACCACGTGTGCATGCCTGTCTGTACACATAATGTAGCATGTATATGTGCATGATTGTGCACACATGCACACACACATACGGACATAATGTGCTGTGCAAGGAATACGAAT
Source organism: Balaenoptera musculus (assembly GCF_009873245.2). Taxonomy (NCBI): domain Eukaryota; kingdom Metazoa; phylum Chordata; class Mammalia; order Artiodactyla; family Balaenopteridae; genus Balaenoptera; species Balaenoptera musculus. The sequence continues at coordinate 6,844,344 of NC_045797.1, read as the reverse complement.
AGTGCTGTCAGCCCCTGCCGACGAGGAGGCCGTGTGTCCTAAGCCACTTCTGCAGGAGCGGCGGTGGCCTCAGGGTGAGCCCTGCATACTCTCTCCTTCCGGTGCCCAGGCCTCTGAGATCGCTCACCGGAGCCATGCACTGGGGTCCAGTCTGTGACCATATATATCATGGGCTCTTTATGTGCGGTGTAGCCAATGGCCTAAATGGAGTTCAGACACACTCTTCCGGAGGCCTACAGGGCCAGCCACCATCGCAACTGTGTGTGCACATGCTCAGACCCAGGTTGTGCATTCTTTACAAGTTATTCCCACGTGAATGCTGTGAACTTTCGGGACCACCTTCCAAATCTGCCTCCCCAATTGGTCCGGCCGCTCACCCGAGCCTGGGTTCTCTCTGTGGAGCAGATTGAGAGTCCCCGCTGCCCGGCCCCGAGGAGCTTGGGTCAGGCTCCTCTGAGTCACCCCCTGAAGGGTACAAAGGAAGAGTCACTTCTTTTCCACCCAAGGCAGCCCGGAGGGCCCAGATGATCTTTGGCTTGACCTTACCTCTCAACTCACAGGCTCCTTTTCTTCCTCTCCCAAATAAGTTGTGCAACGTCTTTCTTTGGAGGCTGAGGGTGCAGCTCCCTTCTCCCTGGCAAGCTTTCTGAATGGCACTTTCCGTATAAACAGGAAGAGCGCGTGTGGTCACCACTGAAGTGTGCAGGTGTTGATAGAGGATGTGAAAGTGTGGAGGCGAGTGACTAACCCAGCCAATGGCGTTTCCCCACCAGGCACCCAGCTTGCCGCCTCTCACCCGCAGCAGGGCGAGGTCTACCAGAAGGCTGGAGGCAGCGGCCTTCACTCCACTCTGGGGGACCACCTGACACAAACCAGAAGAATGCGGTCAGGGAGGCCAAAGAGAAGTTTTCTGTTGCTCTGCTTCTCTCCCTAACTCTGTGCAAACTCTTTAAAAGAATCCCAGGAAAGTTTCTGAATCCCTTAAATATATTCTTATCATCAGGTACACTGACTTTGATGGGCTACTTGACTTGTCCGAAACTCTGCTGGTTCTCCCAAACTGCCTGGAAATCCAAGAGATCAGAACCAAAAGGCTCATCCTGCCTCTGGACTGTAATAAGACTTCTAGAACTTTCTAGGGCCAAGCTGCACTGGGAGGGGAGAAAGAGCCTTAGATGAGAAGTCAGACAACCCAAGCCTGCTCTGCTTGAAGGGTTTTTACCTTCTCATCTCCATCCACCAGTAGGGCTCCCTGCTCCATGCCCTTGCCTCCCCCCTGCCCCTCCCCACCCCACTCATCTCCAGAATTACTTTCACTAACGTCACCAGGGAGCTTAGCCAATGGACACTTTTTCAGTTCCTGTCTTACTTGTCCCCCTGTAGTGTTTGACACCTGTGACCACTTCTTTCCTTCTGGAAATTTCCCCTTGGCCCTGTGACTCCGAACTCTCCTGGTTTTGGTCAGGTGATTTCTCTCATTGTCAGGCTTCCACTCCTCTGCCGGCATCTTAAATGTTGATCTTCCCCAGGGCTCTGTTCTCAGCCCAGTGGCTCATGTTCTCCCGAGCAGCCTCTTCTGCACTCCAGATGCTGCTACCCAAGCCCACATCCATCTATTCCCAAGTGTCTGCTGCTTCCCCCCGGGCATCTCCTGGGTATCAGGTTCCATGGTCCAGAATGAAACCCTGGTCGGGAAGACCCCCCCCCCTCCCCTGGCCTGCATCACTTTCCATGTGGCCTGTGAAACCCTTCCTGCCTTGTTCCCAGCTTGCCCCTTGATTCCCACTCCTGAGTTTGCCTCCTTCTGACCTCTTGTATGGCCCTTGGCTAATAAGGCTTTTTCAGACTAGACTCTCAGTTTCCTCATCTAAACAGGACCATCCATCCATACCCTCAGGCTGGATTCACTTCTGGACATGCCTAGAAACTCCCCACCCAATCCTATGCCAACCCCTGGGAAATGATCCCAGGACTGGCCACACCAAGTCCCCAAAAAAGGGAAAACTTTTTTTTTTCCTATATCCAAACCAGAAATGGGGCATCTTTCTGCCTTCTTCTCTTTCCCACACACTCCTCAACCTCCAAACATCGAGCTCTATCAATTCTACCTCTTAAACCACACCTCAAATCCTCTCTCTCTTTTCCTTTTCCACAGCCATGCTCTTTCTCCAGACCTCGACATCAAAGGGACACGTGCACCCCATGTGCAAGCAATTCGCTGTGGTGTAGAAGGGGAAGACTAGAATATCTACTCACACTTACTTGTTTGTTTGTTTTTATGAGGTTAAGCCTCACATAACATGAAATTTACCATTAACCATTTTGACGGGTACCACCCAGTGGCATTGACCACAGTCATGTTTTAATGCACATAATGCAAGAATACCATTGTACTGTGATCATTTGTGAATAATCACACACCTACTGGGAATATGTTGTGATGATTTCTTCACCAAGGAAGGTGTATGATCAGACAGGTGGACACACCTGGCTGCCTGACACATCTCCCAGGGGACAGGCTCCAGAGTATATTCCCAACTGCTTCCACATTTTCTTTGTCAAGACTGCAAAAATGATAACAGGATACTCTCCTCACCCCCCTCCCAGACCTCACACCCTTCAATGGCTCCCCATCCCTTCCAGGAAAATCCCCAAGTCCCATTGCTGGGTGGGAAAGGTGCTTGATGCAGTAGTCTCTGCTCTTTCTGGCACCATCTCTGCCACTCTCATGACTTACCTCCTTCTTCACTACCCAAGACCATCAAATCACTGGTGATTTTCTGAGGACCCAGGCTACGCTAGACCACTCTGTCCTTTCCCACATCATTTCCTCTTTGGGGGATGTCTTTCTTTCCAATGGCTATCTGACGAGACCCCATGGATGCTAAAAACCCTTCCTTGTTACTCCTCTCTGAGGCAGAATTCATTATGCCTGTGCACTGCCACTGTAGCATTTGCCTCTGTGCTGGATGGTACGATGGGCGATTTGGTGGTTAAGAGGGTGGGATCTGACATCAGAAGGACTTGGGTTTGAATCCTGCCTCTGCCATTTACTGGCTCTGGCCCCTTGGGCACGTAACTTAACTTCAGCTTCCTCATCTATGCAACACCCACGACACAGAGTGATGGTATAAATTCAACCACATCGTGTCTGAACAGGATGTAAAGAGTATTCGGTAAGTGGTGGGGATTATCGTTATGGCTATTTTGTTTGTTTACCTTACTATTCAGAAAACTCCTTATAAAATGCATCAATTTCATACCAAGGAGACCTACTCCTGATAAGGCAGAATCCCTTCATTAAAAACAAAAAACACAAAAAACAGGTTAATCCTTTAGTGTACACTTGCAGCAGGTCAGAGAACGCATTTTCTGCCAGCTGTTGAGGGTGGGTCTGTGCGAACATCCCCAGCCAGGCCTCCTTCATTCCCTTTTCCGTTCACTTCCCACTGCTCGCCCACCCAGCAATAACCCACCACCGGCAGGGTGCTGAACGCTCAGGGCTGCATCTTGTCACCATGCTTTTGTATGAGCTCCCCAAGTGCCAGCCCTGGCAGGGGGCACCCGGGGGGAGACTGCCTGCCCCTCTCGGCCAGCATCCCTGTGTTCCCCGTACAGACATCCCCACCCCGTGTCTGGGATGTGAGCAGCAACAAGTCCAAACTACTATATATAAAATAGACCAACAACAAGGACCTACTGTAGAGCACAGGGAACTATATTCACTGCCTTGTAATAAACTATAATGGAAAAGAATATGAAAAAGAATACCCATATATGTATAACTGCATCACTTTGCCATACACCAGAAACTAACACAGCATTGTAAATTAACTAGAAGGAAAAAATAATAAAATGATAAATAATAAAATAAAAAATCGATAACTATCAATAAAAATAATAATTATGATTATTTTTTAAAAAACACAAAAAACAGGTCCCTGGAGGTGGGGCTAGTCACAGATGCCTTCATTCAGATTTATTTCCATCCTCTGGTAAAACATCTGGCACGATGTTTGTTTGTTTGTTTTTCCAGCTGTGCTGTACGGCTTGCGGGATCTTAGTTCCCCCACCAGAGATTGAACCCAGGCCCTCAGCAGTGAAAGGGCAGAGTCCTAATTGCTGGACGGCCAGGGAGGTCCCTGGCACCATGTTTAACGAAAGTACTTCTTCTGCTACAACACCCGTTACACTCAGTTACAGTCAGTTACTTCGTTGTGCATCTTCTCCTGGAGGCTGGAGGCTTTGCAAGGTCGGGGTGGCGCCAGCCCTGTCCACGCCTGTCTCTGCGTGACCTGGGCACATCGTAGGTCCTCCATAAGGATTTGTTGAGGGAGTCCATGAATGAAAAGTCATTACGCTGCAGCTGGGTGAAACCAATTACGAGCCCAAGTTCTGTCATGTGTTAACCTTGCCCTCCTGTGCAACCTGGAGCAAGTTATAATATCTCAGAGCTGCAGTTTCCTCATCTATAAATTGGGAAGCACAGGGCACATCCTCCCATAGGTACGGGGCAGTTTCCAAAGCAGGCTGCAAACTGCAAAGCCCTTTGTGAAAGTGATACTGCCGGGTGTGTTTGGAGCTGGGAGCAGGAAGTGATGAGCGAGGATGACGGAAGAGATGGGGCAAATGCTCTGCACCCAGCGGGTCAGCGGCAGGATGCCCGACCTCAAACACCACCACCCCACCCCCGCTTCTCCAGGAGGAGAAAGTTAGGGCTTTACCTCTACCCCGGGGAAGGGCTGTGTTTGTGGAGCTGTTGTTCCCCTGAGCCAATTTGCTGTGTACTTGGCAAAGTTCTCGAGCCCTCCCTGCAGGGAAGTGATGCATCCTACATCCTCATGCCCTACAGTGGGGAACGAGAGCACAGGAAACACGCCTGGTCCTGTCTGCCGGGACCAGGAAACAAGCCCATGAGGGCAGCACGCGCTGGACCATGAGGGGCTGCATGAGGAAGCCTCTCCGTGAAGGTGGGATGGGAAGGTGTGTCTGGGAATCCTGCAATTCCCTGCTGGGCAAACGGAACAGCTCAGGTGGTAAATGGGTGAGGATGGGCTGGTTAGTGCCAGCTGGAGCTTTACCATCATTCCCAACCACACAGTGGGTGTGGGCAGCCTCCTTTGCCAGGTTGCCAGATTAGGTATGGAGGCTAGGTACAGAGGGAGGAGGCTCGTCTCGGTCCTCACCCAGGAGGACTGTGCAGGATCACAGATGCACAGGTGAGAGTTTCCCCATCTCCACACCCCTCTGAGCACTCTAGCGAGGCCTCTTGCACTCAGCAGGTGCTGTGAATTTTGGTTGAGTGACTAGAAGGATCTAATCTAATTGATACCTCTTTGTGTATGTCTATATCTATTGTTTGTCCTGTGTGATAATGAAAAATAGCTGACATTTATTGCATTTATGCTTACAATGCCCCGAGAAGCACTTTGTATGTATTTATTTATTTAATCCTCCAAAAACCCTGTGAAATAGATACTACTCTTATCCTTGTTTTTACCAGTGTGGCACATGAAGTAGAGAAGTTTAAGAAATTGCCCAAGGTCGCACAAATAATCAGTGATAGATCTAGGGGTCAAACACAAGTATTACTGTTCCAGGGCACATGTAGACTCTCCACACACACACATACACACTTTATTCACATACCTTTGTACGTATGTGTAAAAACAAGTCTACACATTGTGTTTATATTTATATGTAAATCTGTAAGCATAATGTTTATTCCTGGCATGACCATCCCACATGAAATTTTCCTGAGCAGCCCCAAACACACACACGTATATAAAATCATTTTACTGGTAGTAGTAAATTTCAGTAGCGCATAAAGCACACTGAGGGAGGAGAGGGAAGGGGCCAAGATAGTGGAACGACTCATCTCTATTAGAACCAAAGACTTCCAGATTAAAAGGAAATAACAAAGAAAACAATCAAAAGGAAGAAGGGACAAGTCTCAGGCACTGGGTTTAGAAAGTACAGGTAAATGGGTAACAGATCAAGGGGAGGGAGGTATGCAGCCCATCACACACAAGAAAAATTGCTGCGGGAGCTGCTCAGTAATTCATGACTGGAACACGAAGCAGGGCCTGTGGCAGGGAGAAAATAAGAAACAAATAGTGTAGATGGGGATGGAACGTAATTACGGAGCCACTCAATCCACTGGCACCGTTTACCAGAGAATAAGTTGCATACACGAGAATTTGCATATAAATGAGATGCTGAAAGCACAGGAATGGGACAGTGAGAAGACTTCATACATGTTACTAAAGCATGCCAGTGGGGAAAAAAATCGTTCAATTGATACCATGTAGGTTTAACTACATTGCATGACCAAAATAAATTTTAAATGGTGTCCCTGGCTTCAAAACAGGCATGTGGCTTTCAATTCAGAATGCTAACTGATATTCTGTGTAGGTCTATCTCATTCATTTTATTCTTTTTTCTCTTCTTTAAAAAATTTTATTTATTTACTTTTTTTTTTTTTAAAGAAATTCACGTTCTTTTATTTATTTATTTATTTATTTATGACTGTGTTGGGTCTTAGTTTCTGTGTGAGGGCTTTCTCTAGTTGCGGCAAGTGGGGACCACTCTTCATCGCGGTGCGCGGGCCTCTCACCATCGCGGCCTCTCTTGTTGCGGAGCACAGGCTCCAGACGCGCAGGCTCAGTAATTGTGGCTCACGGGCCCAGTTGCTCCGCGGCACGTGGGATCCTCCCAGACCAGGGCTCGAACCCGTGTCCCCTGCATCGGCAGGCAGATTCTCAACCACTGCGCCACCAGGGAAGCCCATATTTACTTATTTTTTAAATTGAAGTATAGTTGGTTTACAATGTCATGTCAGTTTCAGGTGTACAGCACAGTGATTCAGTTATACATACATATATGTGTGTATATATATAAATATGTATACATATATATGTATATATATTCTTGGCTTCATATATTTTAAGTATTACTTTAGGAACAAATATTTTAGAATAAATACTGAAGTATCAGTTCTCCCACTGGTTAAGTGTAATCATTGCATTTTTTTTAACTTTCATGAAACACTCTTTTTTATTCTCTTGTTCTATGCGGCATATAATTCCTAAACGAGACTTTTAAAGAATAATTTCTGTCAGTCTTTCATTGTTGCTATTGACACAAGTTTCCTTTATAGGTAAGACAAATTTAAACTTTATAAATAACCACAAAAACTTCTACAACAGTGAAAATGGTATTTAAAGCATCTGACACCTTACATCTGAAAGTTGTATTGGTGAAATAAATTGTGAAATGCAAATGGATTTTTGTATCAAATGAAACTTTATAGGAATATTTTTAAATAGTGAGGAAACTCTCATTTTCAGTTCGCACATACATTGTCAGACGAGTCACGGTGCTGCTAGCATTGAAAGGCATATCCAAAAGGTGGCGGGGAGTTGGGGAGAGGGATAAATTAGGAGTTTGGGATATAAACACACTACTATATACAAAATACATAACCAACAAGGACCTGCTGTAGAGCACAGGGAACTCTACTCAATATTTTGTAAAAACCTATAAGGGAAAAAAAAATCGGAAAAAATATAGATATATATGTATGTATAACTGAATCACTTTGCAGTACACCTGAAATGAACACAACATTGTAAATCAACTCTACTCCAATAAAAAATTTTAAAAAAGAAAGGCACAGCCACCTGACACAAAGCATCCAAATCACACGACAGAGATGTAGGCCTGAGGCTTGGCCAGGTACCAGCTCAACCTCCCTAACTCCCAGCCACGTGCTTGCTGTGTAACTTGCCCCTCTGTCCCCCTACCTGGACTTACCTGCCCCAGGACAGGAACCTCTCTGCAGGTGGCTACCAAATCAGATGCCCAGGTGGCAGACACTTCCTTGCCAAGCTCAGTGTACTGGGCGGCAGTGGCAGAGAGGGATGTCACTTATCCTACTCTCTCTCTCTGGTCTCAGGGACTGCAGGCCATGCGGTCAGACAGACTGTTTAAGCAGTTCTCTGAGAAGTACCAGGAAAAGCTGCGCAAGGCTGGGGGTGACCAAACTGAAGTTTTCATTATCCCTAAGCTCCTTATACAACTTAAGGACTTACGAGGTCCTATGGCCCAAGAGTGCTTATTGGTTGGTTGGGAAACTCTGTTCTAAGGTATGGAAGCTAAGAGGGGGTTACTATTTTCATACTCCGTAGGCCCTTGGCTGATACACATGTGTTGCTATATCCCTGCATTTGGGGTTTGTTAGTTACTCTTTAATTGTCTTAAAATTTTGCTTTCTATATTTTGACGCTATGTTTGGGGGCACATAAATGTTCCTGCTTGCTTTCATTTTGTTATTGATTATACTTTATACTAATTTATAAAATTATTCCATTTCTCATTATAATTACAATGCATTTTACAGTGAATTTAACTTTGTATGACTATAAATACTGTCCCCCCTGCATCCTTTACGTTTTGCATATTCCTGAGAGTCTTTATTTATTCTTTTAATTTTTATATTTCTTTGTCATTTTGATTTATCTATTAGGAGTCTAATAGCTTAGTTAGAGTTTATGTCATCTTGATTTATCTATTAGGAGTCTAGTAGCTTAGTTAGAGTTTATGTTTCAGCTGGTATTTGCCCTTTAGAAAAGGATTTTCCCCCTATTTACTTTTATTGTCTTAATTAATTTAATTGCCTTTTCTTCTGTTATTTTTCAGGCTTCTCTTTTTTGATATTTCTTGCTACTTCTCTTGTTTTGATATTTCTATATAAATTATGGATTCTTTTCTTTGAAAGGTAGAGATCCTGTTTCAATTCCATTGCCTTTTATTCTCTAAACCTCTTCGTTTTGAAACTGGTGGAAACATAAGCAATATTTACTGTTTTAATTTTAGTAAACGGATATAATGTTTAACAGAGCAGCCTATTAAATAGAACTACTAACTGCACAATAATTTCAGTAATTCTGCTGGGAGTTGATGGTAACTGAGTGTTTACCCCATGCTAGAAACCTGGGCTAAGTGCTTCAACGATGTGACTGGGGATGGGATTCCCAAGACTGAGGGCCTGGCCAAGGCCAAAGGGCTAGCAGAGTTGAAGCTGGAATCTGAACCCCAAGCTGTGTGATTCCGGAGGCCAACCCCAAATCCAAAGGGATGCCCTCAGAAATCTCCTAAGGAACAGACAGTCTCTTCTCCCCCAATGGCCTTCGGCAGCTCCTCCAAGGACGTTCAGAAGGTCCTCTTGGCCAAAGGTCATTGGAAAAAAGCCACTTTGAGTGAATCCACTTCAACTGGGGACCAAAACTTGATACTCAATAGAGAAATAAGAAGTTTGACTATGACTTAATCTTTAAAAATAAAGTGAAAAATTATGAAACTAAGTTTATCTTACATTTATTAAAGTGTAGGTTATAATTGTAATTACATGCTAATTCTTAAGACAAGCAAGAAATAAACTGAGTATTCTTTAGGTGGCTTTTGGGTGCAATATTCCTAAAATAAGAGTAGGATGGCATATAAGGACATCCTTCACGTCAGATAGTTTTATGACACAAGCATAAAGAAAGTGTCTCAAAAAAAAAAAAAGAAGCAACAGCAGCAGCAGCAAAGGATTTATGTTTGCCTAATGCCTCTCTTTATTAATTTTATTTAATTTATTTTTTTACTGTGTTGGGTCTTCGTTTCTGTGCGAGGGCTTTCTCTAGTTGTGGCAAGTGGGGGCCACTCTTCATCGCAGTGCGCGGGCCTCTCACTATCGCGGCCTCTCTTGTTGCGGAGCACAGGCTCCAGATGCGCAGGCTCAGTAATTGTGGCTCACGGGCCTAGTTGCTCCACGGCATGTGGGATCTTCCCAGACCAGGGCTCGAACCTGTGTCCCCTGCATCGGCAGGCAGATTCTCAACCACTGCGCCACCAGGGAAGCCCCTAATGCCTCTCTTAATCCTTGACATTAAAATCATTCTCTTTTGAAATGCCTAAGCGTGGATTTTCTCTTCAATTTTTAACTAGAGAAATTCTGCTAAACTGCATTAGATAATAGTTTTACATGTGATTCGAAGAGCTCTCCAACACCATTTTGATCTGCTTCATGAAATCTTACCGTCTTTTGCAAAATGTGTAATTTCACTTTGCAATTGACTTGCATCGCAAATCCACGGCATTGCATTGTCTTGTTCTGCTTAACGTCTGACAAACGAGGAGGGACAAACTGTATCAGTCTTGGTCCCTGCAGGAAACAGATGGCATACTCACTCAGACGCTATAATTGAGGAGAGTTTAATAAAAAAAAAAGTTTTAAAATGTTGTTGGACAGGGTTAGGGGAAACCAGTAAAGGATGCTGAAGGATATCTGGGTTAGCAACATCAGGAAGCCGTTACCAGCCTCCTCCATTCCTCTAACCGCCTCCTGTGACCCAGGGAGCGTATCTGTAGCTGGCAGGCAGGGATGCTTCGAAGGAGCGGTGATTTACGTAGAAGGACACAAGCCATTTGCAGTGACCCAGCTGAGAGGGACCTGGAGATTAATTACCCTGACATCACTCTTCTACCGTCTTCTGGTCTCCTACCAGTGACACCCACTAGCCAAACCCAAATGGAATCCCGAGAGCAAGGGAGCCCACTGATTACCTTTATAGAATTCAGCTTCTCAGGACACAGAGTGGGAAGAGAGAAATTGGACATAGAGGGACCAATAAAAATATCTGTCTTGCTGACCAAAAACATGTCGATTTCTTGACTCTAGATTCTGATGTTAAGTGAAGAGGAATGTTTGACTGATAACAAGCTTTAAAGGTGCTCAATTTGTTATGGATCTTCTAGTTGTTCAACTTGTGTTTCCTGTATTATGTCATAACTGGAGTGATTTGGATGATTAGTACTGGGTTACTGTGATCTCCTGCCATTTCCCTTCTAAAGGAATGCCGAAGAAAGTCTCCTTCTACTTTGAAGAGAGAAGAAATGGAGTGAGGAGTAAACTGAACACGTGTGTGTATTGGGGACAAATTTGTGTATACATACACACACGCAGAAAAATGCCACCTATACAGCCTGAGTGAATGTATTGAGTCAGCTGGCAATCATGAACATTTCAATTGCTAGGAAATGTTTTCTGGTATTTCGAAGCCAAGAAGCCATATCTAAGTTTTCAAGCCTTAACTGAATCACCAGTTTCATAATCTCACTGGATTGACAGTGTTTAATGAGCAAAATGGAAGTTTTAGACAGGGAATTAAGAGGGAAATCACTCCATTTTGTATCAGACTTTGAATGACTTAAGACAAATCTGAAAAACAGAATTACTTCTGGCTCCTCTTTGAAAACTTTCAGAAGATCTGAGATGAATGGCATCTAGAATAATCATTAAAATCCATTTGCTTCTATACATTCAGAATAATTTCCCTGTTTTTGAACATTCTGATGGTTGATACGGGGCAAATAAGGGCAAAAGGAACAGAACATTTCATCCTGATAAAAAGCTTAGGCCAGGCTACCCTTGCAAACAAAAGTACTTGTTTTTAGCTGGTGAGTCATTTACTTAACTTTCAAAACGTAGCTTACCACTATCTACCCAACTAGGAAACAGACCACTCACTAGTGCAGAAGATTCTTCTTAATTTAATGCTCCTTCAACAAACATTCTGCGAGGCTGACCATGCCTCACGGCCCACAGCCCCCCTGAATACTTGGCCTTTCATCTCTGGAGTCCTGTTGTCCCCTCTGGCTACTGTCTGGGAACCAGGTCCTGGAGCATCTGCACCAGTCTAAGCCCTGTCTTAGCTAGAGTCCCCCAGAAGTAGGCTCTCGAGATAAGGATTCTAGTGCAAATGGTTTCTTTGGGAGATGAAGAAAACACCAGTAGGAGAGTTGGGGAGAGAGACAGGGAAGGGAAGCAGCCAGAAGAAGGAATTATCAAGCCACTGTGGTTAACTGGGACTTAACCTTCTGGGGAAATGACATAGCAACCCATGTAGAACACACAAGTCAGGTTGGGGACTGGAGTATTTATATACCGACTCCTATCTGTCGTTGGTTGAAAGTTGTTTGCTGGAGATACTAGTCATTGGATACTTTCAGTCTGCCAAAGATGAAGGCAAAATGAGATTTGGGAGCCAGAGAAAATCCTCAGGCATAGAAGTGTAGGCCGTGGCAGTTGGATGACAGACGGGCATATTCTAAGGTGGTTAGTTGGGGCCAGAGGGTTGGGGCAGGGCACCAATGGCATCTGCTATACCACGGCTCTCTGTCTCCCATCACTTTCTATCACCATCAACTGTGGGGAATTATGTTCTTGTCTTGGAGCAGTGAGACCTCTACTCTCTCCACCCTGTTTCTCTCAAGAGTTTTGTTGAGGCCTCACATTCTCTAAGTTGTCCTAAAGGCCTAGGCTTTTGGAACACCAAAGTCAGAGATTCATAGGCCTCTTCACTCTCCATTCTGTCATATTTTCACATGGGACAATGGACACAGAACAAACTCTCTGTAAAAGTGGTAAAAGCAAAAGGTGGAAATATTGGAAAGTTTCACATCTCAAAACTTTACTCTTCCATAGACACCACCACTGTTATTACTACCGCAATTAGTTATTTCATTACTATGAGCACAACAGAAAATATCATGAGAAGACTCATGAACACTAGTACTAGTAAGCGTGACCAACTAGAGTCAAATGAAAAATAGTATAGAATCTTTGGCATCTGCATGTGCACAATTCAAACTTGTTTTTTATTAAAATCCCAGAGAGTATTTCTCTCTAGGCTATGATGGAGTGATTTGTAGTAGATGAATGCTTCAGCTGAAAAGAAGTAGAAAAGTAAATATACAGTAAATTTGTTTGAGGGCACTAGGGAGATGCTGGGACAAATGCCAGCATCTGAGGGGCCAAAGCTTTCAAGAAAATGGAAACCCATTGAGAATGCAACCATCTTCATTCCATTCTTCCTCTTAGGACATTTGCTGATACCTGATACAGAGAGAGTAAGGTTGAACTGGGCAGAAGAAGCTTATCAAGAATCAGATAAGCAAAAAAAAAAAAAAAAAAGAATCAGATAAGCCAGAAGAGCTTTTGCTAATCTCACAGGGATGCAAAGGCAAAAGAGGAGTTTGGGGTTGCCAAGGCGGCCAAGACTTGAAGGGCCCAGTATGTAGAAGGAAGAGAAGTTCAGGAAAGTGAGCCTGACACTCCATAGCAGTTTTCCCCTTGAGGCACTTCCTGATTCTTAATTTGTGCAATACAAAAGGCTCAGAAACCGCTACAAAACCAGCTGGAAAATAATGCAGAGGTTTTAGTGGTCTTGTATATCTGCAAAGATAAACATTGTGAGTCTGGCACCCTCTAAGCTCTAGTAAACACCCATGCTCTCAGCTGAGGGTCTGGAGTACATACTAAATGTAGTCTTGAATTAAATATAGATTCAGTCTTGCAAAGTCTATAACATAGCTTTGAACCAAGGATTAAGGTAAACTGCCCATATTTGAGCTATCTATCAGAGATAACATTAATCCTCTCTGAAGGAAGAAAAAAAATCCTCAGTCTCCTCAGTTTTCATACATGATGTTTGACATTTAATTAAAACATGAAGTATATATAAAAGAAGGTCAAGAGAAAAATAGGCAATAAAAATAGAAACAAAGGTGATCAAGATATTTCAGTTACTATACACATTCACATATAGGATGAATGAGTTTGTAAGAGTAGATGATATGGTGAAGAATTTCAATAGAAAATTCTAATATATTAAAGGGAAATTCTAGAAATTAAAAATATAACTGAAATTTTAGGTAGAACACTCTTTGACAAAAATAACAGCAATTAAAAAAAATCTATCTCCTAAAGTAAAAGAAAAAAAAAGGAAAACCAAACAAATGGGACCTAATTAAACTAAAAGGCTTTTGCATAGCAAAGGAAATCATCAATAAAATGAAAAGACAACCTACTGAATGGGAGAAAATATCAATATTTGCAAATGATATGACCAATAAGGGATTAATATCCAACATATATAAATAGCTCATACAACTCAGCACCAAAAAAACAAAGAACTCAATTAAAAAATGGGCAGAAGAACAGAACAGACTTTTTTCCAGGAAAGGCAGATGGCCAACATTGCTAATCAGCAAGGAAATGCAAATCAAAATCACAGTGAGATATCGCCTCACATCTGTGATAGAATGTCTATCATCAAAAAGAAAACAAACAACAAATGTTGGCGAGGATGTGGAAAAAAGGGAACCCTCCTACACTGTTGGTGGGAATGGAAATTAGTGCAGCCACTGTGGAAAACAGTATGGAGGGTTCTCAAAAAACTAATAATAGAGCTACCATATGACCCATCAATTCCACTGCTAGGTACTTATCCAAAAAAAATCCCCACTAATTTGAACCCAGTGTTCCTAGCAGCATTATTTACAACTGCCAAGATATGGAGGCAACCCAAGTGTCCATCAACAGATGAATGGATAAAGAAGATGTATGTATACCACCTAAACACCTCAATTAAAAAGGCAAAGATTGTCAAATGGGATTAAAAAAAATCAAGACCCAAGTATATGTTGCTTACAAGAATCTAATTGAAATGTAAAGACACAAAGAGGTTAAAAGTAAAAGAACAGAAAAAGATAAACCATGCTAATACTAGCCAAAAGAAAGCTTGGATTGGTATATTAAAATCAGATGGAGTCAATTTCAGAGCAAAAACACTACCAAGGACCAAGAGGGTCACTTATAATGATAAACAGATAAACTAATCAAAAGGACATACAATTCTAATATTTATGTTTCTAAAACAGACCTTCAAAATATATAAAGTAAAAATTGAAAGAACTGCAAGGAGAAACAGAGAAATCCACAATTATGGAAGATGATTTCACCACCCATCTATTCACAATTGAGAAAACAAGTATACAGAGAATCAGAATTAATACAGAAGATTTGAACAACCCTATCAATGTAGCTGACCTAATTTACATCAAAGAACACTCCACCCAAAAACAGCAGAATGCATATTTTTTTCAAGAGCACATGGAATGTTTACCAAGATAAGCCATGTTCCAGGTCATAAAACTATTCTCAGTAATGTAAAAAGGGATGAAGTCATCCAAAGTATGCTCTCTAGAATGGCATTAAATTAGAAATAAGTAATAAAAATCCCTAGGAAATCCTCAAATATTTGGAAATTAATAAGAGATTTCCAAATAACCTACGGATCTCAGAAAAAATACACAAAATGAGAAAGTATTTTGCACTGAATGAAAATGAAAACATAACCTATCAAAAATGTTTGAGATGCAGCTAAAGCTATATTTAAAAGGAAATTTATAGCACTGAACACCTATATTAGAAAAGAAAAAATTTTCAAAGACAAAACCTTAAGAAACAAAAATAAGAGGAGCTAATGAAACCTAAAGTAATCAGAAGAAAGGAAATAATAAAGATCAAAGCAGAAATCAGTGAAATAGAAAAACAATAGGGAAATATTAATGAAACAAAAAACTAGTTTTTTGAGAATATCAATAAAACTGACGACGTTCTAGTTAAATTTTTAAGAAAAAATTTTCCCAGGTTATCATCCTTTATTATCTGCGTGTTACGTACACTGCTTCCTTTCTCACTCTACTGTCCTCATTTTTGTCCAAATTCTCAATGCCTTTACTAAAAAAGCTTAACTAGTGTTTTGTAAAGATCATAGCTGAGAAATTGACACTGATACAATCTACTGATCTTATTAAGATTTCTTAAGTTTTACAGGCACTTGTTTGTGTGTATGTGTGCATGTGTGTGTGTGTTGAGTTCTATGGGATTTCATCACATGGGTGGATTTCCATGACCACCACCACAATCAAGATACAGAACAGTTCAATTGCAAAGAGCCCTCATGCTACCCTTACATACCCACAGCTGCCGCCTCCTTACTACTAACCCCTGTTCCTATCTCTAACCTCTGGCAACAGCTATTCCCTTCTACTGTATAATTTTGTCATTTCAACAGTGCAAAATCTGCATATAACATATAGTCGGCCCCCTATATCAGCAGTTGCTCCAAATCTGCGGTTCTGCATGAGAGGATTCAACCAACCTCAGACCAAGCAGCACTGTAGTATTTACTATTGAAAAGAATCTGCAAATAAGTAGACCCATGCAGTTCAAACCTGTGTTGTTCAAGGGTCAACTGTAATTCTTCTGCAGTGAAAATTACAACATAGCATACAGAGAAGTTAAAGAGGACCTAAATAAATGGAGGGATATATCATATTTGCTTTTTACACTATAAAAATCTCATTTTTCCTCTTCAATTCAATGAATTTATATGGGAACAGAAAGGGCCAAGAAGTGTCAAGACACTCTTAAAGGAGAAAGCTGAAGTTCTTACTCATCCATAGATGAATTCCTACGAAACACCTTCATAAGTCCAAACCAGATCTGCACATATACTGCAACTGATTCATGATGAAGGTGACACTGTAGTAGAGTAGAGAAATCATCCTTTTTTTTTCCAAAAGCAGTGCTGGACCAATTAGATACTATAGGAGACAAAAATGAATCTTGACATCTACCTCACACCATACAAAGAAACCTATTCTAGATGAACTGTAGATCTAAATGTGAAAAGTAAACAATAACACTTCTAGAAGAAAACATTGGAGAATACCTGTGTGACATGAGGGTAGGCCAAGACTTCTTAAATAGGATATAAAAAGCACTGATCAAAAAGGAAAACTGGTAAGTTAGACTATTAAAATCAAGAATTTCTGTTCATCGAAGGATACCATTGGGGAGTTAAGGTACAAATCACTGAGTAGAACAAGGTATTTGCAATCCTATCTAACAAATAATTTGATACTCTTACCAATCAATAAGACAAATACAGACAAACTTTGGACAAAACATGTGAGCAGCTCTGTCACAAAAGGAATATGCAAATGTTCAATAAACACATGAAAAAGTACATATGCCATGAGGCATCAGGTGAATACAAACCAAAACCACAAGGAGATACCACTACACATACACTGAAATGACCAAAATTAAAAAGATGGGTGACACCAAGTATTGGCAAGGATGTGGAAAAACTAGAATTCCCAATCACTGCTGATGAGTGTGTAAATTTGTACAACTGTTTGGCAGTATTTACTAACACTGAATATCTTCATACCTTATACTCCAATAATTCTACCTCTGGGTATATCCCCAACAGAAATGTGTACACATAGACACCAAAATGCACATGCAAGCATTGCACGCTTCATGATAGATAAAAACTGAAAACCACCCAAATATCCCTCGGCAGTAGAATAAAACAATAAATTGTGGTATAGTCACACAACACAATTCTCTACAGCGGGGTTCAGCAAACTTTCTCTGTCAAGGGGTAGTGAGTAAATATTTTAGGTTTTACAGGCCACATGATGTCTCTGCTGCATATTCTTGTGTGTGTGTTTGTTTGTTTTTTTATGATTCTTTACAAATGCAAAAGCCATTCTTAGCTGGTGGGCCATACAAGGACAGGCTGGGGTAATTTGCCTGTCCCTGCTCCAGACCACTAGCAATGAATGTGTTACTCTGCATGCAATAACATGAATACATTTCACAAACACAATTTTGCGTGAGAGAACCAATTCACAAACATGTGCATACGTATAATTCTAGACAAACTGCTGTGGATAAAAGTCTTGATAGTGGTTACCCTTAGGGGTAATAGTAATAAAATGATGAAAGCAGACACAAATAGGGCTTCCGAGGGGGTGGCAATATTGTTTCTTGATCTGGGTAGTGGTTACACATGATTCGTTTGGGGAAAATTCCTTGAGCTACTTATGATTTGTATCATTTTCTGTATGTATGTTATACTTCCAGAATAATTTTACTTAAAAATACTACAGGGCTTCCCTGGTGGCGCAGTGGTTGAGAATCTGCCTGCCAATGCAGGGGACACGGGTTCGAGCCCTGGTCTGGGAAGATCCCACATGCCGCGGAGCAACTGGGCCCGTGAGCCACAACTACTGAGCCTGCACGTCTGGAGCCTGTGCTCCGCAACAAGAGAGGCCGCGATAGTGAGAGGCCCGCGCACCGCGATGAAGAGTGGCCCCCGCTTGCCGCAACTGGAGAAAGCCCTCGCACACAAAGACCCAACACAGCCAAAAATAAATAAATAAATAATTTTTTAAAAATACTACAAAATCATAGAAGTCCAGTTTTTTCCCCACACAATCTACTTTCTTCTCATTGCCATTTTTTATGTTTCTTTTCAGCTATCTTAATTAGTAAGAACCTTAGCCCACCCAAGTTTCCACTTCCATCTAAAAAGTTTGCCAGTGGTCCAAAACACTGTGTTAGTGACTCATGGTCACTGTAATGTTACTAAATAAAAGTACCCCAAATATTGACTTCTGTGTCATGAGTGAGGTGGGAGAGAGAGAGAGAAAATGAGACCGAGTCAGAAAGAAACAGCATAGCGCTTCGAGGGGAAGTCACCCCAACTACAAAAGGACAATGGTTTCACCATCTGGCCTGCGGTCATTCTCCCTGATCATAACACATTTCAGTAGAAGAGAATTAAGAACACAGTTTAGCCCAAACCAGAAAGACTCACTGAACATGTTTTTCTCATTTGCGCTTTATCTTAAACATTTGTAAAGATTTAGCAGCGTACCACAGCAAGTCTTTTTAATCCACATTCCAGTAAGAGAGATTTCACAAACGCTTCTCAAGGACGTTTTTATTTCCAGGCTTCAACAGAGCCAAGTTACTTCAGTCTCTCAGGTGGCTTGGGGAAACCTTAAGATCATGAACTGCAAAAGGACACACAAGAAGGTGACTCGTCTGAGTGGGGAGTCTTCATGCCTGTTCCATCGTTCTACCAGGATGGGGATGTGAGGGCAAGCCCCAGCGTCTGGACACCAGCAGAAATACAAGAATGGTCAATGTTATCTTCCACTGTCTCAAGTCTGGTTTGAAAAATTCATATGGACTGACTTTGTTCTCAATTTGTAGTTGAGCTGTTACGCAGTAAAGTTGGGTTTCTTAGGAAAAAATGAGGCTTTAAGAAAAAAGGGAATGACTGTGGGGTATTAAGAGTGGATCAGCCTTGGCGGCAAACTGATTGTGTTAAACCACCTATATCATGAAGTGGCAGGCATTTGTAGTTCTAGGGAAAGATTTACCTTCCTCACCTGAAGCACTTCAGGTGTGTGTCACCATCTGTGGCCCTAGAGAATATTTTATCTGACATTGTGGTATCCCATACAAGATGTCCTACAACTAGAGGACACGTTTCAGGGCAAAGAAATTGGGACTATGGGATCATGGCCCAGAATTCACTGGTCTCCCCTATGTCCCATTACCTAGCTAGAGCTGTCTTGATAGAATGGTGCAATGGCCCGCTGAAGGCCCAGACACGTTCAGGATGAAGTATAAACCTTAAACCAGCTGCTAGTATATGGTACCATCACCTCCAGAATTTGGGAAACCAAGGATTGGAGGTAGAAGTGGCTTCTCTCACTGATACACCAGACAACACCTGAAGGAATTTGTACTTTCTGTTTCCACAATTTTGGTTCCAGATGGTTTAGAGTTAATAGTATTCAAGGGAGGAAGACTTCCCCTGGGGCCACAGTCATGGTTCTGCTCTGTTGGAAGGTCTTCTGGTCGTTTTGGCCTTCTCCTGTCATTGAACCAGTAGAAGAAAGGGGTCACTGTGTTGTCTGGGGTTCTGATCACCAAAAGGGAGGTTGGGTAACCACTACAGAACGGGGGCAAGAAGAATTATGTCTGCAATCCAGGAGATGCCCTGCGGTGCCTTGTCCTCCTCACTTGCCCAGTAGCTCTGGACAAAAGAGAAACTGTCAACTGATCAAGGCAAGACCACCAAGGAATCAGATTTTGCAGAAATGAAGATCTTGTTGACGCTGCCCCCATCCGCCGTCCAGCCAAGATGCTGGCAGAGGGAAGGGGGCACATGGAATGCATGGTGGGGGGGAAAGCTATGTTATAACTTAGGCCTGTGACCAGCTACGAAAATGGGTACTGTAGCATCTGTGCGTCTGTTGATGAATTGCTGTTACCCTTGTTTTCTGTCCTCATGTGAAATTTACTAGCTGTGCTAATGCTTTTGATTTTGGAGGGAGTGTGGCTAAATTGGCCCTGATACCATCACCAAGAGGACTATATGTGCCCTTGGTTGAGGATACCAATTATTCCTCAAAGAAAAAACAGTGAGGAAGCTAAGAGACAAAGAGGGTGAAGTCTTCTGGTTACTTCCCATTGTCCCTCCAGATCTACTCTGCACCCTTCCTCTGCCCACTCTGTGCCCGGGGAGGCTGGCCTGTACAGACTACACTAACAGCCGTACCTGCCTTCTGCCTTCGGGTTGATGTGGCCAGTGAGAGGTACCAAAAAGGTATCGGAGGTGGGAGAAGGGTGAGGTGGGGGTATTTTCCTGCCAACCCCCTGCATACTGCGTTGCCTTGGCTTGGGTGTACCCCTCCATGGAAGGCCACATATTCTATCAGGCAGCCGTTTCCACATAACACTGCTTTCCCTGGGTTCTGCTCAGGCTTAAGTGTGGAACTGACTATTTCTAGTACTTCTGCTCTGGCTTCTGTTGATTTCCCTATACTCTGCACAGATCTTTATAAATAGCTCCTTTATTAAGTCATCCAGCTACCCAGTTTGCACGTGCTCTCTGTGTCCTGACAGGTCCCTAACTGATGTATAGATTGACAGTTTCCTGCCCCAATCTGGGGATGCCTGGGTCTGAGGTAAGGTAGATGGGACTGCAGCCCCAATGCCATTGCCATCGTTTGCGTCTCCCTTCCTTCCAATCAGACAAGGACCTGAAGAACCAGATGTCTCCACCCAACCCGCACATCCCCTACCTCCTATCTGGCCTAGAGCTTCTTTCTGTGGTCCTATCCATCCTTGGTTTCCCTTTATGACTAGCATCCTGCCCTGAGATCCAGCCCACCTGGCTCTTAGACCCTGCCTACCTCTCACCACCTCCGTCTCCAGCTCCTTGGTTCCAGGGTCCCACATCTCCCGCTCTAGATGCCGCGGGCAGATGTCTGGGAACTAGGACTCAGCCTCCCTCTGCTTCCCCTCGGCTGCCTGATTGGTCACTTAGAGCTAATTGTTTCTACAACTAGAACCACTGTACCCAGCCCACCACGATGCCCGACCACCAGCTGTACTTCCTGAGCCAGGTCAGCCTCTGTCCCTTCCACTTCCGGCCGCTATGTCTTGGCCTCTGCCTGGCCCCAAATATTTCACAATGTGTGCCCCTCAGCACACCCGCCCCTGCCCCCCGACTCTCGCTCTCTCTCCAAGGCCTGACAATCTACAGCACCAAACTGCACATAGAAGTTCCTCAATAAATAAAATGACCTGTCAGGAAGTATTCTGTAAACTGTAAAGTCTCAGAGACAAAATGCAATTTTGATTATATGCTGAATAAAGTAACTGACCAGTGTGCACGTAAAAGTTTTGATATTTGAAATAATCTTTTATGTAATTAATATTTGTAATGTGACAGTGAAGAAAACCACATATAATTACCTTTTATAAGTGTCATTTTTTTTCCTTCCTAAAGATTCACTAGGAAAAAGCCTACCTTTAAATCCGTGTGGAAATGGTGGAAACATTCCGCCATGCTCCCTGGGATGAGCTGGAGACCACAGTTCACTAGGAGTGTGGTGTATAACATTGTGTGTGTGTGTGTGTGCGTGTGCGTGTGCGTGTGTGTGTGTGTGTGTGTGTGTGTGTGGCGGGGTTTCTCCACCACCACCACCAAGCAAGCAATTCTCTGAACACCAGCTGGGTATCCTTCAGTTCAACTCAATTCTGACACTATCTACGTGGAGACGGCCTCAGGTTCCACAGGCTAACAGCCCAGTCTCACAGGACCACCCCGACTTCAGATACCCATCCCAGGCCCAGGCTGTCACCTGTGCTTCTGACCGACTGGCTGCAAGTCAGAGGTTCCAACAAACGCCTCTTCGGGACTGATTAATTTGCTAGAGCAGCTCACAGCACTCGGAGAACCATTTTACTTACTAGATCACCAGTTTATTATAAAAGGATGTAACTCCGGAACAGTCAGAGGGAAGAGATGCCCTAGGGCAAGGGATGGGGAAGGGGTGCGGAGCTCACATGCCCTCTCTGGGACCACTCTCTCCCCTCATCTCCACGTGTTCACCAACCCAGAAGCTCTCCGAACCCATCCTTGTGGGTTTTCAATCATACAAGCATGACTGATTAACGCATTGGCCATTGGTGACCGAACTCAACTTCCAGCCCCTCTCCCCTCCCCAGAGGCCAGGGAGTGGGACTGAAAGTTCCAACACTCCAAGCACAGGGTTGGCTCCCCTGGTAACGAGCCCCCATCCTTAGGTTCAGTCCAAATTGTACCTCATTAACATAAAAAAAGACACCTTTATTGCTTGCATCACAAGAAATTCCAAAGGTCTTAGGACCTCTGTGCCAGAAAAAGGACGATGACCAAATATGTATTTCTTCTTATAAATCACAATATCACACATGTATTAGCTCGCTGAATTCAGATAACCTGCTGAGATATGCTCTAACATCTCCATTTTATAGATAAAGTAACCAAGGCGCAGAGGGAAGGAGTGACAACTTGCCCAAGTTCATACAGTCTGTAGGTGGGGTGCCAGGATTCAAGCTCCTGACTCCCGAGTCATTGGGTTTTCTTAATGCTTTTACTTTTGTAGATAAAGCTAAGGGAGTGAATCACCTGTTAGATTTTTGCTATCCAGGTCTGAAACACTTAATAGTTTATCTTTCAATAACCTAAACCAGCTACTGTGATATTAACTAGAAGTAGGGTGACCAACCATCCCAGTTTGGCCACCAGGGTGGTTGGTCATCCTTAAAAGTATGCTATTTAAAAGGAATAAATTTACCTCTGTGGACTTTGACCAATTTTACTTTGTTTTAACAAAGTCACCAGGATAACTTTTACATGTTGTCTCTGGCATCCATTAATAACTATCAAACAACAGTTGCTGATAGGTAGAGAGGCCCTCACTTGTTTTTTCATTAAGCAGTGGCTTTCTTCCCAGGCATCCTGAGATGGTCTTGCTTTGTTGTTGAGTGGAGGAGAGGGGGCGAAGGGATCCCCTAGCCCACTGAGGGGAAATGCAGGCACAGCTGGGTGGAGGGAGAACTCCCCCTGGAAGGGACAGGCCTCCAGGGATTGTGGAAATCTTCCAGGAGGTCCAACCTTTCTGACCTGCAGGGTTGCTCTCCAGGTGCAGGCCTGGGAGAGGACAGATCAGTCAAGGCCCAGAAGACGCCCACATGTACCACCTGCATCTGTCAGACGGTACACACTGGGCTAGCCTTTCATTCTGCAAGAGATTCGAAAACTCAGTGTGCACAGCCAGCGCCTTGGACGTCTTCGTAGTAATTGGTTGATTGCCATCGGCTCTCCCACCTCTTCACCATGCGGCCTCAGAGGGTTGTTCCCATCATGTCTTTAGCTTTCTCTGTCCCTTGGCCCCCTGCTAGAATCTTTTCCTTGAGCAACTGGGGAAACACATTTATCCCAGTCTCTCTGGTGAGATCTGACTGCCTCGGTCCCCTGTGCCATCTCATTTTCTGTGAGTTCAGCGTCCTGGGCAGGAGAAAAGCACCCCTTGCTTGCTCTTTCTGTTTTATCAGACCAGGCAACAGTCACACAGTGATATGACAAGTGCTGGAGGGCACTCATTCCCCGAGCCTCCCTTCACACCCGCTAATGATCTGCCCAGTCTGGGCTGAGGCATGTAGATTGGCAAAAATAAATCCTAATGGGTGATCATCTCAAGTGGCATCAACAAAGCCACACTCAGGCAGAAAGGGGTATGCAGGTGGCACGGACTGTATGGATGGTCTGTAACCAGGATGCTTTTGAACTCAATTCTTGCTTAAGAGTGAGCCGATAAACAATCGAGAAATGAATAGCCTGGGATTTGAGATCATTTGTGTAAAATTCCATTTGCATAGGGGGCTTCCCTGGTGGCGCAGTGGTTGAGAATCCGCCTGCCAATGCAGGGGACACGGGTTCGAGCCCTGGTCTGGGAAGATCCCACATGCCGCGGAGCAACTGGGCCCGTGAGCCACAACTACTGAGCCTGCGCGTCTGGAGCCTGTGCTCCGCAACAAGAGAGGCCGCGATAGTGAGAGGCCCGCGCACCGCGATGAAGAGTGGCCCCCACTTGCCACAGCTAGAGAAAGCCCTCGCACAGAAATGAAGACCCAACATAGCAATCAATCAATCAATCAATCTTAAAAAAAAAAAAAATTCCATGTGCATAAAAAGAACCTGTGTACCAGAACCAAAACTCTGGTTGTTGTGGCCGACTACATCCTCCCAAGTGGCGATCACTAACACAGAACTCTGCCTCATTTCCTGACGTTTACACATCTCTTCTGCATGAGAAATCAGTTCTGAAGTCCAAATAGCTCCTCAGGTAAAAAATATTCTAAATATGAAATGAAATTTTATTTTCTCCCGATCTCTAGAGACAAAGCGGCACCAGTTCAAGAGAGACACAATTCAGTCATTTAAAACTCCAGTCTTAATCTAGCATCACGCTGTAATAGTACAATTCTTCCTGGGGGTAAACGGAAGCATGCTTTAAGGTCCCAGCTTATAATTATTTTACCATTAGAAGCATAACCATATTTCGAAAACCTGGTGTTTACTGTTCTGATCTATTTCCTTCACTCCCCACCATCAGCGGGTTCCCAGTTAGAGCGATGAGCCTGGAAGGAAATGAAGGCCTTTCTAAGAACTAATAAAAGACCATCTCTTCCGCAAGTGGTGTTTATATTATGTTTGCCATCGTTTGCTGGAAGACACTCTAGGAAATGGGAAGGAGATTATTACACAAGAACACATCTTGTAGGGGAAAATAAAGATGGGCCCATAGATTCTGTGTCCTATCCCAGAAACTGGGCAATGTGGTTCCAAGATGCTCAGTGATGTTCTTTTATTTTGCTTTGGAGAGAGAGACAGAGAGGAAGCAGCTTGGCCCTGGGAAACCGGCAGTATTGTACTGGGCCTGGCATGGCACTGAGGACAATTGCTTAAGAGCTCACAGTTAACTTAGCATTAAACATATGATGAAATATGGTATCGCTTGTACGTGGAATCTAAAAAAAAGGGTACAAATGAACTTATCTACAGAACAGAAATAGAGTTACAGAGGCAGAAAACAAACTTATGGTTACCAGGGGGTAAGGGGGTGCCGAGGGATAAATTTGGAGATCGGGAATGACATATACACACTACTATATATAAAATGGATAACTAATAAGGACCTACTGTATAGCACAGGGAACTCAGTACTCTGTAATGGCCTATATGGGAGTAGAATCTAAAAAAGAGCAGATATATGTATATGTATAACTGATTCACTTTGCTGTACACCTGAAACTAACACAACATTGTAAATCAACTCTACCCCAATAAAAATTTAAAAACAAAAAAACAAAAAACGATGAAAAGGAGTCCTGACATTGCTTGACCAATTCACCAACCTAAAAAGGAGATGGAGGTTTCCTTTTTGTCGTTTTGCTTAAGGACCCGAGAGACTACACGAGAATACTCGGTGACCCCGCTGTATTTAAGGAGTCCAAATGTAAGGAGTGTTAAAAGGATACAGTCTAGTGACATTCATCTGTGGGCTTATTTCTTCCCTGCTCACTCCTCTTTCGTGAACTCTTCATAGCTCTGCTCTGAACCAGCAAGGTGGTGGGACAGCTCTGGGGGACGTGAGGATGGCATAGAGACCAGGGGGTGGCAATGGATAGACCAGCCCCTCTGTGTCTCAGGCTTCCTTCCCTGACCCTGGGAAGTTTCTCAAACAAGCCCCGCCTTCCCACGCAGCCTCCTCCTGCTCCAAATGCCCAGGGCCTCCCTCGCCCAGATCTCCGGCTTCCTGCGACCACAGCCTTCCCAGCTCCAGGCTAAATCCCATGACAGCCCCGCTCTGCCCTGACCTATGTGCCTTGCCAGCTGGAATCTCTTCCCCCACCAGATCTTCACTGTGACATTCGTTCCACCCATAAACCCAGAATACTGACTTATTGGCTAATACGTTAGGAAAGGACAAACCCAGCACCGTTTTCAACCCCAATACTAGGCGGCAGCGGTGCCAACCTACCCTCTGGCTCTGCTTCCCCACGCTGGGCAAAATACCAGTCATTGTCGATTACTATACGCCGATGCTCAAATCTTTCTCAGCACAGCCCTCCCAGCGGCCGCTAGCTACTGCTGTGAGTTAGCAAGCAAGATTGCTCAGCAAATAAGTATTTGTTGAAGCCTGTCATGTACCAGGTACCTCTCCTAGGCCCTGGGGACACAGCAGAAAACGCAACAAAGGATATGCCCTCATAGGAGACAGATAAATAGGTATATAATTTAACATCAGACAGGGAAAATAATGCATTGAAGGAAGATTAAAGCAGAAAAGGACATGGGGTTTCCTGGGGGAGTGAGGAGGAGGCGCTGTTTTGCTAATGGTGGCCATCTCTGACCTTTGGAAGGGAACATTTGAGTGGAAGGGAGGGAGAGAACTGTCCCTGCAAACACGTGTGGGGAAACGTATTCGAGGCGAAGGGAATAGCGAGTGCAAAGGCCCTGGGCTGGGAGCCAGCAAGCGAGCCGTTTGCCAGCCGCGTGCAACAGCCTGGCCCCAAGCGCCCTTATTCCGTTTTCCACTCTCGCCAATCATTGCAAATCATTGCTCACCTGTGCAAGAGCTGTTCCTTCTCACCGTTGTCTCTGGGCGTGGGGTTACAATAAAGTGCTCGAAAAGCCTTGCTTCTGTAGCTGAAATCCCTCGCAGAGGCTGCAGGAATTCAGAGGCTTGTATGTAGATTAAGGGAAACAACCCCCTGTTTTGCTTTCTGGCTGAATGTTGACCCTTTTTATTCATGCAAGGAGCTCAATTAGTCACAGAGAAGAGGCCAGCTGACCTAGTGGATATTTTCTTCTGAATCCTCAGGGAGATTTTGCCCCTAGGATTCTTAACACGTTTCCCTCTACCAAGTCAAGTCAATTCTTCTTGACTAACTTTCCCTCCCTCTCCTCCTCCCTCCCTCCCTCTCTGTCTCCTCACCCACATCCTACCTGGTGCCCAACTTTGGGGTAGTGGGACCTCCCAGCAGGGCTTGGTGGGTGTGGCTTCCCCTCCCCGGCACTAATGTGACCTGTTAACTGCCAAGTGGGGGTCCACGAGTTCGTCCTCACCTCCTTCCTGGGGGGACCCTCCAAGACGCACCTCTGAGACCCCATCCACCCTCGTCCGCTTTGCCTCCTCTTCTAGGGCTGGGTTTGCGGGCTTGTATTATTGAAGATTGATCTCAGGTGAGCGCTGTTAATTCCTACAAAGTGAATACACCCAGGCTGTGTGTGGCCTTGGCTTCTTTAAGGTGATGACGATTTGTTACCATGTTGCCAGATCCACTGAGTCATTTGCATATTTTCTGGTGATACTATTGGATGATGGAGGTCTTTGGGTCTGTGTTGGCGCAGTAAGACATGGAGGTGGATTATTACATCGAACGTTTCTCTCCAGCTCTGAGAACAAACTACAACCAAAGCTCCAAATTCTGAGTCCTTATGCTCCTGCCAGGGCTGGAATGTCACCCTTTCCCATTTCGTCTGTGCCTTCAGACATCTCTCCTCTGATCTTTCCTATATCTGAAGAATTGGGATTGAACTCATACTTTGCTTTCTGTTTTATTCAGTGTGGGCTAATTATTCAGATAAACGAAACACAACAAAATCTGAGCGGCCTAAAACAACGATGATACAATTCTTGCCCATGTCACAGGCCACATGGGTCGGGCAGCACTTCTCCGAATGGTGACCCAGGAACGAAGGACCTTTCCTTGTGGCACAGCTGTCTTCAACCCGTGGCCTCCAAGGGCAGCATGGAAGGGCAAAGAGCTTGGAGGATCCCACTGGATGTTCCAGGGGCCGGGCCTGAGAGGGGCACACCTAGTTGTTTCTGACCATCTTTCCTCGGCCAGAATCACCTGGCCCTACTTATCTGCCAGGGACGTTGGGAAATGTAGCTGAGCTGCCTGCCCAGGAAGAAAAGAGACCCATCTGGGGCGGGGGTGGGGTTTGCACAAGCACTAGCTCTGCTCCATTCTTTGCTGCCTTACTTTGTATTTTGTCTCTATATTTCCAACGGTGCAAAGAAGTAATAAGGGACCTCAGAGCTTTAACTCAAGTATCTCATTTCACAGATGAGGCAAGAGAAGCAAAATGACTTGCACGGTGCAGAGTTTAGACAAGAACTATGCTCTCCAGATCCTTTGTTCCCTTCCTTCCTTCCTTCCATTCTTCCTTCCTTCCTTTCTTCCTTCCTTCCTTCCTTCCTTCCTCCCTCCCCCCCTCCCTTCCTTCTTCTCTTTGGGTTATTTATTTATTTAGGTATAATTTACATACAATGCGCCATCTGATGAGTTTTGACTACAATCGCATAATCACAGTCACAACATGCAGAATATTCTCATCACACCAAGAAGTTTCCTCTGGCCCCTTTGCATTGTTTCCTCCCCTAACTTCTTGGCCTCTAAGAACCACTTAAAAAAAAAAAAAAAACTCCTGCTCTAGAGCTCACAATTCTTCCTAAGCATTCTACATAATTTTTACCTGACCAAGAAGCTATATATTCACTGAGGTCAAGAATTAGGCCTCTAATCCCAGGTTCTAGAACAATGCTGGACACAGAACAAATTCTAACAACTGATCAGAGGTGAAGATGGTACAACTTTTCCTCTTCAAACAGGTTCCATTTGAACCTGTCATATGGGCCTTTCTTATATGGAGGGAGGAGGTAAAGGAAGGCGTATGGCCATATTTCACAAATCTAGGATGTCTGTGACTGAAAGATCTACTATTATTTTACATACCACTGAAAAAGGACAAAGAAAAATGCTGTCAATTAACATGGGCCAAATGCTTTCTTATCACTTAAAATTATTATTTTATAATTATTAGTAGAGTTTAAATAGGTTTAATGAGATATAGATTTTTATCATTGTAAATATTAATGAATGTTACCACTTTAACCATTTTTAAGTACACATTCACATCGTTGTGCAGTGATCACCATCCACCTCCAGAACTTTTTCATCTTGCCCACCTGAACCTCTGTACCTATTAAACAGTAACTCCCCACTTCCGCCCAACCACAGTTCCCATTATTCAACTTTCTGTCTCTCTGAGTTTGACTACTCTAGGATCTTGTATAAGTGGATTCGTACGGTGTTTGTCCTCTTGTGACTGACTTATTTCACTTAGCGTAATGTCTTCAAAGTTCATCCACATTGTAGCACGTGTCAGAATTTCATTACTGTTTAGGGCTTAATAATAGTCCATCGTATGTATAGACCACATTTCGTTCAGTCATTCCTCTGTGGAAGGACCCTTTGGTTGCTTTTCGGCTTTTGTGAATAACGATGTTATGTTTTGCACATGGATCGTTTGATATGAAGACTCTGCTGTAGTCTAGCCCCCTCATTTGGAAATTACCATTTCACAACTCAGGTGGGCAAGGAATACACAGCCTACCCATTCAATGAGACTAGAGCCCTTTTCATCCTAGACCCTCAGGGCACAAATAATAGTACTGTCCCAACAGCTGGAGGAGGCACAACGGGTTCACACCAGCGGGAGGGAGGTGGAGATGCGCAATCCTGCGGTTAGGGTGTCTGCGGATCCTGTTATTCCAGGAGCGGGGGCTCTTCTGGTCTTTTATTGAAAAAAAAAAGGCCTCTATGGAAGAAACCCTGAGGGTCTTTTTCAGCCATGAGGGGGCAGAATGGACATTGCTTGTACGCCGAAGAGATTTGGTTGTGCTCTCTGATGTGTGATAGGTTTCTTCCTTGGTCTTGACATAACACTTTTGGAAAAGGTTAACCCTTTAATTCATCCCTGAATACTACTCTGGGTTTCCTTATTGTGGGCAGGATCATGAAGAAGTATGCCATCTGGGACTTGAAAGTCTGAATTACTCCTGAGAAGTGAGAAGGGAATGATAAGGTAGAAACACCCAAAACAATCATGGAAGCAAAGAGAAAGTTCCCAGAAGAGGGAAATTTAGAAAATTCATTAGACTTACAGTGAATTTATCTTCATCATTTACTTAAATTTTTATAATTGGAAAATATAATACATATAGATTGGTAGAAGTACATAAAAACATAAATTTGAGGGCTTCCCTGGTGGCGCAGTGGCTGAGAATCTGCCTGCCAATGCAGGGGACACGGGTTCGAGCCCTGGTCTGGGAAGATCCCACATGCCGCGGAGCAACTAGGCCCGTGAGCCACAATTACTGAGCCTGCGCGTCTGGAGCCTGTGCTCCGCAACAAGAGAGGCCACGATAGTGAGAGGCCTGTGCAACGTGATGAAGAGTGGCCCCCGCTTGCCGCAACTGGAGAAAGCCCTCGCACAGAAACGAAAACCCAACACAGCCATAAATAAATAAATAAATAAAATTAAAAACAAAACAAAACAAAACAAACAAAAAAACCCATAAATTTGCTGTAAATGTAATTATAAAGTTGCTTAAGTCAATAATTAGAATCTAGGTAGCCGCCTAGAGACCTACCCCTGGGCTCCGCTCCCCATTAGCACCCAGCTCGCCTTGCTGTGAACCTCAGCCTGAGGCCCTGGGCTCCAGGCGTGCTGCTTCATGGGTGCCAGCTGTGAGGTCTCTTGGAACCCTACTCTCAAATGGATCCCAGGCTTGGGATTTAATGCTCTGCTCTCACCATCTTTAAATTCTTAGTAATTCTTTGAACTCGTGTTTTACAAGCAAAGTCCAATGGGGTATGCACATGAGCAGAGAAGATATATGCAAGAAAGGAGGGGCATCTCTCCTCTCAACCACATGCTGCCTAGCAGCTAAACAACATAGAGATTCCAGTAGTAAAGAAGGATGGCTAGTGGCAAGGTAATCAGCAGTGCCCACCACCCCAAGCCAATGAGACCCTCCATCGTCTGGCCCTGCCTACCCAGCCTCATCCATTGCCATGTCTCTCTCCCATTCTCTTCTTCAGCTACACTAAATTTCTCAGCCTGCCAGACTCTGACTTTGTTTTGGGTATCTTCTCATGCTGTTCTTTTTTTACCTGGAACCCTTTTTCCACTGAAGCACCTACCCCCAGGCCCCAATATGCATGCACGTGCACACACACACACACACACACACACAGACTTTACCTGGTTAACTCTGGCTCATTCTTTTGAGCAGTAGTTTAGGCCAGGAGTGGGAAGCAGGCAGCATCTGGTCTACTGATACGTTTTGTTTGTTTCCCTTAGTGTTTTTATATTTTTGGATTAGTTCTGGACATTTAAAAATAAAAACCCAGCTTTTTAATAGTTCTTGAAAACTGGGGACACTGGTCTCCCGTGGTCGCAGGACACCATTCACTTAAGCCGAGGGCAGTGGCCCACTGTAGGTAAATAAGGCATGCTCTCTCTAGTTCATTCAGCCCCCACCTGGCTGGATTGACTCATTTTTCTAGCCTGCTTGGCCCTGCAGCCATTTGAGGTTGACAGTCTTGGCTTAGACTTCCCCTGCCAGCCCACTCCTAATTTGGATTGATTTTTGGGGGGATGTTTACAAAGCCCTCTTCCCTGCCCTAGTCAAAGCACTATCACACACTATTGTAACCACCCATCTTCTTGTTGGCTCCCTCAATACTCCCTTAGATTAGAACTGCCTTAAAGGCCATGAGTGTGTCTGTCTTGTTCATGGTTCTGGCCCCATCACCTGGCCCAGGGCCTGGCAAGCGGCAGGTGCTTAATGAACATACAGATGAAAGTGAAAAGTAAAGAGTCTAGTGTTTGTCTCAGAAGAGCATTTAGACCCTATTTGTTTAACCTGCAATTACATGTTCATTCAAGCAGTATCAACTGACTGCCCATTTTAGGTCTGATAGTGTGCTCAGGGCTGGAGGTGGGAGGTAAAGAAGTCAGCCTTGAACCTCAGTGAGCTCATAGTCTAACAGGGAAACCAACAGAAATATGAAGATTACAGTGGAGGTGATAAATTGTATCAGAGAAGAAGGTAGAGGGGCCCTGGCGTGTAGTTGACTAATTAATCTTCAGCGGTCCAGAGAATCTATGTCTGGGTCCCAGCAGGAAACAGAAATCATGCCAGACGGTTCAACTGAAGAGTTTAGTGAAGGGACCAGTCACAGAGCTGTGGGCAGGGTAAGAAACAAAGAAGGGTCTGTTGAAACAAAGCAGGACCTTGTGGGGCCCTCCTAGTACAAATCCATTCTGTGTCCCCCTTTTCTTGTTTGTAGGAAATAAGCTTTATTCAGCTTCCTTGACCTTCCCTGAATTCCAAAGGACAGATTCAAAAGTTGCTTACCAGGGAAGGGAGGGAATAAGAAACAAGGGAAAAGCAGCCAAAGGACAATAGTGCAGTGATGGGGTAGGGTTCTGGTTCCTCCTCAAGGACTATACGTAACGATACCTTTGAGTTCTTCTATAGGAACTAAGACCCCCACCCAGGTGGAGGATGGTAACTTCTGGCTGAGCACCAGATTCCTGGAGCACTGCCCTGTCACCTCACCACCAGCCAATCAGAAGAAAGTCTGCACACAGCGGAAGAGAATGAAGACTCTGACCCCCTCCCCAAATGATTCTCTCTTTAAAAACTTTCATGGTCGAGCAGAATCTTCAGAGTTGGTTTTTGGACACGAGTCCACCTTCTCCCCAGGTTGCCAGCCTCCTGAATAAAGCAGCCTTTCCTTTCCAACCAACACAGTCTCTCGAGTATTGGCTTTCAAGCAGTGAGCAGCCAAACCTGAGTTCAGGAACACTGTTGTTGCAACACTGGAAGCCATTGTTCTCCAAGGGCTGAGGGGCAAGAAGAGGAAATGGTACCATTGGAGCAAAGAAGAGCTGGAGTTCTAGGGGCCTGTTCAAAAGGAGAAACCTGGCACCAATGTAAGCAGATAGGGCAGGGGGTCCCCAGAGAAAAAGAACCAGGCATAGTTTTCTTGACATAAGAAAAGCCATTTTGATCTAAGCCATTTTGTGACCTAAGCCTGACTACAATGCTTGCCCTTGAACAGGACTCAGTAATCAATGATCT
This sequence comes from Balaenoptera musculus, assembly GCF_009873245.2. Taxonomy (NCBI): domain Eukaryota; kingdom Metazoa; phylum Chordata; class Mammalia; order Artiodactyla; family Balaenopteridae; genus Balaenoptera; species Balaenoptera musculus. Next base: position 6,811,233 of record NC_045797.1, on the reverse strand, counting down.
TAAGGGAAGTGAGGGAACACAGGGACAGAGGAAAAGCAGTCAAGAAACAATAGTTCAGCAATAAAACTGAGTCCTAGTTCCTGCTCAAGGAATATACATAACAATCGGATACAGTCTCTGAGTTCTGCAAGAACTAAGCCCCCCTCCATCCCCTGGTGGAGGATGGAAGGATGATGTTGACCCTCTTGACTTCAATCAACTAAAGTTTGGACTCTGTCGACCTTTGCCCTAATTCTATGTTGAGTTCTCTGCTCAAGCCCCTTCATGAATATGCATGTACCTTAGCTTAAAACTTTCCCATTTTTGCTGTTAGGGCAGACACTGCTTTGGGAAAGATCCCCGGTGTTCTCCTTACTTGCCGCAAGTAATAAATCCTTCCTTCTCCCCATTTTTGGATTGGTTGTGTCTATTGGCTCGACACCCACCAAGAGGTGAACCCAGTTTTCAGGAAACACCAATACATGGAGCAAGTAAGGACGAAATACCCCGACCTCTCTCTCCTTCCTCCTGCCCTCCAACCTCCTGGCAGTCTCTCTCATTGGCTGAATCTCACCAGGAATTGCATGGGCAGGGTGCCAGGCGACATGTTCTGCAGAGGTCAGCCTCCCAGGGCACAGAACAGGGCAGAGGAGGAGAGAGAAGGGATCTGGATGGAGGGCAAACAGAAAACACCTGGTGCAGAGATTTTCCAAGAAGAGGTCCCTTGTGAGCTGAGGATAAAGTCAGGAGGGAAAATATTGTTTTCACGATATTTTGTTTCATTTATTTTAGTTTTTTTTTTTTTTGCTGTTCTTGGTCTCTTTGGTTTGGTTATTTGTTGATTATTTTTATATGTCTGGATGTTTCTGCCTTGTTTGCAGTTATTATCACAGGTAAATGTGTTTGCTGAGTCAGCGACCCTTCGTAAACCCCAGTCATTCACTAAGGCAGAAGTTCTCCACTTAAATAACTGGCCTTGGGAATAAAAATCTAAACAAAAATACTCAGGAGTTTGGGGGGTTTTGTTTTGTTTCTTCAATTACCAAACACATTAGCTGGAGTTCAGGCGTTGGCAATGGCGTCTGTAGCATGTTTTGTTTTCAATACAATAGGGAAGGTTGGAAATTACTTCTGTGATCAATCTAGATTTCCCTGTAGCTCTGAATTAAACAGAAAACTTGCCTTAGTGTCCTCATCTCAAATTTTAATTCGCTTAAAAAGTGAGATTTGGCTCTGCTTGGTCCTTCTCTTTGCTCATATAAAAGAAGGAACATTTGTGAAGGATTAGGTTCCTCCATCTATTACAGGAAGAAGAGCAGGCAATCAATTTCTGCCCTTAAGGGAATAAAAATGGAGGTGGATTGTGCAAGTTTAGAATGAAATCTTTGGAGCAGACTCTTCCCTGTGATCCAGTTACAAATTTCTCAAACTCCATGTCTGCTCTACACGGACCAAAACATCTGGCTGAAAAATGAGACCGAGACAAAGTTGTGCATTTTGTTGTCTCCCTAAGGAAAACCCAGAGGCCAGATGTCGTGTAGGTTCCCAGCAATGGCTCCATCGCAGACACACCTGGCGACCAAGTGGAGGGAGCTCAGGGTAGGGCTGCTTATACCTTAAAGCTCAGGGAGGAGACAAAAGGCAGTTAAAGATCTGGAAGGTAGCAAAGGTCCTCTTCAAAAGGCTTTAATGGGAACTTATACAAAGTGTTTTGACCCAGAAAGCTGATGGATTTCCAGCCCTCCACTGATTTGTGCTGTCAATACCGGGCAGTCTCATGGAAAATGTCCTCTGTATGTTGTAACCTTAAACTTTATGGAGATTTAAAAAAAAAGTGAGTTATGTGTCCATTTCAAAAGGATATTTTTAAAATCATTCCAACAGGATGTCTACATCCCAGTGGTTAGTGTGGGCAGAAGGGGAGTTGGGGGCCTGTGTTCTAGTTCAGGGCGTTTGACCCCCGGCAAGTGGCTGAGCCTCTTGTGGCTTGATTTCTCAGTGAGTAAACAAAGATGAACACCTCTGCCTCATTGCCTCATTGAAGGTCGACAGGGAACAAATGCGAACTTGTTCTGGCGCTTGAGGAAGCACAGAGCATCATACAAAAGCGCAGTACCACTCGCCTGCCTTTCTGGCTCTTTGCCAAGCACTCAGGGCTACAGTCTGGTTTGGTCCTTGGAGGGGAGGGGAGGGGAGAGGGTGGGGCCGTTCAGCAGCAGCGCATTCACTGCAGTGACGGCAGCAGGTTTGGGTTTGGTGGGTGTCAGAGGAGGTGAGCTGTGGGCACACTCCCTAGACAGTGATGCCTGTACCTCCAGGGTCTGAGATGTTCTGAACACGTTACCCACTAAAGCTGGCACGTGGTAAGGACAGGCGAGTCCTCTGGACTGCAGGAACCTGTGCTGCAAAGCTGGGCTTCCATTCCAGTGGGATTGCCTGATGTAAGAAGGTGTGGGTGAGGCTCTGAAACCACAGCCCCCGGGAAGGCGTGGTCGAGGGGGTGCGGCCCCCTGGGTCCTTAGGCGGCCACTCCCGCCTCCCGCCAATGCACACGCACAGTCCCTTCAGAGTCCCGCCAGGGTTGTGCACCCTCACACGTGTGTCCTTCGGGGACGTCTACCTCCTAAGTCGGGAGCACCCCTCCTCTTTGTTCACTTGTCCCCGCCCCAGTGCCTCTGGCCCCGTGGGACCAGCGATATCGTGTGTCCCTTGCGCGGCTCTAGGTTTCGTGGCCTTGACTTCCCTTGTTAGCGAAGTCCACTCAGTCGCCTTTGATGATCAGTGTCAGGCCCCACTCCTTCCCTCCACGTAAGCCGGGCGGTACCCCTTGGGTCAGGCAGGCACTCACCATCTAACTGTGACTAACAGAAAAAATTTAACTCCTTCAGTAAGGAGACTTAGAGACTTACAGTAACCCTAGGACTACAGCTTTTCTTTCTCTTCATTTTTTATTTCAGTAGTCACCTCCTCTCCCCTGCCGCTTGGGTCTTCATTTAAATGCCTTAGGGGCCAAGTTCAAAGGCATCCCCTCCCATCCGTGCTGACTGGACATCAAAACTGGTGTTCCCAGGCCCTCTGTGGGCACTCTGTCCCCATCCAGTGTCCTCCCAGGAAAGCTGAGGGAAAGCCCTTTCTTTCCCATCCTACCTGAGTTTGAGGGCCCCAGTTCTAGGGTTGCGAGTGAAACTGAGCAGAACCCTGTGGGGCTCCTGGGCACGGAAGCCTTTCAAACAGCTGCTCATCTGGGAAGGGAGGGGATGCAGAGACAAGGGAGGAGCAGCTAAGGGACAACAGTGCAGCCTCGCGGCAGGGTCCTGGGTCCCCCTCCAGGGGTACGCGTTACAGTATCTTTAAGCTCTTCTGCAGAACTAAAACCCCCAACAAATGGAAGATGTTCCAGAGGGAAGTTCTTCAAGAGACCACCTGAGTCCAGATAAAAGGAGGTCAGGCCCTGCACACACCCTGGTCCTTATCAGCGAGCCCGGCCACCCTTGAACCATTGCTATAAAACTCCTCACCAGATCCTCGCGGGTTGGAACACACAGTTTTGAGAGGCACGAGTCCGCTGTGGCCCCCTTTGCCTGGCAAAGCAATAAAGCTCTTCTTTTCTACTTCACCCAAAACTCTGTCTCCGAGATTCAGTTCGGCACCGGTACACAAGAGGCCGAGTTTTCAGCATCACCGTGACACCCAGGGTCCAGGAAACCTGTGCTCCACTTGGGGAACCTCAATACACAGTGGTGGACAAATACGCTGTCCTTTAAGCTTATCCTGTAGATTTCACTTCAGACCAAGACAAATATGGAATTTTGAGCTCAACCGTATTAAAGGGATTTATGCATGACTAAAAATAGAGAAAAATTCATTACATTCTTTTCTTGTAAGAAGCTGGATTTACTTTGCCAAATGTGTCTCAGAGAGTGCATCTTTTTTTTTTTTTCCTGTCAATAGTTATATTTGCTGCCGTTCCCAGCAGGGCAGATTGTCCATTCAATAATCACAATATAAGGGAATCCTCAGTAAAATACAATCTGAGCTCAGGAGGACATAGGTATGCTTTGCTTTCAAGAATAGAGATGTTCTTCAAAGTGATTTTTCGGTAAAGCAACTAAGAAATACCAGAAATGCACCAGAAGGGAAATGAAAAATGTGGCTGAGACTCCAGACAGGAGGGAGGGGGGCCGGCAGCAGGAGCAGTGGGGGAGGGGCTCAGGGGCTCAGCCGCAGCCCGGCTGGGGAGGGAGGCCGGCTGCTCTGTCGCTGGGACTGTCTGTGGCTCCAGGAAGCCGGAGACCCTGGCTTCCCGAGGGGGCCACCGCCAGCAGGGCCAGGAGCTCCAGGCTCCCCTCCCCTCTTCCCTTCTGGCCGGCTTTGCACCATTACCAGGCCAAGGCAGAAACAGCCAGAGATGGGGCCACGCCTTGGAGAGGATTCCAGAGCCAATAGGAAAGAAGCCTCCGCTTCATGGACAATTTACGGCGGCTGTCTGAAGCGCAGTGGCTTCTGTGATGCAGGGTACAGTGGGTACAGCTCTGAGGAAGGCAGTTTATGTCCTAGAGATGTTCTGTGCCTGTTTGAGGCGCTGCCTTTTCGGCAAATCGCTGATGTAAGCCAGATGCCGGCTGGGGCCTCGCTAACCTTGGAGTTGAGGGGACCTCGGCTTCCCGAGTCCTCAGCAGTCCCCTGCTGACTCCTGAACACCCCCAGACTCACTCTCACGCTGGACCCTACCCCCTGTGTCTCCCACGTCCTCTGCCCTGATGGGGGGTCAGACCCAGACTCCTCTTGGGTCCCCCACTGGAATCCACTTACACGAAAGCATCGTAATCCAACCCGCCTGGAGGCTGAGGTTGGGACGCGTTTGGGGAGTTCTATCATGTACTTCCCTGCTCACGACATCAAAACCTTCCTCCACAAGGTCTCCCTTGGGGGTGATGAAGACGCTTTGGAAGTAGAGGGTGGCGATGGTTGCACACCATTGCGAATGCGCTAAATGCCCCTCTGAAGTGGATCATCTTCTGTTCTGTGAATTTCACCTCAATAAAAAACAAAAACCGTTTGCGGCAACGTGGACGGACCTAGAGATGATCATAGCAAGTGACGTAAGCCAGACAGACAAAGACAAATATCATATGGTATCACTTACATGTGGAATCTTAAAAAATGATACCAGTGACCTTATTTACAAAACAGAAACAAACTCACGGACTTCGAAAACAAACTTACAGTTACCAAACGGGAAAGGTGGGGAGGGATAAATTAGGAGCTTGGGATTAACATATACACACTACCATATCTAAAATAAATAATCAACACAGACTTGTTGTTTAGCACAGGGAACTATAGTCAATATCTTGTAATAACCTATAATGGAAAGAATCTGAAAAAGAATATATATATATATATATATATATCTGAATCACTTTGCTCTATACCTGAAACACTGTAAATCAACTATACTTCAATTTAAAAATAAATAAATAAAGGAAAAAACAAACCAAAAAAACTCCAAACCAAACACCGCCCCCACCAGCCCCCTCTTCCCTCCCCTCCCCTCTCTCGGGCCAGGCTAGCCTTCCCTGTCCACCGAGGCGCTGACACTTGCCCTCGCAAATACCTCCAGGGTATCAGCTTTCCAGGGCCTGGCCTGGACCCATCCATCTTCCAGAAAGGTCCGTCAGAGGAAAAGAGTGACGTTTCTCTCTGTTCCGCTGACTTAAGTGAGGGCTTGTGAGGAGCCCGTGAGTGCAGAGGAAGATGTGCTTTTTAATGACCAGTAGCATCTGTGACATTCCAAACCCTGCACGGAACTCGGCCCCATGGGCGGGATACACAGCTCTCCTAGCCCTACAGAACTTCTCAAGCTCTCAGAGGGTAGAGACAGGTCGTCCACAGCTGGGTGGTCAGACGCACTGGTCAACAGCCTGCCTCTGCCTCTTCCTTGCTCCTTGACCTTGAGGGACCCTCCAGCCTCTGTGCGCTTTGGTCCTTGCACCACTACATGGGGATCAGAGCAGGACTTGCATCATCTGGTCATGAGAAGTGAACAGCACGGGCTGCGTGGCAATGACAGTTAATTTTGGAGTTTGTGGTTCCAGCCACCTTGGAGTACGGCCAGCAGAATGTCTTGGTTGTGAGGAGCTTTGGCGTGAAGTTCCTACATTCCAACTATACTCACCTTTATTCCTACCCTTCCCAGGGTACCTGTCCAAAATGGACTCAGAAATTGGGGTCCCTGGGATGGCAAAGATGCCTGGAAAGCCAAGGCATAAGTGTGTCACAATTCAACTGGAACTTGCTAAATTGCTTCTAGTTGTAGTAATTACAGTTTACAAAACACCTTCACGATAATTTTCTCACTTGTTGTCACAACTGTCACAGGGAGCAGATTTCATCCCTATCTTTAGAGATGAGAAAGCTAAGATTCAAAGAGGTTAGGGGACTTGGCTAACGTCACCCGGCAAAGAGGAGCCAAGAGTCAAAACTGGACGTTCTGACTCCCGTGTGAACTCCCAGGCGGGAGCTCTGTCCCCAAAGCCGAGGGCTTGCTCAGCTGAGCGCTGCCATGTGGCCAGCACCAGACTGACGGCTGGTGGGCATAACGAAAGGAAAAGTCACACAGGTCCTGCCCCCGGGGAGCTTCCAGTCTACACGGAGACAGTTGAAGTCCTGCAGGCCCTGGTCTATAGGGTTGCCAACATGTATTCCTCAAATCTCCAGGGCATCTTGTAAGGAATTCTTTTATTTTCTACAAGGGCATATCGTGATGGTGAGCTGTGCCCTCTGGCCAGCGTGCATGTGGCCGCAGTGAGGAAAGGAGGGTGACTGAGTCTCTACGTGGCGAGGGAGGTGGTCCAGTGGAGGGGACCCTCAGTCCCAGGCAGAGTCAGGGGACCAGGCTCTGTTGCTGGGCAAGGTGCCCAGGCTCGCCTAGCCTTGGCTCAGCTTTTTATTTGTCAAAAGGGGATCATCAGAGTAGCTACCTCATAGGGTCATTCTGAAAATTAAATGAGAAGATCTAGGTAAGATATTTAGCACGTGTCCAAAATTATCAATATTATCCACTCAAGCAAGCTCTGTTCCACACTGACTATCTTCAGTAATAAGCAAATTCGACATTAGCTGATGCCACATGTTTTGTGCAATGATTGGGTCCTATGGGATTAACTGCAATTAACTACTCCAAGTTGGATGTCCTTTATTCCTACATATGCATCTATACACAGACTAGAAATCCAGAGAGCACTAAAATCACCATCACGATGAACGGCAGGGAGCAAAATTATAGTTTGAGAGTTTTTTACAACCTGAGTCACAAAAGAGATTCTGGGGAGAACACTCAATCGTAAAGACATTTTTTATATCTACTAATTCACTTAACTGTCAGATTAGAGAATAGACTTTAATTAAAGTTTGTAATAAGTATGCTTGACCTCTGTTTCATATACGTGTTTAGGAAGTTTTGTAAAAGCTACTAAAATGCAGTAAAATAGATTAAGAAGATGGAATGATACGTCCCTTTTAAGAAAGATTTTGAAAAATTTAAGAGAAATGGCAATCTCCTACTCTCATCATTTTGTTCATTAAAAAAAAAAAAAATTTAAAGATATTCCAAAGAGGATTTTCTCAAGCAAATCCTGAAGGTAACTATTTTCACATGTGATGGCAACTTGGGTCAGTCATCATTTTTTTTTTTTTTTTTTAATTATTTTGGAATCTAGTCTTTTGTTTTCAGATTCCTGGGGGATATTTTTCTTTTCTTTTTTTTTTTTTAATTTTTATTTATTTATTTATTTATTTATGGCTGCATTGGGTCTTCGTTTCTGTGTGAGGGCCCCCTCTCGTTGCGGCAAGTGGGGGCCACTCTTCATCGCGGTGCGCGGGCCTCTCACTATCGCGGCCTCTCTTGTTGTGGAGCACAGGCTCCAGACGCGCAGGCTCAGTAGTTGTGGCTCACGGGCCTAGTTGCTCCACGGCATGTGGGATCTTCCCAGACCAGGGCCTGAACCCGTGTCCCCTGCATTGGCAGGCAGACTCTCAACCACTGCGCCACCAGGGAAGCCCAGTCATCATTTTTAATAAAACTGATTAATGACTACGTGTGAACAAAGTAGGGAAGTGAGTAATCAGGTGGAATTTATGTTATTTTAAAGCTGGAGTAAAAGTCTATGGGTTGGAAAAAAAGCCTTTGGGGGCTTGGCCAAGCTCTTCAGTAATCAGGAGGCTGAGGAGAGTGGGTGCACTCTGGAACTGGCGTCTGGGCGCACAGACAGAGCCCATTAAAAATTAACAAAATAGTTTGGAAGACTATTTTAAGCACTGTGAATTGGCAAATGGCAAATACCTAGCTGAACAGATGACTGGTTTGGATTCTTAATAGCCAATTGTGAAGGAAATGGACCACGACAGGCTTTCAGACACAGAAGTGGCTGTCGGCACAGAGATGGAGGTGTGGGGTATCTCGACGTGAGGATCAGTGATTCCCTGCGCAGCAAACAGGAAAAGCCAAGTCTAACGTCCCATCAGTTGTTGAGCATTTTCTAGCAAATTACAAGTAAGTCTGGAACTGGGGGTAGAAATGGATGGAGGGGAGTTCTGCATTGGAGGGGAGTTCTACAAATTACGAGTAAGTCTGGAACTGGGGGTAGAAATGGATGGAGGGGAGTTCTGCATTGGAGTGGGTCTTAGGAACGGGAACCGCCCAGTAACAGGGCGAGGCTGACAATTCTAGGCATTATGCCATAGTTTAATAATCTGGGGTTCTTTGTTAGACCATTGTATTAATTATGTTTTTTATTTTCTGTGTTCCTGATGCTCTGACACCTTGGGGAGTGGATAAGTCTAGAGAGAAGGCCCCTCCCCAGGGCTCACCAATTCCTAAGGCCTGTGAGCTCGCCTTTCATATGCAAACCAACCCATCCAGATCCCACACTCCAACTGCCTCCTCTTCAGGCTCTTACACTGAGGGCCACTACTCCCCTGCCCTAATCACCCCAAGGCAGGGTATCAGACAACGAGGGACAGCCCCTAAGTCCCAGAGCCTGCTGAAATTATTCAAACTCGTCAATCCTAAACTTGCTTCCCCAGCTTTCCCTGCCTGGTCTGTTCCTTCCTGCAGGAACCACAGTAAAGATTGTTACCCGCCCAGCCCACATTCTCCCCTCCCTCTCTCTGCCTCCTGACCCACGCTGGTGCTTCTCCTGTGGCCCTGCCTGGCATGGCAGGCCCTCCTCTTGGGAACTGTGAGTAACAAATTATCTTTTCAATGGGTCTCCTAATCTGTTGGCCTCCCATACCTGAATAGTAATAAAACCTATATTTTAAAACAGCCATGCCAAATATCCCTGGCTTCAAAGAAGCCCCACCAAAATGTCATGTACCCAGAAAAGGCCAGGCTGAGGAAGTGAGTTTGAGCTTCAGAATGCAGGGTCTCTGTGCCCGCATGAGCAACCTGGACTTTATTCTGCAGACATCAGGGAACATCTGCCACCTCCTGAGCAGAGAGGAAGTGATCGCAGCTGTACTGGAGGGAGGTGGCTCTGGCCTGGACTCCGGGGTACATTGTGGAGGCAGGGAGGCCTGTAAGGAGGCTGGAGTAGTTAATGAGGCCAGAGGGCCAGACACAGGGAGGAAATAAAAAGAGCACTGTAGATCAGAAAGGGCCAGATTTGCCAACCAATGGAATGTGATGGGCAGGGGAAAAAGAATGAAAATGACCAGAGCTTCCAAATGCCAGCCTCTCCAAAGACAGGGGCAGGAATAGAGTGATATAAAGAGGAGAAGTTTGGAAGTAGGGGGATAATTGGTTTCCTCACTTCTTCTTTTTCAAATCAGGGTGCTAGTGATCATCACATATGCCTTTATCCCACTAGTATTGACTTGCTGAGCACCTCTCAGGCCCCAGAGCTTATATCCTAGTGCAGAAGATGTTTCCAAACATACTGCTCCTTCTTTAAGGAGCCTCATAAGCCAGGAGCTGCAGGCCAAAGACTCACCCGCATGCGCTTCTCCAGTGACTTGCTGTTCTTTTCATCCTTGAAAACACATTCGCATCTGCCTCATCAACCTCATTCTTGCTGACATGAAGATAGCATCAGGGCTTTTAGGGGAGAAGCCAGAGTCAGTTACACTAACTTAGAAATCCATATTTATTTATTTTCCCCTTCGGTGTATCCAGTAAGTGCTAATAAAAAGAGACGAAGGAGTCACGTGGGTACCAGGTGGGTGTGAGTGAGTCACCCGGCCCAGAAAGGGCAATTCCTCAGGTGTTGCCCACTCCTGGTTCCTCTCTGGAGGCAGGGAAACCCTCTCTCCTGGCCAGCACTCTCCCTCCTTCCCAGGGTACACACCCACCATTGCTTTTGTCTAACTTCTGCCTATAGAATGATCATTTCATGTCAGATTCCTTCCCCAACACCAAGCCTGGGAGTCACAGATCAACAGCAAAACCCACAGATTAGGAACAGAGAGAAAGGCACCAGGTGGGCAAAGCCAAGCAAAGTGTCCCGACAACAGGATGAGAGCTTTTCCACCTGTCCGTCTCACCTCTGCCCTCCGACATCTCCTCTGGCTATGGGTAAGAGCTGCTGTCTTTCCTTCTGTCTTAGCTCAGGAACCTGTAACAAATAGCAGCTTAAACAACAGACAATTATTTCTCACAGTTCTGGAGGCTGGAAGTCCACCATAAAGGTGCCGGCCAATTCATTTCCTGATGAGGGCTCTTTCTCTGGCTTGCAGATGGCCACCTTCTTGCTGTGTCCTCACAATGGCAGAAGAGAAGGATATCATCTTTCTCCTGTCTCTCCTTACAAGGGCACCAATCCCATCACAAAGTCTCCATCCTCATGTCCCAATTCCCTACCAAAGGCCCCACTTCTACATACCATCACATTGAGGATTAGGGCTTTAACATATAAATTTGGGCAGCAGCGGGGACACAATCATTCAATCCATAGTACCTTCATTGGTCCAAAGGCCATCAATGGGCCCTTCAGAGTCTCTCATTAGGGTTGAATTTGCGTAGAGATTTTTTTTTTTAATCCAAGCAGAAGGTAAAAGGTTTTTACTACTTAATAATGCCAATTTTATCATCACTTAGCATAACTTCTTTCTGACAATTTTATCATCACTTACAATAACTTCCATTAGGGTAATAAGGCATTAAGTAGATGTTGATTGCAAATAATCTGCTTATATTCACTAATTATATGCAGACTGATTTTTTTTTCCTGTTTAATATGTAATTTTAAAACACTGCTACTTCCTAAAAACAAGGCCTATCAAAGTAAGGAGACACATAGGCTACAGAGATAGAAAATTAGATTTATATATATTTGGCAAGTGCCTGATTAGAAGATGAAAATAAATGGAGGATTCATCTTTAGAAATAAAGAATGTAAATGGCTCACTCTAGTTGATTTGCTCTCACCTCTTCTCCCTTGGGGTCAAATTGATATGTGTACTCCTGACAAGCCATTTTATACAGCAGAAAATATACAGCAGAAAATATACATTGATGTCTAGTTGCCATCTCACAGGGGTGGGGGCGTGGGTCTCCCCAACACATGGTCTTTATAGAGATTAAGTATAAATTGCCAGGTTCTGAAATTTATGAGACTTCCATAGCTGGGAAGTACTAGTTTAAGTGAGGTGTAAAGATGCTTTTGATACATTCTACTTTTATTAAACCTGCTATAAAGTTTTGTAAGGCTGTCCATTACAACCTTGGCTTTCAGTGGCTATCATAACTCAATGGAAACAATGACACTACTATTGCGACTACTACTGGCAAATTGCTACTTGAATATTGGCAAGAACATAGATTCAAATTATTTGTTTCCAATTTGATAAAATATCCTTTGGTTACTTTCATGTTTATAAGATCCGTAATGCCCTGAGCATCCAAGCTAGACCTGGGTTGTCAGAGACATCCTTTTGGGTTTTTTGCAATTGGAAATCATTTCCTTTCATCCATGGACATTTTCTAACCTATTTTTCAGTAATATGTTCAGATTTTTTTGGCTTAGTGGGAATGAAAAATAACTCAGATTTCAGTAGAAAGAAAATAATGACAGTGACAGTTTGCCTGTGTAATGTTTTTAACTATTTAAAAACAATGTTCTTCTCTCACTCTCTTTAGAAGATCCTGAGCATTAGTTGAACACATGTTATTTGTTACACTTTACGGATTAGGCAGGTATTTCCCTGTTTTATAGATAAGAAGCCAAGGCTTAGAGAAATCAAGGGACTTGCTCCAGGTCACACAAGATTTCCACATTGAGAACAGAAGGAGCCAGGTGTCCTGATCAATAGCCTTTCAGCCATAGGACATGAGATGCCAATGATGGGAAATGCACACACACTCTTTTATTTTTATAAATTTATTTATTTATTTATGGCTGTGTTGGGTCTTCATTTCTGTGCGAGGGCTTTCTCTAGTTGTGGCAAGCGGGGGCCCCTCTTCATCGCGGTGCACGGGCCTCTCACTATCGCGGCCTCTCTTGTTGTGGAGCACAGGCTCCAGACGCGCAGGCTCAGTAACTGTGGCTCACGGGCCCAGTTGCTCCGCGGCACGTGGGATCCTCCTAGACCAGGGCTCGAACCCGTGTCCCCTGCATTGGCAGGCAGATTCTCAACCACTGCACCACCAGGGAAGCCCCACACACACTCTTTTTAATGTACTTTTATCACAATCTCCCTGAGAGTGATTCTTACATAAACCCACAAACTCTCGTGGTAGAACCTGCCAGTTTGGGCCAATGCCAAGGGCCTGGCCCATCGTATGGGGCTTATTTTTTTTGCACAGGTACCATGAGATCCATGTGAAGCAGTTTTGAGACAGCCAGCTGCCCTGCCCCAGCACTTGTGGACTGGGGCACACGTGAAGTGGCTGCGACGACTCCAGTGGCACCACCTCTCTGCTCACTGACTCTGCACCAAGAAGCACCTCTCAAACAGATCAATCACTCTGGTTTTCCCCCCAAGAAAGCAATTAAAGTGGGCATAAGTTCTGTCTCCCAGGATGTTTCCAAAGAATAAATTAAAAATTTAGCATAATTCAAATTCTCAAGTCCGCCAAGATTTGAGCTTGTATCTTCCAATTGCAAACTGCTACCCCCAGGATGTACTGACTCCCACTGACACGCTGCTACTACACTTGATATTTTTGGGGGGTGGGGGAATGGTCAGGAAAGTTTAGATTAAGAAGGTCCTAGTACTGTAGAGTACAGGGAGCTATATTCAATATCCCGTAATAAACCATAATGGAAATGAATATGAAAAAGAATATATATATATGTATAACTGTACATATACTGTATAACTGCTTGGCTGTACAGCAGAAATTAACACAACATTGTAAAGCAACTATACTTCAATAAAATAAATTTAAAAGAAACAGACAGACATAGAAAACAAATTTATGGTTACCAAAGGGGGTAGTGGGGGTGGGAGGGGAGATAAATTAGGAGTTTGGGATTAACATATACACACTACTGTATATAAAATAGGTAAACAACAAGGACCTACTATATAGTGCAGGGAACTATATTAGATACCTTGTAATAACCTATAATGGAAAAGAATGTGAAAAAGAATATATACGTGTGTGTGTGTGTGTGTGTGTGTGTATATATATAAAAAACTGAATCACTCCGCTGTACACCTGAAACTAACACAACATCATAAATTAACCATACTTCAATTTAAGGAATGGTTACAAAAAAAGAAAGAAAGAAAATTCTAGCTCAAGAAGGTCAAGAAACTCCTCAATACAAGCTCTTCTTTTCTTGCCATCTCTCCCATCTGTCTACACACCCACAATGAGAATCAGAGAATCCTGGGTCCCAGGGCAGTTCCAGAGCCAAAGGAAGCAAGGTTTGTTTACATATTGCTGGGATGCACACTCCCAACCTGAATTGCATGGTGTTTCATGCCTAACATTCTCCTCCTTTATACTGCAAGTTGTATTTCTTAAAGTATAGAAAGGAACTGCTTGGCTTCCTTCAGTGTGAAATCACCATGGTGAGTTTATTTTTCCTCGCCATGGGTTGTCTTCTGGAGTTTCAAGGTTGTAGCAATGTGTCCACCATCACCACATCATCGTTTTCATTGAACATCCTTTGTGAGGGTTCAAGTGAACAGACTCAGGCCCTGCAGTCCCAACGCTGACAATCTTTATATTAACAAGAACATAGGTCTAACGATTCCAAATTCTGCTAAAATTAGACCCCAATGTTCAATTTCCCACGTGTTCCTCTTAATTAAAAATGAAATGAAACTACCAAAATTATATAAATTAAAGCAGATGGAATGCAGTATGGGAAGCTCTTCTATGATAACGTTCCCTTTAATAAAATTCATTGGTTAATTTGGTTGATAAAATCAGTGTTAAAATTAAATAAGAATGAACATACACTGGGTAAATATTTTGTGGTTTCCAGCCTGTGCTACCATAATAAAGGTAATTTAGCTTAAAAGCAGTCATCATCTTTCTTCATAATGGGTAAAGCATTACTAATTGTGTGTGTTAATATGATACAATATGGAATTGGATAGAGATTTTATCTTAAAACATCTCCATTAAATTAAAGACAGCATTGGATGACAGCAAAGATAAGTCTGTTTATTTCCAACTAGGACATCAAAAGAACTGTGGGGAGATGGTCCAGTAAGTAATGTTTTCTATACTATTTTAGCTGGTAATGTTACATTTATACTCACTATTGTAAATGACACTTTTTGGGGGGATAATCTAGATAATGTTTTACGGAGAAAAGCAATACTTTAATTACGATGCAAAAGATACCAATCTTTTCCTTTCCGTGTCTGATAGGATATTTCTATAAACAAGATGCTGGGTGGAAAATGATTCAACTCGGCTGCAATGAAATAAGCCTTCTTCACAGCTATTTCACCGCCCCTGAGCCTCTGCTAGCATGAGATGGGCGGCCAGGGATTGCCGTGGAAAGGACTCCCTCGTTTGTGGGAGTGAATAATAAAGCTTTAACTGCAAGAATGCTGGCACCATGGTTCCCGTTCCTTCCTCCGGCTCCTGAGCTGTCTGTCAGTGTGTAACTGAGGTGTGCAGGACCCCGGGCGGCTCTCAGCTGTGTCCCCACCCAGCTGGAGGGACAGGATCCCCTCTGGGGTGCTGGCCAGCTGGAGACCCCAGGCCTGAGAAACACATCTCCCTTCTCCACCTTGGCCTGGGCAACCTCACCTGATAGCACACATCATTGCCACAGCCCTGGCTGCCCTGGAGGACCAGGAGACGTCTCTAAAGTCAGTTGATTAGCCTGTTAATGTGTTTGTTTGTTTGTTTTTTTAGATTTTTTTGGTGTGGACCATTTTAAAAATCTTTATGGAATTTGTTACAATGTTGCTTCTGTTTTATGTTTCGGTGTTTTTTTTTTTTGTTTTTTTTTGGCCTCAAGGCATGTGAGATCTCAGCTCCCTGCCCAGGGATCAAACCCATACCCCCTGCATTGGAAAGCGAAGTCTTAACTACTGGACCGCGAGGGAAGTCCCAATGTGCTTGTTTTTAAAAGCACATGCCACAGACTGCCTCCTTTGAGGCTGTGGGTTTGCTGTGAACGTGAGACCCCCGCCCTGCCACTCATCTGTATGTGGCCAAGCGCCCGTGTCATCTTCTCCCCTCTGGGGGCAGAGAGCCCAGCCCCCCAGCCACGTGCGCAGAGCCTTGGAAGACCTATCTCTTTACTGCTGACTGAGCATATTCGTCACTCAGACGTCTCTGATACGACACAGCACGAGTGTAGACAGCCAGAGTAGTCATCAAGTACCAGCTGAGAATGAAAGCAGTTCGGGAATAAATAAATACAAACCTCCCCTGAAATACGCTATTCAAAAAATCAGTCTGCAGGAGCGGATGCCAACCCTATTTTTATACCAACCCGATTGAATTCTTAATACCCAGCAAAAAAGAAAATCAGAGTTTCACATAAAGTGGAAAATGTAATAAATAATAAACAGCACTAACAGCTTAGCGTCATAAGGAGACAGATGGAAAACTTCTCTCCCGAGATCACTGTTTCCAAAATTAGAGAAAGGGCTTCTGGACGTGTTCAGGGTGGATAGTTCAAGCCTGAATTTCAATGAGGTGGGAATACTTTTTAGCATAAATGCAAGATTTTCCTGTCTCTCTTTTAGAAAACACAGAAAGGATGGCATTCATCTGCTTCACCCAGGACTCAAAGGCAAAACCTCAGGCCCTTCCAGAATGTTGGATTCAGTTAAACAAGGGAAGATGCTGCTGGGGCTTTGTTTCCTGCAGAAGTGTTATGATGCCATCGTCTGTCCAGGAAAAGAAAGGACCACGTACTGAAAGTTATCAGAACACTGGAGCATCGGGAATAAAGGAATTCTTTCCATGAGAAAAGCACGGCCAGCCATAGGCTCATAATGGGCTAAAAGGGCAATGACCCTTTCTCGGGGACCCTGAAGGCCTGCTGTTCTAGACCCACAGCTGCTGCTGGGTGGACATGGCACCGATCAAAGAGCAGGGGTGAGGCTGGGCCACGTCGCCCAGCTTTCTCTGCTCTGAATGACCTGGGAACAGCACAAACGCCTCGGTCCGTCTCTATTCCCTTTCTAGGAAAGAGGCCCATTTACAGATGGACAGGCCAAGGTGCAGGTAATCCTGGGGGAGCTAATTTACCACAAATCCCGGCCCCTCTGGCTCTCCGGAGTCTCTCCGTCCCCAGCTGCCATCTTCACGAAGTTATTTGACTATACCGCGTCCTACTGAGAGGCAGATGTGTGCCTATGACCTTCTGTTCACTGGTCAGGAAACTCCAGGCTGGGTTCCAGCCCCTTCTGCCTCAATTCCAATGATAACAAGGTTCCTCTTTAGACTTTCACTTCGCAGCTGTTTCAAAAGACCTCTGCTGTTATTGTCATCACCTTACCAATATGGCTTTTTTTTTTTTTTTTTTTTTTTGCCACGCTGCGTGTCTTGCAGGATCTTAGTTCCCCAACCAGGGACTGAACCCAGGCCCACGGCAGTGAAAGTGCCAAGTCCTAACCACTGGACTTGAGAATTCCCCAACATGGCTTTCATATTAGAAGCTGGCAAGAGCAAAATTTGCATCAACAGATGATCCAAAATACTCTGATTGGGGTTTGGGGCCATCCAGAGCAAGTCTGGCAGAGGACGGCTTCCCCCCCAGGAGACTTGAGCCAGTAGGTGGCCTGATGTGTCACCGCAATTACAGGTCATGGCACTAAGTAGCCTAATCCCTGCAAAATCCAGCTGACTCTTTACAGAAATCATGAGTTTAAAAACAATGAATTGGGGATGCTGCAATAGCGAGGTGTTCCAGTTTCACCATGATGCCTTGGATGAACTTTTCAACCCACGACCCACATGAATACAAATGGAGAGTCAAGGCAAACCCAAGTTCAACATGTCAGAAAATAGGAGATCAGGATAAGAGTAACTTCCCTCAACTGCAGGAAAGGATAGGAAATGATTAAGTCAAAAGCATGTTTTTCAAAACCATAGCAGCTTGCTTCTTCGAAACCAACAAGAGCCTGAGGGACTCCAGCGAGGTGGGGCTACAATTTTACATGATGCAGTCGCATCATGGTGGATATGTAATCAAGCCCTTCCAGCCACTTTACCATATTCTGTGGGTTAGAAAAAGGCCATAGGTCTTTATATTTTCTAACTCTTTGTTAAAAACTTCTAACTTCTCACTCTGGGCATCCGTTCTTCTCCCAAGTTCTTTGATCATCTTTACGATTGTTATCTTGAACTTCTTCTTGGGTAGATTGCTTATCTCCACTTCACTCCGTTCTTCTTCTGGGGTTTTATCTCGTGCCGTCGTTTGGAGCATGTTCCTCTGTCGCCTCATTTTACCTAATTAACTGTTTTTATTTCTAGGTATGTGGTAGGTTGGTTACATTTCCTGACCTTGGAGAAGTGGCCTTTTGTAGGAGATGTCCTATGTGTCCCAGCAGCACACTCCCCTCTGGTCACTAGAGCTATATGCTCTAGGGGTACCTCCTATGTGGGCCGCGTGGGTCCTTCTGTTGCGGCGGGCTGACTACTATGTGTGGTCTGGTAGGTGTGGCTGGCACCCAGGTCCAGTTCGTCATTGCCAGGCTCTGCCTTGTAGGAAGGCTGCCGGCTGCTGGTGGGTGGAGCCAGGGGGCTGGCTGCAGAGCCCCCGGGGACCCAGGGGCTAGTGCCGGCTCACTGATGGACAAAGCTGGGTCCCAGCGTGAGTGAACTGAAGTTGTAAATCAACTATACCTCATTTTAAAAAAAAGAAAGAAAAAGGTCACTAGTCCTGCTCAGTCTCAGAGGGAGAGGATCATACAAGGTGAAAACACCAAGGGAGGGTGAGGTTCATGGGGGACACCTTATGTGTCTTCCTGCCATAACGTACAGTTACCAAAATCAGGAAATTTAATACATAATTGACCCGGGGATTCCTGCAGAAACTAACGCCTGTGGCCGGCGATTTGTTATGAAAGTGAATATTTTTGAGTAAATATCAACAACTTCTTTTGCACTTAATGTATTTATTTGAAACTTTGTACATGTCTTACTAAAGCATTCTAATATTACATTAGGGCGTGATAGGCAGTATAGCAGGCACCTCTGTGCAGGGGAACAGAACATCTATTACAAACATACTGTTTCACTGTGCTTTCCCCTGGAAAGAGCAGACTCTACACTTTCTGGCAGCACTTTTTTTAGTCCTGTGGGTATTATTTCCTCTAGAATATGTTCTTTTATTTTACCTGATAATCGACAAGGTAGATCTTTGTGGGGAGGCTCTTTTAGAAACGCCACAAGAAGGACCAGGTGCAGGACTACCACTACATTCCCCAGAATGGTCACTTACCCATTCTCTAGCTACTGCTAGCAAAACTTGCTTGTAAGTCATTTTATTCTGTGCATTAAGGCTATAATAAAATTTAAACCCATTGAATAAACTGCAATTACTCAAATAGAAACCCACTTTCTTATACCATTTTCGAGTTTTCCAGAGGATGTTGAAGTTTGCCAGATATTGATCACATTGATCAACTCCTTTCATATGTTTGTTATACTCTAATATACAAGTGGGTTTAGTTATCTGATGACCAGTCCTCCTGTCTTCCTTTCCTGTAGGTGCTATGGAGGCGCCATGAATAGTTGTCACCATGCGGACTAGCCTCTTGTCTTTCCATATAAGAAGAATCACTTCTCCCTTCCGTAAGAATGTCATTTTTCCCCTCTGTAGATTTTTAGATTTCTCTTCAATTGGTTTGGTAGACCACGATCTCTCTTAGAGTCCCACAAACTCTGGTTTTATTTTTCAACAATATTTCAGATGTGGACACGGTGTTGTAATAATTGTCTTGGTAAATATGGTGCCATGAACCAAGATAAGGTTGTAGGACCAATAATATTGTTTCTTGCAGTTTCTTTCCTTCATCTGTGTAAATCTCAAGGTTGCATAGATATCCAGTTTCACTTTTGCTAACCATGCTGACCAAAATTCCATACTTTGTAAGTTTTCTGGGATTATAGATTTTGAGTCTGAGTCATCCTCTCCACTTTATCATTGCCTCATCAAGTGATAGCTCTTGTTTGGGTATATAGATCAATTGAAATTTTCATAGAAAATAATCCAAAAGACGTTTAACTTTTGAAATCTGTCTGCAGGAAGTGGAGTTTCGGAGTTACCGTTAAAGTGAAGAAATGTCATTATTTGTTCGAACCTTCTTCTCGTCATAATCTTTGGAAAGACAGGGGTTTCAAGTCAGGGATCAGTCGACCAATATTCTTTACAGTGAGACTTTCTTTCTTTCTTTCTTTTAATACATTTATTTATTTATTTATTTATTTATTTTTGGCTGCATTGGGTCTTCGTTGCTGCGCAGGGGCTTTCTCTAGTTGCGGTGAGCGGGGGCTACTCTTCGTTGTGGTGCACGGGCTCCTCATTGCAGTGGCTTCTCTTGTTGCAGAGCATGGGCTCTAGAGCACACAGGCTTCAGTAGCTGCAGCACGTGGGCTCAGTAGTTGTGGCTCGCGGGCTCTAGAATGCAGGCTCAGTAGTTGTGGTGCACAGGCTTAGTTGCTCCGTGGCATGTGGGATCTTTCCAGACCAGGGATCTAACCTGTGTCCCCTGCATCGACAGGCGGACTCTCAACCACTGCGCCACCAGGGAAGTCCCTCCAGTGTGACTTTATTTGTCCCATCAAAATTATTAATCCAAGAAACTTCTTCATGTCACTATTGGTTACCTCAGTCCATTTTAAAGCCTTATCATACTTTTTATATGATTTTTCATTCTGTGGTGATACAAGTTTGTTTGAGAAGTGACCAATTCGAGAAAAGTCATTACCAAAAATTAATTCTGTTATTTCACTAACACTTTGCGGGTTATTACATTCAATAGTTACACCTGACACACCTATGAAGGCTTCTAATTTTCATGAAATGTTGTCTTCAGTCTTCTGTAGAAGTAAAGGAGCCTTCTCCACCATCATGAGTTTCATTTTCACTTTCCACATCAGAATCAATCACTAAGGTTTTTTTGTCTTTTTGTTGGTCTAATATTCACATCGTCTGAATCAGAACTATATTCTGAAGAACTATCATCTTCTGAGACACTAGTATATATGTCGCTTGGACAACCAGAGAGAGTATCTGCATAAAATTCACCAAAAAATTCTTCACTCAAAATTTTGTGATGCATCATTTTTGAAAATTTTACATATACACGAGGTTGGAACAAAAACCTAATGGAGCAAAATGTGAATGATAACGACAATCATAAGCTGTACAATGAACCTTGATCAATTTTAAGCTCTAACAACTTCACACGGTGATGTTAATTGTATCAGTCTCTAAAAATGTATTGATACGTCTCCAATCAATAACGTTCAGGTAGCAAAAGACCTATTAATACATCTCCGGTCAATAAGGTGTTAACATTGATGCTGTTCTTCTCAGGGGACCAGCGCCTGATGTCAGTTTGTCCCATTATTGATGATGTGAACTCTAATCATTTGGTGAAAGTAGAGTCTACTAGGTTTCTCATCTGTAGTAAATTTACCAATTTTCCCTTTGTAATTATTGTTATAACCTGTTCTTCACCAAATCTTCACCCAATAATTTTAGAAAAATTGATGATCTTTGCCTGATTCAGCTGTTGCCAGGATTTTTGCAAATTGGTGGCTCTGTCAATTCCATCATTCTTTTTACTTTTATTAGTTGGCATTCTGCTTCCCCTCTTCCTGCATGTATGTGGGTACCTAAGTATGTTTGCATGTGTGTTTGTATGTCAGTGTGGACACATGGGTTCCTATTATTTTAGTGGTTTAAGATCTATGACTGTCCTTATTTATTTTGATGTTCAAATTGTCCCAGACTTGGTCAGTGGGAACACTTTCATGCTGGCTCCTAACTTCTGAGTCCTTTTTAACACGTCCCCATCATTCTTTGTGCGCTTCCTTACTTTCTGGCATAACAAAGAGATCCAGGCCCATCTTGTACTTTCCTGCCTCAGCCCTGGAATCAGGCATTTTTCCCAGGAGCCCTGGTTCCTTGTATTGGAGAATGGCATTTAGAAACCAAGATCAGTGTGCATGACAGGCTTTCAAATAAACATGTGGGCAATAGAACTTGGAGAGGCCACTGCAGTGGGTGGAACAATGTCCACTGTAGGGTTAGAGGTGCTGTAGGGTTAGAGGCCAAGAGCCCCACTGCAGGCAGCCTGTCTCTTGCCCTGAAGTGTTTAGAGCCACACTAGACCCTTAATGGGTCCTCTATAAATACCTGGTCGATTGATTTATCCATCCATTGACTACATTTATTGTTTGATAATAGAACTGAAGTTAGTTTATTAGATGCATTTTCCTGGACTTTTGCAATAGGTAAAATCCAGTGCGTGAGCAGCTTGGAGATCATCCAGGCCTCCCCTCCATTCAGTTAACGAGGCCTCTGGGACCTCAGTGAGGGGAGTGCCATCTCCAGGTCACACGCTGAGCCAGCAGTAGAGCCAGGTCTGGACTCCAGCCCTCCCAGCTCCGAGCCCTGCAGGTCACACACCTCTCGGCAGAACCATCGGTAATGAGGTACCAAAAAGAATCCTTTCCCTTTTTTTTTTTTTTTTAATTCTTTAAAAAAATTTTTTTCCCTCTTTATTTAATTAATTAATTTATTTATTTATTTAGGCTGATGTTGGGTCTTCGTTGCTGCGCGCGGGCTTTCTCTAGTTGCAGCGAGCGGGGACTACTCTTCGTTGCAGTGCACAGGCTTCTTATTGAGGTGGCTTCTCTTGTTGTGGAGCACAGGCTCTAGGAGCATGGGCTTCACTAGTTGCAGCACGCGGGCTCAGTAGTTGTGGCTCATGGGCTCAGTAGTTGTGGCGCACGGGCTTAGTTGCTCCGAGGCATGTGGGATCTTCCTGGACCAGGGCTCAAACCCGTGTCCCCTGCATTGGCAGGTGGATTCTTAACCACTGCACCCCCAGGGAAGCCCCAAGAATCCTTTCAACAGAGGTTTTCTCAAGCCTCACCCGTGGCTGCTCTAGTGTGACTTGGCCTGGGAGGTGTGTCTTCTGCCCAAGCCCACGCCGGGGGCCACTCCCGGTATCACGGTCACGGGTTTCACTACAAGCCACCAGCAACACATGCTCGGTGAAGTCAGCCCCCACTCCAGGCACTGTAAGCTCTGAGCATGCACACTCCTGGCTCCAAGCCAGTCTGTAAACCTTTCTTGACCATTGAGACTACCTTCAGGGCACTCTGCTCTAGGGACTGCGGGGATTCAGGGAGGGGCAATGTCCCCATCTCTACCCTGAGGTCTGCAGTGTCTATCTCACTGCAAGAGTAAGCCGTCTTACTCCTTACTCATTAAAAAGTAGTAAATACCTACAATTTTCTACTGATAAAAAGCCAGTTGCGAGTGTAGCTGTGCGTTCCTGAGACCTTTCTCCAGGCCCGGTCTCTTGCATACTTCCTCTGTCATCATCACAAACACCCTGCAAGGAAGCTATAAGTAGCTCCCATTTTTCAGTGGAAAAACCTGGAGCAAAAGAGCTCAGCGGCATCGTTGAAGGTCACACGAAGGGTGTGGAAGTGAGCGGGCTGGGGGCTGCCCTCCTGACCCACAGACTCTGAAGCAGGAGCTTCTGCTCCATAGGGACGCAAAGGGTGTCACAGGCTGAAAGGCTGAGGTGCGCGGCCGGGCAGCCTGTGATCTGAGGAGGGGGCGTCCCCCTGGCCCTGCCCCCCTTGCACTGGACTCCCTCTCCCCCCATCCCCAGCCCGGGGCGGGCTCTTCAGGCGGGGCCTCGGGCTCCCCCGTCCCCAGCAGCAGCATCTTCATTGGCTTCTTGCCTCCCCAAAAAGGACTTAGTTCCAGTTCTCAGCTTTTTAAATCCCTGAAAATTATCTGGCAGGGCCAGCCCGTAAATGTCCCAGCTTGGCTGAAGGCAGCAGTAAGCCACACTGAGGTTTCCCTCTCACAATTTGGAGCTTTTCCTGGACCGCTCTCTAAGGGAGGGCTTCAGTGTGGAGATGGGGCTTTGCCCTGTGGGGAGAGGTTCCTGGCATCTGTCCTGGGAAACACTTCTGCCTGGGACAGAACCTGGGATGGAAATAGAATCTACTACTCAGGACTCTGCTCGGGGAGCTTCATATGAAATACTGTGAGCAAGCAATAATTTCCACCACGGGACCAACACTCAAATAAGAACTTTTTTTTTTTTTTTTTTTTTGGCTGCCTTGGGTCTTCGTTGCTGCATGCAGGCCTTCTCTAGTTGCGGCGAGCGGGGGCTACTCTTCATTGTGGTGCGCGGGCTTCTCATTGCGGTGGCTTCTCTTGTTGGGAGCACGGGCTCTAGGCACATGGGCTTCAGTAGTTGTGGCACGTGGGCTCAGTAGTTGTGGCTCGCAGGATCTAGAGCGCAGGCTCAGTAGTTGTGGCGCATGGGCTTAGTTGCTCCACCACATGTGGGATCTTCTCGGACCAGGGCTTGAACCGTGTCCTCTGCATTGGCAGGCGGATTCTTAACCACTGCGCCACCAGGGATACCCTCAAATAAGAACATTTTAATGAATCTAGATAGGGCAGACGCCAGGGTTTCCAATAGTAGCTAAGAGGTTATGGGGTTAGACCTGGATTCCAATGCCAGTTCTACGGGTTACTAGCCATGGGATCTTGGCCACAGCTATTTAACCAGATGAGAGACTATACACGTACCCCATCCCAGTGGCCCATCTAGCCTAAAGTCAACAAAGGCTAAGACTTTTTTGTAGTTGTAGTTTTGTGTCACTTGTTTGGGAGGGGGCGCCCTCAAACTGTAATAGGGAAGAACCTTTGTATTCTAAGTTAATCACTAAAGGGACGTTGCCTATAAGCTTAAATTATACATAATGGTCCATCTCTGGGAAGCCTGCCTCCCAGGTAATGAGCATTAAGCTAAAATACCTTTGTTTAGCTTGCAGGAGACATCCTGACCAGGTCCACCTGTGAACGGCTGCAGGAAGGAAGAAAGTAACACATCCCCTCTGGAGGCAGACCAAAACCAGGAAGTGCTTGAGTTTACTCCCTCCCCTTTGAGCATAAAGGAAGCCTGAATTCTAACTCAGGCAAGATGGTTCTTTGGGACACGAGTCCACCCTCTTCTCAGTGTGCTGGCTTTCCGAATAAAGGCACTATTC
Source organism: Balaenoptera musculus (assembly GCF_009873245.2). Classification (NCBI taxonomy): domain Eukaryota; kingdom Metazoa; phylum Chordata; class Mammalia; order Artiodactyla; family Balaenopteridae; genus Balaenoptera; species Balaenoptera musculus. The sequence goes on along the minus strand of NC_045797.1, from coordinate 6,786,563 downwards.
CTTGTCCCAACAAGTCGTCTCTCGATTTACTGGCCTGTCATTCAGCAAGCAGTACAAGCTTGGACTTGGTAAGAGCACTGCACAAGCTCCAAACACTTGGCTGCACTTCTGCCATTACTATGGGCCATTTATGTGTTTGAAGGGACAACCTTTTCTCTTTAAGAAAGAAGTGCTACGGGGGGAAATGACAGCGTTCAGAGCACGGAGCCCAAGTGCAGCCCTCGTATTCTTTGGGATGGAAACATCACTGTCCTTCTGGCCTTGGCTCTGACTCCGCCCCGTCCCCCCACCTGCCTGGGTCTCTTGAAACCATGTAGGTGAAAGCGCCTAGAACAAAAAAGCGCTGTTCAAATGTCCGGGGTAAACATGTCCTGCCTTTTTCAGGCCTTGCTCCCTGGCACAGAGAATCCCCACCTGGCACACATTGGAATCAAGGGGAAAATCTCGGGAAGTACAGATGTCTCGATTCTAGACCAAGACAATTAAATCAGAGGCCCTGGGAGCGGGACTCAGGCATGGGCCCTTGGCTTCAGTTCCTCAAATGACGCTGCTGTGTAGCCGAGGTTGGGTACCACCATCGTGGAAAGCCACGCTGCGCCTCCCAGGTCTCGTACTTTTGGAACGTTGATCCTGGAATACTCATCTTGGCCATTCATTTGGTGCTTAGCGTTTGCTTCCTTGTACTGTCGTTTGTCATTCTGTTTCTGCCTCCCAGGTTAAGTGGTGAGTATCTTCACACCCTCCCCATCCTCCCCCTGCTCCTGGTGTTTAAATGTACCTCCAGCTGTGAGCAGGAGATGTAGCCAGCTGTCTGCTGTGTACCCAGGGCCAGCTAATCCCGCTGGAAGATGGGAAATAGCCGCCATTTGTGCAGCCCTTTACGTGCTAGGAGCTTCCATGCTAGAAGCCCCATGAGATGTTAAGACGTCTGCCAGAGAAGGAGTTGGTTTACCCGTATTTTACAGGTGAGGGAGGTGAGGCTCAGAGAGGTGCAGCAGCTTGCCCGAGGTCACAGAGCTACCCAGCGCTGCAGCTGGGACGTCCACGAAGCTCGGTGAGCTCCAAAGCACGCTCTTTTCTCTGAGGCCGCCCCGACTATGGTCCCGTTGACGCAAAGGCTGATCAGAGAGAAAGTGTTTGGGTACAAGGCTGGAGGCCAGCTCAAGTGGAGACTAAGAGAACAGTAAAACCGAGATTCGAATTTCACTGCACACGTTACTGATATGATTCATACTTACTTTGTGTGGCCAGGCTGAGAACCGAATGACTAACTCGGCGATAAAATTTGGGTGCTTTCCTGAGTTCCTGAGGAAATAAATTAATAATAAGGTGACCTATAAACATTTAATCGTTGATTAGAAGGTTTTCCTTTTTTGGACAGGAATCAACATCCTTTGCTAATTGCATTTGAAAGTTGCAAATAATCTCTGAACCCCATGTTTTTTGGTAGAACCTATGTAAATTATCGCTTCGAAAAAAAATCTATTTGGAGTAAAAGGTCTGGAGGGAAATATGAAAAGCGAAACCGTTCTAACCTGGAGGTCATTTCACTGTGAGGGTGTGAGGACGGCATGCTTGCCTGAGAGCAGACAGGCGGTGGGTGCACCTGTGAAAGACTTACTATGTCCAGGCTGGTCTGTGTCCTCTTCCTTTATGCAGAAAAGCATCCACCAAATCCCACGCTGGCCTCAGATGACTTGGAACTTTTTGCCTTATTGTACCTGTTGCTGGAGCCAAGAGGACAAGGCCCACCCTCTAAGGATGTTGTTCTCCCTCAGCGGTTAGAAGGATCATTCTGGAGCTTGTTCTAAATGAAGTCCAGCGGGTGTGATTCAGTGGGTCCAGCTGGGGCCAAGGGAGAGCTCAGGAACCTGCCGTATTAGTGAGCAGCCCAGACTCCCTGGGGCTGTGAGGTGCAGGCTTAACAGCACAGACCCAGGACGCCTCAAAGGTCATTCAGTCCAACCTCCTCTTTTTTTTTTTTTTTTAAACGGTGACACCGTGGGTAGCATTTTTTTTTTTTCATTACTTATTTATTTATTTATTTTATGGCTGTGTTGGGTCTTCGTTTCTGCGCGAGGGCTTTCTCTAGTTGCGGCAAGCGGGGGCCACTCTTCATCGTGGTGCGCGGGCCTCTCACTGTCGCGGCCTCTCTTGTTGCGGAGCACAGGTTCCAGACGCGCAGGCTCAGTAGTTGTGGCTCACGGGACTAGTTGCTCCGTGGCATGTGGGATCTTCCCGGACCAGGGCTCGAACTGGTGTCCCCTGCATTGGCAGGCAGATTCTCAACCACTGCGCCACCAGGGAAGCCCCCAGCCTCCTCTTTTTGTCTGACTCCCTCCCATCCCACCCCCTCCATCAGGGCTCCCCTGTGCTCCTCTGTGGAAGGAAAGGGAGGGGAAGGAAGCAGGACTGAGCCAGGTGAGAAGCCGGGCTGCACTGCAGACTCGGTGAAGGCCTTGGCCAATCCCACGGGGGCCCTGCAGCAGGCAGGACCATTCAGAGGTGTCCCAAGCCAGGTGAGTGGACAGACCTGGGCCTTTTTACCCCCGCACTGAGCAGTTATTCCAGAAGAGGGCTGACAGCCAGGGCCCGTCTTCAGCAGCACTCCAGCACCTGGGGGAGCAAGTCTTGACGGGGATCTGGTTGGTCCCCCATGGTCCACCATGGCTCTCTCGACTACGAGTCCTCCTCCTCCTCCTGGACTTTTCACAACTAAACACTGTTGATATAACTTCTTCCCCATGCTGAGCGAACACTCAGCTGAGGAATTCTCTAGCCCGTGATCATATTCTTTCTCTGAAGGCATACAGATGGGCTTTCACGGTTCTGCCATATAACGGGCCTGCGGATATTTGAAGGCAGTGACCTTCATACAGGGCCAAAGTCAAGATGTGCCAGATGTAGGCCTGTCACTCTTGTGATAATCATTCATCGCAAAAACTTCTGTACACCAGGCCTGCTGCTTAGAACGTTCCCATGAACTTAACCATCACAACAAACCCATAAAGCAGGATCTACAAAATCATTGTTCCCGTTTTACTGATAAAGAGATTTTGAGATGCTCAGAGAAATTAAGTAAGTTGCCCGATGTCCCCATACAGTCGGTGGGTGAGCCTGAATGCAAACTCAGGTCCCCCTGACTTGCTGCTCACCAGTGTTAGATATATTCACTTTGAAAGCTGGGTCCCGGGCACTATCTGGGAAGGGCAATCAGGTGCAGAGAACCAAGCACTCCCTTTGGAGATGGTGTTGGTGAAATACCCTCCTGGCAGCTGGGAGTTCAGATGCCCCACTTGGATGCAGAGCCCTCACTGTGATCATCCATACAGCCTCAGCGAAGGTCTTGGCCATTCTCCCTGTGCCCTCCTCACGCCCCAGGCTTTCCTATGCAGAAGAGGGTCTTCAGGGAATCCCCCAGATATGCCATCAACCAGCCTAAACCTTCTTCCTTTTACTGGTGAAGAAATTGAGGCCCAGGGAAATGACATCACGTGGCCAAAATCACTTTATACGATTGTTCATTTCCACTCCTTGGCAGTCTGACTCCTTTAAGGTGTATCTTTAAAAAACATCCAGATGCTTCAGTAAAAATGTAACGCACACACACATATTCCTTTCTTTCCCAGAAGAAATCTCTAACTGGAATGTTTTAATAGAAGCAGGCGGGAAACCCCAAGATCACAGAAAGACTAATGAGCAGGTGTGGCGGTGACATCCTTCAGCCCCTCTGGTGTCCTCACTGCCAGAGTCCTACCTAGGTTGGAGGATTCCAGGTTTCGCCTCAGGGCTCCGAGGTGCAGAGATGCCAAATCACATGGCTGAACAAACACAGCGCTGGGTCATCCCTCAGCAGCACCCCCAAACTCGACGGACACCGCTCTAGGCTCCCTGGGGACCTGCTCCTGGCCCCAGGAGGCCCCCTACCAGCCAGAGGAACAGGATGGATGTGACCAAGGCCTCCTGACGTGGGGGTGTAGTTCGTGTTTCCTCCTAGAGTCCTGGGAGATCGCTGTTTTACCAAAGTGCCCCACTGTGGGTTGGCGGGGGCGTCTGTACTTCTCTGAGCATCTCCCAAGACTCCCACTCCCCCAGGGGAGGACCTGGGACAGGTTTGCCCTTCCCTCCTTTCTCTCCCATCCCGCCCCCCTCCCCCTGCAACAAAGGCAGCCACTTGTAAGCCGCCAAACCCCTGTGTGACAGAAACTCTGATTCTCACAGCTTCAATATCAACGGAGAGCCCTTAGGTAGGCAATGACCTACATAGCGTTTAACGTGGAAATATAAGAATGTTTATCTTCAAAAAAAACCCCTGACCCACTTTCAGGCCACTGACACAGGTACTCCTGGGCCAGGCAGATTCCTGTTGACTCCTAGCCTCACGGATGCTAACATCATTAGCATTTCTCCTAGGGTTTATAGTAATTCAATCAAAGCTTCCCTCCCCCCACCCAGCAAGGGCCAATTCTGAAACGTGCCTTGATTTATTTGTCAGAACACAGCTGCTGCATCAAGGGCCTGAATTAAAACAGTAAATTCTCAAACACAGGCTCACGGCCCCGCACTTCTATGTATCCTTTACGGGATGGGGTGTTTGGGGGCAAAAAAATGAGCTGAAGTATTGTAGTGATGACTTTATAAAAAAGAGTGCTTGTCATTTTTGTTCCCTTCATTTTTCAGTTGATCTAAGAAACCCTTTTGAAATTATTTGTGAAGAATTATTGTGTCGCTTTAAAGGGTACTAGCTGAGATTTAAACTCTCTGTCTGTGGAAAAGGGGACAGAATAGGCTCCGTCCACATTAGCATAGTTGAAAGAACACATGATTTGGAGTTCAGAGACCTAGGCTGAAATTCTGGCTCTGCCGTCTAATAGCAGGGTGGCCTGGGGTGGTCCTTATCTTTATGTTCTACTTGCTTCTCTTGAAAAACGGGCATCACATTCATGCTTACTTCATGAGTTATTTACTATAAAGACCAAATAAGATCATGCATGTGCTTTATCAACTATAAAACTTTATCCAAGGATAAGGCATCTTCCTCTACTTTTGCTTCATTAGTAGAAGGGGGAAAGTCAACACTGAGAATCAAGAAAAGTTCTTTTTGGGACTTCCCTGGTGGTCCAGTGGTTAAGACCTTGCCTTCAATGCAGGGGTGCGGGTTCAATCCCTGGTCACGGAGCTAAGATCCCACATGTGCGCGGCCAAAAAAACAAAACATAAAACAGAAGCAATATTGTAACAAATTCAATGACGACTTAAAAAAAAAAAAAAGTAAAGTTCTTTTTTTTTTAATTTATTTTTTTATTATGATTGGCTTTCCAGTTTATCTTCTGGTCCTGAGAGGTATCCAATCTCTGTTTTTATCTCCACATATGGCATGAAATGGATTTTAATTCATTCATACTAAAGTGTAAATGTCTCTTGCAGGAACCAAGACTTTAATCTGAATGGCAAAGTTCTATGAGTGAGGAAGTGAGGGGCTGATTTGGGGATAGGGAGGTATATTGGATTCCCCAAATTCCACCAACAGGGAATCCTATTTGTCATTGGAAATACTGGCTTTGGGGACTCCACAACCTGTCTGCTTGCGGATAGTTAAGGACACCCCATGTGTGGCAGGGGTGTGCTCTAAAAGGAGTCGTTTTCCACAAGAACCCAAGGTAACTTTCACCAATCTCTGAACCTGCCCCTCCACAAACCTGTCAGGAATAATCACCTTCCTGGGCTCACTTGCAGCCATAGTCCTGACTCAGGCTCTTCACCTTGATGTTAATACCCAAACGCTGAGAATATGGTAGGAGGCTCTTCTTTCAGATGCTATTGTAAATGGTATTGTTTTCTGAATTTTGTTTTCCGGTTGTTCATTGCAAGTGTATAGAAATAACTGCTTTTTACATCTTGATCTTTTATCTGCAATCTTGCAGAACTCCTCCATTGGCTTTCCTGGGTCTTTGAGTGGATTCCTTAGGGTTTTCTATATACACCATCACGTCATCTGCAAAGAGACATGTTTTACTTCTTCCTTTCCAGTCTGATGCCTCTTATTTCTTTCTCTTGCCTAACTGCCCTGGCTAGAACCTCCAGGACAATGCTGAATAGAAGTGGTGAAAGTGACAGACTCGTCTTGTTCCCATCTTAGGGTGAGAGCATCCAGTCTTACTTGTAAGTGTGGTGTTCACTGAAGGTTTCTCGTGGACGCCCTTTACCAGGTTGAGGACGTTTCCTTCTAATTCTGGTTGAATGTTTTTATAATAGATGTGTTGAATTTTGTCAAATGTATTCCTCACATCTATTGACATGATCACGTGGGTTTTGTCTTTTATTCTATTAATACGGTGTATTACATTGATCACATTTTGGATGATAAGTCAACCTTGCATTCCTAGGTTGAGCCCCACTTGGTCATGGTGTGTAATCCATTTTATATGTTCCTGGATTTGATTTGCTAGTATTTTGTTGAGGATTTTTACGTCTGTATTCATAAGACATATTGGTCTATAGCTTTCTTTTCTTGTGATGTCTTTGATTTGTGGATTAGGGTTATACTGTCCTCATAGGATGAGTTGAGAAGTGTTCCCTCCTTTTCTGCTTTTTAAAAGAGCTTGTAATTCTTCAAATGTTTGGTAGAATTCACCAGTGAAGCCATTTGGGACTGGGCTTTTCCCAGTGTTTATTATTATTATTACTAATTCAATCTTTCTACTTGTTATAGGTCTATTCAGATTTTCTATTTTTTTTTTTCTCTCTCTCTCAACTGGGGAATGTGGTGTTCCAAGAACAAAGAACAAGATAAACTCAAAGGGCCAACATTGCCGGAACAAAGAGTTACAGGACTTCTATCACTCTGCGACCATTACAATGTCCCAGAGCCCTCCCAAGCAGCATGCCCTGTCCCTTTCCCGTCCCATACAAAGAAAGGTATTTGTCCCGTTCTTCTCACGCTCTGCACATTGCAAGTATACATACCCTGCCCAATCAGCAGATGACTCGCAGCTTCCTTTGTTCCCTGGCTATAAAAACAGACCAGTAACCCTTGCTCAGGGTCGACTCTCCCTGGCTATCAGGAAGTCGGCCCGCTGTTCTGGCAGCGACCCTTCCCTTTAATAAATTCTATCTTCTTTTCATTCTGCCTTGTGTCTGGAAATTCTTTTCCAACCCGCGTTCAGATCACGACAGGGAGCTCTTAACAGAATCAAGTCACCATAAAGTGAACAATCTCAGAAACGTTACAGAGTTGACACTTGTAGCTGAGTCCTTTTTCTTCTTCCAAGCAAGGAGATTGTGGCCGCAGCATCTAGAAACTTTTCTTGAGCCAGTTTAATTTCCGGAGCCATTTGGTCCAAAATGCAGGCTTGTGAGTGAGCAAAAGCATGATGGAAGTAAATCTCCATCATTCTGCGGTCCAGCACAAAATGTGGCAGGTGTTAACTGAGATGCCTGTAGCTCTAAAGCTAGAGAAGGCTGGCTGACATTACACGGCTTCTTAGAGTCCTCCCCCAGGAAATGCATCCAAAAAAAAAGAACCAACCGCTCTTGTTTTCTCTTCCTCTATCTCTTGGATAGCTCAGAGGCCTCTGGAGAGTTATTATCAACAACAACCTCCCTCACCCCATAGGACCAGAGTCCTTCAGAGTTGCCACTATGGACCCAGTTTCCTGTGATTTCTTTTCCACTTCCGCCTGGCTACAAGGAAGTTAGTTTCCCAGACTTCATTTCTTGCTGTATCTGAGAGGCATTTTCATTGTTATTGATGACCATTACCTAGAAATGGAATTAATGTGCAAAAGTAATACATATGGAGAACTGGATAGGCTCAAGAAATCCAACCGAGTTCTCACAGTCATTCTTGGACCACAGTTATTGGCTTCCTTCCTGCATGGAACCCATAGGCTCTTATTTTTCATTCGTTCTCTTATTCCTGAGAGGAGAGCTTGTCAAACTGCTCCCATTAATCAGACTCCCCTTGTCTCTAAGGTATATTCGAGGTCGCCTCCTCCACGGAGTCTGCAAGGGTTGAATGAGAACCCCACAAGGGGAGTGAACGGCTGTGGAGCTTCCTTCCTGGACCAGGCCACCATCACCTCGTGCCTAGGTGGCTCCAGGACCTCCAGCTGCTCTCCCAGCTTCCACCTCACCCACCATGGTCTACCCTCACCCCAGGGCCACAGTGCTCTTGTTAAAACATGAGTCAGATCATGTCACTCCTCTGCTAAAATTAGTCCAACAGCTTCCATTCTCACTCAGAATAGAAGCCAGTCTCTACTGTGACCTATAACGCCCTCCCTGATGTGGCTTCTCACCTGTCTTTCTGCTCTCATATCTGTACTCTGTCTGTCTGTCCACCTGCTTCTGTGTCAGTAGTCTCCTTAAACACACCTGTGCATTTGCTCTTCCCTCTGCCTGGAACAGTCTTCCCCTAGAGAGTCACAGGTTCACCCCTTTACTGTCTCCAGGTATTCACCCAAACATCACATTCAAAGTGAGGTTGCTTTTCAGCCTTGTGGTTGCCAAGGGGGAGGGTGGGTGGGGGAGGGATGGACGGGGAGTCTGGGATTAGCAGATGCAAACTAGTATATATGGGATGGATAAACAACAAGGTCCTACCGTAGAGCGCAGGGAACTCTATTCAATATCCTGTGATAAACCATAATGGAAAAGAATATGAAAAAGAATGTGTATATGTATAAGTGAATCACTTAGCTGTACAGCAGAAATTAACACATTATAAATCAACTACACTTCAGTTTAAAAAAAAGGAAAAAAAAACAAGCAGTGAGGTTGTTCTTGACTACTCTTTAAAATTTAATCTCCATCCTTACCCCCTAAAACCTCTATTTTCTTTGCATTTTATGTATGAATTCCGTTAGGGTCTTTCTCTCTGCTAGACTGTAAGCTACACAAAGGCAGAAGTTTTCTATTTGTTCACTGAAGGGATTGGGGTTGAGTAAGGACACCTTTCACACTGCTTGACATCCCATCACCCAAGCAGCTACCACTTGTACCTAAAGACCTGGTTGACCCTGTAACAGAGTTTCTTCTGGATCAATTTAACTGGCTGAGTGAAGCCAAGGCCACCATGTTGATTAGGCAGCTTCAAGGGAAACTTTTTCTCCTTCTTTTCCCCAGTAGAGAAATAAACAAAATTCAACGTCCGGAGAATGATTACCTTTCCTTTTAAAAAGATCAGTTCACTCCATCCTCAACTTCATTCTAACCACGCCACTGAGAGCTCTAGTTAAGGTCTCTGCTGACGTCCCCACACCAAACCCAGCTCTCAGTTCCCAGCCCTCATCTTACTCGCCTTGTCTTCCTTGAAACTCTTTCTTTACCTGGTTTCCAGGAACCATCCTCTCTCCTCCTACCTCAAGGCGCCTCTTCAGATTCTTTGGCTGGTTCCTCTTTACCAATCCAACCTGGAGTGCCCAGAGCTCAGTTCTCAGATCTCTGGCCCTCTCTCTCTCCACCCACTCCCTATGAGGTTTCACTACTCCTAATTGCTCATGACCGTGGAATTCACACCTCCAGCCCAGGCCTCTCCCAGGAGAGGCAGATTCATAGTCAACTGCCCACGTGACATCCACCTGCAGACTAAGCATCATCTCAAACTCACTACATCCAAACAGAACCCTGGGGCAGACAGACATTTTTCTATTCTAAATGAATGGTACTTTAAGCCAAACAACCTTTGAGTCATCCTTGGCTTCCTTTCTCTCACGTGCACACTCAACCCACCACCCAATTCTTCAGACTATGTCTAAAATCCAACCTTTTTTTTTTTTTTTACCACCTACACTATCACCTTACCAGGAATATTTCAATGGCCCAACTGGTCTCTCCCTGTTTCCCTTTGTGCCCCTCTATAATCTATTCTCTATGCAGTAGCCAGAGTGGTCCTTTAAAATATATATAAGCCATAATCATCTGTATCCTTCCACTTACATGCCCCAAGTCTTGCACTAACTTTCCATCTCACGTACAGTAATATCTGGTTGCTGGCAATCACTATGACCTCATATCCCCTCATTTCCTCCTAACTCGCTGCATATCAGCCATGCTGGCCTCCAGGTCCTTTCTCTAATACATGCCTCGGGGCCTTTGCACTTGCTCTACCCTCTGCCCAGAATACTTTCTGCCAGATATCTGCCTGGCTTGCTCCCTTACTTCTTCCTGGCCTTTTATTGGTCAGACCCTCTCTGAACACTCTCTGTCAAATAGCATAGACTCCAGCGACCCACCCCCTCTACTCCCCTCACCCTTCCCAGCACTTCAGTCCTACTGACATATCATATGCTTATCTGTTTAGAGTCTGTCTCCCCTACCTACAGGGGAAAGCAAATCCCTTTGGAAGCAAATTCCTTTGTCTGACTGGTTCACTGCTACATAAACAGTAATTGACACAAAGAACACATTTTAACATCTTCTATGTGAATAAAAGAATTAGTTTATAATAGTAGAATTCAGAAACAATGTGTCCAATAGCAAAAAAATGATTAAGTAAATTACAGTTTCACTTCTCAATGGAATTTGACATAGTCAGTAAAATTGATGGAATCACTCACAGGTATTACTCAAAGGACATGAACAATTTTCAAAAAGGACTTCAAATTGTTAACAGACCCACAGGGGAAAAGTATTACCACCTAGCAACCAAGAAAAAGCAATTTAAAAGAACTACGGGATACCATTTTCCCGTTATTAAATTAGCACATGTTTCTCTTTAAATGTACATCACCAGATTCTAGAAAGGCTTTCTGGTGGTGAACTCTCTTCTAGGGGATGTAAATTTACACAACACCTTTGGAAAAAAATTTTTTTGGACCAAAATGCATCATATTACATCAAGATGTTCATTCTTTTTCATCTGGTAATTCTGCTGGGAATATCACATAAGACAATAATAAATACCATGGAGATATGTGTATATATATATGTACCATGATGTGTGTGTGTATATATATATATCAGATAATTTACATGTCTCATGGTTAAGAAAATGATGATATATCTACCCCACTGAATATTATAAAGCTACTAAAATGATGTTAAGGGTTTTACTGTCTTGGAGAAATGTTTATAACATAACATGATACTAATTTTTTAAAAAAATCAGCCCTGGGGAAGACACCAGGTTATCTACATAAAGAGTGCAAGAGGTCCACAGAGTTCCTTTGGGAACTGGGAGAACTTTGACTTCTGCACAGAATTACTGTCTTGATATTTTCTATTTGTATTTCCAAAGGTTTAATTAAGCTTCTCATCAGGTAACGCTTTGGCTGAGCTCTTCTAAGTTACAAATAACAATACAGTAAGTCCCCTACATACAAATGAGTTCCGTTCCGAGAGCGCATCTGTAAGTCCTATTTGTTCCTAAGTCCAACAAAGTTAGCCTAGGTACCCAACTAACACAATCAGCTATGTAGTACTGTACTGTAATAGGTTTATAATACTTTTCACACAAATAATACATAAAAAGCAAACAAACACAAAAAATAAAGAAAACATCTTTAATCTGACAGTACAGCACCTTGAAAAGTACAGTAGTACCAGCTACCTCACTGCTGTTTTTATAGTTGCTTCTGGACATCCTGGGCTTGAAATAAAGATACTGTACTACTGTACTCTATACAGTACTGTACAGTAAAGTACACAAAAGCACAACCACTTGTAGAGGATGCACGCATGTGACAATGTACGCCAGACACGTGAACTAACTTACGTCGTGATTAGACACGCGAATGCACGTTCACATCTTTGAAAGCTCACAACTTGAAGGTTCGTATGTAGGGGACTTACCATAAAGATTTCACTATGCCTTCTCTACTGCTAACCTCCATTAGTACTACACACAATTATTCAAGTTTATCATGTTAGAGGTTTTATGCTTAATTTTTAACCATAAAGAATTGTTAGCATTTTTAATAAGTCCTAACATTTCATATCTATTAATGAATATTAATATATAAACTATTTTTTACCACAATGCATCTGTTTTTCTCATCAAAACAAACAACAACAGGGAAGTATTACCTATAGGAAAACCTCACCTTTAACAAGTTCTCTCTTTTTGGGAAAGTCTCACTAGCACCATAGCTGTGTGTGCGGAGATTTGGAATCAGTGGTACTTGGAGGAGGAGGAGTGACCAAGAGGGGCTGCATCTAGTGTGCTCACCACCTACCGCTCGGAACCCAGGAGGATTCAAGAGGGACAGCAGAGTTGCCGGTTAGGTGCATGGAACTCCCAAATCATAAACCCTAAACCAGAGGCTTTATCCTCTGTTGCGCACATGGGCTCCTGCACACGCAGAGCTGAGTTTCAGTTCATCCAAAGAAGTGAATGGCTCCCTGGCTTTTTTTAAAAACAATTTGAAACTTCTGAAATAGCTGTAGATTCAGAATAACTCAGAGAGACAGCTTCACCCAGTGTCCCCCGGCGGTAACGTTTTGCAGTACTATAGTACAACTCCACAACCGGCATAGCGACCGAGGTTGACACAATCCACTGATCTTATTCACATCACCCCAGTTTTACTTGCACTCGTGTGTGTGGGTGTGTGTGTTGAGTTCTATGCAATTTTATTGCCTGGGTAGGTTCATGCTTTCACCACTGCAATCAAGACACAGAAAGTTTCCCTCACCACAAGGATCCCTCTGTTCACCTTTTAGAGACACCCACTTCCTTCTCCTGACCCCGTCTGTCCCTAACCTCTAGCAACCACTAACCTGTTTTCCATTTCTATATTTTTTCATGTCAACAAAATTATATAAATGGAATTATATAGTGTGTAAGCTTTGGGGATTGGCTTTTTTTTCCACTCAGCATAATTCCCTCTAGACCCATCCACCCAAGGGATTCATCCAAATAGCTGCATGTGTCAATTCTTGGATCCTATTTATTGCTCGCTAGTATTCCAATGCCGTGGATGCACCACAGTTTGTTTAACCATTGAAGGACATTTGGGTTGTTTCCAGTTCTTGGCTATTACAAATAAAGCTGCTACAAACATCTATGCAGTTTCTTCTATGAACTTCAGTTTTCATTTATCTGGGACAAATGCCCAAGAGCACAACTGCTTGGTCGTATGGTAACTGCATGTTGAGTTTTATAAGAAACTGCCAAACGATGTTCCAGAATGGCTGGACCATTTTACATCCTCACCAGCAATGTGTGAGTGATCTAGTTTCTCCACATCCATACCAGCACTGGGTACTGTCACTATGTTTTCATTTTAGCGATTCTGATCAGTTTGTAATCATTTTAATTCGCATTTTCCTTAAAGTCAATAATGCTAAACATCTTTTCATGTGTTTATTTGCCATTTGTATACCTTTTGGTGAAATGTCTGTTTGTGTCTTTCACCCATTTTCTGATTGAGTTGTTGCTATTGTTTTACTGTCGAGGTTTTTCTCAAAATAGGCTTTATTTTCAGAGCAGTTTTAGGTTCACAGCAAAACTGAGCAGAAAGTACATGTCCCCACATATGCACAGCCTCCCCACTATCAACACGCCCCGCCACGGTGGTACATTTACTACCACCCATGAACCTACACTGATGCATCACCAGCCAAAGCCCATAGTTCACATTAGGGTTCACTCTCGGTGTTGTATATTCTATAGGTTTGGGCACATGTATAATGACATGTACCCACCATTGTAGTATAATAGAGAATAATTTTACTGCCCTAAAAATTCTCTGTGTTCTGTTTATTCATCCTTATCTCCCCCTTAACCCCTGGCAACCACTAATCATTTTAGTGTCTCCACAGTTTTACCTTTTCCAGAATGTCATGTAATTGGAATCATACATGTAGCCTTTTCAGATTGGTTTCTTTCACTTAGTAATATGCATTAAGGATCCTTCATGTCTTTTCATGACTTGGTAGCTCATTTCTTTTTTGCACTGAATAACATTCCATTGTCTGGCTGTATCAGAGTTTATTTATCCATTCACCTATTGAAGTATATCTTGGTTGCTTCCAAGTCTGTGTGATTATGAATAAAGCTGCTGTAAACATCCACGTGCAGGTTTTTGTACAGATGTAAGTTTCCAATTCATTTGAGTAAATCCCAAGGAGCAAGATTGCTGGAATATAGAGTAAAATTATGTTTAGTTTTTTCAAACTGTCTTCCAAGGTGCCTGTACCATTTGCATTCCCACCAGCAATGAATGAATTCTGTCATCCCACCTTTTCACCAGAATTTGGTGTTGACAACGATTTGGATTTTGGCCATTCTAATAGGTATGTAGTGGTGTCTCATTGGTGTTTTAATTTGCAATTCCCAAATGACATACGATGTGGAGCATCTCTTAGTATGCTTTTGTGCCATCTGTATGTGTTCTTTGGTGAAGTGTCTGTTCAGGTCTTTGCCAATTTTTATTTGGGTTGTTTGTTGAGTTTTAAGAGTTATTTGTATATTTTGAATAACAGTCCTTTCTCAGATGTGACTTTTGCAAATGCTTTCTCCCAGGTTGTGGCTTGTCTTCTCACAATGTTGATACTATTGAGTTTTGAGATACTATTGCTTCATCAGATATGTGGTTTAGAATCTTACTTTTCTTACAGTCTGTAGCTTGCCTTTTCATCCTCTTCACAGGGTCTTTCATAGAACAAAAGCTTTTAATTTTGTTGAGGCCCGAATTACCAACTGGATTGTGTTTTTGGTGTCAAGTCTAAGAACTCTTTGTCTGGTACTAAGTCCCAAATATTTTTGCTTTAATGTAAGAGGCAACCAAGGAGAGCTCTGAGAGGTGGAAAGAGGAAAACAAAGAGGCTGAAACTGGAGAAACAACTAGGCATCATGGCTGTGTTGTTTTTTTCCAACCCTCCACCACGAGATGAAAGTGACACAGTCCCCTTATTTTCCAACCCCCAACTTTGCAATAGAAAATAGCCCAGGTAGGGCTTCCTGTGGCACAGTGGTTAAGAATCTGCCTGTCAATGAAGGGGACACGGGTTCGAGCCCTGGTTCCGGAAGGTCCCACATGCCATGGAGCAGCTAAGCCCGTGCGCCACAACTACTGAGCCTGCGCTCTAGAGCCCGCAAGCCACAACTACTGAAGCCTGCGTGCCTAGAGCCCGTGCTCCGCAACAAGAGAAGCCACCACAATGAGAGGCCCGCGCACCACAATGAAGAGCAGCCCCCGCTCGCCACAACTAGAGAAAACCTGCGTGCAGCAATGAAGACCCAATGCAGCCAAAAATAAATAAAATAAAATAAAAAATTTAAAAAATAGCCCAGGTAGGCTCATTCCTCCCCTGGATAGAACAGGAGTCCTGCCCCCAAAAGGGATGGATCAGGAACCCTGCCGAAAAAACATGGCAAAGGGAAGTGTTCTCCTTTCCTACTGGCTTGAGACCCTCCTCCCCCACTGAGAGACACCAGGAGACTGGACAGTCCAGGCAAGGGGGATCTTGCCATAGGAAGTCCCGAGCTCAGGAAGCCTCTTGTCTCCTGACAAAGGCTTAAGAGACAGCAGGTGGCAGGGTGGAATCAGCAAGAGGGAACCTGCCACAAAAAGCACCTGTCCCAGGAAGTGCTCTCTGCCCCCAAAGGCACGGGGGATCCTGCCCAAGAATCACTCTTTACTTCCAGGCCCTGCAGCGTCCCTTCCCTCATCTAGAGGCAGCAGCCTAGAGGAATTCCCTCCACCCGCTGTTGCAGCATGAGGAAGGACCGGTGGGAGCCTCAGCACCAGATAAAACAAGCAAATCAAAATAGCACCGTGAAGTCTGCGAAATGTAATTGTTTTTGTAACCATAGCTCACAAAAGTAGCCTGGGTGCTAAACCTAAAAAGACAGCCTGCTAACATTATAGCTAAAATGTCCAGGATACAATAAAAAATCACCAGTCATACCAAGAAGCAGAAAAACCACAACTCAAGTGAAAAAAGGCAATCCACTAATGCCAATACTGAAATGAATCAGACATAGGGATTATTTGACAAGGATTTTAAAGCAGTCATTATAGAAATGCTTCAACAATCAATTACAAATTCTGTTGACACAAATGAAAAAAAAATGTTAAATCTCAGCAAAGAAATACAAGTTATATATATATATATATATATATATATATATATATATATTAAAAAAAAGAACCAATGGGAAGCTGTAGAACTGAAAAACCCAATACCTGGAATTTTTTTAAAAAGTATTGGATGGGCTCAATAGTAGAGTGGAGATGGAAGAGGACAGAATTTGTAAACTTGAGGAATTATTAATAGATTTTACCCAGTCTGAAGAAGAGAAAGAAAATAAACTGAAGTAAAACAAAAGAAAACAAAAAATAGAGCTTCAAGGACCTGTGTGACAATAACAAAAGATCCAACATTTGTTATATCAGAGTCCCAGAGGACACAGAAAGAGACTGTGGCTGAAAGATGATTCAAAGAAATAATAGCTGAAAACTTCCCAAATGTGGCAAAGGACATGAACCTGCAAATTCAAGAAGCTTAATGAATCTCAAACATGATAAATCCAAAGAAATCCATGCCAAGACACATCATAATTAACTTCTGAAAATAAAGGAAAAGAACAAAATCTTGAAAGCAGTCAGAGGGAAATGATACATTACCTATAGGAGGACACCGATTTGTATGACAGTGGGTTTCTCATCACCTATAACCATAGATATCAGAAGGAAGTGGCATATTCTTCAAGAGCTGAAGGAAAAGAACTGCTAATCCACAAATTCTATATCTGGCAAAACTGTCCTTCAGGAATAAAGGGGAAATAAACATACTGTCAGACAACAAACACAAAATCTGCGGTTAGCAGACCTACCCTTAGCAAATGGCTAAAACAAGTTCTTCAGACAGAAAGGTAATAATGAAAGAAAGAATTTTGGAGCATCAGGAAGGAAGAAACAATGGAAAGAGAACATTTATGGGTACATACAATAGACTATCCTTTTCCTTATGAGTTTCATAAATCATATTTAACTACGGAAACAAAAATTACACCATCCGATACTTAAGTCAATGTGGGGAGATGAAGGGACTTCAGTGGAAGTAAGGTCCTTCAAGTGGTAAAATGCTGATAAGAGTAGACTGTGGTGAGTCACATCTACCAGAGCAATCACTAAAAAGGTTATTCAAAGAGATACACTCAAAAACACTAAAAGCAAATAAAAATTGCATTCTAAAATTTGGGTCTTTCCTGTAGGAAGACAAGGAAAAAGAAACAGACAAATGAGAAACACAGGAAAGAAATAAATAATAAAATGGCAGACTTAGCTCTAACATATCAATGTTTAAATATAAATAGTATAATTACATTAAATTTAAAAGGTTTTGTGCAGCAAAGGAAATTATCAACAAAACAAAACAAACAAACAAAAAAACTACTGAATGGGAGAAAATACTTGCAAATGATAGGATCAATAAGGGGCTAATACCCAAAACACGTAAACAGCTCATATAACTCAATATTAAAAAAAAAAATTAAAAAATGGGCAGAATCATTGACAGACAAATGGATAAAGAAGATGTGGCACATATATACGATGGAATATTACTCAGCCATAAAAAGGAACAAAACTGGGTCGTTTGTAGAGACGTGGCTGGACCTAGAGACTGTCATACAGAGTGAAATAAGTCAGAAAGAGAAAAACAAATATCATATATTAACGCATATATGTGGAATCTAGAAAAATGGTACAGACAAACCGGTCTGCACGGCAGAAAGAGAGACACAGATGTAGAGAACAAATGTATGGACACCAAGGGGGGAAAGTGGGGGTGGTGGGGTGGTGGTGGGATGAACTGGGAGAGATTGGGATGGACATACATACGCTAATATGTATAAAATAGATAACTAATAAGAACCTGCTGTATAAAAAAAAAAAATAGGGCTTCCCTGGTGGCGCAGTGGTTGGGAATCCACCTGCTAATGCAGGGGACACGGGTTCGATCCCTGGTCTGGGAAGATCCCACATGCCGCGGAGCAACTAAGCCCGTGCGCCACAACGACTAAGCTTGTGCTCTAGAGCCTGTGAGCCACAACTACTGAGCCCACGTGCCACAACTACTGAGCCCATGTGCCTAGAGCCCATGCTCCACTACAAGAGAAGCCACCACAAGGAGAAGCCCGTGCACTGCAACGAAGAGTAGTCCCCGCTTGTTGCAACGAGAGAAAGCCTGCACGCAGCAACGAAGATGTAGCACAGCCAAACATAAATAAATAAAATTAATTAATTAAAAAAATAAATAAAACCAAGGTTTTAAAAAATAAGTAAAAATAAATAAATAAAAATGTTCCCTGTTTAAAAAAAAAAAATGGGCAGAAGAGCTGAATAATTATTTTTCCAAATAAGACATACGGATGGCCAATAGGCACAGGAAAAGATGTTCAGCATCGCTAATCATCAGAGAAATGCAAATCAAAACCACAATGAGATATCACCTCACACCTGTCAGAATTGCTATCATCAAAAAGTCTGCAAATAACAAACG
This sequence comes from Balaenoptera musculus, assembly GCF_009873245.2. Classification (NCBI taxonomy): domain Eukaryota; kingdom Metazoa; phylum Chordata; class Mammalia; order Artiodactyla; family Balaenopteridae; genus Balaenoptera; species Balaenoptera musculus. The sequence goes on along the minus strand of NC_045797.1, from coordinate 6,768,110 downwards.
TTAGTGAGGATATGGAGAAAAAGAAACCCTAGTACACTGTTGGTGTGAATGGAAATTGGTACAACCGCTATTCTATTCCAAAAACAGTACTAAGTTTCCTCAAAAAACTAAAAATAGAACTATCATATGATCCAGCAATACCACCTCTGGGTACATATCTGAAGAAAACGAAAACACTAATTGAAAAAGATACATGGACTCCAATGTTCTTAGCAGCACTATTTACAACAGGCAAGATATAGAAGCAACCTAAGTGTCCATCAACAGACGAATGGATAAAAAAGATTGTGTGTGTGTGTGTGTGTATACACACACACACAGAATGGAATATTACTCAGCCATGAAAAAGAATTAAATTCTGCTATTTGCAACAACATGGATGGACCTAGAGGGTATTATGCTTAGTGAAATGTCAGAGAAAGACAAATACTGTATGTTATCACTTATATGTGGAATCTAAAAAGTAAAACAAATGAATGAATATAACAAAACAGAAACAGACAAAGAGAACACACTAACTAGTGGTCATCAGTGGGGAGAGGGAAGGGGGGATGGGCAGGACAGGGGTAGAGGATTAAGAGGTAAAAACTACTGTGTATAAAATAAATAAGCTACAAAGATATATTGTACAGCATAGGGAGTATAGCCAATATTTTATAATAACTTTAAATGGAGTATAATGTATGAAAATACTTAATCACTATGTTGTACACCTAAAATCTAACATTGTAAGTCAAATATACTTCAATTTTTAAAAAGGCAGAGATTGCTTTAGGGGATTAAAAAAAGTTTCAACTCACAGGCAACTATATTTAATATCTTGTGATAAACCATAATGGAAAAGAATTTTTAAAAAAATCAATGTATGTATACATAACTGAATCACTTTGCTGTACAGCAGAAATTAACAGAACACTGTAAATCAACCATACTTCAATTTTAAAAAAATTTCAACTATATGCTACTTACAAGAAACTCACTAAATTCAGTGACATAGGTAGGTTGGAAGCAAAAGTATTGAGAGAGATATAACATGCAAACATTAATAATACATAAGCAGAAGTAGCTATATTAATATCTGATAAAGTAGATTTTAGAGCAAAGAAATTCACCAGGGGTCAAGAGGGAATTACATAATAATAAAAGGATCAATCCACCAGGAAAAAATAATGTTCCTAAGTAGGTACACACCAAATAACAGCCTAAAAATCCATGAAACAAAACAATAGAGTTGGAAGGGAAAATAGACAAATCCACAGTTATAGCTGGGGACTTCAACAACCTCCTCTCAGCACCTGAGATAATTTCTAGAAAAAAAATCAGCAAGAATAGATAAGATCTAAACAATGCAGTCCACCAACAGGATCTAATTGACACATACAGATTACTTCACCCCACAAGGGCAGAATACATTTTTTTGTAAGTGCTCATGACACATTCATCAAGACCTACCATATCCTAGGCCATAAAACAATCTCAAAAAATGTAAAGGCATTGAAATCATAAAGATTATGTTCTCTGACCATAATGGAATCAATTTTTAGACCTCAGTAAGATGAAGAATGCAGGAGGGACTTCCCTGGTGGTGCTGTGGTTGAGAGTCCGCCTGCCAAAGCAGGGGACACAGGTTAGATCCCTGGTCTGGGAAGATCCCACATGCCGCGGAGCAACTAAGCCTGCGCACCACAACTACTGAACCGGCGCTCTAGAGCCCGCGAGCCACAACTACTGAGCCCACGTGCCACAACTACTGAAGCCCGCGTGCCTAGAGTCCGTGCTCCACAACAAGAGCAGCTACCGCAATGAGAAGCCCGCACACCGTAACTAGAGAAAGCCCGTGCGCAGCAACGAAGACCCAACGCAGCAAAAATAAATAAATTTTTTTAAATGGTTAACTTTATAAAAAAAAAAAAGAATGCAGGAAAATCTCTAAACACTTGGAAATTAAACAATATATTTCTAAAAAATCCATTGGTCAAAAAGGAAGTTTCAAAGGGAAATTTAAAATATACATAGAACTGCATGGAAATGCTCACCGATTTTTGAAAGTTTGAAAGGTTTACAATGAGGAGAACTTAGCTCTCTTTTTCTAAGTCACTCATCAGTGTCTTTCTTTCCCAGGCTGAGTTATTCCAGCGTGCCTGACCATTCCATTTCCTGACCCCTCAATCATTTTTTGGTCCTTTGTAACGCAATCTCTCCTCCCAGATCACAGCCCTCTGCAAGTTTTCATTCATATTATATCCACCATATTCTTCTGCAGGTAGGAAAATTTAAGGAAAGGAATTCTTCCTTTCATAGAAGGTGTCAGAGAGCAAATGTGTCCAAAAGTGTTAATAAAGTCTAGATTTTAGGAATGGCTCCTAAAGAGAGCTGAAAAGGCTCTAATGGGGTATAAAATCTGGCAATTAATTCCTGAAAGAATGCCTGAGAACCTCTAATGAGCTTTGCATGTTTCCTCTTTTTATAAGTGGGGTTGAATGAGTTATATTATTCACACTTGGGAGGTGTGAAGCTTACCTAAAGCAAGCTTGATTACGTTTAGGCCAAGTACTGTGAAAGCAACATGGTACTCAAACACTAATCTTCAGAAATTAAAGAAATACACATAGTGCTGCAAATGGAAGTATTTTTCTCTTTTAAAAAATCAGCTATGGGTACACGAGTAGGTATAGTTTTGCCTTCCATCAGTCAGGGACCCTGTTGAGGATGGTGGTGACAAGTTAATTGCAGAAGCGTGTGTCTGAGAGGAGAAACATAGCACATGTTTTATGAGAAGTTTCACTTGGGGACAGAGGTCCAGGCTGGCTTTGGGGGTGGTCTGAGGGCCACCTGGACAAGTCAGGTTTCTGGCTACTTCTGGAACTGGCTCATTTCCAGGCCTCATTAGGTGAGGTTAAATTGGAGCCAGGGCGGGGAGGAGGGGTAAGGGGCGTGGTCAAACCCCCTGGGGAATCTGGACAGTGCTCACCGGAGCCCTTCAAACCCAGGGCAGCACCAGACACATCCACGCCCACCACGGGTGAGTGTTGTTGGAGTTGGGTGGGCAGCAAAGGAGGATAAGATCTGGTCTCTGTCCCCAAGAATTTTACAATCTTAGTGGGGAGGTAAGCGACAAAGGAAACAATCAACCAGCACATGCCTTGTGCTGAGATGAGAAATCGCTGGAAACAGGGGAAACAGATTGGAAAGGATGGAGGTGGCAGCAGGTAGCAGGGCTGAGACTCCATGGCCACACCTTTGTCCCCAAAAGCTGACTTTCAGTGGGACATCACCCTCTGAAAGCTTGTCGAGAAGGTTGCCAGACTGGCTGGAGAAAAGCCACCTTCCTATGAAACAGAACCACCCTTGAGTGCTGGCATCCCCCTTGCCATCATTCTGTTATATCAAGACAGCCAGAAAGTGTCTTGGTGATGAGATTTGACAACGGTGCACTGACTCTTTGCTGGAATCGTGTGCTGGTACCTCAGGTCTAAACGTCACAATCTCTGCTCTGAACTTAGGGCATGAATTTTTTTTTTTAACATCTTTATTGGAGTATAATTGCTTTACAATGGTGTGTTAGTTTCTGCTTTATAACAAAGTGAATCAGTTATACATATACATATGTTCCCATATCTCTTCCCTCTTGCATCTCCCTCCCTCCCACCCTCCCTATCCCACCCCTCTAGGTGGTCACAAAGCACCGAGCTGATCTCCCTCTGCTATGCAGCTGCTTCCCACTAGCTATCTGTTTTACGTTTGGTAGTGTATATATGCCCATGCCACTTTGAAGCTGGTTTGTCTTTCTGGTTAGGCTCTGCTGAGGTGCCCACTAAAATTCGTGGGCATTTCCCAATCACATAAACGTGAAGGGGTGAGAAAAGAGTCGAGAAGCAGACTGGCCAGGAGGAGGAACCAGCCCAAGTCTGGGAAGCCACTGGCACAGCTTTCCTCAGGAGATAAAACATGCACGTTAAACTACAATGATATATTGTTTCATTGATCAGATTGGTGAAGCCAAAAATGGGCCACTGAGAATCAGCATTGGTGAGGGTGTAAGAAATAAACGGATGCTCAGGTCCGTGGCTGGTGAGCATGTAAATCAGTACACCTTTTTGACTTGCAATATCTACTGAAATGTTTCAAGGTCATACCTTTTGAGCTGGTGTTTCTACTTTTAAGATTTAAGGCTCCAAAACCCTTCTATAAGTGCTCAAAGACTCAAGAATGTTCCCTGTGGCTCTGTAACATAGAAGTAACCCAGATGAACTCTGAGGAAGATTAAATAAACGTTGGGACCTTCACACGGTGGAATACTATACATGTCTTAAGAATGAGTTAGACCTCTTTGTCCTGATGTGGAAAGTGAAAAATGCAAGCTCAGAGCAGCTTTGATGGTATGAGTCCACATCCAAAATAATCAATAGCAACAATAGTAGAGTTAATATCAGTGCAAAAAAAGAAGGTGGAGAATTAGGCACCAATATTTGGCCGTGCATCTCTAGAAGTGAAATGATGTACATTCCTGGAAAGTTTGGAATTTTAAGTAACTTTGTATCATTTAATCAGAAAAAAAAAAAGATAAACAACAAGGTCCTACTGTATAGCACAGGGAACTATATTCGATATCCTGTGATAAACCATAATGGAAAAGAATATGAAGAAGAATATATATGTATAATTGACATGCTTTGCTGTACAGCAGAAATTAACACAACACTGTAGTAAATCAACTATACTTCAATAAAATTTTTTAAAAAAGAAAAGAAAACAAAGGTAGGACCCATCCTAGTGTAGTTCTGAAACACATTTCCATCCAGTGAATATTCGCAGGAGTTATTCATGACATTCGTAAACACCTGAGCGTATGAAGAGATACTTCACAGAGGCGTCAGGATACGGATCTCCTGTGTGAATAAACAAGGGGAGGTACGGCCAAGGCCACGTGGCAGGTTCATTTCGAGCCTCACATCGCATCAAGAGTTGCAGTTGGCTGTGGGTTTCGAGCGAGGAATTTTTAAGTCTCTTGAAGTCTCGGTTTTCTTATCTGTAACTTGCAGTTGGGTGAGGTGTCCTTTTTAAGGACTGGTTGAGTTGGGCTCAGCGGGCAGGTAAGCGGAGTACAGGTGAGTGATTTCTGCTGGCCATGGCAGGTACCATCACATCTGCTGGGACCGGGGCAGTGAGAGCTAGCCACCCAACACTGAGTTAGCCTAGAATAACCTAGGTAGCCTTTCCCACTCCAGTAATTTCATTCATCCCAGGCCTCCGCTTCCCCATCTATACTTGACTGAAGAAGATCAGAAAAAGAGAGAGAGACAGACAGACAGGGAGAAATGTATTAGGAAGAAAACACAGTGGTGACGGGGATTGTCAGGAGGGAGGGCAGTTACAGATGAGTTACTGGAGGTGCAGATCACATGAACAAGTGTTTGAAAAACAAACCAGGGCCCCAACAGGCGATGACGGACACCCAGCCCCAGAGCCCCGGGGGGCCTGCTCCACAACGTGGCCATTGACCCAGCCCAGGTGTGCGCAGCTGTGGCCACCCTCATTTCCCCTTCCTGCCCGAGGCCTCCCCGCTGCTCAGGAAGCTGCGCCGTCCCGGCTGTGCGTGCAGAACTCAGCAGCTGGTCAGGAGCCCAGGGAGCAAAGGGGGGGCAGGTGGGGGACAGTTGCAGGCCCATTCTCACCCTGAGAGCAGCTTTTGTGGCAAAGACGAGCCATCGCGTTAACTTGAGACAGTCTTTCAGGGCTTATGCCTTTCCTGCCGGGCAGGGCTGGGCCCAGGGAGAAAGATGAAGTCACCAACGATACCGGAGCCATTACAATGCATTCTGTGGGCACCCTGACCCTCATGAGAGCTCCCCGAGGCAGGCACTGTGATGTACATTGAACAGATGAGGGGTCAGCAGGTGGTCAGAAAGGTCAGACAGCTTGTTCAAAGTCACCCAGCCAGAAAGAGACGGGGGCAGGGTTCAAACCCAGCTCTGCCCAACTCCCCTCCCTCTGATATATTGCTGCCTTTCATTTTTGCCTTTGGTTCTTTCCAGGGATGTCTCCTGCCCCTTCCAGATAGAAAGCATGACATGCCAAAAGCAGGCTGTCTTCTGTCTCTGTTTGTGATGCCCTTTTGAATACATTAGAAGGTTAACCTCAAAAGATATTCCAAAATCAATAAGAAACCTCAGCGATAATTGCAAAGCCATCACGCCTACAATGTCACGTTGCCTAAAAGAGCATCTGCGGTCATTCAGGTCTCGGCCCTGCATCCCCTGTGTGAGTGGGACCGTCCCTGCTCCAAGCTCCGACTGTTGTTGTCACGCGCTCGGCAGTGGAGCGTGCCAGCCTGGCCCGACACCCTGCCTCGTGTCTCTGACTCGCTGCAAGGTACACCAGCTCTCACCCCATCTGTGGTCCCACATGTCCAACGTCTCTGAGCACGGGAGGGTGACAGGCTGAAGGCCTGTAACAATTCATGCACTGATCGGAATTTGGCAGAGCAGATTTGTGGCGCACAGGTGGAGGTCCACGGTGCTAGAGAGTTAACTGAAATCGGTATGTCACTACCCCTCCTGGGCATGACTGCAATCAGCTGAGACCCCTGAAGACCAAGTCATCTCCGAGATGCAAAAGGACAGGTCTCTAAGGGTGTTTCAGTCCCCCTTGGGGACAGGCTTGGGAAGAGGCAGAGGGGGGAACAGGGAGAAGGAGGATGGGGGGGGCAGACCCCTCCATAGCTGTTACAGGTTGAAGTGTGTCCCCCTCAAATTTACAGGTGAAAGTCCTAACCACCAGTACCCCAGAGTATGAGCTCATTTGGAAATATGATCATTGCTGATGTAATTCATTAAGATGTCATAGCAGAATAGAGTGTGCCTTAATCCAAGATGACTGGTGTCCTTATAAAAAGGGGAAATTTGGACACAGACACAGGTACAAGGGGAAGGCCATGTGAACATGAAGATGGCCATCTTCAAGCCAAGTAGAGAGGCCTGGAGCAGACCCTTCCCTCACACCCTCCAGAAGGAAGCAACCCTGCCAACACCTTGATCTCGGACCTCCAGCCTCCAGACTGGGAGATAACACATTTCTGTTGTTTAAGCCACCCTGTTTGTGGTACTCTGTTCCGGCAGTCCTAGCAAACAAACACAACAGCTCATTTTCAACATTCTACAAAGAGAAACCTGGACTGTTTACCACAGTTCTCAGTGTAAGGCTACACATTAAAATACAGCAAAGTCAGAGTTACATGCTTTCAGCCTAAAATAGGATGACGGACTTTCCGTGATATTTCCCTCACTTCTCAGGAAACCTTCCAAGACCCATCTACATATCGAGGGCAGTGTTGTGTCACCTGCAGGAGATATTTGTGTCTTAATTGACAGATTGTAAATATGCACACACACAAAAAAACAGAGAGCGGATACCCTAAGCACAAAGTCCTAAATATTAGATGAGAATTGGATTATATGCATGTTGATTACGTGTTTTAGTCCTCTGTATAATTGTCGACTGGAAATCTGTGCATCTGAAAAATGATCTAAGTTTTCACTTACTATCCTTAGATATTTATAACACACTGAAGAAAAAATCCGTACAATATGGGCTTCAAAACAAATGGAATCAAACCAAGATGTTCTTTGTTTAAGGAACGTGTTCTGAATTAGGGCCATTAGAACATTCACAATTTTGTGGCAATTTTGCAAAATAGGATTTACCTTGATGACTTTATAAAACTTTGCACTGTAATTTTACCTACAGACATTCTGATTTTTCTGTCATCTGATATGCATTTTGCTGGGTGAAAGCATAAACATGAATTCCATTTTGGGTTTTTTTCTCATCACTGGTAACTGTCACCCAACACCCACAGACAGTCAGGACACGAGCTCACCAGAGGGAGAGGTGGTTTTCAATTTGCCTCATGCAACATGGCACAGTGTCACACGCATGGACTCTGCATATTCATTCATTCATTCAACAAACACACACACTTCCCCCGTTACTGTGTCCAGCATCCTGGAGGGTGAGGAATCCCGCAGGATAGGATAACACATCCTAGAAGGAAAGCAGTGCAGAGCTATTTTTTTCTATCTACACAGACGTAGTCTATACACATGTAGATTCACCACCTTGTTTAAGATTATTTGGGTCAAACCCAGCAGGCCAGTTTTCTATTTGTTCTCTGAGGGCCCTGGAAGGTCTGGGTTGGTGGCAACAGGACATAGGTCTCGTTGGCTCTTTCCTAAGGATCCTAGCCCTAGGACGGGGAGGAAAGCTGTAATACAGAATGTCTTCTCTAGTTTACCGCTTTTGACTAAAATAACAACATTCACTCTGACATAATGACTGCACCAATTAGACTTAAGCAAAGAAAAAACTCTGATGGAATAAATTTAGCTGTGGCAATGGAAACCTCTCCAGCAACTATCTGTGTCCTCCCAGGGGTTGGGTGACAGGCATGGTGCAGGCTGGACGTCCACAGGGAGGCCCGAGCTTCTGAGTTGGGGACAGGGCGACCTACCCGCTACCAGCTCCTCACTGGGCATTGCACCTTCTCTCCTGCCTTGCATCCCCAGCACAACCTGGAGTGGGGGTTGCAGAGGCAACAGGGAGGGCTGAACAGCGGGGTCTGGGCAGCAGGAACGACGCAAACAATCCTTGGGCTGAAGCTTCCAGACTCTTGCCTTGGATGGAAGCCCCCAAGGGCAGGACCTCAGTCCACCCAACCGTGCACAGAGCAAGTAAATACCGAATGAAAGAATGGCTGGATCCAATTTCAAGAACATTAAAAGAAAACCATTCTTATGACAGCCCACGTCCTTTCTCTGGGTGCCTGCACACGTAGGGGGCTCATCCAACGCAACCCCATTTGCGTATAGAAGACTCGAGTGGGGTATAGGGCTGTGGTCATGATTTCTTGGGGGTACCGAATGGCAAATCAAGAGACTTGAAACATTTAGACTTTAAAAACAAACAAAATAAAATGGAGGTTCCATTAGAAAGTACTTTGGAGTAATTGTTTGAAAGTACAAACGTCACTCTACCGTGGCCAACAGAAACAAGTGTTTACTCTATTTTGCTTTTTAAATGAAACCGTCAGCCAAGCTGAAAAATCCTTTTCATCCCCGGCTGCCGCCTATGAGGGCGCGTGCGGCTGTGCGTCGCTGCAGACGCTCACTCGGCAAGGCTGCGGCCCCTCCCCGCGGAGGCTGTTAGTGTCCTGGCTTCTCGGAAAGACAGGGAGACACGAGAAGCTGATTACTATTCAGATCGGCAACCAGGCCCAGGCTGTCTGGAACTGGCATCGCCAGGTAAATATAAGGGCATTCACTACAGACGGAGCACGTTGTCACATCCCGCTGTGGAAAGGGGACACACCTGCACCCATGGCATTTGTGGCCCCTGTGTGGAAATGCCTCCAGCCCCCCCAAATGCAGGGACCGTGCATTGTGCACAATGTAATTTCTTATTCGGTGTCGCTTAGCACTCCGTCATCCCCGACATCCTTAGCCGGCAAGTACCTGGACCACTGGGACGTAGCATCAGGTGGGAATGGATCACAGCCCGGGGTCTGATTCTCGGTCCCTCCACTCATTTCCTGGGTGGTGGCCTCTCTGCAGGGGACACTGGCCACTCGTCAATTATGCCCTGTATCAAACAACAACAGCAAAGCCGTTGGCTCCGTGGCTTAAATGGATTAAGGAAATGACCTCGTGATAATAGCTAACCTGTATTGACCTCTTTCTCTGTGCCCGGGACTGTGCTTCATAATCATTATCTCACAACAACCCTGTGAGGCTGTTGTCACCCTCCTTTTCCAGGTAAGGAAGCTGTGCACAGAGAGGCTAAGTAACCGGCCCCAAGTCACACAGCCAGCAAAGGAGGTAGCCCGGACTCCAATCTGGTTTGTTTCTGACTCCAAGCCCATGCCTGCCCCTGCACACAGCCTGGGGGTAGACAAAGCACCCCTCTCCCCGCTCCTCTCCCTCGAAAGGGTTAGCACAATCCATCGAGTTGTGGAAGGTGGTTTCTCAATCACATGCAAATTCGATTTGCCTTAAGTATCAATCCCACTTTATCTAAAAACCCATCTTAACGTGAACTTGCAGGGAGCTGAATGGGGCCGTCGTGATGCAGGAGCTCAGGGCCTCTCCTGGGAATGTCTGTGGTAAGACTACACTCTGCCTTATAAATCTTGTCCAGGAAAAGAAAAGAAGCTGGATTGTGCAGGGGTAGAGTTACTCCAGCTGCCGGGACCCCCGCCTCCCAGACTTGGGGAGGTCAGGGGGGAGCCAAGCCCATCTGATGCCTGGCCCAGAGGGCCACGTTTGAAGCAAACGTTCTCAGGTTTCCAAGGAGCGAAGGTTCGCTGGGGAGCTGGGACTGAAGGATGAATCCGTGCTGTGTGTTTCCTTAGATAAGTTGAGGGTGGCAGACAGCATAATGAGCCTGACTCCTTTCGGGCTCAGATAAGATTGAGGCCCGTCTCTGAACGTGTTATTAATACTCAGTTTGGTCTGCTGCCTGCCCGGGCGGAAAGGAGAGAGAGCTGTTCTTTTCCTGCAGAGTCAGAAGACGCAGGGGCTTCCCCAAGGCAGGGTGACCCCGAGGTTACAAACCCAAGAGGGCAACTATTGACAGAGCCAGGCCAACCACATTGGGTCCCATCCTTGCATCTTGGACACTCAGCTCCAGCTTGGTCACTGAGGCTGCGGCCACGACCTCTCTCTTCCTTGCAATGTAACCACGTTTACTAAAACATGGATATGGTACAATAAATACTGCGTTTTCATAAATCTGTTTGTGAGATCAAGCGGTATGCCAGAAACTATGAAATATGCATCAAAATCTATGACAGCCTCCTCTGAGCATTTTAGACAAATCTTTACCTGCGAGAACATTGCAGGGCTATCATCTAGACTCCAGGAAACACTCAAAGCTTCTTCTCCATTGCAGTGAGATATTAGCAACACACTTTTTTTTTTTTAATGCAAGTTCGTTCACCTTTGGGATCCCCATGTCCTGCACCTTCACCCTAGGAAACACGTGCTTCCGTTTGCATGAACCGTACCTACCCGTGCCCCCCGCCATCCCCACTCCGTGCTGGTTCCATCTGCCAGGCAGCTACCCAGCCCTCCTGGGTGCACGGCATCCCCTAGTGCAGTGCCGCAGCTGGTTCCCTCATGCTGCCCTGCTTCCTGCTGAGAAGACGGTCAGTATAAGGCACGTGCCTCCCCCCACTCCCGGCCTCCCGCCATGGTCCTTCTGTCTTCAAGTATCCAATACAGAAAGTCCCCTACATACGAACCTTCAAGTTGTGAGCTTTCAAAGATGCGAACATGCGTTCGCATGTCCAGTCACATAAGTTAGTTCACGTGTCTGGTGTACGCTGTCACGTGCATGCATCTTCTACAGGTGGTTGTGCTTTTGTGTACTTTACTGTACAGTACTGTATAGAGTACAGTAGTACAGTATCTTTATTTCAAGCCCAGGATGTCTGGAAGCAAGCGTGAAAGCAGCGGTGATGTAGCTGGTACTGTACTGTACTTTTCAAGGTACTGTACTGTAAGATTAAAAATGTTTTCTTTATTTTCTGTTTGTTTTTTATGTATTATTTGTGTGAAAAGTATTATCAACCTATTACAGTACAGTACTATATAGCCGATTGTGTTAGTTTGGTACCTAGGCTAACTTTGTTGGACTTAACGAACAAATTAGACTTACAAACGTGCTCTCGGAACAGAACTTGTTTGTATGCCGGGCACTTATGGTAAACATTTACGTGTAGAGAACGAGTTAATTCCACTAGAGACACTCTCTCTCACACGCCCACCCATATTCTCTCTAACCTCTTCCTCTTCCTTATTCTCTTGAAACTCATTGGAGTTTCTCCAGGAAACTCTGTACACACCTCCTAACCCTCTTTCCCTTCCATTTGGGAGCCAAATGTGAACCAGAATTAGGGATGAATGATGTAAAAGTGGTGCTGGGGGGCTTCCCTCATGGCGCAGTGGCTAAGAATCCACCTGCCAATGCAGGGGACACGGGTTCGAGCCCTGGTCCAGGAAGATCCCACATGCCGCGGAGCAACTAAGCCCATGCGCCACAACTACTGAGCCCACGCTCTAGAGCCCACAAGGCACAACTACTGAGCCCAGGTGCCGCAACTACTGAAGCCCACGTGACTAGAGCCCATGCTCCGCAACAAGAGAAGCCACCGCAATGAGAAGCCCGCGCACCACAACGAAGAATAGCCCCCGCTCGCCGCAACTAGAGAAAGCCCGTGCGCAGCAACAAAGACCCAACGCAGCCAAAAATAAGTAAATTAATTAATTAAAGAAAAAAAGTGGTGCTGGGGATGCAGGTCCACCTGGGAAGAGACATGCCCGCCTTTGCCGTGGAGATAGGTGCAATGACACTCCAATGCTCTATGTTTCGAAAGCTCTGGAAAGTACCCAGAAGTGCCCTTCAATCTCCATGAACCTCTAACTACTCATCCAATTTCTCCAAGGAAACCCGCTTTCCTCAAGCACTAGCTTTCAAGATGAACTTCCCAAACACGATTTTCCTCAATGTGATGGTTTTTCTGTCGTCCTCCGCGGAGAGCGCCTTGATGGTGTGGTTGTTTTCCCCTGAGCAGTGCATCCAGATGCGGCTTGAGTTGTTTGTGGACTGGTCTACAGGGTCATCTAGTTCCATTTACGTGCAACACGCTCTCTACGGAGAAGCGTGGTCTGAGTACCAACCATTGACCCCACGCTGCTTGGGCCCACGTCTGGGTGGGGGGCACCTTTGGTGCATCACCTCAGCTCCTGTCGGCCTCACCTCTTGTTTCAGCCACTGTCCTGGGGACCAGGTCCCTGCAGGCTGCAACCAGCTTCACACAGGTGTGAACAGCTGGATTCCTGTCTCACCACACCCGTTTCGGGTCTTCTGATGGTGAGATGCGATGCCCGGGGGAAATGTCTCACACACGCATCACCCGCAAGTGCAGAGTTAACACCTGTGAGGATGGCAGGGGAGTCAATGCTCCCCACTTCAATGCTCAGGTAGAGGGTTCTGCGTCTTTACTCCAGAAGATTCTTCAGAGCTCCAAGGAGCAACATCCAGTGACCCTCTGCGGTGTCCAGCTGGATAACACGTCTCTCCCCTGTCTGCTCCCTGGGACCACCCAGTTTATTTATTTATCTGTTTGTTTGTTTATTTATCCCTGAATAAACCAGTCACATCAGACCTTGTCTCAGGATGTCCTTTGTGAGGAAACCAATGGAGACAGGCTGTTTCTCAACGCTTCCAACTACACATGTGGATTAGCTGGAGAACCAGACAGGAAGGCAACTTCTTAACACAACTTCTGTAAGCATGACTGTGGCTCATTTTGGTGCTCTGGGCACCCGAACCAGAAATATATTTATGACAAACCCCAGAAGACCTTCCATGAACATGAAGGTCCATAAAGACAATCAAAGGAAGAGCTGGTCCTTGCTGTAGAATGAGGACAAAAGGCAATTTATCATACAGTTAACTTGAGCATAAACGCATCAAACTATCTCCAGGTAATAGAAACAGATTCTGACATTAATTTCAATTCTCCGCACCGCCAAAAGTGAGACCGTTTTTAATGGCACGTGGAGAAGAGACGGTCTCTGCTCTGTGCTGAGCCAGATCCCTCGGCTTCTATATTTTCTCTTCTCTGCATTTTGTCTGTTCTGCAAAGTTTGCACCTGGACATCATTTCTAGGATCGGGTTCAGAGCTGAGCCCCGGAGGTTTTATTGGGGGGACTGCAGAGAAGGCTTGGTTCCCCCCGGGACTCTGCAAAGTGCCTCCCCCCATGTGGAGTGCCCCGCAGTGGTGCCCCTGTAGCCTGCACAGCCTGGGCCACTGGGTCTCCTGGTCTCAGACCCCTTGCTCCCCAGCTGATCTGTTGCCAAGACTCCAGATTCATCCTCTGCCTCTTTGCAGAGAAGAGTGGCTTCCCAGCTGGGGTCTGAGCTAAGAGGGATTCCCCTCAGGGAGCAGGGACAATCTGTCCTCTCTCCTCTTGTCCTCAGATCACCCCCCTCCAGGCAGCACTGTGGACTCACTGTCTCAGTACTTCCTGCCCAAAGTCCTGTGAGCTACAAAGAGACAGAGGTAGCCCTCCTGGTGGCACGTGGGCCTCTGGGCCCCAGGAGAATGTGACCTGTTGGAAACAACTTGAGGTGGGATAAAAGGGAATCCAAAAGCTGGGGATCCGCCAGGCGGTCGGCCACTCCCCTCTGGCTCTGGAGACAGCCTTGTGCAGGTGTTAGAATATGGGACGGGCGGGGAGTGGAAAGCAAAGCTGGACAGGCCTGACACTTCTATAAATATTCTAGTTCTGTTGGCTAGGAAGAGCATAAGATGTGAATTATTTTACTTCAATAAGAGAAAAACCCAGTCAGGGACCTGGCCTGAAGGAGGCGGGATGCTTTCCTACCCCTGTCTCCCTCTCACTTCTAGAAAGCTCCACGTGGAGCTTCCTAACTGCCTGGCGAGGGAGGGTCGGCGGAGGGTGTCTCTGTAGGGGCTGACTCTCTGAAGGCCTGGGGGGTGGAGGGGACGGTCACCAGGCTCTTTCCAAGGTAGAAGAGGATGGTGGCTATAGAGCGCCAGCTGGAGACCAAGGGGGCTGAGTACTCAGAGGGCCTCAGTCCAAAACCCACCTTCATTCATTTGCTCCAGGGAGGCTTGGGGGCCTCAACCTCACCCCCCAGGCCCCGGACAGGCTCATGCACAGCCAGGGCCTTTTAATGCACTCTGGACCCAGGGAGAGGCCAGCGACCCCAGAGTTCTCTCAGCTTCCTCTGGATTTGGGGGTTGGTTGGTTGGTTTGTTTTTTTGGCCACACCATGCGGCCACTTGCAGGATCTTAGTTCCCCAACCAGGGAATGAACCTGTGCCCCCTGCAGTGGAAGGACAGAGTCCTAACCACTGGACTGCCAGGGAATTCCTAGGTGTTGGTTTTTATTTCACATTTAGTCTTACCAAATGCATTTCAACCCTACAGACTCTTAGAACTCAAGCGGGAGATGCTTATTTTTACAAACTAAGTCAACATAGAAGAAGGGGAAAATCCACACTTCTTAAACCAAATGCTATTGTTTCCCTTGATTCTTTTAAAGAATCTACTTTATACCCAACTAGGGGTGTGTCTTTTTAGTTCTCAGCATAATTATGGTCGGCTTAGAAAACACCATTTCAAAAATCTAAAACACTACCCCAGTTCTTAGAAAGAGTTCTCAGACTCCTTTTAAATCCCAGGAGAAATGTAATGCACCCAAACCCAAGCTAACTTAGCTACAGTCTCAAGGGGTGTATGAATCACCCCTCTCCCCAGTCCGTTCATGGATGGATTCAATATCCCTCTATATCTGTCCAGTGTGTGAGGCCAAGTACTACACCTGATCCAAAGGGCTGGTTCTAAGCTGTTTCTAGAAGCCTCATTCTCTAAAGAAAGTCTAAGGAAACAGTCTTGGACTTTGCACATGCTGTTCCTCTGCCTGGAACTCTCTGCCACTCCCTGTACCCAGTTATTTTTCAGAATTCTGTGGGCTGACTGGGCTCATACAGGTGGGTCTCACTTAGAGTTTCTCATTCAGTTACAGTCAGATAGTGGCTGGAGCTGGAACCATCAGGAGGAGTCTTTAATCACATGTCTGCAATCTGCTGGGCTGGCCAGAACAGCGGGGGGCTGACTGCAACTCTAATCCACGAGGCTCGCTTGGGCTTCCTCACAGCATGGTGGTCTTGGGGAGGCTGGACTTCTTACTTGGCATCTGTCCTCCTCCTGAACAAGTGTTCTGGAAGGTCTGGGCGAAAATTCAAGGCTTCTGAGGACCTAGGCTCAGAAGACCCAGAGAGTCACTTCTGCCACATTCTATAGGTCAAATGAGGCCAGCTCAGATTCAAGGGGAGAAGAATTAAATTCCATATTTCAGTGGAAGAGCAAAGAATGTGTGGCCCAGGATCCCACCTATGACACCATGTTATCTTTAGTCATCATGTCTCCTTAGGTTTCTCTAGACTGCCACAGTTTCTCAGACTTTCCTTGTTTTTGCTGACTTTGGCAGGTCTGAGGATTACTGTTCAGGTATTTTTTGGACTGTCTTTCAATTTGGGTTTGTTTGATATTTTTCTCGTGGTTAAACTGGGGTAATGGGTTTTGGGGAGGAAGACCCCAGAAGTGGTTACCAATCAAGGGTACATGACTTATTACTGTTGCTATTGACCTCGACCACCTGGCTGAGGCTGGATTTGTCAGCTTTCTCCACTGTAAAGTTACTCTTTTCCCCCTCTTTTCATACCATACTCTTTGGAAGTCATTATGTGTAGCCCACACTTAAGGACTGGGGAGTTATGTTCTGCCTCCTTGAGAGAGAAGTATCCACATAAATTATTTGGAATTCTTCTGTATGAGACACTTGTCTGTAATCCCCCATTTATTTATTTATCATTTATTCATGTCAGAATGGACTCATGGATATTTATTTTATACACTGCTTATAGTCCAATATTTTATTGCTCAAATTGTTCCAGCTTTGGCCACCAGAAAGTGCTTGCATTTGGCTTCTCTGTCCCTTTGACCTGCCCCCATCACTGTGTTCTTTGAGCACTCCCTTATTCTCTGACACTGTAAGATGCTCCAGTCTCACCTTGTACCTTTCCTGCCCCAGCCCTGGAATCAACCACTTCTTCAACAAGCCCTGGTTCCTTTTAGTTGAGGTTGGTATTAGAACCCAAGATCTGGGTGCCTGGTTGGGCAGCAGGATCTGTAATTCTGGATCTAAACTCACAGTGGTTTCCAACACTGAGCGCACACGAGAAGCACCTTGTACACTGACGGCAGCAGGGCATGTGGTTCCTCACAGGTTTCTGAGGCTCCACACCGCACAGCACCCTCTGCACATCACACATTATTTACCGGATAAGATATGCATTCACTTGACATTTTTTTCTTTGCAGTCATTTGCAAGTACTGTTTCCACCAACATTTACTGAAGTTGAAGTATCTTAGCAGAATTTACTAAGCCAGGCACTGCTAACGTTCTCTCTGTCGCCCCCTGGAGGTTGGTCCTCCTCTCAAAGCCCAGAGAACGTGGAGGGTGAGGACTTTCTTCTCTCAAGGTAATAAGGGGGGTCAGGATCTAAGCCAAGGCCATCTGAGCCCAAGACACTAACGTGACTACCTTCTTTCTGGAACCAAGAAGAGAGCTCTAATTGGGATTAAAGTGCATTTGTGCGTGTTTGTGTGTGTGTTGTGTGTGTATACAGGAGTGTGTGTGAACATGTGAGAGCTGTGTGTGTGTGGATTGTGAGAGTGTGCGTGAGACCAGGCGTATGTGTGTCATTGAGAGTGAGTGTGTGTCTGTGAATGTGGTGTGTAAACTTGGTATTATGTATGGGTGTGTGCACGAGGATAATATGTGAGCATGAGTGTGTGTGCGAGTGTGTGTGTGTACATCTGCAAGTGTGTGAGAGTGTGTGAGCTTGGGGTGGGAACAGGCAACACCCAGTCCCTGGGGCAGTCGGCCCGGTGACACGAGCCCCCACGGCCGTCCTGGGTCCTCACGCCGCCTTGAACTTGCCAGCCCACCCCGCACTCGCAGGAGGGAGCAGCGTCCCGGGTCCGGGGCTCGAAGCCTGGCTCAGGGCCAAGCCTCACCTCCCATCTCCTCCAGAGAACCTGAGTGCAGCACCAAACAGCCAAATATTTGCCTTCTCTGCCATCACTAACTATAGCTCCACAAGTTCCCACATGGCTACATTCGCCATCGCCATAACTCGCAATTCTCTGATATCATACGAACACTAGTTAATTATTCCCTTGGAGGCAAAGCAAATTCGTGGGACGCCACTGGTAAGTGGGTAGTTTCTGCTCCGGAGAGAAGCTTGGCACTTGTCCGTTAGCCACACCGCAGCGTGGTCCCCGCAAGGCCTGGGTGACACGGGGTGGAGCCGGGGGCGAGGACGCAGGGGGAGGCCTGGGTCGTCACTGCAGGGTCCCTGGTCTTGCTCCTCCTCCACCTCGCAAACCCTGCAGCTGTGGGACGCTGCCCGCCTGCAGTCCTTCGCCGAGGCAGCGGCCGGTTCCACAGCCTCCCTGGCCAGGGCCCCGGCGGGGAGTGGGGACGTTCGTCCTCATTCCCCTTGTTGCCCCTCCCGAGCTGCCTGTGCAGCCTGGCAGCAACCCCTCCCTGTGTTCCAGCCCAATTAACCTGTCTTCACCCCGTATCCTTAGGGCCCTGCTTTGTGTCTGCTTCTCCCCTCAGGGACCAGGTGAGTCGTAATCCCCTCCTGCAGGCAGGGCCTCCCGCAGGGGCGGGACAAGGAGGGGGGGGGGTCTGGGCATGGGCCCCCATCTCCCCCCAGGGCCCCTCCGCTCCCCGGGGAGAATAAGAAGGGGGACTGAGAGTTCTAGGACACGTGGTTACGTGGGACACACCACAAACCTTCTCAAAGGCTGGCTTGGGGAAAAGAAGAAAAACCACCCTCGAGGCTATTTTTGCCCGGGTAATTCTAGTGACTGGAGCAGACGCTGTGTTTTCTTGCCCAAGTTACTCAAATAACAACCCCAGTGGTGTCTTCCTTTCATGAGCGAGAAAGTCCCTTCTGGGTGGGAAGTTTAAGCTTCTTCTCTGTTCCCAGAATGCAGCGGGGGCTGCAGGGTGTGTGGTCCAGGTGCGTCCAGGCAAGTGAGATGTTTCCGTCTCTAGCTGGCTCCTCCCCCCCCCATCCCCCTTCCCCCCGGGGCTTCGAGAGATGGTCCTGCCTTTCACGTTCTGTTTGGTCAGGACGCCTTTACCTGAGCCCTACCACCCAAACCCGCCCTGAACGCCGTCAGGGACCGTGTTGGGCTGGTTGCATGTGTCCTGAAGGCCCAGGCAGCTGGCTGCTCAGTGACAGCGTGACTGCATGACCCAGTTTGCTGGGACAGCCCTGGCTGACACCTCCTGTCCTGGATGAATGGTTAACAACACCCTAGAGTGTAACGATTTGGACCAGAACTACTGTCACCCTACCTGGGGAAGAAGACTCGAAGGTCAGCAGCGTTTCCTCGGCCCCTGAAGTCCGGCCAGCCTGCAGCGTCTCCGCCCCTGCTGGAGAGGGGCCGGCTGCCCTTCCCGAAGCTCTGGACGAGCCGCTGTGAGGTGAGGAGAGCAGGCCGCCCCCCTGGGCAGACACCTGAGAAGCCCACGTCTGTTCAAATCCAGCGCAACCCTTTCAGTACCACCGGCGTCCTGGAGCCCTTCTGCGTGTTTCCAGCCGTAGGTGCCCTCTCTCTGAACCTGCAAATCCACCCTGAACTCCTTTCCCTTGCCTTGGTACATCCCTTCTGAAAATCTGGGGAGGCAGCATCAAGGCTCTGGAAGATTCTCACCCCAGCAAACCCCAGCTCTGGCGTGGAGGGCTCTGCGACCTCGGGCAGGTCATTCCCCTGCACTAAACCTCCCTTTGCCCATCTGCGAAATGAGAGTGGTAACAGCGCATGCCCCGTAGGGTCGTTAAGAAGATGAAATGAGTAAATACACGTGAGGCGCTTGGAGCCGGGTCTCACACACGTGTTAGCTGTTACTTTAAGTTCTGTGTCTCCCCTTCCTTTACTAGATTGTAAGCACCTTTCCTTTAAAAGGCAAAGCTCAAAGTTATGTGTTGAGTAGGAACCACGTGCCAGGTGCTTTCACAACCAACTTTTCGCCAATCCTCAAGCCAGCTCTGAGCGCTGGGGGTCATCGACCCATTTCATAGGTGGAGAAGAAGAGTTTCAGAGAGGTTAGCTAAGTGGCCCAGGTCACACAGCTTAATAGTTAAAAGATCAGGGATTATTTCGAACACAGCCCCTTCCTCCAGCTTGTCACACACCCGCCCCATCTCCCTCCACAAAAACCTCACAATGACAAATAAACCTTTGTTCTGAAGTATACTGCAGGTTAGCCAGGGAGGCTTGCAGCAGGCGACATTTAAGATCAGTTGTGCTCCTTAAGAAAAATCATATGGAGTCCAGGCGTCAATGTAAGAAAAGGACAGTCATTTACGCAAGCCAAGAAGCATTAAGAGCTTCAGCCAAAATCAAAAGGTTACTGCTACCTATATTCTGCCCTGAATAAGTACCATTGAGTCTGCTCATGGCCATGACTTCTGGATTGAAGAGAAGACATTCAAACAAGGTTTGCTGTTTGCAGAAAGGGTGAGGGGATGTTGTCTCTAGGTACAAGGATTTGTGTCTGAGGAGAGGAAGTCTCGCCAGTCTATCTTGGGCTTTGCCACTTCCCCTCTGGGCCTCAGTATTCTCCTCTGTGCAATGGGCCTGGATGAGGTCTGCTCCAGGACCCCTAGGGACCTTCCTCTGCAGGGGTCTCTGAGCCACACATCTTAGATGCTCAAGGTTTCATGTGCTTTCTAGAAGGTTTGCCTGAGCAAGTAGTAGAGTGCCCCCCCCCACCGCCAAGGATATGTCCACATTGTAATCCCCAGAACCTGTGAATGTGACCTTATTTAGAAAAAGGTTCTTTGCAGATAAATTAATTTCAGGACCTTAAGATGAGATCATCCTGGTTTACCTAAGGGGGCCCTAAATCCAATGTCAAGTGTCTTATAAGAGACACACAGAGGAGAAGGCCCCGTGAAGATGGAGGTACAGCCACGGATCAAGAAACTCCGACAACCCCACCAGAAGCTGGAAGAGGCAAAGAAGAGATTTCCTCCTACGGCCTCCAGCTGGACCCCGGCCCCGTGACACCTTAGTTTTGGACTTCTGGTTTCCAGAATTATGAGAGAATAAATTCCCATTGTTTCAGGCCACCCATTTCAGGGTGATTGGTTATGGGAGCCATTCAGGAAATGAATACCAGGAATTTGATATGAACACAAACTGAGGATATACCTTTTCACTTTCAAAACACAACTATTCAGTGGAATTACTGTGACTAAAATCAAGATTAGCCATGGCCTGTTAGAACACCTGAAGATGATTTCCAGTAAAAGGACTGGGTGACTGAACAAATCCCTCTGGCTACTGAGTTAGTTCACACCTTCACCGAAGGTTCCCTTTGCTGGGGTCATTCTGCCAGTGAGACGTTGCCACTTGAAGATTCTTGAACATCTCTAGACCATGTCAGGGGCGGAGATGCACCTCAGAGCCTAAAACCACCCCACCCAGGTGGTGGTCACATCCTCGGCTGTTCTGTGTCAGAGCCAGTAGCCCCCGGATCAACCACCCCCATCCAGGGCAGCTGGCACGTGCTCCAGGAGTGCTCGACGGCCAAGGGCTGGTCCAGGCAAACCCTCCACAGGCCCTTCAAAGCCACCTGATGGGTCTCTTACACGGTCTGGTTACTTGTTCCCCAGAGCGTCGTTCTCCAGGCCCACGGCCTCCCTCACGTGCCTGCCACCACCCCAATGGGGAAAACAAAGGCCCTGCGGCATGAGCTTCCTCGACATTCCATCAGCCGCCTCTACCTGATGAATGGTCAGTCCTTCTTCCCTTCCTGTCAGGGGACCTGTCCCCTCTCCAATCTGAGACTAATCATCCCTGTGTCTGGGTCCCATCCCCTCTTGCTTCCCCAGGTCCTTTGCATCACCCTCAGCCAGTGTCTTTAATCTCTCCTTCCCAGTGGTGGGAATATAAACATGGTCCACAGACACTGTCTCACATGAAGAAACGACCCTATCAAGAAAGCAGAAAGACCAATGACATAAGAAAGATCCTCAGCCTCGCCAGAAGCAGGGGATGCAAATTAAAACCACAACGAGGCATATATGTATATATACATGTATAACTGAATCGCTTTACCGTAAACCTGAAACTAACAACATTGTAAATCAACTATATTTCAATAAAAATTTTTAAAAACTCCAGGATCGATGGCCAAAAAGCCCTCGAAAAGATGGCTCAACATCACTAATCATTAGAGAAATGCAAATCAAAACTACAGTGAGGTATCACCTCACACCTGTCAGATGGCCATCATCAAAAAATCTACAAACAATAAATGCTGGAGAGGGTGTGGAGAAAAGGGAACCCTCTTGCACTGTTGGTGGGAATGTAAATTGGTGCAGCCACTATGGAGAACACTATGCAGGTTCCTTAAAAAACTAAAAACAGAGCTACCATATAATCCAGCAATCCCACTCCTGGGCATACATCCAGAGAAAACTCTAATTCAAAAAGATACATACACCCCAATGTTCATAGCAACACTATTTACAATAGCCAAGACATGGAAGCAACCTAAATGTCCATCAACAGAGGAATGGATAAAGAAGATGTGGTATGTGTATATATATATATATATATATATATATATATATATATATATATACAATGGAATATTACTCAGCCATAAAAAAGAATGAAATAATGCCATTTGCAGCAACATGGATGGACCTAGAGGTTGTCATGCTGAGTGAAGTAAGTCAGAGAAGGACAAACGTCGTATGATACAGCTTACGTGTGGAATCTAAAAAAATGATACAAATGAACTTATTTACAAAACAGAAACAGAGTCACAGATGTAGAAAACAATCTATGGTTACCAGGGGAGAAAAGGGGGCGAGTGATAAACTGGGAGACTGGGTTTGACATATACACACTACTATATATAAAATAGATAATAATGACCTACTGTATAGTACAGGGAACTCTACTCAGTACTCTGTAATGACCTATATGGGAAAAGAATCTAAAAAAGAGTGAGTATATGTATATGTATAACTGGTTCACCTTGCTGTACACCTGAAACTAACACAACATTGTAAATCAACTGTGCTCCAATAAAAATTTTTAAAAATAAAGTAACATAAGTTAAAATGAAAAAACTCCAGGACAGAGTTGAAAAAAACCCACAATGAGGCACCATATTTCAATCAATTTCAACTGATGTGTTTCAATCACATCCAACTGCCTGACATGGAAAATGTCCCACAACGCCCAGTGCTGGTAAACGATGTGAACTGGAGCTTTCATTTAGGAAAGAACCTAAATGGACATCAGAGGGGGACAGATCTGTAGACCAAGGCACAGTCACGCAATACAGAGCATCTGTAGAGTGAGCACAGCAGCTCAGCATGGACAGGACAGTGGGAAGGGTGGCCCGGGTAAGATGACTTTGATGACTCGGTTAAGATGACTTTGTTTTACTGAGATGACTTTGTTTTACTGAGGAACAGGAAACAGTGCAAAGGATGTTCCCAAGTTCAAGGATGAAGTGAGTGACTGAGATTCTTTTTTAGTTGTTTAGTTCCTCCAAGGAGCCCCGCATTCAATGGTCCTGGGAGCCTGCACGGTGGGGATTCTGCCAGGCGAGAGGAGTTGAGATCCCAGCGCTCGCTGTCTTGTGTGTGTGTGCGTGTGCGTGTGCATCTGTGTTTGTATGCACGTGTGCACACACAGGCTTTGGAGGGAGGATATACCAGCACTTAAAAGTCTACTCTATCTCTTACCACTTCCCATTTCTTAAAAATAAATATGAAAAAAAAAGAAAAGAAAAAAGAATTAAAAAAAAAAGATAAATAAATATGAATCACACATGGAAACCTGTTAGAATTTGAGACAGTTGCCAGTGGGGTCAATGGTGTGGAATATATTCTAGATACTTTTCTGTGTTGTGCAACATTTCATTTCAAAAGCCTGGCCCTAGGTCCTGTCACCTTTCCACCTGCCATCCCCAGAAGCAGTTAGGAACTACAAGAACCTGCAAAAATTAGGAATCTTTGCAAAGTGCCCACGTTTGTGCTTTCTGTAACCCTGACTCTTGTCACAGGGATTCTCACAGCAGTTTCGGAAGCAGAAGAGACCTGCATACATGTTTTGGGGTCAGCAGAAGGGAGAGAGTGCCCGGGGGCCCACACCCCACTCCGCAGCCAGGCCTGGAGAAGACAGATCCCCGAGGTGATGGAGGAAAACTGAGTCCCCAAGACCTGCAGAAAGGGGAGACCCACACCCATCGTAGCCGGGGAGCCGGGCCCCAGGCTCACCTCCGATGGATGCACGGTGATGGAACCAGCCTCTGCCTTGCCTCTCCCGCCTTCACGGCTGGCCTGTGCAACGTCCACCCGCTGACCCCCTCCGCATCCTCGGTCCAGCTTCCATCCGCCGCAGCCGGCCCGCCCACCACTCCACAAAGGCTGCTCTGACCCAGGTCTTCAGTGACCTTCTGAGGGCGAGAGCCCAGGGTCCTCTGCAGCCCTGCCTGACCCAGGTTCCCTGACACAGCTGAGCCTCCCTCCTTTCTGAACCCCCCAAGGTTCTGAGGATGCGACCCTTCCCTGGCTTTCAGCTGGCCTGTCCTCAAACTCCTTCCCGGTTTCTATCTTCCCTGCTCCCGGCGTGGTCCTCTCAGGCCTGCCCGGCCTCAGCCCACCTCACCTGGGGTAGGTGAGGGATGATTTTATGCCAGCCTGCCTGGGCCATGGGGTGTCCAGACATTTAGTCAAAATTCCTGATACAGGAGAACCCTGATACAGGGAGTCATTACAATGCAGATTCCCGGGCCCTGCCCCAGACCTAGTGAATCTAAGCTTTTGGAGGTGCCCTGGAATCTGCATCTTGCAGGCACCACAGCAGGTTCTTACTCTCCTGTGAATGAAAACACCTGCTCTTCTCTCTGAGCTTCGTGGCCAGCAGAGAGCTTTCAGGGATTGGCAGCCTCTCTTTTTCTCAGTCAGCAGGTTCAAAAGTCCCCTGTTCCCCCTGCCTTCCTTCACCCAAAGAGAGCAGGATGGGGTCTCCAGGAAAGCAGCTTCCGGGTCTAGTCCGGGCGGGGCAGCCCCAGCCTGGGGTCTGCAGGGTTGGCTCTCCATTCAAGCGGGGCCTCCCAGTGGAAGGTAATAGACGGCTTATCTCTGAAAATAAGGTATCGCGGCAACTTTCAGAAGGATTGCTTCCTTCCTATCGACTAGAGTCTGCAGTAATCAAAACCAGCCTTCCAGGAACGCTTGACCAAGTGGGAACACCTCCAAACATGAAGACCCTCCTTCCCTGTTGGCTCTTAGCGTCTGGTTCACTGAAGCCAAATGCTGTCATCCCGCTGACTGATTTCACAGGCACACAGGTGAGACCACCACCCACAGGTTTATGACGTCCACACCTGGACCAACAGGCCAGGTTCCCCCCTAATGTCCAGGACCATGTTTCTTTTTCTTAAAATTTATTTTATTGAAGCATAGTTGATTGGAAACAATATTGTGTTAGTTTCTAGTGTACGGCAAAGTGATTCAGTTATACATATATATATTCTGTTTCATATTCTTTCCCATTATGGTTTATCCCAGGATATTGAAGAGTTCCCTGTGCTCTACGGTAGGACCTTGTTGTTTACCCATCCTATATGTAAAAGTTTGCATCTGCTAACCCCAAACTCCCACTCCAATCCTCCCCCATCCCCCCTCCCCCTTGGCAACCACAAGTAGGGCCGTGTCTCTGAGGCCTCCTAGAATTCTCCACCTGGATGCCTCAGCCTGCCTTCCACTTGGCATATCCAAACCCACTTTGTCCAAACCCCTCCTTCTAGTCTATTCCTTGCCTTGGTTAATGGCAACAACAATCACTCAACTGTTCACGTTAAAAGTTCCATTGACATATTTCCTCCCCTTCCTCACCTCCCACACCCAGCTGGTTACGGGATCTTGTCCCAGTCTCCACTTTACCGCTTCCCTCCTCTCTCTCGCCCCACATAGCCAGCCTTGGCTCAGGCCTTGTCACTTTCTGTCTGGATTTCCATAAGAAAGGAGAGCCCTTTAAGAGGCTGTAGGTAGAGTTCTGGCGTCAGACTAATCTAGGTTCAAATCCCAGCTCTACCATTTACTGTGTGACTTTAGGTACATCATTCAACTGCTCTAAGCCATACAGTTTCCTAATGTGTAAAAGGGGGTAATACAAAGTCCTATTTCATAGGATTCTGAGGAGGATGAAATGAGATGATGCCTAGCTCAGAGACAGGCACAGTGTGTTCATTCAACGAATATCAGCTCTCATTACTATCAATTCTCCTGGGTAGACAAAGTCTTCCACAGTCTCACGTGGTCCTTCAGGCTCCACTGGAGCCCCCATGCATTTTCTCATGCTTTTCTCTCTGCCTGGAACATCCCCTCCTTTGGACATCCAGTTCACCCAGACTTGACCTTCAAAAATGAGCCTAGGTGTCACTTCTTTATGACGACATGTCAGTAGCTTGAAATAGACTGTGCCGGGAGTATTTACACAAAGGAAATTGGCAAATACTGCACACCAGGGCTTGACTTATTGTTTGGACGCTTGTCTAGACTTGAGAACATACCGGCGAACATGTTAATAATGCAGATTAAATTTAAGAGGGCTATGCCTGTAACAGTTACACTGCAAATAGCTCAAAAACTGAGCAAATGTTCTTCCAGTATTTGTAAACTATTATCTAACTTAGCAAAGAACTTGCTTACATCATTGACAGATGAGTGACTCACATCTTCGTTGGTTCACTCTGTCTTATGAACAATAGACGTTTATGGTGAAGCTTTCGTCATTTACAATATGATGCGACTGAGTTCTCTGCCAAACGAGAGAGTGTCGCGCCGTTTCTTTGTGGTCTGGTTTTGCGACCCTGTTGTTGGGGATAAGATTATAAAGACTGAGAGTACCGACAACAGATTTTGCAAGAAATAGCAAATCGCACTGAAGTTATAGGTATAAACTGAAAAATAAGGTATTTAATTTAAAATCTATGTCATTTCTAAACTTAAATAACAAAATCACGGACAGAAAGTTTTGTTAATCCTCAAGTGGTCTCATGAATTTCACTAACAATGTAGATTTGTTTTTCAGATCCTAATCCCCCAAATATCAAATGACAGAGTAATCAGTTAAGCTTTGTAAATGCAAGCAAGATGAAAACAGACACAGAAAATAGCAAGAACAAGAATCATGCAAAGCACTGAAACCACTCCATTTCTCAAATCATTGTTGAGATGTGACCATAGGATGGCTAAGGGTACAAGACTTCTAGAAAAACATTTTTAAAAGTCTGTGTGAGGGCTTCCCTGGTGGCACAGGGGTTGAGAATCTGCCTGCCGATGCAGGGGACACGGGTTTGAGCCCTGGTCTGGGAGGATCCCACATGCCACGGAGCAACTAAGCTCATGCGCCACAACTACTGAGCCTACACTCTAGAGCCCGCGAGCCACAACTACTGAGCCCACGTGCCACAAGTACTGAAGCCCCTGTGCCTAGAGCCCGTGCTCCACAAGAGAAGCCACCACAATAAGAAGCCCGCGCGCTGCAACGAAGAGTAGCCCCCGCTCGATGCAACTAGAGAAAGCCCACGCGCAGCAATGAACACCCAACGCAGCCAAAAATAAAAACAAAGAAATAAATTAATTAATTAAAAAAAAAGTCTGTGCGTATCAATTGGCTATATAGGTTTTACAGTAAAGAGTGGTGTGAGAACTCATTTCAGCTGTGTGCAGCTGCCAGACTTCGTACAGGGTGGTACACATTCCTGGGGTGCATTTTAAAACTTTTTACACTGAAGGAAAACACAAATACAGTAATTACACAAAGTACATTGATATTAAGTATATTCCTCAATGCATATATATATATACATTCATACAATGGAATACCACCAGCAACTGAAAGGGCAGGAAGCCCTGGGCACAGAACGACATGAATGAATCGCAGATTGTAGTGAGTGGAAGAACCAGGCACAGAGGCATGTATCCTGTGTGATTACCTGATCGGGTGATCATCTGAACCTCACCTGCCTCTTTCCTCAAGAATATAACACCCTCGCCCAGGTCCAGGGTTCCGGGCAGTTTGCAGCTGCTTCCAGGGCTGCCATGAAGTGACGATGTCCAGACGTAAGGAGCGGGCATCGCGGTGGCAGAGGGTCCATGGAGAAGCAATCAGCAGAGTCGGCTGAGTGGGAGCTCAGGCTTCGTTCACCTGCCCGCAGAGGCTACCTGGGTGAGGGTGTGCTACCCGGACGCTTGGGGGAGAAGTCCAGCTGGGACCCTCAGGATTCCACCTCCACTCCCGCCCTCCATCCACATCTCAGAAGGAGATTCCCAGGCCAGGGTTTGGGGGGCACAAAGTGGCCAGGAAAATGATTACTGGACACTCTTGTGTCCCCCTTTTCATATTTCACCTGGGCAGGAGGGTAGAGAACCATGGGGAGGACTCTGGCCACGTGGTTCCACGGCTGACCTCGTCTGTCCTCCCAGAGTCAGGGCAGGTCCTCAGATGGGAGGGTCCGCCAGGTGGGAGGGCTGAGCAAGCAGAGCCCTTGCTCTCCAGAATGTGGGTCTTGGGGGGCAAGGGGGCGGTTGTCCCACGAGGTCGGATCTCACCTCTAGCTACGAAGGAGACCTGAGGTCATGTGTCACGGCTGCCCAGAGGCTCAGCTGGCTTGGACCCATCTTGGGAAAGCGCTGCTCATCCCTGTAGAACCTCAGCCCCAAGGATCTATTAAAGCCCTCGTTCCAGTGCTGACCTTAAGGCCAGTTCCTTTAGCAGAATGAAGCGGTGTGTGCTTGAAAATTGAACGGTGCAACCACAGACGTAGAAAAGCCGAGAGGCACCTGCCAGCGGCCGAGCCCTTGGTGAGGAAGGCCAGCTCCATAAGACCACCTCCACCGGCCTCCCCCTCTTCCCTCCCCTCCCGCTCATGCTACTGTGCTGGGAGCAAAATCCTGCCTTTTGATTACGGACGTCGAGATACAGTAGAGAAAGCTCCCCTTCTCTCAACACTTATTACTCCACCTTAGGAGGCCAGAGTTCCGTTTGTGCTTTTGAAATAAGGAGAATTTGCTCCCCTGGGGAAAACGGCCACGTGTTATCAACATTTAGAGCTAAATGGCACATCCATGCATCCTATTAAAAAACAAAACCAAGCAAACAGAACATCTAGTGCTAAGGTGTTCTGAGTGGCCACCAGCTTGATGGAGATTCATTTTACCGACGGGTCAAGGCTATAGGGCTTGTCTCGTTAGAAGCCACACCGCACACGTGGCTATTGAGCCCGGGGAGGGTGGCGGGTCCCAACGGAGATGGGTGCTGCGTTTAAAATCCACACTGGATTTCAAAGACACACACACACAAACACACACAGACAAAAGTGAAATAACTTATTCGTAATTTTCTACAGATTACATATTGAATTAACCTATTAGGTTAAATAAAGTATTTTGTTAACATTTATTTTGCTTGTTTCTTTCTACTTTTTAAAAATATGACCACTGGACTACACAGGACCTGCACTGGGGCTGACATTCTATTTCAGTCGTTCTAAGGGAACATTTCCCTACAGCCAAGGGAATCCAGGCTTTAAAAATAACCAAAATAATAACAACCAAACTAAACACTTTGCTTCAATGATCCTGATAGTTTAAGGGTTTCCCGCCAAGGGTAGTGGGAGTGGCGGCCCTGGTGCCAGCCATAAAAGGTACATTGTCTGCGGAGAATTTAAAAACAATAACAAAATCCAAACAAAGATCAGTCTGCTGTTTATTATCACCTAAGTCGCTACTTCTGTGATGAACGGCTCCTACAGCCCCAGCCCCCTCCCCCAGGTGCACGCTGGGACTTACCTTTGGGACACCCAGGTCTGCTGCTTCCCCCGGGTCCCACGCCACGCAGCCGGCCCTCTGCTTTGGCCAACAGCGACAAGGATTGGCATCCAGTCTAGGGCCCACTGGGGGGCCACAGGCTGACATTCTCTCTGCTTTGACCTGACACTGGTCAATCACTCTTGTCCTGCAGTCCTGGCTCTGCTCACCCCACCACCCTGCCCACTCGCTGGGCCTATACCTCCTCCCACAGCCCCGCAGGGGTCAGAGAGGAGCGAATGCCCTTCTCGGGGGTGAGGGTCCATTACACAGGGACCCCTGGCTTCAAAAATGCTTTTGTTGCCCCCAGGGGTTGGGTGCTACACTGAGTGCCCTGGGCTGCCCAAAGCATAGCATCTACGAAAGGCTCCTCTATTAGTCAGGGCTCTCCAGAGAAACAGAACGAATAGGATGTGTATCTATATAAAGAGAAAGAGATTTATTATGAAGAACTGGCTCACGTGATCATGGAGGTGGGCACGACTAAAATCTGCAGACCCACTGTCCCAGGCCAAGTCCAAAGGCTGGAAGCTGCATGGAACCAGGAGGAGCGCATGTTCTCATCTGAAGACCTCAGGTGAGAGGCGTCTCTTTTACTGCGGGAGGGTCGTCTTTTGTTCTATTCGGGCCAGCAGCTGATTGGATGAGGCCCCCGCACAGGATGGAGGGCCACCTGCTCTACTCACCGTCCACCAATCAAATGTTAATCTTGTCCAGAAACACCCTCACTGACTCACCCAGAATAATGTTTGGACACCATGACCCAGCCAAAGTGACACATGAAATTAACCCTCACAGCTCCTGACAGGCAAACGCCAGGGAAGAGATGAGAAAAGGAAAAGGCAGCCGTACGGGCTCAGATCCTGAGCTGAGCCACTCCCGTTGCACAACCTCTCAGGGCTGGTGCCCCCTCCTACCGACCACACCCACCTGTGGGGAAGCACCTGCAAAGTGCTCAGGCCCATCCTCGGCACCCTAGATGTGGCCACTGTGAGCTTAGAGTGTGGCTGGGACTGTGGCCCGAGGGGCTGAGGAGCTGGGAGCAAGGAAGGACTGGGGGTAAACCAGGGAAGGCTTCTCGGGGGAGGGGGGCATTCTGAATAAGTTCAAAATCACTTCCTGTGGCGTTGGGGCTTATTTTCTCTTATTGCATCTTGGGTTTTAGATTTAGGGCCTTTTGAAGGTAGAAATTCATCAGATCACAAAAATGTGTGCAAAACCTGCTTTTCCTGGATGAACTACACTCCTATGGGTCAGATACCCAGGAGGCTGGTGCCACTTCTTCCACCAGGCACAGGCATTCCTTCTGCTCCCACACCTCCTGGGGCCCAGGTCCTTCCAAACCTGTGTCTACACCGGGGCTGCTGAGCCCGCTTCCTCTCCCGGCTCTAACCTGAGCTCTTCCCGGCCGAGCATCTGAGGAGACCCGACTGAGGAGAGCTGCTGCACACACACACTGACGCTAAAGGCAGGGACCTTTTCACGGCCAGAGGAAGCAGAGTCCTGAGAAACCACACAGCAGGAAAAGCTGACCCAGGCCCCGGGGGCCATGGGTAGGGGAGCAGTGTGGGTCCAGTGTGTATGGGGCACCTACTGCACACAGGGTACTCCGGTGGGGGGCTCTCTCCTTTCTCTAGGCTCAGGGGAGGAAGGAATCTCCCATCCTCTCCCCGGCTCCTCATCGGACCGGTTAGAACTTGGCATCCACTGGGTCCTGTCCACCGGTGGATGGGGCTGGCAAGAGCAAAGAAAAACAGGTATCTCCAGATACTGTTGATGGGGTTATATTTGTATAATTTTTCTATATTCAATTTGACAATGTATATTAAAATATAAAATATGCATATCCTCTGACTCAAAAATTCCACTTCAGGGGCTTCCCTGGTGGCGCAGTGGTTAAGAATCCGCCTGCCAAGGCAGGGGACACGGGTTCGAGCCCTGGTCCGGGAAGATCCCACATGCCGCGGAGCAACTAAGCCCGTGGGTCACAACTACTGAGCCTGCACTCTAGAGCCTGCGAGCCACAACTACTGAAGCCCACGGGCCTAGATCCCATGCTCCGCAACAAGAGAAGCCACCGCAGTGAGAAGCCGGCGCACCGCAACGAAGACTCAATGCAGCCAAAAATAAATACATAAAAATAAATACATTTATAAAAAAATAATTACCCTCATCTATGTGAAGCACTTCAAATAGTAAATGCATTAAATCCCTATCACCCTACAAAATATGAGCTATTTAAAAAAAATCCACTTCAAAAAATTTTATTTTATCAACAAATATATACTGAGATTGTGTTATATGCCAGTTACTATAGACACTGAAGATAAAAAGATGACCAAGATTTTTAAGGCTCTCTCTTCTTCACATGGGGTTTCCATTTTAATGGGAATTTATCCTAAGTAGGTGATTGGACAAATATACAAAGGTATAGGTATGGGGTATTTTTTCATGTAGTTGATGATAGCTAAGAATTAGAACTCGAATGCCACCAATATAGATTAGATAAATTAACTATTGCACATTCCAGAAAAGCACACCCTGCACCCTCCTCCAGGAGCTCTGGCTGTGCTCCCGCCCCCTCCTCTACCCCTGGACCCATGCTGACTGTGCCTGCAGGGGCCCAGGGCCAGTTCCCCTGCGGGGAGAGAGGCTGCCCGTCCTTCTCACACGTCCTTCCACCCACGTGGCCGTGAGGCTGGGGAAACCGGGCAGACAACCAGGACGGCTCTGGTGCAGAGGCGGGGCTAACACCCTCTTCCTTGCTGCCTGCGTGGCCTTTCTCTGGCTCTGGGGTGACTGTTGGCACCCCACATTGTTCTGGTGAGGCACCACTCTGGGCCCCGGGGATGAAAGAGACAGATCCAGAGGGGCAAACAGAGGCCCAGTGGCCTCCACTCCACGTGGGCGGTGCAAACAAAACCAGAGCTTTGTTTCCAGAGTGGAGCTGAGACATTCTGCCCCCGCTAGAAGCTCTGCACTGGACCAGCTGATTGGATGTCCCCTGCAGTGTCACCAG
The DNA here is from genome assembly GCF_009873245.2 of Balaenoptera musculus. NCBI lineage: Eukaryota > Metazoa > Chordata > Mammalia > Artiodactyla > Balaenopteridae > Balaenoptera > Balaenoptera musculus. Next base: position 6,735,506 of record NC_045797.1, on the reverse strand, counting down.
GTCAAGGACGTGGCTGGCAGGGAGGGTGCCACACCCGAGGCTGCACAGGCTGGAGCTCAGCAGCCAGGGATGGCCTTTTGGGGATCCCAGATGTCACTGATTTTCACCCACTCTTTCCCCTGGATTGCTGGCAGAATGACATGAAATTGTGGATGGAGGCACCTGGAGTGTCTCCCTCCCCAAGGCCTGGGATCACGCCAGGTGGTCAGGGCCCGCCCTGCACAGAACCGTGACTCAACTCCCCCCGCCCTCGGCTGCCACTCCCCTCCCCCCTCATCCAGGCTTCCCGGCCCTGAGATCCCAGGACACGAAGCCAGAAGGATGGCTGTCACTGGACAGAGTCCACATGAGGTGCCATGGCCAATGCCTGCTTCCTCCTGGGCTTCGCCAAGTAAGGTGACGCTGAGCTGTGAGCGGCGGCCCAGCCCCACATGCCCAGGGACCCACTGCCCACTCGAGCTCAGCCGCAGGGAGACAAGGGTGGGCTCCAGAAGGGTCCACTCCAAGGCCTGCAGAGGCTGGAAACATCCACCCACTACGACTTGCTCGGGGGAGCGGAGGGGCTTTCCTCCCTTGGCTTCTGCTCACAGACAAGGACCCCAAGGGGTGATGAGACTCCGAGCTCTGCCTGGGCTGGGGGCACCCACGGCCCCGAGTGGGGTGCCCGCACGAGGCTGTCCAGGAAGGATGGATGCTCTGGCTCCCTGGTTTCCATGGTAATAGCAGGACGCCTGGTTCTGTGCTGAGTGCTTTATCTGGAAGGCAGGTACTGCTCTCATCCCTATTTCACAGAAGAAACCAAGAAGCCGTCTGATGCCAAGAGAAACAGCCAAGCCCCTGATCTGACTCGCCACAGCTTCTGCCTCCTGAAGCAACAGGGAAAATCAGAACTTACATGGTTGGACTCCTTCCTCAGTCTGAGAATCTGGGGAGGATGTCCACTCGATAGGAGTGTCTCGACAATTCAAGGGGTGTAGACCTGCTCAGTTCAAACAAGCTGTCCTATTGGCCCTGTCTCCTAGGGACCCAGCAGCCTGGTGGGAAGAGAGCTGGGGGGTGGGGGGGGCAGTGTGGGGCAGGGGTCACCCTGGCTGTGTGCAAAGGCTGCTACTGTAATAGGGAAGAACAAATCTGACCCCATATTGGATGTGTTTCTTTTACGTTGACCTTTGTATTTTATTGCTTTTGCTAGAAGTTAATCACTAAAGCGATGTTGCTTATAAGCTTAAATTATACATAATGGCCCATCTCTGGGAACTCTGCCTCCCAAGTAATGAGCATTAAGCTAAAAATACCTTTGTTTAGCTCACAGGAAACATCCGGATCAGGCCCACCTGTGAATGACTGCAGGATGGAAGAAAGTAATAGGTCCCCTGTGGAGTCTGACCAGACCCAGGAAATGTTTGACTTTACTGTCTCCCCGTTTAGTATAAAAGACGACTGAATTCTAACTCAGGCAAGATGGTTCTTAGGGGTAGGAGTTCACCATCTTCTCAGCATGCCAGCTTTCCGAATAAAGTCGCTATTCTTTGCCCCAGCAACTCATCTCTTGATTTATCGGCCTGTTGTGCGGCAAGCAGTACAAGCTCGGACTCAGTAACACTATTATACTCTCTCAGCCAGTGGTGACCGTCATCATTAGCCATCTGAGGGGTGCCCAAAGCCCACAAAATATCCCAGCATCCCCATCTGGCCCTGGGATTCTTACTTTCTCTTTTTCTTAAGGAAGCATGCATTTTTGCAAGTGGAAATCTGGGCAGAAACTTCATTACTCCCTTTATGGGACCGGTAGAAGTTAGTGCACTTGGTGAGCCCTTCACTATCTACTGCAAGGTGCCAGCTCAGGGAGCAGAGAGAGGGGCGAGCATCTTTAGACACCTGGAGTCTGATGAGGGGAGGTGGGAAAGGTAGGGGATGGGGATACCAAAGAGGACAGGGCCGCTAAGGAGAAGGATGCTAGGAGCAAATGTGCCAACGGGAGAATGGCCGGCGCCCAAGCACGGGGCCCACGCTTCCTTTAGACCAGCGCTCTCAGGTTTTCAATCACATCAGGATCACCTGCGGGGCTTGTTAAACCCCAGCTTGCTGGTTCCCACCCAAGTTTCTGATCCGCAGGTCGGGGGTGGGGCCCAAGACACTGGCTATGTGACAAGTTCCCAGGTGACGCTGATGTCACAGATCCGGGGAATGTACTTTGAGAACCATTGGTTTAGACCAATGATATTCCAATGTTTTAAAGCCAGGGAACCCTTTGGTCAAATGAAATCTTTTGGGGGCACAAATAAAGGAACAGGAAGATGGTGTGCCAGACACTTCCTAAGGCACAATTCCAAACCGACCAGAAATTCTGAAGTTCATCCCTGCCTTCAGACCAACCACTGAAAAGCAGCGAGTCCAGGCACCCTGCTGGGGATCCTGAAAGAGCTGGTTACAAGTGCACGGTATTCAGGGTCCGCCGACCCAGCGATCTGTGTTTCAATGGCCTTCAGTGCTTTTGAGCTTATTAAAGTTTGAGAGCCACTGGTCTACACCCCGTGCATCTGCACCACCCAGAGAACTCTCCACCTGCCTCTCCCGGCCAAGCGCAAACACATCCAAGCTCACACTGAAACGGAGCAGGGCCCTGTGGTCCTTGCCCACGTCCTCCGCCTGCCTTCTGTCTGTGGAAAAACTTTAGCCAAAGAATAAGTTTAACTAGAGAAGTGAGACAGTGCAGAAACAAAGGCAAACAGTCCAACGAGAAAAAAATAATAGTTGAGTCATTAAGCAAAGTCAAGGACCTTTAGTTCCTCCTTAGAAGCTATGGATAATATTCTGAGCCATATCCTGTGAGCTGTCTTATAGATACTAAAACCCTTTCCAGGTGGAAGAAGTGAACTACATGATGACCAGACTGTAGCCATGACACAAGCTGCCGCAATTCTGAGAACCAGCCTCAAAGAAATGGGAACAAACCGACCCTGGAACTGAAGACTAACTGTACCTAAAACAATCAAGATGACGACGCTGATCAGACCACCGATGACCAATTTCAAGATGACGGTCAGAGCTGGCTGTGCCGTTTCTGCGTGTAGCACCCTCCCTCCGCCTATAAAAGCTCTTGCTCGCTGATTATCAGTGTGGGGAGTCGGCCTTTGGACACGAGTCTGCCTTCCCCCCCAACTCCTCCACACCCCATCCCCAGTTGCCGGGCCTCCGCAATAAAGCAAACTTTCCTTTCCACCAACCTTGCCACCTTATTGGCTTTTGCGCGTCGAGCCGCTGGACCCCACTTTTGGTAACAACGTCCCAGCCCACTGGCTTCTCCCCAGGCCTCTCCTTCCTGTGCTTCCAACCTGGGAGGCACATGGCCACCTGCTGACGGGCCTCCGTGTGCTGTATCCACATTAACTCCCGACCAAGGCGGAACTCAGAGATCCCATTTTATAAGTAAGCAAAGCAAGTGCCCAATAAGTAAAGCAGGTCACCCCACCAGAGTGGGATTCAAACCTGTGACTAGGGCGGCCCTGAAGTTCTCTTACCACCCACCCAGCAAGGGGAGCTAGACGCTTAACTTACCACCAGGACCCTCCGGGCCCCAGGCTTTGGCCTTGATTTATCGTAGTGGGTGTTTGACCTTTTTAGAGAGAGGATCTATAGCTTTCATCAGCTGTGAGCCAGAAAAGATTACCTGAGAATTCCAAAATCCTATAACGATGAAAACAATAACAGTAATATTCTGCAAGCCTGGTTTCGGGGTCAAAGACAACACTAAGGCTCTTCCCTCTTGGCTGCAGTGGGGGACTCAGCTGTGCAGAAAGGAGCATCTTCCATCCTTTCCACGGGCAGCTCCTTCCTCAAATCCAAACCCTCCTAGACAGTCTCCCCTTCCCCACCGGCTGGCGTCCATCCCTTCATTACTGAGCACGCAGCGACCCCTTGTGGCCATTTCCCAATACGGCTGCTTGCTGCTCTAGTTCCTCATTTTAAAAAATCACGAGATTGATGTCTTTTGTTAGAGGTTTTGCTTTCATCCCGCTGAGAGGCAACCGAAGCAGCTCTGACTGGGAAGAGGTCGGCTGAGCTTGTGGGAACAAATATTCTCCTGGTATGCTGACCATGACAACACTTGAGCTCAGGAAGTGGGCTGAGGGCGCCCCCCTGTAGGCAGTGTTGGGGGGACAGCAACACGCTGATGAGGACCTCAAGGTCTTAATCTAATCTTGAGCTAACCTCAGGTCTACTGCTACCTTCTACTGGCCCCTCCACCTGCCCCATTCCTCCCCATCCCCCGCCCCACCCCCAAACCAGGCTGCTGCAACTAAGCAAAAAGATCAAGGCAAACAGGTGAAGCCAAGGAAACTCTGCTTTAGTGTAACCCCCAGACTCAGGAGGTCGAAATAGGAGCCTGTTATGTGAGACGGGCAAGTCCAGAGGGGTTATCTGAGCCCCTCCTTTATTTTAGAAATGAAAGTGAGGGCCAGAAGTTTTAGGAGGTCTCTCCTTAAAGCCACCCGGCAAGGAATTGCATATGGCTGCTACTAACATGTGTCAAGTCATGATGGCTTAAACAAGGTAGGGGGTGTTTTCTCTCATACAACCTAATGTCCCTCAGAAGTAGGTGGCCCAGGACTGCTATGATCCAGGGCTCCACGATGTCATCTGAGACCCCAACTCTTCTGCCTTCTGCTTCAACAGTCCTGAAGCATGACTTCTATTCACAAAGTTACATCATGATCCCAATGGGGTTGCTAGAGCTCCACCCATCGCTTCTGAGTTCCAGGCAGAAAAAAGAAAGAAGCCTCATCTGTAACTAGTGGTGATGATAATAGCTTCTATTTCTTCAGTGCTTGCTGTGTTTACATGCACTGTCTCATCCATTCTCGTAATAATCCTGCCAGATAAGAGTTTCTTATTCCCATTTCACAGGTGAGAAAAATGAAGCTTAGTGAGGTTGTTACCTGCCCTACAACTAGTGAGTGATGGAAACAAAATCTGAACCTAGATCTGACTCCAAATTCCATGGTCTTAACACTCTAGCACCACTCGAAGGGGAAGAAGCACAGGACTCAGCCATGTATTTTGCCCCAAGGGTTACCTTTCAAACCTGCTCCCTTGGCATAGTTATTAATGATTCTTGATTGTAAATAGAGAGAAACAACACTAAACACTTTTTGAGGAGGAGGAGACTGCTGCTGCCGTTTCCACCGTGGGGAAACATTAAATAGAATGGTCTGTTTCAAAATAAGCAAGTTTGCCAGGTGCATTTCATGGAGACCCTTCATCCTTTCTCTGACCTGCTGCTGACTTTATAGCCACGGGTGAAACTTCCACGTGACTCTGGGCTGTTTCGGTTTAACATCCCATCAAAGCGTCATCCTGTATTATTTGTACAGTTGGGTCAGAATTTTTAAAAAATCATTTAAACGTGTAAAACAGAAAAATCCTTTTGCTTTGTAAAAAGGCTCTTGGCTTCATAAAAGAACTCACTCCAGGGTTCCTTTGACTGGAGCTCTCAAGTATTTTTAAGCATAAGATACTTTCAAGTATTAACTAGTTGGCAAAATGGCTCAAGGAGAGAGGAATTTAAAACTAGACTGTGTGACAGGCTGCCCATCGAAGATCAACCAAAAATTATGGCATACATGATATAGATCAGTGGGAAGAGGGAGCTGCATTTATAGCCAGAATTATCCCGCTTGCCTCTCCCATAAATGGAAGTCCACCTCTGCCTAGCATTTCGGATGAGGAGGCGAAATGCCGAGAGTGGGCCTATGGAAGTGCTCTGCTCCACCACTAATGCCTGTGCAAGGGCGATTGTGCTTTGTTCTCCTGAAGGCACTTGTCCTGGGATCTCAGCTAAGACCTGCTGAGCCCCTGATGGGGCGCCCTGCCCACGGCTCACACCCCTGAGCCTCAGTCCTTTGCAGTACCGCAGATGGCACCAAACACCCCGTCCTTTAGAAGGAACTTCTCCAAAATACTTGCCCCTCCCACATTCTCCCCATCCTGTCCTCCCCTCCCTTTCCTGTTCTTCTCTTTCTTCCTTTATTCATTGAGACACCAAATATCTAGGAAAGCCTAAAGCGGAGCTCTGTGCACATACTGGGGAGATGAATTAGGACTGGGTCCCTGCCTTTGAAGAGCCCGGGGCAGGGAAATAAAAAGTATAGACAATTGAAATCCAGGAGGCTGACACAGGTTGCTGAGACAGCAGCACCATTCAGGAGCTCCATCATCTCAGCCTATGGGTTTTGGCGTTAGACCTGCCTTGTCTGTCTTCAGGTCCCAGTTCTGTTACCCAACCAGGTTCATCCTGCTCCACAGGCAGCCAGCCCAAATGGTGAGACCCGGAGGTTTGCAACAAAGAGAGGGTTTATTCACGAGGCAGCCAAGGGAGGAGAAGGGAGAACAGGCCCCGAAAGCAAGGGGTGCTTATGGGATAAAGTATAAAGCAGTAGGGCAGGTCTGAGACATGAGGGGCGTTGGGGGTATGGGGAAAGGCGACTGGGAAAAGGTGCAGTAACCATCCTTCTGCCCAGGTGTGACTACGCTACAGGCCTCTGGACGTTTAGAAAATTGAGGTGTTTAGCACATCTGAGGGTGGAATTTGGGGCCCTCTGACACCTAAAGGTCACTGAGTGGACACTCGCACACATCCAGTTGGAGGCTTGGTGGTCCATTCCGGTCTCAACCAGCTCAGCTCAAACTAGACACAGCTGACTCCGAGTTCCTGTAAAACAACTTGGGCAAACATCTTATTGTTTAGGCTACATGCCAGTGAGAGTATACGCAAGGTGTTTTAGGCGGCAAAATTGAGTTTATTCCGCAATAGCAGAGGAATTGCAATTCAGGCCGTGCACACTATGGTGAACCATGGGCAAGGCTGGGGGACATAGGAGAGGAGCATTCTTTTATAGAAGAGAAGGGGGAAGTTGGGAGCAGCTGTTTTGAATGAAAGTTCATTGGAGGAGAGCGAGAGTTAGGCGTTGCTGTGGTTTCTCATTGGCTAGGCTGTTGCTGGGCGAGGAGAAAACCTTCCCTCTTCCTGCTGGGGGACGTAAATTAAGCTGAGATGAGTGACGCTCCCAGATGGCAGTGTGAAGCTGCTGGTCCAGGCCCACACCTTGAGAACCACTGAATTAGAGAAGGTCCTTGCTAGAGTCCAACCCTCCCCCATCCCTGCCTTCCACAAGCATCCCCTCACTAACTTGCTCAGATACGGCTCAAAATGCCACACGTTTGAGTTAAAAACAGTCCTGTAATATAACAGCTTACTTGGGTGCTACATTTTGCTTTGATGTAGCTTTATTCTCATGTTGGTTTCAGTCTCGGCAGGGGCCTGGGGGCCTCCCAGAGCCTCCTCTCATGTGAATGGCAGCTGGAGTTGAGGGTGTGCCCAGCTGTGTCCACAGGTGGGCAGCCAGAAAGCACAGGAAAGCACCATACAATCAGCTCTGGTGCAAACTGGGTGTCCCCCCCCCGCCCCCTCGTCCCCCTCCCTTCCTCTGGCTCCAAGGCCCTGGCTGCAGCCACAACATCCATCTGGTGGCCCTCAGTTGTAAGCTGAGCTTATAAGGGTCCTGCTACTTACTGCTACTTATTGCCAGGGCTGTGTTTATGCCAATCGCTAATTGCTTGTCTTTGCTCCTCAGAGTTTTACTGGATATAAGACCTTTCCTCAAAGTGCATTTCTGAAACTGTCTTGAAGTGGTGAAGAAACAGAGGAGGAGGGATCTGGACACACAGCTCGACCTGCTCTCCTGTGCTGCTGCCCGTGTTGTGGGCATCCTAGGGAAGCCACGGCCCAGGCACTCAGCATCTGACCTACAGCTTCACAGTCTGGTCTGATGTTACTGCTGCAAGAGGAATAAATCTATTACTTGCTACTGTTTCCTATGCTGCCTCTCAGTTTCTTCTTCTTTCTGAAACAATGGCCAGTCACTTGCTGTGTTTTCCAAAGTCGGCTTCTGAGGTTTCACGTGAAACAGGGACCCCTGACAGTGTCAAGTCTACTGTGCATCTCCATGGCAACGTTTGGTTTGAAGAACCGGGGGCGGGGGGGAGTTCCTCTCTTTCTCATGACAGAGCTGTCACTGCCCCCTCCCGCTGAAGAGGATTGGCAAGGGGGTGGTCCAGGTCCTAGAAAAACAGCCCTTCTGGAGTGTACAAGTTTCCTATTGTTCTGTCACAAATTACCACAAATTATCTTTCAGTTCTGAGGTTGTTGATGGAAATAATCAATAAACCGATCTGTGCCTCTTGGACACACTTCTTCATATACGTTCCGGAAGCAGCTCCTTCAAGATTCCCGGGGGCCTCCTCCTCTTCCTGGGGGACACTTAAGAGGAGGTTAATAGGATGCCTCTGTTGCTGGTCTCAAGGCCACAGCTGATAACATTATCTCCCTTCTGGACCATCCGTTCCAGGCTCCCCTCGCCTCAGCTAGCACCTTTGCTGGTCTCAGTGGCTTAATCCATGTGATGACTCAGAACCTCAGCTCTGAGAAGTATGAACGCCGGTCTACATGCCCTTCTTAGGCTGGAGTCGTTGCTTGTTCCCTTACCATCAACACTGAGCGAGAGGACCAACTGGCAGCCGTGCGCATCACCTGGGTTTCACACATGTGCCCCTCCTCCCAGTGTGCAGCAGCCCTGCCTCGTCCTTCGGGGCCAATACCCCCATCAGGATGGTGACTCTTCCCGCTTGCTGGTGACTCTGACACGCCCAGATGAAGATGGCAGCTTGTAATTCAATGAGTCTCACGTGTTCCCAGGCACAAGTCTACCTTTGGGAACCAAGACGTCTCAACCTGCAGAGCTTAGATTTAAGAGTGTGATGTTTTGCCTTGTTACCGTTTCAGGACCACCCCTGATTGCGGGTGTATACAGCTGCCATCTATTTTCAGCTTCCACGTAGGTACCAAGCCCACCTGACCATGAACTAGAGTTGGACTTTTTCTTCCTCCCTCGTCTGGTCATACACAACTTCCCAGTCACAGGAAGGAACTGATGAGCTGCGCTGGAGTAAGAACAGTGGATGATAGAGATTCGGGCCACGAGTTGTGTAGTTTGCTGCCCCTCTGCTCTGGCTTATGAGAGACTGTAGACATACCACTTCCATCTTAAAATGGACCCTGTGGGCCCACCCAGCCTTGTCGTGGGGGTGTGTGTCAGAATCCAACTCATCATGGGCATCTGTGGCTGCATAGCCCCTTTACGTCCCATGGTCAAGGGTCCTGTCTCTACCAGGGCCCCGTAGGGTACCAGGAGTGTTTTATAAAAGTGGAAGAGGCGGGCTTCCCTGATGGCACAGTGGTTGAGAATCTGCCTGCCAGTGCAGGGGACACGGGTTCGAGCCCTGGTCTGGGAAGATCCCACATGCCGCGGAGCAACTGGGCCCGTGAGCCACAACGACTGAGCCTGCACGTCTGGAGCCTGTGCTCCGCAACAAGAGAGGCCGCGATAGTGAGAGGCCTGCGCACCGTGATGAAGAGTGGCCCCCGCTTGCCACAACTAGAGAAAGCCCTCGCACAGAAACGAAGACCCAACACAGCCAAAAATAAGTAAATAAAAATTAAAAAAAAAAAGTGGAAGAGGCATAGTCTTGCTCTGCAGAGGCAAAGGGGTATGTGCTGTGATTGCCCATAGAAGCACACAGCTCCTTTCCCACCAACGATACATCTGCCAGGTTACATGCTCCAAATGTCAGGGGTCCTTGTACCACAGCCTGGGCTGCCGCCAGTCAGCAGTTTTTTGTTTTATCTCATATGTGGGTTGGAGCAGGATCCCCAGACATGTAACATGCTGCCTCCCAAATCTGAAGAGGCTTACGAGATGCTGTGCTTCTTTCTTCATGGTGGGAGGTGCAAGATGCAATCATCTGTCCTTTCCTTCAGGTGGAATATCCTTCTCCTGCATGCCTCTCACCACTGGACCCTGAAAAACTTCACTGAGGTGGCAGGCCCTAAATCTTCGTAGGGTTTATCTCTCACCCTCTGCAATGCATGTTTTACCACCCGGGCCTTCCATGCACTAGCCACTTCTTGCTAATCCAGGTTGGTTAGGATGGTATCAAGTGGTGCAGTGGATTAATCAGATGCTCTGCAGAACTTCCAGATGATCCAGATCTCTTCAGACTATATTACGACGGTGGGCAGAAGGGTCAACATTAGTCCTGGGACAAAACTATAAGTGTATGTATTTATTTCATGTGAATGCAAACTGCCTCTTTTCTCATAGGAAATGCATTTGCTAAATCTATGTCTGTACACCCTTTGCCTCAAGTAAGTTAATATATCCTGGCAAAGACATAACATCTGGTATGGCAGACTGAGACCCGGGTGAATGCTCAGTTGAATTTAGGAGAATCTACTCTCATTTTCCAGGATCCACTGGGATTTTGCAAGGGCTAGACTAGTAAATTAAATGGGGAAATGGTGGGACCACTACCGCTGCATCCTTTTGATACTTAACACTAACTTCTGCCATCCCACTGGGACGCGGTATTGTTTCAATTCACCATCTGGCTGAGGAAGGGGGGGAATAGTTCCAGAGGCTTCTGCTTGCCCCTCCCCACTATGCCAGCTCTTACCGCTCAGGCCAAAGACCCTAAAGTAGGCCTATTCTGATTACACATTCAGGGACCAGCGAAATGACCACCAGGGCTGGTGAGTCTGTGAACCAATGGACCCAGAGGCAGCTAGATCCTGACCAGGACTGCACACACCCCACTCTAACGGGGGCGCCAGGATGATGTTTCATGTGCCTGGATAACAATAGAGACCTGGACCCTATGTCCAAGAGTCTTTGAAATGTGAAATATTCCTCTTCCCCTGGTGCGCTGTTAGCTGAACGACTGGCTGAAGGGACATTTGCAGAAGGCCCAAGAGACACTTACCATGGTGTGACCGTCCCCTTCCTCCTGGGGAGCTGGTCTCTTCTTCAGGCAGTGGGTTCTGAGTCTGAAACTGACTCAGATATGGAAACTGGGCAAAGGAATGTGAATTTTCTATTGGAGTTAACTCCCCTTGACCTCTTGGTCACAGCTCCTTGATTTCTTTGAGTGGTACAGACTGAGCAGCTCCCTTGGCGGCAGTGCATCTATTCTGCCCAGGGACACTTTGCTGTAATAACCATCCTTGTAACCATGTGTGGGTCAGCAGCGTCCCTCCCTCCACTGTGACGGCTCACCTGCTTCTGGCGGTTATGTCTGTCACGTGGCCTCTCTTGCTCTGGAATTCTCCAATCCTGAGGGCCATGAGTGGGCTGGGTTCTGTAATGCACTTTCTCACATCAGCTCTGGACTGGATTTTAGGGTTTCTGGTACCGCTTTCACCAGGGCACTCTCCCATCTCCTGGAGTCCTCCCAGTGTGTTAACTAGATCTGGAGTCCCAAGAGACTGCACCCACAACAACCAGCTCTCTCTTACTCAACTTTACGTTCCAATCCCTTTGATGAAGCACCTACAGAATCCCACCCTAGGCACAGTCTTCTGCCTTCTGCTGGTACACATGGGCGAGGTCTTGTCGTTCCTTTGGGATACAGCACTCTCCCCTACCCCTGATCAGGCTCAGAACGTCTATGCGTGGGTTTTATTGTGATTTAACCCCAGTTATAAGCTTAGTGACCAGGAGGGTAGGTGGGGGTAGATTCTGAGGGGCCCATGGTGTTCGCCCTGGCATCATCTCTAAGCTTCAGAAGGTTCAGGGGAACCTGGGTATTCAAAACTTCCCAGGGCTTTTGATTGGTGATAAATTGTTCATAGCTTTTTATCTTTTTCTAGAGCATCGATCAGTCTTAGCAACAGCTACCCAATTCCACTGTCCTTATAACTATTTACACGCGTTTCTCAAAGGCCTGACACACTGCATGAACCAGTGCATTTCCTTCTGCTAGTACACCATACCAGTTCACCACCAGTGCAAGTTTTAACCATTAGACAGTGACTTCATGCAAGAGGCCCTCTGGCCAGTGATGGGGAAGTTACTGCCAGAAAGTGGTGAGTAATCCAGCTCCAAAACCCCACTTTATCACTTGATTTCTTGGCCCACTCCTGGTATTAAACCACTGCAGGTTGGCTCTAGGGAAGCAGATTCTAAGACAAGCGTTCAGCCTGCAGGATATTTATTAAAGCGTGCCCTTAGGAATAACACCTGTGAGATTCACACCTCAGGCAGGAAGGGGGAATGCGCTACGGGGGAAGTCCAGCCAGACTGTAGGTGCAACAGCAGCCTCAGCTGGGCTCACAGGCAGCTCAGGAGCTAAAAGGACCCTTCGGAGTTGTCCTATGTTGGGCTGAAATGACCATACCCTTTACGGTATCACTTTGATCAACCACTGAATGTGAGTTTCTCTGGGAAGGGATGAGACTTGGTGTAAGGTGTCATCCGAAGGGGCTGACAGCAAAACACTCTTCCAGCAGAAGGCCACCAGTCCCGCACTGAAGGGGATCTGGGCCATGCATCCCTGGTGCCCACCATGCATAGATATGTCATGTAAGTAAAAAATTAAACCTTTACCATCTGAAAACCAAGAGATTTGGGGGTGTGCTTGTTACTGTAGCATCGTGGTCTATCCTGACTGACACATGGGACCTCATGCTGAAAGAAGCCTCGAGAACATAAAAATGAACGTGTTCCAGAACCACACGCCTTTCCCTTCTTAAACATGCTGATTCGACAGTCATTCTGAGCTCACGCAGGTGAGTGAGGGAGACAGATTTTTTTCATACCTCCACATCCTTAGATGGTTTCACCAAGTTCACTGGCTCAGGCTCTAGTCTGCTGACACAGTCACTGGGCCTGAAGGGGGGCCCACAAGAGGGCACTGAGGTTGGCCCCAGGGCTGGGAGTGGGCAGGTTTCTGGGTGAAAAGCCAAGGGTTAAAATGGAATTAAATAAAAAATTCCGTTTCCTAGCCACACTCATCACACTTTAAGCGCTCAATAACCACCTGTGGTTAGCGGCTACCATATTAGCTCCAATATACAATATTTGCATCAGCACAGAAAATTCTACTGGACAGTGATGAAGGATTTAAGATTAGTCACCACTATATGAGACATCTTGGAAAATGCCTGAATTTTATAGCTCATATATAAAAGAATCTCAGTTTAGGCTTTCCCAAATTTAGACAACAATCCTAACAATTTAAATGACATTACCAATAACAACTGGTGAAAACTGAAACTTCGAAATCATAATTTTTTTCAACAACCACGCTAGAGACAGAATTTAAATATCATTATCTCTTAAGAAACTAATACAGTACAGAATTGTCATAGGAGGAGGTGATCAAAGCATATGCAACCAAACAAAAAAAAAAAAGGAAGGAAAAGTATCATAAAGGTGTCAGACAGTTAATAAAAATAGCTTTCAGTATTCTGTGATGAGTGTGGTATGCCAGCTTTAAAACTTTTTAATTTACTTCTTTAAAAATTCTAAATAAATATGCATTTTCAAACCTAACTCTGTATTTGGAATTTTACATTCCTTTTCTTAAGAAGCATTACCCCCACCCCTAAAAAAAAAAAACCACTATACAAGCTTCAGCTCCTATAAAATCTTATCTGCCTTGGACAGAACTGATTTTAAGAAGTAATTTTTGTTTTTAAGGCAAAGCCGCTGACTTCCCTTATTTTTCTACTCCTGAATTAAGGTCGAGTAATTCCACATCTGTACTGGGTTGGATAGTGTTCCTCCAAAATTCATGTCCAACCAGAACCTGTGAATGTGACCTTCTTTGGAAACTGGGTCTTTGCAGATGTAATCAAGTTAAGATGAGGTCACCCTGGATTAGGGTTGGCCCTAAATCCAACGATTGGTGCCCTTATACAAGAAGAGGGAGATTTGGACACACAGATACATGCAGTGAAGGCAGTCACATGATGACAAAGATGGAATTATGCTGCCACAAGCCAAGGACTGCTGGCTACCACCAGGAGCTAGAAGAGGCAGGAAAGAACTCTTCCATAGGGCCTTTGGAGAAAAGCACAGCCCTGCTGACACCTTGATCTCAGACTTCTAACCCCAAGAACTTCAAAATAATAAATTTCTATTGTTTAACACCACCAAGTTTGTGGTAACTGGTTGGAGAACAGCCACAGAAAATTAATACAATATCCTACACAATGATTTGATCTAATTTCCAGTCATTCTACCCTATTACTTGCGTGAAATTATTTATTAAAGAACATTTACAACACTTTTATTTACTCCAAATACCAAACGTCAGATATACAATTCCAAGGAAAGAAAGCAAACAGTACAAGAATACACGAAGTAAACATCACAACATTGAAGTTTTGGCCTCACTTAAGCAACAAGAAATGCCAAATCTTGTTATTATGCCTTTAATCCTGACTTGAACTTAGGAAATAAAAGGAAGGCCAGAGGAATCAACTACATTCTACATACTACATGTGATGACACACTGCCTATCTCTAAATAGGAAAAAGCATGATTTTTAAGTTTATCTCCATTGACTTATGTCCACACCTGCCCTTCTAATTAAATAGAAAAAAAATACACATCAAATTCTTAACTAGTAAAATCATTTCCCAACTATAAAATTAAGATGCTATAATGACACCACCCTCTACAAGCATGAAAGAGCAATATACAAAAATAGAACTCTCTGGCCTGTTTTTTCTCCAGAGTTCCGTGGACAATTGTGTGTATGGGGTGGAGGGGTGGGTAAAGCAGTGTGAGAGAGAATATACACCAGCGAAAAACTTGACCAAACCATTCAAATTAGAAGAGTATATGAAATAACGAAGGTCCCAATGCAAGGTTTTAAAATGATCCCTGGAAGTAAAAGGTTAGAGATAATCCAAGTCGCAAACTCCCTTTTTGTCCTGAAGGCCAACTTAGCCTGACATCCCAGGCCAACTTCCTCAGTGTCTTCTGCTGTGATTAGGCTCGATCTTCCTACCTGGGGACTGTCACAGGCCTGGGAGCCCCCTGCTCTGCGGAGCTGTGCCTTTGCTGCCTGACTGCAGCAGTGGGTCTGCAGCCACAGAGCGCGGGGCGCCTGCAGGCCCACCCCCTGCAGAAAACACCTACTCATTTCCAGAGTACACACCTCTTACAGAGGCTGTAGCCAGAATGCTACAATGAGCTTGCTTAATGATGTTTTTTCGTATTTTGGGACATTTTGACATCGTGGGGACCACCCAGACTGGGGAGAGACGGCCCCTCCTGGGGTAGCAGCCAGTTCTCCGAGACAGCAAAGGGCCCCCCAGGGAGCATGACTTTCACATGAAAACCAACCAATCCAGAGCCCACGCTCTGAGCACCTCCTCTGATGGCTCTTGCCCTCCAAGAGGCAATATTCCTCTGCCCGAATCACCCAGGGCCGGTACCAGACAACTAGAGACCACCCTGCAGCCCAGAGCCCACTGACATTATCCAAACTAGCCAGTCCTTCGCTGCATCCCCTGGCTTTACAATAGAGGCTCTGCCCCACGCTCTCCCCTCACTCCAGCCTCCTGACTGGGTCTGGTGTTTCTCCCTGCGGCCCAGGGTGGCATGGCACCAGCATCTCCCTGTCACTCAGTCACCTCCATAAATTAAAATCCTGTGGGTATATTTTAGCACAGCTGGTACAGCAAGCAGGGTGATTGCTCTTGACTTACTAAACAGATTCACCAAATAGCCCATACGCTGCCTCTGAAGGCCCAGCTGGCTGTTGGCACCTCCATGGCCACAACTCAGCTGTGTCTGCCATATGCTGCCATGGTTTTCCAGCCTGAATTATAAGTAGACCTCAAAGGCCTGCACCCTCTGTGGTCCTCACTTACTTTTTTTTTTTTTTTTTTCCTCTCCACCAAAATTATTTTAATTCTCCACATGTGAGGCTTTGGGACAAGACAGTCAATACACTGTGTTTGGGGCAGAAGTGGGACACCAGAAAATCTAGATTGTATGCAGTTTATTTCCTGTCCACTCAGCACAGAAACATACTTCTCATTACTCTGTCCTGGGGTATTCTGTTGGTCTGTTTGCTTTAGAAAGTAAACAAGCTGCATTTCTTAGCCCTTCGAGCCCGCTGCAGGGGTTTCAGCCGGCCAGAGCAGCGGTTCTCAAGCTTGAGCCTCCTCCAAGCTCTGCGCTGGGGCCCCTCCCAGACTTGGCCCTGTGGGTCTCTTCTTTCGACTGGTCCCACTTCATATCCTGTAGCGTAAACTCTGACCCTAAGTAGAGAGCTTTCCTGAGTTCCCTGAGTTGTTCTAGCATATGGTCGAACCTGAGGAGGTCATGAGAACCCCCCAGTTTGTAGACAGTCGGTCAGAAGTGCAGTGTGGCTGGTGTCTGAAGTGGGGGCAGTCTTGTGTGGTCCTCCCTTAACTCTTAGGTGCTGTAGCCCAGGATGATGTTAATTGTAATCCCTCACTGGCACCTTCTGGATTATGTAGTAAGATGTACGCGTCCTGTTTGATTCCCCACCCCGAAAGCCTAGTCTCCGGGCTGGTGACCCTGAGGGCGACCAGGATAACTGGCTAACAAGGCAGAGCCTCCTCCCAAAACGGAGTGAGGAATGACCTCCTCCGACAGTCTGTGCTGGAATCTGAGCTTGATCGACCGAGCCAACAGCCCACCCGAGTCACCCTCGCCACCGTCCTGTGAGCGACGGGCCCTACTGGCCTGCCCTTTCAGAGGGTGTCCCCGGCAGAGGGTCCAGGTGTTGGTCCCCCGTGTGCTAAAGGGTGACACAGTGACGGGTGGCCTCCTGAAGTAAACTGTGGCACCTAAAGGCTTCAGTGTTGCCTCCAGGGCAAAGCTCTTTGCTGATGCCTGCCTTGCAGCCGTCGCGACTTGTCCCTGACCCCGCGGGATGTAAGAGACCCCTTCCGCCGAGACCGGCAGCTCAAGGTCCAGTGTTCTATGTAAATTATAACTCAATTTAAAACAAGAAAGAAAGAAAGAAAAGGATACGGGGAAGAAGTACTTTGCCCCCAATCCCCCAAGGCCCAAGGAAGTTTCTCAGCTCACAGGGGATGGTAAATCTCCTGGCCGATGTGTCTGGGCATTGTGGGTGTCGCTACCTGTGAACGTGCTACAAGCATCCTCCCAAATCAGGATGCTGTCACCACTGCTTTCCTGGATCAAGACCACGCCCTGTGAGGCTGACTGGGACACCCCAGGAAGGAGGTCACTCAAGGCCACCAGGAGCTGACCAGGCTATAACACCAAAGGAGAAAAGAAAAGAAAGGGGCTTCCCTGGTGGCGCAGTGGTTGAGAATCTGCCTGCCAATGTGCCAATTCAGGGAACACGGGTTTGAGCCCTGGTCTGGGAAGATCCCACATGCCGCGGAGCAACTAGGCCCGTGAGCCACAATTACTGAGCCTGCGCGTCTGGAGCCTGTGCTCCACAACAAGAGAGGCCGCGATAGTGAGAGGCCCGCGCACCGCGATGAAGAGTGGCCCCCGCTTGCCACAGCTGGGGAAGGCCCTCGCACAGAAACGAAGACCCAACACAGCCATAAATGAATAAATAAATAAATAAAATTAAAAAAAAAAAAAAAGAAATCTCCAGCACAAAACTTCACAAACCACTTAAAAAAAAAAAAAGAAAGAAAAGAAAGGGTCATGGACAGACAAGGGACAAAGAAAGAAAAAATAAGGAACATTTTTAGCAGCCCAGAGATACAAGCCATTCTGAAAAAATTTAAAAGAAGAAGGGGTAAAGGGGACAGATGATGCTACAGTCAGCGGCCGTCCTAGGGAGAGGCTTCTGCCTAAGGCACCAGGCTCCTTCTCCACCCCGCTCTCCCTCCAATCAGACAGAAACTAAAAACCTCAGCTTCAGGAGGCTAAAAGGTTGAAACAAAAAAATTTTTAAAAGGAAAAAAAAAATCCCTGTAGACACAGGGGAGAAAATAAAAGGTAACTAAATAGATCTATCTATATGTGTGTGTATATATATGTGTGTACATAGATATATATAATTTTAATGCAAATATAATAAAAATAGATTTAGTGAAAATTTAAAAAGTAAAACCTCACTAAAATGGAGTCGGGAGGCCAGAAGGGCTGCTCATGCAGTACTACTCCAACATCAATTACAGGAAGCACTGTCAATTACAGACCTCAAAAGAAGAATCATCAAGGAGAAAGAACCATCAACTACAGGCCCCAACAGGGAAAGATGCACACTGCATCTCCTACCAGAAATCAACTACTGAATAAACCCATCTTGGCTGATAAAAATCACTGACTATTTTATTTTGAATGTCACCAATACATATACACGTGTAACTACACTAAAACAAAGGTGCACAACTTGATCCAATTGGAAATCCAAAATTTACATACTAAAAGTTTATATCACAAATTATATGATTAGTGGATATTTGGTCCTGTCCAAAACATCCATTGAGACAACTGGTCCCCACCAAATGGTCCTTGATATTTGGCCCTGTCAAAAAACATCCAGGCTTATTAGGAAACGTCCTGGGGTTCAAACAGCCAGTAACATTTCTTTATCCTTTTGGTTTACAAGATTAATACATAAAAATACTGTTGTGTTTTATTGGTCCAATAATGTGTGTTGCTGTATTGCCAATAATAACCCTTCTTGCCCTGGTAGCCTAGCTGGTAACAGCACATGGGGTCAGGACTCGAGTCTTGCAGAAGAGCGGGACCACCAAGGCCCAGTCCTACAGCTAGAGAAATGCACAGAGGACAAAAAGCGGAGGCTGGGATCTCGTGATACATGAGTCAATAAGTTAGGAAGTCACCGGGCATGTGGGTGGATGTGGCTGGGTCACTCCGTAACGGTGGAGCTTGAAAGGAGGAGCTTGGTCAAAGTACTACGTAAAATAGGCAGCAAACGCACTGACATGAACGCTTTATAGAGCATCTCACCTGTTTGGGAGAAGTGAGAGCAGGTGTGGCTCTCCTACTACCAAGGGTTTGGGTGTAATAGCCATCATGGGGGCGGATACCAGGCATCTAATTAACCTCCCTACAACCATCTTGTCCCCGGGGTTAATGGATAATGTTCCCCTTGAATCGATGTGCTACAGAGATACAATCACGGCAGACCCACGAGCAGCATCCGCCTCTATTTGAAGAGGTGACTCCCAGACTTATCTGCCAATTGGCATGGACCACCACACCCTTGGCTGGTACCTATCGACTGGCTGATCCAGCCTGGCTGAACCCAGATGTCAAATCCCTAAGACATTAGTGAGGCTTCCCCCTACCAGTAAACCAATGACCACTGGTCAGACAGCTATAAAAGGGGGGGAAAAAAAACCTTCTTCTATTGCTTAGTAATATGACATATTTCTCAGCAGAATATGACAGAAATAGTATACTCGCAAAAAGAAAAGCCAAGGCTACATTGTCAACATCTTTGCTATCGTTTCCATTCCTTGAACAGAGATGGGAGTAAAAGGTACCAGCGCTGTGAAGAGAGGAAAATCTGCAATGTCTGTACAACTCCTCAGGATTCAGAAAACACTACAATCATTCAAGATGGGACAGGAAAACACCAGCACAACGTCGGTGTTGAGGGGAAGTAAGGAAAACCCCGAATAGGTTAAAATGACACGCAGAAGAAGAACCAAGGGCAACACTATTGCAGGTTCTTAGAAGAACTCCCATGACATTCATGATGGAGAGGACCTGTTAGAACAGAACTCATTACCGAGGTAAGTAAACAGAATTCAAAACAGACATCGACTTCCAAACCCAACTTCGTGGCATGGAATTGAATTTCTAGAGGAGTATAACACAACCAGACGTGGAAAACAATTTTTTATGCACAATTCCAGGGCTCAAGATGATGGAAGAATTCTTATACAATTTATGACAATATTCAATATTGAAGTACCAGTACCACATTATTCAGTGATGGCACTGAAACCACACCCTGTATCTTAGAAGGCCCATAAAATGGAAACAGAACGATTTACTGAGCCCCCCAAGCTTGTCCGGCAGAGTACCAGGGAAACTGCAGGAATGGAAACAACTTGCTAAGGGTCCCTTCAACTGAGCATTGCCCGGGTGAGCAGACGCCCTGAGGAACTAGAATGACCGACAGTGAACGTTAGATGTCACTGGCTGAAAATTCACCACAGGTAACATATGGACCCCCCCCCCAAATTGCACACGTGACCCATGAACAGGCATGAAGGACAGTTGTGCCTGTGTCGAGAACTCGCGACACTTACACCTTACTTCCTGCCAATCATTTTCCGAGCCCCCTCCCCCTCTCGCTCTCTACGTCCACAATAGATACCCCACTCAAAACCTGATCGAGGAGACAGATCTGAGCTTTGCCTCCTGTCTCCTTGCTTGGATGCCCTGCAGTAAAGCCTGCTCTCTCTGCAAAAGACTGTTCCCTCAGTATCTGGTCTTTCTGTTGTGCAGCGGGCAAGGAGCCCACGTACTCGGATACAAATTTTGGCACCCCAGATGGGACCCTAAATCCTGTCTGGACAATGGCTCATGGCTTCTTGGCCCTGCGTCGGGAATGGGGTCCAGACAACCTGTCTCAGCAGCTGCCTAGGCGACTTTGCCTAGAAGACGCATCCTCAGAACCTCTGCCCTGGCACAGCGTCTACAACCTTTGGCACACTATAGGTTCACTTCTGCAGAAATAAAGGCCCGGGAACAAGATCTCTTCTGGGTGTCTCAGTACAGGGGTCTGAAACCTGTTTTCTCTCCTCATTATGTTAGCAGAGTTGCCATCAGACCCTTGCTCAAAACCCACCAACCCCTCCCTTGAAGAGGAACCCACTAACCCCTCCCTTGAACAGGAACTAACATATCTTTAAGTCACAGGGTCTGGGCACAAAGAAAGGAAGCTATAGGAAGAGAGAAACAAAACCAGATAGAACCAGCTGAAACCAAGATGGCAACGAATCTGACCTCCAACAGACCCTGAGTCTCATTCTATGCTGATTTTACTCTTGATACATTAGTGTACTAAATGATACACCTACCGGTGGCCAAGACCAGAAGCCACAGACCAGAAAAGAACAATAAAGGGGTGGCACCCCATTTCCGGGAGAGCTCTGCCTCTTTCCTAGGAAACTAACACAGTGCTCCCCAGCACTGGTCTCACTCCTCCCCCGACTGCCCTTCCTCCTTGAAAGCAAATCCCACTCACCATTAAAGTGAGAAGTTGACTTGTGAACTAAGTTCCTGCTTCTCCAGTCTCTGGCCATTGAATAAAGCTTGTGCTGCTTCAACCTCACCTTGGGTTTCATTTTTGGCTGCACGAACCCAAATGGAAAAAGAACCTTCCCCGCCAAGGCAGAGGGCCTCGATCAGGCTAGGGCCCGAGCAGGGGTCCGTACGACTTGATTCGGTAACAGTGAGAGGGCGCTGGTATTGACCCTTGCTGGAGGGCCCTGGTATTAGGGGGAGACCCCACTGGCAGGAGAGAAAGGAAGTGAAAGGATCATTCTCAGAGATGCTCTTGATACTTGGAAACTTGAATGTGGTCTAGAAACTCCTGGAAACTGTTAGCTTAAATTTGGTCTCAAATCTGACTCAGAGCAAATTCGTCTAGAAGTGAGGTTTGTGAATGTGAGTGAGTGATGTGTATTATCGTCAGCTACTGTTACTTGTTTAAACTGAATTGGCTATTTGGGGACTGAGTTTCTCAGTGATCATGACAAACTGTTAGTGAGGCAGCAGTAGGGAAAGGATGGGGTTAAACCAAAGTGTGTTTTGTTTTGCAGAAACTAACCATTAAGTTGCAGAAAGTTCCAGGCACCAGATGTTCCAAAAATGTTACAGTGCATTCCAGTCAACAAGATACCACAGTGCAAACAAACAACCAAAAAACAACCAACCACCTACTTGCTCACAGTTTTTGGCAACCTGGAGTAACCTTTGCCTCATTACAATGATCACATCTACGCTTTCATGAATATGCATGCTCCCCAGACTTGAAACTCCCCTGGTCCAGCTCTTTGGGGCGTCAGCACTTTGAGAGCTATCTCCCTGTCTCCTGAGTTGTCACAAGTAATTAACTGCTTCTGCTTTAATCAAAAACACTTGCTGTGTTCACTGGCTACGCGCCCCATGCGACGGACTCATCGCATCCGGTAACAAAACTCCCTCTACGAATTCACCTCATGAGGGTTTTCTGATTCCAAGAAAAGAGGCACCATTCCCTCTGATCCTTTGGGATGTTCCCAAGTGACTAAGAAATTTACAGGGGTATTGGAGCATCTGCTCATGACATGTAATGGCTTCACGGGGGCCCCCTTTTAAAGGAGCAACATCTTTTCAGACCTTCATTTTCGTGGTGAAGCAGTCACCTTGTTTCAAGCCGATATTTGCCTGAACCCAGGCACTGGTGAGGCATAGTTCCTGCAAACACCACACAGTCAGGGTTCTTAGAGAGCCTCTGTTTGCTGTGGCCAGATGGAAAAAGCCCCTAAAACAGGAAATGCAAACAGTACACCGAAATGCAGCCCATTGAGATGCATTCTCCAAAACTGGGGCACTTTCAGTTATGAGCCTATGAAAAGGAAAAAGACGATATTCTTTTGTAACACTGCCTGGCTGCAATACTCTAGAACTGGGGGAGCAGTGGCCTGAGAACGGATCTCTGAACTACAATGCCATCTTGTAGTTAGACTTATTTTGTAAAAAAGAAGAAAAATGGCATCAGTTTCCTTATGTATAATCTTTCATGTTATATCAAGATAAGGTAATTCAAAAGAAATGTACGGTCATGGTGCAATGGGAGAAACCCTAAAAGAACCCCGTGCTGCTGGAGCGAGACAAGGAAAAAGAGAGGCTTCCCTGGTGGTGCTGTGGTTAAGAATCCTCCTGCCAATGCAGGGGACATGGGTTCGAGTCCTGGTCCGGGAAGATCCCACATGCTGCGGAGCAACTAAGCCTGTGTGCCACAACTACTGAGCCTGTGCTCTAGAGCCCGTGAGCCACAACTACTGAGGCCACATGCTACAACTACTGAGGCCACGTGCCACAACTAGTGAAGCCCACGTGCCTAGAGCCCGTGCTCCACAACAAGAGAAGCCACCGCAATGAGAAGCCCGCGCACCGCAACCAAGAGTAGCCCCCGCTCGCCGCAACTAGAGAAAGCCCGCGTGCAGCAATGAAGACCCAATGCAGCCAAAAGTAAATAAATAAATAAATTTTAAAAAAGAAAAAGAAAAAAATAATAATCACTAACTCACAGGGTCACTGAAGAGATTTAAAAAAAAGCAAGTGCCCATAGGAGGAACTGACACAGCAGGCCAGCCTCAAGGCCTGGTACACCTCCACACCCCGCTGTCAATATCTGACCTGCGTAACCGGAAGAATAATATGCCTGCACACCAGGACGATGCCAAGAAAATGGAACATCTTTTCCCCCCAGTTTTGCTACCTATAAGCCAACCTGGGGAGATATTCAGACCCTCCTTAACACGCTCCACTTCTGAGGAAGGCAGAATGGTCATGGGAAAGGCAAGACAGGAGGCCGACAGGATGCACAAGGCCACTCCAGGCAAGCCGGTGAGGGCAGGAGCTGCTCTTGCTGTCCCCCTCGCTGAACCAGGATGGGATCCAATCAAGCCTGGAGACAGAAATAAGCTTGACCGCTACACAGACCTCATTATCTTAGAGGACTGCAGACAGGGGTTTCCAAGCAGGGGTGCCTTAACAAAGTTCAGGAACTGAGGCACAAACCCGACAAAAACCCTTCAGAATTCCTGGGGAGAATCTTTGAGACATACAGGCAGTTGACTGATATAGATCCACAAGATCCTAGCAAAGGTAATAAAATATGACTTTTATTAGCCAGAGTGCTCCAGACATCCAGAAAAAACTGCAGAAAGTGGATGGCGTGGGACTTCCCTGGTAATCCAGGGGTTAAGAATACGCTTTCCAATGCAGGCGATGCGGGTTTGATCCCTGGCTGGGGAATTAAGATCCCACATGCCGCAACTACTGAGCCCACGCACTCTGGAGCCCGAGTGCCACAACTAGAGAGAAGGCCATGTGCTGCAACGAAGAGCCCACACACCGCAACTAAGATCCAACACAGCCAAATAAATAAATAAATAAATAGATAGAGAGATAAATAAATTTTTAAAAAAGGGTGGATGGCGTACTCGGAATGCCGATGTCAGCTTTAGTTGAGATTGCTTTTGAGGTTTTTAACAGCCGAGATGAGGCCCAAGAAAAGAAGGAGAACGGAAGATGAAACAACAGGCCACCCTCCTGGCTGAAGCACCGGCCCAGGAACGACCTGAGGACAAGCAAGGGCCACCTCGAGAAGGAGCCCGTCCTAAGGTCAGGCCCACGGGGCTTCAGCATCAAAACAAGAGAGTCACCCCACTGTGGGGCCCCGTCAATGCGCCTACCGTAAACAGGAAAAAGAACGTCCTCACAGAACTGGAGAAATAAGGGACCCCCAGGCCTTCAGACAGCCCAGATGATGGGGCCCAGGGGCTCCCTGAGGAACCTCTGGCTCCAGTGGTATTTCCCATGTGGAGCCCGTAAAAATGGCAGTGGGAAGTAGGTTTGTTGATTTTTTGGTTGATACCAGAGCTACCTGCTCAGTGCTAAACTCTGAACTGGCCAAAGCCTCCTCAGAGACAGTGCCTGTCGCTGGTGTCTTTGGAGAACCTCTCCAAAAGCCTAGAAAACACTGCAATGTCAGATGGGAAAAACCTGTTTGAAGCATAGTTTCCTATACATGCCTGAGTGTGCAATACACCTCTGCTGGGATGGGACCTCCTGACTACACTAAATGCCAGAGTCCCTTTCTCCCAAGAAAGGATGGAAAGTAAGGTACCCCTGGAACAAGCTTGCACACTTCAAGCGGCGTTACTACACCTGGGAAAGATGGAGGCTCTGGGAACACCTGAAGAGACCCCGCAGAAGGGTAAGATCAATCGGATGTTTGGGCGGATGGGCAGCCAGGAAGAGTAAAGACGGCAACACCTGTACAGGTGAAACTCCGCCCAGGGTCTAAGATCCCAAACTTAAGACAACATCCCTTAAGGGAACAGGACAGAAAGGGAATCCAACCAGTAATATCTGCCTTCCTTGAATATAACCTCATCTGCCCTTGCCAGTCACCATACAACACCCCCTTCCTACGGGCCCGGAAGCCGGGGACCCAATAATATCACTTTGTACAGGATCTGAGAGCAGTAAGTCAGGTGCTCAAGGACATTCACCCAGTGGTACCCAATCCCTACACCTTGCTTACCATTTTACCTGGGCACTTTTGCTAGTTACAGTTTTGGACCTAAAAGATGCCTTTTATTGCACACCCTTAAATTCTGAATCTCGGGAATTATTTGCTTTTGAATGGGAGGGATGACTTAGAGAACCAAATTGAAATGGCAGTATTGCTGGACTGTGGCTTCCCCCAGGATTCAAGGATGCCGCCACCGTTTTGGGGGAAGCCTTAGCCAAGACCTAAGGGATCTACAGTTACAGGGGGAACCTTACTCCAGTATGTAGGTAACATTTTGATTACCAGTAAAACCAAAGAAGCCTCAGACAAAAACACAATTTGGTCTCTTAATTTCCTGGCTGATCGAGGATACAAAATATCAAAGAAAAGGGCCCAAATCTCTCAATCCAATGCTAAATATTTCAGATTTGAATTATCTCAAGGACAGAGGATCTTGCTCCTGGACCAAAGGGAAGCCTTGGAGAGGGTGGTAATACCAACAACTCAGAGACAATTACAGGGGTTCCTGGGTATGGCAGGATTCTTCTGTGACTGGATTCCTATTGCCAAACCTTTGTATGAGACCCTTAAAGGGAGAGAGAGTGATCCTCTAGATTGGGCTGGAGAATGCCAAAAGGCGTACTTCACCATCAGAGAAAGATTGTTAATGGTTCCAGATGGGTCTCCTAGAGCTCAGAAAACCCTTCGGCCTCCTTTACAGAAGTAAAAGGATGTTTGTTTCACTTTCACAATCACAGCGGTGAAAAATATCTTCTTTGGGTCTAACACAGGAATATAGGACAACAGAAAGCCACACCTGCGTTTGGAGACTTCCATTTATGACTTTGGAAGATGTAAACGAACTTTTGAGTACACCGTGGAGAATGCAGAAGAAAATGACCGAATGGATTATGTTGAAAGAGTATGTGTCTGTGGAAGGTGTGACAGAGGCAGAAGACCACAGCTCCAGGATTTCCACCAGAAACCTGGAATGTTTATACATCAGGACTGAACGGTGATCAAAGGATGAACAATGCAGTGGAAGGCTGGCAAAGCACATTTCAAAAGCTGATGGTAGTACATCATCCTTCAATTTGGAGATTTACTGATGTTTAAAAGATGAACAGCAAAGCAATGAACAAGTCATCACCCAGCTTCTTGGTGGTCACACTCAAATATGGCCACCAACTTCATAATGATACCAACAAAATCAAATTCATATAATCAAAACTGTTCACATATATAACTAATATAAAGCCAACAATCAGGTTGATGTATACATGAGAGCAGCAAGTGCTCATCCACTTAAGAATAACCCCGCTGAACTTCATGGCGAGGAAGAACAAGAATAAATATGAAATCCAAAATTCATCAGGAATTACAGTAAAAATAAATAAAATTTTAACAAAGTTTAAGTTTTGTATTATTTAACAAATCATGGACCAAATGTCTCAAGGGATGTTTTGAACAGGACCAAATGTCCTCCAAGGGGTCTCTGTCATTACTGTGAAAAGCCAGGACCTTGGAAAAAACACTGCTCCAAGCTTAAGCACTCCAGGTACCTTCAGCCCTCCCGCCAGCCTTTCCAATGTCCTCCTATCCCCAGTGACAGGACTCCCAAGAGACTACAGGGGCTTTTCCCAATCCTTCGTGGGAGGGATTGACTTGGAGAAACCACTCTCCAGGCTGGGAATGAATCTTCCTGTCCTTACTGACACCAGAGCTACACTCTCAGTGCTCAACTCCATCACCATTGAACAGCTCCTGCTTTAGAGTTCTAAAAAGTTCAATTAGTGGGTGTCTCTATAGATCTCAACAAGTTCCTAGCTCTAAATTCCCTTCTCTTAGTCCCCTCTATGAGATACCCATTCTTTTCTCCTTAGCTCCTCTGCTCTTATCATTTATTGGACCAAGACTTCTTAGAAAAATATCCTGCTGGAATATCCTTCTCTCAAAAGGTGGAAATAATTCTAGAAACTTGACAAGAAGCAACCAAAAAGCCAACTAGGTGAATCAAATACCCCTTCAACATCATTTATTTGCTCTGTCTCTGATGGCACTAGAGCTAATTCCAAGGACACTAATCATATATCCCTATTGGATCAGCTACCACCCTCCTTATGGGCAAAATCCTCAACTGATACTGGTAGAATCCACAGTGCAGCTCCTATTAATATCCAAATAGATCCCTCAAAACCTCTCCCCAGAATTAATCAGTATCCTGTGAATAAGGCATTAATCCAATAATATGAGACTAAGGCCCAGGGCCTTGTTATCCCCTGCACCAGTCCCTGCAACACTCCTACTTTACCTGTGAAGAAACCAAATGGCCACGGACGGAGGCTTGTCCAGGACCTCTGAGCCATAAACAGTACTGTCATCCCTTGCCACACTGTTGTCCCCAGTTCCCACACGTTATTAGCCACCATCCCTACTAACAGCAATTTTTTTTCTGTGATTGATTCATATAGTGCTTGCTTTATTTTTCTTTAGTATCCCAGTAGATAAAGCTAGTCAGAGGGCTTCCCTGGTGGCGCAGTGATTAAGATTCTGCCTGCCAATGCAGGGGATGCGGGTTTGAGCCCTGGTCTGGGATGATCCCACATGCCACGGAGCAAATAAGCCCATGTGCCACAACTACTGAGCCCGCATGCCACAACTACTGAAGCCCACGTGCCTAGAGCCCACACTCCACAACAAGAGAAGCCACCGCAATGAGAAGCCTGTGCACCGCAACAAAAGAGTAGCCCCATGCCGCTTGCCGCAACTAGAGAAAGCCCACGCGCAGCAACAAAGACCCAACGCAGCCAAAAATAAATAAATAAGTAATTAAAAACAAAAAGCTAGTCAATAGCTTTTCACTTTTACTTGGGAGGGACAGCAGTACACCTGGATAGTAATGTCCCGGAGTTTCACTGAAAGTCCTTCTGATTTCTCACAAACTTTAAAGGCTGATCTAGATGATATCAAGTTCCCTGGAGGCTTCACTTTAATACAACATGTGGATGACTGATCTCTCTGCTCCCCTTCACAAGCCTCCTCACAAGAAGACACAGCATCTATTGGCTAAACTCCTAGCCTAAAAGTGACAAAGTCTCTAAGGAAAAACTACAATTTGTTCACACAAGTTCAAAATTTAGGACATTTAATCTCAGAGCAAGGACTGCATTTAGATCCAGACAGGCTTTATGGCATCCTGAACGTCCTAACGCTCAAAACCAAACTCCAACTGCAAGGTTTTCCTGGATTGGCAAGCTATTGTCGCAACTGGATCCCAAACTTTTCCCTTATGGCCCAACCTTCATATGCCTTGTTAAAAACTACTAAACCCAACCCTATCTTCTGGGAAGATTCAGATGGCATGACTTTTCAAATCTTAAAGTTTAATAACCGCCCCTGCCCTTGGACATCCCAATGATCAACTCCCTTTCTTCCTTTTTGTATGAAAAAGAAGGGACTGTCCTTGGGGTACTCACCCAAAAGCAAGGGGATCACCACAAACCCACAGGATATTACAGCCAACAACTAGATCCCATAGCCTGGGATACCTCCCCTCCCCTGCCTCAGGGCTATACCTGCTATTGCCCTTCTTGCAAAGGCCACTGAGGAAACAGGCATGAGATCGCCCTTCACCATGTTGGGCCACATGCTGTCAAAGCTCTTAACTCTCATCATACTCAACATCTTTCAGTACACCATCTCACTTCCTAGGAAATTCTCCTGTTAACTGTCCCTTGTATATCACTCTTACCTGCTGTAATAACTTTAACTCTGCTTCTTTTCTCCCCACCTCTACTGAAAAAACCCTCATGATTGCTTAATATTGACAGATCAGCTTCTCACCCCCCATGATGACTTATAGAAAACTCTTTTGGATAATGTTGACTTTTCATGGTTCACTGATAGTTCTCATTGGAAAGATGAAAATGGTAGATGTTGTGCAAGATATGCAATATCAACTCCTTTTGAAGTAACTGAAGCAGCACCTTTGCCTTTGGCTGTTTCGGCCAAACAAGCCAAACCGTACACACTCACAGGGGCCTGTATCCTAGCCAAGCGCAAAACTTTCAAAGTTTATTCCAATAGTAGATATAACTTTGGAGTGGCTCACGATTTCGGAATGTTATGGAGACAACATGGCTTCCCTACTTCCAGCGGAGATCAAATTTAAGAAGGCCCTTACGTTCAGGAATTATTAGATGCCATACTCTTATCTGCTGCTTTGGCTATTATTAAGGTCCCCAGGCATTCTAAGCTTGACTATGGAAGCTAAAGGAAATCACCTTGCTGACATTTACACACACACACACACACACACACACAAATGCTGTCTTCAAAGAGTCCAAAAGTCAAACCTCTGTCACAGTCCAAGGGAACGCATCTCCTGATGACAGTCTGGAGAAAATGACAAGAGACACCCAACAGTCAGGACCAGAGAAGGAAAAACATTACTGGCAGTCAAATGACTGTTGGTACGATAAGAAGAAAAACCTCTGGTTTGGACCAAATAAAAACCTGGTCCCACCAGAAATTCTAAAATCCCCACTACTGATCGCTGTACATGCATTAAACCACTGGTCTAGAGATAAAATGATGGCGTTTATGAATCAATACTGGTGGGGAACTATTAACAAGGCTGCAGAAAGTGCCCACTTTGCCTGCCCCACCTGCACAAAATACAATCCAGGGAAACCTGTCCTCACTGCTTCTGGGCACTTTAAATTGCCTATTGGGCCATTCGGGGTTTGACAAATGGACTTCATTCAGATACCCTTACTTCATGATACAAATGTGTCTTGGTGACGATTTTTATGTTTTCCCACTGGATTGAAGCTTTTCCATTTAGACAAGCTACTGCCTCTTCAGTAGCTAAAATCTTATTGGGAACACTCCTCTCTATCCCGGAGAAACAATGCCCTCATTCCCATTACCCAACCCCTAGCAAAAGGGGGAAACCTTTCTGCCTGTTGGGTCTATCATCAGAAACCTAAATCTGCCCATGATGGCCGTGACCCTTTAGTCTTCCCCGTAGCAAACTTTTTCTTCATCTCCAATGCGATCGTTAACTATACCCACAGCCCTTTGGGTATTTCTTACCAAGTCAAACCTCTACAGCCAGGTTTGTACCTTGCTTTGACCCCTCCTCTGCCGTAACATTCAATGCAATTAATTGTATCTATACCACTTATAGTTCCCTGTTCTCACTACTACCTTAGGTCTGCTTGCCATAGCAAAACAATCCCCCTCTGTAGGGCCTTCGAGAACAAAGTCCACAGGACAGGACAGTTTCTCCCTAACTGTTCCCCAAACACCACCGACCCTTGGCTCGAAAGGGCCAACCAAATAATCCCAATTAATGGCACTATTAATAATCAAACCCTAGCAGGGGTCTTGTGTGCACCACCAGGTTCTATCTTTGTCTGCGGCAAATAAGCCTTAAAGGGCCCTATGGGTATTCAGACAGTTGGCGGACTGGATGCTGATGTTTACTAGAATTTCTAAGTCTCGCCATGAGCATCACAATACATGAGAAGCCTCTCGTTGATCTTCCCAATTAAAACTTCATCGCCGCCGCCTTAAGCAGGAAACCCCAGTAGGTCTACATGCTGCTGGATTTGCCTCCATCAAAGGGCACCTATCCCTTTGTGGGCTTTCACGTCTAGGAACAAATCGTTAGAAATCTCTCTCTGGAATTGGGAAAATTTGCCGATTTCACTGCTAATGCAATAGCAACTCAACAACGATCACTTCACTCATTGGCTAAAGTAGTTTTGTCAATCACATAGCCCTTGTTTCCTGCTTGTCGAACGAGAAGGTGTGTGTGGGATAGCAAACACCACCTGCTGCACACAGACAAATTCCTCTGGAGCAGGAGAAACCCAACGACATAAAATTAGAGAACGAGCACTTTGGCTAAGACAAATTTCACCTGACAATCCATGGTCCTTTTATCTCTTCAGCTGGTTACCTTCAGGTTTGGGCTCCTAGTTTAGCACTATTATATAACCTGGGGTCACTATTCTGCTCCTCATCTTATTTTGTATAATCCCTTTTTTGTTTTTTTTTTAAAGAAATTCACGTTCTTTTATTTATTTATTTATGTATTTATGACTGTGTTGAGTCTTCGCCTCTGCGCGAGGGCTCTCTCCAGTTGCGGCAAGTGGGGACCACTCTTCATCGCGGTGCGCGGGCCTCTCACCATCGCGGCCCCTCCTGCTGTGGAGCACAGGCTCCAGACGTGCAGGCTCAGCAATTGTGGCTCACGGGCCCAGTTGCTCCGCGGCATGTGGGATCCTCCCAGACCAGGGCTCGAACCCGTGTCCCCTGCACCAGCAGGCAGATTCTCAACCACTGCGCCACCAGGGAAGCCCTATAATCCCTTTTAAGCTTTGTACCTGATGCCTGCCAAACCTCTGTAGAAAGGATGTACCCAATAAGGTGATGCTGACTCAGTACTTCAAGGTGATCTCCAAAGCTTACAACTCTAGTAAGATAGAGACTTTAGGTGGGAAATGCCTCAGTTCTTCCTCTTCCCCTTCCCTGTTACTTAAATGTGGCCTCAACGGTTTCCAATCTGTGTACCTCCTCTGATGTGGGACTTGGCACCCAGGTGTGAAATTGACAAGGGAAACCTTAACTAAAACTGGTGTTGAGAAGGCCTGCAGAGGGAGCTCTTACACCCGACCATAGATGGCGGCGGTGGTGGGATTGAAGTGAGCTTCTGACAGCATTTGCGGACAACTAGACACACAAGCT
Organism: Balaenoptera musculus; assembly: GCF_009873245.2. Classification (NCBI taxonomy): domain Eukaryota; kingdom Metazoa; phylum Chordata; class Mammalia; order Artiodactyla; family Balaenopteridae; genus Balaenoptera; species Balaenoptera musculus. Next base: position 6,703,604 of record NC_045797.1, on the reverse strand, counting down.
TGGCATCCATGGACGCTTTGAGCTTACTGTCTATCTCACTGTTTCTGGGGACCACTGGTAAGTTCCTCTTGGTTGAGCTCGGTTCTTCTTGCATTCAAGCTCCTGATCTAATTGGCTTTCCTTTACAGGGCGGGTCCGCTTGAACTGGCAGAGGATTCTGCCTGCAGCCACTTGAGTTGGCAGATGGTTCTGCTCAGGGCCAAGCCCCCAGCCCTTCAGACCACAAAACCTTCAGCGCTGTCCCCAGATTCCACATCGGGAAGTGCTGGTGGCAGCTACAGGTCCCTGTCCCCATTCTTCGGGGCCTGCAAGTTCAGTCCTTTTCCCACTTCCCAGATTTGCGTGGCTCCAGGAAACCCAAAGGCCTGGCTAAAAAAAGGGAGGGGGGATCCTTTATATCTAGAGAGTTGAGTATACTACCACCTGATTATTTTATGTTTAACAACCATAATCCTGGAAGTTGCAATTATCTAACAAGCTGGCAAAATTTTACTAGAAACAACCTAGAATGACAATGGCCATTATGGGGAATGCTCCAATTAGACAAGATTGTTCAAAGAAGTACATTGGAGAGCAAAGGATCCCAAACTGGACAGACAGAATGGGATACCTATTTTAATTGCTATGCATAAGATTACAAAACACTTCAAGATTCCAAAATAGCTTCATTAACAGACTCATTACAAAAGGCTAAAGGGGACCTCCCTGGTGGTCCAGTGGTAAAGAATCCGTCCTACAATGCGGGGGACAGGGGTTCGATCCCTGGTCGGGAAATTAGGATCCCACATGCCACCGGGCAACTGAGCCCACACGCCTCAACTAAAGAGCCCACATGATGCAAACTACAGAGCCCATGCGCCCTGGAGCCCACGCGCCACAACTAGAGAAGAGAAAACCCGCACGCCACAACTAGAGAGAAGCCCATGCACCTCAGTGAAAGATCCCACATGCCGCAATGAAGATCCCACATGCCATAATGAAGACCCGACGCAGCCAAAAAAAAAAGGCTAAGGAAAAATTAAAGACAAAAAAGGTAGCTAACACAAAAGATGCTAGGACAGACGTGACGACTGATGTGACTCTTACTGCCCCCCCCATCCTTTTTCACCTGAGTACTCACGTTTTACTAACTTTCCGTCTAAGATACCTTTTCACTACAGAGAGACTATCAGACAATTACCATTTAAAATAAAACTACCCAAGGTTGCAGGTGAGCCCCCTCAGGTGTCCTTTACCCCTTGGTCAAAGACTGAACTGAGAGCTATAAAGAATTCTCTAAACCTAGGGAGGAACCCCAAAAGTTTTTTTGAAGAATTTAGAGTCACTGTCTGGGCCTGTGACCTTGGACTGCCAGATCTTTATCAGTTTGTACACGTGTGGTAGGACCTGGGGCAGCCCCCAAAATGGAGGCAAGAAACAAAACAGCAGGACATCCCTAGTGGTCCAGTTGTTAAGAATCCTCCTTCCAATGCAGGGGATGTGGATTCGATCCCTAGTTGGGGAACTAAGATCCCACATGCTGTGGGGCAACTAAGCCCATGCGCCACAACTACTGAATCCGTGAGCCACAACTACTGAGCCTGCGTGCCACAACTAGAGAAGCCCGCATGCCACAACTAGAGAGCCCGCGTGCCACAACTAGAGACGCCCGCATGCCACAACTAGAGAGCCCGTGTGCCACAACTAGAGAAGCCCACACACCACAACAAAGAGCCCGCGAGCCTCTACAAGAGCCCGCACACAACAAAGACCCAGCACAGCAAAAAAAAAAAAAAAAAGAAAAGAAACAAAATGGCAAAACCCCAAGGATGATATTCGAGATCCTTAACCAGAAAGGGCTCACAGAACAGCAACTGCCCGTTAACAAGCCATTCCTAGAATTTCCCTGCCTGCACCGATTTTGTCTATTATCCAGTCATGCAAACAAAGGAAAGATAAATCTGTGGCAGACTTTATAGCCCATCTGGAAGCTCTCCTTTTCTGGCATTCAGGGTTCCATACAATAAATAACCCAGACAGCCTGCTCTAGGTGCCCTCTTTGTAAATGGATTATCTCATGAGATTAATGGATTGACAAGAAGGCAGGAAATAGGATGGGAGGCCACAGGCTTGTCTAAACTCGTGACTACAGCTGAGCACTTTGGAAGGACCCTGGAGCAACAATGCAAACAGAAATCCACCAAACTAACAGCCTTACAGATACAACAGCTCCAGGGCCAGAGACACAAAACAACACCTGCACTGCAGTCCCCTAAGGGTCCAATTTTTGAAAAATGTTGGTCCAAAGACTGGTGTCACAGCTGTAATCAACTGGGACACTAAAAAAACAGATTGCCCTCAAACTATTACCAGTAGTTCCCATAAACCTCCAAGGGGAAACTAAAATTAAAATTAATGGGAAAACGTGCCAAATTTTAGTTGATACCAGAGCTGCATTTTCTACTTTAAATCCCACCCTCACAGGACAACAAATTCCTCAGAGTAAAAAGGAGGTTTCCATAGTGAGGTCATCTAATAAAGTTCAGAGAATTTTTATCTCAACTGGTACAAATGACCCTGGGACCTTTTACTGAAAAAACTTCCTTTGTGCTATGCGACCCAGCCCCCGTCATTCTATCAGCTGGAAATCTCCTTTCCAAATCAGAAGGTCTAATATGTTTTGCTTCCAGTGGAAATCTCACCTTAGAATTTCCTGACCAACCTGAACCTGATCTTTCATGTTCCTTGTAGTGTTTCCGAGACAGAGAAGAGAAAGAAGTTCAACAAAAGTCCCCTAATTTAACTGACATACCCAAACATTTGTGGGCTGCTTGTAGTACTGACGTTGGAAGAATAAAAAGTGTGGAACCTAATATAAAGGTTCAGATAGATGTAGCTAAACCTCTCCCTAGGTTACCTCAATATCCATCGAAGCCTGAGACCATACAAGGCCATACAGCCAAAGCAGAAGACTTAAGCAACCAGGAGCTAACCATTCCCTGCACCAGACCTGCAACACGCCCATCTTACTGGTCTGGAAACTTAATGGACGGGGATGGCGATTTGTCCATGCCCTGAGAGCTACTAGTAAGATACAGGTGACCCTTGAACAACGTGGGCATTAGGGGCGCCAACCCCTGTGCAGTTGAAATGTGCATATAACTTCACAGTCTGCCCTCCGCATCCGTGGTTTCACTTCCCCAGATGCAACCAACCAGAGCGTGTAGCACTGTAGTACTATTTACTGAAAGAAAATCCACACAAAAGTGAACCCACGCAGTTCAGACCATGAAGTTCAAAGGTCAACTGCAGGTAACCCCTTTTCCAGTTGTCCTGAATCCAAAACCCTCTGTCACAGGTTCCACCTGATTTGAAATGCTTCACTGCCGTAGACCTCTGTTCAGCCTTCTTCAACATCCCTTAGACCCCAAAAGCCAATATCTACCTGCCCTTACTTGGAACAATCAGCAATATACCTGGACACTCACGCCTCGAGGACTCACTGGGGCCCCTTCTTATTTCTCCCAAATGCTCCACCAAGACATAAGCGCCCTATAGTTCCCGGGAAATCAACCCTTTCACGGTATGTAGAAGATCCCCTGCTGTGCTCAGCTACCCAAGAGGCATTCACAAAAGACTCCTTGTATTTGCTTCAACCGTGAGCTAAAAAGGACACAAAGTCTCTAAGGAAAAATTACAATTATCTCCAGACACTGTTCATTACTTAGGTCACTGTCTAAGCGCTGAAGGATTCAGCTATCGCCAAAAAGAATTCAGCTAACACAGGATTTCCTAGACCCACTACTAAGCAACAGCTCGGTGAATTCCTAAGTTTGGCTGGTTATTGCAGACCTTGGGTTCTTAAATTTTCTCTATTGGCTTCCCCACTCTATGAACTAACTAAAGGTTCAGTCCCTGAACTCCAAATAGTGGGGATCTCTAACATCAATAGGGTCCTGTCTCTGAACCTAATCCCTTTTGTTTAGGCTCTCTGAGAGACACTCATCCTTTTCGCCTTAGCCCCTCTGCCCCTATTCATTTATTAAGCCTAGACTTCTTAGAAAAGGATCATCCTGAAACTTCTTTCTCCCAAAAGGGGAAAATAATTGTAGAACTTGACACGGTTGAAATCAAAATAGCCAATCCGGTGAATTAAATGACCCTTAGGCATCTTTTATTTGCTCTGTCTCTGAGGGCACTGAAGCTGATTCTGAAGACTGATTATCTGCATCAGCTACCACCTTACTTACAGGGAAAATCTCCAACTCATACTGACAAAATCCACAGTGTACCTCCCATCAAGATTCAGACAGATCCCTCAGGACTTTTCCCTAGGGAATTGGTCAATACCTTGTAAGTAAAGAAGCCCTTCAAAGTACAAAGCCCATAATAGAAGATTACAAAGCTCAGGGCCTCATTATCCTTTGCATTGATCCCTATAACGCTCCTATTTTGCCTGTGAGAAAACCCAAGGGCCAAGGAGAGAGGTTTATTCAGGTTCTCCAAGCAATACACTGTTATCCCTCGAACCCTGTTGTTCTGAACCCTCACACACAACTGACATCCATTTCCACTGGAAGCAAACTTTTTCACTGTAACTGAGTTATGCAGTGTGTACCTTGGTATTTCAGTTGACAAAACTAGCCAATATCTTTCTGCCTTCACCTAGGAAGGACAATAATACACGTGAATAGTAATGCTCCAGGGTTTCACAGAAAGTCTCTCTTACTTTTCACAAATCTTGAAACCTGATTTGGGTGAAATAAAGTTTTCTGCAGGCTCTACTCTGTTACAATATACAGTTGACCCTTGAATAACGCGGGGGCTAGGGATGCCGACGCCCCAATGCAGTTGAAAATCTGAGCATAACTTTACAGTCAGCCCTTCATATCCATGGTTCCATATCAATGGATCCAACCACCTGCAGGTTATGTAGCACTGTAGTGCGTATTTACTGAAAAAAAAAAAAAATCCACATATAAGTGGACTCGGGCACTTCAAACCCATGCTGTTCAAGGGTCAACTGTATAGATGATTTGTTTCTATGCTCTCCTTCTCAAACCTCTTCATAGGAGGAGAGCATCCACCTGTGGAAACTTTTGGCTTAAGGGACATAAAGTCTCCAAAGAAAACTTGCAGTCTGCCCAAACTCAAGTTCAATATTTTGGGCACCCAATCTCAGAACAAGGACTACATTTGTATCCAGGTAGGCGTCATGGCATCCTGAACTTCCCAAAGCCTAAAACTCTGCACCAATTACAAGGTATTCTTGGGCTAGCTGGCTGCTATCAAAATTGGATTTCAAATTTCTCTCTTGTGGCCTAGCCTCTATACGCTTTATTGAAAAGCAGCAAACCTGATCCCACCATTAGAGGAGATCAACATGACATAGCTTTGAAGTCTTTAAGAAAAGTTTAATGAGACCACCTACCCTTGGACATCCTCAATATCAGCTTCCTTTTCCCTCTTTGTAGGTGAGAAAGAAGAGAACAGCCTTGAAGTACTCACCCAAAAACATGGGGACTGTCATCAACCCATAGAGTATTATAGCCGACAGCTGTAATTTACGGCACTGGGATATTCCCTTTTCCTCAGAGCCATTCCTGCCACTGCCCTTCTGGTTAAGGACACCAAAGAAAGAATCATGGGATCCCCTTTAACCATCTCTGTACCCATGCAGTGAAGCCCTCCTGAATTCTCACTACACCTATGAAATCCTTTTGCTAACTGCTCCTCACATAACTCTTTCATGTTGTGATAACCTCAATCCTGTTTTTCTTCTCCCCTCTTCACTGATGAAACTCCTCATGACTGTTTAACACTGACAGACCACCTTTTGACTCTCCATATTAACTTACAGGAGACTCCTCTGACCAGTGTAGGTTTTTCATGGTTTACTGATGGCTCCTATTTAAAAGATGAACATGTTGAATATCATGCTGTATTTGCTATTGCAACTTCTCTTGAAGTCATTGAGACAGCACCTTTACCTTTGGCTACTTTGGCCCAACAGGCTGAATTATACACTCTCACTCTTTAGTCAAAGGCAAAACCACAAACATTTTGATCTATAGCCGATAAGCCTTCCTTGCCACTGTACATGCGTTAAACCATTGGTCCAGTGACAAAGCACTCATGAACTAACATTGGTGGGAAAATAATAAAGCTAGAAGACATACCAACCTTGCTTGTCCCACATGTCCAAAATACAATCCAGGGAAACGTGTTCACGTTACTCCTGGACATTCTGAATTGCCTGATGGACCATTCAAGGTTTGTCAAATGGATTTCATACAGCTTCCCCATCCCATAGATATAAATGTTTTAATCATGGTCTGTATGTTTTCTCACTGGAGTGAAGCTTTCCCTTGTAGATATACAACTGCTTCTAAGGCTAAAGTTTTGTTATAAAAGATTATCCCTTCCTGGGGACCCCTTCTCGAGCTTCATTATAGAAGGAACTCATTTTACAGGTCAAGTGCTACAACAAGTCTGTGCTGTTTGGCCAGTTTTACAACATTTTCACTGGGCTCACCATTCTCAATCCTCAGGGTTAGTTGAAAGCGCTAACAGCACTATTAAAACTCATTTGGCAAAATTTGTAGAGACCATCCAAATACCTTGGCCAAAAGCATCGCCTTTGGTCCTTCTGAATCTCAGATCCACCGCCTTGGCAACTCATAAACTCTCACCCTTTGAGAGAGTCACAGGACACCCAATGCACTGGCCCGTGCCTCTTCTGATCCACAGCTGTTAAAAGAACATATATGTCAATATTGTAAAGGCCTAATTTCTTCTATTAAAAAAAATATCATGCTGGCAGAAATGCTGAAACTGGGCCATTCCTAAATGACTGGGGGCAGGAGTTTGTGCTTTCCAAAATTTCTCAGTGCCTTAAACAGAGTAGGTGACATAAGGAACTTGGAAAATTAAGAGAAGTTAACGTTCTATCCTGACCTAAGCCGTGTGGCTGACAGGGTCTTGGTGCTCTAGCCGGGTGTCAGGGCTGTGCCTCTGAGGTGGGAGAGCCGAGTTCAGGACATTGGTCCACCAGAGACCTCCCGGCTCCATGTAATATCAAACGGCGAAAGCTCTCCCAGAGATCTCCATCTCAACGCTAAGATCCAGCTCCACTCAACGACTAGCAAGCTACAGTGCTGGACACCTTACGCCAAACAACTAGCAAGATGGGAACACAACCCCACCCATTAGCAGAGAGGCTGCCTAAAATCATACTAAGTTCACGGACACCCCAAAACACACCACCGGATGCGGTCCTGCCCACCAGAAAGACAAGATCCAACCTCATCCACCAGAACAAAGGCACCAGTTCCCTCCACCAGGAAGCCTACACAACCCACTTAACAAACCTTAGCCACTGGGGGCAGACACCAAAAACAATGGGAACTACAAACCTGCAGCCTGCGAAAAGGAGACCCCAAGCACAGTAAGTTAAGCAAAATGAAAAGACAGAGAAACACACAGCAGATGAAGGAGCAGGGTCAAAACACACCAGACCTAACAAATGAAGAGGAAATAGGCAGTCTACCTGAAAAAGAATTCAGAATAATGATAGTAAAGATGATCCAAAATCTTGGAAATAGAATAGACAAAATGCAAGAAACATTTAACAAGGATGTAGAAGAACTAAAGAGGAACCAAACAACGATGAAAGACACAATAAATGAAATTAAAAATACTCTAGACGGGATCAATAGCAGAATAACTGAGGCAGAAGAACGGATAAGTGACCTGGAAGATAAAATAGTGGAAATAACTACTGCAGAGCAGAATAAAGAAAAAGGAATGAAAAGAACTGAGGACAGTCTCAGAGACCTCTGGGACAACATTAAACACACCAACATTCGAATTATAGGGGTCCCAGAAGAAGAAGAGAAAAAGAAAGGGACTGAGAAAATATTTGAAGAGATTATAGTTGAAAACTTCCCTAATATGGGAAAGGAAATAGTTAATCAAGTCCTGGAAGCACAGAGAGTACCATACAGGATAAATCCAAGGAGAAACTCGCCAAGACACATATTACTCAAACTATCAAAAATTAAATATAAAGAAAACATATTAAAAGCAGCAAGGGAAAAACAACAAATAACACACAAGGGAATCCCCATAAGGTTAACAGCTGATCTTTCAGCAGAAACTCTGCAAGCCAGAAGGGAGTGGCAGGATATACTTAAAGTGATGAAGGAGAAAAACCTACAACCAAGGTTACTCTACCCAGCAAGGATCTCATTCAGATTTGATGGAGAAATTAAAACCTTTACAGACAAGCAAAAGCTGAGAGAGTTCAGCACCACCAAACCAGCTTTACAACAAATGCTAAAGGAACTTCTCTAGGCAAGAAACACAAGAGAAGGAAAACACCTGCAATAACAAACCCAAAACATTTAAGAAAATGGGAATAGGAACATACATATTGATAATTACCTTAAATGTAAATGGATTAAATGCTCCCACCAAAAGACACAGACTGGCTGAATGGATACAAAAACAAGACCCATATATATACTGTCTACAAGAGACCCACTTCAGACCTAGAGACACATACAGACTGAAAGTGAGAGGATGGAAAAAGGTATTCCATGCAAATGGAAATCAAAAGAAAGCTGGAGTAGCAATTCTCATATCAGACAAAATAGACGTTAAAATAAAGACTATTACAAGAGACAAAGAAGGACACTATATAATGATCAAGGGATTGATCCAAGAGGAAGGTATAACAATTGTAAATATTTATGCACCCAACACAGGAGCACCTCAATACATAAGGCAAATACTAACAGCCATAAAAGGGAAAATCGACAGTAACACAATCATAGTAGGGGACTTTAACACCCCACTTTCACCAATGGACAGATCATCCAAAATGAAAATAAATAAGGAAACACAAGCTTTAAATGATACATTAAACAAGATGGACTTAATTGATATTTATAGGACATTCCACCCAAAAACAACAGAATACACATTTTTCTCAAGTGCTCATGGAACATTCTCAAGGATAGATCACATCTTGGGTCACAAATCAAGCCTTGGGAAATTTAAGAAAATTAAAATCATATCAAGTACCTTTTCCAACCAAAAGGTTATGAGACTAGATATCAATTACAGGAAAAAAAACTGTAAAAAATACAAACACATGGAGACTAAACCATACACTACTAAATAACCAAGAGACCACTGAAGAAATCAAAGAGGAAATAAAAAAATACCTAGAAACAAATGACAATGATAACACGACAACCCAAAACCTATGGGATGCAGCAAAAGCAGTTCTAAGAGGGAAGTTTATAGCAATACAATCCTACCTCAAGAAACAAGAAACATCTCAAATAAACAACCTAACCATACACCTAAAGCAATTAGAGAAAGAAGAACAAAATACCCCAAAGTTAGCAGAAGGAAAGAAATCATAAAGATCAGATCAGAAATAAATGAAAAAGAAATGAAGGAAATGAGAGCAAAGATCAATAAAACTAAAAGCTGGTTCTTTGAGAAGATAAACAAAATTGATAAACCATTAGCCAGACTCATCAGGGAAAAAAGGGAAAAGACTCAAATCCACAGAATTAGAAATGAAAAAGGAGAAGTAACAACTGACACTGCAGAAATACAAAGCATCATGAGAGATTACTACAAGCAACTATATGCCAATAAAATGAACAACCTGGAAGAAACAGACAAATTTTTAGAAAAGCTCAACCTTCTGAGACTGAACCAGGAAGAAACAGAAAATATAAACAGACCAATCACAAGCAATGAAATTGAGACTGTGATTAAAAATCTTCCAACAAACAAAAGCCCAGGACCAGATGGCTTCACAGGCAAATTCTGTCAAACATTTACAGAAGAGCTAACACCTATCCTTCTCAAACTCTTCCAAAATATAGCAGAGGGAGGAACACTCCCAAACCCATTCTACGAGGCCACCATCACCCTGATACCAAAACCAGACAAAGATGTCACAAAGAAAGAAAACTACAGGCCACTATCACTGAGGAACACAGATGCAAAAATTCCAACAAAATACGAGCAAACAGAATCCAATAGCACATTAAAAGGATCATATACCATGAGCAAGTGGGGTTTGTCCCAGTAATGCAAGGATTCTTCAATATACACAAATCAATCAATGTGATAAAGCATATTAACAAATTGAAGGAGAAAAACCATATGATCATCTCAACAGATGCAGAAAAAGCTTTTGACAAAATTCAACACCCATTTATGATAAAAACCCTCCAGAAAGTAGGCACAGAAGGAAATTACCTCAAGATAATAAAGGCCATATATGACAAACCCACAGCCAACATCGTTCTCAATGGCAAAAAACTGAAACCATTTCCTCTAAGATAAGGAACAAGACAAGATTGTCCACTCTCACCATTATTCAACATAGTTTTGGAAGTTTTAGCCACAGCAATCAGAGAAGAAAAAGAAATAAAAGGAATCCAAATCAAAAAAGAGGAAGTAAAGCTGTCACTATGTGCAGATGACATGATACTATACATAGAGAATCCTAAAGATGCTACCAGAAAACTACTAGAGCTAATCAGTGAATCTGGTAAAGTAGCAGGATACAAAATTAATGCACAGAAATCTCTTGCATTCCTATACACAAATGATGAAAAATCTGAAAGAGAAATTAAGGAAACACTCCCATTTACCATTGCAACAAAAAGAATAAAACACCTAGGAATAAACCTACCTAAGGAGACAAAAGACCTGTATGCAGAAAACTATAAGACACTGATGAAAGAAATTAAAGATAATACAAACAGATGGAGAGATATACTATGTTCTTGGATTGGAATAATCAGCATTGTAAAAATGACTATATTACTCAAAGCAATCTACAGATTCAATGCAATCCCAATGTCAAATACCAATGGCATTTTTCACAGAACTGGAACAAAAAATTTCACTATTTGTATGGAAAGACAAAAGACCCTGAATAGCCAAAGCAATCTTGAGAAAGAAAAACGGAGCTGGAGGAATCAGGCTCCCGGACTTCAGACTATACTAAAAAGCTACAGTAATCAAGACAGTATGGTACTGGCACAAAAACAGAAATACAGATCAATGGAACAGGAGAGAAAGCCCAGAGATAAACCCACGCATATATGGTCACCTTATTTTTGATAAAGGAGGCAAGATTATACAATGGAGAAAAGACAGCCTCTTCAATAAGTGGTGCTGGGAAAACTGGACAGCTACATGTAAAAAAAGAAATTATAACACTCCCTAACACCATACACAAAAATAAACTCAAAATGGATTAAAGACCTAAATGTAAGGCCAGACACTATAAAACTCTTAGAGGAAAACATAGGCAGAACACTCTATGACGTAAATCACAGCAAGATCCTTTTTGACCTTCCTCCTAGAGAAATGGAAATAAAAACAAAAATTAACAAGTGGGACCTAATGAAACTTAAAAGCTTTTGCACAGCAAAGGAAACCATAAACAAGACGAAAAGACAACCATCAGAATGGGAGAAAATATTTGCAAATGAAGCAACTGACAAAGGATTAATCTCCAAAATTTACAAGCAGCTCATGCAGCTCAGTATCAAAAAAACAAACAACCCAATCCAAAAATGGGCAGAAGATCTAAATAGACATTTCTCCAAAGAAGATATACAGATTACCAACAAACACATAAAAGGATGCTCAACATCACTAATCATTAGAGAAATGCAAATCAAAACTACAATGAAGTATCACCTCACACCAGTCAGAATGGCCATCATCAAAAATCTACAAACAATAAACACTGGAGAGAGTGTGGAGAAAAGGGAACCCTCTTGCAGTGTTGGTGGGAATGTAAATTGATACAGCCACTATGGAGAACAGTATGGAGGTTCCTTAAAAAACCTAAAATAGAACTACTATACGACCCAGCAATCCCACTACTGGGCATATACCCTGAGAAAACCATAATTCAAAAAGAGACATGCACCACAATGTTCAATGCAGCACTGTTTACAATAGCCAGGTCATGGAACCAACCTAAATGTCCATCGACAGATGAATGGATAAAGAAGATGTGGCACATATATACAGTGGAATATTACTCAGCCATAAAAAGAAATGAAATTGAGTTATTTGTATTGAGTTGGATGGATCTACAGTCTGTCATACAGAGTGAAGTAAGTCAGACAGAGTAAAACCAATACTGTATGCTAACACATATATATGGAATCTAAAAAAAGAAAAATAAAACTGGTTCTGAAGAACCTAGGGGCAGGACAGGAATAAAGATGCAGATGTAGAGAATGGACTTGAGGATACGGGGAGGGGGAAGGGTAAGCTGGGATGAAGTGAGAGAGTGGCATGGACATATATACACTACCAAATGTAAAATAGATAGCTAGTGGGAAGCAGCCACAAAGCACAGGGAAATCAGCTTGGTGCTGTGTGACCACCTAGAGGGGTGGGATAGGGAGGGTGGGCGGGAAACGCAAGAAGGAGGAGATATGGGGATATATGTATATGTATAGCTAATTCACTTTGTTATACAGCAGAAACTAACACACCATTGTAAAGCAATTATACTCCAATAGCCAATAAAGATGTTCAAAAAAAAAACAACCATGTTCTGATAGAGCAATCTTTTCATAATGTGCTCCAGGGAGACAAGGACCTTTAGCGTAACACCTTGCAACCTGGAGATTTCGTCTACTGAAAAAGACACCTCTGGAAAAGCTCTCTTCAACTTCGCTGGAAACGCCTGTATCAGGTACCACTAACCAACCCTGGTACTGCCAAAACTCCAGAAAACAGACTCTTGGATTCAAATGACACATCTAAAAAAAGAACCAAACCCTGGCTGGACCTGCACACCACCTGGTGACTTGAAGGTAAAGATTCCCCAGAATTGAAACAGATGACATCTGATAAGACAGCTTTCCCAAGATGTCCAGACTAGCCCCATCAGAAAGTTCAGGATTCATAGTCTCTCTCTTTCATCTGGACTATTAACTGAGCCTAGTTTCTTATTCAAATTCATGGTCTCTGAATTTGCAACCTACAGGCTGTATTACTGATAAAACACTTGGTTCCAAACAGTTCTCCTGAGATAACAACAAAAAAAGTCTTTGAAGTTTTGCTATTTTTGCAAAAAGTTCATTAGCTATTGCTTCATGTTTATTCCTGCACTGTGTCTTCCCAAAGAGCTTGTTTAATTCTTTCAGTTTTGAGGGCGCACTTGTATCACTATTCTAAGATACAAATTTTAGATGGGAAATGCCCAAGAGATCTCCTTCTTACCTCTCCTTGTTACTTGAATATGACCTTGATAGGTTTCTAATCTGTGTACTTTTCCTCTGACATGGGTCACAACACCCAGGAAAGGTCCTTCCTGACATCGAGGGACAAAAGGACACTAAATCTGAAAAAACCTGAGTCTTGATCAGTGACACTTTCAGAGAAAGATCTTGATCAAAAGGGGGAAATGTGAAAATTAATAAACAGAAACCTCATTTAAAATGGAGTAGTGACACCAGAAGGGGGCGCTCTCATGTCCTACCACTTGACATCAATTGCACACCCAACAGAAAGAGACATGCCTTGCATCTCCAACAGGAAGGTGACTACTTTACTACCCAACAGGAGGAAGGAAGAATTTCTCCTTCCTTGGCAATAACCCAGCTAATGAGACACTGTCATGACTGAGCCAATGAAAAGCCATTACACTTCGAACTCCAGGTTCCTCCAGTGGATTCTTTGTTTATAACAGCCCCTCCCAACTCCCCCTTCTCCTCTATAAAAGAATGTTCCGCCCCTTTGTTCACCAGACTTGCCTGTGGTTCACCACAGACTGCATGTCCCAAATTGCAATTCTTTGTTGATCCCCGATAAACCCATTTTGCTGGTAAAATAACTGGCTGTTTTATTGTTTTAGGTCAACAAGGTAGACTGCCGCTGCCCCAAAAATATGGATCAATATTTCACACTTTAACTGAACATGAGACCCTCTTTATCTTCTTACTCTGACAATGGCCTGGAAAGATAAAGTCCTTTCTTCACCTTCATGGTCATATGGTTATCTACATCATATTTGTCCCTACTCACTAAGAAATCTCACCAGCAGCATCCATCTTTGCAAGGCATTTAGAATAATTCTTTAAACTAGGAGATTCTCTCCCCACAGGCACTAAAAAACTGACTTACTCCTGGCTTAACAAGTAAAGGCAGCAGTCCCTAAAAATGACATACCTAATAAGGTGTTGCTAGCTCAGCACTTCAAGATGATCTCCAATGCTTATGACCTTGACAAAATATAGTCTTTGGAAAAGAAACACCCGAGAGTTCTCCCTACTACCTTTCCTTGTTACTCAAACGGGCCTGAAGTGGTTTCCAGTCCACACACTGTCCATCTAACATGGGACATGACACTCAGGAAAGGTCCTTCCTGGCATCAGGGGATGAAGGCTACTGAACTCAGAAAACCTGACTTTTCATTAGCAATGCTTCTGGACAAAGATCTTGTTAAAAAGGGGAAAACGTGAAAATTAATAAAGAAAATGTCAACCAACATCGGAAGTTGGGGAGGCCTGCAGAGGAAGCTCTCACACCCTACCACTCATTGTCAATTACCTCAAGCAGGAAGATACTTACCTTGCATCTCCACTACCCCAGCAGGAAGAGATTTTCTCCTTGCCTAGCAACAAGCCTGGCCAATGGAAAATACTGCAACTTAGCCAATGAGAAGCCGTCAACACCCTGAACCCTTACTTTTCTCCAATGAACTTTCATTTTTCTTTTGCTAATGTATTCCTCATCCCACCCTCTTTTTTTATAAAAGCCTTCCATTTTGTATAACTCCCCAGGGTATCACTCTGCTTGCTAGAGGAGATGCTGTCTGATCCATGAATCATTTAATAAAGCCAATTAGGTCTTCAAATTTACTCAGTTGAATTTTATTTTTTAATAGGGCCCATTAATCACAGACATTCCCACATGCTAGGCAGCCACTCATATGATATGGGACCCAACCAAACATAAACTTCCACCAAAAAACAAAAACAAAAACAAAAACTCTGCCAGGTACAGCTGCACACCATTCTGCTCACTGTCAATCTTATTACTACTGAATTGGGAGCTTTCACTGGTTTGCAAACTCTTTAAGTAAGCCATTGTTTCAACCAAACATAGCAAGTGCTGAAACCCACATCAACCCAACTGGGTATCCATTTAAAACTGATACCAAATCCCACATCCTAGACATCACCCTGGCCCAGAATCTCACTGCTCAGATGACATCTCAGACCACAAGTCTGCCACTGGAGACAACTTTACACCCTGGACACTAAGACCTCCACCCACGGACTGCCTTTCCTAAGGTACAAATTGGACACAAGACATTTTTGCTTTTCTTCCTTCAAAATTATGCATTCTATTATGTTTCTCAGCTTGCTGTCTGCTTAGCCCATAATCCTGGTATATATATTCCTTACTCTCTGCAACACATATAGCCCCCTACACTCCCATGCCTAAAGGGAAATCTGGCAGATGTTACTATCAATACCATTTGTACACCATTCCAAAAATTAATGGCGATTATTACTTTCCCCAGGAAGCATCTGCTGTCTTACCAAAGTCAACCCTTCAAGCCCCTAGGCGAGGACCGCTCACTCCCCACTGCCTTCTCCTACTACTGCCCTCCAGCTTTCCACCAGAACCTCCTGCCCTGTGTCTCTCCCCATAACTACTCCTTTCCCTCAGTTACACACACATACCACTGTGAAAATGCTTTAACGAACCCTAACTCAGAATTGGAATTAGGAATCCACAAGATCACATCTTGAACAGCACTGCAGGAAGAAGGAAGACTGCCCCCTTGGCCTGGCAACAGCAAGCTGCCCTCCCTTGCAGTCAATGAAAAGGTGCCACCACTGCAAACTTTCATTTTCCACTGATGAACTTTTGCTCAAAGCAACCTCTCCTGGGACTCCCCTCGTGGTCCAGTGGGTAAGACTCCATACTCCCAATGCAGGGGGCCCGGGTTCGATCCCTGGTCAGGGAACTAGATCCCGCATGCATGCCGCAACTAAGAGTTCACATGCCGCAACTAAGAGTCTGCATGCCACAATTAAGAAGTCCGCATGCCTCAACTAAGAAGTCCACATGCTGCAGTTAAAGATCCCGCATGCCTCTACTAAGACCTAGCACAGCCATAAATAGATAAATAGAACAGAATAGAATACTTCAAAAAAAAAAATCCCTCCCAACTTCCTCCTTTCCTCTATGAAGGAACATTCTCTGCCTTTGCTCTCCAAACTTGCCTGTGGTTCACCATAGTTTGCTTGTCCCAAATTGCAATCTGCTATTTATGAATAAGCTCAATTTTGCTGGCTGAACTTATTATCTTTTTTTTTCCAAAAATGTTGATACCACTAATCGCTAATATACTTTACTAAATTACCAGATCATACCCTCCAATAGCACAACTGCTCGACCTGCCATCTTAACCCAAGAAATACACCAAGATATTATCAGACTAATACTTTTTTTTTAAATTATTATTTATTTATTTATTTATTTTTGGCTGTGTTGGGTCTTCGTTTCTGTGCGAGGGCTTTCTCCAGTTGCGGCAAGCGGGGGCCACTCTTCATCGCAGTGCACGGGCCTCTCACTATGGTGGCCTCTCTTGTTGCGGAGCACAGGTTCCAGACACGCAGGCTCAGTAGTTGTGGCTCACAGGCCTAGTTGCTCCGCGGCATGTGGGATCGTCCCAGACCAGGGCTCAAACCCGTGTCCCCTGCATTGGCAGGCAGATTCTCAACCATTGCGCCACCAGGGAAGCCCCAGACTAATACTTTTAACACACTTTACAACTCTTGCAAAATATTATTAAAGAACACCCCCCCCAAAAAATTCCAGATCTGTGATCTTGGCTAATGTCATATAAATGGGAAACTTAATTATGAGCCAGCCTCAAGGACTCCTTATACCTTCACCAGTGTTCCTCTGTGTTTTATTTTACTCTCATAAAAAATGCTTTCTATGCTGTTTAAGGTAACTTATGCCCTATTCTCTAAATGTCTCCATTGTCTCTGTTATCACCCCAAGTTTCCTTAATGTGATATCAAAACATGAGGACTAATTGTATTAATCATGTTTTTAAAAAATATTTTTATGATATTTTGACTTCTTGGGGGCCCCCCTGACAGGGGAGAGGTGGCCCCTCCTGGAGTAGCCAATACTTAAGAGACAGCAAAGGGCTCACAAGGGAGCACGACTTTCATACAAAAACCAACAATCCAGCGCTCACACTCTGAGCCACCTCCTCTGATGGTTCTTACCCTCCAAGAGGCAATATTCCTCTGCCCGAATCACCCAGGGCCGGTACCAGACAACTAGAGACCACCCTGCAGCCCACAGCCCACCGACATTATACAAACTAGCCGTGCTGTTTCCCCTTTCTTGCCAAAATACAATGCCCCATGCCTTCCCTTCATTCCTGTCTCTGCCTCCGGACGCTGGGTGCTTCCCCAAGTGGCCCCAAGTGCCATGCCTCTCATTTCTAACAGAACTGTGAATAACAGTAAACTCTTCTTTCAATGGCATGGACCTCTCTGTATTGTTACTCAGTCACGGTTACAAATTAAGACCCAGGCGCAAATCAGAGATACGGTTCCCAACGTGGCCAAGTACAATGGTGGCACTGTAATTTCTTCTTTATTTTATGCTGCTGAAATATCCTAATATTCCAATGTGCACTACTAGAATATACACCTAAGATCCACTACTAAAAGCTACTTTATAGGATCCAGCAGATGTTGGTAATTTTTTTTAGCAGTGGGTAAGTGATAGGTGAAGTTAACGTGAGCAATTGTAAGGGTGAAAAGACCTTCTTCCAGGAGACTGAAGTCAATGGCTTAGACTTAAGCATCTAGGCCTAGTAGAGAGGAGGTGATACTTGGCAACATTCAGGGTTCAATTCTTCCCCTGTGTGGCTGGCACAGACACCCCCCTACCCATTCAAATCTAGCTTCCTTGGGAATTAGGTTTTGGTGAACCACAGAATCAGAACAGGGCCTTTTAGTAGGGATGGTGCTAAAGACAAAGAGCTTCTTTCTGCAAGTTGCCACTGCTACCCACGTTAAAATGGGAGACAGGGACCTCCCTACTTGACTCCACAGGCATATCTGGGAAAAATAAAACCTCGTGCTTTACACAGAAAGAAACCACCCACATTTATTTTCCTCCTAATGAGCTACTATCTTTCTTCCTCATATCTTTGATATTTCTTTTTTTTTATTATTTGAAAGACAGCATCGAAATTTTAAAACAGTAATTTAAGTGGTGGGGGAAAACATAAAAAAAGAAAGGAAGGAGAAGAAACAGATGAATACTTTTTAAAAGCAGCTTACAGATCCTAATGACTATACAGCTAGGTCAGGCAATGGAGTATTCTGATTGTATCAACTGCCAACTTTCAAATAATTTTATGACAAAATGATAATATGGGTCACAGCAATTTTACCATCTATAAGTTTGTTCCTTGATGATTTGAAAGTCCCATGGTAAGACCTGACGTATGTTAAGAGTTGAGATATCACTTATTAAACATTCGGGGTTTCTTGGTTTGGGTGGGAGGAGCAGTTTAAGAGAAGACATTATTTTGGTTATAAAAATGAGATCACACTCCAAAACTTGGCACGTGAATTGGTTAGAACTTATGGTGGTTGCATGGATAAACCTGAAAAATTTTAACTGTTTTAATTTGGAACTTCAAAAATATCCTTTCAATTCAGAAGACAGGGACTCACAGGGAACAAGATACCCCCAAAATCTACCTGGCTTTCAGAATACTGCCTGTCAGGATGTCAGCTGCATTTCAAAGACACAGGCAGGGATGGAATTCGGAGTCAAGCCACTTAGGAGAGTGAACGGAAAAATACCTAACAGAGTGTACTGTACTTCCAGTGCTAAATTTAAAGAAGAAAAATGACTCCCCTACACTGTTATTACTCTAAATAGATTGTTTTTATTCTGATGTAACTAGAGCATTAGGGTCAGAACACTTTCAGTAAAATTAAACTGGAATACTCTGACTTTGCACGAGAGATTACATTATTTCCTGAGAAATTCTTAGAAATGACATCTCTATCACAGAAAAAAGGTAGGAAGGGGGAGGGGAAAGGGGACTGTTCTGCTTTAGCTAGATTTACAGCAAACCGGAGTTGGGATTTCTTTTTTTTTTTTTAACTTTCTAAAAGGAAGCTTCCTTCCTAATATGACTTGGGATATTGTTTCCTTCGTTTGACTTCATGAAAAATAATGTAATCTAAATGCTCAGGAAGTACCAACCTCTCCTGTTTTGCAGGATGCGGACGTGTGATGCGGGGCAGAGCATGGCGTGAGCACGGTCCATTCCCTCTGGTGTCAGAAAACAGAAACAATAAAAACTTTTGCTGCTCTAGTCCGCATCACCACTGTTGAACAGGCTTTTACGCGAGAACACTCAGGATGAGGAGATGACTCAGAAAGGGGCAGACAGCATCAGGAAGAGATAACTTAATGATTCAAGAACTATGCAAGTTATGATATTTAAAGAGTGAGGTTTAGAAAGCAATAGCATCCAATTGTTATGGGGAAGCCCTAACACTCTGAGCACAGAAACTTAATTTCAGGAAGGCTCCCGGAGAAATTATGATCACACTGTGGTGATTTGGACACCCTCACATGGAAACAGCAATTATACGGTTTTAAGGTAGAAAAAGATTTTTCTAAAAGAGAAAGACAGAGCATGGTCAACGCATAACCACTGTCACTAACCATTTCTAACAAAGGTCTCTGGCACACTAGATGCAGTTTTGCTTCCTTTCAGATGATCAGGTTAGGATGTAATGAATACTATTGTCAATGCATGAATTAATCAAATATTTTAGAAGTCACCTGGCCAAACTGCCTTTATACCATAATGAGATTTGAGATTCACAATATGAGAGGCACTGGAAAATACATTCAAATTTTCTGACTGGAAAATACATTCAAATTTTCTCTTTATGACTTTAAGTTACACAAGAATAGTGTTTGCTCATTCCCACGATGAAACTGAGTTTTGGCTACTGAAAACTCCTACAATGTAAAAACAAACACAATTATAAAGTCTTTCTATTAAAATGCTTGATGGATTGATAAACCAACATTCAGTATCATTAAATATATTTAAAAAAACTAAAACATCACATACCTTGAATAAGTAAAGCAAAACTTAAAGCTGCAATTTATTCTCTAGTCTGGTTCTCATCATCTCTTCATTAAGAACATCCACCTCGGGCTTCCCTGGTGGCGCAGCGGTTGAGAATCTGCCTGCCAATGCAGGGGACACGGGTTCGAGCCCTGGTCTGGGAAGATCCCACATGCCGTGGAGCAACTGGGCCCGTGAGCCACGACTACTGAGCCTGCGCGTCTGGAGCCTGTGCTCCGCAACGGGAGAGGCCGCGATAGTGAGAGGCCCGCGCACCGCGATGAAGAGTGGCCCCCGCTCGCTGCAACTAGAGAAAGCCCTCGCACAGAAACGAAGACCCAAAAATAAATAAATTAATTAATTAAAAAAAAATACACAAGATGTGGGGGAGGGGAGGAAAAATGAAGATCTTAAAAAAAAAAAAAAAAAAAAGAACACCCACCTCACAGACCAAGAAGCCAACTAAATGCACCAGCTGTTAGGCCAGCAAGAACAATTCGGTATCTCAGGTTCAAATGGTTATTCCAATTAACATCACCAATATGCACTAGAGGTTGGGATTTATACCACCGCTTTTTAATAGACAACATCTGGTCTGATCATTGTAAAACTTATTTAAAAAAACCAAAGAAAGATAATTTTCAGGTTGGGGTTGGAGAAAAACTTGCTAAATGTTTACATCCCATACCTGCCTCCCTCTCCTTGTATACTGTCCCGATGTGTTTTCCTGGAATAGACAGATACCCATTTCATAGCAGCTTTTTAATGTCTTCATATATTAGTGGATGGATGGTGAACTCAAATTTACTGATGGGCCTAGTTTCTAATGCCAATCTGAGTAGAAAGATGACATTTCCTAAATGCTTCACATCCACTGAATTAATGGGACAGGGTTATGTTTTCAAGGGGTTCTTTGCACTACTTTGGTTGTATTCTGAACATCCCAATGCATGTACAGTTTTAGCTCCCTTTATTCATTCTTTGTTTTGTGTGTGTGTGTGTGTAAGTACATATCCTCAAATCAACTATACTGTTTTCAGATTTTTCTACATCCAAGGTACCCTTCTTGTATTTTGATATTCATTTAATTAAAACATGCAATTTACAACACCTGATCTACTGCAGGACACAAAACACAGTTCTAACCGGTTCTATACTACTCCTTGGGTAAGGACTCACTTCAGCCCTGCCACTAGACAACTGTTTGATTCCTCCACCTCACAGACAACTTCACAGTGACACACAAAGCCTAAGCACGTTTTTGGTTAGCCTGTACTCTGAGAAATATGCTTCCAGATAAAAATGTGATTTCCCTCCAAAGCATGCTGTTCTCATCTGGACGAGCAAGACACTTTACTGGGAAGGGAGTCTTCTTTCTTGCAAAACCTAAACCACTTGTCAATCATCTGGGCTGTCCCCTGTTGTCAGTGAGCTACACACCAAAAGCATCTGGTTCAGAGAGATTTTCTTAGGTTGTTTTCCAACCGTGGGATCCATTCAAATTTCAGGCTAACCTCGTACAGAGTCAGATTCCACCAGGCACAGACTTGCAACTTTTGAGTAGGGCTCAACGTGTGCTAAGTGTTCCATTCTGTAACCGTATCAACAAGCATTTTACAAAGCACGATGGATGGATGTCACTCGTCCGTGCCTGGAACTCCTCATAAAAAGACAAGGGCTTGCAGAAACCCTGAGAGAGGAAATCAATTATTTCTCTCCCGGCTATTATTAACCAGCTCTTGCCGACTGCTCATCTTACGCGTGATGATGGCTAGTATTCGCCGAATGGCGAGCAGACGCTCCTTCAGCGAGATCATGCTGAGCATGGCCAGCTGAGCCTTCCGCTCCAACGGCAGCACTGCCAGGGTCCACCAGGACCAGGCAGGACCACGAAGGTTACTCTGCAAAACAAAGGGCAACACAAAATTAGCGCCTACAGTACAAGCCTGTTCCCCCCAAATTGTCTTTTGTTTACCCACAGGCACGTGGGCAAGAATTAAATGCCGTCTTCTCTTTGAGGTCTACTGCACAATTCATTCAGCCCTCAAAACACAAAGCTTCCTTTCATGTTACACACTTAAACGTGAGGAAACTCACAAAAGTAAGAATGTGTCAAGAGAAGCATCTTCCACAGGGAAACGCTATGGATTAGTCACCCCTGTTCTCTCAAAGCTCTAGTTCAGAACATAGGACCAGCCAGAAAAGGAGACTAACATTTTTACCTCTACTTTCCAATGTTCTGTTACTGTTCTTTAAGTTTTAAATATGTTATATGCAGCACAATGTTTATAAAGCAAACAGTATGTGTACAAGTTTGAGTGTTATAGTAAGATAAACCTTATAATACAGTGACAAATGTACCTCTATATGAAACATCTATATATATGAGTTATTGTTAAATATATATATAAGGAATTGCTATCAATTATATATTATTAATTGTTACTATTAATTATACATATACGTATATATGAACTAGTAAGCTACCTGATAGCCTTTATTTCACATAACCAAACGGGCACTTCTGGAATGAGCTCTAAGCAAAAGTTGATCACAAAGTTGTTCTCAATAGTCCCGGTACTGGAACCAAGACATCCAAGGCGCCCTGCTGCTAACATCTTGACTTCAGAATCCAAACTGGGAACCAGGGAGGGCGGCTCTAGACTCACCATAGCTCAGGGTGAGAGATTAGGAGTAACATGGAGGCCAAAGTACACGGGGCAGCCCATGTCACTGTGCGGAAGGCACCCGTCTCCTCTCCAAGGGAAGAAGGCACAAGTGTTGGACAAAACAACCTTCTGTATGATTCACACCCTCCCTTTCCCTACTCATCTTACAGAGTGGGGAGAAACTGAGTAGCATGATTAATGGGAAGGGCCTTGGCATAAAAATATCTCCCACAAAGGACCTAAAATCCTCTGTGGTAGGAAGACTAATGGTCTCCCAAAGGCGTTCACCCCCCAGTTCCTGAAGCCCGTGGCTATGGCAGCTTACACGGCAGAAGGGACACTGCAGGTGTGAGTGAGTCAGGGACCTGGAGATGGAGAGCTTAGGCTGGATCTCCCCCACCTCGGTGGGCTCAGCCTCATCGCAAGGGTCCTTCCAGCAGGGAGCTGTTCTGGGCTGTGGTCAGGGGCAGGTGAGACTATGGAAGAGGGGTCAGAGGTGCAAGCTGCCGGCCTGGAAGACGGACAAACGGGTGAGAGGCAAGGAACGCTGCAGCCTTTTGAGGCCAGAAAAGGTCAGGAAATGGATTCTCCTTTAGAGCCTCCAGGAAGGAATAAAGTCTTGCCATCACCTTGGTCATAGCCTGGTGAGACCTGTGTCGGATTTCTGACCTCCAGAACTGTACAATAAAAAATTTCTGTTGTTTTTAAGCCACTCCCATCATGCAATGTGTTACAATTAGAGATTAATTTGGGTTAATAAGCAAAAACTCCTAGAAAAAAAGAATGATTCATACCTCAATCAAGTTAGTCTAATCACCTTGCTTTCTGAATCCAGGCTACAGAACAGAGGAGGAGGAGGGGTTATAACAGAGTGGAGGGAGAGGAAGGACTCAGAGGTGATTTGAGGCTGAAAGTACTGTCTTGGGTTTGGAAAAGACAGAACTCAAGTGGGGGTAAAAGACAGAAGCTCCCAAGAGACAGAAAAAGAACATAAAAATGGATGGAAAAGATACAAAAGATATTTCATCTGACCCTAAACCTGCTGAGACCTGGCCCTGCCCCCCTTTCTCCAGGACAGGTGAGCGGGCACAGCAGGAGGCACCATACACTCTCAGTCACAAGCCCACACCATGCCCACCTGGCTGTGCCACCCAAATGTGGAGGAGTGGAGTCACCTGCACTCAGAAGTGCTTCACAGACCTGAAGCCCGTTCATCACTTAAAGAACCAGGGTCACTGAGAGCACTCCTGAGAGCAGGGAGAAAGCCCACGATGATGGGATCGAGGGCTAGAAGAGCTTCCGATCTAATAAGAGTTAGGGGATTTTCTCTTCATTTATCCAACGCCTGTTCATTGGGTGCAGGGCAATCTTACACGCAAAACATAAAGTGTTCCTGCCAATACACTAAAATCACTACTAAATCTTCCCATGTTGGTGGGAGAAGTACAAAAGCTGACAGCCGATCAGAATAAACTGATTTCTGAGAGAAAAGAGATTATCTTCATGTAGTATTAAGCAGAAAGCATTTATCGCTTTGCTCCAAAAGGCACATGCTACTATACCAGGTGCTTCTTTGGGCTGCTGATAAATGAACTGGTTCATAAGCGACCATAATGGAGTAAATAGCATAGCGGGTACTGCCAAGTTTTCCCTCAGCATAATGTGTCTCAGCACATTACGGCAGGAAATAACAGCATGATAAAAGAAGAAAAGACAGTATACCTGAGGCTCAGGTTCTCTGTCGGGCATTAACCCAAAATGGCTTAAAATCTGTTCTTTCATGTGATCCTGAAGTGAAGCAAACCAGGACACAGACTGCTGATAAACTGAATCGTGCAGTGCGGTGAGTTCTTCATACTCTGGACCTTCCACCTGATCAAGGAGAACAGACAACCTTTTCAACAATTCATTATCACACGCGTGTCCATCACACAGTGACTGCGGCCACGTCTGCTGAGCGGATTCCCGGCATTTAACACTTCAGTAATTCATTAGTGTTTTATAAACACGATATATGCTCAACATAGAAATCTTCACTTTTTTTACACAGTGGAGCTCTACCTACCCTGTCTGTCTGTCCGTCTGTAACATCCAGATGTTTCTCTTAATATAAGCACATACCCGATGTTATCATGAATCATTTTTAATGAATACATGCAATCCTATATCGGAGATGTGCCATAATTTACTCATCCATTCACGTAAGATATATTTTAAAATAATACAAGTAATATAAGTATTTACGCAAAAGTGGTTTTGCGCGTGTGTGTGAGAGAAGGGGCTGTCATTTCCTCAGGATAGTTTCCCAGAAGTAGGATTACCAAGTCAAAGAGTTATAACATTTTAAAAATTATATTCCATGTCACCACATTATATTCCAATAGATATGTTACAGCGACAGTGCATTCACGGCCTGAGCCTGATGCCAGGGGGAGGCCCTTAGGCTTCAGACGGATGCGCCCTGCTGCCCGGGGCCCCTCTCACTGCCCAGCAAGGCTCAGTCCTAGGTAGGGACACCGAGCAGGAGAAGCTCTGGGCTGAGGCCCAGGGGACCCGGGTTTGTTCTGGCTCCATCATTGCCTCTTGTGTGCAAGTTTCGGCCAGTTGCTCAGCCGCCTTAGGAGAGAATTTTCTCATCTGTAAAATGGGAATAAAGCACTAAGGTCCTTCCTGGTTATAAAACAACAGCATTTATGAAAATTGGGGTAAACTGAGGAATCAGATTATAACACACGTGACCATTCTCAATTTGATTTATATAATACAAATCAAATATTCATATGTAGTGGAGAGTTTTCTTTTAAAAAATACTAAAATTATTTCATGTTGTAGCTATTTAAGCTACCATTTTAAAATATATACGTACACCCCCAGAAGTCATCATCCACAATGACAGTCAATAAACCCTCTCATCAGATGTGTTACCAGCATAGAAGAGGGACCCTGAGAGCCACCGCACTCGGTCTTCTTCACACTCAGCTCCCTGGGCCCAAGACCTCAGAGCTCACCTCGCTGCACTCTGCCCTCTGCCCCACGAGGCCCGGTGCCCACAGATGACCAGAAACAGCAGCTGGCAAGGGGACAGAGCTGGCACCGTGGGTGTGACTACTCACCTTTTCATCCTCCAGATACTCAATGTCCGCCGTGTTGTAGCCGTCTCTGTGACGGTGGCTCAAAACCCGGAAGCGGCTAATCCCAATGGCATCCACGACGGAGCTGCCATTGGGGAACGTCCTGACGTCCTTGATCTCCAGCATGCAGCCGTACTCTGAGATCCTGGCGGGACAGGCGGGAGAAACGACCCTGACTTTAAAAATGCAGGAGGGTCTTCACTTCTCCCCAGATGCAGTCCTGGGTCTTAAAGGAATAACAAGCCAAACGAAACAAAGAGCGTCTCCACGCCGGAGCAGCAAGGTCATTTCCTCCAAGAGACCAGCAGCCGATGAGAAACACACTGATGTGTGACATGGCAAGAGAAGGGCCGGCGGGGACGGGGCACCTGTGCCTCAGCCCTTCTAACCAGTGGGGTGGGGACAGGTGGACCTGAAATGTGGCCCCTCGGCCCCGTTGGCCAGGGCACTAGTGCACTGTCCCCACGCCCCGCCCCTCAGACTCTGCTCCCCTCCCCCATGCTGCTTCCCTCCCCAAAAAACTGCCTCGGAAAGGCATCTACGAGCACCGTCTTCAGGACTTCCCTGGTGGCTCAGTGGTCGAGAATCCGCCTGCCAATGCAGGGGACACAGGTTCGAGCCCTGGTCCGGGTAGATCCCACATGCCGCAGAGCAAATAAGCCTGTGTGCCACAACTACTGAGCCTGTGCTCTAGAGCCCGCGAGCCACAACTACCAAGCCCACGTACCACAACTACTGAAGCCCACGCGCCTAGAGCCCATGCTCCACAGGAGAAGCCACCGCAATGAGAAGCCCGTGCACCGCAATGAAGAGTGGCCCCCGCTCTCTGCAACTAGAGAAAGCCCGCGCGCAGAAACGAAGACCCAATGCAGCCAAAAATAAATAAATTAATTAATTTAAAAAAAAAAAAAAAACTGTCTTCATCTCCCTGTCTCCCCATCACACCTCAAGACCCCGCCGTTCTACTGACATGAGGCCAGTGGAGTCACACGCCCCAGCTGACCTGTCGCTGACCCAGCACTCTCGCCCTCCCTGACCAGTCCCTCCCTTCACCACATGCGTCCTCCACGTGTCCCCAACACACTGGGGCTGCCCGGGACACTGTATCCTCACTCCAAAGCCTCCCGCGTGACCCTACCCCCAGTCACGGTTCTAACCGTCCTCCACGTCCTGATGGTATCGAGCATGCCTACGATGTGTCAAGCATTACACAGAGCAATTTATCATACGTATTCATCCAAGCCTCACAGAAGCATGGAGGCTCAGAAAAATTAAACTGATCTAGGGCCACAGGAAGATTCAGAGTCGAGTTCTGAACCCAAGGGTATCTGATGCTAAAGTGAATGAACAACTGCACTACACACCTCCGAACTAATGCTGAGGGAGGACTCCCAAGTTACACACCTGTGTAGAGTTATAACACCTCTGCCTGGACCGCCAATAAAGCGCCCTCCTTCCTAAGGGTCTGTCTTATCCACAGCTGCAGTGCGCACGGAGCCCCCTGAGGAGCCCCTTCAAAGGAGGCCTCGGTGCCCCAGCTCACATGTCAGCTCCTCCAAAGTCGGTCTCAGCCACAAAACCTGTTCCTGCGATAAACATCTCGCCTGGTCTGTGGCCAGGAACTCGGCTGCCAACCCTGCAGCATCCAGGGGACCGAGGCTCTCACGTTTGTCCACACGAGGCCATTAGAAATTTGTCCAAAAGATCGGCTGAACTCTCCCCCTCTCCTGGGCTTGGCCATGGGTGAGCCAGGGCTCCTGTCTGCTCTCTCCCTGGAGGACGTGTCTCTCCTCGGTTACCCTGAGCAACCTGCACTTTGACGGGTTCAGGAAACTTAGGTTCAGTAGCTTATCTGTAGTAAATCTCTTCTGAATGTTCCACATTCCCAGTGGAAGTGGAACTTATGAAACTGTTTTTTCACTTTGCTTATGCTGATTGTGATGAATCAAATCTTAATAATTCAAATTTATTCATCTCTTCCTCTATGCTAATGCTCTCAGCATCTTGTGTAAGAAAAGAATCTCTCCCTGTTCCCAGTTGTAAAGATAGTCCCCAATATTCTCTCTTAAATGTTTTAATATTTTGTTTTTCACATTTCGCATTGGGAATGTAAATGTGTTATTTTTTGTGTATAGTATAGGGCAGAGAAAAGATTTTTTTTTTCCCATTCGGACTACCCACTAATTGTCTGAGTACCTTTTATTGAGGAGTTTTGCCTTTTCTCACAAAATTACATATAAATTTGGAGTCCAAATATGAATGGATCTGCTTATCTCTATAGTCTGTTTCAATGGTCTACTTACTTGGACTTGTAAGTTTATTGCAGGGATGTTGTCCCATCTTGCTCAGCTGGTTTTTCAAAACTACCATGGTCTTGGTCTTTCACATAATGATTCTAAAATCAGCTTGAGCAATTCCATGAAAAACCCTCTTGTGATGCTGACCGGATCTACTTTGGATTTACAGACCAACTGGGGTAAAAAGAACATCTCTCTATGATACTGAGTCTATGTACCCATGAACACAGTATCTCTGTCCATTCTTGAATATCTTTCAATAAAGTTGTAGAATTTTCTCCATAAATGTTCTACATACATCTTTAGAAAGATATGTTCCTAGGTATATACGGTGGAAACTAGCGGATGGCCTTAAACATCCATTCTCCCCTTCCTCCTGGGCACCTGGATGGACTACATTTCCCAGCCTCCTCTGCTGGAGGTGTGAGCAGCAGTGACTGATATGGGCCCCTTTTCTCCAGGATCCCCTACAAGCACCAGGGCCTCTTCCACCAGCTAGAACTTGGATGTAATGACCTCATCAGGACCATGCGGTAATGACAAAGCCCTAGAGGATCAGGAAGCCAGGACGTGGGCAGGACCCGGGGTCCCCAGAGCAGTCTTTAGAGGGGAGCTGCCTGCTGATTTGGAACATCTTCCCTAGAAAAATGATGCGAAACAAAAAGAGATAAAAAACCAAGCACCATGGGTTCTTATAAGACTGAAAGTTTTCTGGCTGTGTGGATAAAGGTTTCATGGAGGATGTAAGTTTTTTTAGACCTAAAAAGTTGGACCAGATTTCTTTGTATAATGGTGAGCTAGAAGAGAATTACAGGCAGAGGGAAGCATGGAGGCATGAAAACATGAACTTTTTTTAGAGAAGGGCGAATAATGTGGCAATGGACCAGGAGGTATGATGTTCCAAAGGAAGGAGTAGGAGATGAGGCTAGAACCCAAGGGTGGGACCACATCACGGATGGCCCTGAACTTATACTTTGTTACATAACAGGAGCCACTAGAGGTTTTCAACATCACCTTAAGTTGTTCTTCAAGAAAAATGACAAACGATACATTTAATTAGAACCCCTTCTTTGAACACTGGTAATTCTTACCCTGCGTGCTCAGCAGATAAACACATGCCAAACCGTTTGGTGCCAGTTTCCATGCATCTTCTTATCATAAGCCGATAGCGGGGCTCAAAGACGTGGAGCGGACAGGGCACGGTGGGGAAGGCCATGGCACACACGAAGATGGGCACGTCCCTGGTCAGACTGCGGGGTGAGGGAAATGTTAACTTAGAGGTGGAGCTGTTAGAAACAGAAGGGAGTGAGAGTCACTGTGAAACAGCAAAAGCTAGCCAACCTCAGCTCTCTCATTTACAAAACCCTCAGGTTGGCCTCAGGCTTAGGTGGGAAAAGAAAGCCAAGGGCCACAGCTTGAGAAAGTTCTCAGCTGACCCAGGTTCCCTGCCAAGCCCTCTTATTTAATCTGATGAGACCACTCTTATGATCACTATAAAAACATTCTGATGACCTTGAGGGCACTGTGCTAAGTGAAATAAGTCAGACAGAGAAAGACAAATACCACCATAGGGCCTCATTGATATGTGGAATCTAAAAATAAACAAAACCAAGCTCACAGATACAGAGAACAGACAGGGCTACCAGAGAAGGGGGCAGGTGAAGTGGGTGAAGGGGGTCAAACAGCACAAGGTTCCAGTTATGAAATAAATAAGTCCTAGGGATGTAAGGTGCAGCATGGTGACTATCGTTAATAATACTGTGCTGCATATTTAAAAGTTGCCAAGAGAGTAGATCTTCAAAAGCTCTCATCACAAGAAAAAAATTTTTGTAACTATGTCTGGAGACAGAGGTTAACTAGACTTACTGTGGTGATCATATCACAATATACACAAATATCAACTCATTATGTTGTACACCTGAAACTAATACAATGTGAGATGTCACTTATATTTCAAGAAAAATAAGTAAGAAAAACTCCTGATGAAAGCAGTCAAAGGTAATGAGTTCTAAATAAAAAAAGAGTAGAAGAATGATAAGGTCTCAATACTTACAGGTCACTACAACACAACATTTTAACCACTTTAAAAGAGAAAAAATAACTGTCAAGCCTATTTTGAGTGGTAATCCCTTTTTCCCTTCTGTTTCTATGTCCTGTGCCTTTTCAATTCTGAAAAATTCAGCATTGCTTATTTAGATACAAAAAGCAACCATATAATATTGTCAAAACACACTTTTGAAATATTTCTTACAAACATTTTCAATTAAATTCACATAAACTCTTTGCAATTAATTTTTTTGGAGGCTAATTTCTCTGCCAAAGGCAGGGGAAAAGAATGAGATAAAGCCGTGAGATTAACAAGGATTTTCTTCTTTAGCCTGAACTCAACACCAAGTACCTGGAGCACGGGGACTTACTTTGAAAGCTCCGTCATTTCTTCATCATAAATTCTCTTTCTGTCGGACAGTTCGTCTGACAAATATCGAAATATTAATTCTTCAGCCAGAGTAGTTATATGAAAATTTCTGCTTGCCAACAACTGGAACAAAAGAAAAAGTTAAATAATACCACACGGTAATTAATTCTTAAGGACAAAGAGCTCTCTTCCTAGTCAAGGGTCAACAAGGAGGTGGGGGGAAGGGAGTGGTCTCAGAAGACAAAAGGGACTGAGGTGAGAGCAGGGGGGTCAGCCCTGAGAGGGAGGGGAAGGGAGGGGAGGGGGAGGGGGAAGGGAGGGGAAGGGGGAGGGGAGGGGAGGGGGAGGGGAGGGGAGTCCCTGGCCCGCCTTCCCGCCCCCCCCCCCCACCATGAGAGAAGCGCAAAAGAAAGGGTTCCCTTGGAGGAAGGAAGAGGCAATTCCCATTTTGCTGGCGTATATGCTTTCCATGAGTATCATAATGTCAGGGAGGGTGAGTAGCAGGTGGTGGGAGAGAAGAGCGATATCAAAGAACCACCTTGGAGAGTGAAAAGCTGAAGCTACCAGAAAAGCACAGTAAGAATGACTAATGAGGACTTCTCTGGTGGCGCAATGGCTAAGAATCCACCTGTCAGTATGGGTTCGAGTCCTGGTCCGGGAAGATCCCACATGAATTGGAGCAACTAAGCCCGTGCACCACAACTACTGAGCCCGTGAGCCACAACTACTGAAGCCCACACGCCTAGAGCCCGTGCTCTGCAACAAGAGAAGCCACCACAATGAGAAGCCCGCACACCGCAATGAAGAGTAGCCCCCGCTCGCCGCCATTAGAGAAACCCTGCGCTCAGCAACAAAGACCCAACACAGCCAAAAACAAATAAATGAATAAGTAAATTTATTAAAAAAAAAAAAAAGAATGACTAATAAGGTTTTGGGTCTTATTATGAATTTAAGATTTAAGATTATGAATTTGAAGTGAAATTTAATCTTCCCTATTTTGTGGGTTTACTCTAGCATTGCGATGTTACTTATACAGACGCACACAGAAGGCAAAGAGTTGACTTGATCTGGACTGGGAAAGGGCATTGACGGACTGAGGAATTAAAGCTGGATGTGAAGGGGAAGTAGGTGGAGACCGAATAAAAAAGTGCTAGGAATTGTCAGTTTCCAAGAAATACTTACTTCTGAGAGTTTTTCTTTGCACAAAGGACAATGCGGGGCATGGTCCAGGCAGCGCTCGAGGCATTTTAGGCAAAACGTGTGTCCACAGGGCGTAGTGACAGGCTCAAAGAGCAACCTGGAGAAAACATCTGGGTTTTCAGCAAGAAATGTCCAGAAGACATTTTTAAATAACCTTTTTATAAGAATTCTAGAAATCACTTATATCCATTTTCCATTTATAACTTCCTTAATCATATTTTTGGAATAGAAATCAATTGTTATTGAGATATATGTAATTTCTCTGACAATAAAAAGCCCATTACGTTTAGGATACAAAATTCAGAAAGGCTGAATTCTTCACAGTTGCGTAGATTCTATGTCATCCTACCTCATGCAAAGGGCACACTCAAAATCAGCCACGTCTATCAGGAGCTCTGCACTTTCTCCTACGTTAGAGCTCACGTTCCTTTGGGGTGAGGAATCAGCCTCTGAAAAAGTTAAATGCTATAATTAACACTTGCACATCTGGGTAAGAGCATGCGGTAACTGTATTTCCTCTGGATAAAGTATGTTACACCAATGTAACAAACCATGCTGGATGGAATTAGCGGTACAGCTGTCCTTCCGTATCCCCGTAGGGACTGGCTCCAGGATCCCCACAGATATCAAGACCCCTGATGCTGGAGTCCCATACGTAAAATGGTGTGGTATTTGCGTATAACCTAAGCACATCTTCCCACATACAGGCATCGCCCAGAGATATTGCAGGGTCAGTTCCAGTACACTGCAATTAAGTGAATATTGCAATAAACTGCATCACACAAATTTTTTTTTTGGTTTCTCAGTGCATATAAAAGTTATGTTTATGCTATACTGTAGTCCATTAAGTGTGCACTAGCATTATGTCTAAAAAACAATGTACATGTGTTAATTGAAAATAATTTATTGCCAAATGTGCTAACCATCTTCTGACAACACAGGTTTGCCACAAACCTTCAATTTGTAAAAAAAAAAAAAAAAAAAAAAATCTGAAAAGCACAATAAAATGAGGTGTACCTGTACATTAAATCATCTCTAGGTTACTTATAATACTTATAATAATATATGTAAATGCTATGTATTGATAAATCGTTCCTACACAGGGCAAAAGCAAGTTTTGCTTTTTGGCACTTTCTGGAATTTTTTTTTCTGAATATTTTTGATCCGTGGTTGGTTGAATCCGTGGATACTGAGGGCTGACTGTATACAGCCATAAGTTATCTGTAAAGCATGAATAAAAGTGAAAGTTATACCTAAATTTTCTCTGCTATTTTTGACTATGAAGTCCTTGTAGGGGTAAACATTTAAACTGTCCTACAATCTTGAAGGTGGTATGTTCATTTCATTATTAATTTTAAACCACCTATATAAAAATTTTCTAAAGTATATTGAGTATCAGCCAACATTCTATCACTCTAGGGTCACACACTCCGTGACAAAATAGCCTCACTGACCTTTCTTGGGAATTTTTCCAGGGGCGTTCACATCGTGTGCATCCTCCAAATCATTCGGAAACTGTCTCTTTAAACCAGTGCTCAGCGCCGCTGGAAGAAAACTTT
This sequence comes from Balaenoptera musculus, assembly GCF_009873245.2. Classification (NCBI taxonomy): domain Eukaryota; kingdom Metazoa; phylum Chordata; class Mammalia; order Artiodactyla; family Balaenopteridae; genus Balaenoptera; species Balaenoptera musculus. The sequence goes on along the minus strand of NC_045797.1, from coordinate 6,670,132 downwards.
CTAACACTTCCTTATCCTCTTCACAGTGTAGGCCCAGTATAAAATATAACACCGAAGAATTGGTATTTCTAAACACATCCTGTTTCTCAGATGGATTCTGGTTAAGTAGGAAAAAAGAATCCTGAATATTAAAGAAATCATAGCATCAGAGAAAAAAAAATCATGCAGTAGCCTTTCTTAGAAATCTCTGGAAAAAAAGAGAGCATATACTCTTCCCTCATAATTGGTTTCATCTATTAACTTCTAAGATGAACTTTACACTTTTCATGGTAAAATATAAGGATAATTTCTTCCTGAAACAGATCAACTTAACACCAATCTTCATATATTCAAACCATCCCTCTGCTATCTTTTCTCCAAGACAAAATAATATCATGTCTCCTGATGTTGTGGGTTGTTTGGAGATGTTCTAAAAGTGTCTTTCAATCTTCAGTGATTTTCATTACTTCCATCAAATTCCTTTAAAACTGTCAATTCTCAGGTTGAGAAGCCAGAACTGGTCTTAAGAAGTACTTGTAGCTAACGTAATGCAACCGTGTGAGTAACTTGTAAATGTTCAAAATTACATAAAGCTTAATCAAGATAAGATTGACAAACACGCGCACTTCCCACCTTAGAACTCCCTGCACTGCCACCTCCCTCCACAGGAGGCTGGCTGTTTACGTGGTTCTGACACTGAGCCGTTAATCTTGTGTTCAACATTCTGCTTTGGACGGAAGATGTTAAACGCTGAGGCACGTTTTCTGAAGCAGGGAAAAACACCTCACACATTACCTGTAAAATTGCCAAGAAGAAAAATATGTATTTTAAGACACTTTTGAAAAATACATCATATACCTGAAAGACTCAGAGGAAACTTTGAGGCCAAACAGGCCTAAAACATTGACAAGAATAATTACCCTATTCCAACCGCCAATGTTTTAAAATTCAAGTGTTTCTGAAACCACAGTCAACATCTTAAGCATTTTAGTCCCCAGTCCGTGTCCATCTTTCTCTTACCAATTACAAAATATGAGCATTACAGTTTCTTTCAGTTTGGTCCTTACACATCTGCTACAGAAAATCTCCCCTAAATGTCTCAGGGATGAGAGAGAAACACGGGGTGTATTGGTTGCAGGGGGTGCCAGACTGAACCTAAGCTGTGATGACCCACAGGATTAAGATAGTTCTAGAGGGCTGCTTAACTTACAAGAGCACCAGAAGAGTCAACTAGTAAGAACTTCAGAGGAAGAGAAGGTGAAGGGGCACAATTCTGGTTCACCAGCTTTCGGTGGTGGTGGGAAGTGCTGGCCAGTCCCTCGATGGTCCTGCCCAACTGCATGGACTCAGCTGAATCCAAGGGCTTAAGAGAGGTGTAAAGGATTCGGGTTCGAGCCCTGGTCTGGCGGGTTCGAGCCCTGGTCTGGGAGGATCCCACATGCCGCGGAGCAACTGGGCCCGTGAGCCACAACTACTGAGCCTGCGCCTCTGGAGCCTGTGCTCCGCAACGGGAGGGGCCGCGATAGTGAGAGGCCCGCGCACCGCGATGAAGAGTGGCCCCCGCTCGCCACAACTAGAGAAAGCCCTCGCGCAGAAACGAAGACCCAACACAGCCAAAAATAAATAAATAAATAAAACAAAAAAGAGAGAGGTGTAAAGGATTCACTGAAACCTCAACAAAGAATCCACCCACTGCGCTGCAGGTGACAGATGAGTGCACCAGAACCCACGACCTCTGCGGCGGTGAGGACCAGCATCCCAGCAGGGACGTCAGTGTCCTCGGCAGTGGCCCTGAGGGGTCAGCAGAGCTGCAGGAGGCTGCCAGGGAGGGTACCACATCTCACGGGCATCAGGAGGCTGGCACTGTTTGGCGCTGTCTGTGACAGAAGATACCTAGCACCCGTAAAATGCTGGAGGGAAAACATCATGTCTGCATGCAAAAGCACCAGACAGGCAAGAATCCACAAAACCTAAATCCCGGTCCTGGGACCTTCGAGAATCTGCTTCATCTCTCTGAGCTCGGGCTGAACTTCTCATGATGCTGTTGTAAGCATCAGTTGGGGTAACATATGTTTTACGATTCTTGTGAAAGTTGCAGGTGAGACAAAGCAGGCAGGAATCGTTAAAAATAGCCAGCTCAAGATTCAATATTATTTTGACAAGTTGAAACAGTGATCAAAACCAATGAGTGACAATTTAACAGGATTAACAAAGACCAGTCAACTACACAAGAAAAGGATAAAAAATATTGCTAGAAAGTTCTCATTTAAAAAAAAAAATCTGGCTATTCTGGCTAACTACAGTTCTAATAGAAGCCAACAGTGTGATGGTATCAGGCTAAAAATCAACTCCCAGTGAACACAGGGAAGATGAAAGTTCACCACCTGCAGCCACTGGATGTAGGGGCTAAAGTTCGGAGTATACAGCAAGGCAGCCACAGGAGGAAACCTGACAACCCTGTTCTGTGGGGAGAGGATGTTAGGTTCAAAGAACTAGTCAAGGCAAAGATGATAGCTCTTCTCTAATATCTAAGGCGGTTTAAATTAAGGAGGAAAAACTTTTCTCTTGCTCCAGAGACTAAAACTCAACTGTAGAGTGGAAATTACAGGGTAAGTGTACCCTACAAGTTGAAAATAAACAGTGTTAAAATATGGAAATGTTGATGTAAAAACAAGGACTCCTTGTCATCGGAAATGCTAAGACTGTGTACCTACCGTACAGGCTTTTTTATAGGGCAGGTCCCTACGTCAAGTGTGACTCGATGACCTCCAATAAGACTGGGTTAAAGATCTGCATAAAAGAGCAGGTGTTTCTGCTCCGTGTTGGTGAAGCTTCACTGAAAATTTCAAGTCAACCTATGTAGGTGAATTGATATCTTTTGCATATATCATGATGTCTCTTACAGGGTTTCTGCACAAACTACAGTCCTTGAATTACAAACTCTAGGATAAATCACTTTGCCTCCCCAGCTGCACACACCTACCCTGCCTCACGAATGCATGTCATTATTTCAGCAGAATTGAGGTATGTGTACATGGTCTCATGAAACACGCTGCATTATCAAATGCATGAACTCATCATTACCACTGTGTGTTTTAAATCACACTGTCATGAATATTCAGAACTACATTTCTTGTTCATTTTCCATGTAGCAGTTACTCAGCATGGACACAAAGGCTGAAAATAAGACTTCAAGAAGAAAGTCATTGAAAGGAAATCACACCTTCTGCACTTCTTTCTTCACTGAGTTACATTCAGGATTCAAAGCAAGGCAGTAGAGAAACTCCTTCAACACTTCCTTACTTCTTCCCAGTCCGGAAAGAGCCAGAGCTTTCACGTGATGTCCCTGGATTCATCCAAAGATATACATTTGAAAAAACAGTGTGATGATATACTTTTGTACAAACAACCCTGAAATAAAAAAAAATCACTGGAACTGTTTTATTTGCACATTAAGTAGAATAAACACAAGCTCACCGAGGATGGCTCTAGCTCTACTGCCTTCGAAACTGGGCAAACCTGAATGTCCCACAAGTGCAACACACAATCAGAACACAGGAGTCCATACCTGGAATGTGAGCCCAAAGCAGTTCCAAGGGACATGCTAAGAGAGAACTGACTGTCTACCACCCTTCACTCACCCAGTAATCACAGGTCACTACCATGTTCCTGTCTTCAAGGAGCATACAGTCTTGTGGGAGCACACAGACAGGACAGACACAAAGTGTAATATACAAAGTCCCACAACAGAAATGAACAAAATGCAATATGGGTCAATATTTTCCAACAGCATTTTGTTTTTGCTTTATGGATGCAATGTGGCAACGAAGACCCAATGCAGCCAAAAATAAAAATAAATTAATTTAAAAAAAGAGAGGGCATACTTGTCTTGCTCCTGACCACAGAGAAAAAGCTTTTAACTTTTCACCACTGAACATGATTTTGGCTGTGAGCTTGTCATATATAGCCTTTATTATGCTGAGGTTCATTCCTTCTATACTTAATTTGTTGAGAGTTTATATCATAAAAGTGGGCTGAATTCTGTCAGATGCCTTTTCTGCATCTATTAAGATGACCATATAATTTTTATCCTCCATTCTGTTAATGTGGGGTATCACATTGACTGATTTGCATATGTTGAACCATCCTTGCATCCTAAGGATAAATCCCACTTGATCATGTTGTAGTGATCCTTTAGTGCGCTCTTTAATTTGGTTTGCTGGCATTTTGTTGAGAATTTGTGCATCTACATTCATTAGAGATAATTGGCCTATACTTTTCTTCTCTTGCAGTGGCCTTGTCTAGCTTCAGTATCAGGGTAATGCTAACCTCATAAAACGACTTTGGAAGTGTTCCATCCTCCTCAATTTTTGGAAGAGTTTGGTAAGGATTGGCATTAATTCTTCTTTAAATGATTGATAGAATTCATCAGTGAAGCCACCTGGTTCTGGGATTTTCTGTTCTGGCAGATTTTTCATTACTGGTTCAATCCCCTTGATTGTTATTGGTCTGTCCAGATTTTCTAATTACTTCTTGGTTCAAGACTTGGTAGGCTGTATGTTTCTAGGAATTTACCTATTTCTTCTAAATTATCTAATTTGTTGGTTTATAAATGTTCAAAGTAGTCACTTTGAACCTTTGTATTTTTGTGGTATCAAATGTCTTCTCTTTTACTCATAATTTTATTTATTTGACTCATCTCTTTTTTCCCTAGTCTAGCTAAGGGTTTGTCAATTTTAACTTTTCAAGAAACCAAATCTTAGTTTTGTTAATCTTTTATGTTGTCTTTCTCATCTCAATTTCATTTATTCCTGCTCTAATCTTTATTACTTCCTTCTGCTAACTTAGTTTGTTCTTTAGGTTCTTGAGATTTAAGGTTGTTTATTTTTTTTAAAATTTGTTTAAAGCATTAGTATCTTTATTTATTTATTTATATTTATTTATTTTTGGCTGTGTTGGGTCTTCATTGCTGTATTCAGGCTTTCTCTAGTTGCAGTGAGCGGGGGCTACTCTTCATTGCAGTGGCTTCTCATGTTGAGAAGCATGGGCTCTAGGCACGCAGGTTTCAGTAGTTGTGGCACGCAGGCTCAGTAGTTGTGGCTCTCAGGCTCTAGAGCGCAGGCTCAGTAGTTGTGGTGCATGGGCTTAGTTGCTCTTTGGCACGTGGGATCTTCCCAGACAAGGGCTCAAACCCGTGTCCTGTGCACTGGCAGGCAGATTCTTAACCACTGCGCCACCAAGGAAGTCCCTGAGGTTGTTTATTTTAGATCTTACTTTTTTCTTAATGTAAAAGTTTATTGCTAAAACTTCCTTGTTAGAACTGCTTTTGCTGCATCCCATACATTTTGGTATGCTGTGCTTCCACTTTGGTTCGTCTCTGGATATTTTTTTATTTTCCTTTTGATTTCTTCTTTGACTCAGCGGTTGTTCACAAGCCTGTTGTTTAATTCCTATGTATTTGTGACTTTTCTAGCTTTTCTCCTATTATGTATTTCTAGTCTCATACCATTGTGTCTGGAAAGGATACTGGATAAAATTCCAATCATCTTAAAATTATTAAGACTTGCTTTGTGACCTAGCATATGATCTATCATGGAGAATGTTGTGTGCCCTTGAGAACATATATTTTGCTGCTGTTTGATGGAATATTCTGTATATGTCTACTAGACTCATTTGACCCAGGAGTCCATTATTCCTTATTCAAGTTCAAGTCCATCATTTCCTTATTGATTTTCCATCTGCATGACCTGGCTTCAGTGGATCATCTAAACTCACTTTCACCTGAAGTTGGCTGTGAGGGCACCAACTGGGTAGGGGTGCGGTGCCACCATCTCCATGCAGATCTGCCAGCTGAGTTCAGCACTGGCAAAGACCATGGGGACACTCAGCAGCCGAGACTGCCAGCCTCCCATGGGTATCTGCAATGGCAGTGGCAGCTAGGGCTGCTGGGGTCCTCCTCTTCTTCTTTTCTATATGTGGGGGGATGTTCTAGCTGAGGGGATCCCTCTGTGGTACCAGGCCTGAGGCACTTGCATTCAGAGCAGCAGCAGAGCAGGAGTCACGAGCTCAGTGGCAGGCAGAACTACTGTGGCCCCTGTGGCCTGGGACACAGGCTCACTTGCTGTGATGATGGAGTCAGTATCTGAGGTGCAAGTGTGTGTACATCACCCATGGAACCGGGGTCTGGGTCTCCCTGCAGTGATTTGTATTTAAGGGGGTCAAGAGGGGGCAAGATGCAGCAGCAGCAAAGCCCAGGGATAACAGGGCACAGAGGTGTCCCAATTGAGGAGGAAGGGATGGAGCACAGAGCAACAGCTGCACAGTCTGGTGACAGAGAGTCAAAGTCCCAACTGCGGACCCAGGGGGCGGGGCACAGAGCAACAGCTTCATGGTCCCGTGATGGCAGAGGCATAGTCCCTAACTCACTTAGGCCCCAGGGGGAAGGGCACAGCACAGAGGCAGCTCTGATTCCCACAGGTGGTGAGGCCCTGTGGCACCCTAATCCTCGTGAGTTGGGCACAGCAGCAACCTGGGTTCCTGAAAGCAGGTCTCACCACAGTGAGAGCTCCAGCACTGGGAAGGAGACCCTGGGGAAGGATCCTGGGCAGCTCCATCATCTGGGTTCAGGATTGGTGAAGACTGTAAACGTCCTTAGAAGCAAAGGCTGCAGAGGTCCATGGTGGTGACAAGGATTGTTGAGGTCCTCCTGTTCTCCTTTCCCCATGGGGTGAAATCCCTCTGAGGGTATATTTCTACAGACTTTTAAGTCTGTATCTTTGCATTTAAAATTGATTCCTGTAGGTAGACACCATGTAGTTAGCTGGTTCTTGCTTTGGTCTATTTGTGGTGCACTTCATCACTTCCTTTATATTTGAGTTACAATTTACTGTTTTCCTTCAGACTTGAAAAATTCCTTTAGCATTTCTTGTAGTACACATCTGCTGGCAACAAAGACATGTTTCCTAAAAATGTTTTTATTTCAGCTTCATTTTAAAAATATATTTTTACTGGATATAGACTTCTTGGTTGAAAGTTTCTTCTTTTGGCACTTTGAATATGCTATTCCAATGTTAACTGGCTTCCACAGTTTCTGATGATATGTCATTAATAATCTTATTATTTTCCTGTATGTCGTTTTTCTCACTTCATGTCATTTTTCTCTTAGTGCTTTCAAGAATTTCTTTTTATCTTTGGATTACTGAGCAGCAGTCATTATGATGTGTCAGGGAGTGTATTTATTTGTATTTATTTTGCTTTGGGGTCATTAAGCTTCTAGATCTGAAATTAATATTTTCTATTAAATTTGGAAAGCTTTCAGCCCTTATTTCTTCAAAATTTTTTCTGCCATTTTCTAGCTTCTCCTTCTGGGATTCCAATTACACATATATTGTACCATATGTTTCGAAGATTCATTTTTCTTTAAACTTTTGTGTTTCTGTTCTTTGGGTTGTGTAATTTCTATCACTCTATCCTCAATTTCACAGATTCTTTTGCCGTGTGTAATGTGCTATTGAGCTTATATAGCAATTTTTTATTTCAGCATTTGTATTTTTCAGCTCTAGTATTTCCATTTTTTATAGTTTCAATTTCCCCCTTGGGACTGTCTATTAATTCAAAGACACCATACTTTCCTTCAATTCTTTGGACATAATTTCATTTAATTCTCTAAACTTACTTATAATAGCTGCTTTGAAGTCTTTTTCTGTGAAATGCAACTTCCGGGCCCACAGGAAGACAGTTTTTATTGACTATCTTTTATCTTGAGTAAAAGTCAACAATTCCTCTTTCTTCGCATGTCTAGTATTTTTGGTTAACACTGGACATTTTACATAACATGTTGTATCAACTTTGCATTTTGTTGTATTCTTCTGAGGATTACTGGGTTTTGTTTTAGTAGGCAGTTAACTTTCCTGGATTCAGCTGCATCAACTTATCATTTGCTGGGTTATATTTCTGAATATGGGCAAATCATTTGCTAGTACTGGCCCATCTCTATTTGCACCAAAAGCTTGGACTCAATATCAGCCACAACTGCTTGCTTGAAAGGATGGTTTTGCTTGGGTAAAACACCTGCTGCACCAGCCACAACTGAAGCTTCCATCTCATCTTAACCACAGTTGGCCAACTTCATCCTCCCTTCAGTCCTCTGAATTCACCTTCCAATAGCACTTCCTTTAGTTGCAATAGTAACCTGGAAATAAACTTTTGTCCTTTACTATCTTAAAGTGATTATCAAGGTTGCACTTCTGCTGGAGCTGTTCTTCACTAGACATATATCAAGAACTGAGATTCACAGATTTACAATAAACCCTGAAAATAAAAGCAAAATCCCAAAGGCTAGAGATACATTAGCTGCCTCCCTGACATGTAACTTTGTAGTAATTAAGTTTGTCTTTTGTCAGAGACACACTGCCAGGTTGTTAGCACAAAGATCAATACCATGGAGAAGAATCTAGCTTCAAAGGGCAACGTAGGTCTACTGTCAATCAGAAATACTAGACTTGTAATTCACAGTCCTTAAGGCTCAATCACTACTGATAGAAATTACCTCAGAAGAATAAAAGATCAAAGGATCAGAGAAAAAGCATCAGAAATATGAGTAGGAAAAGTATTTAGTGAAGCAAACAAGCAACAAAATAAATTTCTGGGCTTGGTCCAACAAACGTTGGCTTCCCATTCTTGGACTCATCCCCACACCCATCTTAATACTCAATCTAATATGAAAACATTTTGTTTTAAAAGATGACTGGTTGGATAAATGGATGGATGGAAGGAAGAAAGGAAGGGCAAGCTACATCCATCCTATTAACCTGGGTTAATTTCTTCAGTGTTTCTGAAACAAAGATGATTAAAAAAGCAATACAGCAGGAGAAAAAAATAGTTTTATTAGATAATAGAGAATGCCATAGGCATTAATCTCATCACAAGTTCTTTAAAACTTTAAAATCTCTTAAGGGGTTTAAAATTCAAAAATTCATGAAAAAAGTTACAACTTTTATTCTTTGGCTCCTTAATCTTCTTCAAGGACAACTTAAGCTACTCTTATTAGGTTAGCAAACCTTATTTCGTGTCACTAGAGGAAGTAATATTAGACCTTTCCAACCAAGACACAGAGATTAAAATTGTTACAAAATAAATACATACAAAACATTCACCCTTTTACTAACACCATTTATATGCACCATGCATATTAGGGCCCAACTGCTAATCACTATTATTATGATTATAATAATAATATAGTATCTTCCTACTTAAACTGTAATTTTAAACATTTCCTCTTTATTCACCAATTCATAAAATTCTATTAGTTTGTTTATATATTTGTTCAGTGCCTAAGGCATATTATTCAGCTAATCATCTACTAATAGTAATCTAAATTAGTGTTTCCTATCCAGATCCAGTTGGAAACTTGGTCTTTTAAACTGAGTTGGTTTATTATGAAGTGGATTGCTACATTTAGACTATCTACAATTTGAGGGAAATGTACTCTGTCCGTAGGTACTAATCACAATGATCTTACTTTATTCTTCAGAAAATCCCAAACACAGGTAACTATGTTCAATAACCTGTGACAAACCATAATGGAAAAGAATATGAAAAAGAATGTATATACGTATAACTGAATCACTTGGCTGGATGGCAGAAATTACCACAACACTGTAAATCAACTATACTTCAATAGAATTTTTAAAAAATCCCATAAATTTACATTTATTATCTCCAAAGCCAACCTATACAAACAAATACCTTAGGCAGGAGAGGTTCATTCTGACAAACCGCACTGGCATCCTGCAGAGCCTGTTCATAGTTCTTCATGGATAAATACAACTCTGCCCGCAGCAGCAATAACGAATTATCACCAGGAGCTGAAAGGCATGAGGAATGGGAATAAATAAAACTGACTGCATTTTTTAAAAATGATCTTTAAGTCATTAAAAATATTAAATTAGAAAACAAACATAAAGGTAAAATAAATAACACCTCCTCTAATCATATGTAGAGTTTAGTAGTTTGATAAGTATATTTTGCATAGCTTTTCTCAGGAAATCAGAAAGGGAATGAGTAAGATTTCAAAATGCACCAGGAAAAAACAGACTGCTACACACACACTAGCTACAACATAATCTCCATTGAGTAGATGCTGAATCATCTTCATGTTATAACTAGGTATTTAAAAAGAAAAGATTTCAAATAATTTTCTTGAAAGTACACAAGGAAATTCACGCTTAAAAACAGAAAAGTAAAACATAATTTGTTTTTCTATGCAACTGAGCGGGTGCAGATTCGTACCCATAATATGTTCAGGTAAGTGGGAAAAAAAGGGAAAAAAAATCTTCCTTTTCCCTAGATTCTTCAAACGGAAGAGATCTTGAGAATTACAGTACTCATATGCTACTAAGAACCTAAGTACAGCTTACACAGAAGCTAACAGTGCTCTCGCTATGAACTGATGACAGTGTATGAAGTTGTTGACTAGGCAGGGTACCACGGAAACGTGACAAAGCCAGAGCTCAAGAAAGCAGAACCATCATGGCCATGTTTTTAGGCCGCTGGACAGAGTTCACTCTACCCATACTCACTGTGGGGTCTTTGAAATAGGGCTGAAGTGTGCATTTTAGTTCATCAATAAAATGCTGGGCGCCTAAAATGTGTTCTCATCTCTCCACTTAAGACGCATTTTTGGCCTGCTCCAAATCCTTGATCTTGACCTTTTTCTCAAAGTAACCACTTAGTACTTTCCAAAGGCTACCACATCTCCTCTTTGTTTACAGAGTTAACTGGTCAAAGGTGCAGGCAAGGCATGGGGAGCAGGTATTAATTATGTTATTGCTGCAAATGTATAATATAGAGAAGGTATGACAAGGAAAACAGTGGGAGAAGGGAAAAGTAACAGCAGGAATGGAGGAGCTAAACAAAAAAAGCTGAATTTTTAAAAAAGACACTGACTGGCTAGAGCAGAGATTAGCAACTTTTTCTGTAAAAGGCCAGACATTAAATATTTTAGGCTTTGCAGGGAAAGAGGTCAACTTGAGGATATTATGCAGGTATTTATATAACGAGAGAAAACAAATTTTTACACCTTTTTTATTGACAAACTTCAAAATATAATAATTTAGTTCTTTTTTTGTAGTATAGGTCTACTAATTAGAAAAATGGAATTCTCTTAGAGAAGACAACATTTTCCTCAATTCAGGTTCAAAGTTAGTGTTCCCTGTCATCAAAATTGATTGAAAATGTTCACCTTTATTGATCTATAATGAGATTTTACATATTCACCTTTGAAAAGGCACACAGGTACTATGGAATACTGATGTCAATCCACACGCATATAATTTTAAACTGAGCATTGCATTGCCTGGAAAGTGTTTATAGAATTCTTTTAGATTCTTCTCATGATATTTGCCCCTTTAGTATGTCAATATACACTAAATATAACTGCAGATTAATCATTTTCAACTGAATATTAGATGAAAGCGCCTCAATTGCATGGTTGAATGCATTTTGAAATACAGACATCTTCTTTGGAGACTTTTGGAAATCTAAGACAAACAAAACAAAACCGCTGCTGGAAGTACAGTTTGAGCTTGGGAAACATACCTACGAAGGCATTAAAACAAGCGGGTATTAAATTTCATAGAATGCTCTTTAAGCATCTATTACATGTAAGTATATCTCCTCCCTGTTATTACAGTGAACCACATTGAAACATCTGTCTAATGTTGAATTATCCTTACATTCCTTGGATAAGCCTTCCTTCTTGACCTTAACTCTTATTACACTGCTGGATTCAAAATATTACTAAGAAATTTAATTAAGGTTTGGGCATCTATGTACATAGGTAAGGCCAGCCTATACATTTTTTCCCTGTGCAAGCTTTACCTGATTACAGTATCAAGATTATACTAACCCTACAAAATGAGATGGAAATCTTTCCAAATTTTTTTATGAGCTATAGATAAAACAAGATGGGAGTTAAACTTCCTTGAAAGTTTGTTAGAACTTGCTTGACAGTAGTGCCTTTGTTCAGAAGAAAATCCCTGAGTTCAATTTCTTTTATGGTTTTTGGTCCATATCAGTCTTTTACTTCTTCCTGGATCAAGTCTGATAATTTATAGTTTCCTTAAAATTGTTCTTTTCATATTGATTTTAAAATCTGTTGTATTTATATCTGCAGTTATACTTTTCTTCATTCTTGATGCTACTTGTGCTTTGCATTTGTCTTCATCACACTTGCCAAATGTGTCTGTTTTACCAGTTTTATAATAAACCAGCTTGACTTGTTATCCAGCTCAATTTTTCCTGTTTCACTAATTTTTCTGTTTTTTCACTATTTTGTTGCTTATACTTTGTGTTAGCTCAATTGATGTTGAGTTTCCTGAGTGAAAAACACATTTCATTACATTTATTTTTAATCCTTTTCTAATGCATTTAAGCCTCCGCTCCTCAGATTCTAAAGGCTGCTTTTACAGAAGTCCAAGGGCAATAAAATTCACTTCCCATCCAGACGTTGAATGAATCAAACTATTTTCTTTGCTGGCTTCTAGCATTTGACAACCCATTTATGAAGCCAGCACTTCATAATTTAACCTATTAAAACATTTAAAATAGATCTCAACACATTTTCTAAGCATCAAGCCTTAAGCTTAATAAAACTGAGAACTTATTGAGGAATTGCTCAAAAATAAATGGAAGAAGAGAAGCAATAAATAAATAAATAAAGCTGACACATTCTTGCATGTGTCTTCTGGTGGACATGACATTCATTTCTATTCGGTATATACTCAGAAGTGGAAACACTGTGTCAGAGGTTGTATATATGCTTAGCTTTAGTAGGTACTCCCAAACATATTTAACTTCTACCAAGTGACATTTCCACCAGCAACATAAGAGTTCCAATTCCTTCAAATACTTGCCCAAACTATGTAAATGTTTAACCATGTAAATGGTTAAACTTTCATTTTAACCATTCTGGCGGGTATACAGTAAGATCTTATTTTACTTTCAATTTGCATTTGATCACTAATTATGTTGGGCACCCTTTCATATGTTTATTGCCCTTTTGAGATCTACTTTTATAAAGCATCTGTTGAAGTCTTTGCCTATTATTTGGACAGACTTTGTTTTTGAACCATAGGCATTCCTTCAATATTCTGGATTTGCATTCTCAGTAAGATACATATTACATATACACACCACCTTTTCACTCTTTTAGGGGGTCTCTAAGGAACAAAAAGTTCTTCATTTTAATCAAATCAAATTTATATTTTCTTTTATCATCCTTTTAGTGTCTTATTTAAGAAATAATTGCCTGTCCCAAGTTCATATTCTCCTATGATTTCTTTTAGAAATCTAATTGTAATTTCAATGTATGAGGTGAGATAAGTGTCCAGGTTCATTTTTTTTCCATATGAATAAGCAACTGACTCAGACTATTTAAAATACTTTTCTCCCCAGTGAATTCCACTGGCATCTTTGTAGTAAATCAAGTGTCAGTTTCTGTGTGTCTATCCTTGGGCCAATACAACTCTTAATCACTGCAACATTATGGTAAGTCTTGATACTTTATAGCGTAAACTCTCCAGCTCTGTTATCTTTCTTCAATACTGCCTTGGTCATTCACTAATTTCCACCAAAACTATTGGCTGAGACTTTGAAATTGCATTGAGTCTACAGTTCAATCTGTAGAGAACAGACATCTTACTGATACCGAGACTTGCAAGTCATGAAAATAAAATCTTTCCATTTATTTAAGTCCACTTTAATTTCTCCCAGAAATGTTTTGTATTTTCAGTGTAGAGGTTGTGAACATCCTTCAGATATTTCAGGATTTATTCCAAGAAATTTTTTGTTCAATAAATGGGTTGTTTTCAAATTCTGTTTTCTATTTGTTTTTTACTAAGTATTTATAATTATCATTGGTCTTTCTATACTGACCCAATATTCAACACTCTTGGTAATTCACTTATAATTTATAATAGTCCAAATATTATTCTGGAGTCTCTATGTACTCCCACACACGATCTACAAATAGTAACTGTTTTATTTTTCCAGTTTTGATGCTCTTTTATTTTCTCCTCACTACACGCACTAGAATCCTCAGTACAATGTTGAGTGGCAGTGATGACAGTGAACCCTGTCACCTAGCGAATGGGGAAACATTCAATATTTAATTAGGATGGTTTCTATAGACATTCTTTAACATATTAACAATGTTGCCTTTTATTCCTAGTTTCCTGATTTTAACATAGATCACATGATTTTTCTCCTTTATTCTGTACGTGTGGTTGATTTACAATGAATAAACAAAGTAACATTCTGCTTGATCATGATGTATTGTTCTTTAAGTCTATCACTAGATTCAATTTGCTAATATTTTGTTTAGGATTTTTGTACCAATGCTCATAAGAAATATTGGACTGTATTTTTCCTTTCTTACAACTGACGTTTGCTCTCACCTTTATTTCCTCCTTTCTACTTCCTTGGGATTCGATTTGCTTTTCTTCCTCTAGTATCTTGAAATAGAAGCCTGGAGATCACTGATTTTCAACTTTCCTTTTGTAGTAGAGACATTTAAAGCAATAAATTTCCCTCTAAGCACTGTTGCAATGACATCCCATAGTTTTTCATACAGGCATACATCAGCGAGGTTGTGGGTTCAGTTCCAGACCATCACAATAAAGCAAGTCACACATTTTTTTTGGTTTCCAGAGCACATAAGAGTTTAGTTTACACTATATTATAGTCTATCAAGTGTGCAATAGCAGTATGTCTAAAAAAACAATGTGTATACCTTAATTTAAAAATACTTTATTGTTAAAAAAAAATGCTAACCATCATCTGAGCCTTAAGCAAGTCATCATCTTTTTGCTGGTGGAGGGTCTTGCCTTGATGTTGGGGGCTGCTGACTGATGAGGGTGGTGGCTGCTCAAAGTTGGGGTGCCCGTGGCCATTTCTTAAAATAAAACGATGAAGTATGCTACAATGATTGACTCCTCCTTTCATAAACAATTTCTCGGTAGCATGCCATGCTGTTTGACAGCATTTTACCCACAGCAGAATGTCTTTCAAAATTGGCAACAATCTTCTCAAACCCTGCTGCTGCTTCATAAACTAAGTTTACATAATAGTCTAAGGCCTTTGTTATCAACAATCTTCACAGCATCTTCACCAGGAGTAGATTCCATATCAAGAAATCACCTTCTTTGCTCATCCTTAAAAAGCAACTCATCTACTAGTTTTATCCTGAGATGGCAGCAATTCAGTCACATCTTCTGGTTCCACTTCTAATTCTAGTTCTCTTGCTGTCTCCACACCTGCAGTTACTTCCTCCATGAAGTCTTGAACCCCTCAAAGTCATCCATGAGGGTTGGAGTCAACTTCTTCCAAACTCCTGTGAATGTTGACATTTGTACCTCTTCTCGTGAATCGCGAATGTTCTCAACGGCACCTAGAATCGTGAGTCCTTCCCAGAAAATTTTCAATTTCCTTTGCCCAGATCCATCAGAGGAGTCACTTTATCTGGCAGCTATAGCCTTAACGAAATGTATTTCTTAAATAGTAAGACCTGAAAGTTGAAATTACTCCTTGATCCTTGGGCTGCAGAATGGGTATTGTGTTAGCTGTCATGAAAACAACATTAATCTCTTTGTACATCTCCATCAGAGCTCTTGGGTGACCAGGTACATTGTCAATGAGCAGTAATATTTTGAAAGGAATCTTTTTTCTGAGCAGTAGGTACCCACAGTGGGCTTAAAATATTCAGTAAACCATGTTGTAAACAGATGTGCTGTCATCCAGAGTCTGTTGTTTCACTTATAGACCACAGGCAGAGTAAATGTAGCATAATTCTTAAGGGCCCTAGGATTTTCAGAATGGTAAAGGAGCACTGGATTCAACTTAAAATCACCAGCTGCCTTAGCCCTTAACAAGAGAGGCAGCCAGTCCTTTAAAGCTTTGAAGACAGGCACTGACTTCTCCTCTCTAGCTATGAAAGTCCTAAATGGCACCTTCTTCTAATAGAAGGGTACCTTCGTCTACATTGAAAATCTGTTGTTTAGTGTAGCCACCTTCACTAACGACCTTGGCTAGACCTTCTGGATAACTTGCTGCAGCTTCTACATCAACACTTCACCTTGCACTTTTATGTTATGGAGACAGCTTTTCCTTAAACCTCATGAACCAAGCTCTGCTAGCTTCAGAGTTTTCTTCTGCAGCTTCCTCACCTCTCTCAGTCTTCAAAGAATTAAAGAGAGTTAGGGCCTTGCTCTGGATTAGGCTTTGGCTTTAGGCAACGTCGTGGCTGGTTTGTTCTATCCAGACCACTCTAACGCTCTGCCTATCAGCAATAAGGCTGTTTCGCTTTTTTATCATTCATGTGTTCACTGAAGTAGCTCTTTTAATATCCTTCAAGAACTTTTCCTTTGCATTCACACTTAGCTAGGTGTTTGGCACAAGAGGCCAAGCTTTTGGCCTGTCTCAGCTTTCAACATGCTTTCCTCATTAAGCTTAAATATTTCTAGCTTCTGATTTAAAGTGAGATGCATGACTCTTCCTTTCACTTGAACACTTAGAGGCCATTTTAGGGTTCTTAATTGGCCTAATTTCAATATTGTTATGTGTCAGAGAACAGGAAGTCCCGAGAAGAGGGAAAGAGTTTGAAATAATCAATATTCTCTTATATTTATTCATGTATTTACTCTGTACAGTGATCTTCATTCCTTCCTTTAGTTCCATGCTACCATCCGCATCATTTTCCTTTAACCTGAAGAAGTCCCCTCAGTACTTCATGCAACTGTGATGGCAATAAAAATCTTTCCTATTATTTACCCAGATTAAAGCATCTTAATTTTGCCTTCATTTCTGACAGATATTTTTCATCTGGGTAAAGAATGCCAGGTAGGGTTTTTCTCCCCCCTTTCATCACTTTCAAGATGTTACTCCATTATCTTCTAGTTTTAATAATTTTGTTGAAAAGTCAGCTATCAGTCTTATTCTGGCTCCTGTGAAGGAAATATATCCTGCCTTCTCTAAGTGCTTTTAAATTTCTCTTTATGTTTGATTTTCAGTAACTGGACTGTAATATACTTAGATACGTTTTGTTTGTTGTGTGAATGCTTGTGTTTATCCTGTTGGGCTTACTGAGCCTCTTGGTTCAGTGACTTAAAGTTTCCCATCAGATCTAGAAAATTCTCAGCCATTTTTCCTTCAAATATTTCACTTGCCCCTTCTCCCTCTCTCCTCTTCGGGGGCTCGTATTCCACAAATTTTAGAACTTTTCTCTGTGTCCCACATTTCTCTTATGCTCTGTTTTTTTCCTCTGTGATTCAGCTTGGATATTGTCTATTGACTTGCTCCTGAGTGTTCCCATCCTGATTTCTGATGTGTCCAGCCTGTTTTCGAATCCGTCTAATTCTCAACTTCAGATACCGTATTTTCCAGGTCTAGAATACCCATTTGGTTCTTTTTAATAGACAGTTATCTATTGAGTTATCTTTTCACATGTTTATTTCTGTTTTAACATAGTTATTTTGAATTCCACTCGCAACTTATTGGCCAAAATTAGTCACACGGCTCTACGCAACCACAAGCAGGCAAGGAATGCAATCGTACTTGTTTGGAGAGGGTATAAAGATACAAACATTTGGGGAACAGCACTAATGATTACCACCCTTGGCTAGGGTCACAAAAGAACTAAGTGTCACCCTGGGTCTAAACACAGGCATTTCCAAATCCAAATATTTGTAACCTTTTTACTATAACAAAACCTCTCTTGGGAGCTAATTTATTACTAAGTTAAATGTTTTCTATAAATTTTTAAACTAGGGAAACTTGGCTTTCTTTTCCAATCTTTGAGTGGAAAATGGATACTGAATATACTGAATGAAGTTCTCATGATGAACTGACTGCAATAATCCATGTTCTTAAAACTTTTAAATTGAGGTCTAATATATAAACGGAAAATACAATGAATTGTCACAAAGTGAACACACCTGTGCATCCATCTTCTAGGTCAAGGAACAGAACATTACCACTACCACTCAGGTCCCTCCCACACTTACTCACAATAACATTCCCCTTTTTCTTCCCCAAGGTAATCACTGCCCTTACTTGCTTCTAACATGCCACAGTAATTTTGCCTGTTTGGACTTACAGATAAATATAATCATGTATTAAAAATGCTTTTGAGTCCGGCTTTCACTTAACATTATGTATGTGATTCAACCACACTGTGGTACGTAACTGAAGTTGGCTTATTTTCTTTCTATGTAGTATTCCATAAAGACATCATAATATATTTACTTATTCATTCTGTTCTTTTTGGACTTTTGAGTTCCACTTTAGGGCTATCTCTAATGATGTATATACACTCTTGTACACCCTTGTAAACATTTTTTCAGTGCACATATGCTTGTACCTCATTGAAGCTGCTTGGCCAAAGGTCATAATTAACATTTTCAGATACTGTCAAACAACGTACCAGGGGTATAATTATGCAGACCCATCAGCAGCATACAATAGTTCTCATTTTCTAAATCTTCTCCAAGAGTTGGTATTGTGATCTGTTATATTTCCAGCAATTGTTTTTTAAGGTTCTGTACTTGTGCTGTCTACAACAGTAGCCATTGGACACATGTGGCTAGTGAAAACAAGAGAGAGGTCTAGGGCAACAAAGGAACTGAGTTATTTTTTATTTTAATTAATAGAATTTTAAAAAATGGATACTCTTCAGTTAGAGGATAACTTTTAAGTTACTTTGGAACGACACCAACATGAGAATCCACTTTTTCAACTCTAAATTTTATGACATCTAAACATAGAGGAAGTACTTCTCATGAAAATTTAGTATCCAAATCGGGGTGGGCAGCAAATGTAAAATACACAATGAATTTCGAAGATTTACTGAGAAAGTAAAATCTGGATTTTTTTACATTAAATATATGTTGAAATAACATTTTAAAGGTATAGGGTTAAAAATATTTTTAAAATGAATTTCACCTGCTACTTTTCACCTTTTTTAAATGGGTTAACAGAAAAAGTAAAGTTACATATGAGGCTTACACAATATTTCTACTGAATAGTGTGGCTCTACACCATATATACTGATACATAAATAATTGAAAACTAAAAACTACACAGCCTGTTAAAGTACGGATATGTTGTTTCAAATATGGTACCAATTATTTGTTACATAAAGCAATTTAACTGCTCTATTCCAGCAGAGAATCTCCCAATTTGGATACAGGCGTGCCTTCTAAAAGAGAAAACCTTAACCCTAGTTTACAATAAAATGCATAATGACTAGAGCACACAAGAAGACTCTTAGTAACAAAACATTAAAGCAAGTCTTCTTGACTAGAGGTTTAAGTCATGCACACACAACCCTGTTTCAAAACCAGCGAATTCAGAAAACAGATCACCCTCCATCCACACATTCTCCACCCCAAACAACTGTCAATACGGCATACTCATTCAGAGTCAAACGCAATGACCAGGACCGAAGTTTGGGCTTCCTTTAAATTATATATTCTTAACAGGTGGTGGTTGGGCGGGAAGCGGCTGGTGCTGGTCACAGACTCTAGTTTAAAAGATAACATAAAATAAACCAGACTACTAGTTAGTATACAACCATCTAAAAAGCTAATCACACCATTATAACATCTAATGGCCTTTGAGAGAGAAGGGAGGTCAGAGCCAAACAGTGGAGTGTAAGAGCATCCTTCCTGGATGCACCAGCAGAATCCCCAAAGCAAACCCTGCCCCATCACAAGGCTATCTTCTTGTGATAGCCCGGGAGTGTTACCTTCTTGTCACACGAGGGTGTTAGCTATTTGCATTTCCCTACAAGACGAATGAAAACCCTTGGCCACCCTCCCACTCCTGTACGGCTGAGATAGGGTGAAAAGCAGTCCTGGCCTCACAGGGCGGCTCAGGAAGGCCACGGAGGTCCTGGAAAAGACAGCCCGCAGGTGCAACTGGCCCCTACTCTTCGCCTCACCACCTCCAGACAGCAAAAGAGCCCCGCCGGCCGAACCCAGCTCTCCCGTCCCGGCCCTGCCCCTCAACAGGCGAGCGTGTAGGCGGCCCAGCCCCCGCGCCCGCTTACCGAGGTCCAGGGCCTGGTGGCACCTGAGCAGCGCGGCCTCGGGCTGCTGCTGGCGCTGCAGGCTCCGCACCTGGCCCGCCAGCCTGCGCGCCCGGCACTCGGCCGGGAAGCACTTCTCCAGCAGGCCGCTCAGCACCACGTTGACGCGGCGCGCCGGCGGCCGGCCCGGCCCCGGCTCAGCGCAGCGCCTGCACACCGTGAGCCCGCACGGCAGCGTCACCGGCTTGTGCAGCAGCCGCTGGCAGCGCGGGCAGTCCAGCAGGTCCCGAGGCGCCGCGGGCACCGAGGCCGACGGCCCCCCGCTCGGCGCCTCCCCGGGGGCGCGGCCCGGCTTCCCCACCGGCGGCCGCCGCTCGCGCGGGCCCGGGACGCACGCCAGGCCGCTCGCCAGCTCCCCCAGCTCGTCGGGCCGCAGCGCCCCGAGCCGCGCGGCGCCGCGAAACGCGCCCAGGGCCTCGGGGAGGCGGCCGGCGCGGGCCAGCGCGTCCCCCAGCCGCAGGCACAGGCCGCGGTCGGGCCGCGCCAGGCCGGCCAGCGCGGAGCGGAAGAGCTCGGCCGCCGTCTCGTACTCGCCCGCGCGGAAGGCCTCGTCGCCCTTCTCCACCCGCTGGGCGAGCGGCTCCCCGCAGTCGCAGCCGCGACAGGGGGGCGGCGGCGGGACCGGCTCGGGGCTCATCACCGCGGGGCTGCGGCGACTAGGGCCGGAGGGAGGAACGGAGAAGGGAGGATGCTCGCTGCCCGGGCCCGGCGGCCGCAGCGCGGGCGCCGCCTCCGCCGAGAGCCACGCGCGTCTGTGGGTGGGCGGTGCGCGGCGGGCTGCTCGACCACCGCCGGGGGCGGGCGCAGGGTGGGGCCGCGTCTCCCACGCGGAGTGGGCGGCCGGCGGCGGGGCGGGCACGGTGGGCGCGGCCGAGCCCCGGCCCGCGGGGAACGCCCTCCTCGCTCCCCTGGCTTAGGCAGCCGGGCCGCAGGCGGGAAGGCGGTGACCTCTGCCCGTTCGGCGTCTCCGCAAACCCTCTCCCTCCTCGCCCCGGGCGGCCCCGCGCGCGCGTCTGCGTGCGCGCTCGTCTCCACGCGCCCTCGTCCCGCGCGTTCTCTGCCCGCCCCGCGCAGCTCCTCGGCCGTCCGCTGCCGCCCCCGCGCCTGGAGCAGGTGTCTTCGGCCAGCCGTGCCCCCTTGTCCCCGCACCGAATGCCAGCCTGGCTCCAACGCCTGGCCAAGCCCACCTGCGGTTGTGGTTAAAAAGAGAACCGATAAATAAGTACCAGGGATGTAAGGTGCAGCATGATGACTATAGCTAACACTGCGGTACCATATACGGGAAAGTTGTCAAGAGAGCAAATCCTAAGAGTTCTCATCCAAGGAGAAAATTTGTTTTTTCTTTTTTTCCTTTCTTTCTTGCATCTATATGAAAAGATGGAAGGTAGCTGAACCTATTGTAAACATTTCAACAATATATGTAAATCAAACCATCATGCTGTATGCCTTAAACCTATATAATGATGTATGTCCATTATTTTTTAATATAACTGGAGAAAGAGAAAGAGACAGAGAGAACTGAGGGAACGTTACCCAGCACATCACTGTAACCCTGCTTTGACTTAGGAAATTGTGTTAAATGACCAGGAAGCCTGAAGTGAGCGCTGATCGGATCCCATTATCAGTAAGCTGCTCTTAACGGAACTCTAGATGTTAGAGACGTTTTAGAGCTCTAATTTAGACAGAACTCTAACACAGCATGTGAGGAAATACCAGACTAAGTACTGGAAAGGATCTGAGACATGGAAAATTGTATTGTGTCCTTGATAGGAAAGTAGAGATAGAATTTCTAAAACTGTCTCCTACCGTGCAGTACTACAGAGAGAAGTTGCTGGAAGGAGGGAGTTAAAAACTACACATAACCTGCGCTTCTCTCCCTAGTGCTCCGCCATCTGTTTCATGCTATGTATTTGAATGCAATAAAATGCATTATAGTATTCCAGAATCTGTACTGTTCATTATTTCAAGTCGAAATGTCTTCATTCTAAATTTGTGAAGTTTTTCTACATCTAAAACTGGCTAAAGAAAATATAAAATACTCCCATCAAATCTGGCTTGGAAGAAGGGAAATGCCTCATCAAGTGAGGTGAGAAAATTTTAGATGAGTTCGTAAAACGGAAACGGAGACAACTTTGGCCAGCCTCCTAGTCCCATGATAAAGAAACATGCAGAGGAAATCCCCCTGCCACCCCCTCCATCCGCCACCTCCCACCTTTCCATGAATGATTTTTCTCCTCAGCTTTCTATTTTGACTGATAACGATTGTAGTCAAACTAGGTTTTGATCTGTTCCTCATTACTGAATGGGTCCAAACTCTCTTTTTCATCACTCTTTGGGTTTTCATCTACTCTCTTTATGTAGTAACAATTCACTTGGATTTGAAGGTTGCTTATCCAACAAATTCACCACCAACAACCGGGAAGCTGCTGGGGGTTGGGGGGCAGCTTTTGAATACTTAAAATTGTTGCAACAGACTCTACACTAAGGACTATGAAACCTTATGATCTCAGATCTTATTTGTTCTTTTAGACAAATTTCTAGCAAGAGAACAGAAAGGAGACGCTAATCGGAGGTATGCCTGCTGAGAGCAAGAAGTGTGTGAAGTAAAAATATCAATGTATTGTGAGATGTATAACATGCAGAAATAAAGTGCATAACAGCACAAAGCACAAAGGCCAGTAGAGGAAAAACAGAGGGCTACAAAGTTCTAATACTGCATGTGAGATAGTGTAGTCACTTGAAGGAATATTGTAGTGAGCTAAAGATACATACTCCAAACCCTAAGGCAGCCACCTAGATAACACAATATTTGTAGTTGAACGTCCAACAAAGGAGATAAATGAAATTATTCTACAAAAATAGTCTATTAACCCAAAAGAATGAAGAAAAAGAGGAGAAGGGGGAATAAAAACAGAGGAGATGAATAGAAAACAAATAGCAAGATGGTAGATTGAAACTCAACCATATCAATCAATGTTAATTAAATATTAATGGTCTAACCACTATAATTAAAAGGCAAAATTGTCAAATTGTATATAAAAGGAAGGTCCAAATATACGCTGCTTCCAAAACAAAAATAAGATACATATAAGTAAAAGGTAAAAGTTAAATAAGAAGATACAAATAAGTTAAAGGTAAAAGGATACAAAAAGTTGTTTCATCTTAACCGTTATCAAAATAAGGTGATAGTGACTACACTGATATCTGACCAAGGAGATTTCATAGCCAAGAATATTACTAGGAGAAAAGATGGCCATTTCATAATGATAAAGGGGTCAATTGGTCAAGAGGCCATAACAATCCTAAACAAGCATGTACCTAATAATGGAGCTTCAAAATGTATGGGGAAAAATAACAATAGAACAGTAAAAGGAAATAGGTAAGCTCAAAAACTGATAGAACAGTAAGGGGGAATAGGTAAATTCACAATTACACTTAGAGATTTTAATACCCTTCTCCCAACAATCAATAGAACACATATACTGAAAGTCAATAAGGATATAGAAGACTTGAATAATACTACCAACCAGCTTGAGCTATTTGACACTTGTAGAACATTCCACCCAATACCAGCAGAATATGCATTCTTTTCAAGTGCATGCGGAACAGTTATCAATATTACAATACATATTTGAGCCACAAAACAAGTCTCAATAAATTTAAAAGGATTCAAGAAATCAAGTCATACAAACAATGTTCTCTGACCACAGTGGATTGACAATAGGAATCAATAATAGAAAACTATTTAGAAAATCCTCAGTTATTTAGAAATTAAATAACATATCTCTAATTAGCCCATGGAACGAATAATTGGATTTCTGTATAGTAGCCAAAGTGGAAATTGAAATTTTAGAAACTATACCATTTATAATATCATAAAAATGTGTAAAACATGTACACTAAAAACTATAAAACGCCACTGAGAGAAATCAAAGGAGACCTAAACAAATGAAGAGATATACTGTGTTCAAGGATTGAAAGACTCAATGTTAAGATGCCAATTCTCCCCAAATTGATCTACGGATTCAACTCCATGTCAATCAAAATCCCAGAATGGCTTTTTGTAGAAATTCACAAGCTGATTTAAAAATTCACATGAAAATACACAGGATCTAAAATATCCAAAAACAACTTTGAAAAAAGAACAAAGTCTTTAAGACTCATTATAAAGCTACAGCCTTCAAGACAGTGTGGGTTTTGTGTCAGACAAGTAGATCAATGGAATAGGATAAAGATTCCAAAAATCGACCCACACATATCTATGGGCAGTTGATTTTCTACAAAGGCTATTCAGAGAAAGGATAATATTTACTTTCAGCAAACAATGCTGGAATAATTGGATATCTATATACAAAAGAAAAAGAAGGAGGAGGAGGAAGAGAAAATCTTTGATCTATATCTGGCATCATATTGAAAATTAACTCAAAAAGGACTTATAAGTAAAACCACAGAACTTCTAGGGGGAAAATGCATGGGAGAGAACCTTTATTACATAGGTCTCAAATATAACAACAAAATCATGACCCATAAGAGAAAAAACAAGAAAGAAAAAAGGAGTGCCTTACCTCCAGGAACTGGTCTGACACTCTTGGGGAGACCTAAGTATTATTACAAAGCTGGCCTGATGCTCACAATTAGTTAATGTTGTTAATGTTGTTCTCCTGTTGGAATAAACAATCTCATAGAATACCAACATCAGACAAAGTCATCTTGAGCCCACAATAAAGTGAAACAAAAACAAGGTCACTGTGCAACCCACAAAATATCAACCATCTTCCTCTCTCAGCTAATCCTAAGCCTAAGCCTAAGCCTAACCCTCTCCCAGTAAAACAAAAGACTACTACTTCTTTAACAAGTACAGCTTTATCTTCTGATTTGCCCTCCTTATAAATAAGGTTTACTGGGATATCCAATCATAGAATTGCACCTGCTTTCTGATAGGATCCAATCTAGAGTGAATTCCCACTTCCTTAGATCTTTTCCAAAATTACCCAACTAAAGCCCAAATCCATGTTTGGGCATACAAATACTCAAAAACTGCATTTATGTCTAAATATTTGGAATTCTTTAATTTTGTACCTTAAAAAAAATCAACAGATTTTTGCTTATAAATTATGTTTTGTTATTAAACAACTAGGTAGGACCATTTCAGACAGCTTTTTATTAGAACCTTAATCTGAAAAACAATGTTACAGATGTAGCTAGTTTCCCCCTTCCCATTCCCCCAGTAAATGAAAAGCCAATTAGAGATAACTGGCACTCTATTTTGTCTTTTTTAACATTGATTTTTGAAATACTAGACCTCTTGATTTTCTTTATTAGAATTTTGGTGAGAATACGGCTTACTGATCTGATGAAGCTCCTCTTGAAACAAATTTTAAAGCTCCTTATTACTTTTTTGTACTTCAACATCACTTTAAAAAAAAAAAAAAACCCAATAGTCCCCTATGGGAATGGACTAAATAATACATTCCTAAGAGTAAATAGAATTTTACTGTGTGTAACAGTCAAAACCCCCAGAGGACATGGATGCTTGGAAACACTGAGTCAGGAGGACCCCTCTGTGTGCTCCCTCCCCCCACTGAGCATGCTCAGTAGTCCCCTCGGAAACACAGAGGCTCCTCTGCAAATCTATGCAGCCATAATCCTGGGCATCCTAGACCACCATGCTTTTCTGGTAGTTACCTCCATGCGGTATTTTCTGGAAACGAAGGGCCACAAACTGCTGTCCATTCACCCTCCCTGGACCTGGCTGTACAGTGTGCAACAGTAGAGCAGGGTGTCCCAGCACAGCTGCCCAAAGTGCCAGAGCAGAAAATGCTGGTCCTCCAACGGTTTGTTACCAGCCAATGATGAGGTGAGTCTACAGACTGAAGTAAGTACAATTTGACATGTCTGGGCTTTCCGAGCCGTGGGTCTCTCAGGGAACAGCGTACAGACGGGAGGGGTTGTGGTCAAGGTCACCCAGTGAGCTGCCTGTGGCTCCTGCAGTGTGTGAATAAAAGCACAACGTGTGATATCTGCCACATGTGTCCTAAAAGTGTACAAAACTCTAAGAAAATGTATGTTATTTTATAATTTGCCAGTTTCACAATCATTACAAGAAGTCAATTTTTTAAATCTATGATTGACCATTGTTAGGTAAAAGAGAGAAGTAAAATCTCTATTATTTATTTTAAACCTTGATGTACAGATGGGAAAAAAACTTCACTGGCCTTTTTTTTTTTTCCTAGTAAAGACTCACATTTTCTGAATGCAGCTGCAGAGGTAAACCTAATGATGATGGTCTAAGTGATGTTAAGAAGTGAAGACCAAAATTGTTAGTGTTCCTTGGAAGCGTGATTTCTCCCATGCCGAGTTTGGGTTTGCAGCCATGACGGATGGTAAAAGGCTAAGGCCGCTTTGTTGTTTGTGAAGTGCTGGGTTACGGACCAAGAAAGTCATCAAAACCTAACTGGCATTTATGAGTAAACTAGAGAGAAGTAAGAGTCAAACTAAAATAACTCTTTGAAAGAATGGGTATGGAATTAAAAAGTTAACAGAAGAAATGTTTAATATGTTACATATAACATTAGTGCTTCAAGTGTATCTTATAAAGTAACACTTGGAAATAGTAAAGTATATAAGTGTGTATCAGAGATATTTGTTTAAAACAGAAGAATCTTAGATAAACAACAAAGTCCTACTGTATATTTAATATATGTGAACTATATTTAATATATGTGATAAACCACAATGGAAAAGAATATATATATATAGTATAACTGAATCACTTTGCTGTACAGCAGAAGTTAACACAACATTGTAAATAAACCATACTTCAATTTTTTTAAATGCCAAAAAATAAAATTAAAAAAAATAAAGTAGGTGAATGACATGCAGCTCAAAGTATTCAGGAAGTAGCAAATGTTATGGAAAACTAACTCAGAATAAATAAAACTAGCAAAGCACTGCTCATTGCAACTTGATGAATACACAAATATCAGCAACAAGGCAATTCTTTTAGTATAATTTGAACGTGATGGTCAATGAAGGAGGATGCCTTATTTCAGCATTGTTGCTGACAAACACAGCTAGCTCCAAACAGTGTAACACAGGGAAGGATTTCATAGGAAAGATTCTTGAAAAAGTGTGATCTGAAAGTTAAGGTGCAATGACAGGAAAATACCCTGAAATTGTCACCCAGATTAAGAAGCATGTGCCAGGATATAAAATAACGCACTGCTTCTTTCATCGAGAAACTCTTGCTATGAAAAAAACTAAAGTGTCATTAGTGACGTCACAAAAGTTGTAAAATGCGTAAACGCAAATGTGTTAATTCAAGATTATTCTCTTTATTTTTTTTAAATAAATTTGTTTGGTTTGTTTGGTTGGTTGCACCGGGTCTTAGTTGCGGCAGGTGGGCTCCTTAGTTGTGGCTTGCAAACTCTTCGTTGCGGCATGCTTGTGGGATCTAGTTCCCTGACCAGGGATCGAACCCTGGCCCCCAGCATTGGGAGCGTGGAGTCTTAACCACTGTGCCACCAGGGAAGTCCCTAAGATTATTCTCTTTATTATGTGAAAATACAAATGCTAATCACAAAGAACTATTATTGGCTATGGAGGTATGTCAAGGGGAAAAGTTCTACTGAAGATGTTTGAACTACAGAATGAACGCTTAGAGCTTTTGCAGTATAGTTGTCCCTCTGTATCCCGTATCAGTGGAGGATTGGTTCCAGGACACCCCTCAGATGCCAAAATCTGCAGATGCTCAAGTCACTTATATAAAACGTTATGGTATTTGCATATAACCTATGCACATCTTCCATATATTTTAGATCATCGCTAGATTACTTATAATACCTATTATAATGTAAATACTATGTAAATAGTTGGTAAAAAACGATGTAAATGCTATGTAAATAGTTGCCAGTGTGCGAAGCAAATTCAAGTTTTGCTTTTTGGAACTTTCTAGAATTTCTTTTTTTTCTTTTTTTTTAATTGAAGTATAGTTGATTTACAATGTTGTAGAATTTATTTTTTTTGAATATCTTCCATCCACAGTTGGTTGAGGAATCTGCAGATGCAGAGGGCTAAAACTCTTTAAGAAGCCAGTTGGATTCCAGTTTTTAGATATGTAAATTGTGCTTATTTGTCTGATACTTTTGTATTTTTAATGACCTTAATACTTCCACTCGAGCAATCTTATCAATTTCAGATAAGATTGAGGGCAGAGCGGAGAAAGCCTGGAGGAAGAGTGTCTACAGATTGTTGGGATGTGTTCCATGCCTTAACCACAATTATCAATTATTTAGGAAATGTTCTTGATGTTGCACATCTGTAAAAAGCTACCATTACACATTTTACACATTGGATATAATGCTTTGAATGTAATTTTTCATCAAAAGAACTTATAAGATATTAAAAAAGCGGGAATAATTACTTTCATCAAAAGGTAATTTAAATTCAACTATAGGGGCTTCCCTGGTGGCGCAGTGGTTAAGAATCCATCTTCCAATGAAGGGGACATGGGTTCAGGCCCTGGTCTGGGAAGATCCCACATGCTGTGGAGCAACTAAGCCAGTGCGCCACAACTACTGAGCCTGCGCTCTAGAGCCCGCGAGCCACAGCTACTGAGCCCGAGTGCCACAACTACTGAAGCCCACGCACCCTAGAGCCTGTGCTGTGCAACAAGAAAACCACCACAATGAGAAGCCCGCGCACCGCAACAAAGGGTAGCCCCGGCTCACCGCAACTAGAGAAAGCCGCGCACAGCAACGAAGACCCAACGCAGGCAAAAATAAATAAATAAATAAATTTATAAACAAAAAAATTCAACTATAACTTTACTGGGCAAATTGTTGGAACTGGCTACCAATGAAGGATTGAAGATTAATTTTGAAAATATAGTGCAACACCACTTGCTTCATTCTGGATTCATGGAAAGTTTTTAAAAATGTAATTTTGTTTGTTTGTTTGTTTTTTGCTGCGTTGGGTCTTCGTTGCAGCACGCGGGCTTTCTCTAGTTGCAGTGAGCAGGGCCTACTCTTCGTTGCGGTGCACGGGCTTCTCATTGCGGTGGCTTCTCTTGTTGCAGAGCACAGCCTCTAGGTGCATGGGCTTCAGTAGCTGCACCACATGGGCTCAGTAGTTGTGGCATGCAGGCCCTAGAGCGTGTAGGCTTTAGTAGTTGTGGCACAAGGGCTTAGTTGCTCCGCAGCATGTGGGATCTTCCTGGACCAGGGCTTGAACCCGTGTCCCCTGCATTGGCAGGCAGATTCTTAACCACTGCGCCACCAGGGAAGCCTGCTAAAATGTAAATTTTTAAAGTTAAAAATTTTATCAACATTCCTCTGTGAGATGGTTTCTCTACTGTTAGTGTTATTAAAACAAAATGTAAAACAGAACAGAAAAATTATCTCCTGCAAATAGCATTATTGGCAATCTAATTTAGATTAGATTAATTAACAA
Organism: Balaenoptera musculus; assembly: GCF_009873245.2. Lineage (NCBI taxonomy): Eukaryota > Metazoa > Chordata > Mammalia > Artiodactyla > Balaenopteridae > Balaenoptera > Balaenoptera musculus. Next base: position 6,640,560 of record NC_045797.1, on the reverse strand, counting down.
GCAGGAAGCAAGCTCATCTGTCACCCTAAAAAGTTTATGTATTAATACACATGGTATTTATTCAAAGGGTGAATATAGGCATTTCATAAGGGGAATCATCATTTCAATCATGAGTTTTATCTAGTTAGAATTGTGGAAACACCAAAAGTTACAAGTGTATAGATTAATTACATACACACATGCATACTTTCAATGAATGTGTACAGGTTTATAAATTTTTTCTCTTCCTAATTGAATTATTTGTAGTGAGGTGGGTCATACAGAGTGAAATAAGTCGGAAAGAGAAAAACAAATACCGTATGCTAACACATATATATGGAATCTAAAAAAAAAAGGTTCTGATGAACCTGGGGGCAGGACAGGAATAAAGATGCCGATATAGAGAATGGACTTGAGGACACGGGGAGGGGGAAGGGTAAGCTGGGACGAAGTGAGAGAGTGGCATGGACATATATACACTACCAAATGTAAAATAGATAGCTAGTGGGAAGCAGCCGCATAGCACAGGGAGATCAGCTCGGGGCTTTGTGACCACCTAGAGGGGTGGGATAGGGAGGGTGGGAGGGAGACGCAAGAGGGAGGGGATATGGGGATATAAGTATACATATAGCTAATTCACTTTATTATAAAGCAGAAACTAACAGAACATTGTAAAGCAACTGTACTCCAATAAAGATGTTAAAAAAAAAAAAGGAGCACGCCCCTCCCTGCTAATAATAGTCAGTAGTTCCCCAACCTCCCCCTTTCTTCTCCTATTTTATGGTAAAAATAAAAATGAGGAAACTGAGGCAGAGAGAGTTTTGGCCCAGGAAAGGTCAGTGCTGAGATCTGAATCCAGGCCAACTGGTACTGTTGTTCTCGGCTCTTAACCCCATGCATGCCCTGCTGCCTTCTCTACTCAACTCTAGGACTTGGGCATTGGCAGCCCTCTTTGTAGTGGGGGCCTGTGGTCCTCCAGGTGTTGGAATGTTCCTTGACCCTGATCTCCCTCCATTCAACTTTATGGCCTGAAATGTACCTCCTATGAAATTATTTTTATGGTGCTTTTGTCATCTGCATTATTTGGGTGCTCTACTAAACTACTACCAAACTACTAAAGCAAACAGCGTTTCTTCCCCCAGGCATTTCAAAAGAAAAGAAAAGAAACTGGTATTTTAAGTTTTCCTCAGGAGCTTCGTTCAGCAAGGTCAGTTGAAGACTCTTCCAGTGCCCTGCAGGGGACAGCAGGAGCTGTGGACCACCCATGCAACATGGTGGGCAGTGACTGGCCTGGGAATGAGGAGACGTGGATTCTAGTCTCGATTGTGGCTGTTACTATGTGAACTGGGGCTTTAGTTCCCTCATCTGTAAATGAGGCAATGACCAGTAAAATACCCAATCTCCAAAGCTGTTCTCAGAATCAAACAAGCTAGTGTACGTGGAAGTGCTATATAGAGTATAAAGGGCCAGATAAAAGGATTAGCAATGTTAGACCGACCAAGATCCCATCCCGTTTGAGAGGGACTTAAGGCATCATAGTGGATGCTCCCAATTAGGAGAAGCCACTCAGTTTACACAGTGTGACCATAGGAGGGGTCAGTGGGCCTGATCCCTGCAGAGGGTGAGCACCCCAGGGCCAGATGGCAGGAGCTCTTATTTTGTCACCATGGGTCCCTCAGAAGCCCACCTTCAAGATCATTCTATTGAGTTTCATCATCTCTGCATTGTTTGGGGACCACATGTTGTAGATTATCTCTTGTCGAGGCTGAGAAGGACCTGGTAAGTTCTGTCCTTCCTGGTTAGTGCTCCCTCTGAGAGCTGCCTGGGCTAGCTGGGCTTCAGGTCTCGCCCCGCCCACCCCATCCCTCTGCTGCGGAGAAGTGCCATTCGCTGGGCTGCACACCCAGCCAGCTGGCTTGCTTCTTCCAGACCGTGATGTCGGAAACCCATTCTAATGAACTGCTGCCTAATTATCAACCTAATTAGGGGCACCTGCTGGGGAAACCGGCCCCTCTGATCCAGGTTCCTGCCGGACCTGTCACAGTTAATTTGTCCCTGGATAAGCAAGGGCTGACTCGGGTCTCGTTTTCACATGACGTTTGGTTAGCTGTCCTCCACTTAGTCACTCGGATAATTGGGAGTAGGCTCTGCTGTGTGGCGGGTGGGCAGGACACAGCTCCCAGACCTTGCTGCTCTGACGGCCGGCGGTACTGGCATCACCCAGAGCTGATTAGGAAGGAAAGATCTCAGGCCCCACCCAGAACATGCATTTTAACCAGAGCAGAAGAGTTGCCAGAGGCACCTGAGGGCATTCAGGGACAACATCTCCTCTGGAGTGAAAAGGAGACCGAATGAGCAAGACCGAATTGGAGGAGTGAAGGGAATATAGTTATACCACCTGCAAGGAGGGGAAGGCACTGGATCGCCCTCGAGGCCAGGGGTTCTGACTCGACATGCGCAAGTCCCTCTTAGCGGTGGGGTGGCCCACCTAACCCAAGTAAGCCCTAGAGACGGATTAAATAAGCCTAAATCCTGGTCTCTGGATAATCCTAACTTCAAAACAGCAACACTCATCTGAACACACCTAAAACAAGGTCAAACTGAACAAGAATGAACAGAGTGAACCAAGGATTTATGCAAAAAAGCCAAAAGCCAGAAACAAAACCCTAAACCCAGGCAACATCTCGGGACAAGAGCAAGTTAAAATAAATGATACTTATAAGACTTACATAGTTGTATAAATTACTATGGGGTTAACTCTTTGTCCCAGGGAGGATGGATGAGAAGATGCCATCACAGAGGAATCATGAAAAGAGTCTGAGATAAGGAATTAGAAGGCCTGAGTTTGAACTCTGGTTCCACCTTAAACCTTAACAGTTTCAAACCTTTAACTTTGTTGACAGTATGCAATAAAACGAGGCTCACAGTATGTGTCTCCAGGAGTATTGTGGGAATCAGCAGGATGGTTGGAAAGCACCTGTCTTATCTGGCACCTGAGTCAGTGCAGTGTATCATTCATTCCCTCATTCCTCAACCCCAGATGACATTGGCCTTGGCAGGGCCTGGGGTTGGCTGCACCTTGGATTAAGGGGCTGCACTCCTGGACGTGGGGAGGCTGCAGGGCGAACTTCCCCCTGCGGTGGAATCACACGTTCTCTTTTAGAGAGGAGTCATTTGCAGGTCTTTGGGTGGAGTTCTGGTGTATGGGCCCAAGACGAGGAACCCATTCCGGCCCTTGTACTGGCCAGAAAGATCCACAACAGTGAGAATCATCTCTCCCAGCTGATTTTGAAATCGGTCTTCTCCACGTATTTATATGTTTTCTGCAATTTTGTTTACTATGCAGACCTTGCCTTCTCCTAGCCCAAAGGTGCCTAGGTCACACTCCTCTCAATTATATTTCACAGCTAACCTGATCATATAAAAGGAAGTCTGATGCTGAGAGAAGTTTTGATTACAAAGTAAGACTTTTAGATAGCACGTTTTATAACCCTACAGATTTATAGGTTCCAATAACTACAGATACTACAGATATACAGATACTACTACAGATTTACAGGTTCCATTCATTTATAATGAAATTTATAATTTATAATATAAATTTATAATGAAATGAATATCCAGTCACGTAGCACGTAGTGCAATGGCAGTGAGAGCAAGAAAGGTACGGGCTACAAATGAATGAGGCATTAATAAAGCATTAAAAAGCTCTTCCCACTGAATGGTCAGTACAAGAGGTTCTGAAGCATAAAGATGTGCAATTTCATAAATACTATGGCTAAACAAGTGGGTAGCAAAAGCACTCAGATCCATATAAATCATGCTGCAGATACTGTTAAAAGATTTTATGGGGGCTTCCCTGGTGGCGCAGTGGTTGAGAATCTGCCTGCCAATGCAGGGGACACAGGTTCGAGCCCTGGCCCGGGAAGATCCCACATGCCGCGGGGCAACTAAGCCCGTGCGCCACAACTACTGAACCTGCGCTCTAGAGCCCGCGAGCCACAACTACTGAAGCCCGCGTGCCTAGAGCCCGTGCTTCGCAACAAGAGAAGCCACCGCAATGAGAAGCCCGCGCACCGCAACGAAGAGTAGCCTCCGCTCGCTGCAACTAGAGAAAGCCCGTGCGCAGCAACGAAGACCCAACACAGCCAAAAATAAATGAATTAATTAATTTAAAAAAAAAGATTTTATGAAATGCCTTGGGGGAAAAAACATGCTGATCTACTCACAGATGTTGGTGGGCAAGTTTGTACTCATTTATAGTTTTAAATTAGTCCTTGTCTAAATCTTTTGCCTTATTGTTAAAAAATGGTCGGGGGAGAAACGCTCAGGAAAACAAAAGTAACAGGTATTGGAGAACAAAGTGAAAGATATTACACACAAAAAAGAAGAGAAGGAGGAGAAAGAAAAACTAAAATACAACTTGGGGGAGTTCCCTGGTGGCCTAGTGGTTAGGATTCTGAGCTTTCACAGCCACGGCCAAAAAAATAAAAAATAGAATAAATAAATAAAATACAACTGGAAATTTCCTTCTATTTGACATAACAAGGGAAAAGGATCTAGGGATCATAGTGAACCACAAACAAAACTCAAGGCAGCATTGTGGTGTATGTAGATGGAAGGTAAGTGTATTTGTTGCCATGGCTAAGAGCAGGAACTGAGTGTGTTTTAGGAAGAGCACTGGACTGGGGTCAGAAGCTTCTAGAAGTGACTGCCATGCACATTATGTTCACGAGGATCCTGTGGCTCTGTTCAGGCTGATTGGGAAATAGGGCAGGACTTTCTGTCATAAGCTGCTTGTAGAGATTAGATAAACCAGTCTATTAGTTCATACTGCTGCAGAAAATCTCTCAGACTTTGGATATTTCCCCTAATTTATGTAAGCCTAAGTTTTTCATCTATAAAACAATGAGGATAGACAAAATGCTCTCTGATGGTTGAATTCTCTTCTATGAGTCTCAGAGGGAAGTTGGCCTTGGAAAGGATGGCCACTGTCAGAGCTGGGTTCCATGGATGAGTGAAGTATCCAGAATAAGGGGCAAATCAAGTCTATTTGGAAAGGCCACATTCAAGCTCTAGAAAGCCCGATACAAATACCATGTCTGAAGGACTAGAGCTAGGAGGAAGGTTTGAATCCTCAGCGTCAAGGACTCCAACTCAAGCTTAAGTTCAGGAGGAATATAGTTTGAGGAAAAAATATAAGGGAGTTGGGGTGAACTCATGATGGTGTCATAATTTTCTAACTTTCCATTATATCTTCTCCTAAAAATGGACAGAAAAATCAGGACAGAAAGAAAAATCAGCAGAAGAAAAGACTAAGTGACTCGATATTCCACAAGACCCAAATATGTACAAGAAGACCAAACCATCTGCCAGCAGTAGGACCTTCACAGGTCCCACATGAGATACGCAGCCATGTGGAGGGAAGAGAAGATCCCAACAACGGACCCCCAACTTGTGTGGGAACCTCTGCAAGTGGGTCTGAACACAACAGGCAGAATGGGAGAAGGTCTACAGGTTCCCGTTTGGTGTGAGAGCAGAAAGACCACAGGGTCCCATGGTGGGGCAGTGGGAAGATGAAAGAGTGGCCTACACCTTTACCAAAATCTCCCTTCTACTAGGACAATGGTTCAACTACCAGTAGTAACTTCAGATTGAGCTGGTAGGAACTGGGGCAGCAATACTGAAAAACGGAAGGGTCAGAGGAGCCAGATGTCGTTTTTTATAACTCCCTGGTAACAGCAGAGGAAGAAGCCATGAAGCTAGGAAAGCTACCCTGGTCCATCCGCACCCTGTACACTGAAATCTGTTCCTAAAAATACAGGAAAATGCTCCTTATTGAAACATCAACATGAAAAAGAATTGCGATTCAATTTTATGTAAAGATTTATGAATAAAAATAGAACGTACAATAATATGACAGAACTGAAATAAAAATAGCTTGTGTAATTTAAAATGTGTCTAATTTAAATATGTAACAACAATAACAAAAAGGAGAGATGGTAGTAAAAAAAAAAAAAAAACACTGTTGCATTGTAAAGAAGGAATAAAAGCTGTAATTGAAACTATACTATCTCCTTGCAGTCCCGACAAGATGGTGCAGAATCATCTTTCCCTGGGCCTACCCACTAAGCACAACTATAAATCCTGAAAATAACGCAAGAGGCAACCAAAGGAGATACTCCAAATGTGGTAAGAAGAAGACAAACTGGTCTGGGAACCCAGGACGGGAAGAACAGCACTTGGCGGGGTGTTTTACATCCCAGAAGACAGTGGCCTGGACCTGGTATGTTTTGACCCCTGACCCGGCAACAGAAGGTAGCCCAGGTAGGCTAATTCTTCCCCCACATCTAATGGGAGCCAATCCGACAAGGCCATCAGGTGAGCCCAGCAACACCAGTAAGGGGATGGATTGGGAGCCCAGCAAACAATAAGCAAACAAGGGAAATGCCCTACTTTTCTGCTGGGCTTGAGCCTTCCCTCCCCCAGGAGACAGACAGCAGTATGGAGGGCCTGGGGGACCGCTTCTGCGTCTTAGGTGGCATGCCAGACACTCAGGTCAAGAAAACAGCACCAGAAGCTTCTGAAAATTACACTGTTATTGGAACCACAGCCCACAAATATAGGCCAGATGCAGCATGCTATAAACAGGGTGGCTTCCCACTAAAAAAAAGATTCAGTAGGAGCCAGGATCTCCTAAAATAACAGACAAAATGCTGAGGATACAATTTTTAAAAAATCACCTGTTATAGAAAGAACAAAGAAAATCTCAGCTTGAATCTCAATCCACTGACACCAACACCGAGATGATTTAGAGGGTGGAATTATCTGGCACAGATTTTAAAGCAGCCTTAACACAGGGTCTTCAACATCAATTACAAACTCTCTTTAAAGAATGAAAAAATAGAAAATCTCAGCCATGAAATAGAAGTTATTGAAAAGAACCAAATGGATATTATAGAACTGAAAAATGAAACAGAAATTTTTAAAACTTCCTGGGTGGGCTCAATAGTGCAAATGACAGAGGATAAAATTAGTGAATTTGAAGGCAGATCAATAAAATTCTCCCAATCTGAGCAACAGAGAGAAGAGACTTAAAAGGAAAAAGGATGGACAGTGTCATTCTCAAAAGAATGGACAGCATTGTAATAAATAACAAAAGATCTAACATTTGTATCACTGGAGTCCCAAAAAGAGATAAGAAAGAAAGAGTGGGACTGAAAGAATACTCAAAGAAATAATGGCTGAAAACTTGCCAGTTTCGTGAAAGATACAATCCTATAGATTTAAGACACAGAATGAACCCCAAACAAAATGAACCCAAAGAATATGGCATCAAGAGACATTGTATTAGTTTTTACAGCTGTCATAGCAAATCACCACAAACTTAATACAAATTTATTACCTTACAGTTCTATAAATCAGAAGACCAGTACAATCAGCAGGGCTGCATTCCTTTCTGGAGATTCTGGGGGACGGTGTGGTTCTCTGCCTTTTCCAGATTCTAGAGGTTGCTCGTTTCTTGGCTCATGGGCCCTTCTTCCATCTCCAAAGCCAGCAATGTCACATTTCTCTGACCCTTCTTCAGGTGTCACATCTCTCTCTCTGAGCATAGCTGGGAAAATCTGGTTGCACTCATCCATGTAAACCAAGATAATCTTCCCATATCAGCGACCTTAACCTAATGACATCTGTAAAGTCCCTTCTGCCGTGTAAGGTAGTATATTCACAGGTACTGGAGTTTAGAGCCCGGACGTCTTTGGGGGTCATAATTTCTGCTGGCCACATATATCATAATTAAACTTCTGAAAACTAAAATCAAAGAAAAATAATCATGAAAGCAGCCAGAGATAAATAAAACATCACCTATAGGTGAACACCAATTAAAACAGCAGTGGATCTCATCTAATACCATGGAGACTATTTTCAAGCACTGAAAGAAAAAAAAAGTCAACTGCAAACTCAGCATTTAATGAGACAATCCTTGAGGAATAAAGGGGAAAAAATATATCTACCATGTGAACATTAATTTAAAAAGTAAAAATTTAATGTTTAAAATTATTTTAAAATGTGTTTTTTTTTTTTTTTTTTTTAATTAATTAATTTATTTATTTTTGGCTGTGTTGGGTCTTCGTTTCTGTGCCAGGGCTTTCTCTAGATGCGGCGAGCGGGGGCCACTCTTCATCGCGGTGCGCGGGCCTCTCACCATCGCAGCCTCTCCCGTTGCGGAGCACAGGCTCCAGACGCGCAGGCTCAGCAATTGTGGTTCACGGGCCCAGTTGTTCTGCGGCATGTGGGATCTTCCCAGACCAGGGCCCGAACCCGTGTCCCCTGCATTGGCAGGCGGATTCTCAACCACTGCACCACCAGGGAAGCCCTAAAATGTGTTTTAATGATACCTCCCATTTCATTACTGTCACTAAATTTAAATTATTAAAATTTATTTATTTTAATTTAAATATTTAGTTTTTTAGAAAGCAGACTTTATTAATAAGTGATAAAGTAGACTTAATGCATAGAAAATTACTAGGTACCAAGACAAGCATTATATAATGATAAAAAGATCAATTCACCAAAAAGACATAATAATCCTAAAAGTGTGTCAACCAAGCAACAGAGCCTTGAAATGTTATACATGAAGCAGCAATGTATTGAGCTAAAAGGAGAAACTGACAAATCCACAGGTTGGGGACTTCAACCTTTCCCTCCATCTACTAGACTTAAAATTACCAAGGATACAGATGATCTGAACAACACAATCAACCAACAAATATAATTGATATATATAGAACACTCCAGCAAGTAACAGCAGAATGCACATTTTTTTCAAGCAACCATGAATATTCACAAAGATAGACCATAACCTGAGTCATAAAACAAACTTTGACAAATTTAAAATAAATTGAATTATACAGAATATATTCTCTGACCATAATGGAATCAACCACGAATCAGTAACAGAAAGACAACTGAAAATTTTCTAAACATGTGGAAATTAAACAATACACTTCTAAACAATTGATAGGTCAAAGAAGCAGTCTCAAAGAAAATTTAAAATACATGTATAGAACTGAAAATATAAAATACATACCTAGAAGTGAATATAAATTAAAATACATATAAAAATATGTGGGGGGCAATGAAAGCAGTGCCAAGAGGAACTTTCATAGCACTAAAATGTTTACATTAGGAAAAAGGAAAGTTCTCGAATCAATTATCTAAGTTCTTATCTCAAGAAGCTAGAAAAAAAAAAACAAAATAACTCCAAGGAAAGCAGAAAGAAGGTAAAAATAAAGATCAGAGCAGAAGACAATGAAATTGAAAATAAGACAACAATAGAGAAAAATCAATGAAACCAAAAGCTGTTTCTTTGAAAAAAAATTATTAACATTGATAAAGCTCTAGTGAGACTGACAATAATAAAAAGAGAGAAGAGGGACTTCCCTGGTGGCGCAGTGGTTAAGATTCTGCCTGCCAATGCAGGGGACACGGGTTCAATCCACATGTGGATCCAGGAAGATCCCACATGCCGCAGAGCAACTAAGTCCATGCACAACTACTGAGCCTGCGCTCGAGAGCCCATGAGCCACAACTACTGAGCCCATGTGCCACAACTACTAAAGCTTGTGTGTTCTAAGGGCCCGCATGCTGCAACCACTGAGCCTGTGTGCTGCAACTACTAAAGCCCGCGCTCCACAACAAGCACTCCAGAGTGGTTATTTTTTGATAGGAATGATGATGAGAATAATGATAACGCTGTATTCAAAGCATCCTTCTGTTTCTGACAGGGGCACTGAGTAATGGTATTTTGGAGGGTCTCACTGTATTTATTTATCAACCTCAAAGTGAAAAATAAAACCAAAATATTCTACTTCCATTATTAAATTCTAGAGCTTTATTATTTTCTAAAGCATCTAAGGTCTTTTTGCTCTTAAGTACATTTTTAGCCTGTATCACCTCCTGGACACTAAGATTTGAGGACACATCAGTAGGTTTTGTAGCATAACATCCCATCTTGGTAGCTTGTATTGGGTGGGCCAAAAGGTTCGTTCGTTTTTTTCCGTAAGATGGCTCTAGACGCACTTAGCTGTCTTTCACCTCATTCAAAACAATTTTGTTAGATTGAATGTGCCAGCTGTCATATCAGCGTGCATTTAAAAAAATACATCAAAATTGGTGAATTTTTGTGTAGCCATTTTAATATTGAAGATGGAAGGAAAAAAAGGAACATTCTCGGCATATTATGCTTTATTATTTCAAGAAAGGTAAAAACGCAACTGAAATGCACAAAAAGACTTGTGCAGTGTATGGAGAAGGTGCTGTGACTGATCGAACGTGTCAAAAGTGGTTTGCAAAATTCGTGCTGGAGATTTCTCGCTGGACGATGCTCCATGGTCGGGTAGAACAGTTGAACTTGATAGCGATCAAATCGAAACAATAATTGAAAACAATCAACGTTATACCACGCGGGAGATAGCCGACATACTCAAAATGTCCAAATCAAGCACTGAAAATCATTTGCACCGGCTTGTTGTGTGAATCGCTTTGATGTTTGGGTTCCACATAAGTGAAAAAAACCTTCTTGACCGTATTTCTGCAGCAATTCTCTACTGAAACGTAATGAAAACGTTCAGTTTTTAAAACAAATTGTGACGGGTGATGAAAAGTGGATACTGTACAACAGTGTGGAACGGAAGAGATGGTGGGGCAAGCGAAATGAACCACCACCAACCACACCAAGGGCTGGTCTTCATCCAAAGAAGGTGATGTTATGTATATGGTGGGATTGGAAGGGAGTCCTCTATTACGAGCTCCTTCAGGAAAACCAAACGATTAATTCCAACAAGTACTGCTCCCAATCAGACCAATTGAAAGCGGCACTCGATGAAAAGGGTCCAGAATTAGTCAACAGGAAACGCATAATCTTCCATCAGGATAATGCAAGACCGCATGTTTCTTTGATGACCAGGCAAAAACTGTTACAGCTTGGCTGGGAAGTTCTGATTCATCTGCCATATTCACCAGACATTGCCCCTTTGGATTTCCATTTAATTTGGTCTTTACAAAATTCTCTTAATGGAAAAAATTTCAACTTCCTGGAAGACTGTAAAAGGCACCTGGAACAGTTCCTTGCTCAAAAAGATGAAAAGTTTTGGGAAGATGGAATTATGAAGTTGCCTGAAAAATGGCAGAAGGTAGTGGAACAAAAGGGTGAATATGTTGTTCAATAAAGTTCTTGGTGAAAATGAAAAATGTGTCTTTTATTTTTACTTAAAAAACCGAAGGCACTTTTTGGCCCACCCAATATTATTATTCCCACAGAAAAAAAACTAGGGAACACACAAGGATGAGGTAATTAGTCATACGCCAAGACAGGGAAGGAACCAAAATGAAATGTTTTGGATTTGGAAACCCCATACTAACTGATAAACTCTGATGCCAGCCCTTGATGGGCACTGAGTATGCTTGTTCCTTATTTTCACAATTATACTCACACTACACTTATATTGAGGAAACATGGTAATGCTCAAATGAGCAGGACTCTCTAAGCATTAAAGGTAAATGATGGACGAGGAATTCCTATAGGACGGTGAAGTGAAACTGTAGGAGACATCACTGATCCCTGTGCCTATATACTGGCCTTTGTCAGACAGTTTTTAAAAATCAGGCACAGACTCTTCAGGATTCATGGGGATAAAGATAAACTGTGGGAAACATTACAGCCGTCTGTGACATAGATGCACAGTGGGCAGGCGATGGTGTGCATTTCTGCAGAAAATGACCATCAGTTAGTCTACCAGCTTGGAACTTGTTGCCAAAAGCTGAAACAAGCCATCATTAGTGTTAATGGAGTTGCTGGCTGACAGGTAATGAGGCTATTGATCAGACAAAAGCTCTGTGGCCCTTTTTCGCCTTGGAACTCCCTGAACTGAGCATGTGTAGCGTTACAATGGAAATTTCCCTCAACAAACCCTTTCCACCATGTCCCGGTAAATCTTCACAAAGTAGTCCTCAAATATATAACTTAGTTTCATGTATCATCTAGCTGTTGATTTCCACTGTCCAGAATCATCTGGTGAAAAGACAAGCGAGTAGGCTAAAAAGAAACTGGACATGAAACAACCCCACCCATTCTGCATTATCTGCATTCATAGCTCTTTTGGGGCCTACTACCCATTTCTTAGGCTCTGCCACTATACACCTTCCTGCCCTTCACTTGTGGCTGTAAAGGACTGTACCCACTAAGGCCTCCCCAGGTGACTGCGTTCACATGAGGATTCCCACCTACATTTTAAATGACATTTTCCATCAATACGGGGAAGGCAGAATCAACAGGATGTTGTGGCTTCCCTGCATAGGACAATTATGTCAGGTGATAAGGGTTGAAGGCTGTCACTGAAGCGTCTACATGATAACGGGGGGAGCAAAAAATATCAATGTATAGAGCACAAAGCTCTCAAGGAAGGAGAATGCCAGTGAGTCACATAGAAATAAAGCATACATTTTGTATCTGTTTGCCAAGAATAGAAGCTGTAGGCTTATTGAAATCAACCTAAGTTACACATAGATAAATGGACTGTGTATTGTTACAAAGAAACAACAAAATGGAATCACTTGTGCTAAGCCCCACATCAGCAAACCAAACTTAATACCTAACCTAATTGCAGTTACAACCTCCCCCAGGAATATAGTCTTAACCCAGTGGTCCCCAACCTTTTTGGCACCAGGGACCAGTTTCACGGAAGACAATTTTTCCATGGAAAGTATGGGGGAGGGGGGGAATGGTTTCGGGATGATTCAAGTGCATTACATTTATTGTGCACTTTATTTCTATTATTATTACATTGTAGTATATAATGAAATAATTATACAACTCACCATAATGCTGACAGGAGGCGGAGCTCAGGTGGTAACGTGGGCGATGGGGAGCGGCTGTAAATACAGATCAAGCTTCGCTCATTTGCCCGCAGCTCACCTCCTGCTGTGCGGCCCGGTTCCTAACAGGCCATGGACTGGTACCGTTCCGTGGCCCGGGGTTTGGGGACCCCTGTCTTAACCGGTCAGTTTGGAAATTTCTGGTCAGCACCAGTGAGGGAATCTACCACACAGCTCCCTTCTGTCCCCCATAGGTAGCTTACCTAAGCCTGAAGCAATCCACTCTTTTCCTCCTTTTGCTTATAAAAGCCTTCAATTTTGGACAGCTCCTCAGAGCTCCTCTCTGCTTGCCAGATGGGATGCTGCCCAGTTCATGAATCGTTTAATAAAGCCAATTAGACCTTTAAATTGTACTCGGCTAAATTTTTGTTTTTTAACGGTGTGTGTGTACAGGTAGACACACATGCACGTACACAGAAACCTGTCGCACCCAAAGCTTTTTCTGCATATCTTGATGTTACTATATTTTCTGAATGTTAAGCGGGAAAACCTTTCTGTAGAATAATTAACTTACCTGCAAGTTTGAGCAGTTGTGGAATAGAGAACGTGCTAATGAACGCTGTTCACCTGGGTTTCGTTGATGTTGGACGGGAATAGAGAAGATTTCTTTCTCTGAAACTCCCACCAAAGTCCCAGGGAGTGTTTTCAGGCTGACAGTTGCTGGTGAGGACAGCCCTTGGCAAACACAACAGCCGCCCTGGGCCCACAGCAGGTCCCCATTCCCCTCAGAACAAGGCATACAGAGTTGGCTGGATTCGCTCCAACTATCACTGAGGCAAGTTCCAGCAAGAGTAAAATTGGGTGACATCATACAAAGACCTAAGCAAGGGGTTCCAGTCTTTTACTAAGAATTATCTCCTGGAAGGGAAGCTGTCCATTTGTTTTTAGAGCTTATGATTTAATAAAATAGACAAAATTTCCATCCCCCTGGCTCAGAGATTTTTGGCAATCTCTCTGTAGACTTAGTTTGATTTCCTATCCTCTACCTGCTCTTCAGCAGAGAAAATCTGACCATGTACATCCTGGGCCTAATTTCAGAACAGTACTGTTTTGTAACCGTCTTCATTGTAGCTTCTAAGACCACCTTAGTGAGCTTCCCTGTGTACACAAAGGGAACCTGGGTTTGGCGGGCGCTAGAATAGGAGACAGCGCCCCCTGGAGGAAATTGGTGAACAAAGCTGGCAGAGAAACTGCTACAACCGGACGGCTTATGAGTCAGCAGTGGCCCAAGGACCCCTTTAACTTGTGCACCTTTGACGTTCCCAACTGTAAATTGGGTATTCTCACTTCTGCCATTCTGTCCATCTTCTTACGCTTGGAAGTTCAGGTCAGAGGTCCTCCACACTTCCCTCCTCAGAAAGCACTTTCAATTTATCCAAAATTTTATGTGTTTTCATATTTGGCTATTTTTACGATCAGTGAGAGACACCATCAACGGGAATGCCAAAATTGTGAAACATCAGAAAGTAAATTAAAATGAATCATGAGGTCTCATGCAGATATGCTGGGGGAGAAGGGAACAGGTTGCCAGTTCTTTCCAGAAAAAAAACCCTGATGTCCTGGGGTTTCCCAGCCCTCCTGGTCTGGGCAGGGTAACCACACCTTTTTATGGGGTGGTCCCTGGCTCAGAAGACTACAGCTTTTGGTCATAATTACCTAATATCTAACCAACTGAAGACTAGAGAATATATGGCTGCTATTTTTACTACCATCCTTCTAGTTTCCAAATAATTTTGCAGTGTAGTCTGCTTATGGCCAACTCTTTACTTATATTCTCTATGTAACATGGAGGTTGGTTCTAGTTTTTTTGCCTTTTAGAAACTTCCCTGAAGTCATAACATTGGTTTTTTTCTTTTCATTAAAAAATATCTGTGGCCCAGAAATTCTATGCTGAGGTATCTACCTAAGAGAACCAAAGGGTTCAAATCTATTTCTTGTATCAGGGGTGTAGGAGGAAGGTAAAAGGAATACTCTTCCTCAGCACCTGGATTTTCAGGGTTTTCTGTGAAGGCCTTGAGCAATGGTTTTTTTGTTTTTTGTTTTTTGAAAGACTTTCTTTCTTTATGGCTGTGTTGGGTCTTCGTTTCTGTGCGAGGGCTTCCTCCAGTTGCGGCGAGCGGGGGCCACTCTTCATCGCGGTGCGCGGGCCTCTCACTATCGCGGCCTCTCGTTGCGGAGCACAGGCTCCAGACGCGCAGGCTCAGTAATTGTGGCTCATGGGCCCAGTTGCTCCGCGGCATGTGGGATCTTCCCAGACCAGGGCTTGAACCCGTGTCCCCTGCATTGGCAAGCAGACTCTCAACCACTGCGCCACCAGCGAAGCCCTGAGCAATGGTTTTTGAGGGGTATACTCACCAGCCACAAAGCACTACTTTAATCTGAGGCAGCTGGAGCTCATTACCAGGAACAAGGGTGGGAACAGGAGGCCCTACTTCCTTTCTTCTTCCTGCTTGTGCCCGGCTCCTCCTGTTCAGCTCAGAGGTATATCTATCTCTCCCCCTTAAACCTCTGGACCTGCAGGAGCTCATCTGGACCTCCGGACCTTAAGGTGGAGCAGCCGATCTGCCTGGCTCAAGATGAGATTCTCGTATTCTTATTTCCAAAGCAGTGTCACCTGATACTAATTGAACTGTCAAACGTTCACAGATCAGTTCTGCTATCATGTACAGGAGGCTCTAAAGTATATCTTACACTCAAGTTATTTTAAGAGATGAAAGAAAGGGCAAATTGTTATTGTTCTTTTCCTAAGGAGAAGGTAACAAATAGCCAAGAAGAACATGCATTGAGAAATTGGCAGCTTTCTTGTGTGTGGACACGTTCCTTTTTTAGCATCCCTGTCCTCACGTTATGGGATGGGGAGGGTGGGAAGGAGAAAAGGTGCTCATGAGTCTTTGGGATGAGGTGGCGTAGAAGCAGCTTAGTTCATGACTGACTCCCAGTGAATGCTGGCAGATGGGGAGGAGGGAGGTCCAACGCTGCTGCAGCAGTGCCAGGCGAGCAATAGATGGGTAGCCAAGGGGATCAGCGAGCGTTCCTGTAGAAAAACGCCATGCTCAGAATGACTGTGCTAAGTCAAGGCAGCATTAAGTATTTGTTCAGGCTCAGGAGCTACGGGAATAAATGGAAACAGTCCCTGCCCTTGAGGGTCACTCGGTCTTGGGTGGGAGGAGGGGAGTGAGTAGTAGGGGGTGAAGGAGAGCAGGAGATATGAGGAGATAGATCCATTTAAAACATTCTTTCCTATAATTGGTAACTGACCTGAGGCTTTCTTGCAGGGGGAGCAGGAGTTAGGTTTATTTAATCCACTATTCTGTTGGCAATCACAGCAAGCCCTCAAGGACTTTTCAGGAGAATGAGGGCCTAGTTTATCCCCCTTGACGTAAACGTTGGAGGTGTGGGGAGGCTCCGCTTTTCCTAGAAACTGTACTTGCCTCTGTAATTCATTGATGGCATGTGCTGTGGGAAGAGGACAAGTGGATTGAAGTTAAAGAATGAGAGTCTGCTTGGTTCAGATACTCGCTAGTTGTATAATCTTTATACTCAAAGTGGGTTTATTGTACACAACATGTAGCTGGGTCTTTGTTTTTGTATCCACTCTGGCAATCCCTGTCTTTTAATTAGTGTATTTTGACCATTCACATTTATAGTTATTACTTACACAGTTGGATAAATATCATGTTTGTAACTTTTCTATTCATTGTGCTTTTCTTTCTTTTTTTCCTCTGGTTTTGAACATTTTTATGTGATTCCGATTTATCTCTTCTCTTAGAATATCAATTACATTTTCTTTTTATATTGTTTAGCAGTTGCCCTCAAGTTTACAATATACATGTAAAACTAATCTGAGTCCACCTTCAAATAACACTATACTGCTTCATATGTAGTGCCCAGTCTACTGGTAAGCCATCAGAGGCATTACACTGTTACACTTCTGTGGATTTCTAGCATTTCCTTTTGATTTTTCTTAGAGTTTCCATCTCTCTGCTTACACTACCTATCTGTTCTTTCATGATGTCTACTTTTTCCATTAGAGCCCTCCACATATTAATTGGTTATTTTAAATTCCCTGCCTGAGAATTCCAACATTTGTGTCATATCTGAGTCTGGTTCTAATGCTCTTCATATTGTTGTTTTCTTTTTTTTTTTTTGTCTTTTAGCATGCCTTGCAATTTTTTGGTTAAAATCCAGACATAATGTATATCAGGTAATAGGAACTGAGGTAGAAGGCCTTTCATGTTAGGATGTATGTTAACCTGTGAGCGCCTGGGCTGTGGGTAATGTTTGCTGCAGCCATAGGTGCTGGAGGCTCCAGCTTCCTCCAGGGTCCTTGCTGCTACCTCCTCTATTGTCCCTGGGCTTCCCTAGGAACTACTCCTTAAACAGAGTTGGTGCCTTGCAGCTCTCCCAGCTGTAACTCACGGTCATTGTATTTGATTTCTGGTGCTGTGGAGGCAAGGCATGGGGAGGGGGTGGCATTCTACAATTGTAGCCTTAAATCTCAGTCTTTTAGTGGGCCTGTGTCTCCAGGCTGTCACCTTTACAGGTGTTTCTTAGCTATTTTTTTTTACCCCTGAGGTGAGACAGGAAGGCTTGAGGGGGCTGGAATTGGGTAAGTGCCCATCTCTCATGTGGGATAAGGCTCTGGTGAAGTCTTTCACTCTAGCAAGTAGCCCTTTGTTATGGAGGGTGTTCTGGGCATAGTTCAAAATGGTTACCTTTCTCCTCTATCTGCAGAGCCAGGAGGAGATTTTTCTTGACTCTTCATCATAAGAATGCCTGGTAGCTCACACTCAACCTCCAGCAATTTGTCAAGATTACCACGTAAGTGATCCTACAGTCCACAGCTCTGGTGGTTTCTGCTACAGGTAAGCTGATCTCAGCTGAGAATCTCCATATTCACCCATCTCATGATTCTCTGACGAGTATTAAGGAAAGGTGTTGATTTTCAGTTTTCTCAGCATTTTTCTTGTTGTAACAATAGGAACGACAACTTCCAAGCCCTTTTTACACACTGGGCCTGAAACCAGAAGTCTAGCTGTACAACCTTGAGCAAGTTAACTCCTCTGAAGCCATTTCTCCCTTTATGATATAGTGATAATAAATCTTTTAGGCCTACTTCATGTCATTATTTACATTGAAATGCTTTGTAAATGGTAAAGCACTATACTTCCATAAGGATTATTATGGATTTGTCAACATTCACCACGAATTTGGGAGTTGTCACCAGGAAATGTCTGTCAAGCCAGGAATTACATTTCCCAGCTCCCATGAAATTGCTCTGTGCCAGAAGGATGCAGTGAAAGAAATGTGTCCCAATTCCACAACTGGCTCATAATAATGCCCCCAGTGGTCCTCCCTCCTTCTGGAAGCAGAGGACCATATGACCTTTGGGTATAATGGAGCCACAAGATGGAAAATTCCCTGCCTACGAGGAACAGACCACTGGATTGTTACGTGTGCAAGACATAATCACTTTATTGTCTTTAATCACTGAAACCTTGGTTTTTGTTTGTTAGGGGAGCTGATGTTACCCTATCTAACAAAGAAATCATTATCCTGATATTGGAGCTGCAGTTACAGAAACCTAAAATTCGTGGTTTTCAAATTTCATATTCACTGGTTAGGAGCTGGGTGGCTAAAAAATAGATATTGTGGGCTGGAAAGATTGAGACTCATGTGATGCTGCAGTGCAGTATTGAGTGAAACTTACCTGTGATAATATGAGTGATAAAGAGAAAACAGAGACTGTGGGGAAAGTGGAGGGAAAGAGGCAAAGTGCAAGCATGTATTGACTGTTCCTCTCTACTTTCTGAGGGAGGGAGGGACAAACAGAAAGAGAGAGAGAGAGAGAGAGAGAGACAGCTGGAGAGAGAGGATTGGCTAGCTGAAATTGGCAAGCACAAAGGAAAAGTCCAGAATTTTGGGTCCTTACAGTGTTACAACAATTGAGAGTTTACAGATTACAGACAATAGGAAATAAGACTGAAAAAGGCCCGTTAAAGACTTACCAGGTCAACTCAGTTTTGAGGACAATACAGATGATGGATGTGATGTTGCTGTCCAAGGCTTGTTTTAGACAGCTTCAAGATAACTGCTAATAAACTGACAGGGAGATTGGCTTGAGGGCAAGGAAACAACCATGTAATTCCCCCGTCCTTCCTGAGTACCTGCCACCCCCAGGCCTGGGCGGCCCGGTTCAGCACTTGCCAGCCTCTCCTCCGCCGCAAGCTCGCAGTTCTGCTCAGCTCTGAACCCCAGAACCCTGACGGATGCAGCGCTTGGCATGTCCAAGGGGCTTGGAAGAGGTACTGTGAAATAACACATTTTATGGCAAGACAAGAAAAACTTAAACGTGAAAAATCTTCTCTGCCCTTTGGCCTCTTCCCTACCCTCTACTGTGCATTGTGTCTCTGCATTAGGCATTGACCAAACCTCCCCACCGGCAGAAATACCTGCTCAGCCATAAAGAGCAACGTTCTCCTAGCACCAACAAGACAGCTCCTTAAATGATAACGTTCTTTCTTAATCTTGCAAAGGGTCACAAGGACCCACCACTTTGTACCTGAAGACCTGGATTGTGTAAACTGTCAACAGTACATCATTTAATGTATAGCCCTCTGTCTCCAAAAACTTATGTTAACTGTGCTTTGACTTCTAATGGGCAGAATAGCTCTCGGAGTTTTCTGAGAGGCTCTTCCCGGGTTATAATCCTCCATTTGTCTCAAATAAAATTTTCCATTTCTTTCTTAGATCGACTGATTTAATCTTTCATCAGCAGTACCTAGAACAATTTAAATTTCATCAAAGAGGTGGCAAGGCTCTTTGTCCAAAGTTTGGCTGCATCTTGATCGTTTTCCCCTTCTCGTCCCGCTTTCTGCTGTTACCTGCTTCCGGAGGTTCCAGTTAAATGGGCTAAGCTGGGGTTGAGTGGGGAAGTGGGGGTGGGGTGTGGTGAGGGGTAGAGTGTGAGCGGACGGGAAACCAACATCCCCCAGTAACCCTCTGGGACCCTGTCCCCGGTCGGCGGTTCTTTTTCCCGGGACCCCTCCCCGCCCTCCCCCCCACCCCCCAAACAGCCACCTGGGCCCCTGGCATGTGGGGATCTGCCATCTCTGTGTGCACTCAGCACTAGGGAAACCAAATCTCGCCTCGGCTCTGGGCATTTCACTGTTAACGGTTTCCAATGTAAGACCCACGAAACTTAAAATGTGTGAGAAGAAAAGAAATCCAGTAAGAGAAAAGCGACCTAAGACACAAGCCTATTAAGTCAACCTAATATTATTAAACTTCCAAATCCAGGAACTGCCCTCCCTGCCTTAAGACCGCTTCTTGGAGGCAGAGTTGCTTCTTCTGTTTCTTTTTGAACCAGGCTGACGCTACTTCTGAGTGCTCACCTGCCCATTTCCTGTGGGGTCGCCCTTTCTAGCTGCTGTCTCCTCCTCCCCCTGCCCCGCCAGGTGTCTCCCCTGGGAATGAGCTCCGCTCCACCCCGGAGACACTCCTGCATCAGGTGCGGAATGATTTCAACAAGACTCTGCTGAAACGTGACGGAAGAACGACTGATCCTGCAGCCTCTGCGTGTCAGCAGAGCGTGACAGGCCACCACGCAGCCTGCCCCTCCGTCGGCGTGGCGGGCGGGCACGTGGGCCCCGCTCCTCCACCGCCGGCTCACCCGCAGCCATCACGCAGGCCCGCGTGCCCCTCACCGTCGCCAGGCCTCGGGGACGTCGCGTCCACGCAGCACCTGCCCTGGAACCGCGGCCCACGTCAGGTTGGCACGTGTTGTTTTTTTTTTTTTTTAATTTCATGTTACTTTCACATTTACAAACTCAGGAAGCCACACTGAGAAAGGGACGGCGGAGGCTGCCCGGAGGAAAAGCCAGGCTCCTGGGCGCTGTGCAGCCTGAGCACTTGGGACTTTTCACGGGGAAACTCTCCCGTATCTCGAGGGGCCTCGCTGTCGGACGGCATCTGAAATGGTAGCCGTGGGCTGCTCCTCAGCGCCTGGAAGGTGCGTTACTGGGGCTGCCTCGGCCCAGGATTTTATTGCTGGTGAACTTGATTATCCAACTTACAGTCCAGGATGACGGCATCATCAGAAATGGGTCCAGTGGTGCGCATTTTGCTGAGACGCAAGGAGACTGAAATGTGTAAGCTGCACTGATTGGGCAATACTGGCATGTTGCCTGTGCTTGCCTTTGGCCCCCAGGAGGGCCTGGCCTTGGGGGAGACAGGTGGAGACCCCCCCCATGCCCACGGGCACCCCCACCCCCGTGCCCATCCACACGGGACCATCAGAGACAAGAGGCAGACAGTCATCAGGGCCGACGTGCCCAAGTCCAGGGCAGCCTGAGCTCCAGCACCCGGCCAGCTCTGCCTCTTCCCAGGCTCCCTTTAAGGTCCCCAGAGATGTTCCCTTCCTCAGGTGGGAAAAATGTACACTCCCCTCACTTTCCAAAATTGGATCTCTTGGGCTGAGTGAGATAATCACTTGGCAGGCAGAGGTCTGGAAGTCTGGCCCAGCAGCATACAGGCATGTATTCTGAAGAGATGGACTACTTGAGAGTGCACTCGAGTCACCCCTGAACTTCTCAGAACAAAACAGTCATGGAAAGAAGGGTCTGCCTCTGTGATTATAGTGGCGCCAAGGTGAAACCCAGAGGTGTAATTACTCAGATTTGACCCTATCTCGGCCCCTGGGATGTGTGCAGACCACTGGCTCTTCCATCTCTCCTGAAAGCGCTGGGTGCCATGTCTACAATCCCCTGGGGACAGGCAGGACCGCCCCACCGTCTGGGGGAGCTGCAGGCGTCTGACAACCGAGGGAGGTGACTCGAGGCTGTATGATTTGTCCTCCCGTCTGTGCGACTGCAAATGTTTAGTCTCTTTCCCCTCTGAGGAGAGCAAAGGCCTGATGGCACTGGGGCTGGGGGGGGGGAGGGGGGCAGGGCCCGCCGGGCACCTTCTGTCCAAACTAGGTCATAACGGTCAGAGTCCAGCTTCACTGGCCAAGGCACACCCAGGTCCACGGGAACTGAGGAGTGTTCAGGGGGAGCGTGACAGAGCAAAGTGTCATTTCTGTGCCCAGATCTCCACCTGGTTAGCCTCTGGTCTAACAAAGATACTTGAACTCACAGTCCTACACATTAGTTTAGCAAAAAATCTGGCTTCTGATACCCAAAGAGTTTAAAGTCCCCTTCAAACCGTGCATAGAGGCGCCGGATGTCTCGTTTGCTGATGCCCAGAAAGTAGTGCTCGACTTTGGTTCTGTTATACGCGGTGATGCCCGGGGGGATGGTGGGGTAAGACACCAGGTGGTCTATGCCAGCCTCTTTCAAGATGTACGGGGCGTCGTCCTCCAGGGTCTCGTGGTGACCGATGACGCTGTACTTGATCTCGCAGGGTGCGCACAGTTCCACGTATGTCACCCAGTGGATGATGTGGTCCCCAAACTGAAGGTCCAGCCACCTATGGTTCGGATCACCCAGGTAGCGCACGAAGTCCTCAAACTGGATGCCCCTGGTCTCCGTTCGGTTCCTCCTGTACTTCCTGATGATGCCAGGGGCAATCTCGTGCCTGTACCAAGGCTCAAAGCGGGGGTTGTGAACAAACTTATCCTTAAACGCAGAAATCAGTCTCTCGAAGGGATCTCTTACGATAAAAAACTTGAAGTATGTCTTCAAGCTAAGGGAAAAAAATGAAGATGAAGAAGTTAACCTGATGCTGCTGGTGGTGCTGGCTGTGGGTTGTGAGGAAGAGTGAAGCGTGATGGCTGGAGCAGTGGCAGCCACCAGGCTGAGCCCTGTGCCAAGTGCACTGCATGTGGCTCTTACTTAATCCGCACAGCCACCCTTGGAAGCAGATCCTGTTATGAACCCATTTTACAGGTGAGGAAATGGAGGCTCAGAGACCTTAACTGTCCAAGACCACAGTACTCATCACCCTCGGGGCTGCTGTGAAGACATCTATTTAACCCATGTTTTGTTTCACTTGAGTAGTTTGAAACTTCAGGAATGTTTAAAAGTTTTGTTCCTGTGCAGAAAACCGTTAAGGGCAGGAACCCTGACTGAGTTAGGAACAGCTGAGGGTTGAGAATGACTCTAAGGGTACATCTTTAAAAACTCAATTCAAAATTTCCAGGGGAAGGAAAATGGGGGGCAGAGTAGGGGGGGAAGAGGAAAGGCAGAGTGAGGCTCCAGGCTCCAGCTGGCGGAAGGGGGTCTGGGGGAGCTGCCAGTGGGGGGGTGGCGGCGCAGGGGCACCCCCATGAAGGGCCTGTACCGACAGTGACAGAGCGACAACGACACTGCTGTGATTCCGTGCGCTCACCCAGGCCACAGACCCTCTCAGCGCTGCAGGTCTCAGCGCGTCTACTCTCACAAAGCCCCGCAGGATCGCTGCTGAGGGGGGTGACAGGACCGCCCTCCCCCGGGAGGGTCTCTGACCTGGCACTTGACACCTGCCTTCTAAGGCTGTACACGTTGGCAAGAGTGAGTAACCAACGCCGGAAGCAATGAAAATCAAGTAGCTGAAAAGCAAGGGAGGTCAAAGATCATTCGGTGCCCTGACACTGACTAGCGTATTATGTACCTGTTCCTTTTAAACCTCGATCTATGGGGCCATGTCACAGCTGCCAAGACAACTGTCCAATCAGCTAAGGAATTTTCCCGATGCCAGTCTCCCTTCTTGCTGTGGTTGGTGAGGCCTGTCTCTCTCCACCTCTGCCAGGTCCAGCCGACCCTGCCACCCCCCGGGGGCAGCTGCCGCGAAGGCAGGCGTTAACACCTTGGGAGAAAATGAAAAATGAAGTGGGGTTTCCCTGCAACCTAAATCCCTTTCTTATGAAATGAAGGTCATATTCAGTAAGAACTCCATAAAACTTAACAAAATCAGAGCAGAACAAAAACGACCACTCATTTCTATAAGACAGTTACGCAACCTTCATTTTAATGGCCTGCATGAAGGTTAGGGTGGAGAAGACATTCAGAAGTTCTCACAAAGACGTGAATTTAAATGCGCTGAACGCTGGGCGTATGCCCGGCTGCCTCTCACCAACACAAACCAGTAGCTCTTGGAGCCATCTGGGAAACACGCCAAGCACAGAGCCGAGCCCGGGGGGTTTTACCGGCATCCCCCGCCCCTGCTCCTACCGCTTCTGAATTTCTGCATCGCTGAAGGAAGAGAGACGCGGGAGGCCGTTCTTCTCGTGGTCGTGCACCACGCTTTCAGGGATCTCTTCGATGGAAGGAAAGGCTCCTGGGAGGCAAACAGGGAGAGGGCGTGTTGGGGATGCTGCCTTTAAAGACAGATGCCCGTCTCGAAGCCCGGGCCCGCGTTCCCCACGGGCCATCCCAGTATCCACGTTTAGGTCTTTGAATTTCAGCTGCTTCTGCAGGCAGGATGAGAGTGAAGAAAAGCTTCTGGTGATCCACAGGCCATCTGGAGGGAACAGACGAGTTAGGAGGAGGGAGAGGGAGGGAGCAACGGCTACAGCAACGAGCACCTAAATCGGGTTCAATCTGCCACAAAAGAAAGATCAGTGCCTGCAAGCAGAATGCCCGAAACCTGCAGTGCTGACTCTGCTCTGGAACTGGGGGAAACTGCCAGAGAAGTGGGACCATGAAACCCACAGCTAGCAGAAATAAAGACACAGAGGTAGAGATCAAATGTATGGACACCAAGGGGGAAAGCGGGGGTGGGTGGGATGAACTGGGAGATTGGGATTGACATACAGACACTATTGATACTACGTATAAAATAGATAACTAGTGAGAACCTGCTGTATAGCACAGGGAACTGTACTCAGTGCTCTGTGGTGACCTACATGGGAAGGAAATCCAAAAAAGAGGGGATACATGTATACGTACAGCTAATTCATTTTGCTTTACAGTAGAAACCAACACAACATTGTAAAGCAACTATACTCCAATAAAAATTAATTAAAAAAACCAAAACAACAACACACTGCTGATTCACGCCCGCAGCCCCGGCTCGGGCCCATCACTCCCAGCGTGACATCGCCCGGGCCTAAGAGGTTCCTAGGTAACCTCACAGCATCCCAGACTGGCAGTGGCCAAGATGTTTGGTGCTGGACAAGTCAGGCTGATGCTGTGGGAATGATGTGATGTATTTGAAGCACGGCTCAGAGGAGGACAAGGAGTGTCTGAGGAGAAGGCAGGGCAGGACCGAGAGCCACAGCTCCTGGTCCAGGCTGCAGAGTGGAACCTGGGGGGCCCATCCTAGGGTTGGAGGGTTGGGCAGGTGCTTCACTCTTTCCTCAACTTAGACAAATGGAAATAAAGCATCATTATGCTGGGGTGCTACCCAAGCCGCTGCAACCCTTCATGTGCATCTTTGTGTTAACCCTGCCATGTTAAACTCAGAGTCTGGCAGGGAAGGATCTCTGTTGGGCCATCTAAGCAGTGATCACAGCCTCCACAGAATATTTAAGCCCCGACCCAGAACCCTGTGCTAAGTACAGTGGATGGATGGCTATAAAACAAGCAAGATGCACATCTGTTCTCAAGGGGCCAACAGAAGAGCCAGCTCTGTGGATCTGCACCTGGACCTGCTCTGGTACCTGTCGCCATGCAGGTGCATCTAAGGACAGCTGAAGGCAGCCCCGGGACTGTCCTTTTCCTATCATACGGCCTGGCGAACCGCTCCCGTTTCTATCCTGCCCTCATCAACGGGTTCTTCTTCTTCAAAGTCTGATGCGTCATACAGTGGTAGCAAATCTGTAAGACTTTTGTACATTTGTTGTTTTAAATCTGATTTGTAAGCTCATTCTCCGATGTCAAAAATCCAACATACTGTCTGATTACTCAAGAAGTGCATTGATTATAACCAGAAGATGAGGCGGGTGTCTCCCTTTTCTTCCCCAACGAACCAGCGAAGAGGCCAAATGACAGCCAACCCTGACACCACCTCTGAGAGCAGCAGCAGGCCTGGGGGGCTGGGGGACGGAGAGCCCAGGGCCATGTCCCATGGGGCTCCGAGGTCTGATTCCTGATCCAGGAGTCACACAGCTGTCTATTGGAACTATGTTTCTTTTGAAGCTGAATTTAAGACAGAGCCCATAATTATCTTGGGTCAATTCAGGGTAATCGGAGTTTAAACAAACACAGTGTCTGAAAAGAGTGGTGAGGAATCAAAGCCTGTGGTGCATGAGGGCGCTTTCCAATGACCTAATTTGTTCCCGAGTAAACACCACATTTCCTGAAGCAGGCGGATTAAACCTCCGCATATGGATGCTCTGTGTAAGACGGGGACGACTGCAGGTGGGGAGGCCCCCAGACCCACCAGTGTCTGGGTGTGGGTCCTTCTCGGCACAGGAGGGCAGCTGTGAGGACAGCTGCTGGACGGCCCAGTGAGTGTGGAGCCCTGACCTCCCAGGACAGAGTGGGTGACTCGTAAGAATCAATGCAGGGACTGAAGAGAAGCAACGGGACCAACCAGGCAGGCAGAGACAGGGGAGCCAGGAGGCCCTGACCGTGGGTGCGGAGCACCTGGGTGAACCCCGCCAACTTCTAACGTGGACACGAACGGGAAAAATGCCAGCCCGCTGCCTGTGAGTCACCGGCTCTCCCTGGGCTCCTCTCTCGGCCGCCCTCCCCCCGACTCCCCCGCCCTGGCCCCGGCCACCCCCCCTGCAGACCCTGAGGTCCCGCGAGGACGGACCCTGCCGGGCGCTGCACGCACCGTTCAGCACGATCAGCACTTTCTTCCACTGGGTGTTGCCCACTTTGGGGGTCTGGCAGAAGAGGATCTTGTGCTTGTCACAGACGAATATCCGGTCGAGGACAAACCTGGAGACGGCGGTGTGTGAGAGGTTCCTCAGGGTGTCCTCCCTGCACACGTTTCTGACGAGCTCTAGCCGCTGCGTATAGACCAAGGGTTGAACGAGCCGCCCTCCCGGCAGCACCTTCCCGGTCAGCTGCAGGGAGTGGAGACAAAACGGGCACAAGGGCTTCATTAGCAGCACTGGGCGTGCCGGGCATTAACTCACGGAGGCCGGAGCCTGGGGGCTGTCCCCACAGAAGCAGCAGGACGGAGGGCATGAGTCACCGCGGCGGCCCGGGGTTCAGGCTACGTGGATGCGCTGGACCACAGTGCAGCCAGAGACGGCTGACCCTGTCTCCTCATCCTCAGCTCGGACAAACCGCGGGGCGGCTGGGCTGTCTGCCTGCCGCTGTGCTGATGGCACAATGGCCCATGATTTCCTGGCAACGGCAGGATATCCTCCATTCAGCGATTTCAGGGAAGGCCAGCTTCTGCCGCCTCGCTCTCTCCCTCCATGTAACCTGAGTGTAAGAATGTGGACTGTACCTAAGAAACAGCTGTCTACACAGACGGTGGCCGTTTTGAAGATAACCTGGTACATTGGTGTATCTGGTTTATTCATTTAAGAAAACACCTTAGGTCATTCAGTATGGGTTTTAAAAAGGCAGGAACCATGATTCCACTTCCTCAGGGCTGAGCACACAATTATGTTTCTCTGACATGCGGCTGCAGGTGCGGAGAGGGGCTCTGCCTGGCAGTCAGGTCAGTGGTACCAGTGGTTTAGCTGCTGTGAGCCGGTGAGGGAGCCCATCAGCACTGGTTCTGCTCTAAGGAGTCACGAGACCAGGTGAGAAGATCCACGTGAACTGTGGGGTGAAGGCTGTGATGTCAGAAACCCAGGTGTGTGCTGTCTAGACTTTGCTGGATTCTTTCTGTTGACCTTACGTGCAGCTCACGGGCAGGACTGTCCCTTCTCTGAGTTTAATTCTGGGCTGATAAACATCTTTAGAGCTGGCTCTCCTCACCTCATTTCTTCCTGCACGAGGGCAACCTGAACCTTCCATCCAGACCCGGCACAGGGGTCAGCGGGGGGAGAAGGGGGTCTCAGGAGTGCGCCCCTCACCTTGGCTGGGGAACGATTAGGAATTTACGTGCAAAAGGAGCCTGGGGAGAAATTGGAGTCAGAGTGTCAAGGAAGGTGAGCACGGGGTGAAGGTCAGCGGCCCTGGGCTCTGCTGCTAACTCCCCCGTGACCCTGGATGATCAGCCTTTTTCCTACCTCAGTGCTCTCATCCACACCGCCCGGAGGCTGGACTCACTGCCCCGTTAACTCTCAAGTTCCAGGATTCCCAGGACTCGGGGGCAGAGATCTTTTCCCCCGGTTTCCTCCCGACTCGCCCAACATCCCCAATCCACCCATCACAAAGCTCATTCTCGGCTGGGCGGGAACTCAACACAGTCAACACTCCAGAGCACCCACGATGCGCAAGGCCCACCGACCGTGACTCCCCCGGCCAGACACTAAAAACACGCGGAAAGGTGCAGAAGCAGCGACTCTAAAGCCGAGCACGACAGTAAGTGGAAACCAGCTGATGAGGGCAGGGAGGGAGGGGAGGCTGTTCCCCGTGATGGGGGACCCGCTGGGGCCGGAGGGGTGAGCAGGTGAGAGGGAGACGCCAGGGAAGAATGGGCAGAGGCGTCAGCGCCGCGGCCTGGCTGTGCCCACCTTCAGCTCCTCAGGGAAGTGCGTCTCTCTCAGCGACCTCCCCGCGTCGGGCGCAGTGGTCAGGAACAGAAACTCCTGCTTGGCGCTGTAGGCTAGGAGACATAGAGAGGTTAAAACGTCTTCCCCGTGGAGGGGCAGACACTCCGATCAGTGCCACAGCCCAGAGGCCCCAGGAAGAGACCCGCACAAACACACCCAAGTGATAGCTGACAAGGCGCAAAAGCAATGCGGTGGGGGAGCATCTTTTCAACAAATGGTATCCGAGCAACTGGATGCCTCCAGACAAAGAAGGAGCCTTTCCCTAAACCTCACCCTTTATTCGAGATTAGCACTTAAATGTGAAACAAAAAACTATAAAACGTCTTAAAGAGCATAGGAGTAAATCTTTGGAAAAACTGATAAACTGAATCTCATCAAAATTTAAAACCTTAAAAGACCCTATGACGAGGATGAAAAGACAAGCTACAGATTGGGAGAAACTATCTGCAAACCACACGTCTGACCAAGGACTGGCATATCTAGAATATGTAAAGAGCTCTTAAATCTCAACAGTAAAAAAAAAAAACGTAAACAATCCCATTAGAAAATGAGCGAAACAGGAACAGACATTTCACCAAAGAGGATCTAGAGGTGGAAAAGGAACATATGAGAAGATGTTCAACGTCATTAGTCATCAGGCAAATGCAAATTAAGACCACAGTGAGATACCACTGCACACCTATCAAAATGCCTAAAACAAAAACCAGTGAAAACTCCAAATGCTAGTGAGGATGCAGAAAAAGGAATCACTAATACATGGTTGGTGGGAATATAAAATGGTACAGCAGCTCTCAGAGACTCTAGAAGAAGCAGTTTCTTCAAAAATTAAGCATTCAACTACAATATGACCCAGCAATTGCATTCCTGGGCATTTACCCCAGAGAAATGAAAAATTATGTCACAAAAACCTATACACGAATGTTCACATCAGTTTTATTTATGATAGCCCCAAACTGAAACAACTCAGCTATCCTTCAACAGGTGAATGGTTAATCAAACACTGGTACATCTGTACCATGGAATACTGCTCAGCACTAAAAAGGAACAAACTATTGATACACACAATAAATTGGATGCATCTCCAGGTGACCATGTTGAATTTAAAAGGCCAATCCCCAAAGGTCATATACCATGTATAACATGCTTGAAAGGACAAAATGATGGAGAGGAGAACAGATTAGTGGTTGTCAAGGGGGGAGGGGGCAGGGGTGGGGGATGGGGGATGGGGAGAGGGAGGTGGGCGTGGCTACAGAAGGGCAACTGCAGGGATCCTGGTGGTGATGGAGATGTTGTGCATCGTGACTGCATCCTTGTCAATACCCTTCTTGTGACTCTGCACTGTGGTTTTGCAACGTGTTACACTGGGGCAAAAGAGTAAAGGGTACATCGGACTCTCTTATGTACAACTGCACATGACTCTACAACGATCTCAAAATTAAAAGTTTAATTAGGGAAAAAAAAGCCAAGTCAGCAGTCAAGTTAGTGCTTACACATTATTTTTGAAATTTATGGGAACTGAAATTAGACTAGAGGAGTCTTACAAAACGCTAGACCAGAGTAATCATTTACAACAAACTGATTTGGGGGAAAACCTTCGGGCAGAATTTGAAGATAACTGTCAGATCTCTACAATCAAAGAAACACTGCTCTCAAAATATTGCACAGCCTAGAAACATAATTTGAATAAAAAAGTAGTTATCAAAGCAAAGCACAGAAATCAGCATAAAAAAGCACAAGCAGAGGCACATTTCACTTTGTTAGAAACATCAAAACCAACTCCTCTGGGGTCATTACTACCTACACTTCGCAGGCTCCACTGCAACCTCCCCGCCTTCAGTCTGGCTGTTAAACACCCGCGCTCCCCAGCCAGCCCCGCCACGAACGAGCCCTACCCTGACGTCCTCCCAGTGCAGAGGGGAGAAACCCATCCTCCCAGAGCCCCATCAATAATAATAACCGGCTTCCCCGGTGGCGCAGTGGTTGAGAATCTGCCTGCTAACGCAGGGGACACGGGTTCGAGCCCTGGTCTGGGAAGATCCCACATGCTGCGGAGCAACTAGGCCCGTGAGCCACAACTACTGAGCCTGCGCGTCTGGAGCCTGTGCTCCGCAACAAGAGAGGCTGCGATAGTGAAAGGCCCGCGCACCGCGATGAAGAGGGGCCCCCGCTTGCCGCAACTAGAGAAAGCCCTCGCACAGAAAAACGAAGACCCAACACAGCCAAAAAAATTAATTAATTAAAATAATAATAATAATAATAACCCATCTCTCATGCCTCTGAGCTCTCCGACTCCAGTAGAAATCTCGGCCGCACACCTCTGTGAATCCCACGGAAATCTTTTTTCCTTTTTCCTGTGTTTGAGTTGAAATGCAGCCCTAACCACAGGTGCGCACAGGAGCTGCTCTGCACCTGCCGTGAGGACGGGAGGCACCATGCACCGTGTGAAGACAGACGGGGCAGCAGTGCCCCTGGCCCCAAGGCTCCGGAATGCACCCCGAGGGCCAAGAGGCCAGCGTCCAACCTTCTCCTCCTCCTCCGCCTCACCTTCGAGCGCCAGCGTGCTCAGGGAAATGGCACCTCCCACTCCTGTCTGGTCACCTCAGGTGCCAACATCCCTGACCAGCACGGCGATGCGCAGCACTTCCACAGGCTGCACGGGTTCCCAGAAACCTAAGCTTCCTTAATGACATTTTAGATGGACAACGCAGCCTGAATTCTAAACAACTGACTTAACAGTGAATTTCTGAAAAGCACCTATTCCACACACTCGGAAGCATCCAGAACGGGCTCTGGGAGCTGTGGGGCAGCTCACCTTCCAGCCACACGTGCTGGCCATTCGTCCGCCAAGTTTTAACTTTTTCTTCTTTTTTTTTTACCTTGAACATCCTGGTATTTGCTCCCCAACTCCCCTCGAACCCAATTCAACTAGATTCAAATAAAACTGATAGCACACCTTAGGTTTGGTTTTGCTTTTCCACTGCTTTGCTGACAACCATGTATTTTCAGCGGGTGCCGCTGTCACCACTGTGATCAAAGAGCAGATCCCTACCCCACCCTGACCCCCAGGGGC
The DNA here is from genome assembly GCF_009873245.2 of Balaenoptera musculus. NCBI lineage: Eukaryota > Metazoa > Chordata > Mammalia > Artiodactyla > Balaenopteridae > Balaenoptera > Balaenoptera musculus. The sequence goes on along the minus strand of NC_045797.1, from coordinate 6,609,028 downwards.
GAGACGCCAGCTTCAGGCCCAAGGATTCTGCTCAGTAGGTACCATCAGCTGTCTTCATAACATATGAGCTGCTTTCCTTATAGACATCATTGTATTTGTTTTACAAAATGTCTTTAAATTTGCCACGTGCAGTACTGCCTTGTTTTTCTAGACAGGCTTGCATCCCCTCAGCTCCCTGACCTGTGTGTCCAGCTGCCCAGGGTCACCACTGCATCACACGCTGGGCAGGGGGCGTGCAGACATCGCGTCACAGGTTTTGACCTTAAGCGGCTGGCAGCTGAGCTGAAGCACAAGATTAGGAAGAAAATCAGTGTCTACGCAAACACACCAGATTCACATGGATGTCAATTCTGAGTTCAAGTCTCAACACACCATGCCATCAAATTCCCACCACTGAATGGGATTTATTTCCCTATGACAAAGTCTAGTTCAAAACGACACTGAAATCTGTTAAAGAAGGATTCACTGTGGCTTCACTGCTGAGCCGAAGAGAGACCATCACTCTCTCTCTCTCTCTCTCACACACACACACACACACACACACACACGCACGCACGCACGGCTTTAAACAGCAGCTCAAGACAAATGTGCTCTTCCTACCCACTGGGTGGTAGGGAACTCACTAAGAACAGGTAGGTGAGAACTGGCTGCTGGAACAGAGCCCACTTCCCAGGGGACAGCGCTGGAAGGAGCTGCCCGTGGACACTGCGGGCACCCAGCTCCCTGAACACTGAGGCCATGGATGTGCCGCCCGTTTACAGGGATGGAACTTCCCCGCACGGGACACCACTGTGTGCTAGTTACTTCCTTGTGATGGCAGTTCACAGTGGGCTTCTGATTCCAAAGCAAAAACACTGAACGCGAGTAAAATAGATTCCAACACATGAGGAAATCTCTCATGGCCACACATTGACCAACCTCCCTAGGTTTCCCGTAGGAGCCCGAGATCCACTGCGGGGGTGAGCTGCCTCTCAAGACAGAGGGGACCCGAAGCCTGAGCCACAGTGCTCCAGGGGGCTGAGGCCTGAACTTCTGGGGGGGCCGCTCCCTGCTCAGTCACCCAGACCAGCAAGACGCCATACATGTGAGCTCGCTTCCTGCACCCGAACCCAGCCAGCAGACACCCACCTTCATGATCGCAGCCAGGGACTTGGGGACAATTAGATAAGATCTGTGTGGTCGAGAAAGGCTGGGTTATGTTTGAGCCCAACAACAAAGAGTTAGGGTTAGGGTTTGGGGTTAGGGGTTAGGGGTTAGGGGTTAGGGGTAGGGTCCTCACTCTCAGTCCACAGCATGACGCAGGGCTGACTGCATCCCCGCTGAAGACCGGCTCCTCCGTGCTGCCCGAGGGGGAAAGGGGAGCTGGCCGGTGAGCTCTGGCTCTCACGTTCCCTCCAGGAGCGGCCCGCCACGGTGCTCCCATGCACGGACCCCAGCAACTACGCGGGACGCCCAAGGGCACGAGGACCACCACGCGCCTCATGGGGCTGGAGCCACTGGTGAGACCCTGGTGAGAGCCCCCAGGGCAGCAGCAGACCCTCTCTGCAGATTTTAACACCCTAAGGCCTCTCAGCCTTCTCTGCAGGGTCACCTTCCACCCATTCACTTTCTGCTCCCCTTCCCCGAAACTTCTCAAGCTTCTACACTTTTCTGCAAACGCTCAGCATAAAACCTGCCCCATCACAGCAGCGACACCTCGTTTATCAGATGCCCCTGAGACGCGAGGTGCTCTTCAGAGGCCCTACTGCCAGATCATATACAAACTCAGAGGCACACGTCTTATTTAATTATTTTGTGTGGAATATAAAATATATTACATACACTCCTCATTTTTCAATAAAATAAACCACAAACAATTCAACCTCATGGCTTGCCTTTCAAGTGCCTCCCTTACCAGGAGGTGACATTAAAGGAATCACGAGTGAAATGTGTAGACTTAGTGACACCATTTCATGTTCTCTGCAGCTTTGTTTCTTGTGCAGTTTCCCAGCCATGTTCCCATTGGTGGTCCTCACCTGGGCCCCCCGCCTAGAGATTCTGCCCCCTGGTCTCTGCTGGGCCTGGGCAGCAGGAGGTACACACAGTCCCCACGGGATTATAAAGTGCCCTGGGGACGAGAACCACTGCTCTGACTCTTGACAAGGGGTCTCCACTATCGGTGACATTAGCTGTTGTGGGGAGCAGCCCAGCAGCAAACGGCTGGGCTGAGATCCTCAGCCCAAATTCCAACAACCTTCCCAGACTTGGCCTGTGCTGTCCTGACAGCGGCCCTGGCCCCCGTGTGACCATGATTAGCCGTGACACCCCGTGATGCTCTTGGCCACCCCAGATGCCTGCAGCTGTGACTCCACCCTCCCCGGGCTGTGAAAGCCTCTCGGGCTCCTGGAAGATGAGGGTAGGATTGAGATGACAGCCAGCTGGGCCCCGATAACGTTACTGACCTGAAACTGCGGCGCTGACAACCACCCTGGGGGCTGATTTTAGCGCCTCCCTCTTCTGCCTGCAGATCTGCCTTCCAACCTTGCCCCTCTACAGGGAGGATGGAAGCAGCGGGTGTGGGGCACTGGGCAGCCTCAGCACAGCCGAGGACACCCCCGGGGGCTCTCCAGGACGAGCAGGGCCCGGAGCCCGCTGGCCACACAAACGGCACGGGCTGTGCAGCCCCTGGGCGTAAATCACCAAAACGACTGGTGTGATCCTTTTCTACTTCCCTTCCTCAAGGGCCACCGCCTGCAGGTGGACATGCCAAGCCTCGTGCAGGATAAAGATGCTGTGCGCTTCCTCCCTATCAGGATGGCGGTGCCAGGCCACACTAAGGCCACTCACGAGCCTTTTCAGCATCTCCCGTGCGCCTTGCCTCATGCTGCCCCTGAAGGAGTGGCCTCAAGGTTCAAGATGACGGTCCCCGCAGCTCCTCACTCGTGCCCAGCACCTCACAGGTCACTCACAGGGCCTCACGGTGCCCAGGTCGGGCTTGGAGCTGTCAGAGCAGGGAGCACGCCCGTTCCACAGAAAAAATACTAAGGCCCTGGTGAGCAAAGGGCAAGGGCACGAACTAGACGCAGCTCTTCTGAGGCTGGGTTGCGTGCTCTTAATATGTCCTCATCTGAACGCCTACATCAGGTCAAGGGGAGTTAAAAAAAATCCTCGAGGACAACCCAACACACATATATTTAGACCACCTTCCTTCCGGGGCGCTGGAGGTGACCTTCAAACACGTGGCCACCAGCAGGCAGCATCACCGGGCACACAGGCAGCATCTCTCAACGACACCAAGCAGGGCTGGTCCCCAAACCCACAGACTGTGAGGGGAAAGACCCCTTCATCCCCATCCACCTCCTCTCCCGAACCTCTGCAACATCAAGGATTTGGACGCCATGACCTCCAAGTCCCTTCTGGGTCAGAGTCACTTGATTCTGCGTCACCACTCATCCGAGCAGGTACCCAGGAACAGTACCACAGCAAGGTCTGAATTCGCCAAAATCCACTCCATGAGGAGGTGTACCTACCATCAGGGTCCTTAAAGGTCAGCGTGATGAACTTGCTGGCCACCATGAACATGAAAATCACCCAAAAGCATGTGGCCAACAGAAGCCACTGGTGGTGCATGTTGTCAAATGTCAGCCATTCAGTGATTCTTCCTGGAAAACACAAGCAAAATGGCCCTGCTGCTTACAAATAAATCAATTAAACAGAAGGTAATAAAAGAATGGGCAGTTTCAGTTAATAGCCTCAATACAAATATTTCTGAAAATTTTTCTATTGATACCGAGGGTGTTTTGACTTATTACTTAACTTAACATCATATTTTTAATTAATAGCAACTTATCAAGTTGATAATTAAATAAAATTTAAAACACTTTACCGGAAAGGAGCCATTTCTATTTGGGCTTGGAACACGTGATAAGACTTCACTTCTGCAGAGGTGCCTGTTGACTCTTTCTGGCCCAGGCTACTGTGTCCCTGGCATCTGCACCTGCCAGGGCCTGGAAGCCGGGGCAGGAGGGGCCTGCCGCGGGCCGGACCTTTGGGTAATCCTCAGAGGGCAGACGCCATCCTGAGGCGATTCCAGGCAGGCTGGGTTTAAAATCCTGACTCGCTGACAAGCTGCGGCCGCACCCACTGAGCTGTAGAGAATCTGTGAAACCCGAGAAACGAACCCCGGAGCGTCCCGGCTCCGCCCACTTGCCGGCCAGAGCCTGCGCGGAACCTCGGGAGTGGGCGCGGAACCTCGGGGGTGGGCGTTTCTCAGGCTGTCGCTGTCTGGGAGTGACGTGGGGCACCTGGGTCCTCAGCGGGTCACACGGTTACACTCTGCTGCAGGGGACACAGAAGAACCGGAAGTCGCACTCGATTCTTTGCAAGAGAGACAAAAAAGTGCTTCGTGTCACCTTTAACACGGGGCTTCCTGAAGCCAAACCAAGCCACTTGGAGAGAGAGGCCATGCTGGGCTGGGTTGGTGTCCGCCGGCTGTCCGGCCCGTCCATCCCCCCCGCACCCCGGGCAGCAGGGAGCTGGTCTGTTGCACATGCGCTGACGGCAGACAGTTTCGGAGCCTGCGTGCACCTGGCGGGCAGGACTCACGAGGGCCCCGGCGTCGGCCTTCCTCCTGCCTCAACGCCAGATCCTTGCCTCTGAGGCCCTCACTGCGACCTGCATTCCCTCCCGCAAGGGGTTCTCCGGCCTGCGACGGGGAGCTCCCCCCGCGGCCCAGCCCACACCTGCACCTGCATTCTCAGGTCTCCGCGCGGCAGGTGCACCATGTTTCCCGGGGTCCCCTGGTAGGGCTGCCACATTAAACACATGAAAACACGGGGTGCCCCGTGAAGTTCGAATTTCAGGTAAGCAAATCATTTTTTAGTACTTAGTATAACTATGTCCCCCAGTACTGCGTGGGACACATTTATACTTTAAAAAGCTATCTGCTGTTTCTCTGAATTCCCAGTTTACCTGGGTGTCCTGCATTTTATCTGGCAACACTACCCAATGAGGGGAACACCGCTCCCCCTCTAACTGCCTGAAGCAGCTGGCCTGTCTCTGCAGTCTCCCTGTCCCCTTCTGCCACGCCTCGTCTGGGGCCACGTGGCACAAAGCGGAGCCCAGGAGTGCCCCACCGCTCGCTAGCTCTGGGACTCAGCGTCACTTACCCTAAGCTGTGGCTTTCCGTCCCTGAGACAAGACCCTCCTCCCTCCAGGATGGTCACGAGGATTAAATGAGAGACTGCACCAAAAGGACCACCTGGCCTGGAGCAGACCCTCTATAAACAGAAATTGGTGACCTTCCTATTTAACTGACACATACCTAGAAATTCACCTAACAGTGTGAACTGCCCAAGAAGAGAAGAAAAGAAAGGCCAGACCCTCAGCCCAGGCTAATAGCTTTTCTCTTCTAGAGACAAGGGAGGCACAGACGGCCCAGAGGGCACAGGGCCCCTCAGGGCTGAGTCCGCTGAGCTGGGTCCTCCGAGATGGGGACACTTGGCGGGGTCCATCCCCACCGGTCACTGAGGAAGCCCGGCTTCAAGCCTTTTCTAACAGAGGGGGAGGGACCAGTGTGGGCTGGGGAGCGGGTAAAGAGAAAGCGGACAAGCACCAGGTGGGTGGTACACAGCGTGCCCAGAGGCATCTGTGTCTGTGCACCAGTTCTTGGGAAGATTGAGGCTAAGGAAGAGGCCCTGGTGCTGCGTGGCCCGGGGCTGGTGATTCACACTGTGCTGTGGCAGAGTGAGCACAGACACAGGGGAGTCACTGGGGGCTGCCCCCCTCACACAGACACCTTACCCTGCAGGGCAGAGCCCTGGGCACTGGCACTCAGCTTTCCCTCCTGGCTCAACCAGCCGACCTCTGGGCTTCCCGCCCCTGGGCGCCACCCAGGCATCAGGCCAGCGCTCGGCACTGCGCTTGGGAGGTTCTGTGATTTAAGGATCCGATCTTTCCAATGCGAGCTAGTCTTCTAAAGGGATCTAATTTGAGTCCACCCACCGAGCTGGTTCACCTCCAGATAAAGGTAGGAAGACAAAGAATAAACAGCCCGACATGAAAATGCGGCTCCCACCATCTGCCCTCCGGGAAGCCAGGTGGCTTAGGGGCAGGATTTCTACCTCTGGGCTGCTTGGAAAGTGAGACCTGCGCTGTCGTGAAGCTCCGCCTGCCTTCCTAACCCTGGGTTTTCATTTAAAGTCAGAAGCAACAGCTACTTTCACCGGGCAGCAGGGATGAGGCGGGGGCAGGATTTGGTCCCTTCTTCTCCGTGTTGGTGTCTGGGGGTTAGTCACAGAAGAGCGCTCTGGGCCCCCTACTAGATTAGGACAGGACAGCTGCCTGCATACCCACCAGTGTGTTGGAGGCCCCTGTGAGACAGAGGCTGCCAAAGCACCTCGGCTGCAACGTACAATGTATCAGCCCGGCTCTTCTTCCAGACGGCAATTTTATTTCCAAAACGTTCCACTTCTAAAGTGACTTCTGCTAAACTCCTACTGCACTAAAACATCCAGAGAGCCCTCTCCCCTTCCAAGCCCGGCCACGGCATCGGGGTCAGGAGAGGGGGGCGTCTGCAAGGCACCCACCCGCCTCTCACCCTCTTCACAGCCCGCCTGGGCCGCGCAGGGACGGTGCCCAGGACACGTGGGGATTGTGATGGGGCTGCAGATCGGGGAAGCTCCGCGTGCGTAAACCCCAGCCCCTGCCAAAAGCTCTTGGGAAGCAGAGTATACGGCCAGCGCTTAGAGTGCGGACCAGACTCAGGCCTGCCCATGACCCCGGTGCCCCGCTGCGGTCCCCGCCCAGGCCACACAGCCTGTGGTGGTCACTGCGGGGGCCTGCGCTCGGGTAGCAGGGGGTGGGGAGTGGGTGGAGCGCTCTCCCAGCCGCTGGGCCCCAGAGGGAATTCCCTGGCGGTCCAATGGTTAGGACTCGGTGCTTTCACTGCCAGGGTCCGGGTTCAATCCCTGGTCAAGGAACTAAGATCCCACAAGCCGTGCGGTGCAGCCAAACCAACCAACCAACCAACTAACCACTGGGCCCCTGTAAAGGCCAGGCAGGGCCTGCTCCCCCCCGCTGCATGGCACATGCAGGCTCAGCCCTCCCTGCTGGCCACCCTGATTTGCCCTCCGTCCTCACCTAGTTTCACTTCCTTCCCGGCACCCACCACAGCCTGAATCTTCTGCTTCCCCTGGTGGCATGTGAGCTCGTGCTGGAGCACCCCGGCCAGCACAGTGCCCAGCGCACCGCAAGGTGACCTTCGCTATTGCTGGATGACGACATCAACCAAGAAACTACCGGGAAGACTTAGGAGAGCTGGCAGGTGCTTTAGAAGACACCTGGCCCAACTCTCCACCCCAGGGTCCAAACTCTCTAAAGTATGAGGCCCCCGTTCAACCTCAAAGTATTTCTCCAGTCTCCACGTGAGTGCTTATATATTTAACATGCGTTAACTGAGACTAGAAAACAACCCAAAGCTACTAGGACCTCACTATTACTTGAAAATAAAATTGTATTTTATAAGTCATGCGCTCACATGCATTTGAATAGACATACAACTACTGTTCTATGTCTACAATCTACTGACCAGGGGATAAAGAAATAATGCTGCAGTCCAAAAAAATTTTTTTCTAAATTTCAGATAAAACAATGCTGAAAGGCGGTAAGCCAATTACATAGCTCCAAAGTATCAAGATACATCAGTAAACAAAAAAGGGCAAGTTGCAGAATCGAATGTATGATCCTATTAGTTAAAAAGAATTACATATATATACATGTGAATGTATGTGATTATATATACACGCAAACACACATACATATGTGTGATGCACAGAATAAAATCTTGAGAGGATAAGTGGAGTCATTTTTTACTTCGTACAATTCTGTATTTTAAAAACATTATTGTAATAAGCATATATCCATTTTATAATAAAAACCAATAAAATACAGAAAATACCACCTACATATGCGGACCCAGGTGTTTTTATATCTGCTGTTTAATTTTTTTCCTACCTGACTACCACCAACAGCAGTTTCCTTACCACTTTGTAAAATGGGGCAAAGGATGGTAAATACTTTTCCAGCCAGGAAAGAATGTGGTGAATACAGGCAATATGTATCTGAGTGTTTAGGAAATACATCTCTGTCTTCACTAGTTAGTTTTTAATTCAGTTTTTAAAATGATTTAATATTTAAAACATAGAATAATATAACAAATACTTGTTTTCAGATGCTAAGTTCTAATAGTTCTGCTGTACGTACTTGAGTCTTTAAAGGAAATAAAGGGTTACAAATGAGCTGGAGCCCCTGCCTGGCCCTGCTCCCCTCCCGCCCCAGATACCCTCCATCTGGGTGATGACACTTTCACTACATCAAATACGGCTCCTCTCATAGAAGCAGCAGGGGTTTGGGAGGCTGGTCGTCCCAGCCCAGATGAAGGCAGGGCAGACTGGGGAGAGGGGAGGCGAGTTTCCCCCGGGCTGCGAGGAAACACTGCATTATTTATTATGCTTTTCAGGGGGGCACATGCGGTGGTACGGCCGGGTGGAGAGATGGGCCGTTTTTAAGCGCTTAATTTTTTCTCGTGGTCTATAATGAGAAAATTCACAAATCATACACAGACTCAAGTGAAGAAGCTGTCAAGGTAAAAGCTGGTTAAAAATTTAGACGAACCAGGACTTGCTCTCCAAGTCCCATGCTGACCAGAACCAGTGAGACTGAAGCCCGGGCCCCCTCCACAAGCCCCACCCCTCAGGGCCACTATCTCTACGCTTGCGACATCCGACACACATACACACATACACACACACACACACACACACACACACACACACACACACGAGGAGACGTGCACCTGCATATATTTCGAAGGACACAATAACCGAGAAACGATCATCTACCAAGCTCATCACGAAAAGGTGTCCTCATTCATCCCACAAAACAGGCGCAGGGACACAGCACCAAGTCCCAACCCACCCCCCAACACGCACACACACACGCTCCTTGTCCTTGTGGAGCTGGCAGGCTACCGGGGGGACCCACAGCCACCAAAGACTCTACCTAAGACGTGAGATGAGGCAGAGGACGCGGTGCCGTGAGAGGAAAGCACAAGGGCCGCGACCTGGCAGAGGGAGGGCAGGGGCGGCACAGAGACCTACGGGGTGAGGGGCGGAGACCCAGGCACCGGGCTGCAGAGCAGCACAAACGGGGGCCCAGGCGCAGGGACAAGCTTCCCGAGCTCGGCCAGGGAGGAGCCCTGGCAGACGTGGTCAGACAAGGCTGGGCCCTGGGGAGCGGTCGCCTTGGGGGCGAGCGGGGATGGGGTACGGTGATCTGACTTACATCTTGAAACTACTTCTCTGGCAGCAGAGTCAGAGGTGTCAAGCACAGCGATCTGCTCAGCCGCACCCCAGCCCCAGGGTCACTTCCACAGGCCGCAGGTGGTGTTCCGATCGGGCCCAAGCAGAGGGGCTAAACGCTCCCCATCACATCACCCTCTAGGTCTCTGAAAACCAGCCAATGAAGCAGTAGGAGCCACAGTACCTGACGGGCTAGGCTCTGACGAATCCTACGGAGGGGTGTGTCCACTTGGCCAGGCAGCGTTTCTGCTCTGCGATCAACGGCTAAGGGGTCCGACCTTAGGTTTAGGGCAGTGGCTCCCAGTCCTGGCTGTGTATCGGAACCACCTGGGGAGCTTCTGAAAACTACAGCAACACCCTGGGCCCCAAGAACACCTGAGCAGAGACAATGCAAACCTGTGGAGGAGGATCTAGGCAAACCTGTGAGGCTGAATCTGGGCGAGTTTGAAAAGCTCTGCTCAGGATGCCAGTGAGCGGCCAGGCTGAGCTGCTGGTCCAGCCCCCAGGCCTCCTCAGCTTTTACTGCCCCCGCTGCCCCCTGGGAAACTCGGTAAAATGCAGATTCTAGGCCTTTTAGCGTAACAGCTGTCTTCCCACCACCTCTTTACAGTATGAGAAGGAAAACCCATAGCAAAAGGGTGTCTGTCAACTGAGACTGTCTACTGAGGATCTGAATTACATGTGCTCTGAATAAACAGCTTCAAGAGGCCTGATTAGAATAAAGACCTCCATCACTGTTCCCATTTACTCTCCTTTCCAGCCCTCCCATCTATAGGTAACCAGCCCCTGTAGAATTTTGGGCTGACCTTGGAAAGCTCAGGAAAATTTGCCCCATTTTTTTTTTCAACAAAAAGAAAGTCATTCCAAATTCCTGTAGCCCCAGCGCCTCCCGGCCTGCCCGCCATCTGCCATCTGCAGTGCTTCCTTGAGCACATTCCCCACGGGTCTGCCTCCCGTCCACGGGCGACAGCCTTGAGGCTCACTGTTTCCGTCTGCAGAGAGTCTGGGGCCTGACACCCACGGTCCTCCCTCCTCGGCTCTGGAAGGGCCACTGCTCTCCCTGCAGCCAGGTGACAAACAGCCTTTAAAGAGCCTGACATTTTCTGTAATTAACTCTCCTTTGTTCAAGGAGCCAAGACAACTCCCAGCGTGCCTCTTGCAGCTAACAGGGGTGAACCTGAGCGTGCACCCTGGCGGTTTGCAGAGCTTCCCTACTCCTGATCGTTACGTGGGATTTGCACCTGTCAAGACGTCAGGCTCTGAAACTAAGCCAGAAGGTTGGCTCTTTGAAAACCCACAAGGCAGAAGCGGTGGTTAAAGAACTGATGGACATATGGGGAAAGCAGGGTCAGGTATGCAGGAAGACCACTAACCATGCAAGAAATCCTAAGCTGCTTCTCTCTCTCTAAACTGTAAGGAAGACAGCACACATTTGACATGTTTGTAATGACTAACAGTGACTCTGGTACTATTACCAACTTTTGGTGCAAATTCGGCCTCCCTTGCGCTTTCAAAAAGATGCTTTTTGAAAGCATCCGTTTTGCTCAGCTGCCCGTGTTCGAGTTGTTACCCAAGAGCACAATCCTTCTGAATTTGTGCAGAAGAGTTTGACTCCCACCTGCCTAGTTCCACTTGTTTTTCTCCTAGTTCTCCTTTTACTGTGCACATTCACGCCTCCTGTGGCAAATAAGCCCATTTAACTGTTTCAAACAGAGTTAAAAATTTTTTAAAAGCAATTGGCCTAGACGTGGTCTAGTGTGCACACAACCACACAGATAAATCTCACAACCGTGGTGCAAAGGAAATACAGCAAAAATAGAATGAGATATATGACACAGTGCCGTTTACGTAAATTAAAAACGCAGGCACTGAAACCAAAAATACACGTTCTACAGAAACACAAAGAAAGAAAAGGATGACCTTTCCAGTGATTTCTTATGTGGGTGGACGAGAGGAAATGAGACTGAGGAAAGGGAATTAAAAAGGCATTCACAAGTAAACAAAACGAGGGGCCCTGCGGACATCGGTAATGGTAACCGAGGAGTTAACCTCCATTCAACTCCTTGAATGTGAAGGAGACAGAGGGACAGACAACTAGACAGAGAAAGGAGAGGAGATTTAAAAAACCAAAAAACAGCTTTTCCCCAAATGTCATTCATCCATTCAGCCATATTTACCAAGGGCTTATCCTGAGCCAGGAGCTGTTCCTGGCTCCGGGGATACACCAACCTACCCGCCCTGCTCTCATGGTGCTTGCTTCTAATAGAGGCAGACAGGCCATAAACAGATAGAGCCATTAACGCCTAGGATCACACCAGGCAGGCGCTAAGTGACACGGTTAATAACACAGGAGGGTAAGGGAGGCAGGGGCACCTCGGAGGAGACAATGTTGAGAAGATGCTCAAACAGAGGGAGGGGACTCATCACGCGGCACCTGGCAAAGAGCTTGGTCCCAGAATCCCCAAAGCAGCAAGGAGGCTGGCATCTCCCGCGCAGAGTGAGCAGGACGGCGGGGGAGTGGCCCAGATGAAGAGCCTTGTCAGGGGCCCTTTACTGAGTTGGAAACTCCTGGACCCCCGCCCTCCATCACCCATGTACCCCAGGGAAAGGATCACCTGCCCAGCGTTCAGTTTTTAAAACATTCATTCAAAACCTATCCAGACACCAAAGGAAACTTCACGAAAAGAATCTGGTCATGCACAAGGACCCGGTAACCCTGGGAGGACAGGCAGGGAGATGGGAAACAAGAGACAGCTGAGGCTGGAGCAGCGGGGACCCTCCACCACCAGCCCTTTCGATTTTGAACTAAAATGTGTTCCCTAATCAACAAAACTATTAAATCACCACTTAAGAAAATAAAATGCCGCGTATGACTTTATAAAATATATAAAGTCTTATTACAATCACTGTGAGCTTTAAATTCATAGTAAGGGTTTCTCTCAATCTAAGTTCAGAAATTTCCTTTGTCTACTTGGCCGTCGTCATTACAATTGACCACCTCAGAATGACTGCTCATCCTTTAGTGACCAGAATGGAAAGCCACTCCTCACTCTGGCCAGCTGGGGAATGAACTGGAGGTGAAGACAGATTCTCAGGAGTGATCGTGACGAACAGCAAACACGTCTTCGGGGGTCGCTGCAAGCCAGGCACTGCACTCGGCAGGTACCCAGCTCACCTAACCGCCTGCCTAAGCGGGTGCTCCTATCATGATCATGGTTAAGAAAACATTTCTAAGAATCCGTGTACATACTCCTATTGACGAGTTTAAGCTTCTGGAAATCTCCATATGAGCAAGAAAGGAGAATGCTATGTGACATGGATCTCAGATAACTAGTGAGGTGTCCACAACCTCCCTTCCGTACCTTCTCAGGCCTGGTCCACATTTCCTTGCAGTATCTGCTTTGCCTTGGAGGTTCCTGGCTCCTCCTGTCTCTGTACGGGACGATTGAAAAAACAAATAAGCACCATTAAAGGTTATGAGATCAAGTTACTGAACACAACTTGCTTTATACTTGGGAAACAGTTAACCACTTTGATTTTTCAAGTATATTTCGCACACCAGGTCTCTTACAGAGGGGGGTTATCTTTGGATGGCTTGGCAGATGAATAAATATTCTAAACGTACCAAAAGGGCTAGCCATTTAAAAGATTCTTCCCTGTAACTTAGTATGAAAAAATGAAATTTTTTTGGAGCAAAAATAATCAGATCCTATTATACCTGCTTTATATGTTTGATATTGGGTAAAGGATTCCTGTATAAGATATCAAATCTTTCAATGCAAGATGTTCACTGGGTTTTGTATTTCTTCAAGCTTTAACACCCTGGTAAATTCTAGCCAAATGTCATATCGTGAATGAATAACTGGAAACAAGCCAAACTCATGGAATTAGAGAGATCACAGATTTAATAGAGTTACCTGGCAAAATAAACATCCAACTCATTTAAAACACAATAGAGCCCGAGCTGTCTGGGATGCTTGGAGCAGTCTAGCTATGCTTCCCTTTACTCTTATGAACTCAATATTAAAAAGAAAAGCAATTTCATGTTACAAAGATGGAAAGATTAAGATGCAGATTCTTCCAGACCTGTATCAGGACAAAACACTCTCTTGGCTTCTAGGATCTCTCAGGTCCTGCATTCACCTCTCTCTCCCGTTTCTATTCTACTGTATAACCTCAAGTATTTGAAAAATGATCTGAATATAATTGCAAATTGCCCAGGATAGTAACTAATTCTTCCCTTTCTTTGTTCAGTTTTTCAAGAACTCCAGTTTCCATTCCAGGGAAGGAGAGAATTTTTCTCTTAGGTATTTCTTGGAGACTCTATCCTTGAGGGTCAAAAGCAAAGATGGAAAGATTTTTCTTTCCATCTTGAAATTCCCATTTGGACCCAAGATGGACTTTACCCTAATTATAATGGGAAAAAAGAGAGAAGACCATTTCCCTCTTCGTGTCTCTTCCTCTTAACCCAGTCAATGAAAAGAGTGAATAAGCCTGGAGCTAAACGGAGCTGCCTGGTTTTAAGAATACCTGAGACATTTCTCACTCTGGCAGTGAAAACTGACCAATAACCAACTCTTTATGGCCCAAGGCCCCAGACTTGGGGTGTTTGAGACAAAACACCCCTTTATGACAGTCCTCCCGCTCAGCTAACCAGAACCTGACTGCGCTGCTTTGCACTCAGTGCCCGGCCCTTTCCTGCCTTTTGCAGACGTGGAAAATAACAAGGCAGCTTTTGGAAGATCTGGTTCATCTTCCCAGCCAGAAGTGCAGAAATTTATGCCTCCACCTCCAACTTCTGACAGGACTCTCTTTTGTCCAAATCTGAGCTGAGGGCACCCGGGAGCCTACCTGGCAGGACACACGCATTTCCAACCATCCTTTCCCCTCCCACCCGCCAGAGACGTGCTTAATTGGGCACTTAGGGAAGCTGCACATGGTCCTTCTTCCCTGGCCTCTCTCTTCCTCTGTCTGCCTGCTCCCTGCACCCAAGTGGAACATTTTCTTCCTCTTTCCGCCTCCAATTACAAATGCAAATTCTCAGGCAAGGATGAAAGAAATGAACTATGGATCACCGAATATCAATGATGCCACGATCACAGCATCCCCAGCAAGGACGCCGCCTCATTGCATAATTAACGTGATGAAGGTTCTCCTCTTTAACCCCACGAACTAGGGAGGCTCTCAAGTCGCCAAAACACACTGGGATGTCGCTAGCAAAGAGAAGCCGGTTTTCCCCCCCGTTTTCCCGTCCACCCGGGGCGTTGTGGGAGTCGGGGTCCGGGAGTACGTGACGCTCACCCCCACGCCCCCCGCCCTTCCCCGAGCTCACCCTCCGAGGAGCCGGAGCCTGTCGCGGTCCTCCGGCCCTTCCGCGGCCCCAGGGGCGAAGCTCGGCTCGGGCCTCGCGGGCCTGGGGGCGAGGCGCGCGGGGTCCCGGCGTCCGGGGAGCGCTGGAGGCCCGCCCGCCCGGAGGCCTCGGCGCCGCCGCCCGCCCGGCCCGGGATGTGGCGGCGGCGGCGGCGGCGGCGCCGGAAGAAGGAAAGCGAGCGCGCGACGCCCTCTCGGGGGGCGAGGCCGCCGCCGCCCCACGCGGCCCTAGCGCCCCTCCGCGCCGTGCGCGCCCCTGTGCGGCTGTGCGCGTCCCCGCCGCCGTCCCCGCCGTGCGCGCCGCCTGCCGGCTGTGCGCGTCCCCGCCGCCCGTACACCACCACCCCCGCACCATCCCCCGCGTGTGCGCGCCGCCGGGACCTAGGGGAGGTGGGAGGGGGCGGAGCCAAAGGACCCCAGGAACCCGATCACCGGGTCCTTGAGCCTCCCTTCCACCCACACCCCTCAAAAAAAACACCCACCAAATTATATCCCGGGAAATGACAGAGGGACTTGTGGCCAAACCTAATCCCACTAGGTCTCCATCCAGGAAACAGGTTGGGTGTTTGAGAACGAAAAAAAACCCCAAACTTGGAAAAATGAAAAAAAAATCCAAGCTTGGAAAAAGGCAAAATTGCTTGAGTTTGGGGTACCTCCCAGCATTCCTAATTAGCCTACCTGGTAAAAACAGAGCTTTCAACAGGGCCCTTTCCACAGACCCACCCTTGGCTGACAGTCTGGAGGACGTAACCCCCTTGTCAAGGTAGAGTGGGTGGAGTCAGTCCCAACGGTGATGGGGGTTTTATTGCCCTAGAAAACGTGAACTAGTTTTGTTTTGATCTAACCTACATGTTTGTTAACTACCTAAATATATATCTACTTAGCAAACAGGGTAATATAGATAAGTGTGTACACACACGTATGCACATGAACACATATAATTTTTGTCAAGCTTTCAAGAAACCAGCTTTTTTTTCCTTTTTTGGTCTACCCTGTTGGTTTCCTCTTTAATGACTTAAATATAATACCGGTGGGTCTCAGCATTTCAGAATTTCATTTTTAACGTGGTTACTAACCACCATGACTTAAAGATGGCAAGGCGGTTTAAGGGCGCTTTACTCGGTCTTTTGATCACACATTCAGATATTTATTAAGCCCTTTCTTGGGGACACTATGGTTGACAAGAGACATTTGCTTTCTCCCTGGGGGTTTGAATGGACACACGTACACGAGAAGGGCACAACAAGTAAATTTGGAACTTAGATGTGACACTGAATAATATGCAGAGTTTGAGTCCGAGCTCTGGGAATTAGACCCTGTGGGTTCAAATCTTTATTCCACCACAGAAGGCTCGTGACCCTGTCAAGTTCTTTTGTCTCTCTGTGCTCCCATTTCCTCATCTATAAAATAGGGATATTATATAGTATTTACCCCAGAGTTTGATACTAAAGAATAAAGGAGGTAATGCATTTGAAGTACATAGCACAGTTCTCCCCCAGTAGTTAAAATCACAGTAAACATAAACTACTTTCATTATTATTATTTATTATTTATTGCATTCCTAAGATGCTGTTCAAATATTAAAAGATACGGTTCTTTCAAGGGGCTTACACATTGGTGACTAAGGTAGCTGAATATTTTTGTTGGGGTTTTTCCAAATTATTCTAGTTCTTCTTTTTGTTTCTATAAATGAACTTAAGGAAAGTATTAGTATTCAGTCTTTATACCAGCAGAATAGTTTCTAAAATAGCAGTTCTCAAAATGTGATCTGTGGACCCCTGAAAATCTCCAAGATCCTTTTAGGGGATCCTTTTAGTGGTTTAGCGGATGTCAAAACCACTTTCACAATAACACGAGAACATTAGTTGTCTTCACTATTTTTTTTTTAAACTTTTTTCTGCCTTTATTTTAAAATTTATTTATTTATGGCTGTGTTGGGTCTTCATTTCTGTGCAAGGGCTTTCTCTAGTTGTGGCAAGTGGGGGCCACTCTTCATCGCGGTGCGTGGGCCTTTCACTGTCATGGCCTCTCTGGTTGCGGAGCACAGGCTCCAGACGCGCAGGCTCAGTAGTTGTGGCTCACGGGCCCAGTTGCTCCGCGGCATGTGGGATCCTCCCAGACCAGGGCTCGAACCCGTGTCCCCTGCATTAGCAGGCAGACTCTCAACCACTGCGCCACCAGGGAAGCCCTTCACTATTTTTTTTAAACATTTTTAAAATTGAAGTATAGTTAATTTACCAGTTTGTGTTAGTTTCAGGTGTACAACAAAGTGATTCAGTTATATATGTATACCTGAATACATATATTCTTTTTCAGATTCTTTCCCATTACAGATTATTATAAGATATTGATTATAGTTCCCTGTGCTATACAGTGGGTCCTTGTTGTTTATCTATTTCATATATAGTAGTTTGTTAATCCCAAATTCCTAATTTATGCCTCCACTGCTATCCCCTTTGATAACCAGAAGTTTGTTTTCTTTTTTTTAAACATTTTTATTTTTATTTATTTATTTTTAAATTTATTTATTTTTGGCTGCGTTGGGTCTTCGTTGCTGCGCGCGGGCTTTCTCTAGTTGCGGCGAGCAGGGGCTACTCTTCGTTGCGGTGCTCTGGCTTGTCGTTGTGGTGGCCTCTCCTATTGTGGAGCATGGGCTCTGGGCACGCGGGTTTCAGTAGCTGTGGCACACGGACTCAGTAGTTGCGGCTCACTGGCTTAGTTGCTCTGCAGCACGTGGGATCTTCCCGGCCCAGGGCTCAAACCTGTGTCCCCTGCACTGGCAGCAGGATTCTTAACCGCTGCACCACCAGGGAAGTCCCCCAGAAGTTTGTTTTCTATGTCTATGAGTCTCTTTCTGGGGTTTTTTTACCGTTTAATTTTATATTGGAGTATAGTTGATTAACAATGTTTTGTTAGTTTCAGGTGTACAGCAAGGTGATTCAGTTATACATACACATGTATCTATTCTTTTTCAAATTCTTTTCCCATTTAGATTGTACATAATATTGAACAGAGTTCCCTGTGCTATATAGTAGGTCCTTGTTGGTTATCCATTTTAAATATAGCAGTGTGTACATGTCAATCCCAAACTCCCTAACTATCTCTCCCCCCAACCCTTCCCCCAACCATAAGTTCGTTCTCGAAGTCTGTGACTCTATTTCTGTTTTGTAAATGAGTTAAATAAGTTCATTTATATCATTTTTTGTTTAGATTACATGTCTAAGTGATAAATGATATTTGTCTTTCTCTTACTGACTTCACTTAATATGATAATCTCTAGGTCCATCCATATCACTGCAAATGGCATTATTTCATTCTTTTTTATGACTGAGTAATATTCTGTTTGTGTGTGTGTGTGTGTGTGTGTATATATATACACATATACGTGTATATATATATATACATGTGTATATATATATATACACGTATATGTGTGTATATATATATATATATATATATATATATATATAAAATACCACACCTTCTTTATCCATTCAACTATCGATGGACATTTAGGTTGCTACTATGTCTAGTTGTCTTCAATATTTAGACATTTGCTCTGATGGTACAAAAGAAATGGTGGGTGAAATTGATGACACATAGCGTGAATCCAGGCAGTGGCACAAGATTGAACTGGTAGTCATTGTATTTTCATCACCATCGTGCACGTGCAGTAAAAACAAACATACAAACAAAAAGCGCCACTGAAGACTGAAGCAGCCCTAGTTTTTGGAATGGGTTGGAAAGTGCACAAAAGTATTGCTAGGTATGGTGGTTCTCTGGAGCCAGAGCTCTGGGGCCATGGTTTGCAATGCAAAACATTGAGCTGCTTTTTTTCATTGAACACCATTTTTACTGGAAGGAAGAACTGACAGACAAACTGTGATTACACAGACTTGAGGATTTGGCAGACGTTTCCTCCAAAATGAATGAAATGAGCCTGTCACTTCAAGGAAAACACAGATAGTTTTTATTGCTGATGATAAAATTCAGGCTTTCAAGTGAAAATTCAAACTTTTGGTTGGAAAACCTGTATCTGCCACTATGAGTTTGACAGCATCCCAATATTTAAAGATCTTTCTGATGAAATCGGTGGTGATGCTGAAGGGCATTTTTTTTTTGATATTGTATACTGATAGACCAATTGTGGCACAATAAAAAAATATATATTTGGCCTTTTCCTGGTTCTTGACACAGAGATTCTAAAACCTTTTAAATGTCTCAAATAAAGAGGTGATAGGAGCATCTTTTATTCTAATATTTGGCCTTTGTTCCTGGTTCTTGACACAAAATTCCTAAATCCCTTGGAATTTCCTGGTCGATAGGAGGATCTTTTGTTTAATGAGGGGACTTTGGGTGGGCCCCTAGGTAGCTTCAGATGAGGACTGGTCACCACAAAGACCAAACCTTGATTAGAAGCCTGGAACTTTCAGCCTTACCTCCCCCAACCTCTGGGGAGAGGACAGGGGCTGGAGATTGAGTTAATAATCGATCATGCCTATGTGATGAAACCCCCATAAAACACCTAAATGACAGGGTTTGGAGAGCTTCTGAGTTGGCAAGCACATCGAGGTGTTGGGAGGGTGACCGTGCGGAGAGGGCTTGGAAGCTCTACACGTACCACCCCCCATACCTTGCCCTGTGCATCTCTTGCATCTGACTCTTCCCCAGTTGTATCCTTTGTAATACATTGGTCATAGCAAGTAAACTGTTTTCCTGAGTTCTGTCAGCTGTTCTAGCAAAACCAAACTGAGGACAGGGTAGTCGTGGGAACTCTGATCTGTAGCCAAGTCAGCTGGAAGAGTGGTAACCTGGGGACCAACATGTGTGACTGGCATCTGAAGTGGGAGCAGGCTTGTTAAACCTTTGGAGTCTGATGGTAACTCCAGGTGGTGACAGAATAGAATTGTAGGACATTTAGTTGGTGTGTGGAGAATCCTAGAGTTGGTTGTTGGAAACACCCCAGGCTGATGAATTTTAACATCACAGAGTATGAAAAGTTATTGATAGGGTTTTGGGTTCTATGTTGTACTAAACTTTAAGAAACTACCACTTGCTGAGTTTGGGTGTAATATTAAAGAAAAACACCAAAACTTATCTGAAAAGATGATTGAAGTACTTCTTCCTTTTCTACTTATCTGCACAAGGAAGGATTTTCTTCATATTCTTTGACCAAAATAACACTGCAACAGATTGACTGCAGAAAAAGTTTATGAATCCAGCTGCCTTCTATTAAGCAAGACATTAAAGAGATTTGCAGAAAGGTAAGTAATGCTGAATTTTTGTTTTGGAAAATATAGCTATTTTTCCTTCAAATATGTTATTTATAGTAACATTTAATGGGAATATTGTTATTTTCCAATGAATTAATAAATAAATGTTTTAAATTTCTCAGTTTCAGTTACTAATATTGTCTGTATAGAGAGATATAATTCAGATTAACAAAAGCTCTTTGGGTTTGTTGATCATTTTTAAGAGCATTGATGGATCCTCAGATCAAAATGTTTGAGAACTGCTGTTCTAAAAGAAACTCTCATTCTTAAAAGTAAAAGAAAAATATACCAGATTCTTTTAGCCTCCATAATTGCCAAATGTATATCTTTAAAGTCAAGGCTGGAGGAATGACAGAAGTTAACCAAAGTTGGTCAACCAAGTTGACCAAAACCTATTTCCATTTGTTTGAATCAAACTGGTGGAATAATCAATAGATACATTTAGAGAAACCTAGATACCTCTTACAGGGGGTATGGGTTATATGGAGAACCATCATCCTATGAGAGTAGGAATTTGCCAGTTCCTCTAAGCATTCTGTGGTATTAAGATTTTGTAAATTTCTCTCCAGTTCTTCATTTTGGGTAAGTATGTATGGACTTGGAGTCTTTAGTGTTGGTGCTAGAAATTGACATTGTTTTCCTTCTTGCTTCCTTCTTCCTCAGCTCCTAGGTGTGCCACAGAGAGGCCCCTGCATTCCCCGTAGCAGCCAGGGCAGGAGACAGTTCCCACAATACTGGCCCTCCCATTCCTGAACTCACATCTCAATATATACAAGTAGACACTAGTCCCTAGAGGACACTAGCCCCTCACAGGCTTCCTTGGAGTTTCTTTAAAAGAAGTGGTTTTGGAAATCATTTCTCAGCTACCTGGACTGTAATGGTAATGGAAAACTGCATACACAGTGTGCATACCCCAGCTCCTTTACTGAAGCCCACTGAAAAATTATATTTGGCTCCCTTGGTGGGCATATGGGGAGATGCTTTCCAGGGTTGAAATGAGATTTTGTCAAGGTTAAGAGGAGCTGTAGTGGTCCCAGCCAGGCATCTCTATGTGGTTCTAGAACTGTGAAATATCCAGTTAATTAGAGGGCTCTTCTCAGTAGACATGCTGCTGGCGGCAGGGATTATACAAATCCACCTATGTTGATTTCCCTTTCCAATTTTTAGCTGGATGTATAATTCAAAGTCTTATGTACCAGGAGATAGCCGGGTGAAACAGGCTGGGTTCCATGCAGTAGCCCTCAGAAAACCTCTGATGAGTTTATTATGGTTTGTCGGGGGCTGTTTTGTCTTATTAATAATATCTCCTATATTAGCTAAAATATGATAGGGGTTCACATTTGGAAAGATTTACCAGAAGGATTTATTTCATATTTTAAGTTGGGGGCATTTTTAAGATCTACATTTTGAATTGTTGGAAATATATTTGAAATATTATTAAAATGAGAAAACCAAAAGAGGTGCTGAACTCATGAGATGGGAAGAGACCACAGACACATCCCACTATCAGGTTAGACTACCTTCCCAATGTAATTGGCTAAGGATAGAAAATTATATCAGAAGTAAGGTGACCACACAACCTGGGTTTGGGCCATGTGACTGGGTTCTGGCCAGTAAATGGTACACAGAATTGATCTAAGCCACCTATAGGGTTCACCCTTAAGAACATGCCATTTGATCCTCACGTTTTCTTCCCCTGACATGTGCTGGGTGTTCCAGAAGTCAGACACACAGAATGGAGTCACCATCTGGAGGAAAGTTTTAGTACCTACATAGCATAACATGAGCAAAACATCAGCATTCATTGTGTTAAGCCAAGGAGAGTTCAGGGCATATGCCTTATACAGCACAGCCTATTCTAATACAATATTCTAGTTTAGTGATAAGAACACTGGACTGAAAGTCAGGAGACTTAGGTTCATTGAGGTTGAACTATAAGAGATAGCTGATAATCAATAGTTTCTGATGTTCAAGAATGGCAATTTCGCATGACTAACTCTAAGTTCCACCTTTGTGGTCAGCTAGATATGTGACGCTGAATTATCCAATAATCCCATCTGAATCTCATTTTTCTCATCTGTTAAAATCAGACCTAACAGACATCTATAGAACAGTCACCTAGTACCAGGAAAATTTACATCCTTCTCAAGGATACACAGAACATTCTCTAGGATATATATGCTATATGCTAAGTTGTAAAACAAACCTTGATAAATTTAAAAGGATTGAGATTATAGAAAGTATGTTCTCTAATCACAATGGAATTAAATTAGAAATCAGTAACAGCAGGAAACTTGGGAAATACACTATATAAAATTAAACAACAAAATCCTAAAATAATGAATGGACCAAAGAAGAAATCACAAGGAATTAGAAAAGACTTACAAATGAATGAAAATGAAAGCACAACATCTCCAGATCTATGGAATATTCAGAAATTTATTGCTATAAATGAGAACATTAAAAAGAAAAAAGATCTCAAATTTAACCTAAACTTTCACCTTAAGAAACTAGAAAAAGAACAGCAAACTTAAAGCAAGAATAAAAGAAGTAAATAATAAAGATTAGCATGGTAATAAATGAAAGAAAAAATAGAAAAGCAATAGAGAAAATAACAAAACAAAAAATTGGCTCTTTGAAAAAATCAACAAAATTGATACATCTTTTTCTAGATTGACCAAGAAAAAAAGAGAGGAGTCAAATTAGTAAAATCAGAATGAAAAGGGGGATATTACTTACAAACTTACAAAAATAAAAAGGATTATAAATGAATACTATGAACAATTGTATGCCAACAAATTAGATAACCTGGACAAGTGGACAAATTCCTAGAGAAACACAAACTACCTAAAATTGACTCAAGAAGAAACAGAAAATCTGAATAGACCTATAACAAACAAGTAAGAGATTGAATTAGTAATTTTAAAACTTCCTACAAAGAAAAGACTAGGCCCAGGTGACTTCACTGTTGAATTCTACATTTAAAGAAGAATTAATGTGAATCCTTCACAAACTCTTCCAAAATATAGAAGAGGATGGAACACATCTCAACTCATTCAATGAGTCCAATATTACCCTGATACCAAAGCTAGACATAGACATCACAAGAAAACTACAGACCCATATCTTGTATACAAAAGACACAAGATCCCTCGACAAAATACATGCAGATTGAATCCAGTAACATATATAAAGGATTATACAACATGACCAAGTGGGATGTATCCCAGGGATGAAGGTTGCTTTAACATCTGAAAATCAATTAATGTATTACACTATATCAATAGAATACAAAGGACAAATCACATGAGTAAATAGAAGCAGAAAAAGCATTTGACAAAATTCAACTCCCCTTATTGATAAATACATGCAGTAAACTAGGAATAGAAGGAAACTTCCTCGACCTGATAAATGATATCTACAAAACTCTACAAATAATATCATACTTGATGGTAAAAGACTGAAAGCTTTCCCCGGAGATCAGGACCAAGACAAGGATGTCCACTTTCATCATTTCTAACATTTTGCTGGAGGTTCTAGGTAGGACAGTTAGGCAAGAAAACGAATGAATTATCCATATTGGAAAGGAAGAAGTAAAACTATCTCTATTTTCAGATGACATGATATTGCATACAGAAAATCCTACAGATTCTACTAAAAAGAACTAATAAGTTAGTTGAACAGAATTACAGGATATAATACAAAAATCATTGTATTTTTATAAACTAGCAATGAACAATCCAAAAATGGAATTAAGAAAACAATTCTATTTATAATAGCATCTAAAGGAATAAAATTCTAGAGATAAATTTAACAAAAGAGGTACAAAACTTACGCTCTGAAAACTACAAACATTTTTGAAAGAAATTAAAGAACACCTAAATAAATGTAGAGACATCCCATGTTCACGTATCCGAAGACTTAATATTAAGATGGCAGTACTCTCCAAATTGATCTACAGATTCATTGCAATCCTCATCAAAATTCCACCTGGTTTCTTTGAAGAAATTGCCAATGCGACCCTAAAATTCACAGGGAAATTCAAGAACCTCAAAGTAGCCAAAACAATGTTGAAAAATAAGATCAAAGAGGGAGGAATAACACTTCTCAATCTTAGAACTTACTACAAAGCTACAGTAATGAAGAGAGTGTGGTACCAGCATAAGAAGAGACATATGGATCAATGGAATAGAATTGAGAGTCCAAAAATAAACCTTCACGTTTATGATTTCCAACAAGTGTAACAGGGAAGAACAACCCTGACTCCATATTGGACGTGTTTCTTTAACCTTTGTATTCTATTGCTTTTGCTACAAGTTATTCACTAAAGGGATGTTGCCTATAGCTTAAGGTATGCATAATGGCCCATCTCCAGGAAGCCTGTCTCCCATGTCTGAAGGTTAAGCTAAAATATCTTTGTTTTCCTTTGTTCACAGGAAACATCCTGACCAGGCCCACCTGTGGAAAAGAAGAAATTAACACACCCCCTCCGGAGTCTGGCCAGAACCAGGAAATATTTGCAACAACTTGTTGTCTTTTTTACTTTACCTCCTCACCTTCCCCTCTTTCTTTTATAAAAGAAACTAGCATCCAAACGCGAGCAAGATGGTTCTTTGGGACAGTAGCCCACCATCCTCTTGGTCTGTTGGCTTTCCAAATAAAGTCGCTATTCCTTGCCTCAACACCTGGACTCTCCATCGATCGGCCTGTCATGCAGTGAGCAGTACGAGCCTGGACTCAGTAACACAAGGTTGCTAAGATAATTAAATGAAAACAGAATAGTCTTTTCAAAAAATGGTGTTGAGATGACTGATATCCATGTGCCAAAGAATGAATTTAGACACTTCCATCACATCATATTGAAAAATTAACTCAAAATGGATTGTAGATCTAACTGCAAGAGCTAAAACTAAAAAACTAGCAGAAAAATAGGCATAAATCTTTGTAACCTTGAGTGAGACTATGGTTTCTTAGATATGACACCAAGAGCACAAGCAACAAAAGAAAAAAATAGATAAATTGGACTTCATCAAAAACTTTAAATGTTGTGCTTCAAAGGATACTATCAAAAAAGTGAAAAGACAGCCCACAAAATGGGAAAAAACTTTTGCAAATCCTATATCTAATAAGGGACTAGTATCTAGAATATACACAGAACCCTTACAATTCCATAACAAAAAGACAAATAACCCAGTTTAAAAATGGGCAAAGGGGGCTTCCCTGGTGGCGCAGTGGTTGAGAGTCTGCCTGCCAATGCAGGGGACACAGGTTCGAGCCCTGGTCTGGGAAGATCCCACATGCCGCGGAGCAACTAGGCCCATGAGCCACAACTACTGAGCCTGCGCGTCTGGAGCCTGTGCTCCACAACAAGAGAGGCTGCGATAGTGAGAGGCCTGTGCACCGCGATGAAGAGTGGCCCCCGCTCGCCACAACTAGAGAAAGCCCTCGCACAGAAACGAAGACCCAACACAGCCAAAAATAAATTAATTAAAAAAAAAATGGGCAAAGGATCTGAATAGACGTTTCTCCAAAGAAGATATGCAAATGGACAGTAAGCACATGAAAAGATGCTTAACATCATTTAATCACTAGGGAAGTGAACATCAAAATCACAGTGAAATACCACCGCACATCAACTAGAGTGGCTAGAATCAAAAAGACAATAACAAGTGTTGGCAATCGTGGAGAAATGCAACCCTCACACATTGCTGGTGAGAATATACAATTGTACAATCGTTTTGGAAAACTTCTTGCCAGTTCCTCAAAATGTCAACCTAGCAGGTATATATTCCAAGAGAAATAAAAACATACATCTATGCAAAAACTTGTATGCGAATGTTCACAACATTGCTGTTTATAATAGCCAAAGAGTAGAAACAACACAAATGTCCATCAAATGATGAATGAATACCCAAATATAGCATACCCATACGGTAGAATATGACTTGGCAAAAAAAAAAAAAAAAAAAAGGAATGAAGTACTGATACATGCTACAACGGAGAGCTACATAGTATCACTGGTAATGGCTTCATGCTATTTCATTTTATAGGCGTACCATAGTATACGAAACAGATCCCCTTCGCTGGACATTTAGGCTACCTCTAGTTCTTTATGTCATAAACAGATTCTAGGAATATGGAGGTGGTAGTGGCAGCACAGTTTTTTCAGTTTCTCAAAATATCAGCATAAAAACAGAGCAACTAGATAGCAAAACCCATGGACAACACTGACAACAAAACCAGATGATGAGCCATTGCCACAAACCTCAAAAATACAAGTAGGCGGGGAAAAACCACAGACCCATAGGTTAACAGCATCTGTAAAGAAACAGACAGATAACCAGGCAGCATCTGAGAAACTGGAGAACAGGAGAAACCCGAAGTTGTACAGAGGACCAGTGTGAAAGCCGCCACTGAAATGGGGGAGGGTCTTGCCCAATCCAATAGCAGGTGAGAGGGGTCCCACAGTAAAAATTGAGGGGCTGGAGCGGTGTAGTCTTTAGGAACCGTCAAAACTGACTGCCTGGGCTCCCAACTCCAAGCATCTTCACTAGGTATTCCGAATTGCTTGCAAAGGGGTTGTGCTAATTTACCTGCCCACCACTTCTTTGCCACATTAGTATTGTCAGACTTTTAGATTTCCGACAATCCTATGTGTGTGAATGGTGTGTAATTGTTTTAATACATACTTCTCTAAAACTAGTCTACTGGTCACTATGAGACATGGGACCTGGGACCCTTTGCTGCAGTGCTGCAATGCTTGCACCTGGACGCACCTCTCCTTGAGCAACAAAATACAAAGAAACTCTATGGGACTAAAAGTAACTGCATGCATGCGCAGTCGGTGCAAATTCTGAACAAAAGATACAAAGAGACCAAAAAACCCAACTGCCACTTTTGAACAGGCTGGAGCAAAAGCAGGGCACTGCGCATGCCCCCTGCACACAACACCAGCTAAGGGGCGGGCAAAACACCTAAGCCACCCCTCTGGCACGACCCCTGGACACACCCCTACCCTCACCCCGTATAAGGAACAATCTCACCCCCCATCAGGGATCGAGCCAGCAAGGGAACCTGCTGTTTGCTCTCATTGCCCCCCGCTGCAGCAGGGACCCCAATAAAGCCTTGCCTGAATTTCTTGTCTAGCCTCTGATCAATTTCTATTGATTAGGGAGGCCAAGAACCCAGGTCGGTAACAACTGTATTTCTTCTTCTCTGAATTGCTTGTTCATATCCTTTGCTGAGTCCTGACTCAGATCCTTACCAGCTGTGTAATATTGAGTAAGCTGTTTAAATTCTAAGGTTCCCCATCTGTAGAACGAAAAATGAATAATAGGATTACTTTATAGCTGTAGGGTGATTATTAGGATAATGTGCCTTTATATGTGTTTAGAACTGTGCCCAGCACATAGTAAACATTGTCTAATTGTTAACTATTATTAATTCATAGCCTATATGAATTTATATTTGTATATAAATTCTTCATCTGCCATAAAAATGTTCTCTCTGATTGTGGCTTGTCTTTAACCTTGGTTTGTAGCATATTTATTTTATCGTATAGAAGTTTAACACTTTTATAATAATACATCAATATCTTCTCTAGAGATTTCTGCTGTCTTTATAAAGAAATCACCTTTCCCCCAATAATAAAATAGTATTGCGTACTTTCTTCCAGTTGTTCTAAAATTTCTCAGTTTAAAAATTTATCTAATTTCACATTTAGCTAATCTCACTCCCATCTGGAATTTATTTTTATATGGTGTGAAGAAGTATAAATCTAATTTTTTTCCATGTAGAAAGCTGAGCTAGACTACAAGTGCTGGTTATGGCCACGAGGACTGGTGAGGATGACAACCTCCACTTAGCTTGGGTTACTTTCTCTATCGCTTACTTGTGAGCCAACAAATGACCAGGGCAAAGATCACAGGAAGCTAAGGAAATATTTCTCCAAAATTTCCTTTGTTGTCATGGAAGTACATCTGAATAGTTGGTGGTCTCGGCAGCCCTGTGGGGAAAGAAAAGTGCCAGAGGCTACAGAATCAAGACAGCCTGCCTTTTACATCATCTTGGAGGTTGAAAGTGTAGGTGGAGTCACATCAACCTTTCAAGATCCTTTAAAAATGTCAGTACAACGTGTACCTTCCATTCCATTTCTATGTCGGCCTCCCTGAGATTTCGATGCCATGAGACAACACAGTTGTCCCAGCTCCATTTGTTGACTCGTCTTTCCCCATGATTGGTAACATCTCCCACACCGAGGGCCCCCTAAAGACCAAGGTCTCCGTGAATATGATAACTAATAGCGTCCATGTAAAACATACAATGTCAAACACTGGCCATGTTGATCTTGGTTTGTCCAAAGTCTGAAAGCTTCAGAGATGAAGTGAAAAAAAAAAAGATCCTTATTTTTTGTTGACACATTCCAGGTTTTAGAGATTCATAACACAACCCAGAGCCTTTCTATACAATTGCCTAATGGGATGACACCAGCTTAGGACTTGGATGTGTGCCTTCTGATAAACATGGTGGTGTCAGATATTACAGCTGGGTAGTTATAATTGTGATAATTCTGTAGTCGTCTCCTGTAGAAAGCTGAGTCACTCCATGAATTGGTCAGCAAACTTTCCAAAAAGAAAGTTACTCAAATGAGCAGAGGAGGACTAAATGTGTAGTTACAGCCCCGTTCTATTTCCTGTGCACCAATTGCTTCCTCAGTAGTGTACCTATGCCTCAGCGCTCTCACGGTGTCATGATGGGTAATAAAAACACAGAATCCGGAGGAGGAGCATTGCTACATTGTATTAAAATATGGCCTTGGGATGAAAAGAAATGAGCTTGTGACGTCTGAGTAATAGGGAGATGAAACATTGTGAGAATTATTCATAGTGGGTCATAAAATGGAAAGGCCAGGATGCCCTTCCCAGAGCAGGGCAGCCAGCAATGCTCAGGGGTTGTTTGCATTCTGCTTCTCTAAATGACAAATTCTAGTCATCAGAGCTTTCTCGAAACTTCCTATCCAGCAGGGCTGCTTAGGTTAGTGCACAAATGATATTTTTACACATGCAGATGGTTGTGCTTAGATCATGTGGACGCTAGCAGCTGTGATGGAGCCGGGCTGGGGCACAGATCACTCCAGGCATTCCACGCAGCTTCTGGGGAGTCCTCTATTATCTATTTATTTTCTGCATAAGATTTGTCTTTGTCAGTATTTTTCCAGAACCAATATAAAAATACCTTTGTGTGTTCTGAACCCAAAATTGGCTGAGAATGAGCTATTGAGTACACAAGAGAAATCATCTTTTTTTTTTTTTAATATTTACTTATTTCTTTATTTTGTTGCACCGGGTCTTAGTTGCGGCAGGCAGGTGGGCTCCTTAGTTGCGACAACTGGGCTCCTTAGTTGTGGCATGCGAACTCTTAGTTGTGGCATGCATGTGGGATCTAGTTCCCTGACCAGGATCAAACCTGGGCCCCCTGCATTGGGAGCGCAGAGTCTTAACCACTGTGCCACCAGGGAAGTCCCAGAAATCATCTACTTTTGTTTGAACTGAGGTTCTTAACCCGGGGCCCCTGAATCCATAGGCAGAGCTTCTCAAACTCAGAGGGCAGCGGAGCCCTCTGTGAAGTGTGTTTCCAGTGCAGAGTCCTGTGTGCCACACCCAGAAATCCTGATTCTGGGAGTCTAGAAGGGGACCCATGAACCTGTATTTTTCATGCACACCCCGGGTGTTTCTCAAGCACATGGTCTGGGGGCTACATTCAGAGGAACCCTCTCCTGAGGGTGGGTGGTTGTTTGTGGTAGGGGTTCAAGAAAAAGGACTGTGGAAGACAGAGAGAACAAACTTATGGTTACCAAAGGGAGAAGGTGGGGAGGGATAAATTGGGAATTGGGGATTAACAGATACAAAGTACTACATATAAAATAGGTAGACAAGGACCTACTGTATAGCACAGGGAACTATAGTCAATATTTTGTAATAGCCTATAATGGAAAAGAATCTGAAAAAGAATATATGTACCTATATACATGTATAACTGAATCACTTTGCTGTACACCTGAAACATTGTAAATCAACTGTACTTCAATTAAAAAAATAAAATAAAATAGACACACACACACACACACACACACACACACACACACACACACGGTAGATGGATAAACAAATTGTGCTAGATCCACACAAAAGAATACTGTTCAGGAATAAAAAGGAATAAACCACTGGTACATGCAACATGGATAATGCTTAACAGAAGAAGCCAGACACAAATAGTACCTAATGTACGATTCCATTTATATGAAATTCTAGGTTAGGCAAAACTAATCTACAGTGATGGACAGATCAGTGCTTGCCTAGGGCTGGGACTTGGTGTGGGAACCAACTGCAAAGTCACATGAGGAAACTTTTGGGGGTTATGAAAATGTTCCAGATTTTGATTTTTTTTTTACTTTTTTTTTTTTTTGGCCATGCTGTGCAACACGTGGAATCTTAGTTCCGCAACCAGGGATCAAACCCGTGCCCCCTGCAGTGGAAATTTGGAGTCTTAACCACTGGACTGCCAGGAAAGTCCCCCAGATTTTGATTTTGACGGTGGCTATTTGGGTGTATATATTTATCAAAATTCCTTCAAGGATACACTTAATATGGGTGTATTTTATTATGTGTAAATTATACTTTGACAACAATAGAAAAACAGGACTGTGGAAAGAACCATGTGCCTGACCCCTGAAATGGTATGAAAATTGGGCATCCAGATGTGCTGTGAATTTTTCAGAGATGAGGATGTGTGGCTTCCCTCACATACCCGGAGAGACCCATGTGCCCTCAGAAGTTACAAACCACGATAGCACTTAGTCCCCACGGAGCTAATGATCACATCTGTTTCCAAGGAGGGTGTTTAACTTCTCTCAACTACGGGAAAGTGACTCAAAAGGGACAGCTTATTGAGGTGGATAGGCAGCTGGTCTCTGCAAACAAAGGTGGCAGCAGTGCAGTCTGTGCACCAGGCAGCCTTGCTAAAGGCTCCCAAAGACAGTCAGGGGGGCAGGAATCTCCCCTGGGGCTGGTTTTCCTCAGTTGGTGTCCAGGAAATGGCTCTTGGAGGTGGCCTGACTCTCCAGCAAAGGTCTGAGGTCCTTCAGTTCCAGAGCCCCCTCACCTCCTTGAGTTTCCAGAACCTTCCTCTCCTGCTCCTTGGCCTGTGCAGAACCATGAAGAACAGCCCACAATCACAAAGACTGTCCACAATGACCATTCGAACCTTCCCTCTGACCGTAGCCATTTTTTTTTCATTTCCTACCTGGCTTCTCAAGCATCTATTACCATTAACTTACATGAGTTATACTTTCAAATTCTTTGTTTACAATAACAAAAAAAATCATAGGGTTTGGTTCATTGTTATTATTTTACCTTGGCACAGATGGAAGATGAGCAAAGTGCCCCTGGCCCTCTTTTGACTTAAAGATTCACAAATATATATGCCTTTCAGAAAACAGATCTCAAATGGGGTGAAACAGAGCAACACATTTTTAAACAAGACCAATTAGGATCACCACCTTCACAGAAGCTACAGTGATTTGCAGAAGCAGTAGCAACAATCTCTGAAGTTCCGATATTTTATGATGCTTGTGTTAGAAACAACATGGACAAGCATGATTACATGATGTAGAAGAACATTTCTCTGAGCTTTCATCTTGTTAAGTTTGTTTCAGTTAGAGGGGGATACATTTTCTTCTTTAGCTGAGATTTCTCTTACAAGCAATTAGAAGGATCTATTATGTCAGGGCTTGGATTCCATTACTTAGCACTGTGAAGAATAAAGCAGGCCTGTCTTATGAAAATATTTAAAAATTTAAAATATGCAGCAGGAAAAAGTGGAAAGAGAATTTAACAAAGGGAATATGGAGCGTGTGAGGTTTTGCCTCTAAATTGCCCTAACTTCCTGCTTCTTCCCACCAGCCTCCAGCTAGGTACCTTAGCCTCTTCTTTACATGACCTGGCTCGAATTCCTTCCCACACCTCCAGCCCTGTGTGTGCCTTTATCTCCTTCCCTCCTGTTTCAGAGGCGAGAGGCTGATCCCTCCTCCTGGCTTGTGACTCTGTCCCCTTGGATGACTCCCTGACTTTGGCTCCTCAATTTCCTTTCATCTCCCTGTCTCTACCAATGCCTCTGCTCTGCCGACCTGCATGTCCCCATCTCCCTCACCCTTCATTTATTACGGAGCTTTTCTTGCGCGCAGCCCTCTCACCTTCCGTCCTTGGAAGGCTGGTCTGTACGTGCTCCTCTGAGGTCTCTGCGTCTGCGCATGCTCACCCCAGGCCCTGCCGACACTGCACACCCACGGCATCCTAGATGCTAAATCCACCGTCCTTCTCTCCCTGGCAGTTCCCGCTGGACCCCCTTTCGGCTTCTGTTCCGCCCCTGCCCTTGAGCACTTGTATTCCCCATGTCTCGCCGCTGCTCTCAGGTTCCTTTACTCCATTCATTCTCCCAAAGCGACGTCTTTTCTAGTGATTGCAGCCGCTACACCTGTGCTCCCGATGATTCAATCCACACAGTTCAGTCTCTTTCTAAAGCACAAGGCACTCGTTTCAAGCTACATCCTGGACCCCTCTGTTTGCATCCTCCGCAGGCACGTAACCAACACAGCAACCCACCGCCCTCCCTCCAAGCCCGCATCCCAAGCCTCAGTCAAGGCTGCCGCTCTGCTCTGCGTTGAAGACCTCACCCCTTGGAGGCCTCTCCAGCTCCTTCCTTTCCTTCAGCCTCCAATCATCCCCAACTCCTGCCAATTCTCCAGTTCAAATGTGTGAATCCACCCCCTCTTCTCTGTTCTCGGTAAGACTGTGGGGTCTGGCCCTCACTATTTTTCACCTGAGGATGCCTGCACCTTCAGATCCCACCATCCCTGCTTTCAGACCTTGAGGACGTCCTGATTCTGACGCAATACATCCCACTCCCGATCGGCATAGCAGGCTCTTCCAGCGCAGCTTTCCACGCCGGCCCAGTCGCTAGCCAGTGTGCTCTTCTCCCTTCTCACTTCCCTTCCCGCAGGAGGGGGCCAAGTTCTAACATCAGAGGATTGCCCTCTGGTGGTGGGCAGCTGCGTTTGCAGATGGGGAGAGTAAGCGGATAAAAATGACTCATTGACTATGCTCACTACGAGTCTGCAGACTGACAACCTGTTTCCACTGAGCCCTTCATTCTGCTTCTCCATCATCTTTGTTGTAGTCTCAACAACCTCCCAAAAGATGCCACACCGATCTCTCCTCCCATTCCAGCTATCAGCCACACTTCTGTCCCCCATCTCTGGAAGCACCAAACTTCACTTTTCTCTGATACTTTCTCACCTTTGTACCTTTCATACCGCCCTTACCTACCTGCTCTGCTCCGCAAACTCCACTTGTCTTTTAAATCCCGGTCAAATCCAGCTCCACTGTAGAGCCTCCCCTATTCTGGGGTTTGCTCAAGAGCAATTTCCAATCAATTATTTACTCTCTTTTTTTCCCTAATATAGCATTTTATATAAGTGTGTGCGCGCGCGCGTGTATGTGTGTGTGTGTGTGTGTGTGTGTGTGTGTGTTAGATTTAATTCATTAATCCTCTGGAATTTATTTTAACTTATAGTGTGAAATAGGGAATTTTTTCCAGATGGATAGCCAGTTGTCCTAACCACCATTTATTGAGTAGTTCATTATTTTTGCACTGATTTGAAATACCACCTTGACTCTGTATTAAACTGGTCTGCTTCAAGACTCTATTTCTTTCCATTGATCTATTTGCCTGTTGGTGGATCAATAACAAAATGACTACTACAACATAATTACTATTGCTTTATAGTACATTTTTACATTAACAAAGTATCATTCTTTTTAAAAGAAATTTCTTGCATATTCTAGAATATTTTCTCTCCCAAATTAATTTCAGAATCAGTCTTAAAACTCTATGAAAAGTCATTTTGGAAATTTAGTAAGGATTATCCTGACTTTATAGGTGAATTTGCCATTAGTTGAAACCTTAACAACAGTGAATGTTGTCTAGGATCATGATGTACCTTTTCATTTATTCACATATTCTTTTATGTCCTTTGGTAAAGTTCTGTACTTTTATTTTTTAATATAGTCCATATTTATCCTTTGGTTTAGTTCTCAATATTTCATAGTTTTTTAAGCTATTTACATTTTCTAATAAACATTTTTCAATTTGCTTTTGCTCGTGTCTAAGAAAATTATTCCTGAAAATAGTTTTCTTTAAATCTGGCTGTTTTGTAACTTTTATTCATTCTGATAATTTGTCAGTTGATTCCTTTGGATTTGGGGGGATAGATAATTGTATCATTTTAAGCAATGAGAGTTTCCACCTTTTACTTTGTATTTCTTTTTTTTTTTTTTGTATTGAATTAGCTAAGAATCCCTGTGTTTGTGTTAGTCTGGTTGGGCTGTCATAACAAAAGACCACAGACTGGGTGGCTTGAACAACAGAAATTTCTTTTCTCCTAGTTTGGATTCTGGAAGTCTGAGATCAAGGTCCCAGTAAGATTGTTTCTGGTGAGACCTCTCCCCTCTGCTTGCAGACAGTACCTTCTCACTCTGTTATGAATTAGAAATTTTTTGGCCAAATACCACATTTTAAGTCATAAATAAATAGCCCATTCTGAGCAACTTCCACCAAAAATTATTCTCCTACTCCTTAAAGGCAAAAATTAAAGATATGCATGGTGGAAAAAATCCTAAAGCTATTACGCATATGCTGTATATGTTACACTTTTTGCAAGACAGCTGACTTCATTCTTTTTCCTTCTTCTTTGTATCTCATATCCAATCTTAAGGGGGCTCTTTTTAGAAAAAATTAACATATCAACTAAAATCCCACACTCTTCGTGATGTGACCTTGGGTCCAAATCCCGTCTCTGCATCCTTGGTGGCTTGGTGGCTTTGGCAAGTTCCTTAATCTCTCCCAGCCTCAATTCCTCCATTCATAAAATTAGGAAGGAAATACATTCCTTATGAGTTTTCTGCAAAATTACATGAAGTAACCTATGTGAAATCCTAAATAGGACCTCAGTAGATGGAGTAATTTTGTTATTACTATTAAACACTGTCATATTTTCTTGAATACTGATTAAATTTGAAATATTTAACTTGTTCATAGAAATGAATCTGGAGAAACCATAAGAAGTCTAATTTCTAACCATAATTAATTTTTTAAAAACCTTAACTGAACTTCTGAATTTCTTCTAATGTTATATCCAGGACTCCAAATTTTGTTCTCAGATGCACCAAAGACTATAAAACATCCTTTGTTAATGGTGGAGAATAAACAGCTTCTTATAAAACAAGACTTCATCATCCAAGAGCTTACAGATTTATATCCAGTGATTTGATTAAAAAAAGAAAAAAAGCCTTTTTTTGAGTCAGAAAAATGTTTGTGAAACCACTATAGAATAACAATTATGACTCTCCAGTTTTTATTTTTATTGCTGGGTTGAAAAAGGTGACTCTACAATGCCTACACCAGGAGGATATAATTCTACAAATAAGGGCCCAGCGTGACATTTATGAGAAAAGCCGAGTCCTCCTGCACAAAGCTGATTGGTGCTCAGTCAATGGGCTTCAGGGCGTTGCAAATAAAGGCACCTTCTCCACTGGGCTGGCCAGACGCAGGGCC
Organism: Balaenoptera musculus; assembly: GCF_009873245.2. Lineage (NCBI taxonomy): Eukaryota > Metazoa > Chordata > Mammalia > Artiodactyla > Balaenopteridae > Balaenoptera > Balaenoptera musculus. Next base: position 6,573,378 of record NC_045797.1, on the reverse strand, counting down.
GAGTGTTGTCTCTGGCTGTGGAACTTCGGGAAATGCTCAACTCCTGTCCCAGCAGAACACATCTGTGACCAGCAAGGAGAAACCGCACTTTGAAGATGAAACATCTTCTTGCCCAATTCCCATCCATCTTGGCCATTTATTGCTTCTGCCTACTACAGACTCCCTCCTCAGGTAAGGGGACCCCTTCAACAGACCCCAGCTGGCCTGAGCTCTAAGGAAGACTGGGACAGACCTTGACCTTTCAGGGCACTCCTGGAGGGAGTCTAGCTTGATTCCCTCACCTACCCTCATTTCTACCCTTTGGAAATGGCTTCCATCAGAGAGGATGGACAGAGCTAGATGCCGCAGCCTTTTACCAAAGGAGGTTACTTTCCCCTGTGGAACTGCCTTTAAACAGCTCTTGTCCCAAGGCTGGCCCCAGGATGTGCCGCTGAAATTGTGAGGAATGTGAGTCGGGGGACGACTCCAACGTGTTAGCCATTTATGCTCCTGGAATTCTGAAGAGATGAGAGCAGAGACGAGCTTACAAGTCCCAAAGACTGAGGATTGAGCAACAGTTGGAGAAGGGCGGTGTGGGAGCGAGCACAGGGAAAGGGAATCTTCTCCTAGCTTCTCCTGTGGGCCTGGCGGGGAAGGTGAGGGGCGGCGGGGGGAGAGTCCCAGGGAGCGCAGCTGAGGCCCCGTGTCTTCCAAGACTTGGGCGCTGTCCGAGGTGCTGACCGGACGCGGGTGTCTCTTCACCAAATTCTGAGAATCAGTGCTTTTGTAGGGAACAGGGGTTGGGTATGGGGTCCCTAGTCGAAGTTTGTTACCCATCTCCAGGTAACTCGCTATATGATGCAGGATGTGGTGGAAGCTCCAGTTGGAAACACAGATTATTTCAAAATTTTAGAATTTTCCATTAGAATTTTGGTTTCAGGGAGTAGAAAATCTTTGAAAATATATTCAAACAGAAAATATATTTCAAATAGCATGCTTGTTTTGCCATGTCCTGTAGTGTAATCACAAAGCCTAGGCATTGCAAGGAAACGTGGAGGTCATCTAGTTTAAACTCTCAGGAGAGCAGGGATCGCCTCTATGATTTCCCTAGTTGATTACTTTCAGTGACGCCCAACTCACTACCAGCCAAAGTCAGCCAGTAGCCGCCTCCCCTGGTTTCCAATAGAATCTTGTTTTGGAAATGTCTTACTATCTTTTATTTACCTGTCTATGTATTTATATCCACGTCCCTCTTTTTCCAATTTAATTTTCTGTTCCCTGAGGATAAGGTCCCTACGGTATTTATCATTGTATTGTTAGCACAGAACCTCTTAGTAATTCCTTATAAGATTGCTTTGAATTTCTTTTCCTTGAATAGCTCCAATCATCACAAACTTCTTTACACTGAGCTGAAATCTGATCACATGCAACTTCTAACCACTAGCCCTAGTTCTGCCCTTCGGGGATATACAGAATAAGATTAATATTTCTCATGACAGTTCTCAAAATAGTTGATGGCAGTTAACACACACTTCCTAATTTTTCCCTTTGCCAAAGAACACTGTGCTCAGTTCCTTTAACTCACAACAAATCCTATCATTTCAAGTAGGACTATTACCTTTCAAGGTTGGGACACTATTTTTTCAATCCAGCACGAGATTGCCTCAGCTTTTTCTTGGCTCATAGTGAGACTGCAGGGAGCAAAATATCACTCAGTATTTTTTTAAAAAAATACTACTCTTGAGCCAGATATTCCCTCAGATTTTTAAAATCTAAAGTCAGGGTCTTATATTTATCCCATTTAATTTCATCTTCTTAGTTCTGACATATCCAGTTGATTCTTTCAGTTGCAGTATTAGCTTTTCCTCCAAGTGTTGTGTGACATGCAAATGAGATGAAGACTTCATCTAGGTCAGATAAAAGTTGACTGGTATGGGGTTCAGCTGCACGCCAACAGCAACCTTCCCCATATCCCTATTCCTGAAGAGTCTGATGAAGCAGAGAGACAGGTATCCATACTTCTTAAAAGTTCCAAGAGTGACTCTGATGCATATACTTATTGACACCATCTCTTGATAGCCTGTCCTTATATATTCCATCAAAATATTACCAAAAGTGGGTCCAGCTGCTCACCACTCGAAAGCCAATACAGAGGCAAGGTTGGCGGAAAGGAAAGCTTCCTTTATTTCAGGTGCTGGCAATAGAGCAGGGGAGGGTGGACAAAGGCCTGTCCAAAGGCCGACTCCCCAGCCCCCCACCCCGACAATCAGTGGGCAAGAGCTTTTATAGATGGAGGGAGGGGGCTACTTGCAGAAACAGTACAGTCAGCTCTGACAGTAATCTTGAAATTGGTCATATGGTGGTCTGACCAGCATCATCTTGATTGTTTTAAGTATAGTTAATCTTCAGTTCTCGGGTTGGGTTGTTCCCATTTCCTTGAGGCCAGTTCTCAGAATTGTGGCAGCTTATGTCATGGCTACAGTCTGGTCATCATGTAGTTAATTTCTTCCACCTGATGGAGTTTTTAGTATCTACAAGACAGCTCACAGGATATGGCTCAGAATATTATCTATAGCCTTTGAGAAGGAACTAAAGGTCCTTGACTTTGCTTAATGACTAAACTATTTTTATTTAGTCTTTTTGGGCTGTTTTCTTTTGTTTCTGCATTTTCTCACTTCCTGGATTAAACTTATCTTTTGGCTAAAGTTTTTCTACAGACAAAAGGCAGGAGGAGGACATGAGGAGGCAAGGACCATAGGGCCCTGATCCATGTCAAAAATACAAATTAAGTTGTTACCTAGGTAATTTTTTCCCTCTCTCCTAACTTGCTAACTCTTGTGCTGCTAACTCCTGGTAAATAAAAAACCATGCAATTTTTAATTAACTTTGGTACATATCTCAGATTTGCTAGTGGTAGGTAGAAGTGTGTTTTCTTTAACAATCCTTCTAACAACATGGTATTAATAGAATCGCTGTATGCTTTTCACGGTAAAGATTTAAAAGTTAATGCTGGACTTTCCTGGTGGTCCAGTGGTTAAGAATCCATCTTGCAATGCAGGGGACACCGGTTTGATCCCTGGTCGGGGAACTAAGATCCCACACGCTGCAGGGCAACTAAGCCCGTGCACCACAACTAGAGAGGAGCCCACGTGCTGCAACTAAGACCCGATGCAGCCAATAAATAAATAAATATTAAAAAAAATAAAAGTTAACGCTACAACCTCTTTTCTCCTAATAGAGATTTTTATGATTTCTCACAATAGGATTTCCTCGACCTTTAGCTGATCCTCCAGATGGCTTGGATATTGTGAAGCTTGAGGTACACCACTGTTCAGTAATGTGAGATTTTTATTTAGCCTTAGCCTTGAAACTATCATGGGGATAATGTTCACTTAAAACTATTTTAAGATCAGATTCTTGGCTGCAGCAGAAACTCACTGTTTTCATTTTCATGGCTTCATTTAAGTCATCTTGGGAGTTGTGTTGAAATTCATGGCCACTGTGTGAGAAGATAATGCAACGTTCATAAATGAGACAACTTTAGAATTTAATTTTAATTTTAATTCTATTGATTAAGGAATTTGTACTTATCTTTGATTCATTTTCCTCATTTTTTAGCAGCTGGCATATTGGGCAACTCTTTCTAGACAACCTAAGGTAAAAAAATTAATATACATATGGTAATTTTTTTATTTATAACAGTGCACCTGTTTATACCATAATTGATATCTGTAAATAAGCACACTCTTTTGCTACCTACAGGAGAATTCTATGTGTATGTGTAAGTGTGTGTGTAAGAATACAGTTTTAGGAAATAACAAATGACTCTCCTAAATATAAATGACCATAAAATATTGGTAGCTCATCTGCATTCTTACAATGATCATAATCACATATACATATCATATGCATAATCACATATATACATAAAATTACATGTCATGTGGGGATACAGTAGTGACCCAAACAGACCAAACTACCTGCTCTCATGGAACTTATATTCTAGTTGGGGAAGTAGTCTCCAAGACAGATAGATAAAATTTTAAAAATATTTTTTTCTCTAAAAAGAAAAAAAAATAAAGCAAGGAAGGTGCATATGAAATCTTGAGAGTTGGTGTTCATCACCTGGAAAATCATCTTCAAATTCCTTGTTATTTTTTGGTTTTTTGGCTTGAAAAGTAATGGTATAAAGTTGATGAACATGATAACAAAAATATTTGCCCAATAGGTGTCCAGAACACACACACACACACACACACACAAACACACACACACACTTCTGTGGACAGATGCTGACAAAGAGACCGGAAGTTGTAAAAATAGTAAATACTTTCTGCTGATTTAGAAATGGTGATCATAAGGAAACAGAAAGTTAATGTCCACTGAGCCTCTGCTATGAGTAATTTTGGTTCATTATTTTGTGTGTGTGTGTGTGTGTGTGTGCCCATATGCACGTGTGTACATGTACATGCATAACAGAGGGAGAAAGAGAGAATACGTAAGTATTGGTTACTGCAGAAACCCTCCACAAAGTTTGCAGGAAGATGTACCCACAGCAACAAAATTAGACATGTTACTAACAACTTTCATTTCTGTCTTGATTGGAGTTTGAGCTGATTCAACAATGTTTAGATGTAAATGAGATGAGATCAATAGTAACCAGATAGTTACAACATCATTCACAGTACCTCTTTGAGTAGGATATACTGCCTATATAGCTTTTCCTGGGCTGTCATCCATGCAGACAGAACAGGGTGGTGTTCTAACAAGGATTTAGAAATTAAAAGCTGGACTTCCTGCAAGAACAGTGAAGATTCATGTAGAAAGCTTTTAGGGAAAAAATTTGGTCAATATGAACGAACCCTAAAAAAACTGAATTATAGGGTATGCCCAAGCAGCAAATTAAAAGTTGCAGTCATTATTTTATCCCACCTCTTAGTTAGATGGCTATCTGGAAATTGATTAGGGTATTGCTTCAATGCATCATAGAGTGTGTTTTTCCCCTGAAGATTGAAAAGGTAAAATAAGATTAAGTTTTAAAATAATGATATTGCTGGCAACTTTCCTTTTAGCAAGATTCTGCATCAACTATAGTCTTATTAAGTTTGTATAATGGATTTCTTTTTAGAATGCCAATTTATTTCGTAATATTCAGGTAAATCAGGAAGGTCCCCGGTGTAACTTCTACTGGAAACCTGCCCCAGTAAAATTCCATGTGACTTACCCTCATCATTTTCTTTCCAGGATAATCAAGACATATACAAAAGGGTGAGTACCACCAGCCTAGTAACAAGAGCATGCAACTACCACATTTACAGCAAGTGACGCTTAGAATTAAAATCAACCTTTTTTTCTCTTATTTAGTTTTTATTTCATTACCCCAGAACTCAGGAGCCGACGCATCCAGTTAAAACTGGGGTCAGTATTTGATCGTAATCATCTTTCTGTAAAAGTCACTATCCTCTGCATGCCTTTGTCCTTTCCCATTTAATATATGCAGATAAGCAGAAAAACAGGGGCCTTCCAGAAAACTCTGGGTAATAGCTTTCTAGGTGCTTTTTCCTGGGGCTGCAGGGATTCTCTCTCTCCCTCTCTGGGGAAGAGGTTGGGGGAGGTTGACAGATCTGAAAAGCTAGAGAATAAATACAGAAAAGGAAAAATTAGTAAGAAATAACTTTTTATTATGCACTTAAACAGATGTACAAGAAGCCTGGTAAAGACTGAGCTCTATTTACATTGCTCCATATTACCTTCTGTGTTTTAAATTCTGAAAAGTACTTTGTGAAGTGTGAAGTACCACATTCCCAATAGTGATCCATGGGTGTGCATCTTTCGTCACTGTCACAGTGTGTATGTGCTGTGGGAATAAAAAGCATCACCTCTAACTTTCTTATTATAAATTGGAGTTACCCTCAGGAACAGATTGTTGAAGTGAATTTCTGCAGGGTATGATTTGGAGAATATTGGGAAGGTCATAAAATAGAATTTTTAGTAGAATTTCAATCCAGTCACAGTGATTGAAATTCTACTATTAGAAAGTCACTTATTTATATAGTCAAGGCTTTCCAAGTCTTCAGAAAGATCCTTAAAATAAACAAGTACCAAGCAAAATGTTTTTCCCTTTGAGGCAAAGACACAAGAGTAGTATAGATTTAGTACTGGGGATCAGGTAAGGATGGGAATAGTATCAAGACAGGCCATGGGCACTGCAAGTAGAGAAGGGTCAAAAATGGAAGGGAAAAGAGAAAGACAAATACCATATGATATCATTTATATGTGGAGTCTAAAATGTGGCACAAATGAACCTATCTACAAAACAGAAGCTGACTCACAGACATAGAGAACAGACTTGTGGTTGCCAAGAGGTGTGGGGAGGGGGGAAGGATGGAGTGGGAGTTTGGGGTTGGCAGATGCAAACTATTACATTTATTAGAATGGATAAACAACAAGGTCCTACCGTAGAGCACAGGGAACTATATTCAATATCCTGTGATAAACCATAATGGAAAAGAATACGAAAAAAAGAATATATATGTGTATAATTGTCACTTTGGTATACAGCAGAAATTAACACAACATTGTAAATCAAATATAGTTCAATAAAAAAAAATTCTTTCTAGCCTAAAAAAGAAAAAAAAAAAGAAAAGAAGATGGAAGGGAAGAGATAAACTCCGTGTCTGTGACACGAATTAACTTTTACTCTGAGCCAAAATACTCAGGGAGGATTCACAGGCCTAGATGAGACAGGGTATGTATGTCTGAGTGTGTGCGGGCAGTCACGGATGAGACCTACAGGAAAGTAAAATGCATGGGGGCGGTGGTTATGCATGCTGCCCTTCCACCTCGCCCCTTAGATAAGGAGAGCACACCTGGGGAGCCAGAGAGGATCTTCATGGAGATGCTTCTTTGGGACGATGCACTCCACACTAGAAGGACTGAATGTTTGGGATTAATGCAGATACAAGTCTGTTTTACCCTAAGGGAATATTTTTAAGTGATGTGTTGGAATGAAATGTGCTAGCAAGGCAGGCGGTTCTTTATTGAAATCATAAAATTTCAGGCTTAGGCTCGGAAATGGATTTTACTCTGAAAATTAAACCCATTTGTAAGGGGGTGAGCAGACAGGAATGCACACAGCCCTGGGCCTGGGCCCGGCGCTGTCTGACCCTCACCGCCTCTTCGCTGTAGTTTCCTCCTGTGCGTTCTCTAATGCGTCTGGCTGCCAAGCTCGCCAACCAAAGGATGAAAAGATTTCGGCAGCGCGTATGTACTTTTTCCTTCCACCATATTTTTACGCCACTAAAAGTTCACTTAAATGGTGAATGCCTGTTGTCCCCTTGGGGCTCACTGGTGTTTTCTCCTCGTACAAGCTCCACACAGTGGCTGCAGGGCAGGGAATGGGGGAGAGGGGCTGTGGTCCGGTCCGTGACCATCGTCTCCTCGTCTGCGCTCTTCATCTTTTTCCATTTTAGTTTTTGTGTTGTTTTTTCACTTTCCCTGTCCTCTTCCTCCTCGTGACATAGACACTTGCCTTGATCATATACTCTGCTTCCCCTTGTCCCACCTACCTTTTTATTCTTATCTCAGAGCTTTGTTTCTTAAAAAAAAAAAAAAAGCTCTGAAACTAACACAACATTGTAAATCAACTATACTCTAACATAAAATTAAAACTAAATTAAAAAAACAAGACAAATTTTAATTAAAAAAATTTAAGTTTAGAAATGACTAGTTTCAATAATAGCTGAACCTGTTCAAAATGTCCATCAAGGTTTTGTTGCGTGGTAGCAAAACAAAGAAACAAACACAATGTTTTGGACACTGTGAGTCCAAGTAGGGTGAACGACTCATCCCAGTTTGCCCAGGACGTTCCTGGGTTTAGCTCTGAAAATGCCAAGACCCCAGAAAATCGCTCACTTCCTGAGAAACCCATTGGTCATCCTAAGCACAGGCCACAGTTTGCCTGGATACTGATATCAGACTTCCAGGTTGAGTCTGCCTCCATCATTGGGCCAGATCCACAAGCAAAGACGAGCTGAAGAAGCTGAAATGGCATATCCTTGAACATCTGCCTAGACCAGGAGTCAATTTCAAGTCGAGGCTGTTGGGAAGAACAAGCAAGTTTAACATTGTCCTGGACCCTAAGGGTAACCCAACCAAGAAAACACACTTGCCTTCCTGAACAGAAAATTGTAATTGGCTGCATGGTTAGCTGTTTTCTTGGAAGGCATTTTGCATCTGACTTCCGGCTACCTTAGAATGGAATCAGGGAGGGGCAGGATCACAGTACCCTGCAAGCCTCGGGGATGAGTTTCCTATTAAATGAACCTGGGCCTCATTCCTGCACAGGATTCCGGTGCTGCGGCAGAGGATTTTACCAAGAAGGTATGTCAGCCCTGAGCAAGCACCACCCCCCAAAAAAGATCTACTTCTCAAGAGAAAAGGATGGGGGAGTGCTTGGAACCAGACCACCTTGCAGCCCCTTTAGATCACTTCTGAAAAGAACTGGTCTCACACTATGCCCTAAAATTCTCTGAGGCTGAGCATCTAATTTTGGGTTTCCCTGGGCTTGTCCTGGAGCAGAAAGGAATCGTGGAGCGATGCCCTTGGACGGTACTATTTCATCTCCGTTCTTACAGATGCGTCACCTGGGTCCATCGGCACCTGGAGATTTGCTTTCTGGCTCAGAGGCCCACAGGCCAGTTGTGCAAACTTGGGGAGGGGTGCTGCATCTGTGCTTCTCCAAGTTGACCGTGCACCGTAAACACCTGGGACCTTGTTAAAATTCAGATGGCTGGGCCCCAACCCCAGAGATTCAGTGGGCACCTGAGATTTTGCATGTCTAACAAGTTCCCAGGTGTCGTTGATGTTTTGGGTCTGGGGAACCACACTTTGAAAACCACTACCATAGACATCTTTGAAAGACCTTCGGCACAGCGTGGTTGCGTAATGGTTTGTGTTTTTATGTTGCAGGATCACACTGCCACCTTGGAAAGACCATTTTTCCTTTTCAGGGTAAAGCATATTTCCTCTTCTCTGTTTTTCACCCCGATTCTCTCCTACCGCCCCAATTATGGAGTTACTGCGGAATGAGCCCAGCCAGGCCCCCATGGCGAACTGGTGAATCATTAGGGGAACTTTCTCACCCTTACTTAGGGGATGACTCGATGCTTGGAAAGGAAAGGGTCCGGCTGGACACAGGCTGCTCGCACCAGGGCTCTGGGAGGAGCTCAGGGGCGGGAGGCGGGAGTTCTGCTGATGGACAGACGCGCGGGCCAACCAAAGTCGGAGTCCGTGTTCCAGAGCCTGAAGGTCCTGGACGCACGGCCCCAGATCACAGTGGAAATAGGAGTCTAGGCGTCCTTTTCCCCAGGGAACTTGGAGCTTCTTGCAAAGGTCACAGCCACAGATGATCTTTTAATTCTTGATCTACCACTCCCTAGCTGTTTCACCCCCTAGATCTTCAGTGTTTGCATCAGAAAAACGTGTGAATCAGACTAGACGTGTGCTCTCCATCTGCATTCTGTGGTCATTGGTGCTAAGAGATGCTCTGCAAAGATCAAATACGATCGAAACACTGCACCTGACACTCTCCGAGGTTTACAGAGCATACCATGTCCTGCAGGAAACAACCTGTTTAACTTGGCTCAATCATACTTTTCCCAAACCCGCATGACATCCCAAGTACAGCTTTTAAATCTGCATGCCCTACTAGTGGTTGTTTTCTGGAAAGTACTTGCAGAAACAGTGGGTCTCCATGATGTCTTTAGGGTGAGAAGTCCTGTGATGCGTTGTTTAGGGATCGTCCTGCCACATAAACAGAGGCTAAGGGGTGGAGTGGTGGGGTGAGGGACAGTGTCAGGGCCATAGGAGCAGCAAGGGTCCTGGAGCACTGCCCCAGAGGATCCACAGAGTAGCAGTGACTGGGGCTCCCCAGGTGAGCCCGCAGGGAAGCTGCTAATGCCTCAGTTAGGAGAACAGAGCCTTGGGGCGTAGGGAAAGGATCTGGAACCAAGAAACAGATTTCAGGCAGTTTGGTCTCAGTACTGTAAGCTGCTCCTTTTTTTTTTTTTCAGCCAAGGAATGGAAGGAACCTTGACCTTAGCACCTGGTAGGATCGTCCAAGGTCAGCCTCATTGCAGCTCTTCTCCTCCAAACAAATGTTATCTGTCTGACGTGGGGGAGTGAGAGGCAGCCGGAGGGGTGATAGTTCCAAGAAAGGGGGGCCATGTGAAACCCCTAAGGGGCGCCTCTGCCCCCTCCCTTTCCTGCTCTCAGCATCACAGAGACCCCACTGCAGCCTGGCACTGTCCCAAACAATGCATCCTTTGCTTCATGCCAGCTCTTCGCAGGTGTGTTGTCTCCAGCAGTGGCTGTGAGAGGACAGAAGCTCCACAGCTTTTGTGACTTCTCACCTGGCCCTTGTGACGAAGCAAAATCCACCCTGGCGTACTTGGTGGGGAGACGTTCTCTATAGTGGGAACATTTCCGATTAGAACCAGGCCAGGCTGTTCCCTCCATTCAATGGGGCTCTGAGACCCGGGGGTGAAATCTGGGGAGATTTCTTGGCTTCTGGCCCATGGCAGTTCGAGACCCTGCACACGGGCAGCTCTGGCCTCCTCTGTCTCTCATGTTGATGTGGTCCCAGGGACATGAAGCCACTGTCCTTCAGAGGCATCCCAGCCTCCCTCCTGGAGCCCCTGGACCAACTGGCAGCGACTGGGGCCCTGGCAGCCCCAGGTGCCTGAGAGAGCTGTCCAGATGCTGGGGAGTGTAGCCGCCCTGGCCAAACTGGGAAAGATGTTCCCTGAGGCCACAGCTCTCACGCTGACCTAATGGCCTGATCAGTTACAGCAACAAATCTTATGAGTACCAATTATGGGCATTTATGACATGCCAAATTGAGGTATTTTAAAATATGTTATATAGTAACATGACCCTGGGCCTCATCTCCATCCTGATAATGATTCAATCTGACCTGTACATTTTTCTTTTTTCTTTTCAGAATTCAGCGGCAAAGGGAGTCTGGATCAGATGAGGCAACTGAGCATTTATTTTGAACAAACATCAAATTTCTTTCTGTGAACAGTATTTAAAGAGAATTCTCTTGCTCTCTATTCACTAGAATATTCAGTTGTGTAAAAAATAAAGTAGCATTGACACAACATTTTCATTTCTTATTTATTATTGGGCATATTTTTTAAGTAATAGGATAAGTATGATTAAAATGTGCTGGTTTTGGTGTTGTTTTATCATGTTCCGACAATCTCGTTATTGTCGATCGTTGAGAGCACAAGCCCGGGAGAGCCTGGCTGGCTTCAGATCCTGACTCCGCTTTTTAGCTGGGGGACGGTGGGCTGGTCACTTCCATGGTAAAATAACAGCACCTTCACGTCGTTTTTGAGATGACTGAGGAGATGGTCCACATAAGGGGCTTAGCATGATGGTACCTAGTGAGCACTCAGGGAGTGTTGGCTCTAATTACATTTCAAAGATGAGTTTTGTTACACAAATGGTACCAAAGGGACTTGCCCTATGGAAGCTGCTCCTATATTGCTGACCAAGGGCTTGAAGTTACAGCATTAAGTTGATGTATACCAACTCCAATATGATCCAGCAATCCCACTCCTGGGCATATATCCAGACAAAACTATAATCTGAAAAGATACACATACCCCTATGTTCATGGCAGCACTATTTACAATAGCCAAGACATGGAAACAACCTAAATGTCCACCAACAGATGAATGGATAAAGAAGATGTGGTATATATATATATATATATATATATATATATATATATATATATATATATATATATACACAATGGAATATTACTCAGCCAAAAAAAAGACTGAAATAATGCCACTTGCAGCAACATGGATGGACCTAGAGATTATCATACTAAGCTAAGTAAGTCAGAAAGAGAAAGACAAACACCATATGATATCACATATGTGTGGAATCTAAAATAGGACACAAATGAATATATCTATGAAACAGAAACAGGGTCACAGACATAGAGAACAGACTTGTGGTTGCCAAGAGGGAGAGGGGGTAGGGGAGGGATAGACTGGGAGTTTGGGATTAGCAGATGCAAACTAGTATATACAGGATGGATAAACAACAAGGTCCTACTGTATAGCACAGGGAACTCTATTCAATATCCTGTGATATTCCATGATGGAAAAGAATATGAAAAATAATGTATATATATATATATGTATATATACACACATATATGTATAACTGAATCACTTTGCTGTACAGCAGAAGTTAACATAACATTGTAAATCAACTATACTTCAATAAAATTAAAAAACTAACAAACAAAAAAAATCCCACATACCAAGCCCAGACTCCTCAAGAAACTATGAGGCTCAGGCCTTTACCTTCTCAGGTGCCTCCTCTATAAATGATATTTGAGGGGCGTGGATGCATGGAGGGGCCCCGATGATACAGGCCATGAACGTACACTGCACTCAGCCTTCTTTCTTTGAAGCCTCTCAAGCTTCTCATCAAATTTAAGAGTCCTCCTTTTAAAATGTCATTTAGACATCCCACTTCTAGGACTAGGTTTTTATTTTCACCTTTATAAGCCTTTGCAATAAGTCTCAAGCCTATTTTCTGAAATAGAATATTTTAAGACCCCTCCGTAGACCCTGCCACAAAAGATGAGGTGAGCTAGCCCACTTCCATGAGACGCTGGGCTGCGCGCAGGTCCAGTTGGTGAGATGGAGGTGCTGGCCCATAGGTCTTTCACTAAATGCCAGAGTCAGAATTCAAACCCAGGTTTAACTGGCTCCAATGTCTACAGTTCTTCACCACCATGGGCTGTCTCCCAGGGACACGGAATCAGCCCTTGGCTGGGGTCAAGAGTGAGATTGTTTTCCTCACTTTATATTTTAAAGACATTGGGTCTTCACAGAACTAGTTGCCCAACCACACGTGAAATTGTTTACATCAGTCCTTTAGTTTGAAACTTGGGGCCTTTAGGATAATAAGGTTAAAATAAGAAGAAAGAAAACAACTTTCAAGTCAATGATGAAAGATGAAAGACAAACAGTGAATGTACTAAATAAGTTAGACATCTAAGTAGAGTGATTTTTAGATCTATTATGAAGAGTATCCTAGCTGCCTTTAAAATGTCCTGAGTAGGATTTATTTTTATAATTAAAAAATCACACTTTAACATACATTTGAAGTGATTAAAAGCATCAGATCATAATGCAATATCAAGGCATTATTTATACATGATTTAATTAATAAGATATTTCCCTTTAGACCTTATTACATGCCTTCCATACATTGATGGTGCCATTTATGATTTGATCACACCTTCTACCAAGGGTCCCTCCATCTAGAATATCTTGTCACCATTATGTTTTCCTCTAGTGCTGGGACAGTTAATGTTGGTGAATGTTGTTAAAAGACTGATGGTTTTTAATTAAAGTTAGACTGAACTGGAAAAAAAAAAAAGAGTGAGATGGGATGAGGGTACAAGGTTGAGCTTCACATGAAGTTACAAAGCTACAACCACTACCCCCTCAACCCCTGACTTGTTAGGTAGAGATGGTATACCTAGTGCAAGATCAGAGTGAAAGAAGAGTTCATCATGGCCAAGGAATGCCAGAGCTATTCCTGATTTGGGGCCAAGGAGGGATCTGGATGAATTGGGGGAGGCTAAGCAGGGACCCTACCCAAACTCTGCTTGGAGTTTCAGATTCTTTTCCAATTCAACACGTTTAGGGAATTCCCTGGTGGTCCAGTGGTTAGCGTTCTGCACTTCCACTGCGGGGAACTAAGATCCTGCATGCCACACAACATGGCCAAAAAAACAAAAAACAAAAGAAAAACAACAAAAAAAACCCCAACCATGTTTAGACTCTCTGGCTTTCTTAGTCTTTATAAAGGTATTTATCTTGTCTACCTCAATACATGAAAGAAACAAATTTTCCTGGCCCAAACAAACCCCATCCAAAGAGCTGGAAAAATACCCCTTCTGGAAAGGTTTATTTTTTTTGCTCAATTCTATGATCTCTTTGTTGACTCTTGGTATTTCAGTTTAATATTATAACCATCAATTTGCCTCAAGAGATTAAGTCACAACCAATAGAAACCCTGAAGAAGAGGCAGTAGGACCTATTTTATTTATAGCCTTAGTCTTTGCCTTCCAGACATTGGTGAAATGGAACTTAGAGGGCTGCTGTAATCAAGCAGAGTCCAGAAGAAGAGGCTTCATTGCACAGCAGCTGCAGAGATGCTAGGGCTCTGGGCAGCCGGCTGGTAGACCATATGTCTGCAGGCTCAGAGGAGGGGTGGTTGAGGGAAGAGCTACCATTTGTCACCTTCCCAGGGAAAACTCACCTTGACCTGAAGCAGGTGAAGAAGAGTGGGGAGTGTTTGTGGGAAGGAAAGCCAAAGGGGAGTAATTGTTTGGTTTTTTTTAAGATTTTTTTTTTTTTTTGATGTGGACCATTTTTAAAGTCTGTATTGAATTTGTTACATTATTGCTTCTGTTTTCTGTTTTGGTTTTTTGGCCATGAGGCATGTGGGATCTTAGCTCCCTGACCAAAGATTGAACCCGCACCCCCTGCATTGGAAGGCGAAGTCTTAACCACTGGACCACCAGGGAAGTCCCCCAACTACTGATTTTAACTGTGCCCTTTCAAATTCCCGTTTCCTATCTCTGAGCAGGCAGCTCTCATATGTTTTCTAGATATACTGAGTTATTTAAGTCCAGTCTATTCCAACTGGCCTATCTAATTTAAATCTCATGCCCTCTGTATTCGTTTGCTAGGGCTGCCATAGCAAAGTGCCCCAGACTGGGGGGCTTACACAACAGAAATTTGTCTTCTCACAGTAGTGTGGGCTAGAAGTCTGACATCAAGGAGCTGGCAGGATTGGTTTCTTCCGAGGCTGCTCTCCTTGGCTCGTCTTCTCCCTGCATCGTCACGTGGCCTTCCTCTCGTATCTGTGTCCTAACACCCTCTTCTTATAAGGATGCTTGTCATACATGATCACCTCTTAATTACCTCTTCAAATACAGTCACATTCTGAGGTACTGGGCATTAGGATTTCAACATACGAATTTGGGGGGTACACAGTACAGCCCATAACACCTTTCTGTACCTAGCGCAGGGGTGAGGAGGTGCACTGGGGAAGCAGGGAAGGTGGCCTGCCTCTGGAATAGCACCCCTTCCCCTTTAATAGCCCCTTACCCCTTCTGTGTTGGGTTTGGCAATGACAATGGAGGAAGAAGGGGAAACGTCTTTTTGCCTGATGACCAGAATTTGGTGTCCTCTGCTGCTTTTCTTGCCACAATTTCCTGGTCTGGGGCTCTTCCAGAAAGGGTACCCACGTGAGCTCCTCGGGGGTCTGTGGTGAGCAGCGTTTCTCTTCACCTCAGCAGAAACCTCAGTCCCTCTTAAGTGCCAGAGACCCCTCACCAGACACCCAGCCCTCTTTGAGTGCATCAGGTATGGGGGTCCATGCCTGGCTATTTCTAGACTCCCGGAAAACTTGTGTTTCCTTGGCAACCGAATGATGGCAATGCAGGCTGTTCCAATTCCCTGCTCAGGGAGGCACAGGGGCAAACCTGCTTGTCTACTGTGTCAGCAGACAGCTAACTAGTTAATAAAATGCAAAGGCAGGTAACCCACAGCTTAGAAAGTCCAAGGGAGGTGTCTGATCTGAACTGATCAGCTCTTTAGAACAAGAGGAGTTTATTTCCCTCTGGCCTTTGTCTGGGCTTCAAGAGCCAAACCCTAGACAACAGGAGCAGACCCACTGCCCTTCCACCAGAACGATCACTGCCCAGGGAGAAGTCAGGACCCAGCACTGCTTGTTCATCCCCTGAGGACAGTGAGTCCTTGGGAATCTAGAGGAGTCAGTTAATGAGGATCCATGCTGGGGACAAGGAGTTGAATGTGGGAAAATCCGAACCACATTTTGAGGCTGACTTACAGTAACAATTTCTGAATCTTTACCTTCTTTCCCTCCATCCTACCATGACTCATCTTGATATTTTAAGTCACTCATTTCCCAGGGCTCAATAATGGACTTGCATGTACTTGTGAGGCTTCAAAAATCATTTGGCACAACGAAGGAGCCTGCGTTTATTATTATAAAATGAATTCTAATAGATTCCAAAAAAAAAAACCCAGACAAGCCCTGCCTCTTTTCTTATATAAATTTGAGCCAATAACTGATTTCACAGAGAACTTCAGTGACAGAATCACTGGTAAGAATAACCCTGGACTTTGTTTCGGAAGACCTTGATGTGGTCTTCCTTCCAACCCCCCATCTTTTGTCCTCAACTGTGAGACGTTGAGCAGTAACCCAATAAAAGGAAAATACCTACTATTTCACATGGTTGCTGTCTTTATAAATCATGTCATATTTATTATATATTTGAAAAATCTTTAAAAACCAAGTTCTGGACAAAACTATAATTCGAAAAGATGCATGCATCCCTATGTTCATAGCGCTATTCACAATAGCGAAGACATGGGGACTTCCCAGGTGGTCCAGAGGTTAAGACTCCGTGCTTCCACTGCAGGGGGCACAGGTTCAATTCCTGGTTGGGGAACTAAGATCCCACATGCTGTGTTGTGCGGCCAAAAAAGAAAAAAATAGCCAAGACATGGAAGCAATCTAAATGTCCATTGATATATGAATGGATAAAGAAGATGTGGTACATATATACCATGGAATATTACTCAGCCATAAAAAAGAATGAAATAACACCATTTGCAGCAACATGGATGGACCTAGAGATTATCATACTAAGTGAGGTAAGTCAGAAACAGAAAGACAAATATCATATGATATCACTTACATATGGAATATGAAATATGACACAAATGAACTTATCTACGAAACAGAAGCAGACTCACAGACATAGAGAACAGACTTGTGGTTGCCAAGGGGGGGATTGGAGAGAGACGGATTGGGAGTTTGGGATTAGCAGATGCAAACTACTATATATAGAATGGATAAACAACAAGGTCCTACTGTAGAGCACAGGGAACTCTATTCAATATCCTGTGATAAACCATAATGGAAAAGAATATGAAAAAGAATGTATATATATATGTATAACTGAATCATTTTGCTGTACAGCAGAAATTAACACAACATTGTAAAGCAACTATACTTCAACAAAATTTTTTTAATTAAGAAAAAAACAAGTTCCATACAAAATTGAAAAATGGCTACACATCCTATATCAGATGGTGGTAATGGCAATGATTGAGGCATTGAGAGCAAGCAGGAGACTGTCAGCTCCTGAGGGTTCGGAGGCCAAGTCCAGATGGTCTTTGACAGACAATCCCTTCCCAGCCACCTCCTCCAGAGGAACACATGGTAACCACCACCATTACCCCAGTTTGAATAACCAGCACGAATAATCATGACTTAATAGGACAAGACATCCTTAGACTCTTGGTCTTGCATGCACACAGTGATCTTTCTGCCCTGTTTATTATCTCACAGGGTGTGCCTAATAAGTAATGACTTGGGTTCAATCTAAACATACCTGTAACTAAAATACATTCTAAAGTGCAGTGATGGTCATTTGCAACACAGCATATACCCTACGTGAGACAGAGGCTGTATGACACTGAACATGGCCAAGAGTGTGATCACCCCCGAATCAGAACTCCTAGGTCCGGACCTTTGATTTCTCCACCAGTTTGTGGGGAATGAGCTGGGGAAGGAGGACAGCGTCCTGGTGATGGACGCAAAGGCCCACATCCTGCTGAGCTCCTTCTGGCTGTGCACAGCCCGCTGGATGGGATTGGACTTGATCTTGGGCACCGGTCGCCCTGCTCTTCTTGGCTTGCAGAGCCCTGTTGCTGGCCAGCTCCGGCATGAGGGCCGAGGGGTAGGGCGGTTTGGCGGCCACGTAGCCAGACGCCACCACGTCCACTCTGAGTATCCTGCCCCTCTCCAGGTGGCCATGGATGCGGCCGTGGGAAATACCGACCTGCTTGGGAGGCTTTGTTCCTCTTGGCTCCTGGCTCCTTCTGGACACAAAGGGACATGACTTGTAGAAAGTGACTAGAGGAAAGAAATCGACAAGGTCAGGCAAGAGTCCTTCAAAAACATTTGAGCCGACAGGGAACAAAGTGATAAACAATCCTGTCATCAGGGAGCTTCCAGCCTAAGGAGATAGGCTCAGGGAGATACCATAACATGACTCTGCAGGTGCAAGATGATGCAAAGGCATCGGGTGGGACCTTAATCGGGTCCCCACAAGACACAGGTGAAGCTGCATTCTTGTGCCCCGCCCAGCCTTCCCTTTCACATCCTCAGTCATGGGCTTCACTGCTTCTCCCTGAGGGGAGTGATTCAGGTCAGTAACGACGGCAGGGCTTTCGGGAGTACTGTGGTGCCAGTAGTTTGTAGAAACCAGGTCTCCTGGGACTTCCCCGGTGGTCCAGTGGTTTACACTCCGTGTTTCCAAAGTCAGGGAACTAAGGTCCCACATGCCACGCAGTGTGGCCAAAAAAAAAAAAAACGAAATCCAGGCCTCCAGCTCAGCCGGTTTCCTTCCTCTGTCTGCCAGGGAATAGATAACAAACACTGGTAGCCCTCCCCAGCAACTGGACACATCTGAATTCCCTCCCTTCTGCTGCCTCCACCAATGAAGCAAACTAGAGAGATGCTCTGGGGCCCATCGGGAGCCTCCCTTGCCTCTGAGATGCTGCTTGACACAGCATTTTGCTGTCACCACTTCCCCTGCATCAGGATCTCAACAGACTTCGGATCTCTGGTCTCCTTATTCCAGGGTGAGCCACAAGCCTGCAGCCTTGTTAGAAACATGGAGCAGGCTCTGGTCTCTTCTGTCAGGAGCGTTTTCACATTCTCTGGAGCTGAGGGGTTGCAGAGCATAGAGCTGGTTCCCAGAGACAGGGTCACCCTGTCAGTCTCGGGGGGCAGGGCCCTGGGGGGTTGGCAGGTGGGATGGCTGTACCCGCAGGCAGAGGCGAAGGTAAGGGTTTTAGAAAACACTCCATCTTTTAAAGGAAGTGCAGTGGAGGGTGCCTGGGACAGTATTTGCCCACTTTGATTCCAGTTCTTGGCAAAATCCAGTCACCACTCACAGCCTTGGGAGCTGACTTAGCTGAAAAAGACTTATTAATGAAACAGGGTTCTGAAGTGTGTCACCTTGATGCTTCTAGAAGAACTCTGGGCGAGCACTATGAGAATGCCTTAGGGAAGATGACCTCCAGGTGCTGAGTTCACAGATGGAGACGCTTCTTGGACTTGATAGTCCCTGACAGTCCACCAGTAATGTACCTCTTACTGGCATCTTCAATTTGTCATACGTCACTTCTCACTATGAGAACAGTATGTGTTCATTACATGAAACTTGCAAAGTACAGAAATGTAAATAAAGAGTTTCCTGTTTGCCTACCACCCAAGGAAAACCGTTAATATTGTCACGCATTGCTTTGAAATCTTCTATTTTTAATTTTCAAATTAATGTTTGTACCAACTAAAAGCATATCTGTTACCAGAACTAAGGAAGCCACAGACTTAGTTCCCAAAGGAAAACATTTCAACCAGGACACAATTTCATCACCCGGAGCCTCCTGCTTGAATTGACTGAGTGAAAAGCAAACAACCTTTGTGCACTGAAACCCAGTAGGGCTGCTCCAGGCAAAGATTCTCATTTATTTATTTACTTTGGCCACATTGAGCAGCATGCAGGATCTTAGTTCCCTGACAGGGATCGAACCTGTGCCCCCTGCAGTGGAAGTCTTAACCACTGGGCCACCAGGGAAGTCCCGAAGATTCTTATTTCTAACCCCTGGGATCATTGCCTTTGTTAGCACCTCTGCCGGGATGCTTCAAGAGGCTAAGGTGACACACCTGGGCATCAATTAGCATCCTCTTGAACACACACTTCACATTCAATCATCATCTCACATGGGTGATGCCAGGATCCTGGGACCTTGGTCATGAATGGGACAGGTAAGACAAGTGGGGAAGAATCCTCCCCAGACCATAATCATTGATGGTGACACCAAAAAAGGGTGTAGCAACCTTCCTAGCAAGGAGAGGATTGCAACAAGATTTGAATCACAATTCAATCATTTTTCAAAGAACAAAAAAAGCTGTGCATCAAGACCCGTGGCTTCAGTCACTTGCTAACTGTGTAACTGGATTAGGTTACTTAAACTCTGGCAATCTCAGTTTTTCATTTGGAAAACTGGAGCTAATAATATCTGTTCTACTGAGTTGCTATGAAGATCAAACAAGAAATGAAGTGAAAATGCCTGCTGTAGAGTAACCACTCAAATGCTAGTTTTGTTTTTTCTAAGTGTTGTCACATAGCCAGGCTGAGATCAGGAAAAGACAGCCGTATATGTTGAGAGATTTTAGCAGGCAAAGAAGTGCCCCTCCCCCAATCACCTCCCCACCATTGATTGACACGTGGAATGTCTTGGTCAGAAATTCATTCCAGTGATTTCTGTCATTGTTCTCCCTTCAAATCAGAGCTATATTTAAATCAAATTTTCTCAGACATCAAAACCGTGTTCAATACCCTTAAACTGGCGGGTCAAAATATTCCGTAATTTTGAAAGCACAATGAAATCAATTCTATTATGTCAAGGATGTGTACATGTTGTGGAGAATTTCTAATTCAATTCTATAAATTAAAAAAAAAAAATAGAGGCCAAGTAGGGTGGAGGTTAAGCATATGGGCTGTGGAGCCAGACTGGTGGGGTTCAAATCCCAGCTAAGCTACTTAATAGCCGTGTCACCTTCAGCAAGTTACTAAATATCTCTGTGCCTCAGTTTTCTCATCTGTAGAATGGGCTAATAGAACCTTTGTAGATTGTTGTGAGGATGAAAGAAATTAGCACACAGAAAGCACTCCTGGTGCCTTGAACTCAACAAGCATTAGCTACTGTTATCAAAGGCAGATACTTCTGGAGGAAGGGATGATTAATCAGTTTCCACTTGAGAGAAAGTTCATGAGATCTTTTCCTGAATGTAGGCTTGAAGGGAGTGAAAGTAGAGACTCTGAGCATATGATGTGTCTAAAGCAGTGGTTCTCACCCTGGTGTGCGTCAGAATCCCCTGGTGGGCTTGTTAAAATAATTTCTGATTCGGTGGGCGTGGAATTTGCATTTCGAACGAGTTCCCAGATGGCACTGATGCTGCTGGTTGGGGACCGCTCTTTGAAAGCCTGCAGCCATATATATCCCTGCAGGATTTGGGAGCTGCTGCAGTGGACTTTTCCAGCAAGGTACGTAAGTCCTGCGGCAAACACACCCCCCAAAGAGAGATCTAAAAGGGAAGGGCAGGGAAGTGCTTGGAACCAGGCCACCCTGCAGCCCTTTAGACCACCTCTGGAAAGAACTGGTCTCTTCTGGAAAGAACTGGTCTCTCAGCATGACCCTGAAAAATCTTCTCTGAGGCTGAACATTCAATTTCAGATTTCCCTGGACTTGAGAACAACTGTGCAACAACTTTTATTGTAACATAATATAAACTTCAGTCATTTAATGATATTAAAATTATGATTTATAATATTATAATAATTATTTATATTATAGTTATATTGTAATTAATAATATTATAATAATTATAATATTAATAATTATTATTTATAAGGTGGTAAGTGCCTTATAAAAATGTTCCAAGTAGGGCCAGACTCTTTTCAACCTTCTACTAGAGGACCACTGGAAAGATGGAAGATTGTCATGAGGTTTTGGCTCCATGTTTTGGGGAAGTAGCTTGGGATGGGTGTTGGGTATCACCTTACCCCTCACAGATGGTCACGGCTTGAAAGAGTTTATTCAAATCCTCATCCACTAGAGTTCCTACTTGGATGTGGCAGGGCACGATCTGAGCTTTCTTGCTCTCATGAGCAGCAATTGCAGACAGATCCAGAAATTTGGCAACTAGACAGTCTATCACTGCTGCCTGGCAAATGAAAGACAAACAGCCAGTTCTATAAGTGTAGTTCCCATTTTTCAAGGGCTTGCAACTGGCCCAAAGGA
Source organism: Balaenoptera musculus (assembly GCF_009873245.2). NCBI lineage: Eukaryota > Metazoa > Chordata > Mammalia > Artiodactyla > Balaenopteridae > Balaenoptera > Balaenoptera musculus. The sequence goes on along the minus strand of NC_045797.1, from coordinate 6,551,380 downwards.
AACTGCAAAATCCACTGTGGAAGACTGAGAGCTCTTGGGGAGCACATTCGTTTAAAAAATCCTCTTGTTTTTTTGGCCAACATAATCACTCAGCTACCAGAGACAAGAAAAAAAAAAAGCATGAGGTTAGGAAGGAAGGGGGGATTATTTCAGAGCTTAGATATTTCTGCAAATTGACATCAGTATTTCCCAGCCTATTCTATCAAACTTTTCAAAAGTTGTAGCTTCTTGATATGTTTGAGAATCAAAGAATCAAAATACAGCACTTCTTACTCATCTGGTGTTGAGTCAGCTATGGGGTCATGAAAGAGGGGTAAGAGTAGCAGATAAGATGTGTGTTCAAGTCCCCGTTGTGCCATTTAATAGCTTGGCCTTGTCTCCTGATCTGATCTTGTTTCCTTGTCTATAAAACAGAAATAATACCACTGTGTTCACATGAGTGTTGAATAAACGGAAGAGTGCTGTGCCGACATCGTGGTGTGATATAAAAAGAATGAGAGCAAATGCCTCCTTTGGGTGTTGGCACAAACAAGCTTGGTCAGCAGGGAAGGTGAGGCGTGGCAATGGCTGAATATGGGCTCAAAGGCTGTCTGGGGTCTTTGCCAAGGCTGGCTCCTCAAGACCCCACAGTTCCTACTTTTCTACACCAACCATTTAACATCTCTTTCCCCCCAAAGCTTTCATGCCCACCCTAAAGGTTTACAGCCTGTGAGATTTGGAACGCGGTCCATGGCAGGTATAAGGCTGGAGTCTATGGAATCTTTGAAAGCAAAATAAAAAAACTGTGGCCCCAGCCTCTAAGCATTGTGGCCACATACATCAAATAATACATTCAGGACACTCACTGTGAATGTATACAGGTATATTAAAAATCAGATTCCTCCAGGAGCGGTAATGAGATCATAGTTACTCCTGATTATTTGACATCTCCTCAGTTACATCTTCACTGTGCTAGAGGATTGGCAGAATCTCATTTTAGGGAGATGTTCTCGTACTCAAAATGGTTGGGAGCCACTGAGATGGTTTATAATTGGGGATTCCACCCAAGACGGGGTCTTTCCTCACCGAAGTCTGCATTCTTCCCAGGGCAGAATCACTGAGCCCCAGATGTCCACACTCCTTCCAGCCCTCATTTCTCAGCTGTTAGGGAAGACATGCGTTCCTTCATTTTCCAACGGTGTGAGCCTGCACACATTTCTTAAGTTCTGATTATTTCCTCTTGCCCAGAATATGATAAATACCTACCTACTTTGCAGAGATACAGTAAGAATCAAGTGAGGACACATGGGAGGCATTACCTCCTCAACGAAGTCATCAATTTTGACAAGTGCTAACATCCATGTCAGATATACCTGACTTATTAAGCTAGTTGAATTCAAGGAGAGAAATTGCACCTTACAAATGGAAACTTCTTTGCGGAAGATAAATGCCTGTTTTCTCTCAATCAACCTAGGAGACTTCAATCATGAAGACCATCACTCTCATGGACGTGTGAAAACTCCAATCCAGGTGTTTCACCAACAGGAGGCTCAACTTCAAACCAGTATTTCCCAGTTACTTTCTACAACAATGTTCCTACTATTATTTTTCCTCTTCGTGACTCACCCACTTTGAAGGGGTTCTTTTACCAGATAAACTACATTCATCGTTCACTCCTCCAAATTTTTTCCTCCAGTTTGAGATAAAGTTGACATACAGCACCGTATGTCAATTGTGTCCAGCATAATGATTTGACTTACGTACATCAGGAAATAATTGTCACAGTAAGTTTGGTGAACATCCATCATCTCATAGGTACAAAACAAAAGAAAGAGAAAAAAAGCTTTTCCCTTGTGAAGAGAACTTTTAGAGTTTACTCTCTAAACAATATTCATATATAAATACAACAGGGACTTCCCTGGTGGTACAGTGGTTGAGAATCTGCCTGCCAGTGCAGGGGACATGGGTTACAGCCCTGGTCCGGGAAGATCCCACACGCCGCAGAGCAAATAAGCCCGTGTGCCACAACTACTGAGCCCACGTGCCACAACTACTGAAGCCCGCTCGCCTAGAGCCCTTGCTCTACAACGAAGAGAAGCCACCGCAATGAGAAGCCTGCATACCTCAACGAAGAGTAGCCCCTGCTCACTGCAACTAGAGAAAGCCCGCACGCAGCAACAGACCCAACGCAGCCAAAATAAATAAATAAAATATAAAAAAATAAATTAAAAAAAAAAGAAAACAGTATACCAAGTCCTCAAAGAATTAAACATAGAATTGCCACATGATCCAGCAAGGCCACTTCTGCGTATATACACAAAATAATGGAAAGCAGGGTCTCAAAGAGATATTTATAAATAAAAAAAAACAAAACATACAGCAGTGTTCATTATATTAATCATGTTGTACATGACATCACTAGTACTTATTTATCTTATAACTGGAAGTTTGTACCTTTTGACCCCCTTCATCCAATTCCCACTCCCACCCCCCAACTCTGGTAACCACAAATCTCTTTTTCTATGAGTTTGGTTGTTTGGTTTTTGTTTGGTTGTTGTTGTTTTTTTTTTCTAACATCTTTATTGGAGTATAATTGCTTTACAATGGTGTGTTAGTTTCTGCTGTATAACAAAGTGAATCAGCTACATGTATATGTATATCCCCATATCCCCTCCCACTTGCATCTCCCTCCCACCCTCCCTATCCCACCCTCCGTATCCCACCCTCCTTATCCCACCCCTGGTTGGGTTTTCTTTTTTCTTTTGGATGTTTAATTGACCGAGAACGGTTTGTTACAACCAAGCAGGACCCTCCGAGGCCTTCCCAGAATAGACCTCCATCCATGTCCTCCGCCTGCCTTTTGTCTGTAGAAAAACTTTATTCAAAGAATAAATTTAATCAGAGAAGTGAGAAAATGCAGAAAGAAAGGAAAACAGTCAAGCAAGACAAACTAATAATACTTTAGCCATTAAACAAAGTCAAGGACCTTTAGTTCCTCCTCAAGGACTATAGAGAATATTCTGAGCCCTGTTCCTTGAGCTATTTTGCAGATTGTGAAACCCCTACCAGGTGGAAGATGTTAACTGTCTGCTGCCCACAAGCTCGGAGACCTCAGACCGGTTGCAACCAGAAGGTTGATGATGCCGACTCCTGATTACCTCACCACCAGCCAATCAGAAGAGTGTCCACGAGCTGACCACGCCCTGCTCCTTGAACGCTACAAGACTCCTCACTACCCCTTCCAGGGTGGGATACACAGTTCTGAGGACGTGAGCCTGCTGTGGCCCCCTTTGCCTGGCAAAGCAATAAAGCTCTCCTTTTCTACTTCACCCCAAATTCTGTCTCCACATTTCTATTCGGCACCAGTGAACAGAGGCTGAGTTTCGGCAACACCTGGCGCACAAATTTTTTGTCAGAAGTGTTGCAGTATGTAATCTGTGACATCCTATAAAAGTAAAGAACCGTGATGTTTTGGTGAATTTCGGATGCATTTTCCGCCAGGCTGTTTGAAAAATAGATAATAGCTTATTGGTTCCTACCTCAACCATTCTTACCTAAATGCTGGCCTCAGGCTAAGAGCTAAGTTCTCACAACGGTACTGGAAGGCAGGCCTTTCCTGAGGACCTCCCACTTCCCACTGCAGACCCAGACTCTCAGGTACATCAGACCCTTCACTGTTCCCTGCTCTCCTCCTTTCCTTTTTTTTTTGGCTGCACCATGTGTCTTAATTCCCTGACCAGGGATTGAATCCGTGCCCCCTGCACGGGAAGCGTGGAGACCTAACCACTGGACCGCCAGGGAAGTCCGTCCTCCTTTCCTTTTAACTCCCTTTACTAGGCAGTGCATGGTCCTGTCTCCTGCCAGGAATAAGTCCCTGAATTCAGTAATCAGGCCACTTAGGATTTTTCACAGTCCTAGTCTTTCCACAGGTATCAATACTTGGCCTGATTGCTAAAGACCTAACATGGGGTCCCCAGGCTCAGCCTAAGACTGGCCTTCTCTTAACCAATATAATAACATCAATGGTCCCAAGGTTTGCTTGAGAACTGCACGCGGATTTATTTTAAACAGTAGGAAAAAAGTATGACTTAAATTGACATGGGGAGGGGTGGAGGAGGAATAAATTAGGAGTTTGGGATTAACATATACACAGGACTATATATAAAATAGATAACCGACAAGAACCTACTGTACAGCACAGGCAACTCTACTCAATATTTTGTAACAACTTATAAGGGAAACAAATCTGAAAAAAAATATGTATGTATTATGGGTATATATGTATGTAATACTGAATCACTTTGCTGTACACCTGAAACTAATACAACATTGTAAGTCAACTATACTTCAATACAAAAAAGTTTAAGTTAAATATTTAACAAATTAAATAACAGAATCGGAATCAGAATCAGAATTCAGTCTGATTCTCTCCCCACCACCATTCCCTGAAATCTTTCTAGGAGAAAAATGAAAATTTAAATCACATAGCAATCGTTCTTAGGTCTGAAAACAAAGAGAAGTCAATTTTCCCCCGATCAAATAGCTTGTTTTTTCCTTAGAGACATTGTGAATCTTGAAACTGATGGGATTTCCCTTGTTTTCTAGGAAGCTCAGAGTCAAGTCGTCAACGATGGCCTTTGGCAACTAGGTAAGATGCTGCAGTGTATGTTTTAAATAATAACACAACTCCTGGCTTCTTTGTATTTCCCTACCTCTCATATTCCCTTAGTCTGCAGTTTCTTTTTTATTTATTTATTTATTTATTTATTTATTTATTTATTTATTTATTTATTTATTTATGGCTGTGTTGGGTCTTCGTTTCTGTGCGAGGGCTTTCTCTAGTTGCGGCAAGTGGGGGCCACTCTTCATCGCGATGCGCGGGCCTCTCACTGTCACGACCTCTCTTGTTGCGGAGCATAGGCTCCAGACGCGCAGGCTCAGTAGTTGTGGCTCACGGGCCTAGTTGCTCCACGGCATGTGGGATCTTCCCGGACGAGGGCTGGAACCCGTGTCCCCTTCATTGGCAGGCAGATTCTCAACCACTGCGCCACCAGGGAAGCCCTGCAGTTTCTCATTTACTTATTTTCCATTGTATTGGTTGAGTGTATCTTTGAAATCTATCTTTTGAGGGTAAGGTGAGAGGTAGGAAATCATCCAAATAATAATTAAAGCAGCTAACATTTATAGAATTATTAAGTGCCAAAGACAGTCCTAAGCATTTATTCAATACTCAACAGTGCCCTTATGAGGCAGCTACTATTATTATTGTACCCATTTTACTGATGAGGAACCAGAGAAGCTAAGTAGCTTGCCCAAGCTTACAATGGCAGTGAGCTTTTGAGCTGGAATATGTCCCCAGGTGTTCTGGCTCCAGACAGGGGATAGAATTACGTATGTATCAGGGAAGGATGGGTGCTGGGTGGGTGAGGGATCCCTGGGTTTCTGAGAGAACCTCAGTTACCCATGTTGTTGTTATGTGAAGAAAGCCTTAAAGTATGTGTGTGGGTGTGTTATGATACATGCATGTTTATTTGCTACAATAGCTAAGCCATTGGACTGAGGTGGCTCCAATGCCTTGGTAGCTTACGTAAGCAAACCACAACCTAAGAATCAACGCACTCGAATCTGAGAAAATACGACTTAAGTACCACCAGTAAGAAACAGCCAGCTAGGCTTTCCCAAACAAGGCAACTGCTTAAGCTATAGCCAGTCAAATAATTGCTTCGCTTTGCTTTGCTTCTGCATCATCTCCGTAAAATCCTCTCCCCTTCCTCCTGTTGGTGGAGCGCTCCTAACCACTGTTAATCTGGTGCTGTTCAGTTTGAATGGATATATGCTCAAAGAAACTCTTGAAAACTTTAGCGTGCCTCGGTTTACCTTTAAACAATATGCACTCATCTCTGCATTGTAAACATTATGTAAGGTATGCAAAAAACTGTTACTTGCAGTTATGTCTAGGGAATAGGGGAGAGGAGGGAAACTTACTTTTCTCTACATATTCTTCTATATTGTTTACATTTTGAAATGTAACAAGTATTTTTTATAATAAACAATAATTTTTATAATAAAAATCTGGTAAGATATTAATTCTTTAAGAGATTCAAAATAATTTTTACTTCTACACACCAGGAAGGCAACTGAGTTTGTGTTCTATGTTCTGGGTACAATTGTTCCGTGGTGCGTTGGAGGGAGTGGGTACAGTTTCTTTCTGTTTCAGGAACTCCACCAAAGACAACCTACAGGTGGTGCTTGTGAGACAGACTGGGACCTGGGACCCTTTGCTGCAGTGCTTGCCCCTGGACACACCTCTCCTTGAGCTACAAGATACAAGGAAACTCTATGGGACTAAAAATAACTGCATGCATGCACAGTTAGGGCAAATTCTGGGCAAAAGATATAAAGAGACCAAAAAACCAAACTGCCACTTTTGAAGAGTCCCAGAGCAAAAGCAGGGGGTCGGGAGCAAAAGCAGGGTACTGCGTGTGCCCCCTGCACTCAACGCCACCTAAGGGGTGGGCAGACCACCTCAGCCAACCCCTCCAGCCAGATGCCTGGACACACCCCTACCCTCAGCCCATTAAGGAACAAGCTCGCCCCCCCCCCCCAGGGAGCGAGCAAGCAAGGGGAGCAAGCCAGGGACCCTGTTGCTTGTTCTCGCTGCCCCCGCTGCTGCAGCAGGGGCCCCAGTAAAGCCTTGCCTGAATTTCTTGTCTGGCCTCTAGTCAATTTCTATTGATTAAGGAGGCCGAGAACCCCGGTCGGTAACATTTGGTTGGGAAGCAGGAGCTAATAGGGAGAGGCGGGGACCCTGACTTTGCAAGCTGGAGACTGCGCCGGGGTGGGGTGCAGGGGCAACTTCCCCGGGCTTGGGAAGGGGATGCTGAGCTGTGGATGCCAGGAGTCGTGGAGACTGCTCATGGTGTCCAGATGCAGCAGGGCTGAGGGCTGCCTGCTGAGACCCCAGACAATAGCTCTGTGGGGTTGGAGGCAGCCGTGAGATTTCAGGGACCGACCTGTGGTCAGTTTGCCGACCTCTCTGCCAGGCATCAGCACCTGTCCTACGGGAAGGGCAAGGTCACCAGGAATGTCATGTAGCAGAAGGGCAACAATGACCACCGTGGTCTGTGGACTGGGCCCCCGGCGGCTGCTCTCAGGATTCTCCTCCAACCTGAGGAGGGCAAGTGCCGGAAAGAGGTCGAAGTCCCTCTACCCGGAAGTCAGATGAAATTTGACCTGGAAAAACGAAGTAGGTGTCATTTCTTTTTTTTTTTTTTCTTTTATTTATTTTATTTATTTATTTTTGGCTGCATTGGGTCTTCATTGCTGTGCGTGGGCTTTCTCTAGTTGCAGTGAGCAGGGGCTACTCTTCATTGCGGTGCGCGGGCTTCTCATTGCAGTGGCTTCTCTTGTTGCGGAGCACGGGCTCTAGGCGCACGGGCTTCAGTAGTTGTGGCTCGCGGGCTCTAGAGCGCAGGCTCAGTAGTTGTGGCACACGGGCTTAGTTGCTCCGCGGCATGTGGGATCTTCCTGGACAGGGCTTGAACCCATGTCCCCTGCATTGGCAGGCAGATTCCTAACCACTGCGCCACCAGGGAAGTCCCAGGTGTCATTTCTTACACTGATTTGAAAGAGAGAGAGAGAGAGAGAGATTGCCGTTTGTGGGGTTTCTTTATTTTTACTGAATTCGCAAATACAACTTAGTTAGACTTTGAGGAAAAGGTAAGCAAATTAGATGAAGTGGCCCCAAGAACCTAGGATGAGCCACCAAATCAGGGGGAGAGGAAAGGAGAAGGGGAAGCGCCTCTCTTAAAGGGGTTTCAGAACCAGCGGGCAATGCAGGCGTGGGGTTTTCAGATTTCATCCTGCTTAGAAGGCAGAGGAGAGCCTCCTGCGGGCTTTTCAGCTGGGCGAGGCAGGATCCCAGGCTTAGGCGGGGAGAGGAGCGAGGCCGCGTCGGGAGAAGGCTGAGCTGAGCTGAGAGGCTCTTCACAGCCCATTCAACCAGATCCGCGGCCTTGGTGGGACAGCGGAGAAAGGCTTCCATGCTACAGCCAAGCTTGAAAGCTACTGGCACTTTGGATGCCCATCCTCCACCAGCGTGACCTGCCAAGTACCGCTCTAGGCTTCAGGGACACAGGGAACAACGGATCATCATTACCTACAGAATGACAAATCACAGTGGCAGGTAAGTTCTATGAAGACAAGTAAAGGGGGGTCAGGAGTGACGTGGAGGGGGGAGGCTGCTCCTTTAGAAAGAGCCACGGAGGAGTCTTCTCTGGGGAGCTGTCTGAGCCAAGAGCAAAAGACGTGAGGAAGTGACCCCCACAGAGATCTGGGGCCAGGTTTCCAGGCAGAGGAAACAGCAGATGCAGAAGCCCGGACAGAATCGTGCTTGGCACTTTCGCAGACCAGCAAGAGGCCAGTGTGGCTGGAGCGTAAGGAAGGGGGAGCGGCTGGGTGGTCGGGGAGGGGCCTGAACACATGGAGACTCTGGGGCCTGGTCTATACCATGAGGCGGAGCCACAGGAAGGTTGACAGAAATAACATGATCTGACATCCTCGTTGGACAAGAGCCTTTCTTCTCTGGGGAGAATGGACCATGGAGTGAGGAGTGGAGTAGGGAGGTCCATGAGGCCATTGCTCATTGCTGCATCTGGAAGAGCATGAAGGTGGCTTGATGGGAGCGGAGAGGGGATGATAGGATGTAACGTCGGATCCCATGCGGGATATGAGGGACGTGGAAGCATTGGGGCTGGACCCAGGGCTACCAGGATAAGAACCCTGCAGGGGAAGACTGGGGGTGGGGTAGCCAGACTTCTGGGCTAGTTCATGTTAGATTTGAGAACCAGGCCATGGGTCCATGAGCCTGGATTCAGAGGAGAGTCCAAGGGCAGAGTTTCATATCCAAAAACTTCACCAGACATATGGCATTTGTGTTATAACCATGCACCAGCTGAGATCACCCAAGAAGAGAGTGTAGAGCAGAGAGCTGAGAACCGAGTCCTGGTGAAATCCCAAGCTTAGAGTTTAGGAAGAGAGAAGGATCCAGCAAGAGGACTGAATAGGAGCAGCCAGTGAGGGGGGAGCATCAGGAGAGCCTGGGGGTCGGGGTAGCCAAGCCAAGAAAGGGTTTCCAGAGGGGGGAGCAAGCAACCAATCAAATCTACTGAGAACAGAGGAAGAAGTACACAGAGAATGAGCTGTTGGATTTTCCAGTTGGGGTCAAGGGTGACCTCAACAAAAGCCTATTTAATGGGTGAACAAAAGCCTGACTGAAGTGAGTTGAACCGAATGGGAGGGAGGGGGTGGAGACAATGAATAGAGTCCTCTAGGAGTTTCGCTGGAGAGCGGCTCTGAAGAAGGTTTCTATAGCTGGAGGGCAATGTGGGGTCACGGAAGGGTCTTTGTCTTTGACATTGGAAAGATGTCAGCCTGTCATGTGTTGATGAGAATGCCCCACTGTGGAGGGAGAGGTCTACAGTGGGCACAGGAGTGGGAGGAGGAACGATGGCAGGAACAAAGTCCAGCTGTGGACAAAAGATGGCGGCGACTCCACACACAGCGGGTGCTCCCCTTTCACGGGAGCTGGGACAGGACGATCTCAAGGCAGGAAGACAGCAGAGATGATGGGTCCATGTGTATGTGGATGGGTGGCGCTGGCAGTGAGAGCCTGGGAGGTTCTCTTCTGGTTGCTTTTCTTTTTTTTTTTTTTATTTTTGTATTTATTTATGGCTGTGTCGGGTCTTCGTTTCTGTGCGAGGGCTTTCTCTGGTTGCAGCAAGCGGGGGCCGCTCTTCATCGCGGTGCGCGGGCCTCTCACTATCGCGGCCTCTCTTGTTGTGGAGCACAGGCTCCAGACGCGCAGGCTCAGTAGTTGTGGCTCATGGGCCTAGTTGCTCCGCGGCATGTGGGATCCTCCCAGACCAGGGCTCGAACCCGTGTCCCCTGCATTGGCAGGCAGATTCCCAACCACTGTGCCACCAGGGAAGCCCCTGGTTGCTTTTCTTGGTGTAATAAATGCAAAATCATCTTCTCAGGCTGGGGAGAGGGAGAAGGCATTGGGATTTTGAGAAGAGAGAAGGTGTGAATTTGTTCTCCAGGACAGAGGGAGCATGAATAGACAAGGGAAATCAAGTACTGGGAGCCCACAGGAAGTGTGTGGTCATACATTTAAAGCAAGACATGTCGGATTGGTTGCGTGTGTTTCTACAGCCATGTTTAGCTGCTACGGTCCAGGCCTGATGTGGGCAAGGGATGGGATATAGCTAGTGCTGGAATGTGGGGTGCAGGTCTGATGAAATGGGGGGGGGCGGTCTAGAGAGATCAGGATGAAAGGTCGTGAAACCCCTCACTCCCTCCTTCCAGCTTGAGCAGCCTGAGAAACAGGAGGCAGGTCGATGGGTCAGAAATTGTTGGAGTGGAGATATTTGAGTGAAAGATAAGAGTAGGGATTCAGGGAGTGGGGCTCTTGGGCCAGTTTAGGTCCTGCTTGAGTTTGGGGTGAGTTGTGGGTGAGTGGGCATCTTATCTGGAGCAGGTGACTCTAGACAGTCCCTTGAAGCCTGTCAGACAAGGGGAGGCCAAGAACTTTCCACGAGATGTTCCACTTTGAGTTTAAGAAGAGCTCACCTTATTTTATGGTACTATAAGCCCTACAATATGGCATCATACAGATGGTCCACACTGAGCCTCTACCATGTGCTGGCACTGTTCTGAGTTTACACGTATTAAATAATCATGGACTCTTTTTTTTCGTTTTTCTTTTTTCTTTTTTTTTTTTTTTTAGATTCTTTTCCCATATAGGCCATCACAGATTATTGAGTAGAGTTCCCCGTGGTATACAGTAGGCTCTTATTAGTTATCTATTTTACATATAGTAGTGTATATATGTCAATCCCAATCTCCCAATTTATCCCTACCCCCCATCCCCTTTAACCATAAGTTTGTTTTCTACATCCGTGACTCTACTTACGTTTTGTAAATAAGTTCATTTGTACCCTTTTTTTTTTTACACTGTTGGTGGGAATGTAAATTGGTACAACCACTATGGAGAACAGTATGGAGGTTCCTTAAAAAACTAAAAATAGAACTACCATGTGACCCAGCAATCCCACTCCTGGCGTATACCCGGAGAAAACCATAATTCAAAAAGACACATGCACCCCAATGTTCATTGCAGCACTATTTACAATAGCCAAGACATGGAAGCAACCTAAATGTCCATCAACAGATGAACGGATAAAGAAGATGTGGTACATATATGCAATGGAATATTACTCAGCAATAAAAAAATAACAAAATAATGCCATTTAAATCATGGACTGTTTATAACAACCTTAGGAGTCCTTGCCCCCATTTTACAGTTGAGAAAACTGGTAGAGATGAGTTAGCCTTTCCCATGGGTTAATTCTTATGTGCAAGCCATGATCATTGTTTGCTTGAAGTAGTTTGATAACATTGATGCAGCACAAGCCTTTTCTCTGTGGGTAGAAGAAAGGGGGAGGTTGTTTGTTTTGGGGAAAATTGTACCAAGGACATAAGGATGCTGTGCTTTGGAAAATACCACATCTTTCTTAGTATTTTCATACATTTTAAGAAATGTCCTTTTTGTTGACCTTAGGATTAGTGAAGCTGATTTTGAATATATCAGCTTGACAAGGCAATAGTTTCCAAGGAGGGCAGGGAACAGCCCCTAGGGGACGTCTCAGAAATGAGTCAGAATTTTTTGGTCACTTCACTGACTAGATGGGGAGAGGAGTCCAGATGGCACCCATGGGTGGAGTTGAGGAACGTAGGACTTTCCTGTAGCTGTAAAACCTGCTTAAATTTAAGCATAAATTTTTGTCCAGTTTGAAGTGAATTTTTCTAGGACTACAACAAATTTTCTAGAAGGTCAATTCTCTTTAAAATCGAGGGAAGATTGTACTTTGTTTTGATTGGAATTTTGCCTAATTGTTCACCATTTTAGAAAATCATCACTCTGCCCATAATATTTCAGTTACCATGGCAACATACCTATTAGTCAATATTAATATCTGTGTAATTGCAGTGATTCTACTTGTGTATAGACAAATATATTTACTTAGCTCTTATTTTCAAATGTTAGAAATAAAGAAAAATGAATGTTTTTCATTAGAAATTGGTACAATCGCCTGACTACTTGATTATATATTCTAGTGTAGCCATACTGAAGGACTCACATATTGAAAATGGATTAGTCTACTTTATAGTTAAGACACTATGCTGATATTTTTAAATTATTGTTTGTAATTATGTTATCTTTCAACGAATTTCAGAATAAGAAAGAGAACATACATAATATCTGTTAACCTAAGGGGTGCAGGTCTGGCACTATTGAGAACCATTGTGGGAAAGGAAAACCAGGAAAGTGATTATTGTCACACCTGGGCTGAGGTGGCAGATTATTCCCAGAGCTCTTTGGCACAGAGGGAGCCCAAGTGTGTGATTTGAAGCAAAAGAGAAGCCTCCAGAAGGGAAGAACCCCCAAATTCCAGATGGGTAGCTGGAATGCAGTACTGGAGAGACCAAAGAAGCCACCATGATAAAGAGAAGTGAGGATTTCTGGCCACAGAACCTTGTAGGGTCTGTGAAAGGGTATGTGTTCCATTCAGAAGTCGGTGAGAGGTTACTGACAGGTTTAAATAGGAGAATGATCAAATTTTCATGTTAGGAAGAATTCAATATGCAGAATCGATTGGAGGAGAGTGAGATTAGAGTAATTCCATAGGAGACTGCTCAGGAATCTAGGAGGGAGATAATGATGGCTTGGATTGGGGTCTAGACAGTAGAAATGCTGAGGTGTGCAACAGGGGTTCCAGAAGAACTCAGAAGGTAGAATAGGCAGGACTTGGCAGTTGCATGAGGAGAACCCTGCAACATGCAGCTCCAGCTCCTCTGTCGGCACAGCCATTCTTCAGAAAGAAAGCATGGACCCGCCAACCATGACCTGAGAACATTTTAACACAGTCAGATTTATTGAGATACAATGTTGAAAACAGATAATTGACATACAATAAACTACACATCTAAATGTACAATTGGATACATTTTGGCATAGGGATGCACCAGTGAAACCATCACCACAATCAAAATCATGACCACACCCTTCACCCCAAAGTTTCCTCACAATCCATCCCTTTTGCCCCTCTCTACAACGTTCCCATTGCAGGCACAACAGATAGGCTGTCTGTCGTTACAGATTACATTGCATTTTCAAGGATTTTATATAATAGAATCAGGTTAGCGCAAGTTCGTGTGCCCAATGCACAGTGAGGCCAAACACACCAAAACATCAGAGTTTGGAGCAGAGAAAGGTTATTGCAGGGCCATGCAAGGAGATGGGTGGCTCATGCCCTAAAAAGCCCCGAGTTTCCCGAAGGGTTTCAGCAAAGCATTGTTAAAGGCAAGGTGAGGGAGGGGGGTCGCAGGGTCTGTGATCAGCTCGTGCACAATTCTCTGACTGGCTGATGGTGAGGTAACAGGGTGGTGTCACAGGAGTTCACATTATCAGTCCTTAGCCTCCAGGAAAAGCAGAGGATATGGGAGCAGGCCTGTCCTGGGAAGGCCCCATAGGGTCCTGCTCAGTTACAATCATACATTATGTATTCTTTTTTGGTCTGGCTGCTTTCAAAACATAATTGTCTTGAGATTCATCCATGTGGTTGTACATAACAATAGTTCATCCCTTTCGTTTCTGAGTAGAATTCCATCGTATGGATATACAACTATTTGTTTATCTATTTCCTTTTTGATGGACATTTGGGTTGTTTCTAGTTTGGGGCCATTTAAAATAAAGCTGCTGTAAGCATTTGTATACAAATCATTGTATGGACCTATGCTTTTTTTTTTTGTCTCTTAGATAAATACCTAGAACTGGAAGAGCTAGGTCATATGGTAGATAGATGGATATTTAACTTTCTAAGAAACTGCTGAAGTGTTTTTCCAAAGTGGTTGCACCATTTTACATTTCCATCAAAAGTATATGAGAAATCCAATTTCTTCACATCCTTGTCTACACTTGGTGTGGTCAGCCTTCTAAAATTTAGCCACTCTACAGGTAGGTACTGGTTTAGATGGTTTAATTTTCACTGCCTTAGTGAGTAATAACATGGAGTGTCTTATGTGTGCTTATTTGTCATCCTTGTATCCTTTTTGGTGAAGATTTTTGGCCCATTCTTTCATTGGGTTGTTTGTTTTCTTAATGAGTTTTGAGAGTTCTTTACATATTCCAGATACAAGTCCTTTATCAGATGCACGATTTTGCAAATATTCTCTCCCAGTCTGTGGTTTATCTTTTCATTCTCTTAACAGTACCTTCTAAAGAACAGAAATTCTTAATTTTGATGATTTCTAGTGTATCATTTTTTCCTTTATAGATCCTGTTTTTGGTGTTGAATATAAGAGCTTGTTGCTTACCACAAAATCACAAAGATTTTGTCCTCGGTTTTCTTCCAGAAGTTTTTAAAATTTTAGGTTATATATTTAAGCCAATGATCCATTTTGAGTTAATTTTGGTTTTGGGTGTGAGATATAGATCTACATTCTTATTCTTTTTTGCATATGGATATCCAATCATCCTTTCTCTACTGAATTGCATCACACTGCATTAATTACTGTAGCTTAATATTAAGTGTTGAAGTCACGTAATATTAGTATTCTAACTTTGCTCTTCTTTTTCAAAGTTGTTTTGGCTATTCCATGAAATGCATAAAATATGCATTTCCATTTGAATTTTAGAATCAGCTTTTCATTTTCTACAGAAAAGTCTGCTGACTTTCTTATCTTATTGCATTAGCTAGGACTTTTGGTAGGATGTTGAATAGAAGTGGTGAGAGTGGGCATCCTTGCCTTGTTCCTGATCTTATTGGGAAAGGATATAATTTTTCACCATTAGGTATGGTGTTAGCTGGTGGCTTTTTGTGGATGTTCTTTGTAAAGTGGAGGAACTTACCCTCTTATTCCTTGTTTGCTAAGAGTTTTTATCATGAACGGGTGTTAGATTTTGTCAAATGCTTTTTCTGCATCTATTGATATCATTACATACTTTTTCTTTTTTACTTGTTAATGTGCTAGATTACATTAATTGATTTTCTAATCAATTAAGGGACTAGGTTTGCATGCCTGGAATAAATCCCACTTGGTCATCATGTGCAATTATTTTTACACATTGTTGGATTCAATTTGATACTATTTTGTTGAGAATTCTTACATCTATATTCATGAGAGATACTGAAATGTAGTTCCTCTTTCTTGTAATGTCTTTGTCTGGTTTTGGTATTAAGATAATGATGCGCTCATAGAATGAGTTAGGAGGTATTCTCTCTGCTTCTATTTTCTGGAAAAGATTCTAGAGAACTGGTATAATTTCTTCCTTATATTTTGTAGAATTCACCAGTGAACCCATCTGGGCCTGGGTCTTTCTTTTGAAAAGTTTTGGAAGGTTATAGTTATTGATTTAATTTATTTAATAAATATAGGCCTATTCAGATTATCTATCCAGACACTGTACTGCTGGCATATGCATAGATGTATAGAATTGAGAGTCCAGAAATAAACTCTCACATTTATGGCCATATGATTTTTGACAAGGATGCCAAAACAATTTAATGGAGAAAGAATAGTCATTTCAACAAATGGTGCTGGGGGAATCCCCTGGTGGTCCAGTTTTTAGGACTCTAAGCTCTCACTGCCGAGGGCCCAGGTTCAATCCCTGGTTGGGGAACTAAGATCCCACAAACCCCATGGCCAATAAATAAATAAAATAATATTTAAAAAATGCTGCTGGGATAGCTAGATATCCACATGCAGAAGAATGAAGTTGGACTCCTTTCTCATACTATGACAAAAATTAACTCAAAATGAATTATAGACCTAAATGTAAGAACTGAAGCTATAAACCTCTTAGAAGAAAACATAGATGTAAATCTTTGTGACTTTGGATTAGACAAGGGTTTCTTAGACATGACATCTAAAGCACAAGCAAGAAAAGAAAAATTAGATAAACTGAACATCATTAAAATTTTTTAATTTTTTGCTTCAGAGGACACTATCCAGAAAGTGAAAAGACAACCCAGAGAATGGGAGAAAATTTTTGCAAATCATATACCTGATAAGGGAGTGGTATTAGAATATATATAGAACCCCTACAATTCAATAATAAAAAGACAAATAACCCAATTAAAAATGAGCAAAGAATTTCAATAGATGTTCAAAAGAGATACATATATATGGCTAATAAGCACATGAAAAGATACTCAGCATCATTTGTCACTGAGAAAATGCAAATCAAAACTACAATGAAATACCACTTTACACACCCTAGGATGGCTATAATCAAATAGACAAGTGTTGGTGAAGATGTGGATAAATTGGAACCCTTATACACTGCTGGTGGGAATATGAAATGGTGCAGCAGGGTTAGAAAACTGTAAGTTCTTCAAAAAGTTAAACACAGAGTTACCATATGATCCAGCAATTACACTCCTAGACAATTCCACCCAAGAGAATTGAAAACACATTCACACAAAAACTTTCACACAAGTGTTTATAACAGCAAGTGTTCCACCAAACTCAGCAAGAAGCATGACCCCAGGCTCTGGGGCTACTGGCAAGCAGGCAATAAAGACACAGGCACAAGGATAGAGAAGCAATATCTAAAGAGAAAATGCCCCAAATGCCCATGAACAAAGTTTAGTTGAATAAATCTATTCTATTTAGAATTGCTGATAACGTTTAAAAGACACCAACTCATAGGGTAAGTGTTTTAATGAAATGGTAAATTGAAGGGAACTTTATGAGTTTCCTTTAGAGAAAATTTATTAAATTTTTTGTTTTTCAACTTTTCCAATCACAAAAAAGTCCTGTAATTCTTTTGATTCTAAGGGACCTACGGTGCCCCGAAAGCATACAAGATGGTCACAGGGCTGCTCCCTGATTTCTATCATAGTAGCCAAAAAGTGTAAACAACAGAAATGTCTGTCAACTTATGAATGAATAAACAAAAGATAATATATTTATGATAGAATTTTATTCAGCCTTAAAAAGGAATGAAGTAGTGATACATGCTACAACATGGATGAACCTGGAAACATTACATGCTAAGTGAAAGACACCAGACACAGAAAGCCACATATGTATGATTCCATTTATATTAAATGTCCAGAATAGGCAAATCCACCAAGACAGAAAGTAGATTAATGGTTCCCAGGGTCTGAGAAAAAGGATGAATGGGGAATGAGTGCTAATAGGTGTGGGGTTTTGTGATGAAAATGTTCTGGAATTGGATAGCGGTGATGGTTGCACAACATTATAAATATACTAAAAACTACTGAATTGTATACTTTAAAATGATGTATTTATGGTATGTGAATTATAGCTCAATAAAACTGTTATTAAAAAAAGTAATTCAGACATATTAAAGAAAATGTAAACAGTGGAGAAAAGAAATGGCCGTAATTTCACTGTGCTAGGATCCAGTCAGGAAAAAACAAACTGTACTAGATATTTCAGATGGATGCGATTTAATATAGAAAACTAGTTCGAAAGTGCTGATAGAACTAAAGGAGCCACAGAGGAGAAGGTGAGATATTGCAGAGATTAGTAAGTGCAGAAATCACCCACCATGCCCAGGGCTAGGGGAACAAAAGGAGTGGGGGGAGGGTGGTGCTGTCAGAACCCAGGAGCTTGCTCCCTGCTGGGGAGGCCCCAGGGAGTATTGGAACAGCCCAGGTGAGGCCACCTGGGCCGGTACTAAAACCCTGGAGAGACATCTCTGGGGGTGAGGAAGGGTGCAGGGGTCCCTTCAATGAAGGAATGCCCGCCCAGAGCATCCGGAAACAGGAGCGTCTCCCCTCCCCCACCTACTCCTCCCACTGCGCTTCCTTCCCAGGATCAGAACCGCAGGTGAGGCAGCCAGCTGGGAAGGGGTGGGAGCAGTTTGTCTGCAGGTCCCAACCCCCTGCAGCCCACAGCAGAGCTCTGCAGGTAGGGAATGGGTTAGGAGGACAAATGTCAGGACCACCCACCAGGAGTCTGATGATATTCTGACTGCGGAATGCATCTAATTTCATTTTTATGGAGATTCATTTTATGGAGATGTTTTAGAAATACTATATTTCCATTTGGTGCCTGCTTTTTCTATTTTACATTATATAAAGACATGGAAAATGCTCATCATCATGACTGCCATTCCTCAAGGCCATGTAGAGCCCCAGTGAAACACTGACGTTGGATTTCACAAACTGTGGTCTAAGCACCACCAGTTTCAGAATCACCTGAAAGCGTTATCCAAAACTCTACCCCTTACCTACAGAACCAGAATCTCTGGGCGTGGGACCTGGAATCTGCATTTTTAACACTCTCCAAGGAATTTTTATTTACACCAAGATTGGTGAACACTCCTGAAACCTGGAGAAGCTGAAATATTAAGTTCTATCAAAAGTTGTTCTACGTCAATCCCAATCTCCCAATTTATCCCTCCCTTCCCCTTACCCACTGGTAACCGTAAGTTTCTTTTCTACATCTGTAACTCTATTTCTGTTTTGTAGATAAGTTCATTTGTACCCGTTTTTTAGATTCCACATATGAGCAACATCATATGGTATTTGTCTTTCTCTGTCTGACTTACTTCACTCGGCGTGATAAGCTCTAGGTCCATCCATGTTGCTGCAAATGGCATTATATCATTCTTTTTTATGGCTGAGTAATATTCCATTGTATATATGTACCACATCTTTATCCATTCCTCTGTTGATGGACATTTAGGTTGCTTCCATGTCCTGACTATTGTAAATAGTGCTTCAATGAATATTGGGGTGCATGTATTTTTCAAATTATGGTTTTCTCTGGATATATGGCCAGGAGTGGGATTGCTGGATCATATGGTAGCTCTGTTTTTAGTTTTTTAAGGAACCTCCTTACTGTTCTCCATAGTGGCTGTACCAAGTTACATTCCCACCAACAGTGTAGGAAGGTTCCCTTTTCTCCACACCCTCTCCATCATTTATTGTTTGTAGATTTTTTGATGATGGCCATTCTGACCAGTGTGAGGTGATAACTCATTGTAGTTTTGATTTGCATTTCTCTGGTAATGAATGAGAAAAAAAAAAAAGCTGTTCTATCTTTTCATTTTGCTTCTTTTCCTAGAAAATTGTTGTTGAAATCCAATAGCTATAGCCTTCTGGGAAGACCGGGAAGATAGCTCTCCCCATGGTCATGGTTAACAGAATTTTCCCCTAAAATTTCTTTCACAATATATACCTCACTGGGTTCAATAATCCTCAAGGTTCCAAAAACTTCTAAATGTTTCCACTGTAGACACCATCTCAGCACCTAGTTTTTCGTGTATCTACCATCTCTGAATCATCTGAACTTCCGGCCAGTCTCACAACTGATAGAGGCTGGCAGTCATGCAATCATCTCCTGTGATAACACATCAACCCATTCTCCTTTTTTTTCTTTTTTCTTTTTAAGACATGTAAGCAGGGAACGAGAGGCAATGGAAAGAAAAGAAGGGGAATTGAGTGCCGTTTTTCACTGAGAAATCACACACTGGCCAATCTTGGGAAAATGGCTGCCTAAAGATCAAATAGAAAAAATGTTTGGAAGAGGAAATTTCCAAATTATTTGGTAGCAGTTGTGGAGTCCCAGGTTTAATGATAGCTCATTAAAATTGCTCTTTTAAGCACTCAGGTGAATCTTCCTATGCAGGCCTTTGTCTTCGAAAAAAAGGAAATTTTGAGATTAGCTCACCATGTGAATCTACTCATCTATTTCTCCTAGGAAAAGAAAGAACAATGGACTAATAACACCATTCCTATATTCAGAGTCCTATAAGGCAAAGACTCACAGTCACCAAATTTTAATGCCAGCTGCAGCTTTTCCAGCAATCTGAGGAGTCATTAATACCAGGCATTTTGCTCAGAAAATACCTGTGCCGAGGCATGGTAATATCCTATGTGGTCACGTATCCAAGGAGAATCCTCCGTGAAGTATGTCTAGGTGCGAGTCATATTTTTTTGTTGTTGTTGTTGTTTTGTTTTGTTAACGCAGATTTTTGGTACATTTCTATCTACGGGTGCTTGGGCTTCCTGAAGGGATTTTTCTTGTACTTGCCTGTTTGGAAATCCATACAATGCATTTAATTTCAGGACTGGCCGCTCTGTTTTATTACGTTCATTCATCATTTATCGAGGGGTCATAAACACCTACCCCAGAAGGGAGCGGGGGAATAGGCAGCCACTGGTAGAAAGGCCAACCCAGGACTCCCGTGGTTAAGACTCCGAGCTTCCAATGCAAGGGGGCTCAGGTTCGATACCTGGTTGGAGAACTAAGATCCCACATGCCAAGCGGCCCGGCCAAAACAAAGCCCAAAGAATTCACTGCGTGACAGTCATTGCTAAGCTAAGGAGATGGAGGAGAAAGCTGCTGAATGCCGTTCTAAAGATTTGCACAAGAAATACGGTGGATGGGAGCCCTTTGCCTGAGACGGGGGTGCTGGGGATCAAGGACAAAGGGGCTTGTGACTGTGACAGGTCACGAAGGGCTGCAGAGGATAAATGTGGCCAGGTGGCAGGGGACAGGTCCCAGAGGAGACGGGCAGGTAAAGTCACTCCCCTCCCCAGGACTGGGTTTGAGGCCCTTCCACCCTGGGGGCATCAAACACCACAGGCCCATCTGTCTTGGAAAAAAGATGACCATGAGGCTTGAATCTTATTTTATTACACACCCCGTGGTTACCACACAGTGGGCTTGTTCAAGACCTCAGGGAGCAAATCAGCCACAACGGTACGCGGGAGACCGTGAAGTGTTTAAGTATGTGTGAGAGACACCCCGGATCCTGCCCAGAAAGAGAGAAGTGACTGACGTGGACAGGCCTATCCGAAGGATGCCTCTGGACATCACAGCCATCAGCCCACAAAACTGCTGCTTAAGGTCACGCTGCTGCCTGACCAGACCCAGGCTGTGACGAGTACACTGTACGTGGGCAGGCCCCAGAGGGAGAGCCTGCGGACCAGGCTACCTCCCTCGAAGTCTGTGAGGCTCTCTGTCCATTATTAAGACATGCAGGACCTACGTCTGACACTTGCCACTGGCTGTGTCTCCCTTCAGATGTATGGGATACCTCTTCGCTGATCGGGACAAACTCCTATATTTCCCGAAGCCACACACGGAGGGTCACAGCAGCTCCCAGGCCACCCTGGCTGGGGACGCCAGTGGTTATGCCTGTGTCTGCGGCAGAGGATGGGAAGAGCCCAGGGCCAAAGTTCCAGGGAAAAGGGGATCAGGATCCACCACGTACCAGGAGCGCTCCCGTGGTCCCTGAGTTGTCCCAGCCCCCCCACTTCCGGTAATGTCGGGGGGAATCAAATCCAACATGCCTCCCCTACACCGTACACGGAAGGCCCAGTGGATTCCCTTGAGCCCATCTGCTCTGCCGTCACGAAATCTAAAGGGTCGGCCGCAGACCCTGCAGCAGGCGCGGTGCACGTGTGTGTGGAAGCAATCGAGTCTGTAGCCCCAGGACAGAGAAACACAGCCATGGGAGGGCAGACAGCAAGGAGGAAGCCAAGCCCACTTGGCCACAGTGGTGCTGCAGACTTCGTCCTCAGAAGATGCTTCCAGTTCGTCAGCAGGGGCTGCTGGTCTCTGCCCAGAGGGTGACATGAGTGATGACTCCGGGAGCAGGGCCCACCAGTGAGGAAACAGCTAAAGGTCCATAAGGGGACCCCGTGATGCATGCTTGCAGGATGAAGGCTGCAGTATCCCAGCCCGATGCTGAGGCCTGGATGGGAAGAATGGCCAAGAAGGACGTACCTGTCCGCATGAGAAGTCCCAACCCCTATCTGATGGGTGTAAGTTGCTGCAGGGCAGTGGGGGACAAGCGACTCGAAAGATCATACTCCAGCCTGTTGTGACCCAGACATGGAGCCACGAGAGATGACAAGAAAAGAACAAGTTCAGAGCAGCCCCAGAGGTGGCAGGCTCAGCTCCTCCCTTCCCCTCACAAGAGCACCAGCCCCACCCTAAGGAGTCCAGGACATCTCATAAGTGTGGGTGCTGACCTACAACTGGTTCTACAGCCAGGAACTTCAAATCCAACCCTATTACGAGACACATGGTAGACAGGTGGATGGTGGACATTGTATCTGAGGTTACGGAAGGGAGCAGCATGGAGGCCACCCTGGAGGCAGCCGAGGGGGCAGGGCTGGAGTTTGTGAGGTCCAGGCCACCTGAGACCAATGAGACAGTGCACTTTGATGTCTATTAAACAGGTGTCCAGGGAGCAGACTCCAACTCTCTTTACTGACATTTAAATAAATGAAAAGACCATCACATGATCTCGGAATGAACTGCTGCTTTCTGTTTGGATGTCCCACAGCCTAGCAGTGACCTCAGAGTAGACACTCTCATGTCAGCAAAGCTGAAGCCTGAGACCCTGATCTCCAACCAAGTGGAGCCCTGCGTCACACCAGAGCCCACAGAGCCAGTAGGAATGCTCCATCCTGCCTGAATTGCTGTCACTTTTGTTTCCCCAGAGCTATGGCTGAAAGTCACAGTCTGTGGTCTGGGACGTACTGTCCTGTAATGTACTGAATTGTGTTCCTCCCCTCCCCAAATTTATATATTGAAGCCCCAACCCCTAATGTGACTGTATTTGGAAACAGGGCCTTTATGGAAGTAATTAAGGTTAAATGCTGTCATAAGGGTGGGGCCCTGATCCCATAGGATTAGTGTCTTTATAAAATTAGAGGGTGAAGAGAGCACGTGCTCTCTCCACCATGTGAAGACACAGCAAGAAGGTGACTGCCTGACTGCATGCCAAGAAGAGGGCCTTCCCTAGGAACTGAATCCGTAGGCACCTTGGTGTTGGACATTCCAGCCTCTAGACTGTGAGAAAATATATGTCTATTTTGTAAGTCACTCGGTCTATTGTATTTTGATATGGCAGCCAAGCAAACTAAGACACATCTGTCCCCTCTTTTTCACTGTCCTAGCCCCTGTAGATCCTCAAATACAGACATTTGGTCCAGTCCACACAGTCTACAGACTAAGCAAGGACAGGACTCATACCGCATCAGGGAAGGTAGGAGGGGGTGCAGCAGCTTTTGTTGGCAATCAGAACAGGAAAGTCTATCATCATCTGACTTAGCAACTCCATTCCTAGGTATATACCTTACTTACATACACATATTCCAGGAAACTCTACTGAAACTGTGTGCAGCAAAATAACTTGCAATGGCAAACACAGCCCAAATGTCCATCAACAGCAAAATTGGTAAATTCTGGTATAAGCATATAGTGGGATATTATACAATACAGTGAAAACAGTGAAATGAATGCGCTATGCATATTAGAATTGATGAATCTCAAGTAGTGTTGAGTTCATAAAGCACATGAAAAGAATCCATATGATATAGTTCCACGTATACAGAACTTCAAGACCAAGCAACATATTGTACATATTTGCAATAACTGAAGAGAAAAACAAGGAGCAATGAACAACACAGCATGCAGGTTAGAGGTTCTTTCTGGGGGGAAAGGGGAGCGGTGTACATCCCAGAGCTTCAACAGTGTTGGGAATTGTTCTATTTCTTAAGCAGGGTGGTGATTGTCCATGTGTTACTGAGTTTTTTTCTTTTTCGCATTTCTCGAAATTAGGAAAGTCTTACAATCTCCATCAACCGGGTGACAGCTGTCATATGTTATTTCCTTAGAAATGCCTTAACGAATTTGTTTCTGTTATGTTTTCCTTTTTATAGATGCACAAGAGTAGCATGTGACAGAGATCTGTCTAAATCTGAATGACTTCAAAATTCCAAGTGACAAAAAAACATTCTGAGCTCCTCATTTGTTCAGGCTTCTCCAAGGCACTGGAAGGGGTGCTAGCAATGTGTTCATATGTATGTTTCTTTTTTCTTTATTGAAGTATAGTTGATTTACGATGTTGGGCCAATCTCTGCTGTACAGCAAAGTGACTCAGTTATACACATATAGACATTCTTTTTTTTATTCTTTTCCATTATGGTTTATCCCACAGGATTGGATACAGTTCCCTGTGCTATACATTAGGACCTTGTTGTTTATCCATTCTCAATGTAATAGTTTGCATCTACCAACCCCAAACTCCCAGTCCATCACTCTCCCTCCCCCCTCCCCCTTGGCAACCACAAGACCATTCTCTATGTCTATGAGTCAGTTTCTGTTTTGTAGATAGGTTCATTTGTGTCATATTTTAGATTCCACATATAAGTGATATCATATGGTATTTGTCTTTCTCTGTCTGACTTACTTCACTTCGTATGATAATCTCTAGCTGCATCCATGTTGCTGCAAATGGCATTATTTCATTCTTTTTTTATGGCTGAGTAGTATTCCATTGTATACATGTACCACATCTTCTTTATCCGTTCATCTGTCGATGGACATTTAGGTTGCTTTCATGTCTTAGCTGTTGTGAATAGTGCTGCCATGAACATAGGGGTGCATGTATCTTTTTGAATTATAGTTTTGCCCAGGTATATTCCCAGGAGTGGGATTGCTGGATCATATGGTAATTCTGTTTTTAGTTTTCTGAGGAACCTCCATACTGTTTTCCATAGTGGCTGTGTGTATGTCTTTTTGTAAATGTTTGCAAAGCAGGATATTTAAACCATAGTCAGTTAAGTTCACTTGCTTTCTACTGCAGCTTCCCTTCAGTCACACAGACAACCCCCCACCTCTTCTTTGTCATATGGTACTAGAGCAGCTATGAATATTTTTGGAATCTGGCTTGGGGAAAAATGAATTGGGGGGATATTCGCTGGTATACATTTATGTACCTGCAGCTATCTCTATGCCCGGTTATTGCTGGCCGTCCAGGAGAGAAATGACTGGCAGGGATACTGGCCTCTCACCCAATGATGTGACGTGAGGTTAAAGGGCCAGAGAACAAAATGTGATATGAATATAATCTATGAACCTCTGTCCTTGGAATGAGGTATTCAGGTAGTTCTAGAAGAAACAGGGTTTGATGAATACAAGCCAGAAATGAGTCTATGATATCACATAGACATGCCAGACAGTTAATTAATACAAATATTATGTCATTTTCTGAATTTTGTGATGTTTGTGGTATTTGCCAGCTTTTGAAAGTTGGTAATTTGTAACTATTACTTTTTCCATTCTAAATAAATGTTCACTTTCATGCCTACTTTTATGTTCATAATTTTGTACCGTTATTTTTTGAACTTTGTATTTTTTAATTTGGTCAAATGTCATCATAACATTTGTATAGGCTGATCTCTACTCAACACAGAAATTGTACTTTATTTCTCTTTCTTGTATGCTTACGCTGTATCACTTAAAAATTATAAGGACAGGAAATACAGCATTGTAAAATTACTATTCTTACCATATCACAGCTAATGTTATTTTAAAAAACATTTATTGAATGCCTATTCTGTGTAGAAATTATTCTAGAAGATGACATATCATTTAATCTCTATAACAACATTTCTCAAAATCCCTCAAATGGGGTCTCAGGACCCCTTACATTCTTTTTTTTCTTTTTCCTTATAGTTTTTTTCCAGCTTTATTGAAAAATAATTGACATACATCACTGTATAAGTTTAAGGTGTGTAGCATGATGGTTTGATTTGCATGTATTGTGAAATGATCACCACAATAGGTCCAGCTAACATCCATCATCTCATATAGATACAATAAAAAGAAAAGAAAGAAGAAAAAAGGGAAAAAGAAAATTTCTCCCTGTGATGAGAACTCTAGGATTTACTTTCTTAAAGACTTTCCCATAGATCGTACAGCAATGTCAGCTGTAGTCCTCATTGTTGTATATTACATCCCTGCTACTTATTTATCTGATAACTAGAAGTCTGTATCTTTTGACCACCTTCATCCATTCCCTTCTCCCCATACCCTCCGCCTCTGATACCTACAAGTCTTATTTCTTTTTCTGTGAGTTTTATTGTTTGCTTTTTTAGATTCCACATATAAGTGCCTTAAAGAGAGACTCCAAGATCAAATGTGTTTCAGGTCTCACAAAACTTATCTGCCCCTAAATAAAAGTTTATCAGAGGATTCTCACTCTGAACTTTCTGTTGCTAACACTTGATCTCCATGCCCCCTTATCCTACAACAAGTTAACCACTTCATGAATTTCTGATTTCTTCTGTGAGTATTTTTGCAAAATTAAGCATATATGAATATACACACACATGTATTCTTATTTAACCTTTTATTTTACACCAAAGGTGGCATGTATGTATTCACTATTTTTATGCAAATTTTTAAAATTTAATTTTTATTTTATATTATAGTTGATTTACAATGTTGTATTACTTTCAGGTGTACAGCACAGTGATTCAGTTATATGTATACATATATCCATTCTTTTTCAGATTCCTTTCCCATATAGGTTACTATAGATTATGGAGTAGAGTTCCCTGTGCTATACAGTAGGTCCTTGTTAATTATCTATATTATATATAGTAGTATGTATATGTTAATCCCAAAATCCTTATTTATCCCTCCCCCCACCTTTCCTCTTTGGTAACCATAAGTTTGTTTTCAAAGTCTTTGAGTCTGTTTCTGTTTTGTAAATAAGTTCATTTGTGTCATTTTTTTATATTCCACATATAAGTGATATCATATGATATTTGTTTTTCTCTGTTTGACTTGCTTCACTTAGTATGATGATCTCTAGGTCCATCCATGTTGCTGCAAATGGCATTATTTCATTCTTTTTTATGGCTGAGTAGTATTCCATTGTATATATGTACCACATCTTCTTTATCCATTCCTCTGTCGATGGACATTTAGGTTGCTTCCATGTCTTGACTAATGTAAATAGTGCTGTCAAATCTGTCATTTTCTAAAATTTTATTTTCTGGATTTTGAGTAATAGTTATCACAGGCTTTTTGCATTTTTAGGTTATAAAGAAACCATCCCATGTTTTAATCTAGTACTTTTAGCTGTTAATTTTTAATCTAATATACACTGTGAAGTACATATCCAATCTTATCTATTTTCAAATGGCTATCCAATTGCCCCAACACCATTTATTAAAGAGCCCATCCCCTTACCCCAGCAGACTTGAGATGCCATCTAAAGCAAACACTAATGTTTGTATGCACTTGGCTCTATTTCCAAACTTGTTCTGAACTTGCTGTTCCATTGATCTATTTGTCTATTCCTGCATCAATACCACATAGTTTTAATATCTGGTTGGGCTAGTTGTCCCCTTAGTCTGCCATTCTTGTTGTTTATTTTATCATAAAATCTTTAGAATCAACCTGTCTAGCCTCAGAAAGTAATTTGTTAGGTTTTTAAAGTGAGATAGTGTTAAATTTTACACATTGACTTGGAGAAAATTGACATCTCTGTGATGTTGAGTCATTCCACCCAAAAATGAGGGATTTCTTTCCGTTCATTCAAGTCTACTTTTGTTATCTTCAGGAATGTTTTATAATTTTCTCATGTTGGTTTTTGTGTACTTCTTGAGTTTATTCCTAGCTGCTTATTTTTTCTTTTCTGGTGTTATTATAATTAGGGTCCATTTTATCTTCTAGTTTGTTATTATAAATACAGACTAAGGCTTTTTTTTTTTTTTAAATATTTATTTATTTATTCATTTATTTATGGCTGTGTTGGGTCTTCGTTTCTGTGCGAGAGCTTTCTCCAGTTGCGGCAAGCGGGGGCCACTCTTCATCGCGGTGCGCGGGCCTCTCACTATCGCGGCCTCTCTTGTTGCGGAGCACAGGCTCCAGACGCGCAGGCTCAGTAGTTGTGGCTCACGGGCCCAGTCGCTCCGCGGCACGTGGGATCCTCCCAGACCAGGGCTCGAACCCGTGTCCCCTGCATTGGCAGGCAGACTCTCAACCACTGCGCCACCAGGGAAGCCCAGACTAAGGCTATTTTTGTATGTTAATTTACTATCCTGCTCCTCTACCGAATTCTCAGATTGTTAGTATGAATTTAAGACTTGATACTCCCAGGGTTTTCCAAGTACGCTATCATATCATATCACCCACAAATAGAAATCTTTTTTTCCAATTCTTTTCTTTTTCCATTCTTACAGTTCCAATTTTTTCTCCTGAGCCCTAATTATTTTCTCCAGAGCTAAGAGTGATGGAATGATGGACAGAAGTTTCTGGGGAGGTGGGAGGGACGGCAGTCTGGAGCACGGGAGGATAGAGTCTTTGACCAAAGTGGGAGAGGCACCTTTCTCTGATAGAGGAGAAGGCAGTAGAGTTTGAGCCTTTGGCTTGTTAATCTCCTCTGGAGAGAGGGATCACGGGGTGGAGGTGAGTGTCGGCCTCCGGAAGTAGCAAGGCTTGGAAAGAGAAAAGGGTAAAACAGCACCCACTCTAGTGCTGTGGAGGACACTAAGCTTAACATTGGGCCGAACCCACTCCAAACAAGCCTGGGTCCTGACTTTTCTGGTGAAACCAGGAAAATTCATTCACAGTGTGCTGCCAAATAAATGAATAACCAAATGTTTTAAGTGACCTATAATTCTGTGGGAAGGAGTTAGGTAATCTTAAGACTCCTTATAAATGATTAAATCAAAGCTCCTTGCCTTCAAGGAGTCATTTGATTCACTTTATATCAATGGTTGTGTATATTAGCAACACCTGAGGATCTTTAAGAAAATAATCAGTTCCAGGTCCCATTGCTAGAGATTTAATTTGGGATGGAGCCCCAGGGTAGCTGCAGTTTTGGAAGGCTCCCAGGTGGTTCTAATGTAGCCGAAGTTGAGAGTCTTAGCCTACCCTACAGATGTGTGGGTCTGTGTTACCTGTGTCTGCTTAAGCTGCCAGGAGGCGGCCACCTAGCTCAGATGTGCAGGGAGGAGTACTGCTTTCTTAACTCAAATTCCGAGTGCTGCATACACAGAAGCCTGGGGCCCAGCCCCTGTATCTTACAATTCAGTTTGCTGAGTTCTACTCGGTACCTCCAGTGTGCCCCGCAAAGGGCTAAGCACTTCTGCAAATATGAAACGCCTGAGGCTCAACCAGGTGAAGAGACTTTCACCTTTCTGTTTTAGGTAACCCTGCATCGTTCTTAGTTGTAACACTGAATCACTGAAACGCGTTTCTATCTCTGACTTCTTGGGCATAGACTTCAGACACCTTCGGGCCGACTACAGTTGGCCCCTCCGCCCCAGGGCTCCGAGGCCGAAGACCTGCCCTAATAAGGTAGCGCCCGGGGATTGGCTCAGAGTCACATTTGTAGGCGTGTCCCGCCTCGCGCACGCGCACAGCTTCCGCGCCAGTCTCTTGAGAAGCGGGCGCAGGCTCAGAGGAGAGTTCGCTTCCCGCTGGCTCCGCCCAGCTCGCTCCCTGGGGGCGGGGCGAAGGCCGGGCTGGGAGAAGAAGCGGGGCGGCGGCTGCGCGCGTGCGCGGAAGAGAGCTGAGGGGCGGGTAGGCCGTCGCCGGCCGGGCTCGAGGGAGTTGTGAGAAAATGCAGGTAAGCAAGCGGGGGGGCGCGACGTCTGGAGGCTGCGGCCGCTCGTTTGCCCCGCTGGGTCCGCGCCGGCAGCGGGCTGTCCTTGCCGGACCTGTGGGAAGTGCCGGGCCCCGCAGGCACGGGGAGGCCACGCGAGGCGAGGCCGGCGCAGGCGCGGTGCGGACGGGTGGGCGTGGTCCCGCGGGTCCGCGGGCTGGGCGTCCCCACCCCGTGTGTCCCACTCCGGAATCTCAGCCCTGGGGGCTGCCTCTCCTTGAGCTCGTCTCCCGTGCGGCCTGCGAAGGCCTCTCCGGGTCTTACCTGACAGTTACTTCCTACTTGTTAACTCTCTTAGCGAGCACCTGAGCAGGTGCGTTGTGGACCCCTTCGCGGATGGAAGCTGAGGCTTGCACGAGTGGAGGGTCCCGCCTGGGGCGGGCGGGGTGTCCCATAACATAACCCGTGTTCTGACTCCACGTAGAGCAGGGTGAGGGGTTATTACACCCCCCCCAACGTTGGTGTTAAGGTTGAGGTGCGCCCCCTTCTGGACTCCCTGGCTTCCAGAGCTCAGCCCGAGGGTCCCGCAGCCCGGTTACTTTCCGTCTTAAAATGGATAAAACCACATCCCCCAGTTTTGTTCTTTCATTGTATCAGGAATTTGCTAATGGAATTTGACTAAAACCCACGGAAAAGTGGAAAAAAAGGACACCGTGGAAATGGATGCTTTTATGAGAAAATCTCTTGACAGCTCAGTTTGGTCACTGTTGAAGGACCCTTCTCCAGAGGTCACTCTGCTGCCCCCCAGATCTCGCTGTGGTCAGGAATCCCGAGGGACTCATCTCTGACTCAGTGGCAGAAGGGAAATGGAGTTAGTGTGGGTTTGGTTGGGGGCTGCAGAGGATGATCATCTCCAAATCCAGTGCGTCTGGTGAAGAGGAAACTCAGGGCTGACCCGGCCTCCTTCGCATTCTCTGTCCTTCAGGTCCCGGCTTAAAAACGTCACCTCCTTCCTGACCACCCTGTGGAAAGGATGCTGTTAGTTTTTCTTTCGACATATTTCAGCAAGATTGGGGCGAGGACCTGGGGCTGGAGCCTGGTTTTCCCAGTGCCCTTTGCACAGCTCCCCGGTTTCATCTTCCAGACCAGGTCTGTTAGCAGTGTTCCTGCCAAGCGGTGCCACACCAGGGTTTGGGCAGCTGGGTTCTGGAGCTAAGAGCCCACTTTGACATTTATCCTTCTGACATTTGATCCTGGTAAATTTGACTTGTTCCAGCCTGGCGCCGTGGCTGTCCCAGGCTTGTGAGGATTCACTAGGTAGATACAGGTAAAGGGCTTCGCAGGGTCCCAGCGCCTAGGACTCAATAAGCGTCAGCTGCTGTGAGCTCTTCCACGGGGTCTCAGCGCTTCCTCTCAGGTTTGGCCGTTAGAGAGTTTTCTTTTCCCTCTGATTTTCTTGCAGCCACTCAGGACTTCACGATGCTTGATCTCTGCACTCAGGCCCTTTGCACAGGCCGGTCCCTCTGCCTGGAAAGTCATTTCCTAAGTTTTCACTCCTCTTTGTGGTTTTGTCTCACCCTCCAGTCATGGTTAAACGTCACCTCTTCTGAAAGAACGTCCTTGGCCGTCCTGTGGAATGCAGGCCCCCTGGAACTCTCTAGCTCAGCAGCCTGTTGGTCATTGCATTTGCCATAATTTGTAACATCTCTCTTTGTATATTTAATTATTCATTGCCTGTCTCTTCCTCTCACCTGTAAAATAGATGACTTTGGCATTCACCATGCTTCCCTACCATCTAGTACAATACTTTACATATAGTAGGTACTTAATAAATATCTGCTGAGTGAATCGCTCCAAGTCATTAATAAAAATACCAGAAGCCAGGTCAGAACCTTGCTGTCAGCACTGATGCCGATCTGCACATCATAGCCTGATTTTTACCCCAAGACAGGAAGATTGGAACAGGGGTTGTGGGTCTTTTGATGCTTTCTCAGAAATAGGCCACAGAATAATTTGGTGTGAATTCCCCTTCCCGCCACTTTTCCATTTGACCCCTCCTTACCCATGGCACCCTCCACGGTGGACTTGGCACTCATGGTGTCCTTGGTCCACCTGCTCTAGGACCCCAATGCAGACACCGAGTGGAATGACATCTTACGCAAAAAGGGCATCTTGCCCTCGAAGGAGAGTTTGAAGGATCTGGAGAAGCAGGCAGAAGAGGAGGAGCAGCGGGTCCTTCAGCCGTCCATTGGTGAGCTTGCTGATACTGTTTATTGCGTGTCTGTCTGCTTAGGAGACAGCTTGCCCAGCCTCTCACTGCTTTGGTAGAAGGGTCCTCTGAGCAAGAGTTGGGAGCCAGGGATAGGGGTGCTGAGCTGGACGCTGCCTCTGGGATCTCAGGCGGGTCACAGGGCATCTCGGGCTTCAGCTTGCTGGGCCATAGAGTTAGGGGGACTTCAGAGGCTCCCCCTCCGTTTCCACAGTTCCTCGTCTGTGTCAGATGAGCACGTGATAACCCGAGGAAAGTTATTTCCAAGTCTTGACTTTCCTGGTCTGTGATTCACTTTGGATAATGTCATGGAAATCTGCTCAAAAGTTTTTAGTGTTTGTATTCTCGTGAGGGTATACTTTATCTTTGTGGTTTGATTACGAATATTAATCAAACTTAATTTGCTTGATTAAGCTTGATTTGGGGAAGCATAAGATGCTTGCAGTGTACAGGGTCTAGGAGAGGGGCTTTCTCACATGTAGCTGTATCACCTGAATCTGAATCCCTTGGGGTGCTTGTCCCCCCCCCAAAAAAAACCCAAATACAACAACACACAGACCCTACTGAAACAGAATCTCTGGGGGTAAGGCCCAGGACTCTGCATATTAAACCAGTGCTTCAAAGAGTTTCTGATTTACACCAAAGTTTGAGAACCATTGACCACAGGGGCTAGGCCTTTTGTCCCCTGTTGACACGTTAGAGCTAATTTAGAGAAGGATTTATTACAAAGCGTTTATCCTGCAGAAGTTTACTGAAGGATTGCTGTGTGCTGGGTATTGTTCTAGGCAGTGGGGCTTTAGCTGTGCACGGGTCGGACAAAACCCCCTGTCCTCTTGGAGCTTACATTCTAGCGGGAGAGACAGACAGTAAACGATACGTGAGTGAAATGTAGGAAGTTAAGGCAGGAAGGGGCCGGAAGAGGGGTGGGTATAATTGCAGAAAGGGTCAGAGAGGGCCCCCCTGGCAGTTGAGTAGACCTGAGGGAGGTGAGTGAGAAGTGGAAAGCATGTTGGAGAATCCGCCAGAAAGCCAGCAGGGCTGGGAGACAGTAGTAGGAGGTTCAAAGAGGCAACTAGGGCTCGGACCATTTAGGACCTTGTAGCTTCTAGTGTGGACCTTGGCTTTGCTGCCAAATGAGGTGGATGTCACTGGAGGTTTGAACAGAGGAGTGACGTGTCCTCTGTGTTGACAGCACCGTCCTGTTGTTGCCTTACTGAGTGCAGACTGTGGGGAGGCAAGGCAGGAAGTGGGGAGACCAGTCTGGAAAAGGCTGCAGTGGTACCATTGGCAAGTGGTACCATTGGCTTGGAGCAGCGCAGTGGGGGAAGTGGTCAGATCTGGATGTATTGTGAAGGTAGGACCGACAGGATTTGCTTATGGATCCTATGAGGATTGTGAGGGAAGGTAAGTCAGGGGTGACTGCACGGCTCTGGGCTTGAGCGGCCAGAAGGACGGAGTTACCACCAACTGAGATGAGGAAGGCTCGGGGAAGAGCAGGTTTGGAGGTGAGATCAGGAGCTCTGTTTGGGACATGGTCACTTTGAGATTTTTGTTAGACGAATAGAGATGGTAAGGGAGCAGTTGGGGATGCTGTCCCAAACCAGAGAAATATGGGCTGGAGGCACAACTTCGGGAGTTGTCAGCATGTTGCTAGTACTTGAAGCTGTGAGATGCGGTCAGCCAAGGGAGTGGGTATCGATAAGGAAGAAAAGGAGTCCAGTCAGCAAAGGGCCTAAGGGAGGGGCAGCATAGAGGGAGGAGGAGAGGGGGCCACAGGAAGATGGGCTTTGGGGGAGGAGCTGGTGATGGGTTGGGTCAGATGTGCTCATCCGTTGAGAAGACAGAGGTCGTTATTGACCTTGATAAGAGCAGTTTCGGGTAGTGATGGGGTGGGGGTCTGGGGACAAAAGCCTGATGTGATGTCAAGAAGCAAGGGTGTTTATGGCAATAAAAACAAAATACAGAGTTTATAGCAGTTGATTAGAAGAAAAGGTAGAGCTGCCTAGCACTCACAAGAGAAGACCAGGGGATAGCCCTTTCACTCTAGGAGGGGTGTGCTGGGGGGGACCTCAGTGGGTATCCTCCCATCTCCTCAGAGGCATGAGAACTGTTATGCACCTGTCCGTGAATGTCTGTGCTTGAAGATCCGGCTAGGTTAGCTCAGGCAAATACAACTCTCCTCTTTTATAAACTTGCGAAACTTCCCGTTTGTATCCTTATTGTGTGGAGGTAAGAGAGCCAGGCCGGCAGCTGTCTTTTAAAAACACCCTCCCCTTCTTATTTACTAGTGTAACACCTTAAGTACTTTTTATTTGGGTTTTGGTGGGCTGGGGATCTTTTGGCATTGCATGCACTCCTTTAGGAGAAGAATGAAGGGAAGAAAACCAAAATGTGTGTTTGTTCATCTTTTACATTTCTGGTTTCTTGCCACCTCAATGACATTCAGTGAAAACTTATGAGGACATGACTTTGGAAGAACTGGAGGATAATGAAGACGAATTTAACGAGGAAGACGAACGTGCAGTTGCAATGTACAGGTTAGTGCCACCCAGAGGGACTGCTTGGCTTTTTGCGTGGCACTAAAATGTGTGTCCTTTGAAACATTAATAAATCTGGCAAATCAGTAAATAAACCTGGACCTTTACAAAGGTTGCTTGTGAAAGGGGTGGTGTGTGTGTGTGTGTGTTTGTAAGATGTCTCTCTCTTCCTTCTGTTGTTCAGGCAGCAAAGACTGGCTGAGTGGAAAGCAACCCAACTGAAGAATAAATTTGGAGAAGTTTTGGAAATCTCAGGAAAGGATTATGTTCAAGAAGTTACCAAAGCCGGTGAGGGCTTGTGGGTCATCTTGCACCTTTACAGACAAGGGTGAGCTGATCTCATGACTGTCTTTAAATGTTAATTTGAATTTATATCTTGAACATTTCAGGCTTAATCCACCCAGGAGGTTTTTTTGTTTTTTGTTTTTTTTAACTAGTGTTTTTGTTGCTGATTTGCCCAAACCTTATAGCCTAATTTTTGTCTTAAGACTTTCAAATTAATATGTGACTAATAGGGATGCCTTTGTTACAGTGTAGCAGAGGAGACTCTTTTTTTTTTTTTTTTTTTTTTAATTGTAAATGAATTCGTCAGTCACTTGTCCCTCTGGAGAAGCTCGGGCATTTTACAATTCCATGTAATGAATCACTCTTGTCGATGGCGAGGGTGACCTTTGTGAGAATTGTTCATGGCGAGTGAGGCAGTGGACCCCCGGCGCTTCTCACCTCCAATTTTAGTCCCATCCTGTGGAGTCTAATGGTTGTGTAGGGAGTTTCTTTCAAGCAGGAAATGCTTTCTGAATCACACATTTTAAGCCTTGAATGCTCTCGCCTATAGAAGAGCAAGACAGTTATCTTTTACATTGGAGCTGTGTTTCTAACTTATTCTTCAGTCAAATTAAGTTGGGCTTTGGATTTTGAGTTCCTCCCTTTGCCTAAACATGTTAGAAAATTTTTTCTAAATGTTAGTTCATCTTGGCTGGAGTAGCAGAATCACTTGTGAAGTCATTATGAGGTTTTATGTAGGGCAGAAGGGTAGTTGAGATTTATTATGTACAAATGCAGAATCACAGTTGGCTTCTGTTTCTATTTTTATAGGATTCCCCTCTGTGCCCTGATAAATCAGCACTTTAGTGGACTTGCCAGGAAGTTTCCTGATGTCAAATTTATCAAAGCCATTTCAACCACCTGCATACCCAACTATCCTGATAGGAATCTGCCCACAATATTTGTGTACCTTGAAGGTGATATCAAGGCTCAATTTATTGGACCTCTGGTGTTTGGTGGCATGAACCTGACAATGGATGGTAAGGGCCTCTTTGAGGTGCACGTGGGAGATGGGGAGGAGATGCTTCTGTTGGCGAGGGTGCCTGTTTCCTAGACACACATTAGGATGACTTGTCAGATTCACCTTTGCCCCCATGCGAGTGATTGTAAAAAGGGAAGAAGCATGTTGAATCTGTCATCTTAGACAAGTCATTGGGGGCAGTTACAACTGGGCTTTAGTAATTCTCAGTTAAAAGGGGGCACAATGGACTTTAAAATATTTAATATTAGTGTCTGATGTGTTTTATTTGTCCCTACAGTTGAATATGTTCGTTTTTACTGGTAGCTCAAGATCACATCATTCATTTCTTGTTTAATTCACATGAACGTTATTAGTGACACATGCTTATATGTATCTACATACGTACAAATGTACATATATATAAATCTATAGAAATTTTTTCTCAGTTGAATAGTAGCTTTTAAATTAAAAGTTTATTCTCCCTCTTAACTCCTGAAGGATATGTGGTTTTTTTTCTACCTGTTACACAGGAGGTGTTAAAATACATATGCACACATAACATGAGAGAGAAGCTGAGGCCTGCACGTTTCTTGATAAGTCAAATTCTTTATCTCTTTAGTGAAATAATGTGTCCAGCTGTGCTTTAGTTAGTAGTCTTTAAAAATGTGTGTTAAAATATGACTTTATATTCTACTTTATGTAACTCTTTATGTAAGATATTCAATTGGGAAAAGTATAAACATATACATACATACATAAACACACATATATGTTACATCAGTTATGCATTATTCCCGTGTTCAGAGGCATATGGCGTTTCAAACTAAATATGGGTTTGCTTCTTATTTTGGTCTTTTTGCACATACCATGAGGGAAGAGAGATAGGTATACAATAATAATTATAGTTTTTATTTCTAGGAAAAGTTTCATTTGAGGATTAGTGAACTTATAAGATAATGATTACTGCATATAAATGAACAGTAACATTAAATACATTCATTTATACATATGTGTGAATTTAAATATATTTTTAAGAATCAGAAATCTTAAAAAAAAATCATTTTTAAGAAATTTGTTGAATTTTTATCACACTGAACCAAGGTACCTAGAGCTGAAAATACTGGTGGAGCACTTTGAATTAACACGACTTCAGTAAAATTGGTGTTCAGATTTTAACAGAAATTTCTAATTGGTAGAGCATCACTTTAACCAGGCTATTTGTAGTAGAATCTCTCAGCTGTCCCTCAGTCCTGCCTGGGGTCTTTTCTGCAGTGGAAAAATACATCACTTGATTGTGCTTCACAAGGTCTCACTGATTACAAGAGCATAAAATATAGGAGCTGAGCCTTTAGTCACTGATTCTTTATTTTCCGGTACTTTTAAAAATTATTACTTGGAACAAATGTATCAGACCTAGGATGTCATCATACATTGAGCCTTTGACTCTAATAGGTTGAGATACTGGACATGAGGTTTAAGAATTTCCTTTTGTTAACTAACTTTAGATTTAATGATTAGAGTGCCAGCAGGACTGTGAAAAGTATTTCCTTTACATGTTTCATGCTGATTTCTTTCCTGGGAAATTGTGCAAGCCGAGAAACTAGCTGTTAGAAGGTAGATTTAGTCTCTTTTTTATTTTAGTTATCATAGAGGTTCAAATGTATGTAATATCTCATTTGATCTCATCTTCTGAAAAAGTGTTTGCAGGTATTTTTTTCCTTCTTAAGGGTCTGATTTTTTCCTTTCTTCCAGGCACCTTATAAATATGGCCCTCAAATTAAATTGTCATCAAATGTTGATGATCGTAGTTTCTGCTTAGAAAAACACTGTGGCTTGAGGGCCCCGTGCAGACTGTGTCTTAGGCGATTTGCTTTTTCTTTATCATGTAGAGTTGGAGTGGAAATTGTCTGAGTCTGGAGCAATCAAGACAAGCCTGGAGGAAAACCCTAGGAAACCCATAGCAGATGTGCTGCTTTCGTCCGTGCTGTGCCCCGTCCCTGCCAGGAGGGGCAGTGATTCTGAGGATGACTAAGGCTGCGGCCCTGGTAACCTGATGAGCTTTCTTGATGTGACACATCATCTGAATTTTTTTTTAAAAGGAACAAGTAGGAATGTGTACTTTGGTTTTTAGCCTTTTATAATTGTGTTTCAGATCTCATAGATCTCAGAAATAATCATTGCTGGGAATCCTTTTAAATTTCTTGGAACTCTCTTTTTAAATTAATAATATTTCCTTAAGGAAAAAATAAAAGCCAGATATTAGTATGGCAGGTGTCTGTGTTTTCCTCACTTGTATTTTAGGTAAGCTGTAAAGCTGTTCACTATTTGTTCACATAAAACTATAAAAGAAGAAATATGGAGGGGTTTTTATTTTTAGTAATGTGAGTAAATTATACAGTGGAAAATGGCAAGGTAAGCTTTGCATTTATATTATTATTTGTTTTTATTTTATAGAGGTAGCAACAGGATTATTAACTCAAATAAAATAAAGGCATAATTGCTAGGAAGAAGTCTTAGTATTTATCCTATTTAGAAGAAATAGGCAATAATTTTTGGGAAACAAATACTGCCTTATCAAAGCAGTAACTAAAAGATTCCAATTTACTGCCATTGGGGGTAAAATATTTTTTCTGGTTAAAATAATTTTTTGTCTCAGGCTGTTGAGGTGTCAGTCTCAGTTACTGTAAACGGTCACCTTAAATTCTTTTTTGGAAATAGATATAAGCACACACATAAATAGGTAACGTGTATCTCAGTCAGTCAGTAAAAAATATAGCAAGATGTTTTCTGAACCAGAATCCTCTTAGCGTTTACCACTTCTTGTCAAATTGACATTAACAGAATAATTAGGGGAACTATTATTCCCTAATGCTTGTGTTGAGTGATGTAGTACTCAGTGCTGGTTTGAATCTTAAAAGTATGAATCAGAGAGGGCACAAAGTTCCTTCAGATTATTGTCGTTTATTTTTGCCGTAATTTGGAAAATAACAAGCAGCTGTGACCCATTTGATCTGTCAGAATGATCTGTGTTAGTGACTTTGTTTTTCTACACATGAGAGCCAGCACTGCTGATGAAAACATAGTCTATGTCACAGTCTTCCTTGAAGGGTTTCTCATGAAATTTTAGTTGAAGGGTTGAAATAAGCGTGGTCGGTTCTGTCACTCGTCTGCTGGTCCCATGGGTTAGATTTTCTGTTGTCAGCTGCCATCAGAGTGAAGTGCAGAGGTGCAAGCGTGGCTGCAGCATTGGCCTGAGAGCTGCGGTGCACACAACTCCCGGGGGAGGGAACTGTGCCTGACTGTGGCCGGGGGCTGTGTCCACCGTGACAGGGCAGCAGACTTCACTCCACTGCGGAGCCCGTACAGGGGGTGATTGTCAACATACGCTGTGCCACTTTGATCTGTGCTCCTGTGAAATCTTGCCTCCATGCCAGACTCGGGCACTTGGTTTGCGCTCAAAAGCTCAGGTGTCCGTGGACTTGGTCCATGAGCCCTGTCTGGCCACATGGCTCCCAGGCCCCAGGAAGCTGTTCAGTCGTTCTGACTGAAATTGATTTAAAAAGGGGGAGAGAGCAGCATGTCTGTCCTAGAATTAGTATCGTGATTTCAAACCTGTGGTGCAGACTTCTGCGGGTTGGTTAATTCTGGGAGACTTCGCTGTGTTACTTACCATTAACTTCTTTCTGTTTCATTTGGAGCATTTGTGATGTGGTAGAGGTGATACAGCTTGGCTCTTAAGCATTGAGTTTGTCTCATTCCACAGCAGAAACACACAGTGACCAGGGAAAACCGGCAAGAAAGATCCTGAGATTCTGTCTCCTGGTGTTGGCAGGAAAGGTGTATGGGGAAGGGTGTTGAGCAGGTGCTAGGAAACCCTTTCTAGTGACTGGTGAGAAATGGTTCCAGGAAGTTGTGATAGTAAGTAATTGGGAGACGTGAAATGGAATAAGACTCTTGCCCCTCAGCATTGGTGGGTGTTGGTTCCAGGAGCCCCGTGGCGTATCCTCGGATGTTGAGGTCCCTCGCAGCTCGCTCTCCAATCCTCAGAGCGTTTTCAGTCCATGGGTGGTTGAATCCGCAGATGCGGAACCTGCAGATACAGAGGGCTGATTATAATCAAATGGAGTTGATTCTCTTTATTTTCCTTATTTTGTGGAGGAGAAAAAGGATACGGTTAGGTTGTATACACCTACCTCATTGCAAACCTGAATTTACATCCGCTTGTGCTGAGGTTGCAGACAGAACGGCTTCCTGGGGCATCTTCTTCCCGAAGTGCCTCAGAGAAGTCGTCCTGGATGCAAAAGACGCTTTATGAGAGATGCGAAAGGGCTGCTTAGAAGGGGGTCCTCTGTCACTAATGCCTCAGTTTTTCGTCATTTATTACTTCCAGCTTTAAATTCTGTTTTCTTATATAACAAGCCCAGATTTTGCCAAAATGCTTTTCAAGTGTGACAGGCCAAATGTGTTTTGACTGTGTCGCCTACTTTTTTTTTTTAAATTAATTTATATATTTTTGGCTTTCTTCGGTCTTCGTTGCTGCACACGGTCTTTCTCTAGTTGCGGCGAGCGGGGGCTACTCTTCGTTGCGGTGCGCGGGCTTCTCATTGTGGTGGCTTCTCTTGTTGCAGCGCGCGGGCTCTAGAGCACAGGCTCAGTAGTTGTGGCGCACGGGCTTAGTTGCTCTGTGGCACGTGGGATCTTCCCGGACCAGGGCTCGAACCCGTGTCCCTTGCATTGGCAGGTGGATTCTTAACCACTGCACCACCAGGGAAGTCCCCTGTGTCGCCTACTTTAGAAGCATGTTCCTATGGAAGTGGTTTTGTCCTGTTTATGGAAACCAGTTTTTCCTCATAAATAAACACAACCTTTTCGACAGGTGTTCTTGATGTTTACGTTCACACAGCCAATGGTCCGGGCGTTCCGCCCTCTGCAGACTGCCCCCGCTCGGTGAGTCCACAGGAGAACTGTCACTCATGTGCTACCAGGAGTTCCCTGGGGCCAGTCTCACCATCCATCCCTGCAGTAGCCTCGTCTTCTCTGTGTTCAGTGTCCAGTCAAGATGGGTCTGCTCTCCACAGCTAAGCCGTACCTCTATACTTTTGACCCCATTCTCCTCCACATTCTTTAGGACTTTGTTCTAGTAAATCATCGTCTATCTCAGTCTCTCCCTTGATGTGGGGCCTCAGGCAGTAAGTGTTTGGGTCCAGTGTCAGGGACTGCTAGTTGCCTGACAAGGGCCAGGATTCTCCAGCTCTGCTGGAGCAGGAGTGGGACCAGCTAAGGATTAAACTCCCAGCCTCCCTTGGAGCTGTGGGTTGCCAGAGGGAGGTGGGCAGAAGCTGGCTGGGAGTTCTGGGCAAGCTTCTTAAGAAGGACAGACATTGTAGATGTGATTGCAGCCTACTTGGGCTGTAGGGTGTGCTTACAGAGCCAGAGCAGTGAGGATGATATTTTTGATGCCACTGTAACCCAGCTCTTGACTGCCCTCTCTGGACTTCTCTTATTGGGAAAGAAGTAACCTCCATCTTGGCTCTCTTAGAAGCAGCTTATGCATCTCCCGTTAAAGGCCCCTGCCTTTCAACAGTCAAAACCACAACCTATCTAAGCTTTCTACTCCCCGCTTTCAAATTACTCGACAAAGTAGAGCAGTGTCTGTTCCCTGCCTCTGCTTCATCATCATTGCCCTTCAGTAACTTTATGAACCAGACCAGGACTTCCATTTCCATCTGTGAAAGACCAGATACTCTGAACAGCCCACCTGATGGTAACTCAAAATGTTGGATGGAACTTTTTTTAAATGTTCTTAAATGTGCCACTGAGCTGTCAAGAAAGGAATTCATCCTCTGAGGCCAAAAACAAAGTGAAAGCAGAACTTCGGAAGGATGGGCGAGCCTGTTTACCCCCCAGGGGCCCCTACTCTTGGTGACATGGAGCTCCTGTGAGGGTGGATTGTGGGGGACAGGTGGCAGGAGATGAGCCTTCAGGGAGATCCCCTTGCAAACAGCTGGACTCCCAAAGGACTGCCTTCAGTCTTGGGGGGAGCCAGCACTGGTTGGAAAGGAGAGCACAAGCACCCCTAAGAACTCACTTACAAGCCTTCCCTCATGTGGGTTTAAATTCTCATGGCACATGTGATCTAAACGTTTTCCCTGTGAAGTTCTTAGAGAGCTCTTAAGTTGTAATGCCCCTGGGCTCTGGACCAAAGCAACTGCATAGCCACACGAGAAGAACTCAGCTTTAATTTAGCCTTCAAACACTTTCCACGGGGACATGAGCTCAGAGCCATAAATCACAACCCCCCAAATCACAGGATGCCTTGACTTTTGAATGAAAGCCAGCAGAAAAAGAGTGCATTCAGATTGCAAAGATTGAGGGTAGTGGAATTTTCAAGACCAAAAATACGAGCACATTTAACATGTTTAAATAAATAAAAGAGTAAGGAACAAGAGTTGCTTGTGTAAGTCCCTTATAAAAACAAGCATTGGGGGACTTCCCTGGTGGTCCATTGGTTAAGACTTTGCCTTCCAGTGCAGGGGGTGTGGGTTCGATCCCTGGTCCAGGAGCTAAGATCCCACATGCCTCGGGGCCAAAAACCAAAACATAAAACAGAAGCAATATTGTAACAAATTCAATAAAGACTTTAAAAATGGTCCATATAAAAAAAAAATCTTAAAAAATAATTAAATCTTAAAAATAAAAATAAGCATTGGAAGAATGAATTAGTAAATTGGAGAGTAGAGGCAAATAATTACCCCGTAGGTAGCACACAGAGACAAGTAGGTGGAAATATAGGAGTTAGGTGAAGAGATGTGGAGGAGAGGCTGAGAAGGTCTAACGTATCTCTTAATAGCTTAAAAGGAGAGTATTGGAAATAGGTAATATTTGGAAAGATGAAAGTAGAGTTTCCAGAACTGATGAAAGACATCAACCCTCAGATTCAGAAAGCTATACAAATTTCAAGTGAGTTAAATGAAGTAAATCCACACCTTCATGTATACAGCGAAACTGCAGAATATCAGAGAAATTTGTAAGTGCAGTCAGAAAAGTCAGATTACCTACAACACAGTAACAGTACGGCACACTGCCTTCTCAGCAGTGGCAGTGAAAGCCAGGAGACTGTAATAGTGTCTATGGGCTAAGAAGATGCATCAACAAAACAGAAGCTATCAACCAAGACTTAATACCCAGTGAAGCTCTGTTTTAGGAATGAGGATGAAATGGACATTTCAGACGTAGAATAAGTACGTTTATCACCAGAAGACTCTCCCTAAGGAAATTTAGAGGATTTACTTTGTGCAGAAGGACAATGATGAAAGCTCTGAGATTCAAGAAAGCATAGCGACCAAAAAATTTATGGGTAAATCTGA
Organism: Balaenoptera musculus; assembly: GCF_009873245.2. NCBI lineage: Eukaryota > Metazoa > Chordata > Mammalia > Artiodactyla > Balaenopteridae > Balaenoptera > Balaenoptera musculus. Next base: position 6,508,479 of record NC_045797.1, on the reverse strand, counting down.
ACATTGACTTTACAAAACAATACAAATAATGTCTTATTTATGACATTCAGATGAAATAGAACTGTGAAAAATAGGACAAAGTAGCACACAAATTGAAGGGGACTTAATTGGAGTTTAAATGTTCTTAGACCCTTAAAAAGTATTCAAGAGGTTGGCAAAAATAAGCTTTAAAAAAATTCAAGTAACAGTAAAATAAAAGCATATAACTTTTAAAATAGTGTGTGTGAGGGTGCTCAGTTAATTCAATGAAAGACTAGATTGAAGAATAAAAAGAAACAAAAGGCAGAACCATAGAAAATAAGATGCTAGAAATAAATCTAAACAGCGAGCACAATAAATACACTTTTCACCGTATGATTCTGCAGTCATGCTCCTAGGTACTGGAAACGAATGTCCACACAAAAACCTGCACACAAATGTTTATAGCAGCTTTGTTCATAATGACCAAAACCCAAACAACCAAAATGTCTATCAATAGATAAATGTATAAACAAATTGTAATTTCATACAATGGAATGTAATTCAGCAATCAAAAGAAATGAGCTACCAAGCCACAAAAAGCATGGGTGCTGAGTAAAATAAGCCAGTCTGAAAAGATGGTCTACTATATGTTTCTAATTACAGGACATTCTGGAGAAGGCAAAACTATGGAGATGTTCAAAAGATCAGTGGTTTCCAGGGGCTCAAGGGGGAGGGTGGGAGGGTTGAAGAGGTAAAGCACATAGGATTTTTAGAACAATGAAACTATTCGGAATGATACAATGAAAGTGGAGGTATGACAATATGCATTTGTCAAAACCCATAGAACTTTACAGCACAAAAATTGAATCTTAATGTATGCAAATTTAAAAAAATCACTTAGAGAGTCGGGATACATGGATGGAACACAGACTGACAAAACAATTAACTGCATTATAAATGTATGAAACAACCTCGCGGAAGGGGTTGGGGGGCATGGTGCTGACCTAAGTAACCTTGGAAATGAGCGGAGTCTGTAAGATGAAGCACCAAAGAAACTGCATAAGGACTATACTGCAGCTCGTAAAGTAATTTCTCATATTGGTATGCAGTAACAATTCTGATACTGCTGTAATATTCTAGATTTAAACAAATAAATGGCTGGCAGATGGTGGGAGCCAGGTTTCTCACCGTTAGAGTGTAAGGTTACATACAGATAAGCTGGGGGAAGAGCCTAGAGTGACCCAGGTGTAATGGATTAGAGTTGGAGCCATCAGTATGAACTCACGCAGACACCGGTGGTCACAAACTTAGATAGTGCAATACACAGGTTAGTAAACACATTTCCTTGCTCTGTCAGTCTAAGGGGCTTAAAAGCAGTGACACCCCCGTTGCAAAGACCACACCTACCATTCAGATATTGGTTTCTAATAACCATTCCCTAAAAAAGGAACCAGAGCTCTTTAGAAAAGTAGCTGATTATAAAACCGGAGCAGGAAATAGACGAGATCCGCCTGGATCATCTTGTAGTGCCAGAAAGTAAAGACGTGCTCAAAACAAAACCAAAAATCACAATGGTAGCAGTGAGTCACAGGGATGCAGGAGTTTCCTAATGGCTGGACGGTTTGAGCAACAAAGTAAATATTGGATAACAACCCAAAGCGTAAAGTAAATCATCCATGAGTCCATACAGACAAATGATGAGATTAGATTAACAAGTGGGGAGAAGAGACCATCTCTGGCACAGAATTCTGAATAATTTATGTGGATGCTTCACACTTAAGATATTCCACTCTTCAAGCATGGGCTGCACATGGTGACCTCCTTCCAAAGTGACCAGTGTGGAAAGGGAGGAGTAGCTTTACAGTGCAGAGAGCTGGCAAGCTCTATCAGCCAGGTGACCAAGGTGAAAGTCACCAGCGATAAGGCATGTTGCTAGTTTGGCCCCTGGATATGATGGGATGAAAATGATACAAGGAAAACTCTTTGATCTTCCTCCCCCAAACCCATAATTGTGCACAAACATCTGACAAATCCCAGTTGAGGAACATTCTACAAAACAGCTGTTCAGAACTCCTCAAAACTGTCAAGGTTACCAAAAACAAGGGAAATCTGAGAAAACTGTGAACCCCGCTGCCAAGAGGTGCCTAAGGAGACGTGACTACCTCATGTAATGAGGTGTCCTGATGGGATTCTGAAACAGAAGAATGAAAGAATTCTAAAGTATGGATGTTATTAGCTAATAGCCGTGTATCAGTATTGATTCATTAACTGTAACACATGTGCCATATTAGTGTAAGATGTAAGAATAGAGGAATTGGGTGCAGGATGTATGGGTACTCTCTCTACTATCTTGTTAATTTTTCTGTAAATTGAACACCGTACTACAAAATAAAGTTGATTTTAAAAAATATGGTGGTTCATGAATCACATCAAACTGGAGATTGTAACTAGTGTAAAAAGGTGGTGCTCGGTTCTTGACTTTCTTCTGTGATAAAGTGCCAGGATTAAAGGGCACAGCTCTTAGTTTGGATCTGCCCAAGTGTAGAGCCTGAGCCAAGGGCTTGGGTGCAGAGTGAGAGGGGGTCCAGGAGGCAGGAGTGAGGGAGCTGAGAGGGAGGCTGGAAGGGGGAAAGGCCAGCATAAGGGTGAGAATCTGTGGTCAGGGCTGCGGGCGGTGGGAAGTCCATCCCTTAGGGCCCTCTGAGAAGTGCGCAGCGTTGTTCACCCACGGAGGGGAGGCTGGGTCACTTATCCCTCAATCCTGGCCCCCACTGCTTGGAGCCTGCTCCCAGGGGGGTAAACTCCCGTGCACTTCTGGACTGCGCCTACACAAGGGCCGAGCAGGTGTCGACCTGGGAGAAGGACCTGGACAGACAGATACGGGGTGGGATGCTGGTGGTGCAAAGCCAGTCTGAGCTTGCCCGGAAGTTCATTCTACTTTATATGTTTAAAGAGCTCGCTTAGACGTATTCAAACATAGATTTTTGTCACGTATCACTCTTGTGCATACATAAAACGGAAAACAGAAGCAAAATAAATCCGTTAATTAATCCTAAAATGTCCTTCCATTGGGAGTCCAGCTCTGATGCCCTGTGCTACTAGATTTGATGCTGGCACTTCCTCGCTTCTACCAGAAGGTGGCGAGCAAAGCCAACTTGATCCCTGCAGGATGCGCCCGGACCTCGGAAACGTCAAAAATGAGGGGAAACGGTGCTTAGAATTGATGAAATGAGTTAGTTATATCCTATAGTGGATGAAGAAGCCTATTTTAACTTGATCATTCTAGCTTTTAATTTTGAAAGCAGATCATAAACTCTGAAGCCGTTCACTGACATTTAAAATGTTGAAAATACCAGCTTCCTGATAGGAAAAATGCTGCTACTGTTCTTTGTATACCTGTTAAAGCAAATACAGTATTTTAAAAAAAAATTAAAGACTAGTACTTCTTTTTTTGTAGGTAACTTTCTCTGAGATGGTGATTTTAAAAAAACTTCAAGAGTAATTACAAAACATATATGTATAGTTCATAAAAAGTTGTAGTTAGTAAAAAGTTGACTCACAAATCATCCTTTGCCCTTTTTGCAAATGTTACAGAAAACAAAAAAAAAAACCTTGCAACTGTTTGTTCTATCCCTTGGATTTGAGATCCCCAAATAAAATAGTGTAATGAACACACACACACACACACACACGCAGGCACGCAAACTGGACTGGACTGGTCTATAGTACTGTAACTACGGTAACTAGATCAAAGTTGGGACAGATCTGTCAGCCCCTTGTTACCCAGCCCTTACTGACTTTGGATCCCAAAGGTTTTCTCATTCTGTTTTGGTTTCCCAATGCTACTGGGAAGAAAATGGGTGAAGTCCAATACACTTGGCGGTTGTATTTCTTACTATAAATTAATGCAGTTCCCAAACTGTGTGCCGAGGTACCCCAGATTCCTGCAGCAGGTTAATGGGGGCGGGATATCCTAAGTTGTCAAGGGAAACACAGCAATATTGCCCATTTAGCAAACACGACAGCAACTGCTACCTCCAGGGAGTTCACGGCTTTGACATAAGCTTGCACTTCCCCTCTTTTGACGATGTCGTATCTTTCCTAAGCGGGGTTTTTGGCAGTTGCCGTGCTAAAAGCAGATACAGCTCAAAAATCAACCTGAAGCAGGAAGTGAAGGTGACAGTGTCAGATTCCAAGGTGGGGAAAGTGTGCAGTGCCCGACAGGCACTCACATCCCATTAATAAATAATAAACATTTTTTCTTTCAATTTTCTCATATATATATATTTTCAAACAGCTAAAAGTTTTTAGGACATGAGTGCTTCTTAAGTTGTTTGGCCCTAACTACTTAATAAAAGAAACTGGTACATGGTTTTTTTTTTGGCTTAGGGGCACAGTGAAAAATTTACTGAGCTGTGAACTAGTGGACGTTTGGGAACCTCTAGTAAATGGGTATTCGGGTTTATAATTAAATCTGGATTATAGTGGTTTGTACAAATCCATCCCTGAGACTTGATTAGCTCTAACTTAAAGGATAATCTTGAATATGTCAGGCTGAGGACTACACCCTGAAGCCTGGTATGACTCCAGATTATCCAAGGGACCCACCTTCGTGGAGCAAATAGCTTCATCTTTATCACTACCTGCAGCACCTACAGTGGCTTCTCATGGTGCCATTAAAACGTGTGTAACCTCCCTGTGCCTCAGTCTTCTCATCTGTAAAATGGATCCAACCCAGATGGTTATTGTGAGGGCTAAATGAACTGAGATTTGTAAAGTGTTGAGAACACTTTGCTGATGTCTCATTGTTGTCGAGGCTGTAGTAATAGTAGTCGCCATTGCCAGCAGCAGCAACCTGTTTTTTGAAAGCACAGAGCCTTTGGCATCATGGTGGATTCGCTCATTTGAGATGAATTGCTTGGTCCTAGTACTTGTGATTATAAACTGGGCCTCATATGACCCAGAAACTCTTACAGTAAGTTTGTCAGTACAATTTGGGAAGAATCTTAAATTCTTATTTGGGGAACTTCATGTAGTTTTCTTTCCTTTTTTATTTCCACCATTACATAGTCCTTCTGTGTAATCTATTTTTTCCTCTGGTCTTTTAAATTTTGCTTGGAATGTTAGGAAGTAACATCTCTTTCTAGATTATCCCTTACTTTCTTGGTGTCCTAGTGAGTAAAATTCTCAGTCAAAAGCATATGAGGCTTTTATGTTCTCATACTGTTTCATTTATCACTTTCCAGGGCACCTCTCCTCCACATGGATTAAATGCTGGGGTTTTTTTTGCCTTGATTTTTCTCTCTTTGAGGTCTCCACTGCATAACAGTTGATTGTGTGATCCCAGACTCTTCATCAGCCCTCTTAATGGATGCACCCTCTCAATTACAGGAATGGCATCATCGTGGAAAGAGGGCCCCGTGCTGGGCTGTGAAGCATCCGGGCCATTCCTGTCCTCTTCCGGGATCCTACGTGTGAATTCTTTGGGAATAATGTACACATTCACAGACAGTAGGATGAAGGTCACTGAGCTTCAAGGCACGTTTTTCATTTTCCACTGTGTTAGAATGAGTCTGAGAGAGAGAAATGGCATCAGCCAGCAGGACATGAAGCAGAATGAAAGTTCCCTGGACTTGAGAATTCTCTCCGAGGCTTTTTGTTTAATCTCCCCTCACTTTTCCTCGGCAGATCCTACTGCTGATATTCAGCCAGACATGTCCTTGGCAGTGAGAGGTCTTGGGAGAATGAACTTTCAGTGTTACTGGATACATTTTTATGCTTCAATCAGTGAACAGTGGATTGGGGTTGGGGGGTGGCGAATCTCTTCAAAATGAATTCTGAGTCATATTTGATCTGCTCTTCTAGTGATTTTGTAACACGTTATGACATATCAGATAGGTACAATTCTTCCCACGCTCTCCCAGCGTCCACTTGTGTTTGTGACCTCTCATAGTTCTCACCCTAAACCCAATAAGCACATCATTTAAAGAAAGAAAAAAGGAAGGGGGGAGGGAGAGAGGGAAAGAAAGTTGGAAAGGGGGTTGGGGGGAAGAATCAATGTTATGTGGAGGCCCTGTGTTGGCAACTATTTTTAAGTTAGTGAGTTTGTCCTTCTGTTTGCAAATAGAACATTAGGTGGGTCAGAAGCTTTGCCATTTTTGTTCAGGGCTTTTATTTGTTTGGAAAGGACCATAGGGAAGGTTTTGTTAATTTTCAATTGGTACCTAGGGTTGAGGAGACTTCTGCAGCAGATTTTTGCACGATCTAATGGCACCACTATCGGTTTGATTCCATGGTTCTAGGTAAAACTTTTAAAAAGCAGAAGTGGAGTTTAAGAAAGTTTTTGCTAAAAGTCCACAGAGCGTTATCCTTTATTGACCAGGATTTGCTCATGGGTGTGTATACATGTTTGCAGAAGCAAAGAAATTCAACACCTAAGAGCTCTGGAAGGCCTTCCAAGGCCACTACCATGCAGTGTCCTCTTTTGGAGACAGCAGGCCTGCTGAGTTAGCACACAAGAACCCAGGGAACTCAACGTGTACCCAAATAAAATGACTGTTAAGCAGGGTCTTGCAGCTCAAGAAGCAATCTCTGGTTGCGTGTGTGGCTGCAGCAAAGTGAATCAGCCCCTGCCTGGGCTTGCGGAAGAATCAGGTCAGGGCCGGGAGTCATTGTGAGGCTGGTCTGAACGGTACCTAATGAGCTTGCCCATCCCTAGGGAGAAGGTGTCTTTCTATTAGGTTTTTCTTGAGGTGTACAGAATAGGTGAGCTTCCCTGGAGCATCTGATCACAATTTAGCAAGGCCAGACAGAGAGAAGCAAAGGATGCTGGGGCCTGCTGGTGGAGTCGATACATGAAGTTTAGGCTACAGAGGTTTGGGCAGAACCAATGTACCTACCAAGTGGTTGAAGAGTGTGTGTTCCAGAGTTAGATCACCCCAGTCTGGAAGCTACCTTTCCTGCTTGATAGCTGTGCGACTTTGGGCAAGTTACTTAACTTTTCTGAGCTTCAGTTTCCTCAACTGTAAAGTATAGATGGAAATGATATGGACCTCGCAGTGCTGTTACAAAGGTCAATATTATAATTATAATACAAATTAATGTCTGTATCTTGCTTAGTAGAGAGCCTTGCTCTGGTAAGTACCAGGCAAGCGTTTATTACGTGAATTCATTCATCAGACCTGGAGTTCCAGCTGTGATTACCGCCCCACAGCCCACCACAAACCTAGTGGCATGAACAGCCTCCTTTGTGTTGCACTCACGAATTCTGTGAATCAAGACCCAGTGGACATGGCTTTCCTTTGCTCCACAGTGTTGGGGCCCTCGGCGAGGAAGACTCACGCCAGGAGTAACTCAGGTGGCCAGGGCTGTGTCACCCCGAGGCTCCTTCACTCACGTGCGGGGCTGGGTCAGGCTGGCTCGAGGGTTGGGCTCACTGGGACCATGGGCCGGAGCCCACGCATGCCTTGGTCACGGTCCTGGCTTTGCCCATCCTGGAAGCTGGGTTCCGAGAGGGAGTGTCCCAAGGGCATGTGAAGAGAGCCAGCAGGAAGCTGGTGGCCTGCTGTGACTGAGCCCCAGACATCACAGGGAGTCACTCCCACTACATTCTGCTGGGTGAAGATGTGCCCCGCAGGCTGAGGTTCAAGGGGAGGTGACGTGGACTCCACGTCTCCATGGAATTTGATGTGACAGGAGAGCCTCACCAGCCCCGTCTCCTGTGGAAGTCCCACGTGCATTGCTTGAGTGGGCAGAACTGACGCCCCGGCTTCTTCCCGAGGCGCAGAAGCCTCTGCTTGACGCTGGTTCACCCTGCTGGGCGGGCCTGACCGACAGGAGCCTCAGGATCAGTGTCGCTCTTCGTAGGGACTGAGTGCAGGACCTTGGAGTGGCTTCCAAGGCCACAAAGCCAGCGTCAGACCCTTGTTCCCCACTTCCTGCTTCTAGCACAGTGGCTGATGCACCCCATTACCTGAAGTCAGTGCTGAATCGCTATTCTTATTCCATGAGGTTGCCTGTGCTCCGTTGTTTTAATTACAGGCTGTTACTTCATTTAAAAAATCAGCACTAGGATTAAGGGAACTGTCATTTAAAAAGCCAGACTCCTGGCCTAAAAACTCATCAGTGAATCAGAGGACAAATGTTCCCATTGTGCTGGTTAAAAATAGGAGCTATGGAAAAAGTGACAGAATGAGATGAATGCCATTAAAGTGTAATTACATTTACTGTAAATGTGAGCCTTGGGAAGAGTATTCTAGGCAGAGAAGCTCTACCAGAGCCTGTGACACGGAAAACCCAAAGTCTCAGCTGAATGCTGCTTTTATGTTTTGAATCATAATCAATATTATAGTGTATTATTGTGGATTGTTCTTAGCGTCTGTTAGCCTTATTGGGGGTATTTGAAGGAATGGTGTCACTCCAAAGGGAAGTAAGAACCACGCAGCTCACCTTGAACCTCAGAATGTAGCTTTTCTGTTCTCTCAAGGCAATGTTTCTAAGCATCTGTATTCCATGTATCTATAATCTATATAACTATATGTTTCCATCCATCTCTGTATCTCCTATCTCAATGCTTAAGTGTGGTCACTGGATTGGACGTATTTGAAAGGCAGGGCTTGTGTGTGTGTTTGGGGTTTTTTTTCATGAAAATAGCTTGTATTTTTCTGATTTTAAAACAATACCTTCTTGCCATATAAGAGTCTTTTGAAATGTTTGAAGGAAGTAAACTGTCCTGAATCCAGCCACACACAGATAAAGCACTGTTAACATCTTGATGAACATCCTTTCCAATCACAATCTTTTTATGGATTGAGAGATAGTTCTCACTTTTCTGTTGCTGTTGTTAAAGCTCAGAAATATACTCTGGTCCTATTTTATGATAATACAGAGTTACATTATCCTGTCTAGTGGCTAATAGGATAGGATGATATAGGGTTGGTATACCATAATTTATTTAATGAAGACACTATAATGTCATAATGAGCCAGTTAAAACTTTGGCTCATAGCTAAAAATTATTCTTTTCCATTATTGAAAGACGAACGATTTCAGGTTTATACCATGTATATACCATGGTTCAATGAACATGTTGCTTATGCAGTTGGCCAATTATTTTCTTGTTTTCCTAGGAGTGAGATTGCTGGATAAAAGACATACACATTTACCATTTTGTTATCTCTATTCCAGAGATTTCCCTCTGGAAACATGCCAAATTTATACTCCCACAAACACCTTTGTCAGCATTAGGTATTATAAATCCTACCAATCAAGAAAACAGTTTCATTTTCACATTTATATAATTGGACATTTGTATGTCTTTGAAAAATTACCAGTTCTCTATCCATTTTTATTGAGGTATTCCTTTTTTATTGATATGTGACTGCTGTTTGCATATTAAGGATACTAGCACTTTGTCCTGTGGTTCTTGTTTTTTCTCAGTTTATCTTTGTTTTTGTTTTTTTAAATTAATTAATTAATTAATTTTTGGCTGTGTTGGGTCTTCGTTTCTGTGTGAGGGCTTTCTCTAGTTGTGGCAAGCGGGGGCCACTCTTCATCGCGGTGCATGGGCCTCTCACTGTCGCGGCCTCTCGTTGCGGAGCACAAGCTCCAGACGCGCAGGCTCAGTAGTTGTGGCTCACGGGCCTAGTTGCTCCGTGGCATGTGGGATCTTCCCAGACCAGGGCTCGAACCCGTGTCCCCTGCATTAGCAGGCAGATTCTCAACCACTGTGCCACCAGGGAAGCCCCTTTGTTTTTAACCTGTTTATTTTTGTTTTGTTTTAGTCCATTTTTGCTATATAGAAGTGTTACAATGTTCAGCATTTCATTGTTTACAACTTCTGGTAGCACACAGCCCTGCCCTAGGCCCAGGTGAAAAACATCACTTATGTTTGTTTCTGGTATTTTAATGTTTTAATTTTGTTTGATATACTTTTAGTATAAGAAACCGACTTCTATTTTTGCTTCCCAAATGGTTATCCAATTAGGATTTCTTTAAAAGCTTGTTTGGAGAGGTAGAAGCCAAAGAGAGCGTAGAAAATAGAGGCTAAAAAGCAGGACTGGCTTCTCTATCTGACCTCTTGTCTTCAGCATCCTTTTCGCGCATAGTAGGACTAAGGGAAGCCAGTGTGGCTTTAGGCGTTGACTTTCCAGGAATGTTGGCTGAAGCCAGGAATAAAATTGGGACAATACCCCGAAACTTGAAATGCAAGTTAGCTTTAAAGGGAATAATAAACAGGATGATGATAAGAGGTAGTTTGTGTGATGGAGTTTCCAGTTCCCTGAGAGGCTGCCTTCTCCACGCTGAGTCCATGACCATCAGAGACCAAGTGTCCTTCCCCTTTCCCCGCAGTGGTGTGACGTTAACACCAGTGCTGACGCTGTGGTGAGCAGCAGTTGGTGCCTCTGGCCCAAAACCCCTTGAGGATAGGCGCTGACACCCACCCGTGTGTCCCCTGCACTTATGCGGTCCCTGGCACACAGCTGGCGCTTTGAGGGCCTTTACCGGAACAAAAGGAAAGGCACTATAGTAGTTCCCCAGGTTTTGTTGGGTCCACAGTGGAGATGAGTCATCACCGGGAGTCATGAGTCGAGCAGCGTTTGGGCTCAGAGCTAAAGGTTATGCTCTTACTGAATTCATTTTCATGCCTTTGTTCACTTTTCCAGCAGGCATGGGCTGAGCGTCTGCTACATGCCGGGCCTGTGCTGGGTACTGGGAACCTGCCCTCGCCGAGCTCCCAGACGCAGTGTGGAGAGAACCACAGTGGGTGTGGAGACCAGAGGCAGACCCCCGAGAAGTCAGGAGCGGCTTCTAGAATGAGCCTTGAAGGATAAGGGCAGGTAAGAAATTCCCTTCATTAAAAACACTTTCTCCCAGGAAGCACAGGGAGGAAGGGCGGCCTGTAAGCTGGTCCAGGTTTTGTTCTTGTTGAGGATGAGCTTTTAAACCTGCCAGGAAGCTTTGGCAGAGGTTGGCTTCTAGCTCCTTTACCGCCTGGACATGTGTTGCAGTTCGTACGTTTTCATGCTGTCCATCAGACTTCCTTGACGGTTCCCTCGTGGGCCCTGAGCACTGCCAAGAAGCAGGGGCAGGAGGTGGGGCTGGAGGGGGCTGCGTAGTCCACTGGCTCAAGCTGGGGCCTGGGGGACAGCGCTGGGCTGGGCTGGAATCCTGGCGACCTGGTCCCCACAGAGCGATGGAGAACAGGCTCCTTTGTCCTGGACGCTTGGCTTATGTTTCCGCGAAGTTTACAGTAGTTTTGCCAGCAGTCTGGCATGTTCATAGGGAGCTGTATCAGTTCAGATGTGCAGGCCTTTTAAACAGGAGCTGCTGTTAGAGCAGAAACTCCCCAAGTCACTTATACAGTTTGATTCCTTTTACGTTATTAAGTAGCATTTGACACAGACGTAGGTACCTATGTAACAGATGTTACATTCGTGTAAATTATGAGGCATAGTAATCAAACCAATGCTCGTGAACTTGCCGTGAACACCAGAACTAGAATATTGTCAATGTATCTGAAGCTACCCTGTGCCCACCACCCCATCCCATCCCCATCTCACCCCCAGAGGTCACCACTCTCCTGGATGTTATTTTTTCATTATTTTGCTCATCTGAAAGTAGCTTCACCATCCATGTATGTACAGGTAAACAATACACCATGTCTTTTTGCTTGATTGTAAGCTTTATAAGTACGTTGTCTTCTGCGACTTTTCCCACTCAACTTATGTTTCTTTTTTTTTTTTAATTTATTTTATTTTTATTTATTTATGGCTGTGTTGGGTCTTCGTTTCTGTGCGAGGGCTTTCTCTAGTTGCGGCGAGCGGGGGCCACTCTTCATCGCGGTGCGCGGGCCTCTCACCGTCGCGGCCTCTCTTGTTGCGGAGCACAGGCTCCAGACGCGCAGGCTCAGTAATTGTGGCTCACGGGCCTAGTTGCTCCGCGGCATGTGGGATCTTCCCAGACCAGGGCTCGAACCCGTGTCCCCTGCATTAGCAGGCAGATTCTCAACCACTGCGCCACTAGGGAAGCCCTCAACTTATGTTTCTAAGACTCAGCCATGTGGCTGTGTGTGGCTAGAAACACTCATTTTCACTGCAGTGTACTATTCCTTAGGTGTCTCTGCCACACTTTATTTATCCTTTTGTTTATTATTAATTTTTATTGGAGTACAGTTGCTTTACAATGTTGTGTTAGTTTCTGCTGTACAGCAAAGCGAATCAGCTGTACATATCCATATATCCCCTCTTTATTGGATTTCCTTCCCATTTAGGTCACCGCAGAGCACTGAGTAGAGTTCCCTGTGCTATACAGTAGGTTCTCATTAGTTGTCTGTTTTATACATAGTAGTGTGTATATGTCCATCCCACTCTCCCAGTTCATCCCACCCCAACCTTCCCCTGCTGGTATGCATACGTCTGTTCTCTATGTCTGTGTCTCTATTTCTGCTTTACAAATAAGTTCATCTGTATCATTTTTCTAGATTCCATGTATAAGCAATATTACATGATATTTGTTTTTCTCTTTCTGACTTGCTTCACTGTGTATGACAGTCTCTAGGTCCATCCATGTCTCTGCAAATTGCACAATTTTGTTCCTTTTTATGGCTGAGTAGTATTTCATTGTACATATGCGCCACATCTTCTTTATCCTTCTTTATAGATGAGCATTTGGGGCTAGGTATCCGTGTATTGTTTTTCTACTGCAGACCCAGGCTTCTCTGCCCTGCTTTGTAATATTGAGTTGGAACCTGTAAACATTCTTCTTTTGCTAGATTTGTCACTAGAAGGTTCTGGATGGACATTGCAGAAGTAAGGGGCTTCTCTATCTGGTTCTGGGTGCTCTCCCCCCTTCTGGCTTGTGTGATGTGGCTGCTGGTAGTGTGTGTGGCACCAGGGACTCTCACCCTCTAACAAGCTTCGCGTCACCCTGGGGCGAGGCTTCCTGCTCGCCACCCTCCTCCGCCTTGGCTGCGGACCAGAGGGGGCCCAGAAAACCCTGTGAACACCCTCTCCGTGAGGTCCGAGTCCCAGCCAAGTCTGCTCCCTCCCTGGACCGCTCCCTCAGCTCTGGGGCATTCTTCAGAGCTCGTATCCCTTCTCCGTAGAGAAGCCCCTGGTAGTAGTTAATACGCCTTTATGTTACATTTTCCCTGTTCCAATTGCTGGTGTGGCTTTCGTCTCCCATCTGCACCCCAGGTGATGTAATCGTACGCAGGTCCTTTGGTGCCCTGTTGGTCAGGCAGGGCCGAGGCAGGTGGCGGGTACCGTGGCCCCAGCGCACACGGTGTTAGGTCTCCCCGGCTCTGGGCCGTTGGAGCCAGTGGCTGGCACCCTCAGGCTGGCTCTGAGCTCCAGGCTCTCAAGAGGTACATGTTTGCTGTTGCCCTTTAACCTCCGTCGTTACTGCAAAAACTAAATCATTCTTGTGATCATTTTCGAATTTCAAATTCCCAGTTTTAAAAAATAACTTCCTTTGTAATAGCTAATACCTGAGACTCACAGCTCACTGGGTTTTGGTCAGTTGGCAGTGGTGTGATTCACCATGTGAGGTTGAATTCTGGAAACATCAGCAAGGGGGGGTGGGGCAGCCGTGCTCAGGTCCCATCATCTTCTGGATGATGCTGTACTCCTTCCCGCTTCCTGCCGGGTGGGGAGAGGAGAGGATTCCCAAACAAACTCTTCTCTCAGGAGGGCCAGGGAGATGCTCTTCTGGACAGAAATCTCCTCTTGCTTTGCTTCTAAGAGTGGAGTTCTGAGGTCACCAGCTGCCCTTGAAATCTTTCTCAGAGTTTTTGTTCCTTGTCGGCTTAAGCACCTGGATGTCTTACGTGTAGCCCAGCATCCTTTTAGGAATAACCTGTGGTACCCAGGCTCTGCTGTCTGACAGACATTTACACCTGAACAAGTCAAGTTGGTCTCTGAGCCCCCATTTCCCCAGAGCAGAGACCATAATGGGATGAGCCTTCTTGGTAACTGAGCACATGACACAGTGGAGAGTGTAAAGGGCTTGGGGAGCCTGGTGCCTGACTCAGCACTGGCTTGATTACGGGGGCAGATGAATGTGCCCAGTGGCCAGCATCAAGGGACAGAATTCAACCAGTTGGGAAATTCTGCCTACAGGTACCACTCCATTCATGAATTCCTTTTACATGAAAATTTTCATTGAAAAAAGAGAAAGGAAGAAAGAAAGAAGGAAAGAAGGGAAGAAAGGAAGGAAGGCAGGGAGATAGATGTGTACCAAAATGCCATTTTGTATCATTATTCTAGGAATCTATCCTTCTGCATATAGGTTTGGGGAGCGTCTGGAATAACATTCACAGAAAATTATTTTTAAGTTATTTCTAGGTGGTGGGCTGTAGGGTAATTTTAACTTTTCTATTTTGTATTTTTCCATTTTTTGAATAGTTTTACAGAAATAAAGTTAAATTCAGTGACCAGAGAGAAATAGAAATAAAAAAGCCTCTTCCTCCTGGAGGCCAAGCTGGCTGGGGCAGCAGAGTTTGCGGGGCAGCGGGGGCCAGGGGTCAGCGGGAGGAGGGGCATGGGGAGCTTCAGGACGGCGCGAGATGCACGCTGGCTCCCAGGAGCCTCAGATCACTCACCCCGTGGACCCCGGGCCCGCATCCACTGCGCTAAACTCCCCGGCCCCCCGCGGGCACAGCTGTCATGCGGGAAGCGGCCGCGCGAGGGCGCGATCCCCCAGGGAACCGCGCCGGCCCTCAGTGCCACGTTTCCTCTGCTCACCCGGCTGAAGAAGGGCTGTGGGGAGCTTGGGGAAGCTTGTGACACACGGGGAGCGGGGGCAGCCTCATTTTCAGGCATCCTCTCTGTGCGGTTCTTGATACCCTGGGTGTGTTTCACACAGATTGCTCATAACTGATAGTGACCATAAACTTAACCTCACAATGACACCCTGCACTCAGGTGGTGCCCTGAGCCCTGAACGTGCCCTCGTGGCTGTACCACGTTTATCACAGGTCCCTCTGGCCCTGCAAGTAAACCCCGTTTTGCCAGGGAGGGAATTACTGATACGTTTCAGGGATGAAGCATGTCGTGGGGTCTTAGGGCAGAAGCATCTGGAGCATAAATGACCTGATGGCTCAAGCGAGCAACAAGATGTTTTTCATGACGAACTTTGTCCCTTAAATCTTTTCTCTGCTTGGTTCTCCGTGCTCAGCACACTCCCCTCTCATTCCGGCTCTCAGTTCTGTGTGTTCAGAGCCCACCTCTGCAGGCCGGGCTCTCATGTCCCGTCCCTCCTGGGTTCAGGACTGTGACGGTGCACTTTGAGTCTGCGCTCTGCCCCTCTGCTGTGAGTGACCCCAGCTGCTCTGAGCTTCCCATTTCCCCTCCGAGTCCTCACGGCTGAACTGGGAACCGAGGCCACAGTAAAACCGATTTGGGAGTGGAAGGGCCGTTCTTTCCTCCCACGCGCTGCTGGAGCAGAATGCAGCGGGGTGTGCCCGGAGCCCCGCCAGCATCAGCAGTGCATCTGTCAAAATGCTGGCGATTCTTCCGGCACAGGCCGCTCTGCCGATCCCCCTTTACCATGGCAACATCTCTGCGGCCGTCACCGGCGTGGGAGGACTTCATTTCTCCTGATAGTCAGGGTGGACCCTGAGCCTTGCTACCTCGGCACGTGGAGGGAAGCAGGCGCCCACCCGGACTGTGGCACCCCTGCGCCCAGAGGAGGACCCAGGCCGAGGCCCACACCACCAAGGCCTGGAGTCTTGCTTAGAGAGTAATACCGGCCCATGAGCTCTGGGCAGAGGGTCTCGGGGAGGCTCGTCTCCGTTCCACAGAGGCTCCTGGGAGACAGAATCACTTGATGGGCAAGGAAAGGTGGCAGAGGGGTGGATTCTGCCCCCTCTGCAGGCATCGGGAGGCACTGGGCTCCCGGGGCCTGCTCCTCTGGGCCCGCAGGGGCTCTCCAGGGACGGAGCGCCGGGTGGGAGCACGGCTGCCCCGCCTGCAGAGGGGGCGTCTGGCTGAAGCCGAGGCCACTTGAGACTGTTTTCTGCTTGCGGCGAGCTGCTCAGGAGAGTGCGAGGGCCGTTAGGGAAACGTTCACCCCGCAGCTGGAAGCTAGGGTCACACCGTGCCGGGGAGCCCGTGCGAGGGGACACGGACACGTGCGAGAGCCGGTGAGTGCCCACGGACCCCTCTTATGAGTCCCTGGACTCATAGTGTAATGAGAAAATCAGCAGGACAATCTTCCCTCTGGCGTTTGAGGACAGAGGCTCAGAAAGGCGCAGTGACTTGCCCAAGGCCACGCTGGCTTAGCCAGAAATCAGGTCTCCTGATGCCCCATCCGCTCCCCTTTCTGCACGGCTTGCTGCCCACCCACCCCACCCTGCTTCCTCCCCGCCCCCGTCCTCCACTCCCTACGGGTGCCAAGGCTCAGCGCTTTTCAGCCTGGGAGCAGGTGGCCCCTGGCAGCAGCGTGGGGCTGAGGCCTGGGCAGCTGGTGCCAGGCAGCCGCCAGGTGGGCAGTGGCACCGCTGTCCCAAGGGCAGCAGCCTGTTGCCGTGCCCCAGTGATCCTTAGAATCGCAGACTCCCTGTGGAGGGGCCCAGGAAGGCTTTCTGTGCAGACTCCCTCTCAAGATGCAGGAGAGGCCGTCAATTCCCAGAGCTCAGAGCATCCATCTGGTCGCCTTCAGCAAGCACAGGAGCAGGTGGGCTCATGAGACCAGAGACCCTCGAGGAAGCTGCTCACCTCTGGCCTGGACCATCTGCCAGCTGTCCAAGCGCCCTGAAGGCCGGATGCTTCTCAGCGTCCACGCGCCACCCCGCCCCCTCCTCCCTGCCCACGCCGCATCCTCCCAGTGGCCTGGGGCCCGGGCTCCCCACCACCGGGGAGCAGTTCTCACAGCTTCACCGGCTCTGACCCTCTGACGTTTGCTTGGCTCCTCTCCACCCCCCAGGCCTCCAGATGACTCAGACCCACATCCTTCTTCCCTGCTTTACTGCTGCTTCCTTAATTGCTTTCCTTCTTCCAGTTTTGTCCCCTTGCAGTTGCTTCTCCGCAGGCCACAGAGTGAGTGTCTAACATACACTAAAATCCACCTTTCACCAGGGGCCCCAGGGGCTCCTCTCTGGAAACCGGTCCTACCTCTGTCTCCCTGCTGGTCACCCTCACCAAGCCTCACTGCTTTGTCATTGCCTGTTTGCTTCTCTGTTCCCCCAGCAGGGAGGGCCTGGGGCGCAGAGCAGTGTACCTGCCCAAGGGTGTCACCCAGAGGCGTGACGGGGCAAGCGTGGGTTCAGGAGTGAGTCCAGCTGTCGGGGCCCCGGCCTGGTCCTGGGGGCCCCCGTGGCGCCCCCAGGCCTCTCTGGTGTTTGGTGTGAGGCCTGTGCGTCTCCCTCAACACCCTCCTGACGGAGCAGGCTGTCCAGCCACTGTTTCAAGCGCACAGTTTTTTTTTTTTCTTGAGCACATTTAAGGAAGGAAAGAAAGAAGGAGGGAGGGAGAGAGAAGGAAGGGAAAGAAAAGGTGGAAGGATTGAAAGAAGGAAGGAGATGCATTGACTTCTAAGCTCCGGCTCTCCTGCTTGCCAGGGTTTCCTGTAGTCAGAAGATTCCAGGTCTCGAGGTCCCACACGGCTTTCATAGGCTCTGGGCACTTTTGTCTTTGCGGGCTCCTTCCTCCATAAAAAAGTATTAAAAATTATATTTCATGACCATGTTGGTATAAAGATGAATATAATCTAGGCTGGAGTTACTATTTTATAGTCATTATTAGTCATTATTGTTATACTCATTTTTCCCTCTGATCTTAAAATAAATTAAAGCGTGTTGTGACCCCTCTCAGTGTTGTGGGCCCAGGCACTGTGCTTCCCACACCCGTGGAGGCCTCCGGGTGGGGAGGGTCTGAGTGCCTCTTCATCTAGGGGTTCGCTTTCCCTGGAGAAGGAGAAGCTCCCCGCCCACCCCCAGCTCTGAATGGGGTCAGAGGACGAAAAGGCAGGCCCTGCCGGAGCGTGTGTGTAAATGCTGTAAATCTAGAAACACAGAGACTGGCACCGTGAGACCTGCCGGAAGCTGGTCCATCCGGTGTCCAGGCTCCTGGCCTCTGCTGGGAGGGCGGTCACCCACGTCTCTGACTGTACCCCCGGCGGGTCACCCACACCCCTGACTGCCATTGCAGCAGCAGCCTGTCCCACTGAGGCTCCCAGAAGCGGTCGTGATAAGTCCTGGATCCCTGCCGAGCCCAAACCATGTGGACCTGATCGCACACGTGGGAAGGAACCAATGGTGGGAGCTGCTTTGAAGACCCTTGGGAATAAAGAGTGCGTGGGCCGGAGGGGGTGCTGTAGAGGGGGCAGGAGCGAAGGGTGTGCAGGCACAGGAAGTCACTTATTCTTACGATTCCGTGAGTGAAATTATACCTTCAAATCAGTCAATTGTGGTAGTGTGTCCTGAGCTGGGCATTGGACTTGTGAAAAGGCTTCATAGAGAAGTAATTCCCTCTTCAGATGGATGTTTTGGATGAAAGGAGAGAGGATGTAAACTCCTGTGCTCCGGAGCTGTACCCAAAACCGTGCGGTGTTCAGATTTTTCTGTCGAGGGAGGGGACACTGCTGTCATCATCACCCCGCTCGCAAATCCACTGAGCACGTGTAGCAGGGGAGCAGGGGTGGGGCCGTGTCCCTGGTGCGTGGGGGGGCCTGAAAGTCGGAATTCCAGTGAGTTCCAGTTCCTCACTGTGTCAGTAGTTAAGCTCTATGCCTCGGGCACCCTCGTCCCCCATTTCCGATTCAGAGATGACTAACATTAGTACAAAAAAGAAAATTACTGGAGTGATAAAAGAAGAAAACAGTTTTACTGGGCAAATCTCCAATTGCAGCATCTTTTGGCTTCAGTGAATAACTGCAGGTCCCCAGCTGGCAACCTTTTTACCTAGAAACTAAGTTCGGCAAATCCAAACAACTGGCTCTCCAACAAGAAGGATGGAACCTAACTCTACTTCTTTGAGACATTTCCGAGGAACGAGGATGATATTTATCAGGTCTTCCACTGTCTGAAGCCCCTTAGGATGGAATCCTCTCCACGGAGGCCCCACGCTGGGGTGACTGCTCGAGGCCGACTCCTCGGGACCCTCTCCCTCTTGCCCCACCCAGAGCCTGACACTGCTGAGCCCAGAGGGTGCAGGGCACCCGGAGCAGATCCCGACTGCCAGCCCCGAATCAGGTAACCCTCTTGTTGAAACCAGGGATTGTTTCAGAAGATGATCCCATTGGCCCTTCACTCAGCCTAGTGAAGCAGCTACTCAAATCCCACGTGCCCTGGAACAGAAGTGACTCCTAATGGACCCAGCTGAGGGTCTGATACTCCTGGGCCTGGTGCCCGGCTCACCAGCCAGCAGCGGCCCACCTTGGCGAGTTCTCACAGACAAATGTAGATGATGACACCACCTCCCCCTTGTTGATCAGAGCCTTCCGGACCATGGAACCAGCAGAGACTACGTCCAGTTGGGAGGGAATTGAACCGAACTATTGGCATTGCCCCAACAGGAAGCTTAGGACCTGCCCCGAAATGAAGAGATTCACAGGCGAGGAAATCATAGACTTTCCAAGAACCTCATTCCAAAGTCAGCAAGTTGACCAAGCTATAGGTGAGGCTGCTTTTCTTTGTGTTGCGTTAATACACGTGTGTGAAGAATGAGATCTCAAGATGCATTACCAATTCCACCCTGATTCCTGCACAAACTTTGAAACACACCTCGTTGTAGCTGAGCTGGGTCTAACCATCAGGTCAAGGAATGCTCCTTCCCGTTGAAGTTTTATCGACATGAGATGGAATCTAATTTGTTTGTACCTATTCATCTGTGAAAATGTTCTCTGATGTCTGAGGATGAGGCAACCTGAATCCACCACCATAATCATCTGCTGACATTTTCAAGGAGAGAGGCCAAGGCCATTGAAGGCAGTTTATTATGAATATCGCCACCTGGACTTATTTGGATAAAATCATTTTTTAACCTAGGAGTCCTTTGTCTCCAGAAATGGAAATCGTGGTAAGTCATTCACTTGATTTTGTGATTTTCCAGGTTGGGTCACGTGCCCACCGGAGCCTGGGATAGACAGGTTCACCCAAATCAGATGAATTGGATCCAGAGCAGGAAAGAGATGGAGAATCAGGGCGCTGCTGCCTGAAGAAGGTGGGGAGAGGGGGTTGCTGTTGAGGCAGAGCGAGACCCACCCCATGCCTTCCTCCTGACCCCGTCCTCCAAAACCTCGCGGGAAGATGCTGTCATGACTGCCACGCCCGACTCCGAAGGCATGAGCTTTGTTCCCTCGTTTGTTTATTCAGCAGCCGTTCACTGAGAACTCACCCTGGACCAGGACCCGGGCTAAATACTGCTGAGGATGCAAAGTAAGTCAGATGGGGTCCTGGTTCTTAAGGATCTGAATTTTTTGCACGGCTCATACTCCTATTCCTGTCATGAGCCATGAGCCAGGGGTGACATGATGCCTGCCTTCTTGATGGAATCACCTGATTTCCTCTTTCTGGCACAGAGGGATGAAGAAACCTGTCCATCATGGAGAAGGCATTTGATGTTCGCTGAGGTAACAAATCGTCCTGATGACTCGTGGGGGAAGGCAGTTTCAGTGGTAGTGCACACGGTGATCGTCGTCAGGGGGCCGGGGCCGAGGGTGCCGCACAGAGAACAAGCTGGCTCATCCGGTGTCCTGGTCTGTGTATCCAGGGCCGCATCTGCCCCGCCATACCCGGGGACCTGCCACGGCCGTGGGGCGGGGCCGGCAGTGGGTGAGTGTCTGCTGGGCCACAGCCAGGATTTTCCCTGACTCCTTCAGTTTTTACTTCCCTTCATGCCAAGCACGTTTGATTTTTAAAAAATCAACTTTTTTCTTCCAATGAACTTACTCATGCTCTTTGAACCTCGAGATGGAAAAATCAAAGTCAGAATTCAAAAGTTTCCCAGGAGCTCCTAACCTGCTTTGGGGGAAGCCAATTCTTGTCGGAAGTACAAACAAGGGAACTGTTTCCAAAGGTTCTGCACATGAGTTGTCCGAAGCATCCCGGAGGGTGGTACCTGGGGCCCCTCTGAAAGCCAGTGCTCGGGCAGTCGTGTCCAGCCTCACTCTCACCTGGGTTTTACCTGCACGGTGTCCAGAGCAACACTGAGGTCTCAGGCGGGACCTGCCAGGTCACTCTCCTCCTGCGCTGTTCCCACATCTCTCCGTGCCTCCAGCACAGCCCTTGGCTCTCGCCGGCCTGAGGCAGGGGACCCTAAGAGAGCCCCTCGTATGGAAACAGGAACTCGGTGTCCATGCATCTTGGACCTCAGGCCTAGCAGCTGGTTCCCTTGCTGCCAGCCAGGTAGCTGGGTCTTTGTGCGCGAACCCTGCCTGGGTAGTCTCCCGTTCCCCCAGATTCCCGGCCCTGCCCTGCCCTCACCTCCTACCCCAGCCCGGGTGCTGGAGCCGGCTCCTGCACCTCTGCGTTCGGGGCCTTGCCTTCCACACGGAAGCTCTGACTTGGCCTGTTCTTGGATGCCTGTCGGGGCACATCCTTCGTCTCCCAGCGCCTTCCTGCATTCCACGGCCAAAGCCAGCAAACTGACCCACTTCCTGCATATTATACTGTTAATGCACTTTGTAATCCTCGATGCTTCTCTCCTGGAGAGGAAAATTAATTTTCACATTTTGTGATTTCCTTTGATAGACTTGACTGTTCATGTCACACACACACACACACACACACACACACACACTCTCTCTCTCTCTCTCCCCGCCCCCCCCGCCCCTCACAGTTCGAGTTGGAGCCAGGAAACAAACTGGCCAGAAAGGTTTGTGCTTGCTCAGGACCCACAGCTCCAAAAGCCACCCTGCCACCGCGATCCGTAGATGGAAATTTGCCCCACTTCATGCTCAGAGGGCGTTAAATTGTTGCTCTGAGTTAGAGCACATTCTGCCTTCCCGAAACTTCTGGGCACTGGGTTTCTGCATATGAGATGGAGCTGGCCCGGACTCTGATGTGGGGATTGTGCGTGCTCTCAGATGTACCTACTCCGTGGGGTTCCCGTGAGGATTAGAAGAAAACGAGTGATGGGGCTGGACCTGGAGCTTGATGCCTAGTGTGTGCTCAGCGATGCTGAGATTTGCGGTTATCCTTCCTGAGGGGGGCGTCCACCAGCCCGAGGGGACTCGGGAAGGCTCACACCCAGGCTCCCACAGAGCTGGCTCTCCACGTGTCCTGCGTCTCTTTGCGGATTACGCCCTGCGGGCCAGGCTTCCCTCGGGGGAGCTTTCTTGGTCTTTCATACCTGACTCTCTGCCTTATTCCAGGGGTGGGGGGCTGTCAAGGGGCAGCAGTCCCAGTCTGGGCTGCAAGGAGCCTTCTGTTTCGACACGACCCTCTCCGGGTCTGGAGAGCTGCCCCGGAGCTGGACAGACCCAGTTCAAACCCCAGCCCCGCCCCGTCCAGCTGGGAGGCCGTGAGAATGCCTTCATTTTCCCCATCCCATCTCCGCGTCTCTGAAATGGTGATAACAGCACTGGCCTGACTGGCTCGCTGAGGTGAAGGACCGTCCGGCGTCATGCAGCGCTGAATTCCGGCCCAACCCGTGACAGCCGCTGTGGCTGGGTTACTGGGTGGCCTTGCCCCACACGCGCCTGTCGTTGTCGTCACCTGTGACATCTCTGTGAAGCCGCTCGCTGAGGAGCAAACTAAGGGAGGTCCTCGAGAGAAACCAACATTAGGAGGAAAGTCACAGACCCACCGTTAGAGGGGCTGCAGAAGCCCAGCCCCAGCCCTCGCCGAGCCGTCTGGGTTTGTACGGACAGGCTCACTGGTTTCCGCACCCCGGGGCCCTGCGCCGTGCTGCTGCCCATCTCGACCACGCCACGCTCAGCCGCCTTATCGATTCCCTCCTGTCCTTCTCCTGTGGGACTCACGGCTCCTTGAGGACAGAATCCCTTTCGAGCAAAACGTCCTGTGTACAGTCTCCGTGATTCGACCTGCTCTATGTGCAGTGACCTGCGTCGCTGCTCCGCTGTGCCTGCGTAGCTGAGTGATGCTGAGGCCGAAGGGGCCTTGATGACTGGCTCAAGCTCGCACGCAGCAGCCCCTCCAGGTCCCTGGCTAGCCCCCTGCCCCTGTCAGTTGTCATGGCGATGTCATGCCATCATCACCACCACCATCATCGTCTGTTGATAGGGCAACCATGTCATTTGTCACTCAGACTGGCACACTTGTGAATGTGAAAGCAGGAGCTGTTGGTAGTCACTCCAGGATCACAGGTGGGACCACTGGGGACAGTCCCACCATTTATGGAACAAACACTGTGGAAGGCTCCCTGCTAAGCATTCTGCCTACCTTCTCTCTAATCTGTCAAAGGCTCCGTTAGGTCAGTCTGTCTCTACCAACCGTATTGATCAGAGTACTGAGGCCCCAGAGAGGAAAGGGCCCAGACCGAGGCCGTATCTCCTGTGAGGGGCAGAACCGGGCTGTCTGCGCCCAGAGCCCGGGCCTGCGACCACCTGCTGGCCTGCCTGCTGCTCACTTAATTGGGTGCCTCAGACACATGTGGAGGAGCCACGTTACGTGGGCACTTGGTGAGGCCCGGGCGCTGCAAGGGTAACGCAGAATCCTGAGGCCCCGGCCAGGCTGGGGGTCGGACAGCTGTCAGGGCCCTTTGTTTATCTGGCTCTGCATGGACATCTCGGGCTAATTCACCAATCCCGGTGTGATGCGCGGAGCACCCTGGACTTGGGCTTTTGCAGGGGATGGTGGCCTGGTAGCCTTCCTGCCCCTCGGGTTAGTCCAGGAGCCGTCGTCTCCCGCTCAGCTCCACAGCTGGGGAGTAGGAGGCCCTGTCCCCAGCCAGGGGAGCTGGAAATAGTTCAGGTGTTTCTCGCTCTTGTTCAAAGCAGGGATCGACACAGTGGATCCCGGTGCCACCCTGTGGGCGCTGTGTGTCCATGAACAGTGATTGACAGCAGGGACAGCTGTCTACCTGGGGCCGTCACGGGCGGAGGCTGCAGCATCTCCGCACGCTCACCAGAACAAAGGCTCCCGGTGAGTCCGTGGTCTGTAGCCCTCCTGCCGATCCCTTGTTCCTCCGGCAGCCTTCTCCCTGCTCCCTTCAGGACCCAGACAACCAGGGGGGCC
This sequence comes from Balaenoptera musculus, assembly GCF_009873245.2. Taxonomy (NCBI): domain Eukaryota; kingdom Metazoa; phylum Chordata; class Mammalia; order Artiodactyla; family Balaenopteridae; genus Balaenoptera; species Balaenoptera musculus. Next base: position 6,484,381 of record NC_045797.1, on the reverse strand, counting down.
CGCACCCCAGGGCCATAGGGGATGTGTGCGCTACAGGGGTCATGAACACCCAGGGTTTTCTGGAAATGCGCTTACCCAAAGCGCCGGTGTAAGAGTAGACGACCAGGAAAGAAAAGACACAAAGACATACCGCAATCAAATTTAGAAAAAGGGGTGGTGCATCGATTTTCTTTCTTCACATTTATATTTCTAGGTCATCATTGAAAAGTCATCCAGCATGGTAATTATCACTCCGTTCCTGTGCCCCGGCACAAGTTCCTAATCACTCTTTTTGGGAACTTCCTGGGTAGGGTACACTATTTTACTCATCGTGTAGAACTTCTGTAACCAAAGACAATCTAGAATATCATGTGCTCTTCTACTCTGTGTTACTGAAAAATTGTGGGTCGTCTGGGCAATAGTGCTACAGAGTGGACAGGAGGAGCTCCACCTCCCGTGTGCCTGGTGGATACGTGGCATCAAGATATACCACGTGGTTTTTCCATACGCTCCTGCCTCCTAATAACATGACGGTGTTTTATTGTTTTCCTCACCAGTGCTGTTTGCTAACACATGTACAGCACTGACTGCCAGGCACTGTCCTAATCCCTCTCTACTTCTGATCCTGTTGAACTCTCCCCACACCTCTGAGAAATAGGGTTTTAGCGAGGATAACTATAGCTGCTTTAAGAGAGAGATGCAGAAACGCGGCGGCTCTAACCAGATTGAAGATTCCTTCTCCCTCACGTGACAGCCTGAGTTCCAAGCTGGAAGGCAGCGTGGTCGGGCGGATGGCTACTCTGCCCGTGTCTGCGTGTGCCTTCCAGAGGGGCTCTGGTCGCTGCTGCCCAGCCCTCAGAAGCAGAGAGCAAGAGGGTGGAGGGAGACACCTGGAAACAGCACAAGGCAGTTCCTCCTCCTGTGGGAGAGGAGGGAGTCACGTGACCACGCTGCTAGGAAGGCTGGGGACGTGGTCCGGCGCCAGCCCGGCCACAGGAGGAGGGTGTGGAGAAGGGTGAACAGCCAGGGGTTTCCTTACTGATGAGGGAAGTGGTGGCCTTACTGATGGGGAAACTGAGGCCAGCGGAGTCAGGAGCTCCCCCGACAGCACAGACAGTCCGTGTGGAGCTGGGATTGGTACTCAGGTTGTCAGCCTCATGTCCATGCTCTTAGTCGTTATGCTGCATTGCATTTTTTTTTTTTTTGGTTTATTTATTTATTTATTTTTTCGTACTTTAAATTTTTTTTATTTATTTATTTTTGGCTGTGTTGGGTCTTCGTTTCTGCACGAGGGCTTTCTCCAGTTGCGGCGAGCGGGGGCCCCTCTTCATCGCGCTGCGCGGGCCTCTCACTATCGCGGCCTCTCTCGTTGTGGAGCACAGGCTCCAGACACGCAGGCTCAGCAGTTGTGGCTCATGGGCCTAGTTGCTCCGCGGCGTGTGGGATCTTCCCAGACCAGGGCTCGAACCCGTGTCCCCTGCATTGGCAGGCAGACTCTCAACCACTGCGCCACCAGGGAAGCCCTGTATTGCATTTATAATTCAATATTCATTTTAACAGATGACATAGGTCTTCACATTTGACCACCTACTGTATCCTTCTGCCCCAAAGCATCAAAGCCAGCCATTTGTCAGGAAAGTACCCCGATGCGTCTGATGTCTTGCTGGAGCGCTGGGTGTTACCCAGACTCTTGAGTCTAGAGCCCTGAGGAGCTGACGGGGTGGACGGACGAGACATTGGCCGGTGGGTAGGACCGGTCCCCAAGGGCCGGGAGGGGGCCTGCTGCTCAAGGCTTTGCAGGGACCGCTGCCTCATCCTCCATCAAGTCTGGGCGGTGGGGCTGCTTCAGCAGGAGCTGCCGAGGGTGCGGCCCCAGGGCCGAGGGCAGCCAGCAGCTGCAGGTAACGCTTCCTTCAGCCAGGCACCTCTCCTCGGCGGGATTTCCAGAGCCTCTTTGCATCTTAGACAGCTCATTGCTGCTCTCAGCAACTTCATTCATCACGGTCCCTTTTATATTCCTCTCTTCTCCCTTTGGACACCAACATTAGGACAGGATTGGGAGATGGAGAAATTGGGAAGTCAGAAAAACAAAGCAGCAGAACTTCATTCATCATGGTCCCTTTTAGATTCCTCTTTTCTCCCTTTGGACACCAACATTAGGACAGGATTGGGAGATGGAGAAATTGGGAAGTCAGTAAAACAAAGCAGCAGGTACCATTTGGTGGCAATTTCCAGTTACGGAGGCATTTCCTGCGTGCATCTTGGAGGCACAGAGGCCTCCAAGGTCATGGTCAGGATGGGGGAAGAGCCTGGCAGGGGTTTGGAGGCTGCGTAGAGCACCAGGCAGTTGTGGCAGGTCCCCCATCCCAGCTCCGGTCCCCTCGCCTGGAATGCACTGCCTCCAGGCCTCTGGACTGACCACAGTGTTTTAGTCTAAATCGGTTCATTTTCTCTGCTAGGGGTTGGCAGGGACAGCACGGCGGATGACCTGGGTTAGTTTAAGCAAACACCCCAATCCAGCAATTTATAGCTTCCAGGAGGTTACGAAACCAGCATTCCCCAGGACAAGTTCTGCGTTGTCACACACCTTGGCAGCCTCTCACACACACCCTTTTAGGGTTTCCAGACACCTTGAAACCCATCCATGGGTTCCCTGGGCAAGGACGAGAACTCCTCTGCTAAATTTCTCCAACTTAATTCATTTGTTCATCACACCTATGAAAATGGATCAACTCAATTGTTTATCGGTAAGAGAGTAGTTAAGAGGGAGTAGTTAAATAATCAGGGCCAACCCACGGCATGAAATATTTTGCAGCAATTCCAAAGTGCGAGATAGATGCTACAAACAACAATATGGAAAAATCTCCAAGACGGTAAAGTTTGAAAAGTAAAAGAGGAGTTAATTTGTTTAGTTTGAGTACATACATTGAGAATGTGCCATGTGCTATGGCTGTAAGCAATGAGCAAGCCGGAAGTCCCTCCCTGGGAGCCCACGCCTCTGAAGCCAGGGTGGGAAATGGGAAATGGGACGGAGAGACATGCTGGGTGGGCCACACAGGGCCGCTGGTTCTGTATGGGGGTGGTTTGAGGCGGGGAGAGCCGGTCGGGAGGCACGGCAGTAGGTCAGGGTAGGCAGAAGTGTGGCCTGACCGCGGTGGGGGTGTGGGTGACAAGTGAGCAGATTCTGGGTGGTAGAGGCCCGGGACTTGTGGATGGTTTGGAGTGTGAAAGAAAGGAGAGAAACCAAGGAGGATCTCCATGTGGCAGGAAATGCTGGTCAGTTGGGGAGGGGAGCAGGTTCAGGGGGCACGAAACCAAGGGCTCTGCTTTGGCCCCGTCTGCACGGCCGATCAGGGGTCCAGGCTGAGCTGTCAGGCGGGCAGGTGGTGGTCCAGCTTCAGGCTGGAGGAAGATGTTGAGAGGCATCATCTTCTAAACATGATGCATGGCCGTAGGACTGGAAGAGATCAAAGGGGAAGAGACATGGTCCAGGACCGAGCCGGGGACCGTCCCTCATTTAGAGGAGGACCCAGCCTGGGAGGCGGAGAGGGACCAGACAGTGAGCAGTGAAGTAGGAGGAGAGCCTGGAAAGGAAGATCCCCAGAAACAAGGGCAGAAAGAGCCTCACGAGGGAGGGAGAGACCAAGTCTCACAAGTGCTGCCGATTCCACTCGTGTAAGATTGTACGTATATATAATATATATATATATGTATAATATTATCTATGTGTGTATATATATATGTATACACACAGACCTCGGAGATATTGTGGGTTTGGTTCCAGACCACCACAATAAAGTGAATATTGCAATAAAGCAAGTCACACACATTTTTTGGTTTCCCAGTGCATATAAAAGTTACGCTTACACTATACTGTAGTCTGTGAAGGGAACAGTAGCATCATGTCTAAAAAAAGAACAATGAAAAGTACATTAGCTAAAACATGCTAACCCTGCCCTCAGCCTTCAGCCAGTCGTAATCTTTTGCAATAGTAACATCAAAGATCACTGATCACCGACCACTGTACAAATATAATAACAATGAAGAAGTTTGAAATACGGTGAAAATTATCAAAATGTGTCCCAGAGACACGAAGGGAGCAAATGCTGTTGGAAAAATGGTGCCGAAAGATTCGCTCGGCACAGAGTCGCCACAAACCTTCAATTTGTAAAAAGCGCAACATCTGCGGAGAGCAATACACTGACGTATGCAACACCAGACATGTAAATGCATGGGGAGTTCTAGAAGGATACAAACCAAAAGGTTAGCGACTGTGTTTGCAGGAGGGGGTAAAGGGAACTTCCTTTCACCCTCTTGTGTCAGGTGTCTCTGCGTTACTCGCGTAATTTTAAAAGAAGAACAATAAATTTAAAAGCAAGGGAGCATCTCCCCTGGAGAGGGCCTCTCCCTGCAGGGCCTCCTGCCTGCACATGCCTTCCTGAAAGGGGCGGGAGGTGCCCTGGCCTGGCCTTCTCCCCTCCATCCCTGGCGCCCACCGCTTCCTTGTCCCTGACCCGGGGCTGGCTCCACGTTCCAATCCTCTCAGCGCTTCCGCATCCTGAATCCCGTCTGCCTTCCTTCCCTGGCAGCTGTCTCCTTCCAGACCAGTTAACACGGCAGCAAAAAGTAATTCCACGATTGGTTGCAGCTCTCCGTGAAAGTATAAATTATATGTGACACTGTGACATTTGCGACAGACCGCCACGTTGATTTGGTTCTGTCTGTGGCGCTTGTTTTACCAATGCGCTTTTTTTCCTGCGCGGTTTCAGACTCTGTTTTGTGCAGATAATTGAACATTCTGGAAATTTCTTTCTTTTTGAATGATCCACTCCATCCAGACATCCCAAACCTTTGAGGCATAACAAATACAGCGCACACGGTCGCGCACACACACACACACACACACACACACCCACTTTCGATCTCTGTCAGGCTGAGAGTCTCAGGGTAAATGAGCCAATTTGTTTTCATTTAAATATGAAAGTGGGAGAAGTAAACCTAACGGACACGCATGAGCGAACACAGAGCTATAAGCTGGAAAAACACAAAGATGAATTTGTCACCTCTCTCATGATAAATGATGTCTGTGCAGTTACACAGGCCCAGCCCGGCGGCCGTGAGCACCTAGGTGCATTGTATTTTTATCTGTAGGGCCATTACCCTCATGTTTCCTGTCATAGGCTCTAAACATCACAGAGCCATGGGGGAGAGCGCTCTGACTGCAAGGATGCTGAGTTACGCCAGAAGCTGCACAGAAAAGTAGGTCATTGGGTCACCCGTGAAAACCAGAACAGAAAGTGAGTCTGTCTGACCCCTGCGAGCCCAGCGCTCCCCGAGCCCAGGCGGCGGCTGATGGAGCCCCTGGATGGGGGAGCCTGGATGAGGGGCAGCTGCATCCCAGGGAGCAAGAAACCTCCGAGGAAAGACCAGTGTTTAGGTGGAGACGCAGGAAGAGCGAGAGATGGGCCTGGAAGCATCCTTCTGGAGCCCACAGCTGGGGACATCTGTGGCACAGATGAGAAGAGTACACATGTGTTTGGAGCCCAGAACAGTGGGGCTCCCGCATTTGCAGGGCTTGCCCCTTATGGCTGTTGACCCCATGCACCCTGCTTGGAGCTGACTGAGAGCAAGTAGACAGATGATGACCTTTCAGTGCTCTGGGGGCGCTTGGGGTGGGGGGGGCATTATTGAGCTCGACCTCCCATCTTGAGCGGGAATTCCTTCCCCAGGACCCTGGACAGAGGGCCTGAACGTCCAGCCCCACCCAAACTCAAGGAGTGGTGGGCGCTCAAGAGTATGTGGCTTCATGGTGAAGGTTCGAGGTCCGGGTGGATGGGCTGATCCGCCGGACTGAGTGGTGCCCCTTCCTCACTCATGTCCCGTGCACGAGCTTTCCATCCCTACAGCTTCCCGCGCAGCCTTCCTGTAGCGACGTCATGCTTCTTGGGACAAGTATGTGCAAGTGACCGCGCTCCCCTGTGGAAGCCAGTGACGTGGGCTCAAGGCCCACTTATGTGACGCCGACGTCGGTTCCCCAACCCCCAGGTGGCCACCTGCTGGTCCTGCTTCTGCCCTCGGAACCGCAGGGGGAGCCAACAGCATCCCCCGGGTCTTCCCATCACTGACCTGCACGGGGGCGGGGTGGTGTGTTCTCCCACGACGTGGTTTCTGGCACCTTCAACATCCTGGTCACCTTCAGATCTGCCTGTGCCTCCTTTGAATTCCCCAGCGGTGGCCTGTGGTCGCTGGAGAGGGCGGGGAAGCGTTGCCTTTATCCAATCAGTACCTCGTAGTTGAACTCTGGGAGCTCAGATTTTTATTTTTTAAACAAGCCGGGAACATTTAAAGCTCCAGAATGGGGTTTGGACTGAAACAATGTAAGCAGTTTTTGCGATTTCCCAGGACAGGTTGAGGAAGACTGGCAGAGTCCCAGGAGCTGGGGAGTCGTGGCTCAGAGGAGAAGGACGGTCTTCCGGGCAGGGACACCAACAAGGGGACCAGAGGCTGGAACCGCCCTGGGCCCTGGGGGCTGCTCAGGGGCAGGGAGGCCAGCCTTAGCTTGTCTGGGCTGTAGCCCTTGACCTCAACTGTGATGCTCCTCGGGGCTGCTTTGTGATCAGCTGCAGAGTCTCTAGTTCTGGAAGCTGCTCTCTCTGAAGTAGGAATCTCTTTTCACACCTGGAGAAGATGTTCCAGCTCTCGAGTCCAGCCTCAGGAGAACGTGCTCCCTGTATGGGTGGTGGGACAGGATGGGACTCTGGGCTCGCCTCCTCCTGACACCCACTTGGAGAAGAGAGCCCCAGGGTTCCTGCTCTAAGGCCGCCCTCCGCCACTGCCAAGGGCTGAAGTCTCTGGGGATGCAGGGCGGCCCCCTCTCTGCCCACAGGCCCCTGGGCTCCGGGCAGTTACTCCTCATCCTCTGACCTACGTGCGTCTTTGGAAGGTGATCCCAAAGCTTTCCCTGGAGGAGTCTCCTTTTCCTCGTGCCCACTTCCACGGCTCCTGCCTGCCCTCTGCTAGATTTCGGGGGGCAAAACTTAAGCTGCAATTTCCTCACAAATGTTTTACCTGCAGTTACTGCTCCCGGTCCCCAGGGAGAGGTTGGCTTCGTGGGGGCCTCGGACCCCTCACCAGGTTTCCTGCACACTGGTATCAGTCAGGAAAACGAGTACATGGCATGCCTTTCCACTGCTAATATTCCTTCTGAAAAAAATATCTCTGTATTACTATGTTTGGACAGAATTTACTGGGACTTCAAACTGACGATGCTAAAAGTTTTTACCTCAGATTTTAAGTGATGACTGATTGTGCAGAAGACGACTGACTCAATATCTGGTGGACACCAGAACTGACCACACCGGCTCTGCCCATTTCCAGGGTCTGAGGTGGGGCTGCTAGACACAGGATTTGTACCTGGATGCCGTCTGGGCCACAGGACAGTGAATCCACGGAAGGCACGCTCTTGTGTCACAGGCCTCCACGAAGCTGACTCAAAGCAAGGAGGAAAAAGATGCTTTGCGCTGCAAGATGCAACCTCTCTGCCTCCCTGCCACCCCCCAGCCCAGGAAATGGGGACCCTTCCTCGAGATCAGAAGCGGTAATGCACTGACACTGTTCTTACACGAAAGTGGTGAGCTGGGAGCGAGCTGGATGCACTTGTGTCTGAAGGGGGTTGTGGTGATGATGGGTCCTCAGCCGGTCTCTCTCTGCGATCACACTTGTCACAGGGAACCAGGGGGAGAAGTATCCCACAGGAGACCCCACATTAAACACTTCACCTTCTGCAGCTCTGCAAACAGCCAGGGGCAAGGAAGAACCGGCAACAAGGAGTTGAGCACAGTGAGAGGGCAGAGGCGATTGGCGGGCTCAGCCCACCTTGCGTTCGTCCTTGGTAAACAGCTGGTACAGAAGCCGGTGCCGGCCGTGTGAATAAAACCCGCTCTAGGCAGCGGTGAAGGGCACCGCGATGACCACGAGGCGTCTGCTGGTGGCTCCCTGCGGCCTCCCGAGTGAGATCCACGTGGGTCTCGTCTGGTCTGTAATACCATGGATCCCACTGCCCTGTAATCTGTCTGCATGTGTGTCTGCCATCCCCACTGGACGGAGAGCAGCTCAAGAAGAGGTCATGTCTTATTCATCTTTTTTCCTACCAGCTGAATAATAATAGCCAACATTAATGAAGCACTTACTGTATGCCAGGCTTTGTGCTAAGGAGGTCACATACCTTTAATTCTCCACACTGATCCTGAGTGGCTGATAGTATTTTCCTGATTCTAAAGATGGGGCACTGGCCCAAGATGACCTGCTGGTAATTGGTGAAGCCAGGATTGGGATTAGATGGGCTGATCTGGTGATCAGGCTTTTAACATTGTAGGCCACAGCTCTCTCAGTAAAGCTTCTGTGCCTGTCCCCACCCCACTCTCTGAACAGGAAGTCATCTCTCCCAAGGTCCCAAGGCCCCAATGCATCAAATCTGTCCTCACTCACAGCTCATACCAAAGCTAGTCTTTTATTGCGTCATTGGCACAGAGACCCTCCGTGTGATGTTGTCAGCTGCCTGAGAGCAGGAACTCCTCTTTATTCATCTTTGTTGCCCTAGAAATCTCAGGTTAGTGCCTTGTATATAGAAAATGCCAACACTTGTTTAATTGAATCGAATGTAATCATTTCTCATCTAGGGTTATAGATGGGCCCAATATAGGGTCCTTTGAGACTAAATAACATTGTCTATTGAATGGTAACCATGATATAATTGATAATAAGCTGAAAGGTGAACACAAGAAAGAAACATACTCCTGGCAGAAGCTGGGTTGCAAACATGAGTCATGTCTAGTGATATGACAGGTACACATGTGAAGTGGCTCGTTGATGGTTGCTATGAGAACCGTTACTCGGGACTCCTGTCGGACCAGAGTAATAACGCCATCTCTGTAGCTGTGCATGTGATGTATGTGAGTGACAAATGCAGAGCATGTACTGAGAGCATATGCCAGTGGTTGTTACATGGAAGATTGTCCTTGGAAAAGGTAAATACCAAATCACTGAAACTTTTCCTAGTGTCTGTTGATGAAGATGCTGATAACCTTTCATGCCTACTTCATCAGGTGATAACATCAATTATAAGGGAATTCTCAGGCTTCATTGAGAAACTACTGTGTGAAGGGTTCTGGAGCTAAGTATCATGTGAGAAATAAAGAGCCAAAGCAGGTGCCCTTGAACTTGAGAAAATTTTAGTCCTGTTGAGAATCCCCTTCTATACTTTGCCATTTCCTCAATAGTAACATTTTGCAAAACTATAATATCACAACCAGGATACTGACACTGATACAATTTACTGGCTTGATCAGATTTCCCAAGTTTTCCTTGTATTGGTGTGTGTGTGTGTGTGTGTGTTAGAACCTATGCAATTTTATCACCAGAGTGGGTTCATGTATCCACCACACAGTGGAGATGTTGAATAGTTGCAACATCATAAGTATCCTTCACATTGCCCTTTTACAGTCACACCCATCTCCCCTATCCCTAACCCCCATCCTTAACCCCTGGCAGCCACTAATTTGTCCTGCATTCCTAACACTGTGTCATTTCAAAAATTTTATGTAAGTGAATTCATACAGTATGTAACCTTTTGAGATTGGCTCTTTTTCACTCATCATAAATCACTGGAAATTCATTTAGGTTACTTAGTGTACTAATATTTCATCCCTGTATACTGCTGTGTAGTATTCTGTAGTATGGATGTACCCTAGTTTGTTTAACTAGTCACCTATGAAAAGGTATGAATTTCAGTTTTTGGCTATAGCAAATAAAGCTGCTATGAACATTCATATACAGGTTTCGTGTAAACGAAACCATTTCTCTAGGATAAAAGATGAGAAGGCAATTGCTGAGTCAAATAGTAGTTGCATGTTTAGTTTTATAAGAAACTGCCAAACTGTTTTCCAGAGTGGCTGCACTGCTTGACATTACCACCAGCAATGTATGAGAAATCCAGTTTTAACTCATCCTTGCTGGTTTTTGGTATTGTCACTATTTTTAATTTTAGTCATCATAATACATGTGTAGTAGTATCTCATTGTGGTTTTCATTTACATTTTCCTGCTGGCTAATGATGTTGAACATCTTTTCATATGGTTATTTACCATCTGTAGCTCCTCTTGGGTGAAATGCCTTTGCGTGTCTTTTGCCCATTTTCTAATTGGATTTTTTGGTATTTGCTGTTGAGTTTTGTGCTTTCTTTATATATTCTAGATACTAGTCCTTTGTCCAAAATGGGTTGCAAATCTTTTTTCCCAGTCTGTAGCTTGTTTTTTCATCCTTTAAACATGAGCTCTCACAGAGCAAATGTTTTTTAATTTTGATGAGGTCCAATTTGTCAGTTTTCCCTCTTGTGCATCATGCTTTTAGTGTCGGTCTAAGACCTCTTTGCATAGTTCTAGTTCCTGAAGATTTTCTCCTACTTAATAAAAGTTTGTAGTTTTGCATGTTACTTTAAAATTCCATGATCCATCTTCTGTTAATTCTGTATAAGGTATGAGGTTTAGGTCATGGTTCATATTTTTGACCTACAAATGTCCAGTTGCTATAGCATAATTTGTTGAAAACTCTTTCTTCTATTGAATTGCCTTTGCATCTTGTCAAAAATTAGTGGCATATTTGTATGGGTCTATTTCTGAGTTCACTGTTGTTCCATGGGTCCATGTGTCTATCCCTCTGTCACTACCACGCTATCTTGATTACTGTATTTATATACAGGCCTTAATAATGGGTAGAAGGATTCCTCCCACTTTATTCTTCTTTGTCAGGATGATTTTAGCTCTTCTAGGGCCTGTGCTGTACCATATGAAATTTAGAATAAGATTGTCTTGATGATATCTCATCTACCTTGCTGGGAAAACCTTGCTTGGATTTTGAGAGCAATTGCATTAAAGCTATAGATCGGATTTCCCTGGTGGCGCAGTGGTTAAGAATCCGCCTGCCAATGCAGGGGACACGGGTTCTTCCCTGGTCTGGGAAGATCCCACATGCCGCGGAGCAACTAAGCCCACGTGCCACAACTACTGAGCCTGCGCTCTAGAGCCCGCGAGCGACAACTACTGAGCCCGCGTGCCACAACTACTGAAGCCGGTGCGCCTAGAGCCTGTGCTCTGCAACAAGAGAAGCTACCGCAATGAGAAGCCTGCGCACCGCAACGAAGAGTAGCCGCCACTCACCACAACTAGAGAAAGCCGAAGCGCAGCAACGAAGACCCAATGCAGCCAAAAATAAATAAATAAAATAAATAAATTTATTTTTTAAAAAAGCTATAGATCAAGTTAGGGAGAATTGACATCTTTACTCTGTTGAGTGTTCCAATCCATGAACACAGTATGGCTCTCCATAAATTTAGGTCTTCTTTGATTTCCTTCATCAGCATTTTATAATTTTCAGCACAGAGATCCTGTACATGTTTTAAGTGTACACCTAAGTATTTTACTTTCTTTGCAATGATTATAAATGGTCTTGTATTTTTAATTTCAGTTTCCACATGTTCATTGTCAGTGTATAGAAATGCAGTTCATTTTTGTTTGCTGATTTTGTATCTTGTGACCTTACTGAATTTACTTGTAAGTTCTAGAAGGTTTTTCTTAGATTCCTGGGGAGTTTTTACAGAGACAGTCATATCATCTATAAATATAGTTTTATTCCTTCCTTTCCAAAATATATGCTATTTATTTCTTGTTTTTGCCTTATTTCAGTGGGCAGAGCTTCCAGTACTGTGTTGAATAGGAATGGTGAGAATAGACATCATTGTCTTGTTCCTGATTTTAGAGGAAAAACGTTTCCTTTTAAGTATGATATTAGTCATAATTTTTTTGTAGAAACTCTTTGTCAAGTTGAGGTGATTCCCTTCTATTCCTAATCTGCTGAGATTTTATTATGAATGGTGTTGGATTTTGTCAAATGCCTTTTTGTGTGTCAATTGACACAATTATATGATATTTCTGTATTAACTTATTGAAATGGAGCTTAACACTGAATGATTTTTTTGAATGTTGAACCATCTTTGCATACCTGAAAGACATCCTACTTGTTTATGGTGTGTAATTCTTTTTTTATACATTATCGGATGAGGTTTGTGAATATTTTGTTGAGGATTTTAACATCTAACTTCATGAGAGTTGTTAGTCTGTAGTTTTATATGTTTGTAGTATTATTTTTCTGGCTTTAGTATTAGGGTAATATTGGCCTCATAAATGAGTTGAGAAATGTTCCTACCTGTTCTACTTACTGGTGGAGATCGGGTAAAATTGGTGTTAATTCTTTAAATGTTTGGTAGAATTTTCTAGTGAAAACTTGTGAGCCTAGAGATTTCTTTTGGGGGAGCTTTTCAACTACTAATGTGATTTCTTTAATGGCTATAGGGTTATTCTAACTATCAACTTCATCTTGGTTGATGTGATAGTTTGTGGTTTTCAAAGAATTAGTCCATTTCTTATAGTTTCAGATATACAAGTTTAATGTTATTTGTAATATTCCCTTTTTATCTTTTTAATGGCTGGAGGATCCATAGTGATATACCCCATTTCATTCCTGATATTGATGATTGGTATCTTCTTTCTTTCTTTGTTTTTTTTTTTTTTTTGTCAGTCTTGCTAGAGGTTATCAATTTTATTGATTGTTTTTGAAAAACCAGCATTCATTTTTTAAATCAATTTTCTCTATTTTCCTATTTTCAATTTCATTCATTTCTACTTCTTCTTTCCTTTTGCTTCCTTTGTGTTTATTTTGCTCTTCTCTTTCTAGTTTCTTGAGGTAGGAACTTAGATTGTTATTTTTTTTAAGTTTTTTAAAAATAAATTTATTTTTGACTGCGTTGGGTCTTCGTTGCTGCACGCGGGGTTTCTCCAGCTGTGGCGAGCGGAGACTACTCTTCATTGCAGTACACGGGCTTCTCATTGCCGTGGCTTCTCTTGTTGCAGAGCACGGGCTCTAGGTGTGCGGGCTTCAGTAGTTGTGGCACATGGGCTCAGTAGTTGTGGCTTGGGGGCTCTAGAGCGCAGGCTCAGTAGTTGTGGCACGTGGGCTTAGTTACTCTGCGGTATGTGGGATCCTCCTGGACCAGGGCTCAAACCTGTGTCCCCTGCATTGGCAGGCGGATTCTTGACCACTGCACCACCAGGGAAGCCCCAGGAACTTAGATTACTGATTGGAGATCTTCCTCTTCTCTAGTGTAAGCATTTAGTGCCATAAATTTTCTCACAGTACTCCTTTAGCTGTGTATCCAACAAATTTTGATACGCTAGCCCAGCCTTCTTGCTCGCTCTCTTCCTCCCTTTGTGAAATAGAGAAAAGCAAGATTGCCGGCGATAATGCCTGTAAACTGCTGGGCATCACCCCGAGAGCCCAGCATGGTTACGTCTAGAAGGCAAGAGCAGCAGCAGCCGTTGCAGCTGGGGCCTGGGGTGTACACAGCCTCCCAGGGCAGCTGGGGCCACGGCTCACACTCAGCCCAGACTCCGGGCCTGTGCCACACTCCTCACTGCATCCCTCCTTCCAGGAAACCCTGGCTCAAGGCCGTCTCCCTCCCATGTATTAGGGTTATCCAGAAAATCAGAACCAATAGGCTGTCTCTCTCCGTGTATATCCCTATCTATCGATCGATAGATCTCTCTCTATAGAGAGAAAGGGAGATTACTTATATCTTCTTTGTTACCTAAATGATTACAGAGGCTGGCAAGTCCAAAATCTGTAGGGTGGGCCCGCAGGCTGGAGCACCAAGGCAGCTGCAGTTCAGGTCCGAAGGCCATCTGTCTGCGGAATTCCCTCTTCCGAAGGGGAGGTCAGGTTTTTGCTCTATTCAGACCCTCCACTGATTGGATGAGGCCTCTCCCCATTGAGGGCAATCTGCTTTACTCAGAATCCACTGATTTCAGTGTTCACCTCCTCTAAAACCACCCTCACAGAAACCACCAGAATGATGTTTTACCACATAGCTGAACTCATGGCCCAGCCAAATTGACACAAAATTAACACTAATTCAGATGCCTTACAGCCCGTCCCCTTGATCCTAATGCGTCTTCGATTTGTCCTGTACTCATTTCAGCTGCAAAGCTTCCCGCACGAAGCAGGTGCATGTCAGAGCAGAATAAGCTGGAATGTTTCTAGAGCCTCTGAGTTCCTAAGGCTCCCCTGGGCATGGTCTGCCCAGGGGCCTCCCTCTGACCCTGGGCGGCACATGTCCAGAGGGTCAGGCCCCCATTTTCTTCTCTCATTCTTCCGTCCATGTACAAGTAGTTCTCAGATTCCCTTGTTGCTGTCCAGCTGGGGATCCTCAAGGTGGCCTAGATTGTATAGGACCTGGATTTAGAGGCTGCTCACCCCACTGGGCAGAATTATCTTTTAAAAATGGAATTCTGAGATCGTGTGTCTAATGTGTGAAAGGCTCAGGGATCCGCGTTCATCCCTAAGTCAGCTGTGACAGCGGCCATCCCTACCCAACATGTTTCCCATTTTAAAGATCTCATGCAAGTTCAAAATAGCTTTACACAATACCAGTGCTCCTCCTGGAGATGATTTTTTTCTTTCTTTTTTTTTTTCCTCATCCTTGACCTACTTTTTTCCTGTGCTCAATATACCTAATGAGTAATAATGACTTCAGAGAGAGTAGTGCCAGAGGAAGCCACGTTGAAGGGATGCCTTAAGAGAACGGCTCTGGAGCCCGGAACTCAGCCAGCTCTGCTGTCGGGGCAGAAATGAGGGTGTCCGTCCGAAGGGCAGGTTTGCTGAAGATCTCTACAGCTGTGTTGCGCCCCTGTTCATAGTCGGGGTGTTGCAGAGGTGGCTGATGGTGGAGAAGGCAGAGGGGCTGCCATACACGTGCACACACACACACACACACACACACAACCACATACACACACAACTACGTACACACATATATACACACACATACACACACCACACACACAACCACATACACATATATACACATACATACACACACACACATACACACACACCACACACACTCTCACACACACACACAACCACATACACATATATACACATACATACACACACACACACATTCACACACACATACACACACACCACACACACCACACACACTCTCACACACACACACAACCACATACACACACAACTACATACACACATATATACACACACACATTCACACACACACACATACACACACCACACACACAACCACATACACATATATACACATACATACACACACACACATTCACACACACATACACACACACCACACACACCACACACACTCTCACACACACACACACAACCACATACACATATATACACATACATACACACACACACACACACTCACACATGTACACGTTCGCAAACCCACCCCACCCACACCCAAGCTGCATGGTGCTGTAAGAAGAATGCTTCGGGGTCTGGCACATCAACTGCTCTAGAGGTGTTCTTCTAGAACGGATTCATTAATACTGCGATCCGTGCAGGAAGGGACTAGGGCCACTTCTCTGCCTCTGGAGCCATGACCCCGAATTGTACAAGGTTGTACAACTGTGCATTCAACATGTGAATTTGGGCGGGGGTATCCTGTAACAGCAACGCTGATCTGCACCCCCAGGGGCTCCATGGTTTCATTTTCTTCATGGGGAAAGAATCTAGGCCATCTAGAAAGTTCTGACTTTTTCATTCCTTCTAGGTTTGGTCTGTTGTGTCATTAGGGCCGACACCAGAAAAAGAGGGAGTGAATCACGTATGTGTGTGTATTTAGGGGACTTAGAAGACATCAAATAGCCCCAACCGTGCTGTTTTCCAGCCGCAAATGAGGATAGGTCACTGCTAACGGACTCTTCTAGAGGGATTTCTTTGGTCCACAGATTAATGTTTCAACCTCTACCCCCCCCAAGACCTCCATTCCTATTATGTCTCACCCTCTTAGCATTAAATCATCCCCTGCCCCCCTACCATCTCAACCTCTTTGGGACATTCCCTTCCAAAAGGGAGGCCCCATCCCACCATGGGAATCGGCCCGTATAAGAACAAATGACCCTCATACCCAACTGGCTTAGACCATTTCTTTGCAACTTTCTTCTCAGCATCAAAGCAGTGCTCTCATCAGAAGACGTTCCTATCATGCGCTCGACTCTGAAAATGCTTTCAGGCCCATGTGATCTTTGTGTCTGGGGGAGGGGGAGGGAAACAAGCCTGTATTGAGTTTGCTCCATGTTTCAGGCTCATTGTGAGTGGTTTTACATCTGTGGTTTCTTTAACCATCACATCAACCTACCGCATGGCTGTGCATCAGGAAAAAAGATGTCATTATGATGTGTAAACCCGCCAACCCCAATCTCACCCCACTGAGGTGCTGCACAGAGAGAGGGGGTGGGGTAGAGACCTGAGAGGCCTGAATATCAGGTTACAGTGATCTACAGAGCAAAGGGCACAGAGATCTCAGGAAGAAGAAAATATCCTTGAAGCTGGGGGGAGGGGAGGTAGAACGGAGAAGTGGATAGAGAGAGAGCTGGTCCTGTGAGAGTTTTAGAAAGTTGTGTTGGGTGTTGCTGGTGGACTTACCTCCTTGTTGTGCTGTAAACAGCTCTAGTGCCGTCTCAGGAGGTGTCAGAGCTGGAACTGGCCTTGTCACTTTCAGGTATCGTTGCTGTGAGCACCACTTTATAAATGAGGAAATCGGGGCTCAGAGTGATTGAGTCATAGCTCATCAGTGACAGACCCACACACTTAAATGCGGGTTTGTCCGGCTGCAGTCTGGTACATAGTTGACACTCTGTTGATGCTTATGTGAGTCTGTTTACTTTTTCCCATTTGGGCCCAAATAGGAAACAGAGGCACTGCTTAAATTTGATGTTCCCCTGGCCAACCAGCTTTCTAAAGTCATCAGAGGCGAGCAGGACCATCTCCCGCACTGCATTCACCCTTGCACTTGCTGTGCATATTTGCACGCAGAATTCCTTACTTCCAGGTACCTGCATACCCCCTCATCTTCTTACCTCAGTCTGCAAAGAGGACCTTCTTCAGTGTCAAGAAGGCTGTAACCCATTGACTTCATGCTGTAAAATTCCCAGCCTATTACTTCGTATCTGTTCACATTTCCAAGTATTTCCCACTTGTTTTTTATCAACAACAATGTAATAAAACTCACCTTACTGGGTTCCATCTCTAGGGAGAAGAATGGAAGCTTTGTTTTCCTCTCACAGCTTGGCCAGAAAAAACAAGTCCTAAAGCCAGCATTCTTTAATTTCAGTGGTTATAATTTCCACTCCTTATTGGGTTTTAAAACCAAATGGTCAGGTTAAAAAGCAAAGCAAAACTGCTTTTTATCCCTAAATCCAAAGGGTGTGAATTTCATATTCAGAGCCCTTCAGGAACAAAGCCTTCCGGGATAAGTGATGAGGTCTCCCACACAAAGGGATTAGGCTGGAGTCAGTGCTGTTAAGTGCTGCCTTCTGACGCTGAGCCTCGTCTTCCTCTCTCAGGCATCATGGGGAGAAAGAATGCCCAGAGATAAACCCATGCACATATGGGCACCTAATTTATGACAAAGAAGGCAAGAACATACAATGGAGAAAAGACAGCCTCTTCAATAAGTGGTGCTGGGAAAACTGGACAGCTACATGTAAAAGAATGAAACTAGAACACTACCTAACACCATACAAAAAAATAAACTCCAAATGGATTAAAGACTTAAATGTAAGACCAGACACTATAAAACTCTTAGAGGAAAACATAGGAAAAACACTCTTTGACATAAACCACAGCAAGATCTTTTTTGACCCACCTCCTAGAGTAACAGAAATAAAAACAAAAATAAATAAATGGGACTTAATTAAACTTGAAAGCTTTTGCACAGCAAAGGAAACCGTAAACAAGACAAAAAGACAACCCTCAGAATGGTAGAAAATATTTGCAAATGAAACAGCAGACAAAGGATTAATCTCCAAAATATACAAACAACTCATGGAGCTCAATATCAAAAAAACAAACAATCCAGTTAAAAAATGGGTGGAAGACCTAAATAGACATTTCACCAAGGAAGACATACAGATGGCCAAGGGGCACATGAAAAGTTGCTCAACATCACTAATTATTAGAGAAATGCAAATCAAAACTACAATAAGGTATCATCTCACACTGGTCAGAATGGCCATTATCAAAAAATCTACAAACAATAAATGCTGGAGAGGGTGTGGTGAAAAGGGAACCCTCCTGCTCTATTGGTGGGAATGTAAATTGATACAACCCCTATGGAAAACAGTATGGAGGTTCCTTAAAAAACTAAAAATAGAACTACTATATAACCCAGCAATCCCACTACTGGGCATATACCCTGAGAAAACCATAATTCAAAAAGAGACATGTACCACAATGTTCATTGCAGCACTATTTACAATAGCCAGGACATGGAAGCAACCTAAGTGTCCATCAACAGATGAAAGGATAAAGAAGATGTGGCACATATATACAATGGAATATTACTCAGCCATAAAAAGAAACGAAACTGAGTTATTTGTAGTGAGGTAGATGGACCTAGAGTCTGTCACACAGAGTGAAGTAAGTCAGAAAGAGAAAAACAAATACCGTATGCTAATGCATGTATATGGAATCTAAAAAAAAAAAAAAAAGGTACTGATGAACCTAGTTGCAGGGCAGGAATAAAGAGGTAGACATAGAGAATGGACTTGAGGACATGAGTGGGAGGGGGAAGCTGGGGTAAAGTGAGAGTAGCATCGACATATGACATATATACACTACCGAATGTAAAATAGTTGACTGGTGGGAAGCAGCAGCATAGCACAGGGAGATCCGCTCCGTGCTTTGCAATGACCTAGAGGGGTGGGATAGGGAGGGTGGGAGGGAGGCTCAAGAGGGAGGGGATATGGGGACATGTGTATGCATATGGCTGATTCACTTTGTTGTACAACAGAAACTAACACAGTGTTGTGAAGCAATTATACTCCAATAAAGATTTATTTAAAAAAAATTGTACCTCGACCATAGGGTTGTTGTGGGGATGAATGACTTGATGTATATAAAGTAATTGGAACAGTGCCTGAATATGTGGATTACCTCCTGGGCACGTTTTTCCCTTTTGATAGTTAAGTTTTAAAGTAAACAACATTTCTTTAATGTAAATGTTAAATTGATGAATATTCCCTTATCTCTCTTTTTTTTCTTTGGATGTCTTTGGTATCCGTTTGGT
This sequence comes from Balaenoptera musculus, assembly GCF_009873245.2. Lineage (NCBI taxonomy): Eukaryota > Metazoa > Chordata > Mammalia > Artiodactyla > Balaenopteridae > Balaenoptera > Balaenoptera musculus. The sequence goes on along the minus strand of NC_045797.1, from coordinate 6,465,177 downwards.
CTATATTCTCCCCTCCCCCACCAAAATACCCATTGTTGATAACCTATTGAAATGACTCAGCCTAAGTCATAGAACTCAGTAAACTTTCCCACAAGAAGATCACAGCATTTCTGAGATTGGACAGTCTTGCAGCTGCACACTGGAGTTACATGGCACATCCTGTAAATCTGTAATTTAATGCCTACAGGGATGGAGCAGCAAATATTGCTCTTACCCCACTGCCAGACCATGTAGCAGTGCCTGGGTGACATTGGGATCAATTTCACCTGCTCTTACCCACTCCTTGCCTGTCCCAAAGATGTGCATCTGACTTGTGAAAAAAATGGCAAAAGCTGTCCAGATGAGAGTTTGTGGGGACAGATCTGGTCTAGTGCTATTTTTTTCGAACCATGTCTCTCGGATCTCTGAGGTTCAAAGGATAAATTTTAGGGATTCTTGAAAATGAAGCCTGATTGTGACAGACAGGACTCAAGTGTCTCATTTTACCACCACGAAACTATCCCCCAGAGCCCAGTCTATAAAGTAGGGAAAGTTTGTCCTTGGCACATTCATACCCTCAGACCCCCTTTTTTTCACCCCCCTGACCTGGGCAGGACAAGCTTTGGAGTGTCTGCCCCATCTACAGTCCTCTTCTATGAGTTGCTCCCATGTGGGCAGCCGTGTTGGAACCATGATCACATCACCCGGAGGCCACAACCGATTGGACAAAGGCATAGCTGTAGCTGATAGCTGATTGGTAGGCAACCATAGGGACACCGGAGGACAGACCAGCTGGGAGCTGAGTGAATGTAATGGCAAAGGGCTTCTCAGGACTCCTTCTGTGACACAGTGACCGCCCCCCACAAAAGGCCCTCCAGTTCCTGCACTACTCTCCTGTCTCCGTGAGGCCTGGCTCTAAGAATATTTCTGGGGTCCCACTGAAGCTTGCCCATGCAGTCTGTGTTCTGGCTTCCTTTATTCCAGAACTGTCCTTATAATGAACGCAGCTTACCTGAGAGGCCTGAGGGCAGCTCAGTTTCTTGACACCTAAGACGAACACACCTGTTGTATATCCCTGCGGGCACTTCTCCCCTGCTCTTGACCCGGGGCCTTCACCCAAGTGCCACGCACAGCCCAGCTGTCAACTACAGCCAGTCCATGGTCACTTGAGATTCAACAGGGGACCCTGTCTTTCAAGCTCAGTAACCTTCCATCAGTGCGTTATAAATTCTCTCTTCTGCCCCCTTAAAGCCCAGCCCTGGCCCAGTCCCCTCCGCAGCACTATAGTGGAGCTTGGAAAGTAGCCCAATAGGAGTTTGTCCCATGGTGGCAGAAAGATGAAAGAAAAAATCTGACCAGACGGGTAGAGGGGTGACGGAGCAGTCCTGTGCTTCGGTGCCTTTTCTTTCACTGAAGTTCAAGGTTGTGTTGTTCCATAAGTCACTTGCCCCTGTCTTGTGCTTCAGCTTCCCCATGGGAAATGGGAGCAGTGATGGCCGATGCACGCTGAGCTAATGCTTGCTGGGTACCTCCCGTATCCAGGCACTGTCCTGAGCGTTGACTACACCCTGACCCTCACAAGAACCCTGTGAGGTTGGCCTAGAGTGGCCCCGTGTAGAGATGGGGACGTTGAGGCACGGAAGGGTTAAGTAACTGTCCCCAGATTGCACAGCTGGGAAGCCACAGAGCTGAGATTTGACCCTGAAGAGCCTGACTTTTATCTGCAGGGTAACTGCAGGGGCAAAGCCCTTCTCATCCAGCCACATGGTTCCCAGGTATGTTGGGGAACCAGCCCCAGGGAACTCAGGTCTCTTCAGAGGGAAGCAAGAGAGTGAGCCCTTTTCTCAAAGTTGTAAAAATCTGCTCCCAAACATATTGTCTAGTGGCTGACATTCCATCGCTTTAAAACCATTTCCCTCACATGAAAGCTTTACATTATTCCCGAGTTTTCCGTATTTCCCACGGGATCACCTTTGTGCTTGCGTGGTGGTCTGCCGAGCCCTCTCCCTCCTCTGAGGTGGGTGACCCCTGATCAATCCCGCGATGGAGGTGACTTTCCCTCCAGACTCCCTGCAGCTTCGCTGGGTCGCCCGTGGGTGTGGTCCACCACCTCCCAATCCTTCTCCGTTTGTCCACTATCTGCAAACAGAATGCTCTGTGGAGATTCAACAGCAGCCTTTACCTCTCGGAGATGTTTACCAGCCAGGGTACAGGCCGCCTGGCTAAATGTGATTTTCCAATAAACAATCCATGATTTTTAGTATAAGTATGTCCCAAATATTACATAGGCTATACTTGCACTCAAATTTTTCCTCGTTTATCTGAAACTCACATTTAACTGGGCACCCTGTGTTTTTATTTGCTCAGTGGGGCAACCCTCTCTCAGAGGGCTTTCTTCTCCCTGCAGTTTTAACCAGCTGAACACTTCGTTTCATATTTGTGACAAGCAGGATGTGACTGGCTTTCCCTGTGCTGAGAGTGGAGCAGTGGGGAGCTGGCGCATTTCAGGAATTAAAAGGAATCATTGCTTGAGTCTCTTCACCCTCATCTTCCTCGGCCTCAGAATTATTGCTGTTCCTTCCCTCGCTCTGTCCTGGCTCTGAGCTCAGATGGGTGGGAGCTTGTGGGGTTGGGAGCTTGTGTTTGCTTCCATCAGGGGTCGTTCATTGAATTCTCCCAGGTATAGCTGTCTCCCAGGTCAGAGGGAGGTGGACGAGGAGAAACGCATTAACCCACTGCCCCTGCTACCCCATCCGGTGGCTCCTTGACTCTGGAGTCACAGGCCCTGCTGGTGAAGGTCAGCCGGGACGGGCGATCCTTTTGAGATCAAGGGAACAGCAGGCCTTGAAGAATGGAGGCATTAGCGTAAATGAGGGAGGGAGGAGAGAGGACAGTGAGGCCCCCTGGGGGCCTGTCAGGTTCATTGGAAGCACAGAAGGGCCCAGGGCCCCCCGACCCACCTGGCTTCATGTGTGAGCTCTGTCTGTATGATCATGATACCTGAATGTCCACTGTATCCGTTCACCTCAACACATCTCAATTGAGCACCTACTTTGTGCCAAGTACACTACTGGGCTCATAAAGATGAGAAAGATTCAGTCGCTGCCCTCAAAGGACCCACGTCTTCTTGTGAGGGACACTTGAAGAGGACATTTCAGCCCCACGAGGTGGCTGCTGTGAGAGTGATATGCCCAGGGTACCGTGGGCCAGGCAGCCGGTCGGGGACACACATCTGGGCTGTCCTGTCTGCCTCACGGGGTGAGACCTCCCCCGACACAGACCCCAGGAAGCAGCCAATACCTGACATTTCAAACCATGAGATTGAGGGGAAATACTCTTTTTTAAAAGCCCCCATTTTCAGGAAACATCTTAGCCCAGTCTAGCCAGGGGAACCTTCTGCCCTTGGAAATCCAACACAGGAAGCTGTTGGTTCCAATGCTCATTACACACAAGCACCTACCACTTCCCCGGGCTCCCTTCCCGTGCCTGGCCCTCCTCCTCTTCACCAGAAAGCTCATCTGCCTGAGCTAGTTTGGGCTAATTACTGAACAATAAAGGGTCTGATTTTTACATATTGGCTCTGCTCAGAGCTGCCAAGAACATTCAAAGTGGGGCCGGGTGGGAGAGAGAAACATGTTTTCTCGTTATTTTACCTACAAGATTCATTTGAAGGGGGGGGAAATCGGCCCGTTCGTAACCAGCTAGTTGTATGAAAACAGATTCCTCATTAATTTTAAGTGTGTCCACTGGAGAAGGCGATTAAAGTGAGAATGGCTAGTGAGTTGTGTTCCTGGGAACAGAGAAAGCACACACAGGGAATGGGGCGGGGCCTGGCAGGGCCTTGGGATAAACAGAGCCGCCCTCACCAGCTCTGCACGGGAAGCGGGCTCTGAAGGGCCACGGAGCAGGGGCACCGTGGCTTCTCCCTCCCATGGCGGGGTCTGGGGCTGCTGGTCAGTGGGCAGTTACTATGCAGTGACTAGGAACGTGCTCCCATGACGCAGGAGCAGGAGAGGAAACACTGCAGGCTCTTGGCGTCCACCTACGTGGCCTTGGGAGCCTGAGCCACTTGGGGATTACATATGGCCATCCATAGGCAAGTTGCAAAGCCGGTGGCCTATATTAACTCATTTGTCTTCTCGCCACTCTGTAAAGTAGGCAGGTCTACGGTGTGTTCAGGAGAGGAGTGCTGCTTGGTTTCTTAGAGCAGCTTAGACGACTAGCCCCTGGTACCATCCTCAGATGGCTGTATGGATTCCAGGGAAATCCTCGGCCCTTATAAAAGGGGCAAGAAGGATGTGAGGAGGGCATATCAACAGGAGAGGGAGCCAGTGTCAAAGGAGAGCTGGGCTACTGCCCATTGTCTGGTCCCTTTGTGGGAAGACCTCCAGCCTACCCCAGAGTTTTTACGGGGTCTTTTATAGCATGTTCTCTCTTCACTCAGCCTCCTCTTTGTGGACCCAGTCCTTCCCACTCTTTGTCCAGATGATTCCGTCAGGAGTGGGCATGTGACCCAGACCAGACCAATCAGAAGAGTCCATTCTCCTGGGCATGTGACTTAGCTGGACCAATCAGAATCAATCTAGGACTTTTCCAGAGGTATTGGAAGAGAGAGATGCTTCTTATGGGGTTGCTAACCTGCTGGAATGTAAGTTACTTTGCCATCATTGAGGAAGATTCTGGGAATAAAACCAATGCAAAAGAAGGCAGAGCTAAAATGAAGAGAAATGGAATCCTGGCAACATGGTTTTAGTTCCTGGGTCAAGCTATGTCTGAATCCCTTGGATTTTCAGTTACCTGAGCCAATGCCACCTTTTTCCTTAATAAGCTTGGGTTCGATTTCTGTAATTGACAACCAATAGACTTCTGTCCAGTAATCTCAAGATATAACCTTGGACAAGTTATATTTCTGAGATTCAATTTCCTCATGGGTAAAATAGGGATAATAATGCCCCATCTATAGTTACTGAAGAGACCTGGCCATACAGCTAAAGGTATAATATTTCCTTGGCCACATTAACCATTTTTGCCCTAGTTTCCCCTTGTGAAATAGGGCTCAACCTCCTAGGAGTGGGAACAATTTGGATAATGGATATGCAAAGGAATCTGTACATTTATATGGGAATATTTTCCCCCAAGGATAATTGCACTTTTAAAAAACTTTTGATTTTGAGATGATTGTAGATTCCCATGAGTTGATAAGAAGCAATACAGAGAGATTCCATATCCCCTTCACCCAATTTCCCCCAATGGTAACATCTTACATAACCATAGTATAATATCACAATGAGAACAGTGACATTGATACAATGCACGAAACTTACGCAAATTTCACCACCTCTGCATGCAGTTTTGTGCGTGTGTGTGTGTGTGTACTTAGTACTAGGTGATGTGTAGATTTGTGTGACCACCATCACAGTCAGAATACAGAACAGTTCATCACAATGATCCCTTGTGCTATCCTTTTTTACCCACCGTCACCTCTTCTTCTGCCCAACTCCTGGCAGCCGCTGATCTGTTCCATCTCTATAATTTAATAATTTCAAGAATATTATATAAATGGAATCATATGGTATGTAACCTTTGAGATGAGCTCCTTTCACTCAGCATAACTTTGCTGAGATCCATCCAACTTGTGAGTATCAATAGTTTCTTCCTTTTTATTGCTGAGTAGTATTCCATGGTAGGGAAGGACAACAGCTTTCTTAACCATTCATGTACTGAAGGACATCTGGGTTTTTCCCAGTTTTTTGCCCTTAACAAATAAAGCTGCCACGAACATTTGTGTGCAAGTTTTTGTGAACGTAAGTTTTCATTTCTCTGAGATAAATGCCCAAGAGTATAACTGCTGAATAGTATGTTAAGTCCATTTTCACTTTTAAAAGAAATTGCCAGATTATTTTCCAGAATGGCTGAATCGCTTTACATTCCCACCAGCAAGGTATAAGAGATCCAATTTCTCTGCATTTTCACCAGCATTTGGTGTTATTACTATATTTTATTTTAGCCATTCTGGCAGGCGTGTGATGATATCTCATTGTTGTTTTAATTGGCATTTTTCTAACAGTTAATGATGTTGAATATTTTTTCATGTGCTTATTTGCCATCTGTATATTCTCCTCAGTGACATGTCTGTGTACCTCTTTTGCCATTTTTGTCCACTTTCTAATTGGATTTTTGAGTTTTGAGAGTTGTTATAGATACTAGATACTCATCTTTAGTCAAATTTGTGATTTGTAAACCTTTTCTCCCAGTCTGTAGCTTGTTTTTTCATCCTTTAAACATGAGATCTTACAGAGCAAATGTTTTTTAATTTTGTTGAGGTCCAATTTGTCAGTTTTCCCTCTTGTGCCTCATGCTTTTAGTGTCGGTCTAAGACCTCTTTGCATAGTTCTGGTTCCTAAAGATTTTCTCCTATTTTATAAAAGTTTATAGTTTTGCATGTTACTTTAAAATTCCATGATCCATTTTGTGTTAATTCTGTATAAGGCATGAGGTTTAGGTCGTGGTTCATGTTTTTGACCTACAAATGTCCAGTCGCTGTAGCATAATTTGTTGAAAACTCTTTCTTCTATTGAATTGCCTTTGCATCTTGTCAAAAATTAGTGGCATATTTGTGTGGGTCTGCTTCTGAGTTCACTGTTGTTCCATGGGTCCATGTGTCTATCCCTCTGTCACTACCATGCTATCTTGATTACTGTACTTATATACAGGCCTTAATGATGGGGAGAAGGATTCCTCCCACTTTATTCTTGCCAGGTTGATTTTAGCTCTTCTAGAGACTGTGCTTTACCGTATGAAATTTAGAATAAGATTGTCTTGATGATATATCATCTACCTTGCTGGGAAAACCTTGCTTGGATTTTGAGAGCAATTGCATTAAAGCTATAGATCAAGTTAGGGAGAATTGACATCTTTACTCTGTTGAGTGTTCCAATACATGAACGCCGTATGGCTCTCCATAAATTTAGGTCTTCTTTGATTTCTTTCATCAGTATTTTGTAATTTGCAGCATAATGATCCTAGACATGTTTTGTTAGGTTTATTACTAAGTATTTCATTTTCTTCAAAGCAACTATAAATTCTGTTGCATTCTTTATTTTGGCTCCCACTTGTTTGTTGTCTGTATATAGAAACACAACTGATTTGTGTGTGTGTGTGTGTGTGTGTGTTGATCTTGTATCCTGCAACCTTACTGAGCCCATTTCTTAGTTCTAGGAAATTTTTTGGTAAATTCCTTGGAATTTTCAAAGTAGACACATTCCATGTTTTCTGCCAGTAAAGATAGTTTTATTTCTTCCTTTCTACCCTGAATGCCTTTTATTTCTTCTTCTTGCCTTATTGCAGTGGGTAGAACTTCCAGCACTATGTTGAGTAAGAGTGGTGAGAGAAGACATCCATGCCTTATTCCTGATCTTAGAGAGAAAGCATTCAGTCTTTCACCATTAAGTATGATGTAAGCTCTAGGTTTTTTGTAGACGCTCTTTATGAGGTTGAGGAGGTTGCCCTCTATTCTTAATGTACTGAGAGTTTTTATCATGAATAAGTGTTGAAGTTCATCTGATGCTTTTCTGTGTCAGTTGGTATGATCCTGTTTTTCTTCTTTAGCCTGTTGATATGATGGATTGCATTGATTGATTATCAGATATTGAACCAGCCTTGCATATGTGGAATAAAGCCCATGTGGTCATGGGATTTATACATAAGTAAATATACACACACACACATTGGTTCTGTTTCTCTGGAGAACTCTAACTAATCCACCAGATGATATCTGTTTAATCTCCTAAGAGTCTTTGAGCCACAGAGGTCTCTTCACCTTAGGCTCCAAAGGGCCATGAGAAGGGGGTTCTGGTACCTGAACCCTGGCCTCCCCTGGCACAGCCTCGTGTTCTTTCCCCTGAAATGAGCCTCCAAAAAATTCTTATTTCGCAGGCAGCTTCTCCCTCGGAAATGAAGTTTCTGTTGTTGTAAAGCAGAAGCACTCGCCTTCAACAAGAAACAGCGTATTAGTATGGCCGTCAGGGTCTCCTCACTCTATAAAGTACCAAAGACAAGACGGATAATACTCTAGAAACTTCTTTCTCTAATTTTAGAACAGCAGAAGGAGCATGGGAAACATTTCGGGGGAATGTGTTGGTCTAGTGCCCCAGGATGATGGGGAGGGTACCTGGAGGGAGTGAGAGTGTGCCCTTGATGTCTTTGGGCTCAGCGTGGGCACAATGTGGGGCACAGAGGCCCAGGCTGCTGTGCTGAGCTCGGGACCCCTCTTAACAGGTGCCCTGGATGGCGATGTGGATTAAGTTTGACGAAAGCTTGTCTGCAGAAATGACAGTGAGCCCTCACGTACAACATTTCCAGAGGAGCCAGACTTAGGTTTAAGCTGAAAAACAAAGACCCTGGGTTTTCATAATTATTCTATGGATACTTTAGGAATAGACTGATCACGGCATGCTAGGAAGTGAAACCCATCTTCTCCAGCTCAGTTGTCTGCATGAGTAGCCTTTTTGGTCCCCTGAAAAAAAGAATTTCTTAGCACCAGCTCAAAACCACTAAGAAAATGACACATTTATGGGGGTAGTTGGGGGAGGGGATGTTTCCTTCCTGTCTTAAGGGAATTTTTTAGAATCACAGAATCCCAAATTTGGAAGTTAAAGACCACCTAGTCTAGTGGTTCTAGACTCTGGCTGCGCATGAGAATCATCTGGGGAAACTTGTGAAAAACATCAATGCCTGACCCCCACCCCCAGAGATTCTGAGTTTAAACGACCACAGCTGGGGCCTGGGCTTCCTTCCGTGTGTTTGAGAAGCTCCCCCGGTGATGCCAATGGGCAGTCACGGTCAAGGAGTCCTGATGGAGTCCAGTCTCTGCCCCATGCCTCAGCCTTAAAAGATGCAGGACACAGGATTTCTGAGCTTTTTGCCCAGCATATACGGATGCCTTCTGTCCCAGGAAACTCACTACCCCCCGAGGTGGCCCCGTTCTATTTCTGGTTGCCTGTTAGAAGTACCTTCTGTGTGTTGAGATGTTCTCTGTCCCGGGAGCTTTCTGTTCTCCTCTCCCCTCTGGCATCCTGCGGAACAACGCTGGTCCTTCTTCCTCAGGCCAGCTCCTCAGATACTAAAACACTGTGCTTCCAGAACCTTCTCTCCACTGCAGTCCTCAGATGACTTATGGATTCAAGGCCCTGATGGACTTCAGTTTGTCAACATAGCCTTCTCCTAGGTCTGCTCTTGGGAATGATGTACTGGGAAGCTCAGAACTTGAGGCCAGAGGTCCTCTCTGGCCCAAGCCATGACCCTGCCACCCACCATCTGTGTCCTCGAGCAAAGCAAGCCCTCCCCTGAGCCTCCATGTCCTCATCTGTAGAAGGAAAGGAAGTGACTGAAATCGATGGATCCTCGGCTAATGCTGTGAGTTTCTAACAGCTGTCTGTGGTCAGCACTCGGGGTTGGAAAATAAAGCTAAGAAATAATAATATCATCTTCTATGTACATCATGCTTTGTATTTTTCACAAACATTTTCTCACTCTGTACTCTCACCTGCCCTAAGAAGTGGGTTCAGTGTGACTGTCCCCAGTGCAGACCTAGGGAGCTTACGTGACCTGCTTTAGGTCACCCAGGTAACCGTGGGCACAACAGAAAGGGTGATGTTATCAGTCTTTACCATTAGTTCTTTGTTCTTAATTTAACACCTAAATAAATCACACCGCTCCTAAAAGAACTGGTTGTATCTTCTATGCCTCTAAGACCCAGGAGAGCACTGAGGTCATGGGCCCACATAAGTATTAGTTGAATTAACCAGTTCTTGCTGTAAGACTTGGGTGCCTTGCACTGTAAGGGGCCCCAAGTGGCCACAGGGTGATCCGCCTCCAGGGTGAAGGTGAGCTCCATCTCCCCACGGGAGGGGGTTTCAGGCCCAACTGCCTATGAATCACTCAGGGAGCTTTCAGAAATACCAAGGCCTGGTCCCTTACAGATCAACTAAATGGGAATCCCTGTGGGTGGGGCCAGGCATTTGCACATTCTTAAAGCACATCAGGTGATTCTAATGTGAAGTTAGGGTTAAGGAGATCAGGGCTAAAGCTGTAGTTCTCAACATGCTGGGGCCTCAGAATCACCTGGAAGGGCTTGTTAAAACTCAGATCACTGGGTACCACACACAGTTTCTGGTTCAGTAGGTCTGGGATGAAGCCTGAGAATTTGCTTTTCTAAGGAGTTCCCGGGTGGTGCTGATACCTCTGGTCCCAAGGCCACACTGATAATAGATGATAACATCTAGACCCTCAGAATTTAAGAAAAGCAAAACTCCAGGAACATTGATGTCTTCTCCCACCTCCCCCTCTGCTCCATCTTCCTGCGGCCCACAGTAGCCATCTAAGGAGATGCCTTGAGCGTGGATTGGAGCGATGAGGGCCACCCAGAAGCTAGAGTCCCTGCCGGGCACCCGCCAGCAAGGTGCACTCACCGCTGGCACCGGCAGCCTCATTCCTGCGCCAGTTTGGTCGCTGATTCAGCAAAGATTCATCGAGAGCTTCCTCTGCCCCAGGCGCTGGTCTAACTCTGGAGCATGTAGTACACAGGACAGGCAAGCCTTTGCCTCCGAAGGGGACAGAAAGAAACAAAGTCATTTTAGGTGGTGATTTTGAAGGCTTTATGAAGCAGATTTGAAATGTCAACGTTACGGTGATTAACTTCAGGGAACAATTTAAATTGGGAGGTCAGGGAAGGGCTTTCCCAAGAGGTAACAGCTGAACCGCGAAAGGAATCAGTTGTTTGAAGAACTGGGGGAAGAGAGGTATAGAGGAAACAGCTGGTGCCAAGGCTAGCAGCGGGAGCAAGCCTGGGGTCCCCCAGGAAAGCAAGGCTGCCGACGTGGCTAGTGACGGTGACAGCAGAGGACGGAGAAGCGGGAAGTGACCAGACCGTGGGGCCGTGTGGGCACAGGGTGTGAATTGTATCGTCGGTGTAACAGGAGGCCAGGAGCGGACAAGAGCACGGTGTGACGTGGCAAGGTGGCTGGATAAGGAGCCGACCATGCGCCAAAGCAGAGGCCCCTGGAGCCGTGGATAATGAAGGCGCTTGCCGGACCTGGGCAGAGCTCAGGCCCCGCTGCAGATGCACCTGTCTCTTCGCGGGCCTGCTGCCAGGTCCCTCTCCCGTCTCTGCTCACAAAAGCATCTTTGCAGCCCCCCTGGGGAAATGTCACTTCCTTCTTTGCAGTTCTGAAACGAGCTTGTTTGCCACTCAGCAGCTCTCTGATTTATGAACTTCCCAGCTCCGCATCTTGGCACGCTTTGAGATTGTAGAGGATGCTCTTAATGAGGTCAAGAGGGGAGGGGGCCCCGGGATGGAGTCTGGTGACGGGGGTTCTATCCCTGACGCATCCCAAGTCCCTGACCCAAAAATGCCAACCCCATCGTTGACGGCGGGCCCAGACTCCCACCACCCTCCAGACACAGCTGTGCCCACAGTGGAGCCCAGAGGTGTACAGAGGCGGGGGTAAGGTCCTGCCGCTACTCTTGCAGGCCAGAGTCTTCGGAAAATTGCTTAAACCCTGAATCTCAGCTTCCTCTCCTAGGATGGGGTCTTTGAGCGGAATAATTCCGTTAATGCATGTGGGGCATGGCACGGAAGCAGCTCTGCGTAGAATTATTATTACTGGTTTTTTTCTCAGCAACTCTACTCACTGTGTCAGATGCAAGTCACAAATCAATTGTAGGATTATATCTAAGGGTACTTCTGCATCCCCTCCTTCCCCAGCTGCCCCTCACGGAAGCATGTAATAAAGGTAGTAACTATTAGTAGTATAAGATCAGCCAACCGTGACCTCCCCTTTCATGCTCTAAGCACTTTATACACCTCGTATCATTTCATCTTCACAGAGTATCATTGAATCTTTGCAAAAGTGTATCAGTCTCATTCTGTCAGCAAGGGAACGGAGGGCTGGAGACAATCAGTAACTTGTCCAGGGTCACCTAGCTAATATGTGGCTTGAGCCTGAGGCCATCAGTTGTGACCCTGAGCAGGACATGTAAGTTCTCGGAGCCCCAGGCTCCTCGTCCGAACTTTGTGGTGTTGTTGTTTGCAGTAAATGGTGCAGCGCACGCTCCTGCTGTGGGCAGGCCGAAGGCGTGACTATTCCTGGCCTCATTTGTACGAGCAGCTCCACTTCTATGCATCAGATACCCCTTTGCCTTGATCAGCTCGGCAGACGTGCATTGCCAGGGCCTGTGCTAAATGCAGACAGAAGTCAGGGTGCTTATGTGTCATGAATCCAACAGTTCATGTCAGTGGGAGAAACTGGAGCCAATGCTGCGTGAAGAGAACTTGCTAGAAAGGCTCCTATAGGCCCAGCAGTTCGGGGCACAGCCTCCCTGGCTGTTGGTCTGATTTGTCTAAAACCCCCAGGTCTGACTTTTCTACTTGAGGCTCTTTAAGGCAATGGCTTCTCACCCTTTGGGGGATTATGTGTCCCTAAGGACTGTCTCCCCAGAATAATGCACGAACATGCACAATTTCAGGGCTTAGTCACCCCAAAGCTTCCCCATAGCCCAGGCTGATGTGGGGTTTTAGAGGGAAGGAAGGGAACTTTGACCCCATGACAGGGCTCAGGGGAGGGCTGTCCCAGCCCCTTTCATTTGAGGACCTGCCCTCACAGAATGGGATTCACACAAGGCATGCGTGTCTCAAAGGCGTCCTTCCTCTAATTTTACTTGTTTAAGGGGGCCGTGTTAGCTTTGCAGGAGAGCATTTCACATTCAGTGTAACCGTGGGGCAGCATCCAGCAGGCCTGCGGCCTCTCTCCAGCTCCCGCGGCCTCTGCCCATCCTGGGCCCCATGGCCTCCTGTGCGCCCACACTCGCCCAGGGTTCACGACGAGCCGCGCTGGGGCCTGGCCATAGCGCTTTTCAGCACTCCCTTCCAGAGCCCTCGCCCACATCACAATGCAGCCACGCCAGGCAAGGCTCAGACAAGCCTCCGTGACCGCCCCTCCTCCCGATCCTGAGGCAGTTCTCTATAACGTTCCACAGGACTGTGCTTCCTGAAATTCCCACCCAGGAGCCCATAGCAACAGTGAACCCCGCAGGGTATGGGGAGGTAGGCCGAAGCAGCCAGAACCTCAGAGTTCTTGGAAGTCTTCTGTTTTCTATTTGGAAGTGATTCAATGTTTGCATCTCATCCCATGATATTTCCAAGTTCACTTGAACATTTAAAGAAGTAAAATTGATGCTGCAGGATGTGTGCCATGAATCACCTGTAGCTTGTCTACACTTCCAACCCATACCCTGACTCCCCCCAAGAACCAGCACCCAGTTAGTAGGAGCTTCTGGCTTGTGGGTGACTATTTATTCATTAGTCTATTCCCCAAATATTGGGGGAGAGTTGCCATGTGGAGGATGGCACAGAAGTTAAGCCCTGGGGTTCTGAGTCAGCTGGACTTGAGTTCAAAAATCTGTTCACTTAACTAGCTGTGTGACTTTGGGTAAGTGACTTAACCTCTCTGAGTTCCAGCTGCATTATCTATGGCTATAACTGCATCTGTCACATTGGACTTTTGTGAGAATTAACCGAAATAATGTCTACAGAGCTTTCAGTACCTTTCAGTACATTGTCCAATACAATGCTGTTTATGTATTGGACCCCTTATATGTCCAATACATATAAGGTGGCACCTTATATGGAATTGTTCATATGCAGTTGTTAACTGAAGTGTTAAAAGTGTTAAGTAGGGAATTATAAACAAAGATAAAGATATTAAACTTGTGTGTTTTCAACAACAAAGCTCTTTATTTTCACATTCGTGTTTCATTAATTTGTAAGTATTGAAAAGAAATTATGTAAACGTGAGAGCAGGGACATCCAGGCAGAATGGGTTTGGGAAGAACCCCTGTGACTCTGGGTGGAGAACACCGCAACCAGTGGGAGCAGAGGCAGTGGTCTAGAGGCCCCATCCCAACGTTGCACGGGCGACACTGAACCCCGGGGCATGAGCACACATGGAGGTCCACGTGCCATTCTGCTAAACCTTTAAAAGTTCTAAGTCAGGCTAACATGAAAGATAGTGGCTCTTTCTCTCCTGACAAACGCAAAAGCCACGTTGTAACATCGAATTCTTGGACTCGGTGTTTCAGCCTGGAACACGGTGGCCTGAGAGGGCCGGCTTGAGGCCCCGGGACCAGATCTGCCACTGTTATCTTCCCACCCTCACTCCTTACCCACCGAGGGGGCCTGGCCCTGACGGCGCCATCCCAGCTCCATCTGCACCCCCTGCAAACAGTCACCCCTGGGCCGCCGTGAGGAAGAAACCCAGAGGAGAGGCCCTGCAGACAGAAGGGCTTTGGAGCCCTGTGGGCAGCGAATGCTGGGTCTCAGGCACGCTAAGCAGGGGTCTAGCCCCGGGGTTGGCAAGTATTTCTGTAAATGCCCGTGGGTCTCTGTCATAACTGCCACGTCTGTCATCTTGGGTGAGAACAGCCAGTCAGTGTGTAAGTGGAAGAACATGGCTGTGTTCCAGGAAAACTTTACCTACAGACACTGAAATTTGAATCTTATGTAATTTTCACGTCATTCTTCTTTTGATTTTTTTTTCAACCATTTAAAAATAGAGAAACCATTCTTAGCTCCTGAATTGTATCCGGACAAGTGACAGGCGCCCTTGGCACTGGTCTAGAAGGTGAGCTGGAGCTCTGGGTGGACACGTCGCATGGAGCCCTGGACCTCTTACCTTGTGGGGTGTGGAGCAGGGCCCTCAGGGCACAGGGCCAAGGGCAGGAGCCCCCCTAGCCCAGCATCAGGCTGGCCCTGAAGCAGCCCGCCAGGCAGGAGCTGTGGCGGTGATTTGCTCCGGTTAAGGAGGGAAGCTGGTTGAGGGGAGCTTGTACCGTCAGCAAGAGTGGTTTGATTGTGATGCCGGCCAGGCCTCTTCAGCAGCATCCCCGGGAGCTGTCACGCCATCACTCACTCCTCACTTTTCTCTCTCTGACCCACTATTTCCAATATCCCAGGCCTCCTCAGGGATGTGAAATGTGTGTGTGTGGGTCCCTCTCTCTGATCTCTCTGATAAATAGAACCGCACGTCATAAACTCCCTGATCTCTAGAAAACTCATTCTGGAGCCCACTGTGCTGTGGAATCGGCTCTCATCTCAACCCCCTGCCCCTGCCCGGGGACACATCCAAGCAGGAATCATGGCCACAGCAGACCCAGTCCTGAGGGCACCTCTGTTCCCTTCTTCCTGCTCGGGCGATGCGCTGACGCCCGTCTGAGGACAGAGCATTACTTTTCATTTCAGTTCAGCTGCTGGATTTCGGCTGCTGTCGCAAATGCTGTTGATATGGTTGCTGGATAATCTATTTTCCGTTTGCTCACTTACCAGCGATTTCTAAGGCTCTTATGGAAATCATTGTTCGTCATCCCTGTATTTAGCCTTGAGCTGAACCAATCTGCTGGCTTCAAAGCAGTGGTTGGGGGGGAGGGAGGGAGGAAGAGAGAGAGAGAGAAGAAAAGAGAGGATAAAGATGGACTTGTCCACAATTTTCCCTTTTAAAAATAGCAACATACACTCCAGAGGTGGATGTGATTTTTGATAACAGATGCAGTCAAAGAAAACTATTTAAAATCACATTTTATGTCTAACTGACCATGCGGTGATGAGCTCCTTCGCCCACCGTTTGACTCAAATTACCATGGGAACAAGCTGCATCTTCAGAGAGGTGCTTTGGGAAAAGGGCTCCGGCAGCCTGTAGCTCCTGCCTCAGCCCTGCCCTCCCCAACGAAGGTGAGAAGGGGCTCAACTGAGCCCTTCGTTGAGTTATTCATCCAGGGTCTCAATTCCAGCCCCAGGTGTCTAAGGGTCAGGACACTTCGGGATCCTTTTATCATTTGGTGCAGGATCCGCAGGAAGATACATCTGATTTTAGTCTTTCTCTTCCTTTAGCACCAAAGAATCCAAGCTTAAAGTGGACCATCCTTCCTCCTGCCCCCCGCCCAGCCCCCAGCTGTCCTCTCCCCCTCTTCACAACACTGAACCCCAGACCCTTACGCCTCAGGGTGCCCTCCAGAGGAGCTGGGCCAGCCCGTGCCCCTCACCCCCTGTAACAAGGATCTCCCCGATTAGAGCAGTTTTCACGAGTTGGCTGCATATGAGATGCACCTGGAGGGGAAACTTGCCATGCTCATGCCCAAGCCAGACCTGCAGACCAGATAAAGCAGGATGTCCAGGGGCGGGGACTGGGCCTCAGTTATTTGTAAAGGCTGCCTGGGGACTCGCATTCTGTGGTCCCTGAGGATGACGGCTGCTGTGATGAATGACTCGTACTTAATTCTCACCCCAGCACACCCTGCTCCAGACCTGTCGTCCCTCCCTGCCCCCATCTCAGTGAAGAGCACAGACATTCCACGAACAAGGCATCTCTCCGGGGCCCTCCTGTTTCCACCTCTGCGTCCCTCTCTAGGTGATAAAGTCCACAGGGCCAGGGGCTGTGTTTATTGTGTTCACCCAGCACAACACCTGCCACTTAGCGAGGCCTTGGCATTTTCTATTGGTACAAATCATTGAGTGAAGGACTTTGATAAGAAGCCACCCTAGTAACCTTGAAGCCCTGGATCTTAGACAGAGACCTAGAGTTTCTGGATCCCCAAGTTGAATGGGTCAGCTGCTTGGAACAGAGCCCCTGGGAGGCTCATGTTTGCACGAGCCAGCTGAACAGGACTCTGCTCTCCAGGCCCGAGTCCTTGGTTGGAGTCTGTGGTCGCCATGATTGCTCCTTGGCTTGACAGCCATTGGAGGTCCTGGAGGGACCACATCTGGGACTCTCAGAGGTGCTTGCACCCCCCTGGTGTCAGAGCCACTGAGCATTTGCTTTCTCGCCTACCGTATCCACTATGTCACCTATGAGGTCCTCTCTACTGTGTCACCCATGAAGGCAGTGGCTCTCAGCTCTGGCCACCCACTGGAATCACCTGGGAGGCTCTGAAACGTCCTGATGCCCGGGCTACTGCAGATCGTTAAGTGGGAGCCTCTGGGTGGGGCTCGGGCATCTGTAGCTCTTAAAGCTCATCCAGGTGACTCCAAGGCGCTGCCTAAGGCTGAGACCTGCTGGGCTAAGATGAGACCCAGACATGGGGGCGTTTCAGAGCTCCCCCAGATTGATTTAACAGCCAGGCAAGGCTGTGAGACTGGCTACAAAGTAAGGGTCCCTGTGTCCTGCTGGTTTCTAGGTAATGCGTTTGTTAAGCATTTACTATGTGCCAATCACGGTTCACATGTGAATTAACTCATTTAATTTTCACAACTGGAAAGGCTCTGATATGGGTGCCGGTCCCAGTGCTGCTTTGTACTGGCTATTTAAGCCCTTTGGACCTCAGTTTTTCTCATCCATAACATGAGAACAATACTATCTACCTTACTGGCCACTGAAATAATTAAATACGTTGATTTATGTCAGGTGCTGGCAAATGGTAGGTCTCCAATAAATGTCAGTTCCTTTTCCCGGGTTTCAAATATAAAACTAAAGTCTGGATCTCAGAGACACAACGTGACATGAATTAAGGGAAGATATAAAAGTATAGCAAAGTGACCCTTGCCTCAGGAAACAGAAGATAAGGTGGCCCCCAAAGTTCAGTTCGTGAGAACCAGAAAACTCAGATCCCAGTTAGAAAATTAGCAACTGTTTTGAGCTATCTTAAAGACACTCCCACGACCTAAATTCATAGGTAGGATCATTTACTCTATAAAAGGATCCAGTCTTTTAAACAGAGACACCGGTGAACATTGTCTGCAGGGTGCGGAGTTGGGGGAAGAGGTGAAGGAAGGAGGTGATTTTGTTTCAGTCCTTTTCCTGCGGGGTCTTTAGTTGCTAGTGTTGGTTGTTTTGTTGCTGTTGTTATTGTTCCTACTTTAGTCATTTTTCTTTCATTCAAGACTATTTCCTTTTCAGTCTCTCTGGAGATTTATACAGACGACAAGAACAACATTGGTCCACTCTAGTGAACAAAATATCAATTTTGAATGTGACATTTTGAATTTATGAAAACTTTGACCTGGACTTAGCTGGAGATTTATGTTTCAGTTATTAATGGAGCAGAGACTCAAAATGTCCTTTGTCAGAGCTAGTGTGTGGAGAAGCAGAACTTACATCCAGTCTTGTGGGGCCTGACTCACTCTGGCCGGGTGTTGGGAAGAATGCCCCAGAAGGCACTTGTCCTCCGAGGAGGGTGAAGACCCTCAGGCTTGAGAAGTCAAGTAGCTGGGCTGAAGCCCAAGTTCAGGTCCAGTGACAACGAGTGTGGGCTTCTTTACTAAAAGGACCTTGTCTCTCAGGCCTGAGGGGCTCCGAGTCTGGAGAGGCTGCTGGAGTGTGTGGCCCCTCGTAGAGAACAGATCCTCTTTGCGGGGCAGGCGACGGGTCTGGGGTCCTGGTGAGCTCAGGCCCCAGGAGGGTCATAGCCAAGGAGGTGCAAGGGGCTGTATGTTGTCACGGTCTAGCACTTGGTCTCTGGTCACACTGTTTGAGTTCACATTCTCCTTGCACCTTTTCTACTTTGCTTGGCATATATGGTGTGTGTGCCCAAGGAAAGGGAGCTTTTCTGATTACCTGAAGTCGATCCAGGAGTCATGTACGGGCACCTGCTGTGTGTCATGGTCAGGGCACCGGAGACTCAGAAATGGACAGGACAGACACGGTCTCTGCTCTCATGGAAAGTGGCCAGAAAGCCGGGTGGGGAACACTGCTTAAATAAGTAACTGCAAGGCTGGTGAGCGTTACGACGGGGAAAGAGGTGTATGCTGTGGGGTTTATAGTTCGGGACCCTCTTCCCAGTCTGGCGTCCAGGGCAGACCTCCGGGAGGCAGGGATGTTTGAGAGGAAACGGGAAGGATGGGCTGCACTTGGTATGTCGAGGAGGCCGGACCTCCAGGAGCCCACAGCCCCATGCGAGCAGAAGCCGGCGCTGGGCCTGCATTCAGCCGAGGGCAGGGAGGACGGCGGTCCCCAGCAGCAGCAGTTTGGGCCCAGCTGGGGTCTCTGTCCTCAGAAAAGTTTAGACCCCACACGGGGCAGTCCCTCCACAGCACCCACCCGCTCCATGAGTTTTCCATGCCCCTCCTGGCGAGACTGTCAGTTGTCTGTGTTTCCTGCTGCTGCCTACGAAGCAAGGGAGTTTTCTTTTTTACGGATAATGGTGTTCCATGCATTGTGGCAGCCCTGGCAGGCACTTTCCTGAGTTTGTGCATTTCTTGTGGGCAGGCTGTCTGCATTTTTATCTTTGAAAAGACTCTTCAGAGAGTTTACAGTCTAGGGGAGGGGCTCGTGGGCCTCGGTTCAGGAAGCTCTGAGGGGCTTTCCAGGGGTGTGTGTGTGTGAGAGAGAGAGAGAGAGAGAAGGAAAGCACAGCCAATAGTCGTGCCCGTGCATGGTCATGGGCACGACCTGCTTTAATTATTGGAGGGTCTGGCATCAGAGGAGATACCAGAGGCATCTCTTCAAACGGATGGTGCAGTTCAAAATCATAGCAGCCCTGGGGTCTGGCAGGGCTCCTCCTGCAGTTATTTCCAAGACATTTGATTGAACTGGGCCCATTTCCTCCCTAGCCTGGCGCTGAGATTGCCCAATGACAATGGACTGGGGTCTGATGCAAAAGAGGGAGCCCCCGAAGTCCAAGAGAGACCCAGGAGTGAAGGAGAGGACGCTTTGGACGCCTTCTCTCTGGGCCTCAGTTTCCTCATCTGTAAACAAAGAATAATAGGACCCACTGCAGAGACTTGCTTTTGTTATCGCATTAAGTTGTATGGACCCTGCCAGGCCAAGGCTCTCTGCCTCAGGGCGGGAGGTTCTTTTTTTTTTCTGTTCGGGTTCCAGTAGGCGACTAACAAAACTGAAGCTGAGATCGACTTGGCACACGCTGTATTCAGTGGCCAAAGACTGGAGAAGCGAGAACTAAGTTCACGATCAACTTCTCGCCCACTTGGGGAGAGGGATTTAATTTTAAAGACTAAAGGCAAAGGGAGGAGGGGTGAGGCTATGGGAAGGCATATGCATTAGTCTACGGGGGAAGGGGCAGGGCTTTTTGGGGAGTGGGGTGCCACCTCCTTTTCATCCTTTTTTTGGTCCTTAATGTCTGGTCAGGGCCACTGGTAGGTATGTCATTTAATATGCTAATGTAGTAAAATCAGTGTATAATGAGACTCAAGTTCTGCTGGAGGTCAGATTCATCACCATCTTGATCCCAGCTGGTTCCATGTGGGTTTGTTTTTTTTTTTGTTTCTTTGTTTCTTTGTAGTTTCCTTTCTTATCTCTGGACCCTTTAACTTAAAGATTTATGTTCACTCTTGGTAAAGGGGGGCAGAGGTTGATGGGTTTTGAGCAAAGACCTGGAGCAGCTGTGGCACCACTTTGAAGATGAAATGAGTTAATACATGTAAAGTGCTCAGAAAAGGGCAGGCACTTATCAATGGCTTGATAAGTGCTATTATTATTGCTGCTGCTGCTGTTGTTGTTTTGCTGTAGTTGTCGCCAACTTTTCTTTTTCCTCTCCTTGCTATTAATACTCTCAAGCCTGTGGAGGGTGGTCAGTGGCCTTCATCTGAGCAGGTCCAGCCCTGGAAGGCCAGGTCAGGTGGGGAGGATCCTATAGACGCAGCCCTCTCTGAACCTCTAATGACAACACCACATAGCCTCCAACTCCCTCCAAGCCCAGAACAGAAGCCAGGACCTGTGCTCCCTTGAAGCACATCCCAGAGCTCAGCACTCAGGGGGTGTCTGCAGCACCAGGGACCGTCCATCCTCAGGGCGGCAGAGCCAGGGGAGCCCAGGAAACGAGGCCCTCGATGTTGGAGGAGACAGGAGATGAGCTGAATTTACACTTGCGTTTCTAAATTTCTGACGGCAAATTCTGTTTTGATTTATGCACCGGTGCTCTTAGCATCAGATTTAGCTCTCCTACCTGACCCAGAACATTTGTGATTTACCAATCGGAAAATGGATGGGTTTTCATCCTGAGACAGTCTTACAGCCTCTTCAATAAATTCTTCATCGGCGGCTCTAAGCTCTTAGCCACTTCCCTTGCGTTTGGCTGCTCTGTGAATTATAGGCGAGTAAATCATATTTTATAGAGCTCCATTCCTGCAGGTACAGTCTGCTCATTTGTCTCTCTGGAAAATACGGGCTTGTGCATTTTGTGAAAGTTAGCAGAGGAGCGTGTCATCCCCTTGGCAGGCCAGACTTTCTTGCTGGAATCCCTCCTTCCCCAGGATGCTGGTGCCTTCCCCCCAGCCCCTGCCCCATCACTCTGCGTCTTGTCCCCTTGAGGCCCCTTCCAGCCGGCCTTCCTCCTCTTGCAATGGGTTGCCCTCCTAGCTCCAGTAGAAGCCTGCTTTGCAACATTTCCTGGGAAGTGCATCCCAGCTTGAAGGGGCTTTGCCTCCTGCCTTTGAGATCAGCTGGCTCAGTGGGTAGCCACCTGGGTGCAGAGAGAACTCCTTCTCCTAAATATCTCCCAAGACCCGAACTTTCCGATACACACGAAGGGTAACTCACGCAGGATGTATCAGCTTCCAAGTAGAGGGCAAGAGTCATGCAATCCAGGAACCCCCTGTTCACCCCCTCTGCAAGCTTCCAATAAGTAAAGTGCTTTCCCCCCAAGGTTAGAAGGCTCCTGTGATTCATCTCCTCAGGCTTGCCAAACAAGATGGGGTGGGGGTGGGTGGCAATGTGGGGAGCCAGGGTCACCAACCTGGCAGGGTGAGATGGGGGTTGCATCTAGAAGTGCCACTGTGGCCACCTCTGCATATAATCACTTTGACCTCTCTTTAACTATTCTATCTTCTGCCAGAGGTAGTTGTTTAAAGGGTCTCAAGAAGGTGCAGTCACTCTAAATGCTGCATTGCTGTAAACAGCTCTGGAATCCTCTGAAAGCCTCAACCTTTTCCTAGACACCAAAACTGCTGTACAGGGAAATGCATTTGTACTGCACTTAATAACTATAAAGTGTATTGATATGCATTCTCATGTGAGGTAGACAGGGAAGGAATTACTTTTTTTTTTTCCTCATTTCTTCAATGAATTTGTGTTACTTTAGTTAGTTTCACCCCCTGTGTAATGTACAGATCTCAAGTGCACAGTTAGATGGCTTTGGACAAATGCATACACTAGTGTATCCTATACTCCTATCAAGTTCGGGGACACTCATCCCACCCCAGGAAGTCGCCTTGGGTTTCTCTTTGCAGGCAAGTGCTCATCTCCCCCACCCACAAGAAGCAACATGTATCACTGTAGATTGGTTTTGGCTGTTCCAGAGCTTCATAAAAATGCAATCGTACAGGATGTACCCTTTTGTGCCTGGCTTCTTTTGTTCAGGATCATGTTTTTGAGATTCACGCTTGTTGTTAGGCGTATTAGTAGTTCTTTTTATTGCTGAGTTGTATTCTTTCCTACGGGGATTCTATAATTTGTTTACCCCTTAGATGGATATTTCTAGTTTTTGGCTATCATGTATAAGCTGTTATAAACATTCTGTGCAGGTGTTTTTTGGTGCACATATGGTTTTTATTTCTCTTGGTATAATACCAAGGAACGGAATGCTGAGTTGTAAGAGAGATGTAGGTTTAATTTTTATAAGAAACTGCCAAAGAGCTTTCCAAAGTGACTTCATCATTTTACACTTCCACTACTTACGAATGAAAATCCTGGTTGCTCCACATTCTCACCATATTCTCTCAATAGTTGGTGTTGTCAGACTTTTAAAATTATAGCCATTTATAGTGGGTAAGTAGTGCCATCTCACTGTGGTTTAATTTGCATTTCTCTGATTACTAATGACGTTGAACAGTTTTTCATGTGATTATTGACCATTTGTATGGCTTTGTAAAGTATCTGTCCAAGTCTTTGGTTTTTAAAAAAGTCTGAGTTCGTTTTTTAAAAATATTGAGTCATAAAAGATTTTTAATAGATACTATATACACTTCATTGTCAGATATATGTGTTGAGAATATTTTCTACAATCTATGGTACTTTTTTAGGACAGGTTTTTGATTTTGATGTAATTCAATTTTAAAATATCTTCGCTTATTCCCATGGTCATGATGGTAATCTTCCATGTTTTAGTCTAGAAGTTTTATAGCTTTAGTATTTATACTTGGATCTGCAGTCAACTTTGAATTAATTTTTATAAATGTCGTGGGGTAGGGATCAAGGTTCATTTGTTTTTCCTGCATGAATATCCAATTTAGCTCCATTTACTGAAAAAAAGGTCTTTCCCCATTGAGTTGCTTTGGTTCTTTTGTTAAAAATAAGTTGACCATATGTGTATCTGTCTATTCTTTTTTTTTTTTTTTTTAGGCCACTGTGTGGCATGCAGGATCTTAGTTCCCCCGACAGGTATTGAACCTGTGCCCCCTGCATTGAGAGCACAGAGTCTTAACTACTGGACTTCCAGGGAAGTCCCTGTATCTGTCTATTCTGTTTCATTGATCTATTTGTTGATTTGTATGTAGATATCATACCATTATGATTCTGTAGCTTTATAGTATGTCATGAAATCAGGCAATATGCATCCTCCAACTTGTTCTTTCTAAAAATTGTTTTGGCTATTCTAGGTCCTTTATATTTCCACATAAATTATAGAATAATTTTCTCTTATATTTTCTAGAATAATATTGATTTCTACAATAAAAGATCTGCTGGATTAGGGATAATTGATATCTCAGTAATTTTGAGTCTTCCCACCCATGAGCCTGTTATTTCATTCTGTTTATTTAGGTCTACTCTGTCTCAGTAATGTTTGAAGATTTTAGTGTATAGGTCTTATGCATCTTTTGTTAAGTTTATGTTGAAGTATTTTTATTTCAACAACTATTGTTAATGAAATTGTTTTTCTTAAATTTTGTTTTCAATTGTTTAATGTTAATATATAAAAATAAAAATAGATTTTTATATATTGACCTTTTATCCTGTGACCTCACTAAATTTATTTATTCTGGTAGCTTTTCTGAAGATTCCTTTGTATTTTCTATGTACATAATCCTGCTGTCTGCGAAATGAAGACAGTTTAAGTTCCTCCTTTTCAATTTGTGTGTCTTTTTTTTTTTTTTCTGGCTTTATTCCATTAGCTAAGAGATCTCATTCAATACAAGGCTGAATAGAAATGCAGAGAGCAGATTTCTTTTTTTTTTTTTTTTACCTGTTTCCAATCTTAGGAGAAGTGTTCAATCTTCCACCAGTAAGTCTGAGGTTAAGCAGAGGTTTTCCACAGATGCCTTGTATCAGGCTAAGGAAGTCCCCTTCTATTCCTAGTTTGCTGAAAGTTTTCTTTTTTCTTTTTTCACCATGAATGGATGTTGAATATTGTCAAATGTTTTTTCTGCAATTATTTAATGAGTGTAGGATTTTTCTTTTATTCTGCTAACGTGGTGAATTACATTCTTGATTACGCTAAATTAACATTGAATTTCTATGATAAACCCCACTTGGTCATGATGTATTATCATTTTGTATATTGCTAAATTCTATTTGCTAATATTTTCTTAAAGATTTTGGTTTCTATGTTCACATGTAATATTTGGCTGATATTTTTATTTTATGTAGCATATTTTTCAGGCTTCAGTAGCCACATAAGTTGAGTCAGGAAGTGTTCACTTCTTTATTTTCTGAAAAAGTTTGTGTAATATTGGTATTATTGCATTCTTAGATGCTTGATATAATTCATCAGTGAAATCACACGGGCATGAACTTTTCTTTGAGGGGAAGTTTTTAGTTACAAGTTCAATTTCTTTAGCAAATAAAGGAAAATTCAGATCTTCTATTTCTCTTATTTCTGTTTAATATTTGTATCTTTCAAGGTATTTCATATAAGAAGTTAAATTTATTGGCATAAAATTTCCATAATATTCTTTTATTATTATTTTACCGGCTGTGAGGTTTGTAGTGATGACTCTTCTTATATTCATGGGATTGACAATTTCCTTCTCTCTCATTAGTATAGCAATGGAGTTATCGATTTTATTAATATTTTTAGAAAATCAACTAATTGATTTCCTCTATTTGTTTTCGCTTTCATTATTTTTGTTTCTTATCTTCCTTATCTTTTTCTTCCTACTTTCTTTCTGTTTAATTTGCTCTTTTCCCTAATGCCTTAAGGTGGTATATTGTATCATTGGTCTTAAATCTTTCTTCTTTTCTCACATAATCACTTCATGCTGTATATTAATATCTCTCTCTAAGAACTCCTTTGGTTGCATTCCACAGATTTTAATATGTAGTATTTTTATTGTCATTCATTTAAAATATTTCTAATTTCCCTTGTGATTTCTTCTTGGGCTCATAGAATATTTAGAAATATGTAGCTTTATTTCTAAATATTTGGAGATTTCTAAATTTATTGTTACTGATTTCTAATTTAATTCTATTGTGGTCAGAGAAGATGCTCCTTATGATTTCATTATTTTATCATCTATCTTGGTAAATGTCCCATGTATTCTTGAAATGAATGTGTATGGTGTTGAGTATTGTGTCTTTTAAATACCAGTTAAGTTGGTTGATATCCTTTTGCCTACTATTTCTATTACACATCTAACTATGATCATGAATTTTTCTATTCCTTTCTTTTTTCTGAATATTTTGAAGCTCTCTTACTAACAGCACATACATTGTCATGTCTTCTTGATGAATTGACCCTTTTATTATTATGAAATATATATTCCTCATTATCTCTGGTAATATTCCTTAAAGCCTATCTTGACATGTTAATATAGCTATTCAAACTTTCTTATAGTTAGTGTTTCCCTGGTATATCTTTCCCTTTCTTTTGCTTTTAACTTCTCTGTATCTTTATTTTTAAAGTGTTTATCTTATAAACAGCATATAGTTGAATCTTGTATTTTTATCCAGTCTGACAAGCTCTGCTTTTTAATTGAAATGTTTAGCCAACTCTGCTATTTGCTTTCTATTTGTCCCATCTGTTCTTTGGTCATTTGCTCTCCTTTATTCCTTTCTTTTGAATTAATTGAATAAGTTTTAGTATTCCAATATAACTGCTCTATTGATTTTGAGTTTTGTAGTGGTTGCTCTAGAGATTAAAATATGTATTCTTTAGTTATAATTTTTAGATAAAATTATACTATGTTGTGTAAAATGCAAAAATCCTACAATAATATTCCATTTATTTCCATTCCATCCTCGTGCTATTTTTAACTACATTTTAATTCCAAATACATTGGGTTGGCCAAAAAGTTCGTTGGGGTTTTTCTGTAACATAACCCCAGCGAACTTTTGGCGAACCCAATATTATAGGCCCTGTAATATATTCTTAATATTTTTGTTTTAAAGAGTCAATTGTCTTTAAAGAAATTAAGAAACAAAAAAGTTTAC
Organism: Balaenoptera musculus; assembly: GCF_009873245.2. Taxonomy (NCBI): domain Eukaryota; kingdom Metazoa; phylum Chordata; class Mammalia; order Artiodactyla; family Balaenopteridae; genus Balaenoptera; species Balaenoptera musculus. The sequence goes on along the minus strand of NC_045797.1, from coordinate 6,438,832 downwards.
CATTACTTCTCTCTTTGTTCCTTTGTGTAGATTTTGTGATTCCATCTGATTTTATTTACCTTCACCAGATGAACCTCCTTTAATATTTCTGGTAATGCAGTATATTGATGAATTCTTTCAGTCTCTATTTAGTTTGAAAATGTTATAGTTTCACTTTATAAAAAGCATATATTTACAGGAAATAGAATTCTAAGTTGATAGGTTTTTTCATCAGCATTTTAAAGATAGCATTCTATTTCTCATTATCCTTATTGTTCTCTATCAACGTATCTTTTATATCTTCCTGGTTAAAAAATTTTCTATCATTGGTGTTTAGAAATTTTACTTACCCCAAAATGTAGTCTTCTTTTTGTGTATGATACTCAGGATTTGTTTACCTTGTTGGATTTGAACTTGGGTTGATATATTTCATCAAATTTGGAAAATTTTCCACCATTATATTTTCAGTATCTTTTTGCTCTAATATCTCTTGCCTCTATTTCTGAGACTACAGTTACACATGTGTTAGAAATGTGTGTCAATTTCTTTTCTGAACATCCCATATGTTTGCTTATTATGTCCACATTTTTCTTATAAATCCTTGAACAAATATGTTACAGTTGTTTTAAATTGCTTGTCTGCTAATCCCGTTACTTGTGTCATCTATGTGTCTGTTTTTATTGACTGTTTTTCTCCTAGTATTAGGTCATGTTTCCTGCTTAGATCATTTTTCCGGCTTTATTTGTCTAGTGATTTTTGAGTGTATGCTGTACATTGTGAATGTGATATTGTTGAGGGCCTGAATTATATTTCCTTCCTTTAAAGAAGGTTGCATATTTTTTTGGCTGACAGTTAATTTACTGACAGTGCAGCCTGATTTTAGGCTTTGGTATGATGGGCAAAGAGTAGGTAGGATAAGAAAGAGTAGCCCTTAATAATTTAGGACATAGCTTTTCTGGGGTCTTAACTGAATGCTTAGGGTGTTCAGTGAAATTTCTCCCCTTTGGAAACTTGGAACTCCAACATTTCCCAGCACTGTGCCGGCTGAAAATATTTATTTAAAATTTTTTCCAGTTTCTTAGTTGCTTATGGTGGAAGATAAATCCAATACCCAATATTGTGTTATGGCCTGGACCGGAAGCCTCCACGAGCCCCCATGTTACAGATGGGAGTGTGAAGGCTTATAAACTCTATATGTTTTTGCCCCATTAAGGTCACTCAGGCTATGAGTGTCAGAATCCTGAGCAGAGCCCTGATTTCTGTGTCTACTTTCAAATCTCTCTGTACCACATCTCACCTTGTGTGAGAACATGGCGGTTCAGGCCATGGGAGCCTCCTGTTCTCACCCCTGGTGTGTTCTGTATTAGTGCTTCAATCTTTTGGAGACTCTGGATGGCAAAGTGTGCCAGGTGGGCTTTGGGTCTGGCAGGCCTGTGTCGGAATCAGAATCTTCACTTACCAAGGGGTTGACTTTAAACAAGTTTCTTCACATACATACCTTCATTTCCTTATCTGTTAAAAGAGGATAAAAACAGTCACCTTGCAAGAGATTTATGATGATCAAATGTTTAGAGCTCAGCATTGTGCCTGGCAAAGACACATGTTCCATAAAGGTGAGCCAGCCCCACTCAGACTCTGTGAACTGGAGGTTGATCACTAACAAATGCTGCTCTGTCTCTTTCCATGCACATGGCAAGCCTGAGTTGTTTTGTTTATTCAAGGATTTTGAGGCAATAGCACTTGGCAAGTCCCAGGTGTTACTAATATCTCTGAATCACTATGTAGTTCTATAAATACCTTTCCTAGCTGTTATTGTTTCCCCTTATCTCACTAAAATGGAAGTCAGCGATGAAGTTATGAGTAACCAGCTCCCTCATTCTCTGCCCTGTAATTAAGGAAGCGCTAGGTGAGAGCCCTCGCTGAGGAAGGGGGGTGGGTAAGTGCAAGCAGGCAGCGTGAACGCAGGAGGCTGCCTGCCACTTGGGCGCTACCTGGAGAGAGAGCGCCGTGGAAACCACTCGACTCAGAGTAGCGGAGCTTGGTGCCCAAAGGCTGAAGGGCATACTCAGTCTCAGTCCACGAGCATTCTCCTTGTTGGGCATTAGCCTTGTAAAACCCAGTTTCCCAGCCTGGCAAGCACTTTGTTTTAGGCCTTAGCATTTCATCAGCATCTCTTTTTGTTTACGCATGCCTACCAGAATCAACCAGCCCATTTCAGTTGTACCCCGTGTTCTTTATTTTAAGTTGGAGAAGGAATATCTTCAGTGGAATTTGATCTTTTACAGAAATCTAATTTCTTAGGACCCAGGGCAGGCAATCTTGTAAAACTGCTCTGCCTCTAACCCCATGGATTTGGAAAGACCTTAAAACATGAAAAATGCTCTTAGGAAGGGGAAAAAAAACATAATTTCTGGGGGAAAAAGACATTGCATTTGTTTTCTTTGACCAACAAGATGACTTCTCTCTTAATTACCCCCAGTTCTCAGAAAGAGAGAGAACTATAACCATTCAGAATGGCATCATCAAAAAGCCTACAAATAAGAAATGCTGGAGAGGGTGTGGAGAAAAGGGAACCCTCCTACACCATTGCTGGGAGTGTGAATTGGTGTAGCCACTATGGAGAACAGTATGGGGGTTCCTTAAAAAACTAAAAATAGAACTGCCATACGACCCAGCAATCCCACTCTTGGGCAAATATCCAAAAAAGATGAAAACTCTAATTCAAAAAGATACATGTACCCCAGTGTTCATAGCAGCACTATTTACAATAGCCAGGACATGGAAACAAACTAAATGTCCAATGACAGATGAATGGATAAAGAAGATGTGGTACATATGTACAATGGAATATTACTCAGCCATCAAAAAGAATGAAATAATGCCATTTGCAGCAACATGGATGGACCTAGAGACTGTCATACTAGGTGAAGTAAGTCAGACAAAGACAAATAACCTGTGATATCACTTATATGTGGAATCTAAAATTAATACAAACCAACTTATTTACAAAACAGAAATAGACTCACAGACATAGAAAACAAACTTATGGTTACCAAAGTGGGAAGGGGTGCCAGCTCCAGACTATGACTTAATATGGCCTGTGTATAGGAGTTACTTGACTTATCCCATCCTTGACGCTCGTGAGGACCCTTTCTTTACATGGGAACAGGGTTGTGTCCCAACTCTCAGGAGATTGTCTGAATAAGAAAATAACGCAAAAGGCATGAGCTGGGAACTTCCAAAATGGCAGAGTGAGGAGCTCAATGGGTCCTCTTCCCAACAAAACCACGTTTAACTGGAGAAAATTGAAAAACAACAACAAGTATCCAAAAGTCTCTGAAAACCTCCATAAGGACATACAGAAAATGAAAAGATATTAATTCAAGAAATCCATGAATAGTGGATCCACTGTTCATGGATTTCTTGAACAGTGGGTGGTTCTTCCAACACCCAGCCTCATCATGCCTCGGGGCCTTCGATTCCAGGGTTCAGACCCTGAACCTCAGCTCCCACGAGTATGGTCACACCCTGGACCTTCTCCTCGTCTGGAGCTCCTCCTCTGTTACCACCGCCGCTGAGCCTTCCTCCTCCCCGTCCCACTGAGCCTGTCCATCTTGCCACCTTCATCCCTCCTCAACACCGTTAAACCAGCACCTTAGAAGAGGAAGCCCTGAGAGGCTGAGGTCCACGTTACAAATCCGGGTTCTGCTTCGCTGGTCAGACATTGCTTCTCACCCTTTGCTTCATCCTAGTGTCCACTTGGCCCCTGACCTCAGGCTTGGCCACCCCTCCCCCTTGAATAAGACCACAGATTCCACCTTTTGGCTTGACTGTGATTGTCCTCTCTGTAGAGTTTTTGCATTTACCCCCAGGCTCCATTTTTCCCCACATCCCACTGCTTAACCAGACCCCCCTACTTGGCCCCAGTTCAGCCCTGTGAGTCTGTACAGCTGGCCTCCCTCCACGGTGGGATCAGGCAAAATCTACTCTTTTGTGTCCTGAGACCCTGCTCCCCTGACCCCCCGTCTATTGGCTCCCGTAGCGGTCCTCGTTACCTCCCACACCATCCCTAATTATCTTGCTTCCCTGTCCCTTCCAGCTGCCGCTCCGCCCTTGACACTTCCTCCCTATCAAGAGATACCCATCCCCCCAACTTAACACAGGGGGAAGTGCGTAGCTGCCTCATGATATGTATTGTGAGAGTGGGAATGAGTGTGCATCAGAGACTTCTGAGCAGGTCAAAACATTGTTGTGGAAGGAAGAAGAAGCCCGCGATGCTCATTTCCGGCAGGAGTTCCATTTCCAGGCCAGGGGCTGAAGAGATGCTACCCTTTCACAGTCCCTGCCACAGGAAGGGGAGCATAGGAGCCTGGAGCTTAAACTCAGCCTAAGACCTTGAAAGCTTCACGAGAGGAATAGAGGCCATGGAACCTGGTGAGCAGGGGAGAGGTAGGCTCAGAGGCCGGCGATGTGGCATCTCATGGACCATGATTTCTCTTGGTGGACAGATGGGCTCCTGCTGTCAGCATCTTTGGGAAATGTGCACGGGCTCCTCTGTTAGCATTGCTCACTACGGGTTTCAGAATTGTTTTCAGGTCAAGTGAGGTACAGATTGGAGGAGAGGGCCGTTCCATTTTCTTGTGCTGAACCTCAGGTCTTCCTGGCACCCGGAGACAGGAGGCTCTGGGAGCATCAGGGAACGTTATTGTCATCCCTGATGCTGGTGTTCCCGTGCAGGGCAGCAGCAGGGCTCACCCAAGCGGCTGGAGAGATGAAAACTCCCCCGAAGAGCAGTAGAATCCAAGAGGAGGAGGTGGCTGCCGTCATGGGATGGGCTTCATCATTTGTTTTCTCCAGCCTCACTTTGCTCCGTCCATGTTGAACCCTTCCATCCACACACCCATGTAGACACACACACACACACACACGCACACACACCCCACTCACACATGCCATCCTCAGGGCCCTGCTCCAGTTGTCACCCTCCTCTGGCACCTCCAGACTTTCCCACCCCTCAGCTCCGTTGCCTCCCCGCTACAATATAGTCCAGCCTCCCCCATCCAGGGACAACCGCCTGTCAGTATTTTCTTTCCAATGGACCACTGGCCATCCCTCTCCTTCCCTCATCAACACATGTCCTGTAAGAGCCGTCTTCTCTCCTCGTCCTCAACCACTGCAGCCTGAACTTGACCCTCAGCAAAATCACGCCCAACTCCGAGCTCCCGGATCCAGGGCTCTCTCCTGGGTTTTTGTCATTTCCACATCCTCGGCAGCATTTGACTGACCACTTCTTGCAGCTCCAGACACCTCCCTCTGGCTCTCTGTTTCCTAACTGCCTTTTCCTTGTCCTCCGCCTGGTCTGCACAGGACGCTCCCCTCCTGACATCCCGTAAAAGCCTCTCACCTCTTTCCTCTACAACCTTGACCAGAGAGCTTCCTCCCTCTTGCAGCTTGAAGTCCAATGAGAATCTTCCTTCTCAAAAGCAGCTGAGCTCCAGACACCAGATTTCTAACCGCCCTCTGCACACTTCTTCCTGGAGGCTGGGAACCATTCAGGTACCTACAGCTCAACTTGTTCAAATGGAACTTTTCTGTACGACCCTCCAGTGAAATGATGAGGCAGAGAAGAAGGAACCCCACACCCTCCTCTTTCGCATCTCCAAAACCAGCGTGCCATGTGGGGCTATAGGTGCATCGAGTGACAACGTCACCCATAAGCACAGGTGAGCCCCGGTGCAGACCAGCCAAAATGAGACCAAAATTCTGACTGTAACTTTTATGGAAAAAAATTGACCATGGTGAAAGGCTTTCAAACTATTCTATTCTCTAGGTAATTACATGTTATGTTACTACTAAATATTGTCCCAGTCATAAAAGCAATGCACTGGTTGGGTGAAACGTTGTCTCTGTTGTATGCCAGCTCCGTCGTACAGCCCTCTTCTCCTCCTCCACAAGCATCAGCAACTTGGCCATCCAAACCCTTCCGGCACCCTTGCCTCTCCGTCTGATTCTGTTTCTGTACAGCACCCGAGAGCACCCAGTTATTCCATTTTTTACTTTACCGTCCAGGGTGTCAGTCACAGACAGATTACAGGCGAGCCTTCAGCATGGGTGACATTTCTGTTCTGCATCCTCACGGCGAAAGGCATGATTTGACTTTTGCTCTAGTTTTCTTATTGATGTCAGTGCGGGATGGAGCATAGAAATATATCCGTGTTACAAGTCACAGTGCCTCCAGCAAAAAACCACTGCAACAGCAAAGGAAATTCATTTTCTCACCCTACTCATTGGTGCATGATTTGTTTACTCATGGAGAGACAAGCACACAGCAGAAAGTGAACGCCTGCAAGCCTGCAAAAGGATTTAAATGGCGTGTATATTCCCATTAAAGTTCAGTCTTAATGTCACAGCAGAAAGGCAAAATCATAGAAGTAAATGATGTCGTTTAGAGATAATAGAGCTGCTGTGGGATGAAAGAAGGATGGACCAGGAAGGGGGAGAAGGAGGGCTTGGGGAGGCGAGAGAAAGATGCTGGAGGGGACGGGGGTTAGAGGACAGATGAGACGCTCACCCAGGCAAGCTTAGCCCCTCCGTGCTGTGTGAGTGCATTCCGGAAAGCCTTACCTTTTCTTTCAGAGAATTTTAAACCTTATGGCTATGAAGAGAGAATTGAAAATTGGGGCAGAGAGGAATTCTCTAAATCTGCAGCCCCCTTGAGGTTGTCACTGGATTTCCTAGTGACTCTCTTTCCTGTTCTGTGAAATATAGTTGCAACAGGAAAAAAATGTTTCCTAACCCTCTAGAACACCTTTCCATAGGTGTTTCGTCTGTGAGTGGATGCGGAGGTGCCTCCGGTACCTTCAAGTCTGTGAACGAGTCCAGTGTTGGACGCACAGCTGGCTGACCTGCTGGAGGGGCGGCCAGGGCTCGTGTCAGGGTGGAATCGAAGGTGGTTTGTTCAGTTCATAAACTGCTAGGTGTCGACACCACAATCAGTGCTCCTCTGGATGCTTCGAAATGAGGGAGCATCATTTCAGTCAAAAGAGTAAGAAAGGGGTAGTGGTCAGCCACGTTCCCATGGTGGCCAGGGGAGGAGGGAAGCCGCGTGCTCAGACGGTCCTGGAGGCTGAGCTTTTCTGTCACCTTGATTCTGGCATCGACTGGTCCCGAGTTCAGTTCCCAGCTCCACCAATGACTGGTTAGCACCTCTCCAGGCCTCTCTCCCCCAGTCTAGGGAATGAGAGTGACAAGGGACACATCTTGTGAGAGCGTTGATAGGACTTTAAAGTGTTGTGTGTATAAAGTGCTTATCTCAGCGTGCCTGATAATGGACATGTGCTCAGAAAAGCATTGGCTATTTCCGTGGTCTTTCTGGTCTGCAGTAGATGCCACCACTCCTTAGTCTCTGCTTGTTTTCCTTTGCGCATCTTTCCCTCCGTGAGTGGCTCCGCTTTGCTCACCCCAGAGGTGGACACCCGACTAGCCTGGCCAATCAGCACATCGTCCCACTTCAACACAGACATAGGTCAGGTGGGCTCGGGACCCTCAGGGGCCAACGAGAGCCCTCTTCAGCCCTGCCCCTGTCTCTGGACTTATTCTCTGCAGGGTGATGGTCATCTCTGCCTTCCCTCTAGAGAGAGTCGGTCTGACGGGGGACAGTCAGAGCTGAGAGATGGAGACAGAGGATCCAGAAGGCCCATGGGGTCCCGCCGAGCCAGCTGGAACAACCAGCCGCTGAAACATTCCCAGTAGGGAGCCAATAGACCCTCCTTTCAGCTTGAGCTACTTTAAGTTGGATTCCTCTCTCTCGATGCTAAAAAGCCCTGGCTAATGCATCCTGTCCTCCTGTTTAGGGCGAAGAATGTAAGAGTGCCCACCTGCACCATGGTGGTTGTCAATCCTGATTATGCACCAAGATCACCTGTAGGGCTTTGGAAACAATGCAGAGTCTAGGTCCCAGCCCTGGAGATTCTGATTCGACTGGAGGGCATCCGGGCATCTTTCTGTCTTAGTAAAGAAAGAATGAGGAACCAGGCACCTCAAGGAAAATCCAGGGCATCTCAGTTCCTGTGGGGAGAAGGAGGCTGGGCTGTCGACTGAAGTCAGGATATGGGAATCAAAATAGAAAACCCAAAAGTTTTCTTGTAAAGAAGTCAGAGGAGAGCCATCCTATCGTCGTCTTTGTTTTACTTGGTGACACTCGGGCTCTTTTTGATAAGAATCGTGATCTTCCATTTGATGCAAACAAAGATCTAATTATAGCATCTTAAAAGTAAGAAACCATTTCTACCATTCTAACCATTTCTTAATTCAGGTTCAGGCTGAGTCTTAGCAGTGGTTACTTTCTCCCACTGGTGTCACCCCACCAAATGTCATTTGTGTGCGGGCACTTCCTGTTTGCAAGCCCCTCCCCCAGCCCCTGGAAGAGACCTGCCAACCCTTGCTGAACCGGTGTGTGTTGCCGTTCTCCATCCGGTGGGGACTCTCCCCACCCCTTCCCCTCTCCTCTCCAAAGGGCACTCCGGACAGCATCTTTGTTCAGCCAAACCCTTCTCATGTTTGAAGGAGAAAAAAGGAAAGTCTTCTTTGCTGTCATCCTGTGTAAGATGAGGAAGGAGAAAGGATTTTGTTTCAGTTCAGGCCTGATTTGATTAGCCGGTGCTTGGAATGAATATCTTAAGGCTGGTTTTCCTTAAAACCAGCCCCAGCCATCCAGCACGTGGGACTCAGCTTCTAAGCTGAAACCTGGGGTCCACTGTTATAATTCTACACCCAGTTCCGGTGTGTGTGGTTTTTCCCCACACCAAGTAATTCTCTGACACCAACTGGGTGTTGTACAATTCTACTCAGTTCTGACACTATTTACCAGAAGATTACGTCAGATCCTATAGATCAGGGGTCCCCAACCCCCGGGCCGTGGACCGGTAGCGGTCCTCGGCCTGTTAGGAACTGGGCCGCACAGCAGGAGGTGAGCGGCGGACAAGTGAGTGAAACTTCATCTGTATTTACAGCCACTCTCCATCGCTCGCGTTACCGCCTGAACCATTCCCCACCCCGCCAACCCGTCCATGGAAAAATTGTCTTCCACGAAACCGATCCCTGGTGCCACAAAGTTTGGGGACCGCTGCTATAGATTAAGAGCTCAGTCCTACAAGACCACCCACCAACCCCTTCAGATGCCAGTTGCAAATCCAGGTCATCACCTGTGCTTCTGACTATAGATTGGAGGTTCCAACCACCCCCTCCTTGGGTTCAATTAATTTGCTGGAGCTGCTCACAGAACTCAGAGAAACATTTTACTAACCAGGTTACTGGCGTGTTATAAAGGGTATAACTTCTACCTGGAACAGACAGAGGGAAGCGTTTATGCATAGGGCAAGGTTTGGGGAAGAGGCTGGGAGATTCCATGCTCTCCAGTGCGTTCCTCTCCCCAAATCTCCATGTGTTCACCAACCCAGAAGATCTCCGCACCCCGACCTTCTGGGTTTTTCTGGAGGCTTCCTTACAGAGACTTGATTGATTAAATCATTGGCCATTGGTGACTGAACTCCAGCCCTTCCCCAGTGGTACGGAGTTGGGACTGAAACTTCCAACCCTCTAATTACATGGTTGGTTCCAGTGACAACCAGCTTCTCTCCTTGGGTGCTTCCAAAAGTCACCTCATTAACATAACAAAAGACACCTTTATCACTCTTAGCACTCAGGAAATTTCCAGGGTTTTAGGAGCTCTGTGCTAGGAAGGGGACAAAGACCAAATGTATGTAATCACCATATCACAGGGGTCTCGCCCTCACCCCTTCAGCCTTATCCAATCCTACGGTCAGCGCCTTCTTGCTCCAAACTCCCAGACTCCTCCACGATCATGAACTCATGAGTGTAATTTCTAGGCACTGGCTTCAAGCGGAAGTTTCTCAAAGTGAGGTCCAGGGACTGTCCACACCCAATCCCTGGAGATGCTTGGTTTGAAAAAAAAAAAAAGAAAAAAAAGCCAGATCTGTATTCCTAGACCTCTCCCAGAGCAGTGGAATCAGACCCTCTGTGGAGCTGGGGCTGGGAATCTGCATTCTATGCAGCCCCCAAGGCATTCCAAGGTGCAAGGTTTGAGCATCTCCGTGGTGGCGGGGGCCCCTGCTGCTCCTCCTCTCTCCCCTCCCATCTTAAATACTGGAAATCAGACAGCTGGGCCCTGAGCCGGGCACCGGGAGGAAGCCGGGACCAAGCCGGGACCGCTGCCTGGTCTCCCGGGTGAGTGTCACGTGTTAGGAGACCAGGGCTGAAAGGCAAGAGGGAAAAATGGTTCTTCCACTAGGCTTGGCATTTTAGAAAACCCTGTTTCAAACACCCTGAATTTTGAGGCCTGAAAATAGTTATTTTTGCCCTCATTACCTTCTTTCCCTATTTAAAATGGAATCATTGTCAGAAGAAAACTGCAGTTCTGCACACCCGTGCCATAGCCTCACACAATAGACACTAAAAATAGGGCTCTGCCTCCAAGCTCGGCGAAACTCTCCAAAATGAAATATATATACACAGGCGTATTACCGGAGGTCTGTCCTGCCTTGTCTACTGACATCCATTTTGCCTTCTCTTTCCCCAAAATAGCTTCTCCTTCTTTTCCGGATGACCTCCTTTTCCTGATGTGCACTGGTCAGCGGGCAGTACGGGCCTGGACTGGCCCCCTTGGCCGCTCTTCTTGGGTTTTCTATTTTGATTCCTGATCTTGTTAACTGGGGACAGAGCCCATCCATCTGGAACCTTCTTGGCAAACATCAGCCTTGCCCACAGCTGTGACGACACCATCCCATCCTGCCCACACTCACAAGAGCCCAGGAGGTGAAAAGCACTTGGAGATTGACTTGAACGTGGGCCTGGCCGGTGGCTGCCCAGGGTCAGAGCAGGAGGCAGGTGCTGAGGGGCGGGTGGAAGGGAGGGGGCCACACAGCGACTCCCCAGAGGAGCACCCGGAAAGGCAGATTACTAACTGGAAGCCCCAGATCAACTCGGTGTCTGGAGAGCGGGAATTTCACTCGGGCAGACATATTGCTGCCTTGGCATTCTGGCAGATCCTAACACCCGAAATAGCACGACTTCTTTTCAATTCCTCCTGGCATCTGCCCACAGCACCCACACCCAGGAAATGGTGGGTGGGGTCTGTTTGGACCCACTGCAGTGAGCCAGAACCATTTCACTCGCTTGGGAGATGAATGCGGTACAGCCCAGGGCAGGGCTTTCACGGAATGCGTCCATTCTCTCGGGCTTTTCCTTCTGTGACTGGGGCCCTGCTGTCGGTGTCCCGTGTGCTGTCACACACACCCTGGTGGGGCTCTCCAACCCCCACTAATGTGAAGCCCCGTCCCCATCAGCTCCACAGCTCCCTGACCCGGCGTCTGGAAGCCGACTTGTCCCCGTCCTGCTCCCGGGCCAGGGGTCCCGTCACCTCCGCAGCCTCCCCTGGATCTGGACCGGGTTTTCTTGTCTCTGCAGTACCACCCTGAGCGACTCTTGTTTGCTCTGTGAAGTGGGCTGAGCAGCCCAGGGCTGACTCCCCTGCGGTGTCTTATTCTGCTGAGAAGCCGAGGTCAGTCATGTTAACCTCAGACTTTTCCAGCATCACCTTCTCTGGGCCCCTCTGAGTGCGCTATCTCTTGGGCATCAACAGCTGTGTTCCAGAAAAGTGCCATGTGAGAGGGATTTTCTAAATCTGACCTTGTGCTGAAAGCAAATAATGATCTTAATAGTTGCAGAAGTTCCGTTCTCGGGACTAATTCTCTTAAGCTGCAGCTCACCTACAAATTTTTAGTGGCTTTCCAGAGACCTGCACGGTCACATATACGCGGATTCTCTCAGTTACCCCTGCTGTATGAGAAGCCACTCAGATCTACTGGCTGAAAGTAACCATTTTATTATTTCTCATGACTCAGTGGGTTGACTGGGGCTCCGCTGGAAGTTTCTTCTGCTCGTCTTGCGTGGGGTCTCTCATGGGCTTGCAGTCAGATGGCTGGGACGTCCAGTGTGCCTCTGCTCTGGTGCTTTGCTGGGCCGGCTGGAAGGCTGGGCCCTCTCGTTTAACTCACGTGGTCTTTCCACGTGCCTGACTTGAGTGTCTTCACAGCATGGCGGCTGGTTCCCAGAGCAAGCCTTCCAAGAGGATAAGCCCCACTTTGCAAGCCTCTGCTTTCATCCCTCTTGCTGACGACCCTTTGCCCAAAGCAAGTCACATGGCCAAGCCCAGGGACATCGTGGACAGTCCCGGCGGGCAGTGATCCCTTGGAGCCAGAAATGTAAACCATCCACCCCACTAGTTGTTCCACTGAGGCAGCCCCCTCAGGGATAACCAACTCTGACATACATGCAACACCATAAGCAAATCGTGGTGTCTGCTTTTCACAGAGAGGAAACTGGAACAAATAGAGAGCCATTCAGTGTAAAAGGAGGAGCTGACCAGCTCTCCCTAACAGGCAAATTCTCATTAATGCCAAAGGAAATTGGAGCGCTTTTTTGGTCTGTTTCTTTTGGTCATTTTGGTTTTCGTAACTTTTTAAAATAACACTTTAATAAAAAAAAAATGCGCAGACATCATGGTTCATTGTTTACAGTTCTTCCAGTCACTGGATTTCATTGATAGTAACGACGTCACCTCCAGCCCACAATCCTCCCTCACACTTCCTTCCCCTGAGAAACAAGACCACCACGTTGGCTGGCAAATCCCCCGCTTCTCCTGCACATACGTCTCCCCTCAGAGGGATGTCTCGGCCATCAGACGCCGGTCTTGCGCTCTGTGTCCACAAGACACAAAACATCTAGTTGTCCCACACGTCCCCCGCCTCGGCCATGAGTATCCGTGATGTCTAGACACCAGCACTTTAAACACTTAAATCAGGAGGAGGATTTGTTTTGTTTCGTTTTGTTTTGAAGAGACGTGATTCACTGTTTTGGAGACCAGCAGATAGCAAGTTTGAACTTCAAAATCTCATAAAGTAGATTCAAGGGAAATTACTTTGAATGATAGTAATAGACAAGAATTCAAGACATGCAGTATAACATGAAATAGCAACCGGTTTGCAAGGCAGAAATAGAGACACAAATGTAGAGAGCAAATGTATGGACACCAAGGGGGGAAAGCAAGGGAGTGGTGGTGGGATGAATTGGGAGATTGGGATTGACATATATACACTGATATGTGTAAAATAGATAACTAATAAGAACCTGCTGTATAGCACAGGAAACTCCACTTCGCTGTACAGTAGAAATTAACACAACACTGTAAAACAACTATACCCCAGTTAAAAAAACAAAAACAAACACACGAAATAGCACAAGAAGAGCAAGATGGAGCTGAAAAGTAATTTTTTTTTAATTTTAAAATTTAGAAGTAATTTTTAAATTTTTAATCTTTTAATTATAAAATTTAAAAGTAATTTTTTTTAATTTTAAGGAAAATTTGAAATATTTATATAAGTAGCCAGAATAGTGTGATGAACTGCCTGGTTCTCATGATCCAGCTTCAATAATGATCAGTTTGTAGCCCATCTTATTTCACCTTCACCTCCACCTGCTGTCTCCAGTCAGGTGAGTTTGAGGCACATCCCAGACATCACATCATTACATCTGTGACTAGTTCAGTGAATCTCAACATAATTATGCTGAGGGAAGGGAGCTAGACAAAAAGAATATATACTTTATGATTCTAGTTATTTAAGATTCTAGAATGTGCAAACAAATTTATATTGACAGAAATTAGATCGGTTACTGGGGACAGGAATGGAGAGAAAAGAGGGGGATGATTACAAAAGAACATCAGAAACTTCTGGGGGTGATGGATATGCTCATTATCTTGTTTGTGGTGATGGTTTCACAGGTGGCTACATACGTCACAACTCGCCAAATTTCCCGTTTTAAATATGTGCTGTTTATCGTACATTAACTGTACCTTCGTACATCTATCTTATCACATTAGGGTTGAAGGTTGGGTTTAAAAGTAAGCAGAGTTTAAAAATTGAGTTAGATGTTTAAAATCATTTGTTTTATTCTTTCTATTTTTATTAACATAAATATTTAAGGATACACATTTTCCTTTGAGGCTTGCTTCAGCTATAACTCACAGGTTCTGTTGTATAGTTTTTTTTAATTGTCATTGACCTAATAGATGTTTAGGAGAGAGTTGTTTATCTTTTTTAAAATTCCAGATAGAAGAATCTCTTCTGTTGCTCTATTTTGTAATCGATGTCTAGGTTGAACATATGATCAGAGGATTTTGCCCAGTACTGTTCGTAGGACAGTTTTGGGAATTCGTTAAGATTTTCAGTATGGTCTATTATGTTATCAGTTTTCACTGACCCTTGAAAAGAAGGTAAATTCTCCATTTTCAGGAGATAGATTCTGACATGTATCAGTCAGATCAACTTTCTTAATTTTTACTTATTTTTGCTACCTGATATAAATTCTGACATGAATTAATAGAGTTGAAAAGTTTCCCACCACAGTGTGTTTCTATTTGTCCTTATCTCTTTTCTAACTTCTGCCTCGTGGATATTGCTGCTACGTGATTTTACACATAGATCTTCATTAACTCCTCTGTCTTCATTGTGTGACCTCCGCCACATATAATGATTTTTATCATGAGTTTCCCTTTCTTTGAAGGCAATCTGACAACACGTGCTTTCTTTTGGTTTGTGCTTGCCCAGTACACCATGTCCATCCTCTTCATTTTGAAACGTTATGGTTCACTGTTTTAGATATGTTGTGTTTAAACAGCATACAATTGGATTGTGCTTTATGATGTAATCCCATTTATATGAGTTAATCCCATTTATGTCTGTTGATGTGATAGATGAGCTTGTTTTTTTTTTTTTTGGCTGCGTTGGGTCTTCGTTGCTGTGGGCAGACTTTCTCCAGTTGCGGTGAGCTGGGGCTACTCTTCGTTGCGGTGCGCAGGCTTCTCATTGCGGTGGCTTCTCTAGCTGCGGAGCACAGGCTCCAGGAGCATGGGCTTTGGTAGTTGCAGCATACAGGCTCAGTAGTTGTGGCTCACGGGCTCTAGAGCACAGGATCAGTAGTTGTGGTGCACAGGCTTAGTTGCTCTGCGGCATGTGGAATCTTCCCGGACCAGGGCTCGAACCCGTGTCCCCTGCATTGGCAGGCGGATTCTTAACCACTGTGCCACCAGGGAAGTCCTGTGATAGATGAGTTTTATCATATATCTGTCGTATTATTTTGTTCCCTGAATATACTGTTTTAAAATATTTCCATATAAGGTCTATTTGTTTCCTGAGGGGTGGGGGGTCAGGGTGAGGAAAAAGAGAGGAGAAGGGGGTGGAGGAGAAAAGGCCTCAAGAGAAGAGAAGTTCTGGTATTTAGAAAGATTTGTGATGTCGTTCTATTGATTATCTTTATAATCACATCATCATATAACCCCCTCGGACATCTGCTTTTTTTTAAAGTTTTAATTTTTTTTTATTGATTGATTGATTGCTTGATTGCTATGTTGGGTCTTCGTTTCTGTGCTAGGGCTTTCTCTAGTTGCAGCAAGCGGGGGCCACTCTTCATCGCAGTGCGTGGGCCTCTCACTATTGTGGCCTCTCTTGTTGCGGAGCACAGGCTCCAGACGCGCAGGCTCAGTAGTTGTGGCTCACGGGTCTAGTTGCTCCGCAGCATGTGGGATCTTCCCAGACCAGGGCGCGAACCCGTGTCCCCTGCATTAGCAGGCAGATTCTCAACCACTGCGCCACCAGGGAAGCCCCGGACATCTGCTTTTTAAACAGTATTGAGCAATGATAAAATTAGTATGTACTTTCTTCCCTCTCTCCTGCCGTTCCTCCACTTCCTGACTTTACTCAATAACATTATCTATCAGTTTTTGCTTTGGACTCTGTGGGATAGGGAGGGTGGGAGGGAGACACAAGAGGGAGGAGATATGGGGATATATGTATATGTATAGCTGACTCACTTTGTTATACAGCAGAAACTAACACAACATTGTAAAGCAATTATACTCCAATAAAGATGTTAAAAAAATTTATATGTCTACTATTTGATTCTTTAGTTTAAATTCTTTCCTTTGTCTCCCTGGTTTTGTAGGTATGGCAATTATCAACTTCCTGCCATCTTTACCCGTTTCCCACCCCAGTTTTTATGATTTGTACTATTTCTGCATTGTCAGAGCACATAACCTTTACATTTTGTGTTGTTACTCTAATCGTCACATTACATTTGCTCTTGGATCTAAACTCAATATAATCAATGCTTACAGTGAGACTTCAGGCTAAAGTTTCCGTAGTTGACTGTCAGTGGGCCAAAGTTCATTTTCTGGTCTTTTCCTCAAGAAGCGCTCATGGGAACCATGTTTTCTGAGTTCTTGAATGTTCAAGTGGTTTGCTCTAGCCTTTAGAATTGTTTAACAGCTTGGATGATATAAACTTTTTGGTTTACACTTTCCTTAAATATCTTCTAAATGTTGCTCTATTCCCTTCTAATGTGAAATGCTGTTTTTGTGAGGTCTGAGTTCCACCTGATTTTTTCACTCCTTGTAAGTGACTTGATTTTTTATGCTTTACTGCCCAAAGGATACCTTCTTTAAGTCCAGTAACTTGAGTAGGCGTGTCTTATGGGGTAACTGTCCTGAATCAGGTTTCCCTAGTAAGTGTTGTGAACGTTCAATAAGTAGATTCAAGTCTTGTTTCATTTTAGGAAATGTTTTGAGTTACATTTAAAAATATTTGTTACATTGAATTGCTTTGATCTCTTCAGGGACTCCAGTTTTGCGTATGTTGGTTTTCCTTAGACTTCCTGCCATCATTGTCATTTTCTCTCTAATCCTTTTAAACTCCTTAACTCTATTTCATTTAGTTTGCATTTCACATTTCTGTCCTTTGCTTCCCTTACAGTGTGTTCTGCAGTGACTCTGCTCCCTTTTTCTCCTTGCAGTTTTGTCTTCATTTGTGTGACGGCTTTATTTTTTTCTACTTCTTTTCTGAGTCTTCTAGTCCTACTTTATCTCCCCGCATTGCCTTGTCATCTTTTGAGTTCCTGCTTTTGTGCTTTGTGGTTTTCCTTCAGAGAGAAAATTGTTTTGTTAAGGTTTTTTTTGTTCTGTTTTGCTTCTAATTCATGGTGAAATGTTTGATCATAATTTTATGTCTTCCGGGCTGTATTTTTCTGGTGCGTGTTCTTCTGTTGACATGATTTGCTGCTCTTTGTGTCTTATGTTTTATCAGAAGTATTCTGTTTCCTTTTTCATTACATATAGAGCATATGGGTTGAACTTTCCTAAATACAGCTTTTTTTTGCAAGAAGTTCTAACCAGAGGTGGGGCAAGAACAGCTTTCTAGAATTCTTAAACCCAAAGGATCTCTCTTTCTCTGTTTCCACAGAGATGGACTGCTTTCTGAAAATATTGTGTGACTCTTTATAGGGTTCTGCCTCCTCAGCTTCTCTGAATCAAACCTGGTCCACCAGGGCCCCTGCTGCCCGTCTCAGGACTTCCAGTTCCTTCACCAGCCAGCGCAAACAAGGGCAGATGAGCACCCCACCTTCAGGAGGTGTAGTTGTGCTTGCACTTTCTAAGCCTCACTGCCACAAGCCCCTAGACACTCCTGTACCTCTTCCTGTGAGGTTTCTGCTCTTGGCAGCCCTTACACATGTTTCAGAGTCTACAGATTGGATCCATCTCTAAATTTCAGTGCAAATTAAACTCCTTGAAGCTGTGTACGATTTCCGTGAGGAGAAATAAGCACCACCACCGTGCTCATTTCCAAATCTGATAATTTGGGGGAGTCAGCGCTAAGCTTCCACGCTCTCCTTCTCGTGGCATTTAGCCAGGTGCTGCCTGAGGCATGATGGGGGTCCAGTCTTCCTCCATCACTCTCCTTCGCCATCTCTGAGTCCTGTACCCCTGTTCCAGCAGGTAATGTGGTAATGTACATTAGTGAGGAGGAGGGTCAGTGGGGACAACCAGGAGTGGTGGGAGCTTCAGCAAAGTAGAGAACACACGTGTCATCCAAAAGCCTTCCATATCAACTAAGGGGAAACACGCACACACACACACACACACACACACGCATGCACACACACACACAGAACACATCGGCAGGCCCTTGGTGTACCACCTGGTCTGGACTGTCTCTGGGGTCCTGCTCTGCTCTCCTGCATTAAGAATCCTCACCATGACTGCATACAGTCTTGGTGGCTTCTCTACCCCGCACCAACCCCAAGGCCATCCTTCATGCTGACTTTATCTGGTCACAATGAGTCTGTGAAGACACCTTGTTTTTTCCACCTACCCTACCACCCCACCTTTGGCCCTGCTCCAGTCCCATCTCATTCCCTTTAACAGGTACCTTCCCATCACGCAAGGCCTTAACCCAAGCAGCTCTGTGCAGGCTGGAGTTGTCCTGGGTGCACGCACCACCCCAGGGGCTCTGGTTGATTCCAGAGTTAGACTGTGACCACCCCGACCTCCCAGTGCCCAGGCCCACATGCGGAGTGAGGAGACATTGGCGTGGGCCAGCCCTGTGCAGAGAGCGAAGGCTGGGTGAGCTTCCAGAAGGGGACAGGAATGCTAACGTGACAGAGCGGCCTGGGAGGGCCCGAAGGGGAGCTGAGGACAGGCCCGGGAGAGGAGGCCTGTGCCACTGCGTGTCATCCGCGGCCCTGCATGGGGATTTCCAGGCTGCTGTGGAGCTCCAACAGCTCTGGAACAAAGTTGGAATGTTGTTGGAGAACAGCCTTGTCGGGACTAGGGGCCAAGTGTTCTTGGACACTTACCAGCAATAAACAGACTGCCATGAAATAGATCAAGAATCCTTTCCAATTAGGACAGTTGTGTGGGTTTAAAAAAATTTTTTTTTCCTGAAGTAAGAAAGGGAACAAAATGCAAAAATCTGTTCTTTTCTTCCAAAAGTCTTTAAGTAGCAAATAAGCAAGGTGTCAGGACTGGGAAAACCTTCTGTCTAGGCTCCGAGTAAATGAACTTGCCTTTTGATAAAGAGCTTGAGTTAAAATTAAACAGATACATATGCATCGCTTGCAATAGAATGATCCTGCATGTGGCGCCTTAAAAAAAAATCTGAACATTTTTCTGAGTAGGGCAAGCACAGAGAATCAGACAACAGTCCCTCCTCCAGAAATCCATAAGCAGCCCTCTCCTTCCACAGCAGAGGAAGTTTCTCAGAGTGCCCACCAAATGTCCTCCTGATCTTAAAACAGATGGCCCAGGCCTTTCCCTGGGCGCTTCCAGACAAAGCCACTTAGGGCGCTCCTAGAGACAAAGTCAACATCCAAGACAAAGTCAAGTATCTAGGACTGCTGCGCCTACCCCAGGTCCACCCCCATCCCTGGTGGTGTCTTCAAAGTCTGCAGAAACGTCTCCAGTCCTTATACCAATTACCTGTGTTGGCCCATTTTCATGTAAATTTGAATCCCGTTTCAAATTCCGATTTAGATCCTGTGTTCTCAAGACGTAGAATGGTGCCAGGCTCATGGTTCACGCTCAGCATACATCTAGAGATGATAGAGGATGTTGTTATAACTTCACGTAGTAGATTTAGGAGAACTATGGAAACTTTGAAAGCATTTCTAACACACATTGCTTGGCTGTGGGAGATGGGTAAAGACAATGAACCATCATTTAGGCCAGTAGTTCTCATTGCTTTTTGGTCTTAGGATTCTTTGATACTGTTAAAAGTTATTAGCAGAAACTAACACACCATTGTAAAGCAATTATACTCCGATAAAGATGTTAAAAAAAAAAAAGTTATTGAGGACTTCAAAGATCTTTCGCTTATAAGGGTTACATATATCGCTAATTCAGAAAATAAAACTAAGAAGATTCTAAACTATTCTTAATTTATTTAAAAACGATAATGATAAACTCATTGCTTATTAACAGAACATTTTTCCTTAGGAGAAATAAAACCAAAAATAGTGAGAAAAGTGGCATTGTTTTACATTTATCAAAAAAAAAAAAGAATGAAACTCATGCCTTGCTGTTGCGTCCTGTCTTCTAACTTCCTTTTTCCTTTCCTCTTTCCAACCGTAGTTGACTCTGAAAACCTGATCTCAGGGAGGTCAGCTTTTTCAACATGGCCACAGGCATTGCCCAGCAGAAGGCCATCAACAACCTTAGGGAGGGCTCTTGGGGTGCTTGGGTGACACCCCAGCTCTTCACTCTGTAGAAGAAAGGGCCCTGTCAGGTTGACTCAAGGGATACTGGCAGATACTAGAAACAGTCTGAGCAATGCAGACTCAGGAAGATAAATCACTTTTGGAGTGAACTCCTCACCGAGGGCAAGCTGTCTAGAAGTACGGTGGCAGGAAGTTGTCTGCCCCTGACCCCTGGATGAGTCACAGGGAGCGGACCACCCCGTGCGTTTTTCTTTCACACACTTGCCTGTGTCATGACCCCTGCATTCTTATTCATTGCTTGTCTAAGTAGACAGACCACTTGAACTTCCCTGTAGGGTCTGGACTGACTGGGCCCAGGGAAGGGAGGTGTCCTGCAGCATCACACACGGAGGTGAGGAACAAACCAAGCGCCCCAGGGCCACTGGTGCAGAGCACAACTTCTTTGTCCCTGAGCAGTGCCATGGAATTGGATTTTCCCCCTGAAACCGCAACACAGTCAGGCCCCAAGGATAAGACTATCTGCTTGACACATGGACCCCCAGTTCCATATTGTGTGCCTTCTGCCCTTCAGGGGCCCCACTCTGTCCCCAACCCCCTCCCTCCGCCTGGCAGCTTCGCCCTTTAGCATCTGGCATTTTTGCCAGTAGAAACGCCCACCAGGTGTCACAGGCACTGGCTATCTTCTCCTCCTGGTCCCCCTTCTCAGAAGCACAGTTTGGCTCATTTATACTTTCCCTCTGTGTGCCCGGTGATGACTCCTTCCTCCCCTGACACCATTCTCATCCCTTCCTTGCTACTCGTGCGGGAGTGGCCCATGGGATGGATCTCAACTAAAACCTTTGGTCAACAGTGTGAAAGTCTGCAGGCACAGGGAGGTGCTTCCCGACTAGTTGTGGGAAAGCCAGAGGCCCTTTTTCAACTGCCCAGGCCTCTCCAAACATCAGTGAGCTCCCTGGGAAGCAACATTAACTCTTGTTCCTGGAGTACCGCGTGGGAGCTGGGTGGGATGCTGGGAGATGATAGAAAAATATATATTTGTCTCTGCCCCCGGTTCCTGGCACAGAGCTCCTAAAACTCTTGTAATTTCCTAAGTGATAAAAACACTGGGAGCATCTTTTGTTCTAATGAGGCAACTCTGAGTGGGCTCCTAGAAGGGGGCTGGTCCTGGAAAGACCAAGGCATGATTGGAAGCTTGGAGTTTTCAGCCCCACCCCATCCACCGGAGAGGGGGTGGAAATGGAGTTAATGATGGATCATGCCCACGTGAGGAAGCCTCCGTACAATCCCAACAGTAGGGGGTTCAGGGAGCTTCCAGGTTGGCAGATACATCCCCACTGGGAGGGCGACACACCCCCATTTCCCCCAAACCTCGCCCTGTGTATCTCTTCTTCATCTAGCTGCTCATCTGTATCCTTTATCATATCCTTTAATAGACTGCTAAACATAAATAGGCATTTCCCTGAGTTCTGTGAGCCACTCTAGCAAATTAATTGAACCTGAGGAGGAGGTCATGCGAATCTCCGATTTGTAGCCAAATTGAACAGAAACTGTGAGGAACCTGGGGCCTATGACTTGCAACTGGCATCTGAAGTGGGTGGGAGCAGTCTCGGGGGCGCTGAGCCCATACCTGTGGGATCTGACACTATCTCCAGGTGTTGTGTCAGAACTAAGTTAAATTGTAGGACACCCAGCTGCTGTCGCAGAGGATTGTTCAGTGTGGGGAAACCCTGCCACCCGCTGCTCTCAGAAGTGTCGTGAGTGTCCTGTGTGAGCAGTAAAGGAGACTCACAGAAAGAGAAACACAGAAGGACGTGGAAAACTGGGATATGCCCTACAAAGGAGACTGAGTTTTTCCTTTCTCGATGCATTTGTGATTTGTGTGATGTGTCCATTTCAGAGAGATCTGCCAGGAACGTTCAGGAGACTTGATTAATTTTGACCAAGTTTGGTATTTGCTTTAAGTTCCATTAAATCTACCACCTCGAAATATAATTTTCTTAATTAGGAATCTGCAGAAGGGTTTTTTAATGGGTTTTAGTGCATTTCCAGGATGTTAATAAGGCAAGAGCTCTGAGTCACAGCAACTGCAGGCTATTTCTGACACAGTTATTATTTCCATTGTTAAAACCCCATTCATTGTCCTCATAGGGAGACCATTCAAACCTTGCTGTGAAGGGGACACAGTGTACCATACAGTCCTCCAAGACAGAGCTTCTAAACTTTTATAACGCGGGCCCCTTCCTGTGAATGTACGAATCTCACCCTGTTCCCACCCCACCCTCAAATCCTGAAAGGTCCCCAGCTGAAAATCACTATACATTTGCTATTTCCTTCACCCAAAAAACTTCTGTTGAGCTTTACTTTGGGTCGTTTACACTGCAAGGACTAATAGCTTTTAGAATCTACTTTATAATACCAAATGTTTCTGTAATGTTGACTAGGCTTTTTCCACACCAGCATACATGGCTCCTTCCATGTCCCTGACTGGGATGAAATCTGCGGCTAGACACCCACCTCCTAGACAATCTCTGCTCTAAGAAACAACTTCCTGAGAGCAAAGAGTGAGGGCTTTTAGTGTTGGTTTTGCAGATGTTTAAGCCTGGACCACCACCGCTTTCTGCAGGGAGAGAGGAGGGTGAGGGAACAGTGGGGCTTGACACGGGGAAGTAGCCGTTGACAACACCATCCAGAATTTCCTGGAACAGTTGAGTTGGGAAAATCATCAGCAAATTAGATACATTAGAATGGGGGCGAGTTACCCAGGGCCGCTGGACCACTCCAGCCCACCCCGCTTCTCCCTGCTGCCCGGGTTTTAGTTTCAGGATGAAAGGTTAGAAACATGCTCAGATACTGTGCCATCAGCAGCCTTTTCATTGTCAATGTTCTCATCCATATTTGCAGGGATCAGTTGTTGCCGCATCACCAACGACCGCAACACTCAATGGCTTAAAGAAATATTGATTTACTGTTACTCACAGCTGAGTAGTCCGTGCCTTTTATTCACTGATGCTTTGAGGTCTGGGGCCTCCTCGCTGACCCTGCAGGGACCGCCCCTCCCAGGTTGGCTAATTCCTAGAGACAGTAGGTGACTCACCTGCGTGTGTACCTTTCAGATGCAAACCAACCAATCCAGAGCCCACATCCTAACCACCATCTTTATGGGGCTCCCACACTCTGGGCCACTGTCCTCTGCCCTAACCACCACAGGGCCAGGTACCAGACAACTAGGGACAGCCCTCATGCCCCAGAGCCCACTGAAATTATTCGCACTAGCAAACCCTAAGCTGGATTACCCTGCCTCAATCATTCCTTCCATGGAAACCACAGTAGCGCCTCTTGCTCACTTCCCCCCAACCCCTGACTGACCCTGGTGCTTTCCCATGTGACCCCACCATAGTGTGGTGGGCCCCCTTCTCTTGGGATCTGTAAGTATAACAAACTCTCTTTTCAATGGCAGTCATCTCCCGCTCTGTTTGCCTCACCATACCTGAATCATAGTACAACCTATATTTTAAATCTACAGTTTACAGATCAGTGAGGCAGCTCTTCTGGACTCAGTAGAGCATCTGCAGTCAGCCATGGGTCCAGCAGGCAGCTCTGCCGGTCTTGACTGCACTGCCATGTTTGCTTGGGGATTAGCTGCTTTCTGGCTGTAAACTTCTAGAATGTCCATGGCTGGGCCAGCTGGGCTCTCCCTCCTATGGTGTCTCTCCCTCCAGCAGGCCAGCCTGGGT
Source organism: Balaenoptera musculus (assembly GCF_009873245.2). Taxonomy (NCBI): domain Eukaryota; kingdom Metazoa; phylum Chordata; class Mammalia; order Artiodactyla; family Balaenopteridae; genus Balaenoptera; species Balaenoptera musculus. Next base: position 6,414,998 of record NC_045797.1, on the reverse strand, counting down.
CTGGTCACAGGGCAGTGGCAGGGAGCCAAGGGGGTAGACTGGGCAGGACCTCTTCCAGCCTCAGCTTGGAATGGGCACACAGCACTTTCCCTGCATCCTGTTGGCCAAGGCAATCACAAAGCAGCCTAGATTCCAGGGGGAAAGAAATAGACTCTACCGTTTGATGAAGGGGCAGCAGTGTCCCATTGAAAATGGCCTGGACACGGTGGAGACATTTCCCAATCACTCCACCACCACGTTCCTCTGCTCAAAAGAGCAAATTCTCTGAATACAATTTTCCCTTGTGGACTCAAATAAAGCTATTGACATTTTAAATTAAAAAAGAAAAAAGGAGGAGGCGGCCTGTGTGTGAACAATTCTTCACTGTTCCATTAGAACTAGAAACTAGATGGTATTTCATCGTCTCAGTGGGTGGAATCACATAAACATGAATGATTGGGACAAAATGTGGGAATCACTTGGAACACTTGTTAAAAATGCAGGTTCCTGGCCCCAGAACATCTAATTCAGTAAAACTCAGGATGAGGTCAAGGAGTCTGTATGCTAACACCCACTTCAGGAGACTCAAGGCAGGTGATCCTAAATACATTTGAAAAATGCTGGTGCCAAAAAATGTGTGTGTGTAATAACATCTCCATTTTACAAAAAGGAGACTAAGGCTCTAAGGCCTAGACCTATTTAGTGACCTGTCCAAGTTCACTTAGAAGGTTAACTGCAGAGCTGGGATTAGTACCCAAGTCTCTTGGCCCTTGACCTATGACGTGTGGTTTGAGGGGTGCAGAGAGCCCCCATTCCCCTTAAAAACGTTTCCTCTTGGGTCTCGCCACAGTGCCTGAGAGTCTCCCATCAGCCATCCTTGGGCTCCTTTTCAGTGTGAGCAGGATTATTCCCACCCACTTCCAGACCTTGCAGGGGGTCTAGAATTACTCGGGCACTGGCAAGGTGGGGGAAGAGGGAAGGCGAACATGTTAAAACCTGCTGCCCTACAAGTCTCACACCTTAGCTTAAATTGATGTGTTGTATTAGTTGCTAGCTACCAGCTTAGTCCTGGGGGAGCCTTTTTCATCCCTTGAAAGCAAGCAGTGGAAAGAGAGCAGGAGGGAGAAAGGAGGAGGAGGAAGGAGGACATTTCTATGATTGGTCCTCTCTCTACACAATCCTTGTACTCCCATGATGACGGAGCCAGCGCTGTGCCCATTTTACAGATGGAGAAACAAGGATGCACAGAAGCCTACCCATACTTCCCGATGGAGACTGGACCCTGCCTCTCCTGCCCTCCTCCTGGAAAAGGACGATTTGACAAATATAAATCCCCAAGAGGCTTCGATTTGGTGTTGTTCCTCAGGACCCTGGAAGAGGTATTGATGGGTTTCTCTGGAAGGAAGGTGAGGAATCAGCTCAGTTTTAAGATGAACTAGGTCTTCAAGCTTGATGTGGAAAATGACACCCAGGACATACCCCCAGCTGGGAATTTGTGATGACACAGTTCTACCCCGACTGCCCTTAGACATAGCACAATGTTGTCAGGAAGACAAAAATGCAGCCCCGCGCCCAGTCTGCTCAGAATTGTAAGCAACAGTGTCTGATCACTCCTCAGACTGATGAAGGAAAACAGTCCTCATCAGTCTGGCACCGGCCTCATCTCTGGGTTGTTCCCCTGGGGCTCTGTGACCACTTCAGACGGTGTATTAGTCAGGTTCTCAAAGAGGATGTCTGTGGATGTTACATTATTACCTCTCCATAGATAGATACATAGGTAGGTAGATAGATAGATAGGTGGATACATAGATAGATAGATGGATACATGGGTAGACGGATGGATACATAGATGATAGATAGATGGATACATAGGTAGATAGATGGATACATGGATAGACAGATGGATACATGGGTAGATAGATGGATACATAGATGATAGATAGATGGATACATAGATGATAGATAGATAGATACATAGATAGATAGATAGATAGATAGATAGATAGATATAGAGAGATTTATCTTAAGAAATTGGCTCATGCCAGTGTGGGGCTGACAAGTCCAAAATCTGCAGGGCAGGCTGGCTGGAGACCAAGGGAAGAGCTGATGTCGCAGTTCAAGTCTGAAGACCATCAGCTGGCAGAATTCCTTCTTCCCCCAGGCACCTCAGTATTTTTTCTATTAAGACCTTCAGCTGATTGGATGAGGTCCACGCCCATTATGGAGGGTAATCTGGTTTACTCACAGTCTCCTGATATGAGTGTGAACCTCATCTAGAAATACCTTCACAGCCACGTCTAGGCTGGTGTTTGTCCAAGACCGGGGTCCCATAGCCTAGCCAGGTTGACACATGAAATTAGCTCACAGCTGGACGGGGAGTATCCAGATGAGGGTGGGGATCTGTGCTCAGAAACAGGCTTAATGCTGAGCTGGATGCGATGGGAGGAAAACAGCACAGCGGTGCAGCCCCTGCACCTCCTGCTTCTGCAACTCGGCGGACAGGGTCAAGAGCTGGTGTGGCCTCCCAGGCAGCGAGCTGATTGCTTCCGACTGTGTTGTGAGCAAACTGGACTCTTGCTGCCGCGTTGAGATGGCCTGGCTCCCTACCCCACCGCCTCCTTGTGCGTGCTGCACACCCCGTCCTCCCAAAGGTACCCCCAGCACACAGGCGGGAGCACACACCCCAGCTCCCAGAGGGACCCACAGAGGGCCTCGGAGTGACGAGAGCCCTGCATTGCTCTGCATGGCGGCTCCCTGATGGTTGTGCATTCGGCCAACCTGGTCCTAGGAGTGCGACAGAAGAGCCGGGGCAAGTCCAAAGGGGATGCTTTCAAGCAGCGTGAAACCCAGGGACATGTTAGAGCATCCGATACAGTAGGAAAGCGCCTCTTTGTTCTCTCTAATGAGCTTCTGCCTCAAAGACGGGACGGGGTGGGGACACGGTGGGGGGAGGTATAGGGGTTGGGCGGGGCTGCCGACGGCTCAGGGGAGATGGAGGGAGGGGCCAGGGGGAGGGGGGAGGAGCTGGAGAGGAGAAGCGGAGGAGGGCGGTGACCCTCCGCAGCAGAGAGTTCCGGCGCTGGTCTCTAGACAAACACCAGAGAGTGAGCTGGAGACGCGTCACCCAGAGCCCCGGGGGATCAGGGCTTAACTGGGGCCGCGCTGGACGTCATTACCCGGATATTTCTGGTGACAGTCGGATATGTTTAGCCTCAATTATCTGAATAACTTACTTGAATATCTCCAACCGGAGGTAAAATTTGATTGGAAAAGGAGAGAAATGTAAAGACCTGGGGAGGGAATTCCGGAAGCACGGCTGGCCTGAGGCAAAATCGGAGCTTGGCGCTTTGTGTCTTTCCCTGGACCCCTGTCTGCAGGTGACCTTCCCACTCTGTGCCCCGTCCCCACTCCTCAAGGACTTCTGTGGGCAGGGGTCGCTCACCTGTGACTCCACTTGACCTGCACCAGGGTCACGTGCAAGGTGATAATTATGCTGACGGTCACTGTGTTCTGACCGTGTGCCCCTAACGTACAGCATCTCATTGAGGAATTAAAAGTCCCATTTTACAGGCCTGTGACACACATGCTAGTGATTCAGACCTCCCTGCACCTCAGAAGTCCATGTCAGGGCCCCTCTGCAGTTCCCCTCGTGCTGTTTCTGATAAAATACTGAGCTGTCAAAGCCCAGAAGACCTCAGTGCCCACCTGGTTGACCCCCTTCATTGTACACGAGAGGAAGCTGAGGCCCAGGGAAGTCGAGGGACCTCTGTAAGGCTGCACAGCTGGTTGGCGGCAGGGTCAGCACTAGAACTCAGGCGACCGGACTCCTAGGGTCGCCAAGATTCCTGTTTGTGGAGAAGAGCTGATAGACTCATTCACACCGTGACGTTCCTGACTGAGAACAGCTTAATCCTGCCACCCTGCATTTTAGTCCCATTCTCTGCATTTTTACTGAGAAAGGAAACTGTCAAACATTGGCCAAGTAGGGCCTAAGAGGCTGGGTTAAAGGAGGTTAAAGTTAGGAGTTGAGGAAACACATTTTGGCTCTCCTCGGATCATAAAACATGGGCAGTCGGCTCTGATGCTTACTTAGTGGGCTAGAGCTGCATAATAATTTACCCACCATACTACCTTAGGGTCTGGCTGGAATGATTGATAAACTCTTAGAAGCTTTGACATGGGAGGGAACTCGGAGACTGTCCGATTGTGGAATGGCAAACACAGCACTGTGCCATGCATCTCCTCCCCGACCCGTGGACGGCATACCAATCAATCCCAGATCCCCGGCTCCCATCACCACTGAGAAGGGGCTGGTTCTGAATCCCTTTCACCCAAGAGCTCTACCAGTTAATGACAGTAGATTCAGGCATTGCAATCAAACTGTGACCTGTGGACCACCAGCCGTGGCATCACCCCAGAGCTGGTTAGCAATACAGAATCTCGACCTTGCTTCAGAGCTACCAAATCAGAATCTATCTTTCTACAAGCTTCTGGGGGATCCACATGCACAGCGAGTTTTGAGAAACACTGGGTTGGGTTTCCTCCTCTGCTGAAACACAGAGAATATTCTTAGAGTGACGGCACAAATACACTTTAGAACTGGTAGCGCAGGGAGTGGGAGGGTCAGGAGACTGAAGCCAACCCCTCTGGGGTAACGCATGTCACTAAGTAGCTGTGTGACCTGGAGGAGGGGGAGGAGGAGAGGGAAGGGAAGGAGGAGGAGGAAAAAAATAGATCTAGAAAAGAGACAAAGGCACCCTTAGCTATTTGGGGATCTTGCCTTTAACCTGATCCCGTACCTGACGTCTCCCCACACCGCCCGCCTCTTCGAGAGATCGTCACTGGGTCTCCCCAGGGCTGGAACCCAGCACCACTACCATCCCACCAGGATGAATTCCCCCTAATGTTTTGGTAAAATAAAACTGGCCTCTTGGAATCCCCATGCAAACCAGCCATGGATCAATTTGACAGAAGGATATTTTACCTGACACACGAGTTAGGTTCTTAAACCAATATTTGAAAAGTGTCCTTGTACTCTTGTTGAATTCATAGCATACTTTATTGGGAAAATCACAGGAAAAATGAGACCTATAAGAGTGGGCACCCCAAATGCATGCTTGGAAAGCTATCTCCCAAGGAGCCTGTTAAACTCAAAACATTTAACAAATAAACCAACCACTCAGAATGGATTCCTGGCCATAAATTCTTGGGACTGGGAAGGCAGCCCTGCAGGCTGGGTTTCTGTCAGCCTTGCTTAGGGCCCTGAGGTGTGACTGACATGCTAGTTTCTTGACCACTGGTTCTCCCTTCCTCTGCAAGTCTGTTGATTAAAAGTGGCAAAACCAGGATTTTCAGGACCCCTGAAAGTAAGATGACCAAGAATTCTGAGCTGACATGTGTGGTTACAGGGTGAGACAAGCACCTATCTCCGGGACCATATCCTCTCCCTGGCAGTCTAGGGAGTGGGCTGTTCCCATGGTAACTGGATGGTTTATGAGATATTAATTCAATCTTGTTCTTCCTATCAGTGCCAGTAGAGTTCTTTTTTCCTTTGCCAGGCCTCTGAGTCCTGGAGATATGTGATGCCCTGGCCAAAGGAGAGAAGGATCCAGCCTTTGATTTCTAAGTCTTACGGGGCTCTTTATCTGAAAAGGGAAAGTTTCTGATGAATGAGTGACACAGGGCAGAAGGTAAGGCTCAATCTTGGGGGGTGGGATTAATAAGCAGTTTGGTGAGGGGGGCGGTCCACATGTGCTGGCGACCTGAGCCCCAAATATTCAGAGTGCCCATAGGGAAGGATGGCTTCTTGGAGGGCCGAGGGAGCCTGGACCCTAGGGCCTTTTTACCAAAGTGTGGTCCATGAACAGCAATGACCATCACCTGGGAAGTCATCAGAAATGCAGAATCTGGGGCCCCTACCAGACCCATTGGATCAAATCTTATTTAACTAGATGGCCATGTGTCTCACGTACACATTAGAGTGTGAGAACTTCTGTAGGTTCCACTGCTTGGGGCCTTGGCAGTGATGCCAAGACAATCTCAGAGCAAAGGAAGAAAATGGGGCTGCATTATCAGAATGCTCCCCACTGGCCTTGGACAAGGTACCTTAGAGCAGCAGTCAGAAGCCATCCTCCAGTTTCCTGGGCTGTGAAAGCACTAGTGTCTCCTTACCACCCAAGTGGAGGGGTCCTCCAAGACATGCCTGAGATGGAATTTCCCATCAACCCTAAAGGTGATTTAGTGAATTTACACAATGTAAAGACACCTGATGTGTCATCCACCTGAGTGCTGTGGAGTCAATTTATAGCCTTTACGTGGTTAAATGGATTTCCTGACAAGTTGTGTGTGTGAAATACCTACTCCCTACTATCAACGCATTCAATAGGTTTTAATTCTTTTTGTTGAAAATTCACCAAGGTACATGTAAGTAGTTTTGCTGCATAACAATCTCAAGATCTTGGTGGCTTAAAACAAATGTTCCTTTCCTTGCTCAGCGGCCTCAGGCTCCCTGGCTCTGCTGGGATCAGCTGGGCTTGACTCCGAGCCACAGGTGGAGTTCAAGTCTACTCTGCGTGTCTCCACATGGCCACAGCCACCCAAGGCGTATTCTTCTTATTGCAGATGGCAGAAGCCAAGCATCCAAGCAAAACCATAATGCATCTGCCAGCATCACACTTGCTCACATTTCATTGGCTGAATCAAGTCACATGGCCACGCCCAGGTAAGTGAGAAAGTCTGCTCTACCCAGTCTATTGAGAAGCAATGCAATCGCATGGCAAAAGAGAGGAGAGAAATGGGAACAGAAATCCCATCTTGCACAATATCTTAGCCCGTTTCCTGCCTTGGTGAACCTAATGCACTCAAGCAAGTCTGTCTGGAATGCTGAAGGCTCTGAGCAGCCAGGGTCAACCCAGGACCAAGAACGTGGGCAGGAAGAGAAGGCTGCTTTCTCCATAGAATGCTGAGGGTGACATTTTAAATATGCCCTGCTCATTTCTTATTAACCTGATTTGAAGGTAGCAAAAAACAAAAAAAGCAAAAAAACAAACAAACAAACAAAACGGTTAACTTTGGGATTAATTGGTGTAGTTCTGGTTAGTCAAGATTTTCCTGATTGAAAGCAAATGGCTTTATTTGTTAAAAATATTCAATAATCTTGAATTTTAAGGAAAATTTAGTACAAGTTCAGAACATGCTTTTTTTTTAAAATTAATTTATTTATTTTTATTTTTTTTTGGCTGTGTTGGGTCTTCGTTTCTGTGTGAGGGCTTTCTCTAGTTGCGGCAAGCGGGGGCCACTCTTCATCGCGGTGCGCGGGCCTCTCACTGTCGCGGCCTCTCTTGCTGCGGAGCACAGGCTCCAGATGCGCAGGCTCAGCAGTTGTGGCTCACGGGCCTAGTTGCTCCGCAGCATGTGGGATCTTCCCAGACCACGGCTCGAACCTGTGTCCCCTGCATTGGCAGGTAGATTCTCAACCACTGCACCACCAGGGAAGCCCAGAACATGCTTTCTTATAGAAAAGTTTCAAATAAATAATATATGGTATAATTATAGCAATAAGGATGATGGCAAAATTTATTGAATGCTTACTATGTGCTAGACGTATTTAATCCTTAACCAACCCTATAAGTTAAGTTATATTATTATCCTCATTTTACAAATGAGGAAACTGAGACTTAATTACTAATTAAGTCATTTTCTCAGGGTCAGCCAGCCAGCCAGAAGCATGAAAAGGCCTTGAACTGAACATCTCTTAGCCTCATTGTTCTGGTCCATGAAATGAAAATAAGAATCCCCACCCTGATATTATTAGCTATAAAGATAAAATCTATAACAGCCAGGTATATTGTAGGCTTTCTATAAATGATGCCTGCTTTAAAGGAACACAGCTTCTTGATCTGTAACAGGAAGGCAATCCCTGCACCCCTTCCTCACTGTAGGAAACAGGCTTAACTATTCTGATAATCAACTCCCTAGAAGGAATAACAACAGATAACAAAATTACTATTTTCTTCCAAGCTTCTCTCCAAAATGCTAAATAAGGACTTGAAAACAATATTAAGGTAAGATGGAGGAGTTTCTAAGAGAGAAGTACTGTGCTTTCATCTCTTTCCTCTGGTAGGAGGAGGAGGTTCAAGTCAAGGGCGGAAGAACTGAAAAGAAGTGGTTAAACTTGTATCAGTCTTTTTCTAGGAGCTAGCTGGTGGGATCTCTCCCAGGCTGGGGAATGGGGGCCTGACAGCAGCAAAAAGCCCACATACCAGAGAAATCAGCCATCACCCTATGTTTGGTATCTAGACTAAAGATGCCATTCCTGTTGCAAATCCATTTATAATCCCTAAAGACGTATAAAATCCAAAGACCATAAGAGAATGTCACCAGCAAGTTGAGAAGTCATAAGAAGGAACTTAACATGCCTCTTTGCGGAGTGTGTTTAAAAGAGAATCAACCACAGACCCCATAGGCATTGAAAGGATAATAAAGAAACACTATGAACAAGTCCACATGCATAAGTTCAACAACTTGGATGAAATGGACCACTTCCTTGAAAACCACAAATTATCCAAACTCAACCAAGATGAAATAGACAACCTGAATCGTTCTATAACTATAAAATCAATTAAATATATAGTTAAAAACCTCCCACAAAAGAAATCTCCAGGCCAAGATAGTTTCACTGGCAAATCCTACCAAACATATAAGAAATAACATTAAACATACACAATCTATTCCAGGGCATAGAAGAGGAAGGAAATGTCCCAACTAATTTTATGAGGCCAGTTTTATCAAAACCAGACAAAGACGATACAAAAAATTAAAACTGTAGACCAATATCTCTCATGAATTTAGGTGCAGAACTACTCAACGGAAGATTAGCAAATTGAATTCAGGATTATAGAAAAGGGGCTGAGTCAGGAAGAGGGTGTGACTTGGGCAAGGCAGAACAAGAGAGTCTTTGGGGTGATGGGATTGTAGTGGAGGTTTGCAGATCAAAGGTGTGTTTAAATTCATGGAACTGTACGTACAGAAAAAGTCAGTTTTGATGTATCTTAATTTTTAAACACACTTGAAGTCCTATTTCTTGGGGGGATAGATTTCTTAATCAGAAAAAAATACACACTATGGTAGGCATGGTTACCGTCCCCTAATATCCATTCTCCCTGTCTTCTTTGTAATAACGAGTTCTCTCTGTGTGAGTGTTGGAAGGGCACACAGCTGCCCAGCTACAGCCTGGTTCCCACCTCCCATGCAGCTACATGCGGCCCTGTAACTAACTAGGTTTTGGCTAGTGAGATACGAGTACCTCCTTGAAAAAGAAGGTAAGTACACCCTCCTTAACCTTCCCCGTCTTCTCCTGGAGGTGGTGCTGCTGAGCTACTCTCAGCCACAGGATGAGGCCAAGAGTTGCAGGTGCCTTGGGTCAAAGGACAGCCATCTGTTGACAAAGGCAGTCGTGCAGGGCTAGCTGGGAGACTGGATGACTTCACGGAGTGGAGCCCAACCTCCTGCGCTGGACTGGTAACGTGCGATAAAAAGAAACTTCGAACTTGTATAGATTAATGCGTCTTGCCGTCTCTTTGTTAGAGCTGCTTAATCCTTCCCATAATTAATACACATATTCATTGTTGAAAATTTTCAAGGGTAAAATAAAAGTCATCCAGAGTCCTGGGCATGGGAGACGGGATATGGGGATAGATTTCCTTTTCAGCCCTTCGATTGAAGTAATGTGCGCAGGAAACTCCACTGTCTGGAGATGCCGCTGCTATCACACTAATATTTAGCACCAGAGTCAAACCAGATTTGCAGCCAAGTCCTGCTGAGGCTATGTTCCTGTACCGTCCCTAGTGAAAGGAATTAGTACAATCGAATAGCTAAGAGCTTGGTCTTTGGAGCTGGAAAGCAGTGGGTTCAAGTCCTAGCTCCACTTCTTACTACCTCTGTGACCTTGGGCAGGTGTCTTAACGTCTCAGAATTTCAGTTTCCTCTGCCCTAAAATAGGACTAAATAATAGCACCTTCCTCGTGGAGTTGTTATGAGAATTAAATGTGATGATAGACAGAAAGGTCCTGGCACATCGTAAGTTCTCAATAAATGGGAACTATTGAATCATTTTTTCATACGCTACATGTCAACTAAGTGCCTACTGTGTGCAAGGCACGTTTCTATGCACTGGGCTGCAGAGTGACACAAAAAAGATCCTTGCACCCCTGGAGCTTACCTTCCAGTGGAGGCGACAGACGCTAAACAACATTTTAAAACAATAGATCTGATGAAATTAAGATGGATGGAGAGTGACGCTGTTAGTTGTAATAATAGCTCTGACTTGCGCGGGGATGTTTGGATCCAGTGTCCTCCCTCGGTTCTGTAGGTCGTGCAGAAAGCTGTGCAGGTGGGTGTGGGCAGTGAGGACATTCAGGGACTCGTGCAGGAGAGCCCATGCAGTGCTCAACCCCGTGGCCTGTGCCAGGCGCCCTGCTCTGGGTGGTGTGTGCACCCTCACTGAGTGTGGCCAAAGCCTTCACCTGCCAGAGCCCTGGGCTTACAGGGCAGGAGGATGAGCCTGGAATTCTAAGGACGATGGCAGGAGACAGAAGCCTCTGGTACCGCAACAAGGTTTCAGATCTTCCAGCCCCTCTCCCGGCAGCACAGGTGATCCCCTTTAGGGCCCACTAGCAAACAAAGTTAACTTTTCCCACCTAATGGATGGCAGGCTGTTTTCTTTGAGATGAATTTCTCTATCCGTGGATCAAGAACTGAACAGCAGTTCTCAACTCTGTTGTTCATCAGAATCACATCTAGATCTTTAAAAAAGCAGCAACACTCAAGCCCGCACATTCCCAGACAGTCTGCTTCGGTGCAGCTCCGGGATGAAGACTGGGCCCGCTTGGCGATGTTCCGAAGTGACTTAGATGTGCCCCCAGCGTTGGGAGCCACCCGCTCGAGATGCGACTTTCATCCGTAAACCGAGTCACAGACCACCTCTTGCCCCCAGGCAAGAATGATCCAGATGCTGTGACCTTGTAGGGCCGTCTTGTCACTCTCCCCGCCGAAGTTTAGAGAAAGGTGGCCATGATAGAGAAGGAACTAGGAACATTCCCAAGGGAGAAGGAGGCTGCTTCCCAGTGGTGAGGGGTCCTTCAGTCACGCTGTCCCTATAGCCTGGAACGCTCCCTCCTCCGTCTCTCCACGGCCTCTCCAAGGCCCAACCAAACTGCAGGCTCTCCGCTTCCAAACCTCCTCTCTGGCAACAGCAGCCCACAAGAGCCTCTGCTTTCTTTGAAGTCTGGCCCCTCTCCGTAGTAACTGGGTTTTACAGTTTATAAAGAATCATTGCATACGTTAACGTTATTTAATACTCTCAACACCCTATGAGACAAATGTTATAACCATTTTACGGAGGGAGAAGCCACAAATTTAGATGGTTTTAAATGAGTTGCAAAGACCCCTTAACCTGCAACTGGCAGGTCTGGAGCCCAGGTCTTCTGCCTTCAAAGTGCTCTTAATTTCTACCCTACCTGGCAGATTCCTTTAGGCAGCGTCCTACCACTTGACCTCTTAATTTCTGTGGGTGTCAAGGTTGTTAGTTTAACCTTCCCAAGTACTTGATTAGAAAGTTTACATTTTGTTTTCCTCCTGTGTTGTCTATTGTGATAGAAGGGTTTACTCATGGTAGCACCAATTCAAATAAATTTATTAAATTTATTTATTAAATATATTGTTCACCTAGTGCCTAATTGAAAATATTTACCAAAAAAAATTTTTTTTTCATTTTCTTGGAAATATTGGCTACACAAAGTAAGGCACACTTTTCTAGCTTTAGTTCTAAGTTCCAGATTTTGAGAACTAACACAGACATGGGCCAGGCTAAGCCAGTCTTCCTGATTGGTTTACTGTGAGCATAGGAGGCTCAGGGTAATGAGGGTTTGGGTGCTGTTGTATCTTTAACAAGGCTCTTCATGGAGTCACGTTTTTCCCCACATCGGCTTCTATGTGGGCATTCATTTAGGATAGGTGCCAAAAGGTCTCAAGATAGCAACAAGTCACTTTTTCTGGAAGGTCAGTGGCATCATCACTTTCACATTTTCTTGCAGGAAAATTGCAAATGATTAACTGAAGGTACAGAGTCACCTGGAAGAGACATTCAAACGATTTGCACGTTGAATAGAAAACATTACCTTCGCCTCATCCTCAGGATGAATTTTTTTAGGACCCATCACTTTAACATGCATTGACAGAAATGATCAGATTGCAAATCTTTAAGCAATTGTTAATTTCATTTGAATCCCAAGGAGACCAGCACAGAAGGTTTGGCAAAGGGCATTTCCTATTGTCCTCTCACATAGCTCAGATTTCTTCATCTTTCACAGCAGTCAAGTGAAGCGGCTCTGTTGGATGTGGAGGGAACTGGTGGGCTGCCAGCTGTGGCATTGTGTGGACCTGGAGATATTTCCAATTAGACGAGAGTAGGAGGCTGCCTCTGAGAGAGATGACTACTCCGTTTGTGCTGTGAAAGGGAAGAGAATTTGACCCTCTGGGGAGAAAGTTCACAGGCGAGAAATAGCTACATTCCCATTAAGTTTCCCACAGGGGATCCATGCAGCAGACTAGACTGTAGCCCTTCCCTCTCCGCGGCTGAGCTGAAGCTGAGCTTGGTGAGACCACACTGGAGCACTGTAGTTAACAGAGTTCGCACAGGTGCTTCCCATCTCTGTACTTTTGCACAGGATCTCCTCCTACCCCAGATGGGAATAATAGTGGACTAGACACCGGAGAAGAAAATATATGAACCTGAAGATGCATGCATAGCAAAATAAACTATCCCAAAATGTATATCAGAGAGGGAAAAAACTTTTAAAAGTTAACTTCTAAAGTCATCAGTGACTTCTGGGACAAATCAGGAAGTCGAACATACATGCAGTTGGAATCCCCAAAAAGAGGGAAAGAGGAAAAAGAAAAAAAAAAATGAAGAAATAATATTTTCAAATTTTATAAAAACTATAAACCCAGAAATCCATGAATAGCTACAAAACTGAAGGAGGATGAACACAAAGAAAACCATACGAAATCACACCACAATCAAATTCCTGAATCCCAGTCATGAAGAGATCATCTTAAAAGAATCCAGGCAAAAAAAGACATTTTAAATACAAAAAAAACAAAGATGAGAGTGACTAGATTTTTAGGAAGAAATGGAAAAAACAGAAGAGAGTGGAACAAAATATTTAACATACTAAAACAAAGAAAAGGATCAACCTAGAATTATGTGCCCAGTAAATATCTTTTAAATAAAGAAAAATGGAGACTTTTCAGACAAACAAAAGCTAAGATACTCTTTATCAGCAGACTTGTACCATGAAAAGTGGTAAATACAGTTCTTCAAGGTGAAGGAAAATGAAACCTAATGGAAACTTGTATTTATACAACGAAATAAAAAGCAACAGAAATTTTAAACATGTGTGTAAGTATGAAAATTTTTTTAGTTAAAAAATACTCCTTAAAAGATAATTTGCTGTTTAAAGCAAAAATAATAAGAATATATGGTGGGGTTTATAGTATAGAAATAAAATGCATGACAATAGCACAAAAGATGGGAGGGGAAATGGAAGTATATTTGTAAGGTTCTTATATGTAAGAAATATCATTTAAAGGTAGGCTTTTATTATTATTATTATTTTTTTTTTGCCACACCACGTGGCATGTGGGATCTTAGTATTCCAACCAGGGATTGAACCCATGCCCCCTGCAGTGGAAGCACGGAGTCTTAACCACTGGACTGCCAGGGAATTCCCAAGTAGGCTTTTATTATTAAAGATGAATATGATAAACTCTAAAACACACAAACACACACACCCTAAAACAAAAGATATCGCTAATAAGCCAATGGTGGATATAAAAAAAAAGAAGAATAAAATATATTCAATACAAAATAACGAGGAAAAGAGGAAAGGAGAAAAAAAGAAACAAAGAAGAGGTGGAAAATATTGTTTAAAAATAGAAAACAAGTAAGATGATAAACTTAAACCCAACTATATCAATAATTACATTAAATGTGAATGACCTAAACCTGTGCTGTCAATACACTAACCACTAGCCACATGGGACTCTTTAAATTAATTAAAATTTTAATAAAATGAACAATTTAGTTCTTCATTCACACTATCAATATTTCAAGTGCTTAATAGCCACCTAGTTAGTGGCTAGCCTATTGGACAGATCATTTATAACATTTCCATCATCACAGAAAGCTCTGTCGGAAAAGCCTGGTCTAAATACACCAGTTAAAAGCAAAGATTATGAGACTGAATTTTTTTTAAAAAGCCATCTTCCAGAAGAAAATATACACACAGAAACACATATATATGAGGGTGGGGTAGGGTCAAAAGTTGAAAGATAGAAGAAGATTTACCATGTAAATACTCACCGTAAGAAAGCTGGAATGGTTCTATGAATGTCAGACAAAGCAGATTTGTGAACAAGGCACATAACCAGAGATAAAGAGGACCCTTTCAAAATGATAAATGGATCATTTTACTTAATCTTTACGGTATTAGAGAAGACTTAAACATACTAAAGATGTTTGTACCTCATAACAGAGATTCAAAGCCCATGAAACACTGCACTGGACATACCCTCCTGCATGAAACAACATATGAACAAAATACGTGAAACAATGGTTTTCAAGCATTGGACATCAGGCAACAGAGGATAGGGAGCCCTGAAGGACAGGAAATGAATGAGGTGAGCCCTGTAATTGCCTCATCTACAGGCCCTGCTGCAGGGATGGGGAACTCAGGTGGAGCCTGGTGGGCTCCCCGAGTGGAGGAGACAGAGCTAGTGGTCCAAGGAGATGAAAAGTGGCTGCGGATTACAGGGCAGATGCCAGAGGAAAGAGAGAGACTCCGGAGAAGGACAGCGCTCCCCATCAGTTAGTAAGCAGTGCACTGATCAGCGAAAATGTGTAAGCCTGGGGAAAGAGCCACCCAAAAAGATTAGGGGAAGCATTATCTGGAGCTGATACAAAACCAGGAATAGCGTCTGCTCACCAGACAGGAAAACCTCATAGTTGAGAGGGCTTTGGATAGAATACTCAAAGGGTCTTGCCTACATAGTGTGCAAAAGCTAACCCTAAATTGATTTCACAGGGCTATACATATGTCAAAACTGATCAGATTGTACACTGATATGTGCACAGTTTACTTCATGTTAATTATAGCTCAAAAAGCCACTTAAAAAAAAGATATATATGAGTGATTTTATGCCAGTAAATCCAACAGTAAGGATAAAATGAACAAATTCCTTGAAAAACATCAAATACTAAAACTGTCTCAAAAAGAAATAAACAACTGAAGAATTGGATGTGTATTTAAGAAATTGAATTCATAATTATAACATTCTCACAAAGAAAACTATAGACATAGATGACTTCCCTGACAAATGTTCTGAAACATTTAAGGAAGGAATACACCAATCCTATTCAAATTCTTTCAGAAATTAGAGAAGGGAACACTTCCCAGCTTATTTCATGGGGCCAGCATTATCCTGATACCAAAACCAATAGGCAAATACATTACAAGAAAAGAAAATTACAGACAAACATCACTCATGAACATAAATTCAAAAATCCTTAAAGAATTTTAGGAAATCAATTCCAACTATATGTAAAAATAATAACACATCATGACCAACTGGGTTTTATCCCAGGAATGCAAGTTTCACTTAACACTGGAAAATTCATCAATGTAACTCACCATACTAGCAAACTAAATAATAATGAAAAACCAATAGGTTCAGGAAAATCATTTGGCAAAACTTAAAACCAACTTGTGAAAAAAAACTCTCAGCAAACTAGGGATAGAAGAGAATGTCCTAAACCTAATAAAAGGCATCTATGAGAAACCTACAACTAACATCATCGTAAGAGAGGTGATGAATAAAGAGTACGCTGCCCCCTAAGTTTAGGAATAAGGCAACGTGTCCATGTTTACGGCTTTTATTCAACATCACACCGGAGATCAAAGCCGGTGTAATAAGGCAAAGAGAAAAAGATGTAAAAGGCACACAGATTGGAAAGGAAGAAGTTCAACCGTCGTTATTTGGAGACCGTATACTTGTATACAAAGAAAATCTTTAGAATCTGCAAAAAAGCTATTAGAACTGAATGAGTTTAGCAAGGTCACAGGATAAAATTCACAAATCAGTAAACAAAATTAATTGTACTTCCATATACTAGCAACAATTGGAAATTGACATTTAAAAATAATACTTGGGGCTTCCCTGGTGGCACAGTGGTTGAGAATCTGCCTGCCGGTGCAGGGGACATGGGTTCGAGCCCTGGTCTGGGGAGATCCCACATGCCGCGGAGCAACTGGGCCTGTGAGCCACAACTACTGAGCCTGTGCGCATCTGGAGCTTGTGCTCCGCAACAAGAGAGGCCGCGATAGTGAGAGGCCCGCGCACCGCAATGAAGAGTGGCCCCCGCTTGCCACAACTAGAGAAAGCCCTCGCACAGAAACGAAGACCCAACACAGCCAAAAATAAATAAATAAATAAATAAATAATAAAAATAAAAGGAATTCCTTTAAAAATAAATAATAATAATACTATTTACAGTACCACCAAAACTCAGACATAGTTAGGGATAAATTTACACAAAATATTTTAAAGAAATATACAATGTATACCATAAAGCACTGCTGACAGAAATTAAAGAACACCTAAATAAATGGATAGTTATATCACGTTCACGGAAAGAAAGACTCAATATTATTAAGATGACAGTTCTCCTCAAACTGATCTATAGGCTTAATACAATCCCTAATTATCAACAGACTTCTTTTGTAAAGTTAGGTAACTCTGAAATTTATATAGAAATGCAAAGAATCTAGATTATCCCAAGAATTTTGAAAAACAATAAGAAAGTTAGAGTACTATAAAATTTACAGTTATCAAGACAATGTGGTATCAATGTAAGAACAGATACATTGACCAATAGAGCCAGAAAAGTGTCTAAATATTATATACCCACATATCAATTAATTGTTAACTAAGGGGCCAAGGTTATTTAATAGGAGAAAGAGAGTCTTTTCAACATATGGTCTATAACAACTGGATATTCATAATGAGAAAAAAAAATGAAGTTCAACCCCTTCCTCCCAGCATAAACAAATAAACTCATAATAAAACTCAAAATGGATCACAGACCTAAATGTAAAAGCTAAAATCATAAGGCTTTTAGAAGAAAATATTGGGGAATATCTTACTGGTTTGGGAGTAGAGAATGGTTTCTTAGAAAAGACACAGAAAGCAATAACCATAAAAAGGAAAATCGAGACGTTACATAAAAAATTGAGACATTTAGGGGCTTCCCTGGTGGCACAGTGGTTAAGACTCCATGCTCCCAATGCAGGGGCCCCAGGTTCAATCCCTAGTCAGGGAATTAGACCCACATGCATGCTGCAACTAAGAGTTTGCATGCCACAACTAGGGAGCCCACGTGCTGCAACTAAGAAGCCAGCGAGGCGCAACTAAGGAGCCCACGTGCCGCAACTAAGACCTGGTACAACCAAATAAATAAATAAATAAAATAAAATAAAATAAAATAAAAAAGATTGATGATACCAAGTGCTGGCAAGGACGTGGAGTGTGGCAGACAGACTTAAAGATGGTACCCAATGATCCCCTCTTCCTGGTGTTTCAGCCCCTGTGTACTCCCCTACCTTTGAGTGTGGCTGGGACCTATGACTTGCTTACATCCAATAGAATATGGCAAAGGTGATGGGGTGTGACTCTTGTGTTTACATTACATAAAACTGTGATTTCCATCTTGATAGCCAGCTCTCCCTAATGACCATCTCCTTTGCTGGGTTTGATGAAGGAAGCCTCCATGGGAAGATGCTCATGGGGCAAATGACTGAGTGTGGCCACTAGCCATCATCCAGCAGGGGGCGGGAGCCTCACAGCCCGCAGGGAGATGAATCCTGCCCACAACCACATGTGCTTGAAAGTGGATCCTTCCCCAGTCGAGCCTCAGATGAGCCCCAGCCTGCCAACACCTTAATTGCAGCCTCACGAGAGATCCCAAAACAAGGGACACAGTAAACACTGCCAAAATTCCTGACTTGCACAAACCGTGTGATAACAAATGCGTTGTTTTAAGCCTCTAAGTTTGTAGCAACTTGTTAGGCAGCAGTGGATGGAACAAATGGACCCATCATACATTTTGGCGGGAGTGTAAAACGTCACAACCAAGTTTGGAAAAGAGTTTGGCAATTTCTTATAAATATGCATTTACTTGAAGACCCAGCAATTGCACTCTAGGTATCTATCCAAGAAAAATTTTTTATGAACAGCCCACTCAGGCAGGCTTATAAAAAGGGTGCATAAAGTAAACCCTTCACATTTTTCTCCCAGCCCATGCTTTCCTGGGAAATCCAAGTGTGGCAAAATAAAGGCAATCTAACTGCTTTTCCATCCCCACAGCTCCTTACCACTCATCTTGGCCAAGCAAGTGAGCAGTGCTTTGTCAAGGCTTCCCCCAGGTATTCCTGCAGGTATGTAAGCAGGTGTGGGAGGCTGAATGTTCATTCGCCCACAGACCCTAATGTTATAAGTGTGTGGAGAAGCAAGAATTAACAAGCTAATGCTTTGTTTCCAATACAACATGAATGTTCAAAATTAGCTTTAAATATCGATCCCTCCTGTGTTTAAAACAGTTCAGTAAGATTTCCATCTACCCTGTTTTCTTCTGATCGTTGAGCAGCTGCCCCACGTGGCTAGTCTGGCCCCTTCCCCATTCTGGGGTGGAAAGCTACTCATCTTTCTATCAGAGACATTGCTAAGTTTTCTTCTTCGGTGTTTCTAGAGCACAGGAAGGAAAAGAGAGCTGCTTTGGGGGTGCTGTAGGTCTGTGTGACTCAACCTGGGAGCAAAAAGACAGCTCAGTGGGGATGTGAAGGCTGGGGGTAGGGTCGGGGGCCGGGAACAAACACTGCTGTCCTGCTAAATCCTCCTCCTCCCTCCTTGGGTCATCAGTGGGGACAGACATGGTACAGCCAAGGGCCACACCGGATTCAGTCATGCCTCACACATTTTTTTTCTTTTTTTTTTTGCTAGCTGCAAGAAACTTACTTTATCTTTATTTATTTATTTTTTATTGAATTACAGTTGATTTACAATATTGTATTAGTTTCAGGTGTACAGCAAAGTGATTTGGATATATATATATATATATATATTTTTTTTTTTTTCAGATTCTTTTCCATTAGAGGTTATCCCAAGATATTGAATATAGTTCCCTGTGCTATACAGTAAATCCTTGTTGTTTATCTAACACATTTTTAATAATGCTGCGAATCTCTCCCAAAGCTCAATTCAAGTCAAAATGTGTGTATTCCCATCTACCATAAGGGGTCCTGGACACATCGAAGGGCAGAGTGGGCTTTCTCCTGGCCCAAAATGTCTGCATCATAAAATTTGTTTTTCTATCGACTTGCTACTTCACTCCCTTGATCTCCAGCAAGACACATCACACCTTTCTATAACTCAGGACCAAGGAGGGTGTCCCTTGAAGTGTGCAGCAGCCCCTGAAAACGGAAAAGCCCTTACAGGGGCTCACGGAGACCCAACAAGCAGATGGTGAAGCAGCTGTCAAAATCAAAGTCAACTGGCACTCAGCGACCTCTTTCTCGTCTGGCCCTCACATTTGCTGGGCAGCTCTCCTGGCCCTGACACAGTGCCATCACTGCTGAGACGGCACAGGACAGACAGACGCAGGCCTGCCCCCGGAAGCTTAACACTGGGATTTCAGTTTCAGAATCGGCCCGCCCCATTCAGTCCAATCTGACTGCCCTGAGACCAGCCCCTTTCTTCTTGGTTACGACTGCACCGACCCAGCCCCATGGGCCTCTGGAGCTGGCTGCTCTGTTCCCTGGCCCCCAAAGTGGCTGCCCCACAAAAACAGCCCAGAACGGAGAGGTTTCCCACGACGCAGGACTTTTAGTGCTAAAAGCAGAGCATCCCAGGCAAACCAGGCTGAGTCGGTCACCCTACTTCAGAATGAAACATTACCTTACAAGGAAGGAAAGGAGAGGCGGAGAAGCTCGGGGCAGCTGCTCACCTGGACCACACATTGGGTCCATGCACCCCGCACAGCTGCACTTCCCTGCAGCGCCTGTGTTCACACACAGATGTGGTGGAGTGGAATTTCACAAGCTGTAGCCCAGAAAAAACAGGCCTCGGTGATGTCTGTAGCCCGACTACACAGCGGTCCAGTGGACCCAGACCACGGTGGGTCCCGGTGGCCTGGCCCACACCCGCCCCCCACTCCCTGACTCTGCCCTCAGAGTTACCCCCATTCCTCCCTCCACCCACATGTCAGTCCCAGAGCCTGCCAGATCATTCTGGACCTCGGGTATTTGTTCAGATGGCTCCCTCTGCCTGCCCTGCCAGTTCCTCATGGATACCCACTCCTTCATTTCTGCCCCTGCCTTGGCCTTCACCCCTTTTTCCATCACTGTGCCCCCTGCCCTGGGAGGCACTAGGGGCAGTGGTTAAGAGCCCCTAGTGGGACTCAGACCCATTTGGGAAACTCAGGCGTTTCCCATATTGCTTCTTTCCAGGGGCAATTGGCCAAATTAGGCTCTTCAAGCCTCAGTTTGCTCATCTGGAAAATGGGAATAACAACGTCTACCTAAGCCCTCAACTGCCGTACACACTCATTTGTTTACAGGCCTTTATCCCTTGGTTCTTATATCCTGAGTGCCTGGCACTGAGATGTCTGTTGAACGAATAAAGTGGGCTGAAAAGATGAGGGTGTGACTTCTAGAATTGGTTCCTGAGAGCACACACTCGGTAAACTTTGGAAGCTGTCGAAGTGACAGGTTTTGCCTTCTCAGCTCAGAGGGTGAGTGACCAGGACATTCTCGCATTCCCCGCTTTCAAGGATGGAATCCACTTTGGCACACACACAGAACAAAAGCTTTCCAAAGAGTCCATTCGACCATTGCACTTCTAGGAATTTTTGCTAAGGGAATCATCGGAGATTTATACAAACGTCTACACAGGTTGCTAAACTCAGTGCCGTTAATCAGAACGAGGACTATAATAGCCTAACTAGCCACAGTGGTTGGTAGTTAAATCAGTTAAACATGGCGGTGAAGAGGTGCTGCAGCCGAGTGACCGGGAACCCAGGTCCTGAAACCAGACTTCCGAGGCTCCGTCCTGCTCCTGCCACGGACCAGCTTTGCAACCCTGGGCAAGTACTTCACATTTCTGTGCCTCTATATCCTCACGGTAAAGTGGAATGCATTAGGCTTTTGCTACGGATTAGCTACTTTAATTGTTTTCCTACCATTGAAAGTCATATTGTGGGAGGTTAATGACATGAGAAAATTTTCACAAATATATTATTAATTTTTCTAAAACAGGATACAAAAGTGAATATTTAGCACAAGCCTAATTTAAATGCTAAAATGTAGCTTTTAGAACTAGAGCAATAGGTGTGATAACCATCGATGGTTATCTCTGGGCAGTAGAGTTACAAGGGACTTTTCTTTTGGTGCTTTTCTGTGTTTTTAGTTTTCTGCAATAAACAGTGTCTGGCCACATTCATGCTAAAATGATAAGGTGGGTAGCACGGTGACCGCGGGGAACGTTGAGCGGGGAAGGGTGCCCCGGTGCGAGTCCCTGCTCCCCCCAGCATCTGTGGGTCCACGTGAGCCCTTCCCCTCCCTTGTGGAGTGAAAGGGGGGCAGAGGCAGGCCTCCCAAAGCCCCTCCAGCCCCGAGCTCCTCTGAAGGGCACAGTTCCTATGCAGAGATGTGCCAGCTGCTTATAGAGAGACAGCATAGAGAGCAAGCTGGGGGGAAAAAGTTATCTTTAATTAAATGACGTGAAAGTCATTCTCCACACAAAGGCTGATTCTGACCTCTCCGTTAGTACAACATGAAGGCCTGGGACGAGCCTCCCACCCTCACCTAAAGGGAGTTTGTAATTGATTGTTGAAGCATTTCATGAAGGCTGCTTTAAAATTCTTGTCAGATGATGCCGACATCTGATTCATCTCGAGGTTGGCGTTAGTTCACAGTCTTTTCTCGCTCAAGTGGAGGTTCTTCTGCTTCTTGGGTGATGTCACAATGAGTGGTATTCGATTGTACTCTGGGCATGCTGTCTGCTTGGTTTGGAGATTCTGCTTCCGTGTTAAATCTTATATTTCAGTAGGCAGTCACCTGTTTGCATTTAGCAAGAGGTCCTGGCCTACTTGTAAGGGCTGTACTTCCAATGACAGATTTTTCTGAGCATTTGGGGTGTTATGTTGGTGCTTGATTTAGTAGGTGCTGCTGGGGCCACCTGGGCTGGGGCGGGGGGTGGTGGGCGGAGTGCCTCTGGGTGAAGGATGGAATCTTAGGCCTGCGGGGACAGAGAGGCTTCCTGAGCCAGGCTGCTTGTTGTGGTGGGATCCCCCTTGCTGGTGTCCCCCAGAGGTCCCCCCCATCGCGCGGTGGGCAACTGGAGTCCCAGGGCTGATGGGGGCGAATGCCAAGGAGAGGAACTGGAGGTGAAGAAGGAGCGATTCTCAGGAGGACGCTGCGGGCAGACACGTGGGCAGCCTGCAGGTGTGAGGTTCACAGCAGCTTCCCTCTGAGGACCACTCGCCTAAACGTGTAGGCGGCGGACCTAGTAGGCGGCAGCTTCTGAAAATGCTGTCGGCTGAGACGGTTGGCACGAGCTCCCAGGGTTTCTTGGGACTCCCACCAGGTTCCAGGTGAGCTCCTAGAAGCTCTGGCTGCAGAGCTGCAGGCTGACATCCCCTGCTCTCTGCTCCTCCGGCTCTCCCAGTGACTGCAAAAGTCCCAATTCTGTGCTAAAATTCTGTGCTTCTTCATCTTGAAGCTGTGGCTTCTGCTTTCCTGAACTGTGTTTCCATTCACCGTATGTTGCTGGTTTGTTTTTTTCTTCTGGGCTCAAGGAAGGAATATATGGCCATGCAGTTGGGGTTGACCACTCAAATGTGAGGGAAATTGACACATGACCCTTAGAGGAAGAAGCTGGAAGAGGCACTGCACCATTCACTACGTTCTCTTCCCTCTACATGCTCTGATGGTGGCTCTGTCATCCAGACCGTCACTGGGCACGTAGCTTGAGTGAGAAGTAAACGTGCCATGTGCTTGAGTTTGTTACAGCAACATAACCTCACCTATCCTGACTGATACGGAAACAATAAATATGGAGATAGGCCAAGACCCTAGTGCAGACACTTCACATCACTGCATGGGTTATACAGTTTGAAGGTGACATATAATTTCAAATTACAGCCTGAATGAGAGATCTGAAGGGGAATCTGCCCATCTGCTAAGAACAACAGCAACGTATAACTGAATCACTTTGCTGTACACCAGAAACTAACACAACATTGTAAATTAACTCTACTTCAATAGAAAATAAAATAAAAATAAAAACAACAGCAACAAAAACAAAAACACAGTTCCTCAACTGTCTACATTTGGAAGATTGGAAGTTTGGGATTCGTGAACCTTTTTTCCTCCATTCATTCAAAAAGTATTTCTTGTGCAACACCTATGAATCAGGTACAGGGGTGGATGTGAAGTGTAGAAAGATGAATAAATACAGCTCCTGTTCTCCAAGAGCTTGTCATCTAGCTCTGCAGATCGTCTGTAGCGAAGTGGAAGACATGTGATATATGGGGAAGGAATCATATTCATCCATTTCTCCAGCATCTGCCGTGCACCAGCTCTGTGTGCGTTGAAGCCTCACCACAGCCCCATTCATTGGGGGTTATGGTCCCAGTATTAGACTTGAAGGAATCAAGGCTCAGAGCGGGTAGGTAACTCATCTAAGATGACCCAGCTGGTGAGCGGCAGAGCCAGAATTCAAGCACAGATTGGTATACCTCCCGAGCCTAAGCTCTTCTAACACTCATGGCACGCTAAGTGTTAGAGACATGGCCCTGGTGCCAAGGGAGCCGAGACTGGGCCCACTGCTCTTCTCCTATGGTTTGGGGAGTGTCAGATCAAAACACTCTGCCCTCAGACCAGCTACAGAAAGCCTTGGTGCAAGAGGAAAGCTTTGCTCCTTAGGATTCCCAGAGGTCCCCAACCCTTCAAAGGTGGAGACCTGGGACACCAGCCCTTCCCGTGGGTCTGCGTGTGTCTCGCAGGGAGGGAGGCTACAGAGAGTGGACATTCCCTGAGAGCTACTCTTCCGCCAGGCTCTCTCCAGCAGCACGGATCTGCCTTCAGTTCACGGAAATTCCAAATGAAAGGGTCCTTCTAGCACCCAAGGAAGGAAGCATGAAGGCCCTTCGGTGGCCTCACAGTAAGACACTAGGAAGCTTCCAGAAGCAAAAAAGAGAGCTGGAGGTCAAGACTCTGATGGGCCCTGAGCCAGTGGGGCTTGTTGAGTGTATGTAAGCTGACCGCTTGCCAGTGGGAGGAGCAGCCCTGAGGCCGAGAGCAGAGGCAGGCCCCCCCCCCCACCGCCACGAGGGTTAGGGAGCCAGTGACACTAGGCACGTCATGAGACCCCCACTCCTGAGGAAGTGCAAGGGGCACCTTGTCTGCATTGTGCCTCCTAGTGTCCAAGGTGGTCAGGGCGGGCTGGTCATCCTCATTTTGCAGCCCAGGAAAGCTTGCCCAGACCAGTTAAGTGGCCTGCCCTGGTCCAAGCCAGTGTGCTTGCCTCTGCACCCAGAGATGGCCTCTCAGGCCTGAACCAGGGACCTGAACTTCAAAGTGAAGTTTCCATGATGGTTCAGACAAAGATGGGGGGTCCTGCGCCGGGCTTCCCCACTCTCCCGGGTCCTTCAGGCATTATCCACTAACGCTTAGCTAAAGAATCAGCAACGAGTATTAGTCTCCCCAGTGAGAGGGCTACGAGACCCACCGCATCCCATTTTTCAAGTCCTTGGGATCAATTAGTGAGTTGCAATGCCCAGTTTTGCATGGCCCAGACTCTAAGACTCATTAAAGGCCAAAGGGGGAATTTTCATCGTGGAAAAACCTACTTGTACCTAGCTTGCAAGCGACTTTCAGGGTCCTTGGCACAGAAAAGCCAGCCTTTCAGATACTTGTATGATTCTTGCAGCTTGATTCCAATGTGGGTAGATTTGCTTAGCGATGCAGTTGTATTTGCTTTATTTTTTGTTTATCCAGAAGCTGAAGAGGAGAACTTTTCTCTACTGACGCTAGGGGTTTCTCCAGAGGTAGTTTGGCAGCCTCTTTTATTCAAACGTTATCCATTGATTTTAAAATAAAACAAAATAAACAAACCAAAAACAAAACCGAGTTTGTTAACATTCAGTAGTCACCAATCACCAATCCAAGAGTAACCTCCCTTTATTTTTCTTGTTCCGGTCTTATAATTTTTCTATTTTTGCTGTGTCCTGTGAAAATAAAACATGCTGGAGTTTTAACAAGACACAGTTTTCAGTACATAATATTGGTGTGAAGTTAAACTTCATGTTTATTTGTATTTTCTCTTTATTTTTCAAATATTTCTTATAGCACCATATGGGCTGCATTTATCACCTACTCTATCCTTTGTCTCTGACTGATTTTCTAATTCATAATCAGCAAGCTCTCCAAAAAAAAAAAGGAAATTGTCAAGTTATAAAGGTTTTTCTTTTCAAGTCTATTTTAATTTAGTTAAGTATCATCCTTTCCAGTTTTCTCAGATATTCTCATCTAGGAATTATAAGAAAGGACTAAATGGAGTACAATTTTATATTTGTAGAGTATGTACGTGTGCTACACACTCTCACAGTAAAGATGCTTTCAACTGCAATAATAAACTCAACTGTAGATGGCATAAACAATAAAGAAGATTTACACTCTCATATCATAGAAGTCCCAAGGTAGGATAGCTCCACGTTGGCTAATTCAGCAACTCAGTGACATCAAAGCCATCCTCCCTCTTTGCCATCCTCAGGTTCCCCATTGCCTTCATAATACGACTGACTCGTTCTCAAGATGACAACACCCAATAGAAGAAGAGATTGACTCTTCCTCTGCATCTCTTCCTATGAATGAGGAGACCTCTCCAAAAATATCCCAAGCAGATATTCTCTGATATCACATCAGCCAAAATTCATCTCCAAGCCTAGATCCACCCCCAGCAAGAGGAAAGGGACAAGCCAATGAGCTTGGCAATGATCCTGGTCTCCTAAAGTTGAAAGATTATCTGGGCTAAACCAGGAGGAAAAAGAATGGATGTGAGTGCACACTCAGAGGGAACTGCTACACGTAACTTATTTCATTCAGTCCCCATAACAATCTTACGGGCTACCTATTGTTATCCCTATTTTAGAGATAGGAAACGAAAGCCTAGGAATTTCAAATCATTTACCTGATTACCCACACATAGAGAATATAATGGATCAGGAATTCAAGAATCGTTTTCCCAATGAATTCAAACTCAATTGGAACCATTTCACAACTTAGAGGTTACAATGTTTCTCTGTTCTGGATCATTAAGACAAAGTTAGGCACTCAACATATAAAAAGCTCACAGCACAAACCCCACAGAATTTTAGAGTTGAGAAGGATCTTTCATATCCCGCCTACTACAGCATTCATCCAAGTGGTTTTGAACATCCACCTTGTTTGAAGCACCACATCGGGAGCAGCTAGATGTGCCAAGATGAATAAGATATGACCTCTGCCCCCAGGGCTCACAGACTAATAGGAAGAATGAGAAAGGTATACAAATAACAATACCATATGGCAGAATATGGTAAGTGCCGGGAGAGTTACCCAAAGGCATTAGGGTACTATTTGGAAAAAAAAAAAAATGTTGACTATAAAAGTTATCATGGGAAAGACATGAAGTGGCAAGTTTCCTTGGAGATAACATTTCAACAAGCAAAGATAGATGGAAGAGAAGTGGATCCCAGGATGGGAGCCCCATGCAGGAGCAGTAAACTGCAGGTCATGTGAACAAAACATCAAGAAGTTAAATTTGACTGGAGGACAGGAAACAAATTACCTTGGAAAGCAAAGCTTGATCTTGAAGAGTTTATTTTTAGTGTGTGGAACTGGGGGGGGGGGAAATGAAGGTTTTTGATCAGGTGTGGCATGATCAAAATTGCCTTCTATAAAGATTAACCTGGAAATATTATATATAGGAAGACGTTCTGTGTATCTGTTGGGATGCTTGGTCTGCAAGCAACAGAAAACCCTACTCAGCAGAGCTTGATCAACAGGGACATTTATTATCTCGTTTAAAGGATGCCTGGAAAGTGGTTGGTTATTTCAGCAGCACTTTCCATCTGTCCTGCTCGCCCACTCTCAGGATGTGCGCATTGTTCACAGCGTAGCTCCCCCTGAGAAAGACGTTGCTGCAGTTTCCAAGTCTCTCCGTTGTAATCAGTAGCATCCAGGGGAAGAAGAGACAATCCCTTACTGTTGTCCCTCTCGGGAAGGAGGGAATCGCTCCCAGAAGACTTCCCCTCTCATCTCATTGGCCAGAGTTGAGTCAGATGTCCTGGCCTAAACCAATCACTGATAAGGAGAAGGGGGCCGTCATGACAGGCTTCATGAATTCATGAACACCCTGAGGAACAGGGAAAAAGAGTAGACTCCCCAACCAAATTAGGAATCTGCAAATATGGAAGAAGAGAGGAATGGATGCTGGGGAGACAATGACTGGGGCCTACTGTGTGTTCCGTAAGAGGAATCCGAAGCAAAAAGGCCAGCTAGAGGGCTAGGGCACCATTCAAACTAAGAAATAATGACTACTTAGACTGAGGTCGCGTCTACAGAAGTGGGAAGCTGCTCTTGTTCGTGTATGACATAGAATCCCTTGATTCATCATATGCACTGCTTGATTATCTTCAGTGATGGAGAACGCTCAACCTCCTGGGGCTACCATGTTCCATTATTTACCAGCCATTGGTGTTGAGCCAAAACCCTCACTCTTTTTTTCATAGGAACAGTTCCCAAACCAAGAATTCCCCATATTTATGCAATTGAGGGTTTTTTAAAAAATCTTAAATGGTCTTTACTTTTATTACCATCAAATGTAGTTTTGCTGGTTCTAGTACAACATTCCAGCCTGACTTTTCAACAACCATTGGTTAACTCTCCATAGTGTGCAGGTATTGTCGTAGGCACTAGGGGTAGACAGAGAATAAGGAGCTCACAGCCTGGTGGGGAAGTGGACACACGGACAAGGAATTATAAATCTAGTGTGACAGTGCTATAACATGAAGTGGGTTGTGCAAAGTGTGATTGTGACAATGACCGATAATGAGTTATAAGATTATGACGAATGTTAGAGTAGTCTTGAGAGTGATGAAACAGCATCGTGGCCCTCTGACCCCCACCTCCCAGCCCTTAAATCCCCTTTGGAATTGTATCCCATCAGTGACTGTGACCACAATGTCCTAAGTTTAAGCAGACACACCTGTCAGTGGTTAATTTGATCAGGGTTGAGACAGGCTGAGTCAGGCCCAAATTGATGAAATGACACTGAGCAACTTAATGTTCACTTTGCTCTGTGTGGAGCAGACAGCACTCAGCTCAAGTGGTTCTTTCAACCTGGAGAAGAAAGAGGTGGGTTGTGGTGGGGCTGTGGATGGGTTGAGAAGGGGGTGAGGTGAAGGGTAGCTGAACAAGGCTTACCAAAGGGCCAGAGGACCCTGGAGGGAATAGTGGTTTTCAAAAGCTTGTTTTTCAAAGAAATGGTATTTCAAGTGGCTGACCTCAAAATTTGTCCCAAGTCTCTGGTTTCTGGCCTTCTAAGTGCTTGTGCTTTATTGAACATTTATATGGGTGTGAACCTGTAAGTTTTCCAAGCAATGAGGAGACTCGTATAATATCTCATTCAGTATGTTATTGTTGATGCAGGTTTAATCGTCTGACCTCTCAGTTCATCTATTCACGGGAGGATTGAGTGGCTGGGTCAGCATCTTGTCAAACAAGTGACTGAAAAATGAAAACACAGACCCGTGAGCCGGGTTTTGTTGTCGGTGGTGTTTGTTTATATGCATGACTGAAATAATTGGCTGCTTTCTGAGTAAATGACTCATTGTCTTGGCGATGGACTCAACCTAGGAAGGCCCCAAAGAGCTGTTGGAGCTTGGTTCCTCTCTCAGTTTTAGGACAGAACGACGGCAATGGACGGCCAACAGGTTAAAAAGAAAGTTAAGGAATCAGGAGAGGGGTGAAAATACATGATGCTCAGAGTAAGGGGTGCAAAGGAGTCCTCTTGATAGAGCTGAAAGATTTATTTAATTTTTTAAATTGAAATATGGTTGATTTACAGTATTGTGTTAGTTTCGGGTGTACAGCAAAGTGATTTGGTTATACATATATACGTGCGTATATACTTTTTTTGGATTCTTTTCCATTATGGTTTATTACAAGATATTGAATATGGTAGTAGAAAGACGAGTGATGCTGGGAATATGAGAGGACACGACAGACCTTGTTTCCCGAAGCCTCAGTTCAGGTCACTCAACTTCCCTTGACTCTAGGCTTCCTCAACTGTAACCCAGGAGTGAAATCACCACATTCATATCATAGCACGGTTATAAGAATATGTGTGGGAGCTTTGTAAACTGGAATGTTCTCTCCATGTGGGAAGTGATCTACTTCCTAGGAGGCCTTCTGTGGGGTTGATACATTTCTGAGACTGCCAGTAACTACAGGGAAAGTACAGATGGTCCCCCTGAGTCTGCAATGGAAGCACAAACATGGAGGCTTTCCCTGGACCAACATTCAATGAAGTGTCCCTATGCTGGCTTGTGGCCTGGGTGGCTAAAGCTAGTTTTACCATCATGTAAGGGGGGCAAATACAACATATTGCTCATTCATTCAATGCATTTCTTGTGTATCTATCATTGCCACACACGGTGCTTGACCCTGGCCCTCATGTACTTGATCATCTAGTCGGGAAGAGAGACATTATACTCATGATTACCTGTAAGTAGGGTGGCCCTGTATCTCAGTCTGCTTGGGACAGTCCTGGTTTACTCCTGGGATTTGGTATATATAAAGAGATCTTCCTTTTAGTCTTGAGTATCTAGGTTTGAACAGGAAAGTATATGGTCCTCCTACCTATACATCATCAGCGTGTCATCTGGTTAACAAACTCTAAGAGTCTAACATGTCTCTAAAACACATCATTCATTCATTCAGCATACATTTTGAGTGTCTGCTGTGTGCCAGGCATTTGGCACAAGGAGAATCTGGGAAGGCCACCTGGGGAGGTGAGAGCTGAGCTGAGGCTTGGGTGGGAAGGAGGAGGAGGAGGAGACAGGCCCCGCAAAGAGCTGGGGGAGGGACCTCCTGGGGAGGGGGGCGAGCGGTGAGTACAAAGGCCCTGAGATTAAAGTACAGAGAGGTCAGTGTGGCCAGAGCACAGTGACTGATGGGACGGTGGCCAGAAACGAGGTCAGAGAGTGACCAGGGGCCAGATAAACCCTGAAGGCCATCTCAAAAGGTTTGGCTTTATTTCCTTTTTTTTATAGTTGATTTACAGGGTCATGTTAATTTCTGGTGTACAGCAAAGTGATTCAGTTATACATATATATATTCTTTTCTAAAATATTCTTTTTAAAAATTTTATTTAATTAAATAATTTATTTTTAGCTGCATTGGGTCTTCGTTGCTGCGTGCGGGCTTTCTGTAGTTGCAGCGAGCGGGGGCTACTCTTTGTTGTGGTGCGTGGGCTTCTCATTGCGGTGGCTTCTCTTGCTGCAGAGCACGAGCTCTAGGCACATGGGCTTCTGTAGTTGTGGCTCGCGGGCTCTAGAGCGCAGGCTCAGTAGTTGTGGAGCACGGGCTTAGTTGCTCCGCGACATGTGGGATCTTCCCAGACCAGGGCTCGAACCCGTGTCCCCTGTATTGGCAGGCGATTCTTAACCACTGCGCCACCAGGGAAGTCCTAAATATTCTTTCCCATTATGATTTATCACAGGATATTGAATCTAGTTCCCTGTGCTATTATAAGAGTTTCCAGATGCTAACCCCAACCTCCCACTCCATCCCTCTCCCACCCTCCTCCCCCTTGGCAACCACAAGGCTGTCCTCTATATCCATGATTCTGTTTCTGTTTCATAGGTAGGTTCATTTGTGTCGTATTTTAGATTCCACATATAAGTGATATCACGTGGTACCTGTGTTTCTCTTTCTGACTTACTTCATTTAGTATGATCATCTCTAGTTGCAGGTTTGGCTTTAATCATGCTTGCAGTGGAGAGCTATTGGAGTGCTGTGCACAGGCTCTCTGACTGCCAAGTGGAGAGTTGACTGCAGGGATGAGAGTGGCCACGGAGAGGCTGATATGGTTTTCCAGGTGCCTGATGACACATGGACCAGGACAGTAGCGCTGTTGCTTCTCTTTTGTTCAAATGGTAGATATTTTATGAGCTCAAATACTTGCTTTTCATCTCTCCAGCCCTACCTCCAATGTAAAGGCCACAGAAGTTAGATTTCTGGTTACCATTCTGAGTCTCTATGTAACTCAGAAGTGTCAAGGGGCAGGGCGGGGCGGGGGGTGGGGTCAAGGAAAATCCAACAGAAGGTTCTTTACCGTGGAGTCAAAAGCAGAGTGTCTGAGGCTCAAAGAGCCGTGGAACGTCCTGGGTGTCATCAATCTTGGCTTCGGACATCTGACACTGTTTCCCATGGGTCCTTTTGCAATAAAAGGGTGAAATGTAGTCTGAATAACAGTACAGTGAGGTGGATTCATTACTGGTTGGACTTCTGTACTGGAGGGTATTGATTTACGGTTCTGGGAAGTCTTGGGGGCGGGCACTGCTGGCAGTTCATCCTGGTCAACATTCTCCTTAAGAACTTGAGAGGCGTGGATGTTTGTTTATCCTTTTTGCAGATGCCTTAGGCCAGGAAAGATGAGTCATGGTTGGAAGACAGACTCACCGTTCAAAGAGTCCCAGAAGTTCACATCCTCCTTTGTACCAACCTGTTCCCTCCATCTCTTAGTAGGTATCCAACATAATGTGCATGAGAATCAACCAGAATGTGGTTTTAAATGCGGGTGTCTAGATTCCACTCCTAGTATGTCTGGGGAGGACAGGAACATGTGATTTTCACAAGTGCCAACAGGATGCTGAGGAAGGTGGTCTGGAGCCCACAGTCTCCTCATTACCTTTGAGCTCCCTGAAGGCAGAGATGGTCTTTTCCTTTAGCATGTGGTACACACAGTGGGTGAGCACTCTGCTTGGCAGTGACTATCCTAACATCCCCTTCATCCTGAGAAGATTGAGGCCCTCTGCCAGGGTTCTCCCAGCTCCCTTTCCTTCCACCTCCGAAGGGATCATAACTTCACAGAAGACACCCATGTCATTCCCTCTTATTTCAGAAGAAGAGTGTGGATTTTGGAAGCATACAGGTCTGGGATCAAATCCGAACTCTGTTATTGATTATCCAGGCCAACGTTTCTCAAACCGTGGCCCACACCAATCAGCGGGGGAGCTTGTTCAAACAGATTCCGATGCAGTAGGACCGGGCTCTGTGGGTCTGCAAGCTCCCAGGTGATGCTGAAGCTGTCCAAGGCCACACTCTGAGGAGCACATCTCAGAGTCTCAGGCTGTGAATGACCTTGCTCAAGTACCTTCAACTCTCTGAGCCCATTCCTTCCATTGGGGAAAAAGAGAAGGTCATGTTGGTCAAGGTTGCGTTGACTCCATGTAATAGGAAACAAACAGTGGAAACAATTCATGGGTCTATTTTTCTCACTTAAAAAGCAGTCGAGGGATAGAGAGGCCAGGGCCAGTGCCGCTGCCCGCGGAACCAGGCTCCTTCAAGCTCCCTGCTTCAGCAGCACACAAAGTTGGAGCCTCCAGGCCATGAGATGGCAGGCAAAGGGCAAAAGCCATGTGCCAGCTGACCCTACTTTTAAAAAACCAGAATATTTAATAACTTACCCAGAACCCCACCTGGACAACACGCTGGTGAGATCTGGGTCAAAGGACACTCCTGGCAGCTCAGGAGTGTGACAAGGTGAGTATTCTAGCTGGGCACGTGGCGGCTCTGAGCAAAGTTGGGGGTTATCAGTAAGAAAGCGGGGAGGAGTGGACATTGGGTGGCCTCTAGCAGAGTCCGATGCAAGTATCTATTTTGTGCCATTGTAATGGGGTTTGGTGGGGCGTAATGGGGCCCGGCCTAGCACCTGCCCCAGAGTAAAACTCAACAGACCTGGGTTTCCTTCCTTTCTCTCCTACGGGCCTGAGTGCATCTCCTCCAGGCATTGCTGCAACCAGGATTGCTTCTCTCTGGTGTCCTGAAAAATCTAATGTGTTGGCTTTTTCCCTTCAGCCTTCTTGACTTACCCATCTCTCCTAGACTGAAAAACCCTCTCTTCCTGGCTTTCTCTTCCCACTCCCCACCATCTTGCACACCTTCCCATCTGTCACCCTGACAACCACCTGCATTTAATGGGCTTAATTGCCCATCTTCCCCTAAAACTGCATTCTCAAAAATCAGAAATATCATCCTACCAATGAATTCCAACAGTCTCTGTTCACTGTTTGTCCCAGTGAACTTCCTGGCAGTATTCTAACATCACTGCACACACCTCCTGCTTGAAGCACCAGCCTCTTGTCTCTGAGGCACTCTGCTCTCTGGTTCCCCTCCTTCCTCTGGAAATGCTTCTCTTTCCTTCTCCAGCTCTTTCTCTGCCTTTTCCTTGGAAATAGACATTTCCCAAGGTCTCTTTTGCATACCAGTCACCCTACATGCTCATTTCATTCATTGCCCATAGTCTAGAGCAGAGGTCAGCAAACTGCAGCCCACTGGACAAATTTCACCCTCCGCTCCCCTCCCCCCAACTCCCACTCCCAACTCCAGTTGTTTAAATAAAGTTTTGTTGGGGCATAACCACACCCAACTCATTTGCATATTGTCTGTGACTGCCTTTGCACAACAATGACAGAGCTGCCACAGTGACCCTATGGTCCATAAGCCCAAAATATTTATGATTGCCCTTTACAGAAGAACCTTGCCAACGTGTGCTCCTGACTCTTAACAATGGCCAAACACACTTCGCTCCCTAGTGTTCACTCATGCGCTCCAGACTCTGGACAATCCAGCAGGATCTCCTCCAGCATAGCTAATCCAAGTCCCAAACTGTCTTCCTCCTCAAACCTGTTTCTGCTCTTCTTGGCCATCAATTTTTATCAGTTACCCCATCCATGACCTACCTGTGGTGAAACTAAACCTTTGCAGCCAATTTGTGGCATCAGGACCATGGAGGGATGAAGGGCCCCCAAGTTCAGTCTTTCAACAGTATCCATCATGGGCACTGAACTGGTTTTGTGTGTAAAAATCAGTATGAGATTAGCAAAAAAAAAAAACCAAAAAAAATGACCCTTGAATTCAGCTCCTTTTTCCTTGAAATCTGTCTCTAAGTCACAGTGCTGGCATACTCACTTTAATGAGGTCCCTTCATGACAATAGGGGAGGCAAAATTCCATAAACATGATAGTCCTTTCTCTCCATTGACCTAAAGAGCAATCATTCAACGTTTAAGTGCTTCCTTCCTAACTTCTAATTGTTTGATTTGCTGCAAGACTGAATTGTATATCACTGAAGAAAATGTAAGGACCAACACGTAAACAATACCACAGTCAAGTTTGCTGAATAATTTACTTTTTCTACTTCCCCCGAGGAATGCCCTTCTCAATGTATTCCTTCTCAAGTTATTGGAACGAAATAGAAATTATTTGGCCTATTAAATTCTGCAAAAGTATCGAGTGAACATACCAAGATCGTGGGCAATGGTGGGGGTCCCCTGTATAAGCTCTATGAACTTTGCTGGCTTTTTAGCAAAACGGATTCAGAAGGCTTTAAAAGCATCAGCAAAGACAAAGAGCAACAGTTGCTGGCCCTTTGATTTGTCCCTTCATCTGTCAGATTCCTGTGCCTCTGCTATTTGTTAGACACGCGTGATGGCTGCTGGAGATGCCAAATGAATGACACGGCAGAGCCTCCCGAGAAGACTTACAAGGGCTCAGTGAGCCCTGCTCACTTTGTAAAATCAAATCCACGGGGCCACAGAGCAAGTGATTCATGATATTCATAGAATAAATGAATGTAGGAATGACACTCCCTGGTTATGACTTGCCATCAGTTACAGAAGGAAGGACGTGACCATGTTAGTGCCTGTTACATGACAAGTGCTGTATTATTTCCTCAGTCTGCAGTATAGGCTGGATAAAATCCTGAGCCTTGTCAGACACTGATGGCAAGTCAAGAAATGGGTTGTAATAATCAGATTTCTGCACACAGGGACTATCTCATCCTTTGTTATATGGTGGAAACAGTCTTCGGCGCCAATGAGCTCTTGTTTGTATTTGAATGATTGTTTGCGGTTTCAAAGCACTTTAAAATATGCCATATCTGTATTCCACCCCATAAAGCTGTGGCCTATGTATTTTCATCCCCATTTGGTAGCTAAAGAAACTAAGCGTCGGAAAGTTGCAATGGGTTGCCTGGGCACAGCTAGTGAGTAGTGGGTCAGGCGCTGAAGCTAAGCCCCCTGCCTCTGTGTCTGTAAACCTTGTCACCTGAATTCTCCAAAGAGCCACAGAGCTCGTGAGCGAGCAGGGGAATCACCACCCTCATCTCGGGCCCAAGCTACTGGCCACATTGGAGTTGGCACTTTCTCTCTTACTTTTATTTATTTATTTTTGGCTGCATTGGGTCTTTGTTGCTGCGCGCGGGCTTCCTCTAGTTGCGGTGAGCAGGGGCTACTCTTCGTTGCGGTGTGCAGGCTTCTCATTGCAATGGCTTCTCTTGTTGTGGAGCACAGGCTCTAGGCGTGTGGGCTTCAGTAGTTGCAGCACGCGGGCTCAGTAGTTGCGGCACGGGCTCTAGGGAGCGCAGTCTTCAGTAGTCGTGGCGTGTGGGCTAGTAGTTGTGGCACATAGGCTTAGTTGCTCCACGGCATGTGGGATCATCCAGGACCAGGGATCGAACCCGTGTCCCCTGCATTGGCAGGTGGATTCTTCACCACTGCTCCACTAGGGAAGCCCCCTCTCTTACTTTTAAAGTTTAAAAGTAAAGTTTGAAAATGAGATCTGTGATCCCATAGCAAATCCCTTCTTCACGGCTAGTGAGTAATAATGAAAAGGAAATAATGAAACAGTTAAGTAACAACCAAAGCTCCAACACAGGGTCCCTTTAGGAGAGAGCTTCCCAAGGGGCTGTCGTTTGGGCCCCGGCACATCCCAGCCACAGAGCAAAGAGCAGGGGTCTTTCAGCTTGTACCTCAGGTACCACAGGCCCTAGGGACAATGCAGGCAGCTCCCCCAGCAAAGCAGCCACAGGCCAGGCAGGAGGCCAACGATCTCACACCTGGCTTCCTTTCCCTCTCTCCTCGGAAGCAGTCCATTCTTGGCCAGATTTAATATGCTGTCCCAGAATCCAATCTCTGACTTCCTTGCACGAATCACCAGAGCTCCCTTCCCCACAAAGCGCAGCGAGGACCCTGGGGCCCTGCCCACCTGACGCAGCCATAACCCCCCAAGGTCGGAGATGCTCACGTCAGCTGCCCGGCCGGCCTTCCTGGCTAAAGGTGACCGATCCTCACATAAACTGAGACGCTTTCCTGAAAATGGAAAACAACTTCATCAAAGATAAATAACAAGGAACCTGGTCTTGGTGTCACATCCCCCACCGGAGGGAAGCGAGCAAGCAGTGATGCCCGTCTCCCGTGGGCAGGCTCTTGGATTTTCCACGCGTACAAGTAAGAAGTCTGCTCAATGAACTGGTCACTTAAATAGGCTTTTTCATCTGCTGAGTTTCCATTTAAAACACCGACAAAGCCATCCTTGCAAAATATTCTCTGGTATTTATCTCTTCCAATTCACTTAAAGTAATTAATGTGCAATTGTTCTCAAAGCTGTGTGATGGGGAGAGTTTCTAAGAATTGAGTTTCTTCTAAGAACATGAGCTCTCTGGCTTATTTGCTTTGCCAAACGCAGCAAGGGAGCATTTTCTCGACACTTTCCCAAGATTTATTATGGGGCCACTAATTTATTCTCTGTTAAATTGGGCATCTCTAACCTGAGAAAGTTGTTAGAAAATGAAGAGGAGAGAGGGACATGTGATCATCCTCTGTGAACAGAGTTCACTTGAATTGATGGAAACTTTTCACAAAGTTTCCCCAGAATTTTAGGAATAACAATGAACGAGCAATGGAGATGGAGCTTGAGATGATACTGCTCCCAAAAGAGTGGTTTTCTCATCTTTACGGACATGCAATCGGCAAGCTCATTCCACCTTATTGCACCCCACCAGGCAGACAGAGAGTCAAGTTCACCAACTCACGTGTAAGGAGAGAAGAGAAGGCAAGGTTCCGGCTGCGTCAACTCCAGCCACACTGTCAGTGGTTTATAAGAAGGGCAGAGCTGTTGGCTCAAGCCCCCTCCATGGTGGGAAGTGGTCAAGAACAGGAGCTTGGGAGCCAGACTGACAGGGTTCAAATCCCAGCTCCAGTTTCTCCAAAAACTAAAAATAGACCTACCATGTGGCCCAGCAATCCCACTCCTG
Organism: Balaenoptera musculus; assembly: GCF_009873245.2. Classification (NCBI taxonomy): domain Eukaryota; kingdom Metazoa; phylum Chordata; class Mammalia; order Artiodactyla; family Balaenopteridae; genus Balaenoptera; species Balaenoptera musculus. The sequence goes on along the minus strand of NC_045797.1, from coordinate 6,377,487 downwards.
AGTGTATATCCATAAAAACCAAAAACACTCATTTGGAAAGATACGTGCACCCCAATGTTCACAGCAGCATTATTTACAATTGCCAAGATATGGAAGCAACCTAAGTGTCCATCAACAGATGAATGGATAGAGAAGATGTGATCCATATATATCCAATGTGTATGCACACACACACACACATATTACACTGAAATACTACTCAGCCATTAAAAAAGAAACAAAAATTTGCCATTTGCAGCAACATGGATGGACTTGGAGGACATTATGCTAAGTGAGATAAGTCAAACAGAGAAAGACAAATACTGTATGATATCACTTATATGTGGAATCTAAAAAATACAACAAACTCATGAAGAAAACCCAAAGAAGCAGACAAAAATATAGAGAACAAACTAGTGGTTTCAAGTGAGGGCAGGGAGGGGCAATATAGGGGTGGGCGAGTGGGAGGTACAAACTACTGGGTGTAACACAGGCTCCAGGATGTATAGTACAACACGGGGAATAGAGCCAATATTTTGTAATAACCGTAAATGGAAAGTAACCTTTAAAAATTTTTTTAAATTAACACCTGAAATACAAAGACTTCATCACTTAAAAAAATAATCCAAGCTGCTACTTACTGGGCGGCCCTGGACAAGGTACTCACCTCTTTATGCTTCAGCTTCCTCCATGGAAAAATGAGAATAATAACAGTTCCTGACAGGATAATTGTGAGGACTCCTTGATTAATATGTGTGAAGCTGTTAGAACAGTGGCATAAACCACCATGAGTTTGCTAGTATTCTATGCACGTAGTACCAGAACAAAGATATACAAGTATTGCTAAGAAGGGGTGCTCTGAGACCCCCTTTGATGAATACATCAGGGAGAGGTCATTTTTCACATGCAGACATGACACTGCTATGATGGAGTTCTGGTGTTTTTTTCTTTAAACATTTAGAAACTCTTTGGGTTTTTTTGGAATGTATAAAAGAAATGTATTTATCACATATTTCTTTTTTTCTTAGCTTTGATGTTTTGCTTTCTGTTTTAATTTTTACTTTATATTGGAGAGTAGTTGATTTACAATGTTGTGTTAGTTTCAGGTGTACAGCAAAGTGATTCAGTTATACATATACAATATATCTATTCTTTTTCAGATTCTTTTCCCATATAGGTTATTACAGAGTATTGAATACGGTTCCCTGTGCTATACAGTAGGTCCTTGTTGTTTATCTATTTTATATATAGTAGTGTGTATATGTTAATCCCAACCTCCTAATTTATCCCTCCCCCCTACCTTTCCCCTTTAGTAACCATAAGTTTGTTTTCTAAGTCTGTGAGTCTGTTCTGTTTTGTAAGTAAGTTCATTTGTATCATTTTTTAGATTCCACATATTAATGATATCATATATTTGTCTTTCTCTGTCTGACTTACTTCACTTGCCTAGTATGATCATCTCTAGGTCCATCCATGTTGCCGCAAATGGCATTATTTCATTCTCTTTTATGGCTGAGTAATATTCCTTTGTATATATACACACATCTTCTTTATCCATTCATCTGTTGATGGATATTTAGGTTGCTTCCATGTCTTGGCTATTGTAAATAGAGCTGCCATAAACACTGGGGTGCATGTATCTTTTCGAATTATGGTTTTCTCCAGATATATGCCGAGGAGTGGGATTGCTGGATCTATTTTTAGTTTTTTAAGGAAACTTCATACTGTTTTCCATAGTGGCTGCACCAATTTACATTCCCACCACCAGTGCAAGAGGATTCCCTTTTCTCCATACCCTCTCCAGCATTTATTGTTTGTAGACTTTTTGATGGTGGCCATTCTGACCGGTATGAGGTGAAACCTCACTGTAGAAACTATTTGATATTTAAAGTAGACTAGTATGGAACTGGTTTGGGCGTAAATTTACTTTGTTAACCCTGTCTCTTCATAGAAAGTGTGAAGAATTCATCACAAGGTTCAAATCACTCAGTTTTGAATAATGGAAATTTTTTTAGGTTCCTATTTTACCTGGTTTACATGTAAGAAAAGATTTTGAAGCAGGGAAGGGACAGCCTCACCCCAGTAATTACCATCTATCCCAGGATATTTTAAAGACACATTAATTTTATTTTCATTAGAACAATAAATATGCCCACTATAGAAAATGTGGGGAACTCAGAAAAGTAGACAGAAAAGAAGAAAATATTTCTAGTACCAGCTTCCAGAACAATTACCACAAATATTGTGATGTACTTCCTTCGAGTCTTTTTTCCGTACATGGAATGTACACTGGAACTATGTTAAATAGAAGACTTGTCCTCTTCCCTTTTACCATAAGCATTTTTCCATGTTAGGACCATGCTTCAGGTCCTGTCTCATAGCTCAGAATCCCATCTCTGTTTCTACACCAAGACCTCATTGTTCCATTAGAAATAAACAGGCAGCCCAGCTCCATCCTTCCGATGTGTGTGTGGGGAAATATATAGGCTTAGGTATAATAAAACTAGATCAATAAGACGTTATCTTTAGGGTTCCTAGCACTATAAATACATTTATTAGTATTTCAACATAAGAGTTAAATTACCCACAGTAATGCTCTTTTTTAACCAACTGTGGCAGTCCTAGTGTCCCGAGTGGTCAATTCCAGGGGAGACTGTGTTGATTAGCTTGGGCTCCTATAACAAATTACCACAGGTTGGGGAGCTTAAACAATAGAAATGTACTTCCTCACAGTTCTGGAGGCTAGAAGTGAGATCTGAGTAGCCAAGAGTGACCTCAGACCCAGTCTCAGCTCTCAGGTGTCTAGAGCTGGAGCAGTTCTGGAGGCTAGAAGTCCAAGACCAAGGTGTGGGCAGGGTTGGTTTCTGGTGAGGCCTCTCTCGTTGCCTTGTCAATGGCATCTTCTCCCTGTCTCTGCATGGCCTTCCCTCTGCACGTGTCTGTGCCCTAATCTCCTTGTCTTCTAAGAGCTCCAGGCTTGTTGGATTTGGGTCCACCCTAATGACTTCATTTTAACTTAATTACCTCTTTAAAGACCCTGTCTCCAAATACAGTCACATTCTGAGGTACTGGGGGTTAGAACTGTACCATATGAATTTGGGGGAGTGGGGGGCAATGCACAATTCAGCTTATAACAAGATCTGTTAGGCCATGCTACTACCCCTATGAGTTTGCACGTTTGATTGTTTCTTTTAACACAGGGATAAAATTCCTTTTTAGTGATGTCAACTTCATATCTAGACATCTGAGAGCTGAGACTGGGTCTGAGGTCACTCTTGGCTACTCAGATCTCACCATAGTGCTTGGCACTTAACAGGCAACGAAAGAGAGAAGTAAAGGGGGCAGGGAATTAAGTGCATGGACCCAACGCACGTCATCAGTCTGCTCAGGCCTTCAAAACTAAAAGAGGAGGGAGGCTAAAATACCACTGATTTGTTTTCTAATTCAGCTCCTCGCTTTATCCTCAGTCGTGAAGATACGCAATGACTCATTTGTCCAGAGTTAGGGTGAACTAAAACATACTAGTTCTTATTTAGTCTGCGGGAATATTTTCCTCACTTCATGTGTGCCTTCAAAGACTTTTTCTTATATGTGTTTAGTTTTTACATTAAAAAAAAAAAAGAGTAAAAAAAAAGAGAAAAAAGGAAAGGAAGGATGGAAAGGAAGGAGGGAGGAAGGAAGGAAGGGAGAGAGAGGGAAAGGAAGGGAGGGAAGGAAAAATTTTGAAAAACAGAAGAGTCATTGTCTTGTATAAGTTTTTTTTTCCCCACTCTTGCAGCTGTTAAGAACATAAGTATGGAGTTCATACACATTATTTCACCTTATCATCCAAAGTACCCAGTTGGATAGATGTTTTCATCAACATTTTGCACTAGAGGACCTGAGGCTCAAAAAAGTGAAGGTAATTGAACAAATCACACAATTATTAGTGGCAGAATCAGACCTTAACTTTTGTCTTCCAAACCTAAGCCCAGTGCTTTTTCACCTCTGTCCTTGGCTCTCCCTCCAAAAATAGAGATTCACATGCTAGGCTCCCATGCCTTTTCTACCTTGAAGAACAGTAGGAAATTAGGGAAGAACCATAAACTAAAGGACATGAAAGTCAGACTCTGCATTAAACTGTGTTACTCTGAGCACATTACTTCCTGTTACCCTGGGTTCTCGTCTGAGAGAGGATGCATTGCACACGATCATCTTTTTTTTTTTTTTTAATGAAAGCTTCTTTATTTATTTATTTATGGCTGTGTTGGGTCTTCATTTCTGTGCAAGGGCTTTCTCTAGTTGCAGCGAGCGGGGGCCACTCTTCATCGTGGTGTGCGGGCCTCTCACTGTCGCGGCCTCTCTTGTTGCGGAGCACAAGCTCCAGATGCGCAGGCTCAGTAGTTGTGGCTCACGGGCTTAGTTGCTCCACGGCATGTGGGATCTTCCCAGACCAGGGCTCAAACCCGTGTCCCCTGCATTAGCAGGCAGATTCTCAACCACTGCGCCACCAGGGAAGCCCGCACACGATCATCTTTAAGGTCCCATTAGTTGTGTAAAGATTTATGGTGAACAGAAAGGAAGTCCACATACTGTTGGGAGGGCAGCATTCGATAATTCTTGCAGTTAATTTCTAACAGGTGTGTGGGCCTTTTGCTATGACCACATCTATCTTATCCCTACTACAGCCCCAGTGAGAGACACATCAAAGATAAGCTTTACCTGTTTCACACTTTTGTCTCCATTCTCCTGGATGTTTGTGAAGAAACTCTGTGTAGGATATAGATGAACCTGTACTTCCTTGGAATTTTCTCCACTATTAATTTAATAAACGTTTATTGGGCACCTGCTACATGCCCATACTTGTCCAGGTAGAGAAGATAAAACCATGAGTTAGAAATGATTCTCACCTTCAAAATTATCACCGTTTAGTGGGGAAACATCCATGTATTGGAGAAGTTAGATGTCTTGAATGGCTAATTGAGGAATTGTAAATTTGCCCATCCAACAAAGCAACGAAAGCACTATCAAAAATGGTCAAAATCAACTATTTTAGAACTACGGATATTAACCAAAGACTTACAACAATCTGAGAAACATTTGTTGAGGAAAAAACTGAACCTCTATAAGAACCGCTCCGTGTGTTGTTGACCTACTTCCATTCTTCCCTTGATCTCCTCCCATCCTTCCTTCCCTAACTCCATGAAACCTTTGAAAACCAGCAGCCTCACAACCACAGTGGCTGTGAAAACCAGCAGCCTTGAAGCTACCAGATGGAGCGGATCCTGTTTGGGTGCAAGAAGTTTCATTCAGAGCATTGTCTCTATTTGATCTGTTTCAACATTTCCTGGAAGAGGCCCATTCACAGCGTTTTCTCATTGTTTGGCCCGACTTGCACCTTGTTCTGTGGTAAAGAGCCCTACCCTTAAAGCATTTTTTGAAAATAATCAGCAGCAGCTACCTAACATTGCAGCTGCCTGAGGCTTCTAAGCCACTTGGGGCAAACAAGATCCTGGCTAAAAACTTAAAAGGAAGAGCAGGAGCAGGATGTCTATAGGGGGTATTGAAAAGTTCTGAGGGATGTGAGATATTCTTTCCTGGTGATCTAGAAGGTTGTACCTATACTTGGGTCTGTGTACATGCCTAGGAAAGACCTGTGAGGGCTCCAGTCTCTCACCATGGGGTGACCCAGAGACCTTGCACAAGCAGGAAGTAAAGGGCAAGGCAGAGAACAATCTAAGTATTGAAGGTATGCCTCAACACACAAAGAGCCCCTTGGCAAGGGGTGGAAGACATAACGGTTCAAAGCACTTAAGGAAATCTCTGATCAGTCATTAGCTGAGCGTGAAGCTAAGCAAGCAGAGACTTCAGTGACCAGGCACTAGAGGGAATACAGACTTTAAATAATTAGTCCAGGAAAGTCACTAAAAATACAAACAGGGACAACAAAACCCGGGGACAGAGGAGATATGATTCCCAGAGTTGCCACATTATATTATCAAAAATGTCCAGTTTCTGGGGAATTCCCTGGTGGGTCCAGTAGTTAGGGCTATGTGCTTCCACTGCAGGGGGCACGAGTTCGATCCCTGATTGGGGGACTAAGAGCCTGCATGCCACATGGTGTGGCCAAAAAAAAAAAAAAAAGAAAAAGTCCAGTTTCCAATGAAAGATTATGAAACACAAAATGAAATAGGAGAATATGGACCATGCAGAGGAAAAACAAACAAACAAAAATGCAATCAGTAGAAACTGACCCTGAGGGAGCTCAGATGCTGTACTTCGTAGTCAAAGACTTTAAATCAGCTATTAGAAATATGTCCAAAGAACAAAATGAAACCATGTCTAAAAGAATGAAAGGAAAGTAAGACAATGATGTCCCACCAAATAAAAAATATCAATAAATAGATAGAAATTATCTAATTCTGAAGTTGAAAAGTACAGTAACTGGAAATCATAAATTCACTAGTCGTGCTCAATAGCATATTTGAGCTGACACAAGGAAGAATCAGTGAATAGAATAAAGATCGATTGAAATTATCCAATCTGAAAAATAGAAAAAATGAATGAATAAAAGTGAGCAGAGCCTCAGAAAGGTATGGGACTTTATCAAGTATCCCAACATATGCATAATGGGAGACGAGAGAGAGAGAAAAGGGGGCAGAAGGAATATTTGAAGAAATAATGGCCTAAAACTTCCCAAATATTATGAAAGACATAAATCCACACATCCAAGACATTCAATGAAGTCCAAATAGAACAAACTTAAGGAAGTCCACACCTAGACACATAGTCACACTGTTGAAAGATGAAGGCAAAGAGAGATAATCTTGAAAACAGCATGAGAAAAATGACTAACTGTGGGAACGAGCGATCCTCAATGAGATGAATAGCTGACTTCTCACTAGAAACCATGCAAGCCTGAAGCAGCGAGATGATGTATTCAGAATGTTGGGGGAGAGAGGAAGGAAGAGAAACTGTGACTCAGAAATTCCATATCCAGAAAAATTATCCTTCAAAAATGAAAAAAAATTAAGACATTCTCAGATGAACAAAAACAAAGAAATGTGTTGCTAGCAGACCTATGCTACAAGAAATAGTAAAGGGAGTCCTTCAGGGTGAAATAAAGGATAGTAACCAGTCATTTGAATCTACACAAAGAAATCAAGAGCACTGGTAAGGGTAACTACAAGGTAAACATTAAAGAGAGTATAAAGTTTTTTGTACCTCTTTTCTCCTCTTACCTGATATAAAAGACAACTCCATAAAGCAATAATTACAGAAATGTGTTGATGAGCTTATAATGTATAATGATGTAATATATATGACAATAGGGCTTCCCTGGTGGCCCAGTGGTTAAGAATCCGCCTGCCAATGCAGGGGACACGGGTTCAAGCCCTGGTCCGGGACGATTCCACATGCCGTGGAGCAACTAAGCCCATGAGCCACAACTACTGAAGCCTGCGCGCCTGTGGCCTGTGCACCGCAACAAGAGAAGCCACTGCAATGCGAAGCCCGCGCACCACAACGAAGAGCAGCCCCCGCTCGCCGCAACTAGAGAAAGCCCACACACAGCAACAAAGACCCAACGCAGCCAAAAATAAATAAATAAATATATATATTAAAAAAAAAATATATATATATATATATGACAATAATACCACAACAGTGGAGGAATAGAATGGAGCTATATCAGAGCAAAGCTTCTGTATACTATTGAGATTAAGTTAGTATTAATGTGAATGAGATTTTTTTAAGATGCTAATTATAATCTCCTGGGCAACCACTAAGAAAATAATAATAGTAATAGTAATAATAATAAATGAAAAATAAGTGAATTAAAATGGCACACTAGAAAATATCTAAAAATCTATTTAACACAAAAGAAGGCTATGTTGTTATGTGTATATATGTTTATAAATGTTTATAATCTTTCTGATGAATTGGCCTTTTTATCATTACATAATGTCCCTCTTTGTCTTGAGTAACATTTTCTCTGTTAAGGTCTTTTTTATCTGGTATGAGTATCGCCTCTCCAGCTCTCTTAGTTCTCTTTGGTTGCTATTTGCCTCTCCAACTCTCTTAGTTCTCTTTGGTTGCTATTTGCATGTTTTCCATTCTTTTACTTCAATCTAACTGTGTCTTTGAATCTAAAGTGAGTTTCTTGTAGATAGTGTATAGTTGGATCCTGTTGTTTATCCATTCTGCCAATCTGCCTTTTTTAAAAAGTACTTAAATTTAGTGTAATCACCAATAAGCAGAATTTACATCTGCCATTTGCTACTTGTTTTCTTTATTTTTTATGTCTTTGTTTCTCTTTTCTTCTTTTTATCTTATATTTCTTATATGTCTACATTTATCCTATTAGTCCTGTTTCTCTGGAGAACCCTAATACGCACTACAACGGAATTAAATTATAAATAAATAAGAGAAGGAAATTTGAGAAGCTCACAAATAAAGTGGGAAATAAGCAACACACTCCTGCATATATACCAAAGAGAAAAGTTAAAAAAAAAAGTGCCCACACAAAAATTATACATGAATGTTCATAGTCATATTATTTATAATAGCCCAAGGGTGGAAACAACCCAAATGTTCATCGACTGATAAAACTGATGAATAGATAAATAAAATGTGATATATCCGTACAATGGAATGTTATTCAGCAATAAAAAGGAATGAAGTACTGACACACACTACGGCACATACGACCCCTGAACACATGATGCTAAGTGAAAGAAGGCAGACACAAAAGGCCACATATTGAATGATTCCGTTCGTGTGAAGTGTCTAGAATAAGCAAACCTATAGAGACACAAAGTAGATTCGTGGCTGTCTAAGCCTGGGGTTGGGGAATGACTGCTGACAGGTATGAGGTTTGGTTTGGTTTGGTTTTGATATAATGAAAATGTTCTAAAATTAAATTGTGGTAACGGTTGCACAACTTTGTGGATATACAAAATCCCTGAAGCTGTACCCTTTAAATGGGTGAATTTATGATACGTAGATTATATAAAAAGAAAGAACAGCAAACTCTGTGATAGGAAAGGAAAGGTGAGAAGAAGGAAGAGATGATATTTGGCTGTCTTCACAATTTTGCTGGGCCAACTGTGTCTCTGTCCCGTGTCTACAGCCCCAGCCTGATGAGTGCTGCGGAGACAGGAGTGGGCGACACACCCCAGAGGAAAGGGGAAGGAGGAGCTGGTGTTGGAGTTGGGATGTGAGGGATGCCTTGACCTAGGAGGTGGAGAACAGCAGGAAGGGTGTTCCAGGTCAAGAAAAGAGCTGCACTGAGGAACGGATGAGGCTGGGAGAGGAAGAGTCTCGAGTGGGGCAGGAGGGACGTGTGGCCAGGAGCAGGGAGAGGAGAGCTGAAGGTTCACTGAGGAGGCCAGATTTTATCCTGGTTTGGAAGAAGCCGGCGACAGTTCTTAACAAGCATCAGAGCTGCTCCTTTTTTTTCTTTTTAACATGTTTATTGGAGTATAATTGCTTCACAATGGTGTGTTAGTTTCTGCTTCAGAAGATATACAGATGGCCAAAAAACACATGAAAGAATGCTCAACATCACTAATCATTAGAGAAATGCAAATCAAAACTACAATGAGGTCTCACCTCACACCAGTCAGAATGGCCATCCTCAAAAAATCTACAAACAGTAAATGCTGGAGAGAGTGTGGAGAAAAGGGAACCCTCTGGCACTGTTGGTGGGAATGCAAATTGATACAGAGCTGCTTCTTGAAAGCTCATCTTGGCTTCAGAGTAGATGATTCATTGGAACGGGGGAGGGGTGGAGAGACGGAAATGAGTGAAACTTACTAGAAGCCCAACGTAACAGCCTGGGAGAGAGAGTGTGGCTGTTGTCCTGATCAGAATGCAGCATTAGAAAAATCCATTCTTCTTATTCAGGCATCCATCTGTCATCTGGAAGATTCTAGTTTGGGCTGTCAGAGGGTGGTATTCAATGCTATTGCTCAAAGAGAACATCACTCCTCTGATAAAAAGATTTGAGGGTGGAAGCTGTGATGAGAACATAACAAGCTGAAAGAGAATGCACTTCTACACATCCCCTGCGTCTTATTTCACTGGATACATTGAAAAATTCTATCATTGAAATAAGTTTCAGTTCTATGATGGAAAGAAATGTCATTTTCATCACCGCTTTTATGGGCTCATGTTAGAGGCAGGGAGGTACTTAGAAAAATGGATGAAGGAGTCTTGTTGTCTCTAATTTGGGGAGGTGGGTATGAATTTTTGCAGGCCCAGTGACTCTGGAAGACTGTGGTCTGTGCTGTTCCTATTGAACTGCTTCATTTCTAAGGCCTCTGTTTTTCTAAATGCTAAATAGATCGTGGCCTCTTATCACAAATATTAAGTAGCATTGTGAGAATTAATAAACTTCCATTGGTCCAAAAGAGAGTGTTGGGGCCAATAAATAAAAGACCTTAGCAGACATGACCATCCTTTAGGAAAACTGGCTCCCAGAGAAACTGTCAGTTCACTGAAGGGCCCCTATGGAAATTAATGGAAGCATTCTAACTGCTGTTCAACACAGAAATAGAATTCCAAATGCATTGGAAGAGAGGAAATCAACTGTCAGAAAAATACTGCTAAGTAACTAGACTCATTTTGTTCAGGAGAAGTAGTAGACACTGGGAGCCGAAACATTAGGAATTACGATTTTCCCATAAGAATCCGTCCACGGGGAAAGGATCGTCCATCATACCCCATGTTTTGATTTGTTACAGCCAGAAACCATCTGAATGACCTCAAGAAATAGAGGAGTTAATAAAAAATATAATACTATCTAACATTTTAAAGCCCTTACCATGTTCCAGAAACTGTGCTAAGCCCCTCCTGTATCATTGAGGCCTCACAATAACCCTATGAAGTTGACAATAGTTTTCTCTCTACAATACAGCTGGAGAGATTGAAGTTCAGAGAGGTTAAGGGGCTTGCCTGAGGTCACACAGCTCCCATGAGGCAGAGTCTCCATTCAAGTCAAAGTCTTGGAGACTCTGAGCCCCAGACTCTCAATGACTTGGTAATTGCCTCAGATTTTAAGATGCGAATGCCCTGGAGCTGCAGCAAGAAAGCCACCCAGGCCCCAGGCAGGGCTAAGGGATGTCTCTCTCTTGGCCTTCGCACTTCTGTCCACACCTCCTCACCCTGTACACCCGCACTGCTGCTCCCTCACAATGTCGACTCACAAGGGGCCTGGCTCGTCCTGGCCCAGAATCAGCCCCGCAGCACCCTGGCCGTTGGAGCCCTGCTGCCAACCAGCGCTGTCTCTCAGGACCCAATGCCAAATTCCTGTGAAAAGAACCTTCCAGGTCCAGCTCATCCTCTCATCCAGTCTCACAGGTCAGAAACCCCTGGCCGATCTACCCAGTGCTACTCTACCCTCATGTCACCTGGTCCAGTCTGTAGGGCAAGGCAGGGTCCTGCCCAAGCAGCAGGAGGTGGGCAGGGCAGATGCTCCCCCCGCCCCCCGGGGGAGAGGGTGAAGGGTGGGCAGGGCAGGCAGAGCTCAGAGCTCAAGAGCACACCCGGAGGATGGAGCATGCCTCACCAGGACCTACTCACCGCATCCACACTCCTCCTCAAGGAGACGTGAGTCTGAGAAACTACAGGGTCTATTTTTTTTTAAATTTAGATCGGAGTAGAGTTGATTTATGATGTTGTGTTAGTTTCAGGTGTACAGCAAAGTGAATCAGTTATACACATACATATATCTGCTCTTTTTTAGATTCTTTTTGCATATAGGTCATTACAGAGTATGGAGTAGAGTTCCCTGTGCCGTACAGTAGGTCCTTATTAGTTATCTATTTTATACATAGGAGTGTGTCTATTGATGACGGATGACCGAGCATTAGGAAGAAGGACCACTGAGGACTGGTCAGATTCGTCCACACCCGACCTCACCCCAAACTCAACAACTCCATCCTGTGGACACCTTTTCCTCTCATCACTCAGACCTATACCTACAACTCTCTCTTTCCCCTCCTTCCTGGGCCTCCAAGACTAATCAAGATTATTTGTCAATTCTTTCTAGTAAATATTTCTAGAATCCACACTTGGTTTCGGAACCCAGACCCGTCTCAGGTTGCATCCATTGAACATATAAGAGTAACATAGCATCACAATTCTGTAAGGAAGGACTGTTATTACTACCCATTATTACAGATAAGAAAACTGAGGCCCTGTGACTTCCCTGGCGGTCTGGTGGTTAGCACTCGGTGCTTTCACTGCTGAGGGCCCGGGTTCAATCCCTGGTCGGGGAACTAAGATCCTGCAAGCCACATGGTGCAGCCAAAGAAACAAACAAATAAAACTAAGGCCCAGAGAGGCGAAGGAGCCTGTCCAAAATCACGCAGCTTGGACCCCAGCAGACACCCTTCCGTATGCCAAGAGCCTACATGTGCCGGACGCTGGGCATAGCGGGGAGCATGGCAGATGGGGTCCTGCCTTCCTGCCGTGTACAGCCTAGTGCACAAAGCACCAGGGGTGCAGAGTTGGTCTGTGTAACCTACTGGTCTTGCGGTGATGTTCTCAGGCTTTGGCAAATGTGCAGTCAAGGTGGCCAGCTGTCCTTCTCAAAAGTATTGTCCTTTATTTTGACCTTTCATTCTTCCTAATTTTTTTTTTCCCAAAGGGTGTTAAAATGTCTTTTCAAAGAATGAAATTAGAACACTCCCTAACACCATACACAAAAATAAACTCCAAATGGATTAAAGACTTAAATGTAAGGCCAGACACTATAAAACTCTTAGAGGAAAACATAGGCAGAACACTCTATGACATAAATCACAGAAGATCCTCTTTAACCCACCTCCTAGAGAAATGGAAATAAAAACAAAAGTAAACAAATGGGACCTAATGAAACTTAAAAGCTTTTGCACAGCAACGGAAATGATAAACAAGATGAAAAGACAACCCTCAGAATGGTAAAAAAATATTTGCAAATGAAGCAACTGACAAAGGATTAACCTGCAAAATTTACAAGCAGCTCATGCAACTCAATATCAAAAAAACAAACAACCCAATCCAAAAATGGGCAGAAGACCTAAATAGACATTTCTCCAAAGAAGATGTACAGATTGTGAACAAACACATGAAAAGATGCTCAACATCACTAATCATTAGAGAAATGCAAATCAAAACTACAATAGGGGGGGCTTCCCTGGTGGCGCAGTGGTTGAGAATCTGCCTGCCAATGCAGGGGACACGGGTTCGAGCCCTGGTCTGGGAAGATCCCACATACTGTGGAGCACCTTGGCCCGTGAGCCACAACTACTGAGCCTGCGCGTCTGGAGCCTGTGCTCCGCAACAAGAGAGGCCGCGACAGTGAGAGGCCCGCGCACCGCGATGAAGCGTGGCCCCCGCTCACTGCAACTAGAGAAAGCCCTCGCACAGAAACTAAGACCCAACACAGCCAAAAATAAAAATTAATTAATTAATTAATTAATTTAAAAAAAAAACTACAATAGGTATCACCTCACACCAGTCAGAATGGCCATCATCAAAAAATCTGCAAACAATAAATGCTGGAGAGAGTGTGGAGAAAAGGGAACCCTCCTGCACTGTTGGTGGGAATGTAAATTGATACAGCCCCAATGGAGAACAGTATGGAGGTTCCTTAAAAAACTAAAAATAGAGCTACCATACGACCCAGCAATCCCACTACTGGGCCTATACCTTGAGAAAACCATAATTCAAAAAGAGTCATGTACCACAATGTTCATTGCAGCTCTATTTACAATAGCCAGGACATGGAAACAACCTAAGTGTCTATTGACAGATGAATGGATAAAGAAGATGTGGCACATATATACAATGGAATATTACTGAGCCATAAAAAGAAACGAAATTGAGTTATTTGTAGTGAGGTGGATGGACCTAGAGTCTGTCATACAGAGTGAAGTAAGTCAGAAAGAGAAAAACAAATACCATATGCTAACACCTATATATGGAATCTAAAAAACAAACAAAAAAAACGGTTCTGAAGAACCTAGGGGCAGGACAGGAATAAAGACGCAGACATAGAGAATGGACTTGAGGGCACAGGGAGAGGGAAGGGTAAGCTGGGACGAAGTGAGAGAGTGGCATGGACATATATACACTACCAAATGTAAAATAGATAGCTAGTGGGAAGCAGCCGCATAGCACAGGGAGATCAGCTCGGGGCTTTGTGACCCCCTAGAGGGGTGGGATAGGGAGGGTGGGAGGGAGACGCAAGAGGGAGGGGATATGGGGATATATGTATATGTATAGCTGATTCACTTTGTTATACAGCAGAAACTAACACACCATTGTAAAGCAATTATACTCCAATAAAGATGTTAAAAAAATAAAATCCCTAAAATAAATAAATAAATCAATTAATTAATTAATTCATGGGATGTTAAAAAAAAAAAGTCTTTTCATTAACAAAAGCACTGGAATAGGTGATGGGATTCGTCATGCGTGCATGTGCCCGCACATGGCAGAATAAAGTTGGTAGCCCACTTTCATTCCTTCCCACCCCAGCCCTACTTTAAAAAATAAAATCAATTGTCTGTGGAATCTAGAGGTCTGGTGACCACTTAGTCGGGGCCAACTCCTTAGCCTGTGTGGGGCTGTCGACCACCTTGCCTGCACCTTCTGTTACCTTCCCGCATCCTCGCCTCCTGCTCCCCTACCCTTGACACCTTTTCTTTCTTTCCCTTGCTTTTTAACCATTTTATTGTTAAGTAAAAAGTATGCAGAAAACCGCCTGAATCAAAGGTGCAGCTGCATGGATTAACAGAAGATGGGCTCCTGCAACCACGCCTCACCCTGCTCCCGTCCAGCGACCCCCCTCAGGCAACAGCAGCTCTCCAGAAGCATCTCCCTTTGTCCTGCTGTCCCCTGCAGACCCCGCGGCCACACTCCACACTCGGTGCTGACGATTCCAGCCCCGCCCCCCCGCACCGAGACCGTCCTCTGTCTGAGCCTGAATTCGGCCCCCAGGGCCCCCCTCCCGCACTTCCCCGAGCCATCCATCGGAGGCCAGTGGGCTGGGGGCAGGGAGCCTTGGGCACAGTCAGGGGACAGCGCCTGTGGTCCAGTGGTCATGGCTTCCCGCCTCCCCGCCCTCGGCCCGCCTTCTCAGCTCCTCTCTCATCAGCGTACCCAGTCTCGGCGTTCAATCCCCTCTGCTGTAGCCGGACGCAGTCCACCCCTGCCCCACCTCCAGAGCCAACCCCTCCCCGCTGCCATGGCCTCCAGAGCTTCTTCACTCTCACCTCCCCACATAGGTGACGTGTGTCTGGATTGACTGGGACAGCAATACTTTGCACGTTGTCCCTGCGTACGTAATCACAGATGCCTCTTCAAACTCAAAATTATCCTGGTCAGGATGCTGAGTTATGTCCACTTCATTCACACGGCACTCGGAGGAATCCTTTAAAAACACAGAGCGGGGGACTTCCCTGGTGGTCCAGTGGCTAAGACTCCGCGCTCCCAATGCAGGGAGCCCAGGTTCGATCCCTGGTGGGGGAACTAGATCCTGCACGCCTCAACTAAGAGTTCACATGCCGCAACTAAGAGTTCACATGCTGCAACTAAGAAGCCCACATGCCACAGCTAAAGATCCTGCGTGCCGCAACTAAGACCCAGTGCGGCCAAGTAAATAAATACATATTAAAAAAAAAAAACCCACACAAAGCAGGCCCCTCCTCAGACACACCCATTGGGTTGGCTATTATAAGAAACAAAAACAAAACACAGAAAGTAACAAGTGTTGGCAAGGATGTGGAGAAGTTGGAACACTTGTGCACTGTTGGTAGGAATGTAAAATGGTGCAGCAGCCGTTGTGGAGAGCAGTATGGAGGTTCCTCAAAACGTTAAACACAGAATTACCTTATGATCCAGCAATCCCGCTTCTGGGTATAGACCCAAAAGAATTAAAAGCAGGATCTTGAAGACATATTTGTACACCCATGTTCACGGCAGCCTTATTCACAGTAGCCAAGAGGTAGAAGCAACTCAAGCGTCCTTCAACAGATGGGTAGATAAGCAAAGTGTGGTCTGTACGTATACTAGAATATGATTCAGCCTTCAAAAGGAAGGAAATTCTGACATAGGTTACTGCATGGATGAACCTTGAGGACATTATGCTGAGTGAAATAACAGACGCAAAAAGGCAAATACTATATGATTCCACTTACATGAGATCCCTACAGAAGTAAAATTCAGAGACGGAAAGTAGAGCAGCGGTTGCCAGGGGTTGTGGGAGGGGACATGGAGAGCAAGCGTTTCACGGGGACAGAGTTTCAGTTTTACAAGGTGAAGAAAGTTCTTCTGCTCAAGGTTATGTGGCAGCCTGGATAGGAGGGGAGTTTGGGGGAGAATGGATACATATGTATGTATGGCTGAGTCGCTTTGCTGTGCTCCTGAAACTATCACAACATTGTTAGTCGGCTCTACTCCAACATAAAATAAAAAGTTAAAAAAGAAAAAAAAGAAGGCTAATACTTTGGAAAAAAAAAAAAAGATGATAAAATTTCCGGAGGTGGATGGTGGTAACGGTTGCACAATAATGTGAGCGTACTTACTGCCAGTGAATTCTCTTCTTAAAAGTGATTATAGGGACTTCCCTGGTGGCGTAGTGGTTAGGAATCTGCCTGCCAATGCTGACACAAGTATGAGCCCTGGTCCGGGAAGATCCCACATGCCACGGAGCAACTAAGCCCATATGCCACAACTACTGAGCCTGCGTGCCACAACTACTGAAGCCCTTGCACCTAGAGCCCACGCTCCACAGCAAGAGAAGCCACCGCAATGAGAAGCCTGCGCACCACAACGAAGAGTAGCCCCCGCTCGCCGCAACTAGAGAAAGCCCGCGTGCAGCAACAAAGACCCAACGCAGCCAAAAATAAATAAAATTATTTTTTTTTTTAAAAGTGATTATAAAGGTACATTGTATGCTGTTTCTATTTTACCACCATTAAAAAAAAACTCTCGAAAGGCTTTTCATGGAAACTGGAGTAAAATCCACGAATGCAGGCCTGAAGGGCCTGCACTAGCGGCCAGCCTGTCTCTCCGGGAGCGTACCCACCCCACCTCCCACACCGCAGGCCCCTCGGCCTCTGCTGTGACACGGAGGCCATCCCCGGTCACCCCCTCCCTTATTTCTAGCTTCATTTTTTTCTAACTGAATTGTGTGTAAATTGCCTGTGTTACAGGAGTTTCGGGGTACATGGTCCAAGGCCCTCTTGGGGGTGGGGAGATGGGATTGATCCCACGCCGGGGGGAGGGGGTGATGGAGAGGAGAATGAACTGGGAGGCGGGGATGGGGGATGGGAGTGGGGAAACTGGGAGGTCCGTGGGGCGTGTGGTCACTAACCTGCCTTGGTTATGACTATAAAAATTACTCAGAGCACAGCAGACGCCCTTGCTTGGTTTTGTTCACGTGACTTCAAGATCTCGGTTTTCTGCGTAGCCTATCCAAAATAACTAAATAAACAGTTTTCAGTCCTAGAGCCAAAAATAACCTTCCAGGTGAGCATGGGTCTCCTTGTAGGCTCCCTTCTTGGAAGGAGGGAGGGAGGGAGGGTGACACCTGGTGAGAAAGGGTCTGGGATGCAGGTCCAGGAAAGGATGGAAGGGTCTGGGTCCTCCAGGGCTGACATTCACCCACTGTCACTGTCTCCCATGTTGGCAAGCTGCTCTGACTTTACCCTCGTTCTGAAGGTCAGCCTGGCCCATAGCCTCTGAGCTGCTCACCCCTAGGAATGGTTTGTGATTTTTTTCCCCTTTGTTTATTTTTTTATTGAAGTACAGTTGATTTACAATGTTGTGTGTGTTTCAGGTATACAGCAAAGAGTTATATATATATATAAATCTATTCTTTTTTCAGATTCTTTTCTTTATAGGTTATTACTGATATTCACTATAGTTCCCTGTGTCCAGGAATAGGTTTTTTGGGGTTTTTAAAATATCTTTATTGGAGTATAATTGCTTTACAGTGTTGTGTTAGTTTCTGCTGTATAACAAAGTGAGTCAGCTATATGCATACATATATCCCCATATCCCCTCCCTCTTGCGTCTCCCTCCCACCCTCCCTATCCCACCCCTCTAGGTGGTCGCAAAGCACCGAGCTGAACTCCCTGTGCCATGCAGCTGGTTTTGATCAACTCCCAGCTGCCCTCTCTTCCTGTGGTTCTTTGGGGTCAGCATCTTGTCGGATCTAATGACTAATCTGGAACATAAAGAAAATGAGGGGGAAACCTTGCCCAACTTGGTATTGAGCACTGCAACGTTTGCTTCGCAGTCAGAGCTGGAAACCATTTGACCTCCAGAAACCAAAAAGCAGGTTGAGAAAGAACAGTAATAACAGGCGTTGTCAACCCTCCATCAGGAGCCAGTCACGTGACCTCCGTTTTCTCTAAATTGCATGAAAACCTTGCTACTTGAGGGTTATTGATGCTGTTTATAGATCAGGGGACTGAGGCATGGAGGGTTCACAGACTTGCCCGAGTTCTTACTCCAGTGTTTCCTTCTGGCTCTGGCCCAGATCCTGGCCTCACGATGGAGGCCGTCTATTAAAATCACACAATCAGCTCCTTCTGGTCCTTGAGATAGAGATAACCAAAATAATGAACTATGGGGGTTGATTTCTAACTTTTTGAGTGTGACTCAGCTGAGAGGCCTAGGCCAGGCCTTAGGAGCAGGTGCAACAGCGGGGAAGGTGTTCGCTGGGCGTCTGCTCTGGGTGGGGCCCTTGCCCTGCACACCCAACGGCTACCCTGTCCTCTGGCTGGGGATGCCCGGGACTGTCAATCACGCTGTCCCAGGTACCAGGCCAGGCTGGCTCTGCCCTTGGCCCAGATGTGCCATGAACTTCATCTGAACCTCAGCTGCTTTCCCCACAGACTAGGCTGATGATCTTTGCCCCGCCTGTCTCATGGGGCCACCGAGAGATAAAATGAGGCACCAGAGGTGACAGCACTGCAAAGTAGAAAGCATGTGACAGTCCTGAAATGCTATTGTAATTCATGACTGCAAGACTCTGCCTTCTGCTTAATTGCCAGTCTTGCTTGGTTCTGGTTTGAGCCGAGTGCTGTGGTTATTACAGACCAGACTCCCGCGTGTTGAACCCCTCGTTTGTGCCAGCCACCTCGACGATCTCATTTAATCGGCACAACAGCTCTATGGCCTGGGGACTCCTGTGATGGTCCCTGTTTATCCAATGAGGAGACTCAGATGCAGAGAGTTTATGTCACTTGCTTCTGGTCCCAGAGCTGCGATGGGGCAGTGGGTCAGTCACTCCAGAGCCCACATTGAGCCACCAGAATCCAAGGTCTTGGAAGAAGCAGCTGCCTTAGGACTGGGAGCTGAGGGGCGTTTTTAACCCACTGGACACGTCAGCCCTCAGGCAGGCCTGAGCCCCCTTGCCCTGGGTGCTTGCTTGAGAGGAAACCTCCCTGGCAGGAGTGGTTCTCCAAACACAACACGACAGATGAGCAAGGACACCTGGATTTAGAAAAGCAAAACTCACCTTGTTTATATCTCCTCCCAAACCCCAGGGTTGGGTGTGAACAGTGACCCCCACTTAGCAACAGAGACACCAAGCCTGCTTGGCTGGCGCGATCTTGTCAGGTTACTCAAAAACTATTGTGTGTGTGACACCTTAGATGTTTGGTTTTGCTTTCAAGCTGAGTACAGTTTGGGGGACAGATTATTTTATAGCCCTCACAGGTAAATGCCATTTTCCCATCAGTGAAAGGTAATCTGCTGTCATAGCCGTCCTGCAAAGCTCCTCCCTGTGTGCTGGGTCCCTTCTTCCTGCCTGAATCTGCTCAGCTATAGAAAGATTCCCCCTTGGCTTCGAAAAAAATCAAGTTGATATTTTGACGAATTTGAATAGCAACCAGAAAAGAAGGTCAAGTTTTAAAAGAAGCAACAGGGGAGGGGATTGTAATTAAATCCGCTCTGGGCTGGGTACGGATGATTCATCTCACATAACATTCTGGAAACCACGTGACCAAAGGTATTTTTCTAAATAACCTCAAGTGCTAGTCAAGTTATTCTTTAAATTGCATGCCAGCAACATCTCCGAACTGGTATTTTGCTTGGCAGGCGCTGAGCCTCTGCCACAGCCCGGATTTTCCTGCAGGCAGAGGCCGGCCTTGTTTTGACAGTTGTTTCTGCTGCCTTCCCCTTCTGCCTGGAAGGATGACACAGCCGCACAGGCCCAGGGAGGGAGGCGCATGCTGGGCTCCAGAAAGACAAAGGCACCTCTGCTTGGGTCGGAGGAGCTGGTCAGGGCCCTCAGTGTGGGCAGGATGAAGCCTTAGGTCTTTTCCAAATGATGGCACTGCTGAAATTCCTCTTCTAGGAAGCTTCGATTGGAACAGTGAGGAGCCCCCAGGCGACTGTCTGCTCAGAACCTACTCTACCAGCAAGCGACCCCGCCCACCACACCACTCCTGCCATCCAAAGGGTTCCAGAGGTTTCTCTGGTTAGTATATGGTGATGCAGCTCTAGGTGGGTCCTGGGCCAGCAGCCTGAGCCAAGTTGAGCCCATCAGAATCCTTTCTTTCTTTTTTTTTTTTAATTGAAGTATAGTTAATTTACAATGTTGTGTTAGTTTCTGGTGTACAGCAAAATGATTCAGTTATACATCTATATATCTATTCTTTTTCATATTCCTTTCCATTATGATTTATTACAGGATTGAATATAGTTCCCTGGGCTATACAGTAGGACCTTGTTGTTTATCTATTTTATATATATAGTAGTTTGTATCTGCTAATTCCAACTTCCTAATTTATCCCCCCCCTTCTTTCCCCTTTGGTAACCATCAGTTCTCTATGTCTGGGAGTATTTTTCTATCTTGTAAGTAAGTTCATTTGTGCCATATTTTAGATTCCACATGTAAATGATATCATATGGTATTTGTCTTTCTTTGTCTGACTTGCTTCACTTAGTATGATCATCTCTAGTTCCATCCATGTTGCTGCAAATGGCATTATTTCATTCTTTTTTATGGCTGAATAATATTCCATTCTGTATATACACCACATCTTCTTTATCCATTCTTCTGTCAATGGACAGTTAGATTGCTTCCATGTCTTGGCTATTGTGAATAGTGCTGCTGTGAACAGAGAGGTACATGTATCTTTTTGAATAATAGTTTTGTCCGGATATATGCCCTGGAGTGGGATTGCTGGCTCATATGGGAATTCTATTTTTAGATTTTTAAGGAACCTCCATACTGTTCTCTGTAGTGGCTATACCAATTTATATTCCCACCAACAGTGTAGGAGGGTTCAATTTTCTCCACACCCTCTCCAGCATTTGTTATTTATAGACTTTTTAATGTTGGCCATCATGACAGTCCTTTCAAAACCAGGCTGTATCTTGGCCACAAAAGTGGGGAAAGCTGATCTCAAGAAGGGGGGGTGTGGGACTTCCTTGGTGGCGCAGTGGTTAAGAATCCACCTGCCAATGCAGGGGACACAGGTTGGATCCCTGGTCTGGAAAGATCACACATGCTGTGGAGCAACTAAGCCCGTGTGCCACAACTACTGAAGCCCGTGTGCCTAGAGCCCGTGCTCTGCAACAAGAGAAGCCACCGCAATGAGAAGCCCACGCACCTCAACGAAGAGTAGCCCCTGCTCGCCGCAACTAGAGAAAGCCCATGCACAGCAATGAAGACCCAATGCAGCCAAAAAAAAAAAGAAGAAGGGGGGGTAGGGGTGGATTGATCAAATATGCAGAGAGGAGCGGGACTAAAGCAGAGGGAGAGTGTTTGGATGGCGTCTAGGTACCAGGTCCCAATTTTCCCTGAAGCTCAGCTATCCTGAAATCCTGGCAGCTGAATAACCTTAAAATTAATTTCCTTTTCCTTTAGGCTATTCCAAGTGGAGCTTCTGTCACTTGCAACTGAAAGATTCCTCTTGCACTTATGACCTCACTCTGAGGGCCATGAGGGAAGGATGTCGTCTAGTCCTCTTGTAAATGTTCATCTTCTCCCTGGGCCTCTTCGTAGTCTCTTCCTTCTATGTGTGTCTCTGTTCAAATTTCCCCTTTTTATAAGGACACCAGTCATTTTGGATTAAGGCCCAACCCTCGTGACCTCACTTTGACTTGATTGTCTCTGTGAAGACCCTGTCTTCAAATGAGGTCACGTTCTAAGTTACTAGGAGTTAAGACTCCAACATATCTTTTGGGGGGAAGATACAATGCAACCCATAACCCCGTACAATGGAATACTATGCAGTCAGGACAAAGAAGGAGGTGTATCTGCATGTGCTGAGACCACACATATTATGTGAAAAAGCCAGTCTATATGTCTGTATCTTTTTTTGTTGTTGAAGTATAGTTGATTTACAATGTTGTGTCAATTTCTGCTGTACAGCAAAGTGGTTCAGTTAAACATATATACATTCTTATTCATATTCTTTTCCATTGTGGTTTATCACAGGATATGAATATAGTTCCCTGTGCTATACAGTAGGATCCGCTAATCCCAAACTCCCACTCAATCCCTTCCCCACCAACCCCCTTGACAACCACAAATCTGTTCTCTATATCTGTGAGTCTGTTTCTGTTTCATAGATAGGTTCATTTGTTTCATATTTTAGATTCTACATATAAGTGATATCATATAGTATTTGTCTTTGTCTGACTTACTTTAATTAGTATGATAATCTCTAGGTCCATCCATGTTGCTGCAAATGGCATTATTTCATTCTTTTTTATGGCTGAGTAGTATTCCATTGTATATATGTACCACATCTTCTTTATCCATTCCTCTGTCGATGGACATTTAGGTTGTTTCCTTGTCTTGGCTATTGTGAATAGTGCTGCTATGAACATTGGGGTGCATGTATCTTTTTGAATTAGAGTTTTGTCTGGATATATGCCCAGGAGTGGGATTGATGGATCATATGGTAGCTCTATTTTTAGCTTTTTGAAGAATCTCCACACTGTTTTCCATAGTGGCTGCACCAACTTACATTCCCACCAACAGTGTAGGAGGGTTCCCTTTTCTCCACACCCTCTCCAGCATTTGTTATTTATAGTATGACTGTATATTTTGACCCCTCTATAAATTGTGTACTTGTGAGTGTGTGAGCACTGACATTAACACTGATACATATAAGTGTATTTCTTTAATTTCTGGAAGGAATCAAGGCAAGTTGACAATAGTTACCTTGTTGAAGAGAGACCTGAAAAAGAAAGGAAAGAGACTTTGACTTTTCCTTTGTATTTTTGACTTTCTGTTTCTATATTGTCTGAATCTCATGTAGAGATACACATACATGTGTGTTTGTGAGTGTGTATATATACATATATATATATATATATATAGACTTTTTCTTATGCTTTTCTGTATTCTATTAACAATGTAAGCTATGTATTGTCTTAAAGATGTGAGTTGATTTACACATACGTTCTCAGGAATAGGTTTTTTTTTTTTTTTTTTTTTTTAGGAATAGGTTTTATATGCCAAGCGTAACCTACATTCTGTGTATCTGTCTGTACTTGTAAGCTCTTAAAAGCTTGTGTTTGCTCTTGCCCTCATATGTGGTACTTAGCATGGTCAGCCAGGAAATCAGGTCCTTTCTAGTGTTCTGGAGACGGTGATGGGGAGGGAGTGACGGGGAGGATGATGGTAAAAAAAAGGTTGGTCATGGCTTAGCGGTTGGCTAGAACTGCTTCCTTGGATGATGAAAGGCTTTTTTTTTAAATACTAGAGATTCATCAGGCAAGGCCTTGGACACACCACAGGCTCTTACTCTATTCTGATACCTGTGGTATTTCTGTAGGTCTGGGAGAAATGTCTTTGGAAGGAATGAGAAGGCTGGGATTCAGTGCATCCTTTTTTCTTTTTAGAGAAGTCTCTTTAGGTCAGTCTTTCTCAACCGCAGTTCCAGGACCCTAAGGTCCTGAGACACCCACTGGGCGTAATCAATTCACTTTTCCCGCAGGTACCTAGAGCGGTTCTAGACAGGCACTGCTCTTGGGAACATTAAGGGAACAAGCACTCCCACTGTATTCTTTGGGGTCTAATTCTCTTGCAGAATCCAGTTTAAAAAGGATGCCTTAGAATCTGCCGCCTCCTTGCCGTGATCCCATCCCACAGAATCAAACATCAACTTCTGAGAAGGAGCCACGACTCACTGTGGCCCATGTAACAGATAATAGCCAGGCCAGGCCCTCTGGAGGGTTCCAGCCCCATCCAGAAGGCAGGAACTATCTGGCACCCCCAACTCTGGGACCTAGAATCTAGCCTGTGCTGTTCAAAATGGTAGCCACGTGGCTATTTGGACTTAAATTTAAAATTCAGTTCCTAAGTCGTACTAGCCCCGTTTCAAGTGTTCAGTGGCCACCCTATTGAACAGCGCACATTGGAGAACATTTCCATGACCACAGGAAGTTTTACTGGAGAGCCCTGACAGACTATGATAGTAAGAGGGGCCCAGAACTATACCTCAAGGGAGTCCTTGCTCCAGACTCCACGAAGTCCACACAGGGAATCCCTGAGAACGTCCAAGCCCACAGCATGGAATGAGAGCTCTACCCAGCTGATCCAATAGTTCTAATAATAAATAATGATAACATAATAATAAGTAGTTAACTTCAGCATAGATGTGAATGCCAGGAATTATAAATAGTCCGTGGAGAGAAATCAATCAGTATTAACTCCCCATCTCTGAACCGTGAGTGGGTATATGGCCCCTGATGGTTCTAGCACATTGGTCTCCCCTCATCCCTCTGTCCCCAGCCCAGCAGCTCTTTCCCTGCCTCTCCATCTTCATGGGAAGGACTCTTTTTCATGCATGCTTTAGAGAGTCTGTTGGTCTCTTTTTTCCCAATTGCTCAAAGTTATTTTTCTCTCTCCTTCGTTTGTCAAAGAAATCTGGTAAATGTTTTGTAGAAATGTGCACACTCTAGCTCTTCCTGAAGACATACATATTTTTTTCCAATTTTCTTTATTGTGGTAAAATACATCTAACATCAAATTTGGACCATTTTTAAGTGGTATTAAGTACATTCACATTGTTGTGCTACCATCACCATCACCCATCTCCAGAACGCTTTTCATCTTGCAAAACTGAAACTCTGCACCCATTAAACACTACCTCCCCGTCCCCTCCTCCCCGCAGTCCCTGGCAACCATCCTTCTACTATCTGATTACTCCAGGGACCTCCTATGAGTGGAATTGTACAGTATTTGTCCTTTTACATCTGGCTTATTTCATAGCATAGTGTCCTCAAGCTTCATCCATATTATAGCGTATGCCAGAATTTCCTTCCTTTTTAAGGCTGAATAATATTTCATTGTATGTATGTGAAAAAGTTATATTCTTAAAGCAAAAACATATTTATGAATTAATAGATAGACCATAGGAACATACCAACTCATCAGAGACCTCTCTCTACTTGCTGTTACCCGTTTCCCCAAAAGACCCAGCTCCTTCAGGGTCCATCCAAGGAGTCAGGCTCTAGCAGGGACTGCTCCCAGCCAGGGGACAAGTCAGCCGAAGCCTGTAGCAAGTTCCGGGGCCATCGGGGAAGCCGTGACTACGTTTAAGATGAGCAAAGGGCATTCTCTGCACTGCCGTCCAGGATACTCGTGGGACTTGACATTTTGTCCATCCTTGGATAGCTCTCAGTTCCTCAGAGCTTATGGATTCCTGGTTTGCTGGAGCTTAGGAGCATTGTTTTCACCCATTAAGACCCGGCATGTCGTCTGTCACTGTCTGTGGGCCAGGAATGGCACCTCTGCTGGTGCATTTCCTAACCCTTGACACCAGCTGCCTGCCTCTGAGTCTCACAGTGGAAGACGCATCGTGGTTCTGGCATTTTTGCAGGAAGACATCCACTTCTGAGCGGAGCTGTCGCCACCTACTCCCCCAATCAAAAACAATTGGCATATATCCAGAAAAGACGAAAACTCTAATTCGAAAAGAGACGTATACCCCAGTGTTCACTGCAGCACAATTTGCAATAGCCAAGACATGGAAGCAACCTATATGTCCATCAACAGATGAATGGATAAAGAAGATGTGGTACATATATATGATGGAATATTACTCAGTCATAAAAAAGAAATAATGCCATTTGCAGTAACATGCATGGACCTAGAGATTATCATACTAAGTGAAGTAAGTCAGACAGAGAAAGACAAATATCATATGCTATCACTTATATGTAGAATCTTAAAAAAAAAAAAGATACAAATGAATGTATTTACGAAACAGAAACAGACTCACAGACAGAGAAAACAAACTTATGATTACCAAAGGGTAGAGGTGTGGGGAGGGATAAATTAGGAGTTTGGGATTAATAGGTACACATTACTATATATAAAATAGATAAACAATGAGGTCCTACTGTATAGCACAGGGAGCTCTATTCAGTATCTTATAATAACCTATCATGGAAAATAACATATATATACACACACATATATATACACACATATACACAACTGAATCACTTTGCTGTACACCTGAAACTAACACAACATTGTAAATCACCTCTACTTCAATAAGATAAATAACAGCCCCCCACTGTGCGGAAATTAAGGGCTCTCTGAATGCCTGGTTGACCGGCCCCAACTCAGTCGCTCACTGCAACCCTGAACTCCCTCTCTCCGTGACCCCACGCTCCGCCCAGCTGCAAGCCAGCATCACAGGGGTGTCCTTCACCCTCTTTTCCACCTCCAGGACTGTTACGTCCAACTCAGACGATGGCCCCAGTCCCCGCCCTGCCCCGTGGCTGCCCCATTCATCAACCGATAATAACTGAGCGCCCGCTGTGTAGCTGACACTGGGCTATGTCCTGAGGAGTGTGAGCAAAACGCCTTTTCTCTGAAAACTGACTCAGAAACGGGCCATTTCGATGTGGCTAATGCTCTGGCAGGCTAGGAGGGGGAGGAGGGCTTCCTGGAGGAGGTGACAGCCAAGCTGAGTTCAGAGGAGTCATTAGGGGTTCTCCAGACAGAGCAAGATTTGGGGAGGGGGCAAGTTGGGGGCGGAATGGAGAGGGATGCTCGGGCTGAAGAAACAGTCAAGGCAAAGGCCCAGCAACAAGTGGAGCTGCAGATGGTGACTGGGGCTGGCGCCGGAGAGCCAGTGCAGAGGAGGCCCAGGGAAAAGGGCAGGACAGGAGGGGCCGCGTCCTGCACACCGTGGAGGATTCTGAGCGCCAGGCCTCAGAGAGGAGCAGCACGTGAAGATGGTTATCTTGGAGAGACCGGGCCTGCGGTAACAATGATCTCAAACTGGGTGACTTGAAAACAACAGAAATTTATCTGTATATATACCGGACTCATGCTTCGAGGGGCCAGAGTCTCTCCAAGGGCTCCAGGGGAGGATCCTTCCTGCCTCTTCCAGTTTCTGGTGGCTCCAGGCACTCATGGCTTGGGGACTGCAGGCCTCCAATCTCTGCCCCATCCTCACACGCGCCACTGCTGCCCCCCAGATTCTGCCTTCTCCCCCCTCTTCTCTTAGGACACTGTGAGCGGATTTAGGCCTCACCCCAATCCAGGATGATCTCACCTTGAGATCCTTAATTTCATTCCATTTGCCAAGGCCGTTTTCCCAAATAATGTCACGGTCACATGGATACGTCGCTCTCGGGAGCCACCACTGAGCCCACTCAGTCACTCAGGCAGCAACAGGGAGAAATGAACTGCTGATGGGACCAGGTCCCTCCCCAGCTTAAGCCTGTCCAGCGGCCCCCCAGCTGTTGGGACAGAGCCCGAGGGTCTTTCTGGCCTTCTGAGGTCCTTCAGGACCCTGCCCCACGCCCGCTCTGCTCTAATCTGTCAAGCACTGAATGCCACCCACCCCCACTGCCTGCTGGCACAGGCTCTGTGCATCCCCGCTCCCCGTCCTGCGTCCCTGGAAATGTCGCTTCCTTGGGAAGCCCTCAGACTCCTCCTCAGGCCCTCCCCGGCCCGTCCGGGTGAGATGCGCCTCTCGGAGCACCTGGGACCCCGGCGGTCAGCCTTCTTGTTACTGTTCTGTCTCCACTGTGTTTTATTTACACCTGTCACAGAGCAAATGCACACAGTTCCTGTGTGTTGAATTGATTAATTGAAGTGTAACTATCCCAGTGATTAAGTAGGTTAGTACATTTGCCCCCTTCATGTTCCCCCTTGGGGCTGATGTCTGTAAACACCGTCTCCACTGGAGGCGCTTGCTGGTCAGTCCTCCCATTCACAGGGCCGCCTCTTTCGTCTTGGCCGCCCCAATCCCATCCTTCAGGTAAGTCCCAGAACAAGTCTGAGACAGACCTGGGCCCTGGGCCCCTTTACTGCAGTGCTTGCACCTGGACAAACTCTCCTCTAGCAACAAAATACAAAGAAACTATAAGGGACTAAAAATAACTGCAGGCATGCACAGTTGGGGCAAATTCTGGGCCAAAGGATACAGAAAGATAAAAACAACAACAACAAAAAAAACCCAACCAACTGCCACTTCTGAAGAGCCAGGAGCACAAACTGGGTGTTGGGAGCAAAAGCAGGGCACTGAGCATGCGCCCTGCACACAGCACACAACCAAAGCTTGATGAGACTGGTGGCCAAAGTAGCAGCAAAAACAAAGCAAACAGGCTTGCTCACCGAGTCTTTGAAGCGCTAACAAGATCTTTTTGGTGAAACATGAAATACTTTGGGAAGATAGGGGTGGAAGGCGAAGATTCCATCCATCCATCCATCCATCCATCCATCCATCCATCCATCCATCCATCCATCCATCCATCACTCCTTTTGGGGCTCAGGTGCACAGGGCTGAGTTAATTACACTTCTCGGCTCAGGGGGTACTGCCATCACAGCCTGGGGGAGGGGCCGCTCTTGTTCAATCCATTAATTCCCTTTATCCCTTTTCCACACTCCCATCCCCTTCTCCCTCCTAACCTGACATGACCATTCTATTTAAAATGTGTGCACTTGTTTGCACGGGCCCTTGAAGGTAGAAGATATGAACTGGTATTGACCCAAGACAGGCCAGGAATCTAAGGCTGACAAAGAATGGAACTTCCCTGAGGAGGCGAGGATGATTTCAAGAACAGAAGCAGGTGCCCGAGCTGCACAGCTTCCGCGGTTCTCCTCCACCTGGGACCTGCCCTCCTGGGCACACAAAACAAATGCCAACCTGTCAGGGAACGTGCCTGGGCTGTTGAGCCAGTGGGAGTTTAGGTCAGGTTATTGCGTAATTTCTGTCCACTCTTCCTTCTCCATCCCGGTCATCCTCCTTCCTGCAGAGAATTGTTCAAGCCTCACCATGCCTGTCTCATCCTATTCTTGTCCCATCCTGGACGTGGCCCTTTCCAGGTTTGGGGATAATCCTCCTGGCCCTGCTCTGATTCTGTGTCCCAGGCTTAAAAATCGAGTTACTGATTTACCCAGGTGGCCAAGCTCCCCTAGTTCCACTGACTAGCTCCCTCTGCAGTCAGCTGAATTACTGTTTACCAACATTCGGTGCCCCTACCTAAGAGAGGATCTTCCCTGCTGTGTTGAATTCAGGCAGTGCCATGCGACAGTGGCCAGTGAAAGGTGAGCCAAAGTGACATGTGCTACTTCAGGGCAGAAGCTGTAAAAGCCACCATGCTCTTTGCCAAGCACTCTTTTCCCTCTGCCACCATGACCACCAGAGGCTTGGGGTCCAGAATGAAGATGATGTAGGTAGAGCCACAACCAACACATGATGCACCTGCCACTGGAGTGAAAAATAGACCTTTGTTATAGTAAGTCACTGAGGTTTGGGGTTGTTTGTTACTGCAGCATATCCTAGTCCAGCCTGACTGATACAACCTCCACACCCAAGTCTTACCTTCATGGCCATGTGAGTGCGACTGAGACTGCTGTTGCTAACAGCTAACATTCACTGAGCACCCACTGTGTCCTCACCTAGGCCCTTTACATACTTCCTCATGGTCAATGCCAGTTCATACCGTGTTGCCATTTTGCAGATGAGGAAACTAAATACCAGCTAACTTAACTATCAATAAATTGTCCAAGGTCACAAACATAGTGGGCTGGTTTTGGAACACAGATCTGACTCTAGAGAGTCAAATCTGCTGCTCGAATTTCTTCTGAGACTGACCACGTGCCTTCCTCTCACTGGTTTCCATCCAGCATGATGCCTTCAACCATCACCCCAAGCATCTGATTCATGCCTCCCAGTGGCAGCCACACCTGGGGTACCAACACCTGCTTTAACTCAGTTCTTGCAGAACTGCAGGATACTGAGAATGCCCTGCTCTCCCATCCCTGTCCTCCCTCCCTTTCTGCAGCTGGGGACATCCCCAAGCCCTGTCCTCATGGGGGCCGGGAGAGCTATGTCTGATCTCCAGGACTTGGGACACCTTGGCTGGGTTGCTTGCCACTGGCAGGGCTGTAGTCCAGACACCACTCTTCACCCCATTTCATCCTTCCCCTCCGACCCCCCTTTCCCCACCATCCCCTAAATTTGGACAGTTTCCATTGTTCTGTGCTCAGCCCACTTTTCTCTCCGTGTACAAACTCCCTCGACAATTTCAGCAGATCTGTCATTTCAACTATTACTTCCATGTGAATGCCTCCCAAACTAGAATTCCATGCTGACCTCACTCCTGAGCCCTGGTCTTGCTTTTCCCCCTCCTGGAGCCATCTTTCAGGAGACTTAAGATCGGGATCTCCAAAATGAAGCTCACTTCTTCTACCCCTTTCCGGTGCGGTCCATTTCTCCTGCCTTCTTCATTTCTAGTAAGAGCACCTGCAACTGCGTGCACTGCGTTACCACTCATTCATTCACCCCACCTCTCCTGAGCACCCACGTTCTATGAGGCCACGTTCTATGACCCCCTTTGTCCCCTCTCCCGCTCCCGACAGCCAGACTGCTGCCACATCCAGTGGCACCTCATCACTGTTTTCAGAATACATCCCCTAGTCATCCATCATTCTGCTCCTTTAAAAGCAACTCTCTTCACAACTGCACACAAAAGAATCTCAGCTCCCTCTTTCAGAAAGGAGAATCTGAAATCAGAAATAGGAGTCTCTATTGAAGAAGGCAATTTGCTTTCAATTAAATGGAAATGATAAAATAAGTCACTTAAATGGAAAAGCACTTCACTTATTTGGATGCTGCTAAAGTTTCTGTATCTTACTTTTAAGGAAGCTGAATATATAATATAGTGAATGAAAGTGCTGTGTTTAGCCAAGTAAGCAGTTTGAAACACAGGACTTTCAATCAGATTAAATGCCCTTTTCACCATCACAAGTGATGGATTTTCCTCCGTTGTTTCTTCCATTCAGTGTCAAGCGATAAGGACTGTCTTCCTAGCAAATTATTTTTTACGAGACTATGTTTACCTGCCTGCGTTAATAATCATATTGCTATAGATGTCAAGATTCTTGAGACACACTTTAGGCAACTGTGGCAAGTCCTAAAACATAATGTATTCATGTTTTGGTTCATCATCACCCATCCCTGAACTTAAAATGAACTCACAGCGTATGTTTTCTTTTTCTTGTCTGCGGCTAATACCTCTCATCCTTTTATTCACTAAAATCTCCAGTCCGATTTCCCACGTTTGAAACTGCCCCTTTGCGTTCATCACTGTGCTTGGACACTCACAAAACTTTCTGTTGAACTGTGTCCCCCTAAAAAGATATGTTGACATCCTAACCCCCAGGACCTGTGAATGTGACCTTATTTGGAAAGGCGGTCTTTGCAGATGGAATCAAGTTAAAACGAGGTCATACTGGATTAGGATGGGCCTAATCCAGTGGCTGGTGTCTTTATAAGAGAAAAGAGAGAGAGATTTGGACACAGAGACACATGGGGAAAATGCCACGTGACCAGAGAGGCAGAGATTGCAGTGATGCCTCTGCAAACAAAGAACATTCCAGCAGAAGTTAGGAAGAGGCAAGGAAGGGTCCTCCACCAGAGCCATCAGAGGGAGCGTGGCCCTGCTGACAGCTTGACTTTGGACTTCTGGCCTCCAGAACCGGAGGACAATAGATTTCTGGTTTTTTAAGCCACCCAGTTTGTGGTTATTTATTACTTCATCTCTAGGAAATGAATACAGATGTTGCTATTTTCTGAGCGTCTCTAAATGTAAAATACAACGTCAAGGGTTTTTTGAATACTTCAACACTCCCCACCCTACTCTCCAACGCCCCCCTGACTTTGCAGGCTGCACCCGGAACCTGCCGTTTTCCTGACTGTTGTCGAATTTTGCCTCCCGTCTTGCAGCATCAGGGGAATTGTCAACCTCAGTCATTCTCTGGATATCTAACACAGAGGTGAGAGTCTCTTGTGCCCCCTTTTCTTGGTGGGGGGGGGGAAGATTCACCCTCACATTCCACCTGCGATCAGCAGGGTGTCAGGTCCATGCCACAGGCCCAGGAAACTGTATTTTGCACAAGCGTGTGGCCGGAACGTGACCTTCCTCTGACCTACCCTCCCAGGTGCCTCAGAGCCTGGTGTTACCGGCCACGGTTCTTGGCCTCCTTAACAGAAACTGACCAGAGGCCAGACAAGAAATTCAGGCAAGGCTTGATTGGGGTCTCTGCTACAGAAGAGGGAGTGGAAACAAGTAACAGTTGCCCTTGCTCGCTCTCTGATGGGGGGCGAGCTGATTCCTTAAGTGGGGTGAGGGTAGGGGTGTGTCCAGGGGTCAGGCCGGAGTGGGGGCTTATGTGGTCTGCCCACCCCTTGGTGGTGCCGTGTGCAGGGATCATGCGCGGGGCCCTGCTTTTGCTTCCAGCTCTTCAGAAGTGGCATTTGGGTTTTTGGTCTTTTTGTATCTTGTCCATAATGTGCCCCAGTTACTTTAGTCCCTTAGAGTGTCTTTGTATTCTGTTGCTGGAGGAGACGTTTGTCCAGGGACAAGCACTGCAGCAAAGGGTCCCAGGTCCCAGCCCGTCTCACTGGGATGTGTCATCCCTCCCCCGTGGCTCAGTGCCGTGGCTTCCTCCCGAGGCCACACACAGAGGACCAGCGGCGAGCGGAAAGCCAGCAGAGAGTTTTTGCAGGAGGGTCGGGGGAGGAACACGATACAGGGAAGCCACAGCTGCTGGGCACGGAGACTTAGGAGAGCCGCAGGCCTCACCTGAAGTGGGCCAGGAAGGGGTGCTGGGTGCCGTGTCAGGGGGAGGGAACTGCCGGTCACTGCCGGGGAAATAAAACCTTATATCTCACCTACACTGCTTTCACTGTTTTCCTCTCCCTCCCATTAATACAGTCTACTTCTGGCTCGAAACCATCATTATGAAAATAAAGAGTGTTGGTATGCAGGGCAGGAAGAATATGTTTGGGTCTAACTCCTCTGAGCCTTAGAGAGTCTCCCTAGGAAATGATCACCGGCCCACTCCTCCTGCCTTGGGAAACTGTGCCTAAGAAACCAAGTACTGCAGGTGAAAATGCTTTGTAGGTAGAGAACGTTACACACGTGGACTTGTTATTTATTAGCATTGTTGTTATCCGTCTGTTAATTAGTAGAAGCTCCTCCAAAGCAGGACTAGTTGGCTATGGGTGTGATGCAGGAGGCAGCAGGGTGTCCTGTGTGTCACTGGCACGTGGTGCAGAAGGACGCTGCACGAGCGAGTGAACTTTGCCAAGGGTCACCCTCCCCACGGTCCACTCCGCAGCCTCCCAACGTGCCTGCTGAGCCTTCCCTTCCGACTCTGCCCCCTTTTTCCAGGGACCAGCCCTTCTCTGGAACCCAGGCTGAAGTCCGCCCCTCTGGGTCCAGGCAGGACCAGGGAGATCCACCGGGGCTACCCACTCACCGAAGGGCCTTGGGCCAACCTCGCCATCCCCTTCTTCATTTCATTCACCCATTCCATGAGCTGACAAACAGAAATGCCAGCCCAGGGTTGGTGTAGGCAAAGTCAGGGAATATTCATTCCTGTAGACAGATGCTTCCTAGTGTCTGACCTCGTGGGGGGCTGATCAGCGTTTTCTAGTTCCCTGGACCATCAACTCTCTACAGGCATCTTGCCAATCAGCCCCATGTGGCAGATAAAAAGCATGTGTCCCATCCTGGCCTGATTCCCCCCACTACCCTGGCTTTGTTAAGGTAGAACAGTGGATAACTATGGTATAAACTACCAAGTTGTAAGATCTCAACTGAAA
The DNA here is from genome assembly GCF_009873245.2 of Balaenoptera musculus. Lineage (NCBI taxonomy): Eukaryota > Metazoa > Chordata > Mammalia > Artiodactyla > Balaenopteridae > Balaenoptera > Balaenoptera musculus. The sequence goes on along the minus strand of NC_045797.1, from coordinate 6,343,422 downwards.
AATGCAACATCCTACCTGCCATGCGCTGTAGGTGACATACATACATTTACGTAAAAAATTCATAAAATCTGCGTGAGCACTTCACACACACACACAACACTCACCCCAATACCAAACCTCCCACCTCCATCTACTCTTGTTCGTATCTTTATGCCAAAAGAGTAAGATATGTGGACAAAGAACCTCTTCCTTGAGAGTCACCAGACCAGAGTTGCTGTGTTACTTTAAGCAAGTCACTTAACCTCTCTGAACTTCAGTTTTCCCATCTATAAATTGAGGATAATTCAACCTAGCCCACAGGATGGTTATATATATGTATTACAGAAGCACAAGCATAGTAAAAATCTAATGATGTCATTGCTATTACTTGCCTCTTTCAAATAGATCCATAATTCTCTTAAAACCTTGGGATTTTTATGAAAGCCAAATAAGAAGAAATAAGCAAAGAAAACGTAAAAGGAGTAGCTGTACCATCACAACGTGGCTTTCTCAAGCTGCACGCGGAAACAAGCAAGTCTGACCTTGTACATTGTGCTTGAGACCCTGAGGTAGCACCCACAGGGGTGCAGCTTGGAGTAGAAGCAGCTGCCACCTTCCCAGAGCCCGGGCCACCCAGGGGGAGGCCTGGGCACAGAGGAGGCAGAGAAGGTGGGGGGGCGCATTCCAGAAGCCCCCAGATTCCTTTGGGGGTGGGAAGAGTGCTCTCCAGACAGAAGCCCCAGGCGCCGAAGCCATCCTCTGGCCTTCCTGCAGCTTTGCTTTGGAAGTGGGCCCAGAGGGGTGCCAGGTGGCCAGTAGGCACCACTAGTTAGACTCCTTCAGGGTGCCAGGACCAGGGACCAATGCCAGCTTCTCCACCAACTAGTTTATACCAAACTCCCTAAGCCAGGGGCTGTGAGCTGGCCAACTGAGCTGCAAGTTGTTTCTTTTGGTTCCTCCCCCTCCTCACCACATGGTGGTCTGTTTCACACGTGGTAGCTACTGTGAGCTGACTTCAAACTCCATTCCTGTCTCGTTCGAATGTGCCTTCCAGCACGGAAGGAGCTGGAAAGTTTACATTGCCCAGAGTTCTTGGCAACCAGGGTTCAGGCTAAGACTTGGGACTTAAGGATCAGATGGAGACCCAGGCAACTGGATTCTGAACAGAGTTACACGGAGAGAGGGCACAGGTGCCTGTAAGTACCAAATGCGGCAAAAGTGACAAGGTGCTGGGCCCAGCAGCCGAGGCAGCATCTTCTTGGTCAGGAAAGAAGCATCAGCTTCCTTGGCAGCCTGTTCCGTGTACGATTTTAAATATTATTCCTGTTAGTTTATTGCACAGCATTTTTTCATCCTTCCCAGTGATTCTGAAGGCTACCTTTACCCCTGCATAACTCTCCTTCCACTCAGAGCGGATTCTGTTATCTGCAACTAAGAGTGTGGACCAATACAGTCAATTACATTTTGCAGACCCCTGAGATAAAACACACACTTCAGTGTGCCAGGGAAGCTCTTGCTTATGATTTTCTTTCAAAAAAAAAACATAACCTGGCATCAGCAGATTGATATATTATGACATGTCTAGTGCCCAGTGTTAATACAGTAAGTCCCCTACGTACGAATGAGTTCCGTTCCGAGAGTGTGTTGGTAAGTCCAATTTGTTTGTAAGTCCAACAAAGTTAGCTAGGTACACAACTAACACAATCAGCTATATAGTACTGTACTATAATAGGTTTATAATACTTTTCACACGAATAATACATAAAAACAAACACAAAAAATTTTAAAAACTTTTTAATCTCACAGTACAGTACCTTGAAAAGTACAGTAGTACAGTATAACAGCTGGCATACAGGGGGTAGCATCGAGTGAACAGGCAAGAAATAAAGATACTGTACTACTGTACTCTGTACAGTACTGTACAGTACACAAAAGCACAACCCAGCCTCTTGTAGAGGATGCACGCACGTGACAACGTATGCCAGACACGTGAACTAACTTACATGATTGGACATGTGAACGCACGTTCGCATCTTTGAAAATTCACAACTTGAAGGTTCGTATGTAGGGGACTTACTGTAAATCAAACCAAGACTTCAGAAAAGCATCATTTGCCTCAGCCGGCAAGTTGAAAATAGTTTAATTCACAGAAGCAAGTGGGAAAGAAAGAAGTCACAAAAGTGAAGGGTTGCACAAAATAGCATCTGATAAAACTGGTTTTCATTTACCTTTTATATTAGGGGGTCATTCAGGCTAGACCTGTAACTTGCCTTTTATAAAAGAGAATTCACAATTCTAATTGGAGAGAGTTGCAAATCATTTAGGCTCTCATGTCAGACATCCAAATTTGCATCATTTCCAGAGCTAATATCATCTTTACGATCATCTGCCTTATTTCTGTTAAGAACATGAACATAATTTCTTCTGCTGTCAATACCAACCACAGGAGGGAAAACAAGTGATACTAAGTAAGTTTTGAAAGAGTCTTCTTTGGTATTTTTGGGAAAAAGGCATTTTGAATATTTTAAGTCGTGTGAGACAGCCTGCTGTCGGGTGGGGAAGGGAGCCTTGCTTGCGTTAGATCCATCTCTGCATGGAAAAAAGGGTTCTATCCTTGGCGTGGCTGCATCTACTCTGGCAACGCTGACGCACAGAGTGTGATTGGAAAAGGTAACCTGAGTAAACTTAGTGTCTGCGTCTCTGAACCGTGAGAATGACATGCGCATTAGGGAGCCTCTGCATCTGTAACCCTCGGTCTTTGATGAACCTGACGCCACGTATGAAAAGATGAGACGACTCAGACAGAGATGTCTATTCACTATGAATAAACAGAGAAGAAATAACGACTTCCTCTCTGAAAACTTAACGGGTCTTACCGATTGAAAACTGGACGAAATTCTGCTGACCGTTCGGAATTTAATATTAAAAATGGCCTCGCCACTAACCAGCATAACAGAAAATTACCATATGGAAAAGTTATCAACGTGTCCTTTTTGGAAGCAGGAAATCACTGCAATATGTTCAAGCATCAAAAAAAATCCATTAAACATGTTTCTGGGCATTTTTCCTCCCATCAGGGTGAGAATAGCATTCCCATTAACGACGGAGTGAACTCTTCTTGTTCTCAGGATGGGCTGATTGCAGATGAAGGGTATAAATTCCGCTCAAGAGCCCAGGCCCAGCTCCCATGCCCACGCAGGCCCGTTCCTGTGGATTCAGGCGCTCAGATGGAGGCATCACTTCTTTATTCCAGAAGCCTTAGTGGGTAGTCCAGGGCCCGCACATCAAGGGGCTGGATAGCGATAATTTCCCGGCAGTTCCGGTAACCTTCTCCCAGATCCGACTGTTAGGGAGTGGGGGGTGCAGGCAGTTGTGTGGGCGCGTGTCAAGGTTTAAGTCAAGCCTCATTTCTTTAAATTGGCCTCATTTTCTTTCTATGGCACCCATGCACTGCAGGTTACTTGGATCTATCTTTTTAACAGTCGTAGGTTAAGGGGCAAGGTGTGATGCTTAACAATTGCCTAATGGGGCATCCATCAGAAGAGAGAGGCTCACTGGGGGCAGAGGCTGGGGAATGAAGGCACACACGCCGGTCCCCCGAGAGCCCCAGAGCCCAGGGTTGGGGGCGTGTTCCGGGGTTCTCGGTGGGGGGGTTGGTGGGGGGGAACGTGGCCGCGACAGCGCATGGCTGCTGCGGGGACGGGCATTCTGCCCCCCCCCCCCCGGTTCCTGCATTGTTCGCCATTTCAGTTCCATTCCAGTGAAAATGTGCGAAATTTCCCTGTTCTTTCCCCCATGGGGCTACAAACGCAGCAGGGAGAGAAGATTGTTGGGGAAATCTGGGGAACAAAGACAGGAGAGGGCCCAGAGCGGGGTTCTGAGTGGAAAAGTTCTCCAGCTGGTAGGTCAGAACAGACGGCAGATAATTGACATCTGATGACAAAGTCGTGTCCCAAGAGCCAGTGTCCCAACTCCAGGTACCAGCTGGGGATGCTTGGCTTGGAGCCAAGAACAGAGCCTGGGCCGCAATTCACCCCCAAATGCCTCTTCTTGGGGCCTGGCATCCCGGGCTTGCACACCGCCCAAACCTCTGATGTCCTAAGTCTGTGATTCCTTAACCACGGTGCACAAGGATTCTCTGAGCTGGATACGGCTGCTCTTCGTCCCTTTCTTTCTTTCTGGCGAGAATTCAGAAAGCATTTGATGAAAAAAAATTAAAGAAGAGGAGGGTAGGGGAAGGAAGGAGGAAGAAACAATCTTATTCTAGGAAGTAGGGTATTAAAATATGCCCAGACCAAAAAAAAAAAAAAAATTTGAAAACACCTGTTGCTGTTACGGGGATAGTAAATACACATGCACAGGATGAAGCCGTTGTCCTCTGGGGTAGGAGCTGGAGGCCATTCCCTGCTCGGAGCTCCTCTTGATGCCTCAGTCAGGAGAAACATCCAACCCTATTTTGTGTTTCCTCTCGCCACCGGCACCTGTGCCCTGCCTTCAGGACAGGCTGTCACCTGTGTGACTCCTCTGGTCCCATCATTTCTGAGGAGATGGGGGAATTTCCATCTCTCTGCCCACAGCAATCTCAGGAGGCTACCACAAAGAAATAAAGGCAACTCTGAGGTGTTTGGCATTAATTTTAAAAATATATGTGCAACACCCACTGGGATGGCTATTATTTAACAACAGTAATAAGCACTGATGAGAATGTGGAGAAATTGGAAGCCTTGTGCAATGCTGGTGGGAATGTAAAGTGGCACAGTGGCTGTGGGAACAGTATGGCAGTTCCTCAAAAAATTAATCCTAGAATTACCTAATGATCTGGCAATTCCACTTCTGGGTCTATATGCAAAAGAAGTGAAAAAAGTCTCTAAGAGATATTTGTACCCCCATGTTGATAGCAACGTTATTCACAAAGCCAAAAGGTGGAAGCAACCCAAGTGTCCGTCAGTGATGAACAGATAAATAAAATGTGGTCTATCCATACAATGGACTATTATTCAGCCTTAAAAAGGAAGGAAATTCTGACACAGGCTACAACTTGGATGAACCGTGAAGATGTTATGCTAAGTGAAATAAGCCTGTTACGAAAGGACAAATACTGTATGTTTTCACTTATGTGAGATCCTTAGAACCACCAGATCCACAGAGCAGAATGCAGAATGGTGGTTTCCAGGGGTTTGGGGGGAACCCCAATAGCTCTTGTTTAATGGGGACAGAGTTTCAGTTTGAGAAGATGAAACAGGTTCTGGAGATGGATAGTGGTGATGGTTGTACAATGTGAATGTATTTAATGCCACTGAAACTGTACATTTAAAAATGGTTAAAATGGTATATTTTATGTTATGCATATTTTACCATGGTAATATATATGTGTGTGTATATATATATAATATATATATATATATATTATATATACATATATATAACATTTGTACCTGCCTGAAGCCCTTTGCATTTGGATTTGGGTGGTAAGGGATCTGTTAGCTGGGTCACTGACCCCCAATTTGTCCCCCTTCCCGGCTAAGGAGGAGGAGAAGGATGCAGGAAGCCACAGGCCTGACAACTAGCCGATAGGCCCCCTGGGCACAGAGGGTCAAGGAAGAACCCCCCATCATCCCTTTTACAGACTCAGAGAAGTTAAGTAACCTGCCTGGTGAGCCAGCTACTAAGTGGTGGTATGGTGACAATGGGACCTGGTCTGGGTCTGCTTCTAAAGCCCTTGATCTTGCCACGGGCTCTATTTGTCCCCTCCTGCAACATATATCACCCCCCTCCCAAATCCTCTTGCAGAGTTACCCACTTGCCATCATTTGCATCATCTCCCTAAGGGCTTCCTGAGTTCAAGTGCATTTTTCATGTATCAGTAGTCTGTGTGACTACAGGCCCCGAGTTGTGCAGTGCACGACCTGCACAGCTGAATGCTGGACCGTTGATAACATTTTAAGTTACCTGAGAAAGGTAATATAATAGTTAACCAATATTACCAGCATTCCTTTACTGCAGAAGCTTCTCCTCTGGTAGAAAACAGGGCCTGCCTTAAACGGGACGCCCCATGGCCTCAGTGCCCGCTTTTAGATCTGACATGACACGCCTCAAGCGGCCTCTTGTGCCCCTTTGCTCTACCTCACCCCCACTTGCTTCTCTTTTGCTCAATAATGAAAGCAGGATTTAGGTGCTGCTTCAGGGATTTCTCAGTTCCTTCATTTGATTTCAACACCATTTCCAAAAGTTCTCAATCTGCATCTGCCGAAATCCCAGCGTTAGCAGCCCTGAACCAGGACAGCCCCTATCTCACCAAATGATTCTGGGGGCGACCTGGGTGGAACCAGACATGGAGGGACCGTGGCTGGACCCCAGCTCCTCTTTTTTTGTTTTTGTTTTTAAAATTATTTATTTATTTAATTTATTTATGGCTGTGTTGGGTCTTCGTTTCTGTGCGAGGGCTTTCTCTAGTTGCGGCAAGTGGGGGCCACTCTTCATCACAGCGCGTGGGCCTCTCACTATGGCAGCCTCTCTTGTTGCGGAGCACAGGCTTCAGACGTGCAGGCTCAGCAATTGTGGCTCACGGGCCCAGTTGCTACGCGGCATGTGGGATCTTCCCGGACCGGGGCTCGAACCCGTGTGCCCTGCATTGGCAGGCAGATTCTCAACCACTGCGCCACAAGGGAAGCCCCCGCTGATCTTACAAGGAAAACGAAACTCCCTGGAGACAAATAAGCAGGTCGATGCTCTGTGGAGGTTCTCAGGCTGAGAGGGTCAATGGAGCTGATGCCACCAAGGCCCCAGTCCCAGGGGCTCCAGGAGGAGAGAGGAAGGCAGTGGATGAGCAGCCTGGGGGTGGGATGCTGTCCCCCAGGGAATCAGGGGCCAGAACTCAGGGAGGCTGAGCGCGTAAGTCACGTACAGCTCCTGATGCCTCCTGGTCCCCTGCGTACGCGGGGGTTAGACTGGGAAATGCCTTCACCTCTCTGAGCCTCAGTTTCTCGTCAACAAAAGGAGAAATGCCTGCCGCAAGAGGTAGGAGGAGTATTCAGGGAGAATATCCTAACACCTGGCACGTAGGAAGAACTCAGGAGTTCTTAAAACAGTCTCTAGGTCTCCTCCAAAAACCAATAACCATGCGTATAGCGCTCCAGGCCATGGACTAACCAGGGGGCTCCATCGGAGGGGAAGTCATCCATGACTCCTCTGACCCTGAGATGCTGGAACAGGTCATTGAACCTAAACAGACTCTAAAATCCTCAGCTCCGTGTCTGGGATATAAAATGTGAGCTCTGGTCCACTGGGAACCCCACGAGAGAGTGTTGGGATTTTTTTCCCTCTTGTTCCAACAGAGCATTAATTTTTACAAGAAACATCCAGAATCTGCTAGCCAGTTCAGGAGAGCTAGAACAGTCCCTACTTAAAAAAAAAAAAAAAAAAAAAAAAAAATAGAAGCTGTTGAAATAAAATGTTTCGCTCTCAGACAGGGTACAGCTTACAGCCCAAAGCGCATGAGGTTTAATTTAAGATGAGACATGTAAGTATGAGGTGCAGCAGGAAAGGCTGTGAATTCTGCATCTGTTGGATGCCATCCTCCCGCTGCCTAAGTTAGGATTCAGGAAGTTTCCTTTGCCAAGTAGGCAAAGGGGGTAGATAAGCCTGGAGTCACCCACCTGGGAGCCATCGGCCTACAGAGTAGACAGGGCTCACAGCCATGAGGCCGTGTGGTGGATACAGGGGAGATGCAAGTTTGGGGAAGCAGAGCTGTTTCTGTTCCTACATCCAAAATAACCCTAATTGATACAACAACTTGAAGGTACTGGGCTATAAAAATTGAATGTAATAATACATTCAATTATATATATATAAAAAAAATACACATAAAATAAAAATATATTAAATACATATATAATAACATGCATGAAATATACATGTATGCTTATAAATATTTTTTTTTTATGTACCTGAAAATAATCAATGAGGAAGGAAAAATTCACACCTGGCCAAAGGACTCTCGGATGACTTCTTGATAGCATATGAGCAAGACCTTGGGAAAGAGAAAGAATTTCAGCAGAGTAGGGAGGGAAAGGCAAAAGCAGAATTTGATGTGAGGATAGTACAAGTCACATATGTGGAATACAGTGTAGGGAGTAATGGAAAATAGACTGGAGAGCTGGGCTGTGGTTGGATTAAGGTGGGTCCTGAGGATGCCAAGGAGTGTGGACTTGGTTTGGGGGCCACTGGAAAAGCACCAAAGTTGAGACCAGGTGGTTATAGAGTCAGAGCCATGTGATAGCACGGCCACCAGCAGGGTTTCTCATCATCACTGTGTGGTGGGGAGTTTCAGGCAGTCCTGGGGGAGCAGCAGGGAGGTGGGGGGGCAGTCATGGGGCTCAGGACAGTGGCTGTTTACCAACGAGCACAGACATATTTTAGTACATCCACCACTGGCCTGGCTGTAGCGGTGTCCACTGTCGCGGGCTCTCTAAACCCATACCCCGGGGGCATATGTGTCAATTTCCCCTGAGATGACCTGCTTCCTTAGTTCATGGGTTTCTTTCCAGGCCCTTGGGTTTCATCTTCTTTCATACAACTCTCTTACAAAATCTCCTGCATGGAGTTCAGGGCACGGAGTTTTGAAGCCCTTCTTTAGGTCACGACTGTGTTCCTTTTCTTCCACAGTTCATATTCTGTAGTTACTTCTGGCCAGTTAGAATGCTAGTGAGCCCCCCTACTTAGGGCCGAACCACAGAAGAGAGAGACAACGGGCATGGGAAGGAGGGAGGGGAGTGAATGAAACACCAGGAGACAAGCATCTATCAGCCTCAGCTATAGAGTGACGAGAGCAGATGAGAGAGGAAGCGTTTAAAAGCAGAATTCAGCTTTCAAGCGCAGGTAAGTGGAAGAAAAGTCACATCATTCATAGGACTAGGGCAGTTGGGAGAATGAGCTGGGGTGGGGAGAAAAGGGAAAAGGAGAAAACAAACTGGTTGTAGACAAGTGAAGTGGGAGACATCCAAATGGAAATATCGGCAGGCAGTTGGCAGCATGAGAGGAGAGCTGTCCCAGAACCAGAGATAAAGATTTGAAAGGCTTTGGAATAAGAACCACAGGACTGGATTCTCCCAAGAAAGAAGGAAAAGAGCCAGAGGCTGAAGAGAGAGCCGTGGGAGCCTGTTCACTTCTGGGGCAGCAGGAAGACGGGAAGGAAGAAGGAAGGGGGAGGGGCACGGTGGGGAGGAGGAGGTAGGTCAGGACCTTGGTGTGAAAGAGGCAGGGTGCTGCACGAATGGAGGAGGCTTCAAATGGGAAGAGAAGGGCAGATATGGTACCCTTGGTGGACTTCTTTCATTTTCCTGTTAACATTCTTCTGCCGACGGAACTCACATCCAGTACAATTAACCCACTTATCGGGTACAACTCAGTGGTTTTTAGTATATTCACAGAGTTATACAGTCATCACCACAATCAATTTTAGAACATTTCATCACCCAAAAACCCCTATACTCTTCATCCATCACATCCCAAACCTAAATGCCCCCAGCAGTAGGCAACTATAATCTACTTTCCATCTCTATAGACTTGCCAGTTTTGGAGTTTCCTATAAATGAAATCCTCAGTTATTAGTCTTTTTTTAAAAAATAAATTTATTTATTTTTGGCTGTGTTGGGTCTTTGTTGCTGTGTGTGGGCTTTCTCTAGTTGCAGCGAGCGGGGGCTACTCTTTGTTGCGGTGCGTGGGCTTCTCACTGCGGTGGCTTCTCTTGTTGTGGAGCACGGGCTCTAGGCATGTGGGCTTCAGTAGTTGTGGCTCGCGGGCTCTAGAGTGCAGGCTCAGTAGATGTGGCACACGGGCTTAGTTGCTCCCCGGCCTGTGGGATCTTCCCGGATCAGGGCTCGAACCCGTGTCCCCTGCATTGGCAGACGGATTCTTAACCACTGCAGCACCAGGGAAAGCCCAAGTTTTAACTTTTTTTTTTTTTAATTTATTTATTCATTTATTTATTTTTGGCTGCGTTGGGTCTTTGTTGCTGAGCGTGGGCTTTCTCTAGTTGTGGTGAGCAGGGGCTACTCTTCGTTGCAGTGCGTGGGCTTCTCATTGTGGTGGCTTCTCTTGTTGCAGGACACAGGCTCTAGGCGCATGGGCTTCAGTAGTTGTGGCACGTGGGCTCAGTAGTTGTGGCTCGCGGGCTCTAGAGTGCTGGCTCAGTAGTTGTGGTGCACGAGCTTAGTTGTTCCACGGCAGGTGGGATCTTCCCAGAACAGGGCTCAAACCCGTGTCCCCTGCACTGGCAGGCGGATTCTTAACCACTGCGCCACCAGGGAAGTCCCAAGTTTTTACTTTTAATGAAGTCCAACTTGTCTATTTCCCTGCCTTCAGTTGTTTGTACTTTTGGTATCGTATGTAAGAATCCTTGGACAAATCCAAGGTCATGAAGATTTACCCCTATGTTTTCTTCTAAGAGTTTCATAGTTTTAACTCTTACATGTATGCATTCGATCCATTTCAGGTTAATGTTTTATATAGTGTGAGGTTGGGGTCCAACTTCATTCTTTTGCATATTGATATCTATTGTCCCAGCACAATTTGTTACGAGACTATTCTTTCCCCATTGAATTATCTCGGCATCCTTGTCGAAATCAATTGACCATAATTGTGAGGGTTTATTTCTAAGCTCTCAGTTCTATTTCTTTAATGTTTTATACTTGCCATCCATGCACTATCCTCACATTTTAACTTTTATGTTAATTTAGAGTACAAACGTCTATTTCTTGACTTGTTGGCTTAGGTCAGTATCTTAGACCTTAGACCTTCAGCTCCCTGTGAGTTCAAACAATGCCTACGGAACCCACCTTGTACAGCATAGGTACAGCTTGCTGTGTTTAATAAAGCCCCCTGGGTCATATGCCTTTTAACTTAATATCCCTCCCTGCCAGCTTCACTTTCTCTGAAGACCACAATCAAGCCAACTGGCTCTCAGCACAGCCTGAAGTCACCAGATACTGGCTCAGCTCTGTGTTTTAGACTTGGCCAGACTGGGATCTGATGAAGAGCTGGATGAGAACAACATGAAAGATGGGATGTAATATTTTCAAGCAGTTCATTTCCGTGGAGCAGGATCGGGGGTGGGGGGAGGGAGAGAGTGAGGGCAAGAGCAAAGACACGACTAGAAGATACTGAGAGAAAGAGAAGGAATAAAGAGATAGGAAAATAGGGAGAAGAATTGAGGAAAGGGGCTTATTGAATTCTTATCAGTCACCTGGCCAGGTGTGCCCATGGCCAGCAAAAGTGCAGGGTGGTCAAAGCATCAGCTTGGGCAGCAGAAAGACCCCCGTCTCCATCCTGCCTCTGCTCCCTGCTGGCACCGTTCCCTGCGCCAGTAACGTAACCCCTCCAGATCCCATTCTGTCATCTGTCAAAGGGGATAATAACAAAACCATCCTCAGAGGGTGACTGTGAAGATTGAATAAATGAATGCCTGCTTGTTCTTAACCCAGGGGCTAGCACAGGAACGGCAATAAACTTAGCTCAAGCCATATCACTGCGGAACAGTCCCCTACCTGCGACATCACCAACTGTCTTCACCAGTAGTTCTCAAATGTTATGTACATTAGAATCTCCTGAAAGTCTTCTTGACCCACTTTGCTGGGGCCCATCGCCAGGGTTTCTGATTCAGCAGATCTGGGTGGGACTTGAGAATTTGTATTTCTAACAAGTTCCCAGGTGAAGCTGATGCCATTGGCCTGAGGAACACACTTTGAGAACCACTGGTCTGAATCATTCAGGGCCAAGAAAACAAAATGCCACCCACTGGCATCTCAAATTCGCAAGTGAAAACTCTTTAAAGAAAAGCCCTAGTACTCAGTCAGTCCCAGACATAGACACTTTGCCCCATCTGAACCTCGCTAGTATCATAGAAAGGAAAAGTGGCTTTAATTAGAAACTTCTGGAACGCAAAAATACAGTCAAGCCCCGTTGCCATGATGAAAGCATCATTTCATTTCAGGGCAATCCCTCCTTTGCCTTGAAAGGAAGAAATCTAGAGAGACATGCAATAGCACATGTTAAAAACATTGAATGAGGTTGTCTTTATTAGAGAATCATGTTCACTGTCAGTGCAAGTGTTAGAACCAAGCCACTGAGAAAAGCTCTTTCTCACCAAAACCTTGTAACAAAGCTTACTGAGAAAATAATGCTTGTCCATACAGGAAATGCATCTCTTCTGCCTACTTAGGAGGGGTTATAAATAGCTCCTTGGAGAACATTTTTCTATCATTAGCTGTTCACTTCAAGTGAACTGTGTGTAATGAATCTTGGATCACTAAATGTTGTTCCTGGGCAAAGTACATGGTAGATTATGCGTCTGTTAGTATAGAAACTTAACTATTCGAACAGCATTGCTCCCAAGTCAGAGAATTTTAAAATGAGACAGAAATGGAAACCACTCTGAGAAACGAGCTGAAAATGCCCATTTTAAACAAACAGACACACATAAATACATTAACTGACCTCTTCTTAGTTGAGTTCAATGGGACACGAGCTGAGAACAGCAAAAGACAACAGTCACTTGTGTGTCAACACAGCTGTCTTTCTGCCCTGCGTTTCAAGGGTGCTTCTTGTGCAGGTTGGAAAAGCGCATGTCTCTGCAGCTGGCCGGTCCCTTCATGAATGCAGGCTAGGAGCAAATGCCTTACAGAGTGGCAGTGATTTCTTCTACACTGTATGTGCTTTAGCTCTGACTCTACAATTGCTTCTGAAATCTGCTCAGCTAATCGCAGGAGCTGAGAGACACCCCATCCTCCTGGTACCTTTACAGCCCACCCACGTTTGCACCCCAAGGACCTTCCTTCCTCCATCTCTTGGCACCCTGTACGCAAAAGACTTTTCCTCCATTCAATTTTCTGCATGCTTTGAAGCCACTGTTCCTTCCGTATTTCACAGTCTCACCACTTCCTACAGGCTGTGAAAGGTGGGGTTGCTTAAATATTTCCTGGGAGCAAATCTGAGCTGAGCACCTCCCCAAGCAAACAATCTAGTTCCAGTGAGAAAGGCTATATCCCCGGCCACTGCCTTAACCAGAAGGATGACCAGAGGTAACAGCTGAGCAAGGCGTCCTCCTTGGGCTGGCCCACCCTGGTCCCACTCTCTTGGGCCAAGAGAGGAAAGCTTGACTGTCACCCAAACTTTCCCTTTCACGGGAGGAATTTGCTTCCTTTCCCAACCTGTGACGCAGAGCCGGTTTGAAGATCACAGATGTTGACAAAAGGACACTCCCATCCAGGCCATCACCAAAGTCCAAACAGTGCCCTTGGCAAGATGCTGATATGCCAATAACACACGTATCGACCCAGTGATTTTATTTCCTTCTGTGGTTTATCAGGACTAAGTGTTGCTCTTTTGCCAACCCCAAGCCTTCATCCTGGAATTCTATTTCAAGTGCTTGGAAGAGAGCTGATTCAAGAATGGAGTAAAGATATTAATAGCTGATGTATTGAGAGGAGAACAAGAGAAAACAGAGGCAAGAAATGTGCATCCACAGAGCAGCACATGCCTGCTTTGGCACTAGTTCATTATCCAGCAAGATCTCATGGCGAGTGAATGATGCCATGAATATCTTTGTGTTGGCATCTGACACAGCTGAGTGCTGGATCAGGTGGGAGGGAAGGAGCACAGGAGCAGTGGTCTTCAAGCAAAGATCAAACCTTCGTCTGCCACGCATCTGCCAAGAGACTGAAGGTACCTTGAGCCTAAGTCAGATTCCTTATCTGTCACCTGGAAATCCTAAATCACTTTTCTTCGGGGACTTCTGAAGATGAAATGAGGTCACGTAAATACCTGGCATGGAAGTATTAGACAAATATTACCTGTTATTACTGAAAGCATTACTTACTAAATATCACTTTAAAAACCCTCTTATCCAGACAACGGAATATTATTCTGTGCTAAAAAGAAATGAGCTCTATGAAAAGACATGGTGAAAACGTAAATGCATTTTAATAAGTGAAAGAAGCCAATCTGAAAAGCTAGATACTGTGTGATTCCAATTATATGACATTCTGGAAAAGGCAAAATTATGGAGACAGTAAAAAGATCAGGGATTGCCAGGGTTTAGTGGAGAGGGCAGGATGATAGGTGGAGCACAGAGGATTTTTAGGGCAGTGAAAATACTCTTGTACGATACGATAACGGCAGATGCAAGTCATTATACTTTTATCCAAACCTATTGAAGTATAACCCCAAGAGTCAACCCTAATGGAAACTAGAAATCTGGGTGATACTGATGTGTCAGTGGAGGTTCATGGACGGTAACAGACGTACCACTCTGGTGGGGCAGGGGTCAGGGAGTATATGGGAACTCAGTACTTTCTGATCAATTTGGTGCTCACTGCTCTAAAATTAAAGACTTTTTTTTTTTTTTAAAGATTCTCTTAGAAGAGAAATAAATGGGACCTAAAATCAAACTTTATTAGAGAAAAGGTACATGAAGGGACTTCCTCAGGCGGCTTAACTATAAGGAAAGATGATTCTCAAGTGCCTATATTGTCAATAGTCTTGCCACCTCGTTTTCCGGTGTGTGTGTGTGTGTGTGTCCTCAGAAGCACTGCAATTAACTAGTGGGGATTAGCTGAGGCTTTAAGGCTTTGTCACCTCCAGACTCCACCAGCCCAGATTTCTCCCTGGGCCCTCCATGCCAGCTTTGTAAGGGAATCTTACTTCATTCTTTGGTTTGCCAGCCACATGATCTGACGGGCACCAATGCCAAGTCCAGTCCTCACTCTCCCAGGCGAGCTGCACAAGGCCTTGATTCTCTCCTGGTAGCATCCTCAGGCCCAGCCTGCTGCAGTGACCAAATCCCTATCCCGTACTTTTCTCTCGCTATGAAGCTCCTGCAGAACCAAGGCATTCAAATTCTAACCTCGGTATTTCAAATGCACGTGGACATTCTTGAATCTTTCTTCTCTTGGTGCTCATCAGCCCTGGCCTCTGAGTATTCAGTCTCCAGTTATGGGCTCTGAGGTCTCTTCTTCATCCTTATTCTAACCCAACTTTCCCTTCTGCCTCAATTGCAACAATTTTCTTCCCTAGCATGATGTTATTCTACTTAATGATGCATAGAATTGTGGTTTTTTTTTTTTTTTTTTCTTTTAAAGCGAAAACCGCTACTCAGAGGTAAGACTCCATAAAAGGACTTCTGGGCATTCGTACAAAAAAAAAAAAAAAAAAAAAAAAAAAGAAGGCTCTTCTATCTTAAAATTAGTTAAAAAAATGAGATGATGTCATCCAGCATAGAACACTGTCCTTGCTGTTTCTCCTGAAGTGTGTGTTTAATTTACCAACTATACATGCCTAATATGGGTCCCCTGAGCTAGTGCTGTAGTTCTTGTAACCATCCACACATTCTCACCTGTGTGTAGCACTATATATGGACACTTCTACTGTACATATTTTGAGAATTTAATTTGCTAAATATTTTTAATTAGGATATGCCACAACTTCTATGAGGGAAAAGAATATCCGATTAGACTGAAAAAACTTTCAATTGTTTCTCTGCTCTCTTCATAGATTGACATAACCAACTAGAGTAAAACAATTTGATCCTCCCCTCCATAAATATTCACTTTTTGAAAAATAGCTGGGGTTCCTGGACATATCACTGCACCATACAATCAATAAAGACATGTTCTTTTAAAGGACGAACCACGTGAAACTTCAGAATTTCCCCAAATTGGCAATGCAGTTTTGAGATTGTTCCTTTGTTCCATGCTGTACATTTTGAGTAATGCACAGATTGTGATCCGATGAGACTTTGTTATCTGGTCGATGAAAAATTCTAGCAGCAATGTCACCTCCTCCAGGAAGCCCATCCTGATTCTTCTGGCTTCATCTTTATCCCTGCCTTTACATTGTAAACCCTTCTTGTACAGACATAAACTGTTACCAAATTTCCCTCCATCCCTCACAGGCCAAGCCCAGCCTGATTCATGACAAGTCTTCAACAAATGCCAATAAAAGGAACTGAACCGCCAAATGCAAAGAATGAACAGGAGGTAAACTTCCCTCTTTGACTCTTGTCTACATTTGGGGAAAGGGCATGATGTGCTCTGGTCCTGACTGGGTTCTCTGCTGCAGACTCCACTCCCCTTTATGGTCAGACAGGTGTCCTACCCCAGTGGAATTAACATTAGGAGATGGGATGGCGTCTGGAATAAGTACAACTACGTATACAACATCTCCATGATCAAAAGGCAGGAACCACACATTTAATAGGATATCCTACCAGGCAACAGGTAAAAACAGACCATAGCAAAAATATTTGTTGCACTGTGGAATTACTTGCTGTGTTATTTCTGTAGGCCATTTGTTTCCTAAAAGATCATTTAATGATTGTTCAACTAGTTCCCAAAAGGGAGAAGGAGGAGGGAGCTGGAATCGTTTTCAAAGCAAGAAAGGAAGGGAGGTGGCTTTAAATTCTGCATTAAATCCGGTTAAAGGCACACAACTTTATCCTTTAGTAGATATTAGTCATGGCACGCTTTAAGGGCAGGGCAAAACGTACTTGCCCGAAGTAAAGGGAGGGGGTAAAAGAACAAAGCAAAATAAAGTTTAAAAATGTTCTCCTTTTGGAAAGGGAGGTATTTCAAGACCACAACGTGCCAAATGCGTCCTCCTCCTTCTTGAAAAGCCCTCCAAGTCAGAAGCAAGCCTGAGAATAACAGCTTCTCAGGATGCGCAAAGCTCCTGCAGCTGATTATTTTTCAGGAGGAGAATTAGACAAAAATAATACAAGAGGGAAATAAAGAGAATGACCTACTTTACAGGGGGGAAAAAGGAGCTCTGTGTGAGCGTTTTGATCTAATTGACAGTGCGGCGCTGCATGCCCAAATAAGGCGTTGTGGGTCGGGTCTGCGCGGTAGAGGGTTTGTCTTGAACTCGAGCGGGGAGAGAATAAAGCCAGGGCCCTGGAACCGAATTGGGGGCCCCGTCTGATGTTCAGAGGAAAGGCCCTAGGAGATTCCTTCTGGCCGCAAAACAGGAGTCTGATGGAAAAGGACCGGTGGGGGCGCTTTCCTCTCCAGGGCTACTTGTAGGAATGTGCGAAGGACCCAGGGACATCCGAAAAAAGGCTGCTGGGCGCAGAGCGCTGCGCCAGGCACTGTACCTCTGTGATGTCTGGGAAGGGGGACCTCCCGGGGGTAGGAGACCTCGCCCCTCCTTTGGGCTTCTCGCCAGGCGCCTCCACGTGGGGAACGCCGCCGCCGAGGATGGAGTGGGGTCTGCTAGGCTAGGGGAAGCTGGTCACCGTTCCGGGCCTTGGCGGGGCGCGGGGTCTCCCCTTCCCACCCGACTCTGTCTCGGAGCCCAGCAGACTATGGAACAGCAGCTCTTGGCTCCTGGGACTGTTTATGTGCACGTGTCTGTGTTCGGTGAAAGCCTCCCTGTTTCCTCGCGCGCGCCGCTCCAGCTTCTCCTTTTCTTGGATTCTCGCCTGTCTCCTCCCACAGAGGGAAAAAAAAAAAAAAAGGTCACGTATGTTTGGAAAAATATGTAGGTCAGTGGAACATTTCCTGCACTGGTGCAAAAGGAGAGGAGGGCAGCGGGGGAGGGGAGGGAGCGGCCGCGTGGAACTCCGGGCGCGCGCTCCTGGCCACGGTCCCCACCCCTCGGGCCTCTGCTTAGGAGGGGGGCAATGAGCCGGCTCCTTTCCAGCCTTGACCCATTTTCCGGACCAGCTACGTTCGCCTTGGAAGAAACAGCGATCATTCCTCCCCAGCAGGCGCCGCGGTCCTCCGCGAACCGCGCTCGCCGGCGTCTCCCCGACCCTCGCCGCCTCTCATTGAGAAAGCGCAGTGGTCGGCGCGCAGAGACGCGCCCGGTGCCCTGGCTGGGGCTCCGCGAGCAGGCCCGCCCCGCGAGGACGGCGTGCAGGGGACCGCGGTGGCGCGCTCGCCCCCCCAGCGCACGGGACAGCGGGGTGGCCGCGGGCAGGGCGAGGGTCGGCACGGGGCAGGGGAGGAAGATTCCCCGCCACCCCCACTGACAACTTTGACGGGACCTCAGCCGGCAGCCCCGCATCTGCTGGCCTTCCCTCTGGCCAGTTTCCCTCTAAGCACATCCCCGCCCCCGCCCCGCGCCCAGTCCCGACCCCTCGCCCACCGCCGGACCCGGCCGCGCGTCCCCAGCAGCCCAGCAGAGGCGGTGGCGGCCTCGGGGCGCGGGTGTCTGCGCCGCCCAGGGAAGCTGGGGGGTCCGGGGGTCCATCTGCCCGTACGGCGCGCAGGGTGCGTGGCCCAGGCTGGGTCGCGGCCAAGGCCCGGCGTGCGGCCAGGAGAGACCCGGCCGGCGGCGGCGGCAGCGGGAGCGGAGGGAAGGAGGAGGAGGAGGTGGAGGAGGAGGAGGAGGACCGAGAGGAGGCGGGAGGAGGGGGAGGAGGAAGAGGCGGCTGCGGCTCTCCCCGCCGGCTCTGCGTGCGGAAGAGTTTGCCGCGCGAGCAGCGGGCCTCCCGCAGGAGCCAAGAGAACCCGCGGTGGCGGCGGCCCGGGAGCCGCGGCCGCGTAGCTCCGAGACCCGCAGCCGCGGCGGCGGCGGCGGCGGCGGCGGCGGCTGCTAGAGCAGCGCCTCCCGCCGCCGCCCGGGAGGAGCTCGCCGCGCCCGCTCGCCGCCTCGGCTCCCAGCGGCGGCGGCGGGAGGCGCGTCTCCCCGGCCCAGTCCGCGCCCGGCCCCGCGGGGCCGCCCCGGCCCGCTCCGAGGTAAGGGCCGCACCCCGGGACGCGGGTGGCCCGGGTGGGAGGACGTGCGCGCGGGGTCGCGGGACTCCGTCACCTGCTCACCGGCGCGGTGGACGCGCGGGGTGCGGAGGGACGCTCGGGCCCGGGGCTGCGCGGCGCGGGGGTCGGGGGTGCGGGGCGGTTGGGTCCCCACCCCCAGTCCCGGGTCCCGCGGCGGGGACATCGCGTCCTGCGGGACCGCAGCGGCGGCCGGGCGGGTGGGCTCCGGGTGCGTCTCGCCAAAGAGGCAGAGGACGAGACACCCCGAACCTCAGGATCTGGGGTGCTCTGAGAGTACCTTGGGGGTGGGCGGAGGCCGTGCCCGGGTAGCAGCCTCGAGGGTCGCCCATTGGCCTCCCCGAGCCCCACCGCGCGCCCCGCCCCGGAGCGTGGGGCGCCGGGGACCCCCGGAGAGAGTGCCGTGCGCGCCCCGGGCACCACCTAGGTCGGAATTGGTTCCGGGCCGGAATGGGTGCCGAGCCTGCCCCCCGGACGCCCGGAGAGCGCGTGTCCCGGCCCCTCGCGCCGCCGTGCTACCCGGAGCTGCTCAGGTTGGATGCCAGGGTGTTTTTTTGTTGGGAGGTGCGCCCGCTCCCAGAGCCGAGGAGGGAGGCTTACCTTTGACCTTTCCGTAGAGCGCCGCGGGGTCGGAAACGGGGGCGGAGGGGCGGGGTAGGGACGGGTACCAAGGGGCCAAATTAAAAACCAAGCCCTCTCCTCTGCCTGCCCCTCCTTAACTGCTCAAGGTAAGAAAGTTTGTTTTCAGCCCTGTGGTTCATAAATAATTAGTAACCAGTTTTGTTGATGAAGCAAGATGGAAACCTTAAAAATACGTACGCACTTCCAGAAAGTCTAAAAGCTCCCAAGGTTTTATCCGGGAGGCTTTAGTTCGGAAAGTTAAAAGCCCCTGAGTTCAACAGGTGTTCAGAAGGGGTCCGGAAGGGGAGAGCTTGGCGAGTTTCGTCTTTTTAGTACCTGCGCCTTTGATTCATTAAATTGATTGGCCTGTTTCTTTAAGGTAAAATATTGAGTAGTTATTAACTTAATTAGCAGAGACGAACTGGTCACTCTTGATTATTTAGAACCCAAACCTTCTTTTCCTTCATAGAAGGTTTTTCCCCATTTGGACTTTCCAGATAATTAGCTCTAAGGCAGTTCCTGGCAGGGTTCAGCCCTGTCCATCCCTCTGTCTACCGGACAGTAGCTAACTCAGTCCCTGATCAGTGAATTGACCAACTCATTATGACTTGCATTAAAACACAGCAAGTTTTAATTGCTTTTCCTTGGGAGGTGCTAGTTCAAAATTCAAGGGCAAGTAGTAGCTGCGTCTTTCTGCCCAGAAGATTTCTTGAAGGAGAAGTTTGCCAAAAATAACCCCCAAATGTATTTTAAAATAACTCCCCAATACATATGATGTTTAAATGAGCTATTCAGGCTTGGGCCACTATTTTGCAAAAGCAAAAAAATCTGTTTGCACAGGTAAACCGAGACCGATAGAAGTATTGGCATTTCTCAGCAGTCTACCTAAAGATTTAGTTAAAAATAAAGTGTGCACCGTAAAGGTTTTCAATAATTGTCTTACATCTCACAGAGAGATGTGGAGTGTGGATTAGAAGAATTGTAAATATGCTGTTTTTAGCCATTTTCTTCTTGGAAATCGATGCCTCTATTTATTTGCTGATCTGTCCCACTGTAGCAGACGTAGAATCAGTTTTATTCTCACTGGTCCCCATAGTGACTCCCATGGAGGCCAGAGAAGGGAATATATTCCAGAGGAAATATGTTATTAATAAAACGTTACCCCTCAAAGAGTTAAACATGCCAAGAAAAGAACCAAGTGAGGCTTCACTAATTAGTGTGATGAAAAAAATTCCCTGATTGGAGAAGCGAGTGTTCAGATGGTGACTCAAGAATTCATCTTTCTGTAGAAAATGACAATTGTTTTTAAGCTCGTTTGATTCTTGTAAGTGTTTGGGCCCCTTTTTTACTATTTCTGGCTATTTAATTATGACAATGATTAAAAAAATAGTAAAAATAGTTTAAAATGATGACATCATCTGATGTGTGTCGTTATGAAGTTGAATTCATCTTATTTTTGGAACAGTCTTTCTTAACTCTTGGTAATCTTTATAGCTGGCTCTTAGCACTGCTACTAGTTTTTAGGTTAAACATTCAAAATTAGTGATTCCTTTCAGATTAAAATAATAATGCATGCATATGCTCTTTATTATCACCACCTTTATAGTAATTTTTCATGTTTGGCTTTTGAACCTTAAGCCTCCAGGGGGCTAAGTCCTGTTTCTTAATTTTTAAAACAAGTATGTATTTTATTCTTTCCGTGAAAAGTCAGTTTTTCCATGGTGATCCGGGCACCGACTGTCCCATGCTGATGCCATGCACAGGGTATCATCTCTTTCCCAAGAGAGGTCAGATTATGGGGTGTTGAAAATAGCCCAGTGACACCGTATTCTTGGCTTTCTTACAGCAACAGTGTAATTGGCTGCATCAAAGAAGCCTTTAATTGAGTTTTGCATTTAAATAGTGGAAATGATATGCATTATTTGCTTACAGAAATATTTGACTAGCATGTTCCTGATCTTCATTCTATGTGTAGCAAAGATAGGAGGTCAGGGACTGCCACATTCATACTCCCCCCAGCATCTCATCCCTCGGAGGCCTTGTTCATCATCAGTGCTCAGTAATAAGTAGGTGTAGGAAATGAGCTGACTTGTCGATGACAGTTATCCAAAGGGTAGAAATTGCTGAATGCTAATGGGGTACTCAACTCTGAGTAATTCTAGTTTAAATCTGAAGATGATTAATAGCACCTTAGAGCACTAAATAAACACTTACTAAATGTGAACATATTTAAAGGGGGAATTTTTTTTAAATGCAGTCTTTACCTAAGGCGCGACTGTTTCTCGCTGAATTCTTTGAGGTTGGGGACCACTTGGCATTTTAAGCAAAGTAATCTCTTGGGTAAAGTTCCCCCAGAGATCACTTGAATTTTTGTGGGTCATAAGACAATGTGTGGTTTCCGTATGATGACTTGGAATAGAAACGAAAGTTTATCTTCTACGTTGGTGTGAAAAAACAAACAAACAAAGGTATATTAAAAAAAAAGTGGAGGGTGCAGAACATCCCGTGTCAAACTTTATAGCGTGTGGCATTGATTGTCTGGGGACCTTGGGTCTGGGTTGGGACCTGAGATTCTGCATTTCTTACAAGATCCCAGGTGCTCTGGAGGCTGTGACACACTAGAAGTTTCTGGAATATTCTTAATTCAGTTCAGCCTGTGTTGACCAAGCATCTATTGTGTAGTAGGCCCAGGTGACAGGGAAAGAAAGCACATGGGTCTTCCCTGCCCTCAAGGAGCTAAGATGAGGAAGGGAGATTCTTTCTAGACTGAAATGAGGCCCTGGAACACCACTCTTCAGTGGTGTGGCCAGAGAGGGCCCGAGGAAAGGGGGTTTTTCTGGTAGGGCTCTCACATTGGTCATCCTTGATCTCTAGTCTTCTTTAAATGGAAAGCTCTGTGACTCGCCAGGAAATAAAATGCAGATATTGAAATCAGACAGACCTGGGGTAGCCTCCGTGCTCAGCTACTGTGTGACTTGGGGCAACTTTTTTTAACCTCCCTGAGCCTCAGTGTCCTGGTCAGAAAAATAATGGGAATAATGCTTACCTCGTCAAGTTGGTAGGATGACCAGTGAAGGACACATGTAAGGCATAACAAAAGGGATTGCTTTTATTACTGCTGATGGCTGCGAGGCAAGGAGGAAGAAGAGGTTCCTAAAAATATTTTTGTCTGTAGTTCACCAATTAGAGATTCCATTTGGTTAATCAACAAACCCAAGGTCGGCAGTAGAGAACCCCGCCTGGGGATGGAGGGCAGGCAGCTGTGCAAGTTAATGGGATGCAAAATGGAATGATGGGAAGCACCCACATCTCCACTCTTCTGCAGGGCCCTGGCTTCTGGTGAGCCTTGGTGATACTCTTCTAGCAATATATTTACCTGAGGCTGTTCCTGGTACTCACCCTGTAGGTTCTGTTGATCAAGACCGACTGGTGTTTGTGGCAATCAGGCACGCCTTAAAAATATGTTTTGGAGGGAAGGGCATTGGTGTGTCCCTGACCAGGCCCTTTTAAGGGTCAGAGCCATCCATCAGCCCTCTTCAGTTTAATCTGAGTTCCCTGAAGGCAGTGCGGGGTGGGTGGGAATTCACCACCCAGCGCTTTATACTTCATGGTCTGAGGTGATAGCTTCCTCCTGACGTCTGGGGAAGATGGATGTTCCAAGGTAGCGGTCTCCTTCACCCTGATTTTAGGAGGGGTAATCTGGGTAGCCCTCTAAATACTTCAGCCCACGTTGCTCTTACAGGTATGTTTGAGAGGTCCACTTATTATTTGCAAAGGAGATTTCTCTGCTCCCACTCCTAACTCCATGCCCTGCCCAAATAAACCTTGAAAACCAAGTGCAAGAGAATGGCAACGGCCTGTGTGACCCTGTGATATGTGTGAGGGAAGGACAAGTAGAGCAGTGATTGGAGCCAAAGCAGACCTGGGGGGAGGGGATATGGTAACAAGGGAGGGAAGGCGGGGCAAGGAGCATCTGAACACTTAAAATGAAGATCACAGCAGAGGTAGGGCCAGAGGGTAGGAGGTGGGACCCAGGGCCCTGACTTTATGCATTTCGTTACTTTGCTGAAGGCCGTGGAGGGTTATGTCCCAGGTCCCTGAAAATCGTCTGGGCTTCCGGTGGACACAAGCCCTCCTAAAGGAAGGCAGGTGACAGAGCCGAGCTACACGATACTTCCAGCCTCTTCTGAACCCAAAGTGGCGCTGTGCAATGTCTTGAGGGATATCTGGGCCCCTTTGAAAGTCAAAATACTGAGAACTGGAGAACATTGTAAAAGTTATTTTTCTGTTATAAAAGTATACTTAATTTTTGGCAAATGTAGAAAAGACTGAAGAAAATGAAGATTACCCACAATCTCGAGGTGTGTTTCCCTTCAGTCTTTTTTCTATGCATTAAAATTATTTTTTTTAATGTTAGATTTTTAAAAATAATATAATCTTTTAAAATTTTCAAGTAATCCACAACCACTTCTTAGTAAAAAGAAAAAGATCCGCTTTGCTGTCTGGCCCTACCTAATCATCACCCCCTTTTTTCCGCCGGGTAGAAACCTGATTTTGCTCAGGAGTCAATCCTAGTCCACATGTCTCAGGGGTAAATCCTGATTGGCTGAGCAACCATGGGGCGGGGCCTGTTGTCCTCGCCAGTGATAGGCTCGAGGTGAGCAGATGGCCTTCATCCTGGCCAATCAAACATGAGGGTGGGTTACTGGGGGGACTTCCCTGACTCTTAAAAAGAGGCGCGGGAGGAAGCGGCAGCTTTTCTTCTTATGGACACAATGCCTGTAAGTGGGGCAGCCGTCAGCCACCAGAGCAGGCTGGGCCAGGTCCCAACTGACCTGCAGAAGAATGCAAAGGTGAAGAATGGGGCCTCCACAGTGCCCTTGACCTTCCGAATTACCCAAGAGGAGTCTGATTTAGGACGTTTGGGACCTGAAGCCTTCCTGACCCCTTAAAGCAGGTCGAGTTGGGTGTTTTGTTAGTTGTAGCCAAAAGCATCCTAACTGACGCATCCCACAGCTCTCCACCCCTCTCAGGAGGTGATTGCTGTTAGCCACGTGGGTATAACCTACTAGTCATTTTCGCTGCATTTACGTATATACCCATACATGTACATTTTCTTTCTAAACCAACAGAGCTAATTCTATGCGTTTTATTTAGTGACTTTTTTGTGTGTGGCATGAGGTGTTTTTTTTGGTCATTTCTTATATCTATTCTTTTTAAAGGTTACATAGTAATATTCAAAAGTATGGCTGACACATAATTCATTTAACCCATTCCCTACTGTTAAACATTTATTGTGCTTTCTTTCCACTTCTTGACTATTGCAAATATTGCTTGTATTAACTTCCTGATCTGTATAGCTTCAGGTACATTTCAGATTTTTCTCAGGGATTACCAGTGGAGGATTCCTGGGTAAAGGGGCACGCCTCTTTGAAAGATTGATAGATGCTGCTAGGTATATGAGTAACACAGTATGGAAGGGTGTTGTGTCTCCATGTCTTAACCAAACTCCAATTCATTGAATATTCCGGGTAAACATGATTTTAATGGCTGTGTAATAGGCCACGATAATTGTTTTTGGAGTGTTTCAGTGGTTTGTGAGGACACACAAGAGAATATTTGAAATGGAGGCTCTCCATGAAAACTAACTAGACATGATCAACCTTGCAGTAATCTCCAAAGAGTCCTGAAGTGGTGTTAGGAGACACACCCCTCCAGTGATCTGTTTCCAAGGAAACTTGGAGGAGACAGCCTTCCAGACCCTCCTCAATCCAGTCAGACAGTGGGCTGCCCAAGCGTTTCTAAGAAGCTTTGTTGTTTCTGGGATCCACAGTTTTTACTCTGACAGACGTCTATCTCTGAATATACAGGAGTCATTTAAACAAAGACTTCGTGCATTTTGTGAAGCAGAGCGGAAATATGAGTTTGCTGTATGAAATTTTCCAATTCTGCAAGAGAAGACAGGAAAGCAAATGGGATGGATGAAACACATAAAACATGTTAATCACATTTTTTCGCCTTAATTCAGAGAAGAAAATCTAATGTTTCGGGGAAGTTCCCAGGGACAGGGTAATTCCATTTCGAGTCTGGTGCCTAATCATTGATCCTCACTAATAGCCCATTTCAGTGAAATTCAGATTTATCTTTAGTGCTATCTACAGAATACCAGTATTATTTCAATTTCAGAACTAGAAGGCTTCAATTTTTCCTCTGTTTCGTTTTGCAAGGTTAAGGCCTATTTAGAAATAGGCAGCATGGGACTTCCCTGGTGGCACAGTGGTTGGGAGTCCGCCTGCCAATGCAGGGATGCGGGTTCAATCCCTGGTCCTGGAGGATCCACGTGCCATGGAGCAACCAAGCCCATGCGCCACAACTACTGAACAGGCGCTCTAGAGCCTGTGAGCCACAACTTCTGAGCCCACGTGCCACAGTTACGGAAGCCCATGCGCCTAGAGCCCGTGCTCCGCAACAAGAGAAGCCACCGCAGTGAGAAGCCCACGCACCGCAACGAAGAGTAGCCCCCGCTCGCCGCAACTAGAGAAAGCCCACGCGCAGCAATGAAGACCCAACGCAGCCAAAAAATTAATTAATTAATTTTAAAAAAACTGTATGCCCTTTAAAAAAAAAAGAAAGAAATAGGCAGCATGATAGGTGTACACATCGCAGTGTGAATAGTCAGGCTGCATGTTGTCAGAGTGGGGGAAGGGTTAGACATTGCCTCGCAGCCTGAGAAGTTTTTGGGAGGAGGTGGGTTGGAGTGAGACAGGGAAGAGCCCATCCGGCTGCTGAGTTGATCCAACAAATCATGGATTTTCCACATCAACACTCCCATTTGTACCATCTACAAAAGACATGGCCTGAGGGGAAGGGTCCAGGGGAGGGATAGATTGGGAGTTTGGGATTGACATGTACACATTACTATATATAAAATACATAACCAACAAGGAACTCTGTTCAATATTCTATAATAACCTAAATGAGAAAAGAACTTGAAAAAGAGTAGATACATGGGGACTTCCCTGGCAGTCCAGTGGTTAAGACTCTGTGCTACCACTGCAGGGGCATGGGTTCAATCCCTGGTCAGGGAACTAGGATCCTGCATGCCAAGCTCCGAAAAAAAAGGAAAAAACAAAGAATAGCTACATGTATATGTATAACTGAATCACTTTGCTGTACGCTCGAAACTAACACAACATTGTTAATGAACTCTACTCCAATATGAAATTTGGAGTATAGTTGGCTTCGGGCTTCTCACTGCGGTGGCTTCTCTTGTTGCAGGAAAAAAAAAGAAAACTAAAAAAAAAAAAAAGAGAATTCCTCAAAAAAAAAAAAAAGGAATTAACAAATCAAAAAAAAAGACCTGGCCCCTGGTGTCATCATCATTTACTACATAAGATGCCTGTTTCCCTGGAGATCATGTTCTACTAAAACTATGAAAACAATTTAAAACCCCCAGTGTTGGTGTGTGTTTGTGGTGGGGTGGAATGTTGCTAAGAATGAATTGTTGTGTCGCTCTGGACTATCAGTTCCTCCAAAGACCCAAAGCAGAGATTACTCTTGACCTCACCAAGGCTTTCTTCCCCTTTACGTTGATTGTCAGAGAGAGAAACTCATTCACAGCAAATTTGCACGGGGGTTTTGTCGAGGTTTTACTATCTCTCCAGCTAGAGAACTTTCTTCTATTTCCGATCCTGTGTAGCCCTTGGCTGATAATAATCACTTGGATTCATGGCTCAAGACGAACTGATTTCATTTGAGGTAAGAGAGCTTCTGATTTTCAAGCCACTTCTGGGACTTCCCCGCAGTGTGTCCACTCCAGCCTCTGCCTCTCAGCTCTCGACACTGAGGGCGCGAGGCGGCCTCGTTCTGCCTGGTCCTGGGATCCTGGAAGCACTTGTCACGCGCCACAGTCCCTCTTTGGGAGTCTGTCACTCACCTCCACACACCAGGTTTACCAGCATGGGGTGGCAGCTCAGAAAAAACCTCCGCCCTGTGACTGTCACCTTTACTTTCATTGGATCTGGAAAGGCTCCACTTTAGGAGGCTGTGTCCAGGGGAAGCACAAGACCCCTCGATTTTAGAGTTAAATGAAGGTGGCCTTGATGAGCACAGACCCCCTCCCCTGCATCTCACATCCCAGCCCTGACTTCTCCACTAGCTCAGGTTTGCGCTTTCACCTTCTTGGCCGTCACTCACCCCTCAGCAGGCTGACGCTTAGTTCTCAGGGCTCTGAGTCCTTCCCTTGCTCTCAGGTGAGTAACAGGACGCTTCCGGGCAGGGCTGCAGCCATGACTCTCTAACAGTTCGGTTTGGACCCGGCGTCCCAGATCGTTGCCCTGGTCCACGTGTGTGCGCGTCATTCTTGTGCCCGAGCCTGGGCTCAGGCTGGTCTGCGAGCCCCCTGCACCCCACACCTCGTGCAGGGCCGGCAGGTAGGCGATCGCAGGGCTCAGTGGAAGAAACGAGAGGAGACCGTGGACGTTGGCTTCCCAGCTGCCAAACAGCAGGTGTCATCCGCTCAGCAGTGTCCAAGGAAGCTCAGCAGCGCCCGGCTTCCTGCACGGGGGCCGCTGGCAGCTCCGGTCCCCTCCCCACCTGGGGGCAGCTCATCACTCATCTTCATCCTGGGTGTCCAAGCACTTCCTTGGGAGGTTCCCCCGGCTGGATCTGCCCTGGCAGGTCCTCAACCAGTGCCTCTACCTTGGCTGCCCAGCGCCAGGCCGCCATCCCCTGTGCTCTGAGAAGACACCCACGTCTGGGCAGTGAGACAGCCGCCCAGCTTGTGCCCATTTATCTGGACCGGTGCCGTCGGGTCCATATGGAGTTACTGGGTGGGAGTGGCCTGTTTCCCCCCTCTCTTATCTCCCCCGGCCTCGACTGGTGGCGTTCTCCAAGCACGCAGGAGAAGCTGCAGCTGACCAGCTCCAGAGGCTGGGATGGCCCCTTTCTGCAAAGACCTGGGAACTTGTGGGGCGTGCCTGTATTTTACAAAGAAGAATAGTTCCCTCTGTGTTCCCAGTTTCTCCAAAACTGTGCTGTGTTTGCAGCGGTCAGCTGTTCAGAGTGGCCAGCTGTCTAACCTCTGCTTTATGGAGCAAACCCTGGTTTCCGTCGTGCCACGTGTCTTAAGTTCTTGTCTCTGTTAAGCAGCAGGGTCTCATCCCTCAGGCTGTGGGGTGGCGTCGTTAGGAGGAACTCACTTGAGGCTGTGTTTGTATTTTCTAACATCTCAGGTTGGCAGCTCCTGTATGTATATTGCAACCTGTTTATATGAGATACTTGTAAAAGCCTGCAGCCGTTTTCTCCCATGTGGCGGCATTGACCTATGACCTGATTTTACATCACAGTATGGGGTGGCCATCGCTGTACAGGTTAGCAGCATTTTTTTCTTTTTTTATTGAAATATAGTTGATTTACAATGTCGTATTAGTTTCTGGTGTACAGTGGAGTGATTCAGTTATACATATATATACATTCTTGTTCATATCCTTTTCCATTATGGTTTATCAGAGGATATTGAATAGAGTTCTCTGTGCTCTACAGTAGGACCTTGTTGTTTATCCATGCTCTGTATACTAGTTCGCATCTACTAATCCCAAACTCCCAATCCATCCTTCCACCATCTCCCTCCCCGCCTTGACAACCACAGGTCTGTTCTCTATGTCTCTGAGTCTCTTTCTGTTTCACAGATAAGTTCATTTGTGTCCTATTTTAGATTCCACGTATAAGTGATATCATATGATATTTGTCTTTCTCTGTCTGACTTACTTCGCTTAGTATGATCATCTCTAGGTCCGTCCATGTAGCTGCAAATGGCATTGTTTCAGTGTTTTTTATGGTGAGTCAGCAGCATTTGACAATGACTTAGTGACAAAAGCTTGTGGCCCGCGGCAGAAAGCCCTGACACCCTGACACGGTCGCTGTGGCCAAGTGACCTCGGCAAGTCACATACACACTCAGTCTCTTCATCTTAACAGGGAGGTATTGATACTGAAGGGGGAAAACCAAGAAGAGAGAATGTTTGTGAAAGAGTTCCATAAAACTGAAAAGTTGTAGTACTCTTCTTATTACTTGCTGTTGTGACCAGCTCGTCATTCAAGCTCCTCCACACCCAGCTGGGTAAATGCCAGCCCCAAGGTGACTTCTTTTTGAATGAAGCACTTGGTTTTCTTTCACACAAGGTACATGCTAGCAATTAAAAACACAATATAGGCCAGTGTTCTCTTGAAAGCTAACGTCATGGGAAAAAGTGAAATCCTTCAACTATAGAAGCCAAACACTTGGAACATCTTGGCAGTGGCTTGGGCTTGCAGTTTGCTTTCGAAAGCTTTTGCCATTTATAAGAACAAAGTAGCCTGAAAACATTTGGTGCCTGAAAATTCAAACTAAATCAAATAGACTCAGCATGTTCCCATGAATTCTAAGATTTTATGGGATGTGTGGGGCATTTCCCCATGATAAATGTGATGTGCTATTTCTTGTGACCTTTTGTTTCTTTCTAAAGAGGGTTGGCCTGTGGAATTGGGACTCAGCTCTGACCACCCTGGAAGAATGCTGTGACTTTCCTCCTGTGTCAGAATTCCTTACAGAGCAAGGATCTCCTGATTTTCAGTGGAACCAGGAGTTTAGTCTTTGGACTGGACACACACAAATACACCGATTCTGGTTAATAAGTTGGTTTTCATTGTGGAGAACTGTGTGGAGGTTCCTTAAAAAACTAAAAATAGAGCTACCATATGATCCAGCAATCCCACTCCTGGGCATATATCCAGAGAAAACCATAATTCAAAAAGACACATGCACCCCAATGTTCATAGCAACACTATTTACAATAGCCAGGACATGGAAGCAACCTAAATGTCCATTAAGAGATGAATGGATAAAGAAGATGTGGTATGTGTATATATATATATATATATATATATATATATATATATATATACACACACACACACACACACACACACACACACAATTGAATATTACTCTGCCATTAAAAATAATGAAATAATGCCATTTGCAGCAACATGGATAGACCTAGAGATTATCCTATTGAGTGAAGTAAGTCAGACAGAGAAAGACAAATATATGATATCCCTTATATGTGGAATCTTTTCTTCTTGTAAAAGATTTAATTTTATTTATTTTTGGCTGTGTTGGGTCTTCGTTGCTGTGCGCAGGCTTTCTCTAGTTGTGGCGAGCTGGGGTTACTCTTTGTTGTGGTGCGCTGGCTTCTCATTGCGGTGGCTTCTCTTGTTGCGGAGCATGGGCTCTAGGCACGCAGGCTTCAGTAGTTGTGTGCAGGCTCAGTATTTGTGGCATGCAGGCTCTAGAGCTCAGGCTCAGTAGTTGTGGTGCACAGGCCTAGTTGCTCTGCGGCATGTGGACTCTTCCCCGACCAGGGATTGAACCCATGTCCCCTGCATTGGCAGGTGGATTCTTATCCACTGTGCCACCAGGGAAGTCCCATGGAATCTTAAAAATGGTACAAATGAACTTATATTTACAAAACAGAAATAGAGTCATAGATGTAGAAAACAAACTTATGGTTACCAAGAGGGAAAGGGCAGGGGAGGGATAAATTGGGAGATTGGGATTGACATATACACACTACTATATATAAAATAGATAACTAATAAGGACCCACTGTATAGCACAGGGAACTCTACTCAGTACTCTGTAATGACCTATATGGGCAAAGAATCTAAAAGAAAAATGGATATATGTATATATGTAACTGATTCATTTTGCTGTACACCTGAAACTAACATAACATTGTAAATCACCTATACTCCAATAAAAATTAATTTAAAAAATCAGTTGGCTTTAAGATGAAAGGAAAGGACCTACAATGGACTGAATATTTGTGCCTCCTCCAGAATTCATATGTTGAAACCCTGATCCCAATGTGATGGTGTTTGGATGTGGGACTTTGGGAGGTGATTAGGTCATGTGGGTGGGGCTCTCGTGGATGGGATTAGTACCCCTATAAGAAGAGGCCAGAGAGCTCAGTAGCCCTCCTTCCACCATGTGAGGACACAACAAGAAGGCCCCCACCTGCAGGTGGCAAGTGAATCCTAACCAGAACTGACCACGCTGGCATCTTGATCTTGGATGTCCGGCCTCCCGAGCTATGCGAAATAAATTCTGTCGTCTAAGCCACTCAGTCTCTGGTCATTTGTTATAGCTGCCAGAATGGACTAAGATAGGACCTCAGAGATCATCCAGCGCAAGGTAGCTCACCTTTTCCAGATGATAATTAGAGGTTCAGAAAGCAAAGGGGCCTCTCCCTGCTCCTGGAGCCCCAGGTCCTGCAGCCAGGCAGACCTGCTGACCCTTCCAGGAGGTTCTGTGCTTCCCTTTTTCCCTGAGACCTGAGGATGTTGCTTCTCAGCTGAAATCCAGCCAATGCAAGGATGAGGCTTTCCCCGGCCTCGGCCAGTACACTCACGCCCGGAAGTACTGGGAGGGGGAATGCCTGCAGCTTGAACGGTCAGCCTCCCCCCAGATCCGTCCTATCTCTCGGAGCACCATGCAATCTGCTCTCCAACGTGACAGTCAGATAAGGGAGTCAGAGTCCCGGGGCTGCTGGGAATGGAGGAACAAGCACACGCAGGACACAGACTGTCCCGTTTCACTTCTGGAACCCACTCGCTCTTGTAGCTGCTGACATCGACTTCCTTCCAGATAAACAGAATAAAAGCACAGAACTCGCTCACTTCCAGGATGAAGGATGAAATGCCTCTTTATTTGAACAACTTCCCAAAGTGCTTCTCACATCTGGGGGGCCGGGGTCCACGGTAGGACTTTCCCACCTGCGCGTCTTTTATGCCTTAACTTTGTCACCTGCGCCGCTTGGGCCTCTCTTTATCACGTTTCCTTAACACATGAGGCAAGGTAAAATGTCATCGGGTCTGGGGTCAGGGCTGTGTCCACTGTCACTGTCGCACACATTAGTGCCTTGGATTCGACAGCAGTCTCTGGAGGGAAGCGCTGTTTGATCCCCGTTTTGTGTACGAGACGCCAAGGCTCAGAGAGGTTAAGAGACTATCACAGGGACATTCAGAGCAGGAATTTGAATGTAGCTCTTTAAAGAAGGACCAAAAATAGAACAGCCGGTTTTATTTACTTTTTCTGAAATGCCACTTCTGAGAAGCTAGGATATGTATAAAACGAATTAAGCATCTTACATGTGACTTTTTTTTTTAAGTGGGTTTTCTTGAGTATGAGGTTATCATGCGGCTGCTGGAGTAGAAAACAACTCCAATCTGGGGTCCGTTTTCAATGCGGCTCTTTGGAGGAGGAGGCCGTGTGCGAGAGGGCACGAAGAGGAAGGCTGGCAGGAAAATCTTTTTTAGGGCAAAATCATTATTCTGTTCCTTGCCATCTTTTAGTAGCTAACCTGCTTTTCAGAATGGTTTCTTTTGCTGTAATAAGGACTCTTAAATCAGGACACTCCTTCCGCCTCTCCTCGTTTTGTCTGGACTCAGGGACATCTTTCTTTGGCCGAACTCAACATAGAGTCAGCACGAAAAGGTAGGGGCCGCCTGGTACCACATTTGCGAAAACACTTTCACCTGACCCTCATCATCCCGGACCTAGAAAACCAGCAGCTACCTTATTGACGCACGAGCCTCCTGGAAGTCACCTGGGTTAACCTGAAGTGTGCCCCTCCACCCCTGACACACACACACACACACACACACAGAGGCAGGAACCTCAGCACTCAGCAGATGCCAAAGAAAATAGATACAGGAAAGGTATTAAAGGCTTTTAAAGGCTCCTCTAAGTCGTTTCTTTTTGATTTGACTCCAGGGGAACTATCTACAAAGCCGGTCCACTTAACTTATGAAGGGCGGTCCAGAAAACCCCAATCCCATCTCCCTCCACCTTTGGGCAGCTGTAGGCAGAGGGGCTGGGCTCGCCATGTGGGCTGGGTTGGATCAGTTCTATCCTTGCCTGTCCTTCTGTCCCCACCATTTATGGAGACAGAAGCAAAACCCCAACACAAACATCTGTACGATAATTCGGTCTGTCCTAGGATTGGCACACATAGGCACAGGCAAAAGCAAATGTGTTCCAGCCACTTTGCTCAGATTTGTACCACACTCTCTCCAAAGAGGAAGGATTATCCATCCAGCACCTTCTCAGAATGAGTGTGTTACCCTACCCGAGAAATTTCTGTTTTTCTCCACCATCCTTTAATAACATCCATCTGAATTATTCTGGGCTGTGTATCAGTTCAGAGAGTTCTAAAAACAAGCTGATTTAGCATTCTTTTTTTTTTTTTTTTTTTTTTTTTTTTTTGGTGGGATCTTAGTTTCCCGACCAGGGATCGAACCTGTGCCCCCTGCAGTGGAAGCACAGAGTCTTAACCACTGGACCGCCAGGGAGGTCCCTAAAAACAAACTGATTTAGGAAGGTATTTTGGTGATGGCAAGTTAAACATGTGCCTTCGACGATGAGGATGGAGATGGTGGGCTTGGGATTACTTGCTGTCAGGACCAACCATGAACTGATAGGGCGAGGAGTTAACTCTGATTCAAGGGGTACTGCGTTGTACCAGTTATGCAAAGGGTGGGCTATGCCAAGTAAATTCCCTTTTTCATCAGTTCCCTACACACAGAACTTTTGGCATCTTGGTTTCAACGCTTTCCTGCTTCTTTGGTCTTGCCTTTTGCTCCTAACATGAAGGTGGGTCTCCTACCCCAAGCATGGTGTCAGTGGAAAGAGGTATACAGAGTTTGGGAGGAATGGTTCACCCCAGCTTTCCCAGAGGGTGAAAAGTTTGATCCAAAATACGAAAAAAAACTTTACAAAGAACATGAGATGAGGTCTGTGAAATGTGAGGCTTCTCTTAGTTCTGGGGCAGATTTTTCAGGATCCAGAATTAAAACCAAGAATAACTTTGAGCCCTTTAGTGTAAGCTTGCCTGGTGGCAGCCCTTGTGTTGCTACTTCTAGGAAATTATGATGTTCCCAAACACCTGAGTCATTCAGCAGTGGGTCCCCGTCCTTCCAGAATTAATTAATGTTCTAGGGCAAACCTAGTATCCCAAAGAGTTTTTTTTTTTTTTTTTTTTCCCCAGCCAAAGAAGAAACTGGAATTCATTTGAATTCAGGCAGAATGAAGAATTCTTTCAGATAACTTGAGGCTCATAGTGGATCTATTTTATCTTCTGTCTAAAAGTTAGATTGTAAACTGCCACATTTATCCTACTATCCTAATCTCTTTGTTATACCTAACCATGGGTTGCCGTTTTTTAAGACAGTTTACATTTTACTTCAGCAGTTTCCGCTTTCAGTAACTATCAGAAAACTTCTGGGAAATATCTGGGGTGAGCTTCTAATCTGAGTGAAGATAAACTGAATTTCCTTCAAACTGGTCCTTTTCTCCTCTTCAAGCTGAAGTGAAGAAAAATTGGGCGCGTGTAGAGAAGATGGTGTGGAAGAGACTTGGATTCTTGTGGCAGAGTCTCCCTGGGAATTTGTCCTCCAAAGAGGAGAGTCGGGGACAATAGACCTGGAGGAAACCTCAGAGTCTCAGGCCACTAACACCATCATGTCACAGATGGGGAAACTGAGGCAGGACCTGGGCAATGGCAGAGCCAGCGTGGAAGCAGGTCTCAGCCCCATGTCCTGAGGTCATTGTCTGCTTCTCTTCACCTCCCTCCCCTTTCTTGCCCACCTGCCTTTCAGTGTACATGTTGATCATTTTTACAAACAGGAACAGGATTACAGCTGTGAAAGAAAAGACAAATACTGCCTAGTTTAAGTCCCCAGATCACCACCGTTGGTTTAGCTCATTTGTATGATTCCCGTTAAGTTGGATGGATAATAATAAACATTTTCAATTTGCTTTCTCATGATTGCATGCACTGATTTAACTTCTTTTCCTTGACAATTAATTTGCATACTCAGTGAGTTGAGACAGAGGGCGTAGTGGCCCCAGGGCCAGCAGACCCCTGGTCTAGCCCCTTTTACCCGTGGGGAAGTTCGTTATTTCTCTGCATCCTCTGAGAAGTTGAGAATACAAGGCCCACTTTCTGACAGGAAGATAGTCTTTGAACAGTAGTTAAAACAGCTGTTGAATGTTTAAATAACACTTTTTTCTTCTTGATGGAATTTAGGATTTATTGAAAACTGTGCCTTGTTAGTACATGCAAAGGATGTTAAGGCAAACTGTTCTCGTCTATATCTGGGGTGTCTATATTTTGATAGTTTACATGAAAAACAAAAGTTAATGGCATTATTTTGTTCACCTCTCCAGACCCCCGGGCCTTTGCCCATGCTGTTCCCCCCACCTGGAACACCCTTCCTGCCTTTATCACCTGCTGACTCCTGTTCACCCTTTTGGACTCAGCTCTGGCCTCCAGGATCCTTCCCTGAGGGGGTCTAATGGGTGTGCTCTGGAGTCCTCCAGAACCTCTTGCATGTCTTTTTCGTGGCAGTATCTAGCTTTTACAGTTTGGAAGTTACCAGCTTCTGTGGCTGTCTCCCCACTAGACTGTAGGTCCCTGGGAGTGGAGATCAGAATTTCCCCTTTGTCTTGCAGGAGCTGCTGTGTAGCAGACATGCTCCATCAGTGTTTGTTGAACTGAACCGAAGGACAGAAAACCTCTGTTCATTTGAACTGGGTCATGGGACCCACTTTAATAAAGTTACATCATTTAGTCTGAGGGAGAATGGATACACGTATATGTATGGCTGAGTCGCTTTGCCGTGCACCTGAAACTATCACAACATTGTTAATCACTATACTCCAATATAAAATAAAAAGTTAAAACAAGTAAATAAAGTTACATCATTTAGTCATTTTGGGTCCTTGAGATCCTGTGTTGTATTAAGTGCTCTC
The DNA here is from genome assembly GCF_009873245.2 of Balaenoptera musculus. Classification (NCBI taxonomy): domain Eukaryota; kingdom Metazoa; phylum Chordata; class Mammalia; order Artiodactyla; family Balaenopteridae; genus Balaenoptera; species Balaenoptera musculus. The sequence goes on along the minus strand of NC_045797.1, from coordinate 6,307,201 downwards.
CTCAGCCAAGGGCTAATCCACTTGTGTTCACAGGCCCTGGTTCCTCAAAACGCAACCATCTACCTCCTGGTGGCCACTGGACAATCTTTCCGCTACAGCCTTTCTTCTTGTCTTAATCCTTTTCAGCCCAATGTTCCTGAGGCTTTAGGGTTCAGAATCTGGAATTCCAGATCTGATATCTCAGAGAACATCAGGTGCCTGTGAAGTCACATGTCCCATCGCGGCGGGGCAAGGAACACTGCGAACTACATCCATCGGAGAAGGTCACATAGGCTGAGTGGAAAGAGCACGTGACAACGGATGGTCTGATTCCATTTCAGTTAGAACATGGCAAAATGAAAGGAGTGATCTCTCTGCCAAACAGAAGTGTGGGGAGGTGGTAGAACACAGTGCTTACAAGTCATGGGGATGGTGTGTAGGCTGCCTGGGTTCAAATCCAGCTCTGCTCCCGGCCAGCTGTGCAACTTAGGAAAGTGGCTAACACCCAGAACCTCCGCGTCTTCCTCTGTCCAGTGGGGATATGGCGGTTCCTACTCCTTGCTGTCGTTCTGAGGATTAGCTGAGATGCTATATGCAGAGCCCCTAGGGTTGTGCTGGCAGTACAGGAGGCAAGCAGTTAGTTGTCACTATTCTGTTCTCTACAGTGAACATGTTTGCTCAGGCCAATTATACCTATGAAAATTTTGGAAAAAGTATGAAATGTTTAGATAAAGCCAGCGATCATAATCCCTACCTGTGTAGCTGGCACTGCTACAGGGCTGTGTAGGAGACAGGCCGGACCAGTGACCGATGGCTGTGCCCAGGGACTAAGTCAATAGCCAGACTGACCCTGCAGAATTACACACACACACACACACACACTCGCGGAGTTAAGCCCCCAGGTGCCAGGAAAACTGGAGTGTAGTCTCCCTGGGTATCTACATGCCCAAAGGGATGAAGCCCAGACTTTGGAAACATCTCAAGGTCATAAAAACCCAGACACAGGAGACTCTCTGACTTCCAGAGATATTTTATTTACATTCCAAAAGGTCAAGGTAAGAACCCAGGGTCCTTTCCCTCCCATCTCAAAGGAGCAAAGGTTTCTCTCCTTCCTTTCCAGGCAGGGAGGGAGGCACCTGCTTCTCTCCTGCACAAAAGCAGGCAGAATCCTTTGTTTTCCATCCCGCGTCGCTGGGGTGTCATCGGCACGTGTAGAAAGTTCCCATCGGCTCTCATCACCACGCCCAGGGATCTGGGTCTGGGGGCCCACACTGCAGGGCCACTCCGGCTGCCTCGTGTTTCTGCAGTGTTCATTTATATAAAGCATATAACTGTGAGTGGGCAACATCTCAGACCCTGCACAATTTGACAAACAGGTCCGTATAACTGGGTGTTTCGCTGGCCCAGAGAACCCTGGGTCCCTGTCTGTAGGACGTGTCTGAACACCGAGGGAGCTGGGTCAGCACAGCGCCCAGGGTACATCGGCAGGACCAGGTGAATCCAGGTGACCTCACTGGCATTCCTTCTTTTACCAGAGAGACCCTGTACATCAGTAAACAGCCAATTTCTACAAATTGTAGCTGGATTCTTTAATAGTAAAGTACGGTTCTAATGAAATGACTCTGCCCCAAGCTGTTCCTGAAAGGAGTGAAAAAATGCTGCAGTCTCCTGGTGTTCCCACTTTTGATCAGCCTCATCTGGGAATTTAATACATTTTCTGATCAAAGTCCAAAGTCTCTGCTTTGCTGCAGCTTTAATCTTTGGCTATAAAGCGTCCTTCTATTACACACACACACACACACACACACACACATAAAAATCAGGTTACAGCCAAACAGGGGGTTGGAGGGGGTGGGTAGGGAATATATATCTAGATAAAGAAGTAATCAGTGCCTTCATTATGGGAAGGTGCTTGGACAGTTCAGGTAAATGTTAACAATTTTTTCAATGTAACTTTTCAGTATGTTTGAGATATTTTATTCTATATACTGAATTTTGTTCATTGTTGAAATGGTCCTAAGCCATGTTCTGCTGTTTTTTGATGTTTATGTCAAGAAAAAGAAGAAAAATAATTTAAATTCAAATGCTTTTTGAACTCCAGTATTTAACTTATTTTTTTTTAATTTTTATTCAAATATAGTTGATTTACAATGTTGTATTAGTTTCAGGTGTACAGCAAAGTGCTTCAGTTATACATATATATAAATATATCTTCTTTTTTCCATTCTCTTCCATTATAGGTTATTACAAGATATTGATTATAGTTCCCTGTGCTATACAGTAGGCCCTTGTTGGTTATCTGTTTTATATATAGTAGTTTGTATATGGTAACCTCAAACTCCTAATTCATCCCTCCCCTACCCCCCTTTCCCCTCTGGTAACCATAAGTTTGTTTTCATTTTTTTTTTAATTAATTAATTTTATTTTTTTTGGCTGTGTTGGGTCTTTGTTTCTGTGTGAGGGCTTCCTCCAGTTGCGGCGAGCGGGGGCCACTCTTCATCGCGGTGCGCGGGCCTCTCACTGTCGCGGCCTCTCTTGTCCCGGAGCACAGGCTCCAGACGCGCAGGCTCAGTAGTTGTGGCTCACGGGCCTAGCTGCTCCGCAGCATGTGGGATCTTCCTGGACCGGGACACGAACCCGTGTCCCCTGCATTGGCAGGCGGGTTCCCAACCACTGCGCCACCAGGGAAGCCCCATAAGTTTGTTTTCTATGTCTGTGAGTCTGTTTCTGTTTTGTAACTAAGTTCATTTGTATCTCTTTTTTTTAGATTCCACATATAAGTGATATCATATGATGTTTGTCTTTCTCTGTTGGCTTACTGCACTTAATATGACAATCTCTAGGTCCATCCATGTTGCTGCAAATGGCATTATTTCATTCTTTTTTAGAGCTGAGTATATATGTACCACATCTTCTTTATCCATTCATCTGTCAATAGACGTTTAGGTTGCTTTCATGTCTTGGCTATTGTAAATAGTGCTGCAATGAACATTGCGGTACATGTGTCTTTTCAAAGTATGGTTTTCTCTGGATATATATGCAGGAGTGGGATGGCTGGATCATATGGTAGCTCTATTTTTAGTTTTTTAAGGAACCTCCATACTGTTCTCCATAGTGGCTGCACCAATTTACATTCCCACCAACGGTGTAGGAGGGTTCCCTTTTCTCCACATTCTCTTCAGAATATATTATTTGTAGACATTTCGATGATGGCCATTCTGACTGGTGTGAGGTGATAGCTCATGGTAGTTTTGATTTGCATTTCTCTGATAATTAGTGATGCGTCGCTAATTCTTAGAGACAGGCTCAACGTGAAAACATGCTTAACTTCTTTTTAATTACAAAAAAAAAGTTTCTGTGTCTGTTAAGGAAATAGATGACATTTATAAAGGAGTCTAAAGGATCCCTTTATCAAGGAAAATGGATGGGCTTCTGAAGGGCTCCTGTGTGAATGAAATTGCTCTCAGACCATCCTTTGTCTCACCCATCAATGAATTGTTCAGACAGGTGGCAAGATGGGGTCCTGTGAAGCCACACCAGAACTAAGCAGCTCCAGCCCCAATGTCCTACATTCCCCAGAGGGAGACACAGGTAGACGATTCAGGAGGTCAGATACCCCAGAATAGAAAAGAGAAAGAGGCCCGCCTGGTCTGGTTCGGCCTGATCCGACCCTGACATTCACACAGAAGGTCACGTCAGCTTCCCCGTCTTGCCAGAGCCTTGCCTTAAAGATAGTTTTTTTTCTTTAGTTCTGACCTAGTTAACCTATGGTTTGTGTCGTTAGGTCCATAGTCAGTAAAGTAGTTTACCCAACCCACCCAGCATTTCCCAGGCTCCCACAGTGCCAGGCGCTGAGCTGGTGCTGGGACGCCGCTGGGGATAGGCACCCGGGGGGCTGGGATGGGAAGGCTCGGTGCTTGGAGGAGCCCGAGGGCCCTTTCACCCAGGATGCTTGGAGACTCGGGGGCTCAGATCAGCAAGTATTTTGATAATTCTCCTTAAGCTCATACTTCATAATCGGGACACCAGTTTTCGGAGAATTAGAAGCATGAGGTGTGCACAGACTCTACTGAAAAGCTCACCTGTCTTCGCTCACTCGATCTCCAGCGGGGCTGAGGACCTGATGATTATGGACCGCGTTCTGCGTGATACCCCGTTGGCTCTACAGGTAGAAGTTGTGGGGTACAGTATGGATACACTCAGGCCCAAAGGTGCATTTTGAAACAACTCCTTAATATCTTTCCTTTTCATTTAGCCCTCTTACTTGATGAGTATAGAGGAGCTTCCAGTGGCTCCAATTCAAATGAGTGAGAATTCACCATTGATGCTGTGTGGGAAAGTCACATACACGACTTGGAAGTAAGGAGAGACTGTCTTGTGATGCTCTGTGTTGGTTCTGTAGATGCAGCATTTTCCAGAGCAGTGGTTGACCCCTTGTGGAAATGTATTCATTCTCCTGATGCCGCTTTGATTGGAGAAGGAGATAGGGAGGCAAGGATGGGGAAGGCACGGGAGACCCTGGACTGTGGAAATAAATGAAGACCCACCCGATAAGGACCAGCCGAGGCTATTTACTCAGAGCTGGCAAAGCGAGGCAGTCAGCCACCATCACTCGTGTTTCGGCAGAGCCTCAAGGGCAGGCGGAGGAGTGGGAAGGATTTAGGGTGGAAAGAAGGCAAGCCTCCAGGGGTGCCCTGGTTGGAGGCTGTTAGGGCAGCTGGAGATGGGCTCAGGAGAAGCTGGGCACCCTATGTGAACGGCTAGCGGTATGTATTTTATTTTTTAATTAATTTTATTTTATTTTTATTGAAGTGTAGTTGATTTACAACGTTGGGCCAATCTCTGCTGTACAAGAAAGTGACTCAGTTATAAAAAGTGACACATATAGACATTCTGTTTCTTATATTCTTTTCCATTATGGTTTATCACAGGATATTGAATATAGTCCCCTGTGCTCTACAGTAGGACCTTGTTGTTTTTCCATCCTATATATACTAGTTTGCATCTGCTAATCCCAAACTCCCACTCCATCCCTCTCCCACCCCCTCTCCCTTGGCAACCACAAGCCTGTTCTCTGTGTCTGTGAATCTGTTTCTGTTTTGTAGATAGGTTCATCTGTGCCATGTTTTAGATTCTACATGTAAATGATATCGTATGGTATTTGTCTTTCTCTGTCTGACTTACTTCACTTAGTATGATAATCTCTAGGTCCATCCATGTTGCTGCAAATGGCATTATTTCGTTCTTTTTTATGGCTGAGTAATATTCCATTGTATATATGTACCACATCTTCTTTATCCATTCTTCTGTCGATGACCATTTAGGTTGTTTCCATGACTTGTCTATTGTGAATAGTGCTGCTATGAACGTAGGGGTACATGTATCTTTTTGAATTATAGTTTTGTCTGCGTATATGCCCAGGAGTGGAATTGCTGGATCATATGGTAATTCTATTTTTAGCTTTCTGAGGAATCTCCATACTGTTTTCCATAGTGGCTGCACCAACTTACATTCCCACCAACAGCGTAGGAGGGTTCCCTTTTCTCCAGGGGTGTGTATTTTAGCTTTCTCTAGTAGTTCCTAAATTGGAAGTGGGGGGTTGGAAATTAGGGGTACTGTCAGTTATTAATCAAATCCTAGCCATTTGGGGCTGATTGTTATAGGGGTTGTTTGACTTTTTGGATTTTTGCTAAAGATCATGGTCTGACCTCCTACAAGGCATAGCAGGCTGGCTTCCTGGGCTGGTTACTGTAGATGATGGGTCAGTTTCCTGGGCAGATTGCTGCTGGTTGTGGGTCAGAGTTCTGTTTTTACATATTGTCTGGCCATTGTTGGTTTGGATATTTAGTAGCTCCGTACCAAACTAACGCTGGCTAAAAATAAGTAAGAAACCCAGCGCACCTGTTGGTCCGGGGCTCTCGGGCTGACTAGCTTCCACCAGGTAGCAGCATTCAGACCCCACCAGTGGTCGCTGGGCAGGGCCACACTGTGACCACTGACATCAGCCTGGTGAATGTCAGCTGAGTCCCTGGTCATGGGCCGTAGACACTGCAGCATTTGCATGCCGTGTCTTAAACTTGGGATTGACATTAGCGAGCTGTTTCTCTGAGGGGCTCACGGTGCATCAGGCAGGGCCAGCCCCATCCCAGCTTTCAGTCCGCTTTGGTAGTGACTGGCTGACTCCCCTGACAATGAAAGATTCTCTTATGTGTCATTTCACCCCTGCTCTCAGCCATGACATGGCAGAGGGTTCTCTGGCCAGGAATGGAGTATTCCAGATGGCTCTGGAATCTCTTTAGTAATCTCCTCCTTCTTTAGTCAATTTCTTGCCACTCCTGGAAATTTGATGCCGTGGCCTCCCTACTCTGCGCGCTGCATCTGGCCTGAGGAGGACGGATGCTGCCCCAAGCGGCTTGGCAGGGTCCATGCCAGCCCTCGGTGCCACCACTCCATCCTGGCAGACCACGTGGGGTCTTCTAAGGTGGTTCCCCACCCACCCCCTTGTTTTGTTTTTTCCCAGTTTCCATTTTCCTCTTTTTTTTTTTTTAACATCTTTATTGGAGTATAATTGCTTTGCAATGGTGTGTTAGTTTCTGCTGTAGAGCAAAGTGAATCAGCTCTACATATTTTTTTGTTTATATGTTTGGTGTGTGTTTTGCTTGGGCATTTACAGAAAATTCCTAGGTGGTGACATCATGGATAGCCAGTGACGATCCTGGAATCTTTGACTTTTCTAGAATTTAAAGAAAAATGTGTTCAGAGTTTATAACATTAAGTTTTATATCAAATGTGCTTAAAGTATTTAAGTTTCTAAAGAGACTCTAAAAATATTCTGTAGGGTTTTGAAAGACATCTGCAAGTTTTGAAGAAGAGATGGTTTTAAAAAGGCATCTCTTCTCTTGCCTTTGTGTGTGTTTGCGCTTTTACAATTAAATGACATCCTCTGAATGTAGGAGGTTAGTCAAAGCTGTCAAGTTTTTCTTCTCTCCTAATAACAACTCTTGTGCCATTGACTACCAAGAATAACAATAAACCTTTTCTTAAGTTCAAAAAGAGTATTTATTTTTGTCACTGAAAGAACAACAATTATTCATGTCCTTAAGTTATTTAAAGTATTTTTGTGAATTCTGAGAATAAGTCATTTGGAAGTTCAGCCACACAAAATAAAAATGCTTTAAATATATAAGTCCTCCACCTGAAATATTTTGGTTGGTGGGTCTTGGCCTTTCTATAATAGTTAGCTATTTAGGGAGGACTAGTGTGTGACATTCACTGTTGGAAATGCTTTAAATATATTAACTCCTCTGCCTCTCATATTACCCTCACTTTATAGCTTGCACACTGAGGCCCAGAGAGGTTCAGCTACTTGCCCGAGGTCACACAGCCACGATTTGGACCTGGGCCACCAGACATCCACGGCAAGCCTGCGTTGACCCTAGAAGTTTCCACCTGCATGCTGTCAAGGCATTTAGTTTCTCTGTGGTTTTCCCCCAGAACATAACCTTAGAAAGGTAAAGAAATATTTACTATGAGTGTATTTAGCTCAGAACCCTTCAAGCTTTTGGAGTCTAAGAAATAATGATCATTGGACCCTCTCCTGGAATTTGGCCAAACTATTGCATATATGGTTGCTGCTGCTGCTTTGCTATTCCTAGAGCTAAATCTGAGGACAGACAAGTGAAAAAACAGGGAGGATGATGGTGGTAAAAATAATTTATGATCACCTTCTTATCTTGGAGTTCTTTTTTTTAATAAATTTTTAGCAGACTTGCTTTTTTTTTACTGTAACAAAATACTTAATGCCACTTAACTGTGCACTTAAAATGGTTAAAGTGGTCAATTTATGTTATATATTTTTACCACAGTAAATAAATAAGTAGGTTTAAAAAATTGTTTAATCCAGTGAGCTCATGGGTGACTCCTCAGTAAAGCGTGATGTCTGTAAGTCTCGCAGCTTAGGTTGGCCGGTGTGAGATTTTCCCCTGTATGTTAACTGTTGTGCCTTGATCTCACAAGGAATGAGAAAGCCTTAGTAGGATATGAAGACCTTTAGAAAAAAGCCAAGAATAGTGTAGAAGTGCCTTCTTTTGGAGCAAGAAGTGGCTGATTTAGTAGCTTCAAGAACCACTTTATTCCCTGCTGTGTTTGGAGAGCTGTAAGTGCAAAGACACTGGGAAGACATGTCCTCCTCGTGCTTACAAGAAGGAAAACAAAGGCTTGCTGAGGAAGGGGACCCCTGAGCCAGATTTTTAATCTTGATGGATCTAGTCTCTTTAAAAAGTGAACGTCTTTAAGGACTTTCCTCCCCAAGGAGGAGGCACAAGCTCCAGGAGGAAGCCTGTACAGGTGGGGGGCCGCAATGCCTCCGATGGGCCCGCAGACTCAGCTGGGCTCATGTTCTTACGAGGATTTTTGTCGATTTTGCGAGATTCTAGTTACAAAGTCACATGGGTCCTTAATGGTCTGCTCCAACCCTATTTTTTTCATAAGTCGTGGTTTTTCTTCGGGTGCAGTTTTTCAGCATCACATAGATCATGTTCTAGAAGAAACACCTGCATCACACTTAGGAAGGTAATGCCCTGAAAAGTTCTTATAGTAACAGGGAATGGTCAAGATCCAAATCAGAGCTTGAGTCGTTGCCATTCTGGGCTCCAAGCGAACTCAACAGACAGTGAAAAGAGAATTTGCAGAGCCTTGAATTCCCCCTCCCACCCCCCAATTTGGCAAAGAGTTAATAAGTCAGGTCACCTTAACATGGTTACTTCCATATCTAGAGCATATGCTATTTCTCAAAAGCATCCTGGCAAATGATAGACATACACACATGCCATCATGGGTTGAAACAGTGATCTTTTTCTTAAATATGTGGGTGTTTGAGAGAGTTCCTTGCATCATCAGAGACCGTAGAGCTGGAGACACCTCAAGAGACAGTTCCCTCTACTCAGTGAACATGTAGAGCTAGAGCTGGGAATTATTTTAGTTTAACATTCACGTGGTCAAGAAATGTGCCCATAGGTCCAATAAGACTCTCTCTACTTAACTTTAGACTGGATACTGGTAAAAATAATTCTGTTTGGGGAAAAGCTTGTTGTTGTTTGTTCCGAACTGCCTTGACACTCATACTTCTGCCTTGAGCCACTTGGCCACAAGTCCGTGGGCCGGGCAGACGGTCAGCACACAGGGCCATCCGTGGCAGGTCATCTGACAGCCTTTCCCGTGTGTTTGTCTCAGGAATATGAGTTTCCTCCCACATTTTAATCTAGGCGCAACCTGAGTTTAGAGACTTACCGGGGAGAGGAACATAGTGAGTTTCCTTACCCAACAGCTGTTACATGATGCATTTCTTCTAGGTGGATTCTGCTAGAAGCATTGCTTCTAGATGCATTTCTTCTAGGTGGATTCTTTTAGAAGAGTTTCTTCTAGATGCATGTCTTCTAGGTGGATTCTTCTAGAAGCATTTCTTCTAGACCAATGGGGTGCATCAGCTGAAAATCAGCTCTCCTGTCTCTGGTTTGGAGGGTAGTTGGGTGTTTTTGTTTTGTGTAGCTGAGAGCCTGAACAAAAGTAATTAAGACTCCATAAATAGTGTCTTTAAATAAACTGTCACCTCCTGCTTAATTGTGACCACCAGTAAGTCCTGGAAAGGAGAGGATGGTGACAGCACGTCAGTGGGAGGAACACAGTCGTAAGCAGAGACAGCTGTGAATTCCAGCCCTGTCTCCCATTGGCTGCAGGAATTTGAGCAGCGGATTTTATGTCTCTGGGCATCAACTTCCTCGTGGGGACTGAACTACAGGTAGATGATCCCAAGGGTCTCTTCAGCTTTAAAAATCTCTGCCTCAACTATAATTCAAATCACAAGATTCTTAGAAAGTGATAAATATGACTTTATAATACCTAATATAACAGAGTATCTTTAAAAAGCATGATTACATATTATAATGCATTTCCTAATCATCTGTAGGAAGAAATTAAAATTGTTAAATTCTTAACTTTACTTTAAAGCAAGGTTGCAGAAGTCTTCGGGTACTAGGAGTTTTCTCAAGGCTAAAGTGCGGGACAAAGAGGTTTTGAAAACCTGGAGAGCGGTAGGGGAGAAGGAGAGCACGCAGGGCACGGTTCTGCCCCCATCCGAGGCCCCACTGTCAGTTTAGGGTAAAGGGAGGATGTAAACTTTAAATTTTGTTTTTCAAAATGTCTAGCCACTTTCTCTGACCCACACAGAATAATCTCTTCCTCCCTCAATGTCTCTTGATGCCTCTTTTTGCCTCCATCAAATTTTTGCTGACAGTAGTTAGACATTTTGAAAAACAAAATTTAAAGTTTACATCCTCCCTTTACCCTAAATAGCCAATTGAAATTCCAAATAAACAGTGAAGCTTTTTTGAAAAGCAGGAGAAAAATAGAAAAAAGAATCTTTGCAAAGCTCTGAGAGTAAAGAATTTCTAAGCTGAGAAGAACAAAAAGAAACCGCAAAAGAAAATATTGACAGATTAGACTTAAACTCCTGTACTTCATTAAAAAGTGATCCAAATGTAAAGATGGCTACATCTAGAGAGGATGTTTGCCGAAAAGAATGAAATCACCGGTATAAGAAAAACCCTAGGAACAGATTTTAAAACTAACCCTCTAATCCAGAATTTTTCCAATTCTGGCCCAAGAAACACTTGCATCAGCACTAATTAAAAACATAGATTCCCGTCATCTGCCAAACGCTTCCACCAATTTCAAGTGCACTAAAGGAGTCCATTGCCCTGCACAAAAAGGAATGGCATATGGTTAATGGGAAAACAGTCTCTTGAGAATCGAGGAAGTGCAAATAAAAATGATAAGATCATTTTCCTCAATTAAGTTATCAAAAAAGTACTAAAAGGTGATCCCTAGGGATGTGAAAAGGGCTTCCATGGCGTTGCTTGTGGAGGTGAATGCAAGGAAAGCCACCTGCAGGAGGTGTCAAGAGCCACTGCCATCCTCACAGTTTGAGCCCCATAACCCTTCCGGAACCTCTCGTAAGGGAATAAGCCCAACTGAAGAAAAAGCCATGCCCACCACAGTGTGGTTGTGTTAGCAAGAAGTTGGAAACCGAGACGTCTGGAAAGCTGGGTGTGGTTCGGTCAACCCCGAGAAAACACTGGGTGGAATAAAACTCAGCTATTACAAGGATTATTTCTGGCGATGATAGAGTAACATGGGAAAACACGTATCATGTTAAGTGAGAAAAGGACTCTACCAAGTTATATCCACAGCATGATCTCAACTCCGTAAAATGTACCCACACTTAGGAAAAGAAACACAAATTGTTAATAGTGGTTATCGTGGGTCGTGAGTCAGCGGAAGAGTTGAAATTTTTATTTCTCTACTTTTCTGGGTCCTCCAGGTTTTTGAATGAGTATTCTTATTTATGTGAGAGGAGGTGGGAACACCCTCAAAAATGACATTCAGTGAAGGTAAAGAAGCGATGACCTGCTGCCTACAGGCCAGTGGAGCAGGCAGTTCAGGGGGTCCTGCGTTATCTCGGGTGGTCCTTGTGGCAGCTGAACCAGGGAGATATGACTGTGCTCCCACTTTGAAGATGAGAAACTGAGGTTCAGGCAGGGTAGATAACTTGCCTTGGGCTCCTCAGCAAGAAAGCGTTTTGGGATTACCCCCCAAGAAAGGATGCCCTTGCCATTTGGAGGAAAGAATTTTTCCCAATGGTCTCTACTCACCAGTGTAAGAACAGAACCCAACTGGACAGATGTTCGCAACTTCAGAGATCTCAGAGCAGCACAGGGTAGCCCATCAGACCCGCAAACCTGTCCTCTCGCTAATGTAGGGAAGCAGGGAGCCTGTGATGGGACAAGGCAGGAGGACATTCAAACCCCCAGTTTGCAGATGCAGTGGGGAGATGAGAGGGCTGCTCCCGGCCTGTGTCTGCCCCACCGTTCATGTCCGAAGGAGGATGATGGGCAAGACAGAAGGAGAGACTGTTTGTGGTCTTCACTCTCCAGAAGCCTCAGACCTGGTTAGCGCTGGTTCCTGGCAGGGGAGTTCAGTGGTGAAAAAAGCACTAATGGCTCGATACGAATTTCACTCATGATTTTTGCATATCACTTAAAACATTAAGGACACTGAAGCATTCATTAGCTTGTGGAACTTCCTGCAAGGAACAGGAATAATCTGAACCATGGATTTTAATCACCTATCTGTAAACTCCTTCTGCCATGCAGGGTGGAGAGAAGAGGCCCCATCTACCTCCCTGTAGACTTCATGGGGCTGGTTCAGATTTCCTAAGACTATGGTGGTAACTGCAGTGAGTGGACTGTTGTCGTGGGAATCAAGTGGTCCAGCGCCTGAAGGGAAGGCCCTCAGCTTTCTCTGAAACTTTCTTGGGAAAAAATAAAACCTAATCTGGAGGGACAGTTAATAAATACTTAGCTTAGCCATGAAGTCTAGTAGAATTCATCACACTAAAACTCGCATAGTATGTCAACTTAAATTTACATTTCTTAGAATTCTCTCAGTAATTCACTCTCTACAATGGGGTCAAGGCCAGGCTGGGCTTCATTCCCACAGTCCCCCAAGGGGCTGCTCACCGGGGCCCTAAGTGGCTACTTCCTGATGAACGTGTTTGCTGTCATGCTGGGAATATCCGTGCAAGTCCCATGCATACGCAGAGGACAGGATTGTCATCTTTGTGTTTATAACCTCGGGCCTGGAACAGTCTCCTGTTGTGCTTGGTTGATTCTAAAAGGTCAGCGCTTCAGAATAGGCCTTCATACAGTTCATGAGGAGGCCAGTGAGATCCTGGCGTGGAAAGGCAAACTCAGGGTACCATTCTGCTTCTCGAGGCGGGATGCACGAAGAGGGACAGGAAGTGAGACACAGACTCATGGGGGAGCACAAAGGGGAGCACAGGCTTCTGCAGCAAAGCGGGGCAGCTCAGCTGCCTAGCACACATCTGTGCCCCAGATGGAGGTGTCAGGGCGAAACCCAGGTGGTGACCCAGGGAGGGAACAAGAGCTCCAAAGCACTGATGAGGTTTAAAATATGAAAGTCCACCTCTCAAGTCTGGGCCGTGGGCCCTCTGTGGCCTGGGATACTGTCTCTGAGACAGCCCTAGATGCATGGCGGGAGAATATGGCAGTGGGCCGGGGTTGTGGCTTGGCCTGAATCATGACTCTGTCTAATGAGAGTGGCTGAAACACAACTCAAATTAGCAGAAGCAAATGAGAGCAGGTACTGAGAGGATGTGGGGTAGATGCAGAATCCATGAAAGAGAGACCCCAAACCAGGGTCTCAGGGCTGTCTTTCATGGCCCCATCCTGAGACAGGCTCTCCCTGTGATGGGGAGAACCCCCAAATCACACCCCAGCAGCACCAGGGGAAGGAGAAAGCCCTTTTCCCCGGCTTCTGGATACTAGTCTCAGAGAAGATTCTGATTGGCCTGGCTTGGTCATGTGCCCTCCTCTTGGACTATGGCAGTGGTGTGAATTATGATTGGAAAACCAGGGTCATGGGCTCAGCCTGGGAGTCAGGGGTCAGGGATTACTATGAGTTAAGTCTCCTCAAAACCATATGGCAGGAACCCCAAGGAAGTAAGAGTAGACCAGAATGACTGAAGCCCCACAATGGTGTGCTCCAGAACTGCTTCTTCGGTTAATGCCCACTGTTTATCCATCTGTCCTGCTGGACCTGTGCTGACAGTGCATGGCCATTAGCCGCATATGGCTATTGAGCCCCTAGAATGTGGTGAGTCCAGACTGAGATGTGCTGTGACTGTAAAATACATCCTAGATGTCAAAGATTTAATAGGACAAAAAGAATATACATTATCCTATGAATAACTTTTTAAAATTTATTACATGTTGTAATGATAATATTTTGTGTATATTGGGTTAAACAATGTATATTATCAAAATTACCTCTCTCGTTTACTTTTCTTTAAATTGAAGTACAGTTGTTGTACAATATTATATAAGTTACAGGTGTATAATATAGTGATTCACAATTTTTAAAGGTTATATTCCATTTATAGTTATTATAAAATATTGGCTATATTCCCCATGTACAATATATCCTTGTAGCTTGTTTTATACCTAATAGTTTGTACCTCTTACTCCTCTCCCGCTATATTGCCTCTCCCCGCTTCCCTCTTCTCACGGGTAACCACTCGTTTGTTCTCTATATCTGTGAGTCTGCTTCTTTTTTGTTATATTTACTAGTTTGTTGTATTCATTTTACCTTTTTAATGTGGCTACTAGACATTTTAAATTACGTAGGTGGCTCATGTTATATTTCTCTGGACGGCACTGTTGCAGACTATGTTCCTGTTTCTATCTTGGGGGGGAATTCATGTAGCAAAATAGCAGTTAATCCTTACATTTACTACCCACTGGGTCATGTACTTTTATTTTCCTTGAAATCATCTCCTGAAACTTCAGCGTGTGCTCCCTGTTGAAATGTTTGGGGATTTTAGTAAGTAAGTCATTGTTTGCCCTGCATGATTTGTAGACAGAAGTCTCCCAAATTGTTTAGGCTGTCTCCCCAAGGCCCAGAATGTGGAAGAAGCTGGGACCGCATTGGATTCAGGGGGAGAGCAGTGAGTGACAGATGTCACAACTTATGTGCGGAATCTCATTCTTGGATCCCATCAGCGAAGGCTTGCATCTCCATTAAAACCACTAGCGTTCGGAGTTGCTTTGTTTTCACTCTTACAGATTTTTTTTTTTAACCTCCTTTGTTGAGTCATCATGCATTTAGTCTGTAATCCAGATGTGAGAAAATGTTTCAGAGCTTAATCACAGTGGGAGCTCTCTGCCCACTTGTAGATCTCATTTTTGCCCCCCTCCCTCCCTCCATCCATCCTTCCATCCTTCCACCCATCCATTTCTTCATTCACAAGTGGTCACACCCCTGGTGTGCTCCTAGGCGCTGGGCAGGCTGCTGGCAATAGAGCAGTGAGCCAACCAGACCATTCCCTGCCTCTGTGTTCCTTCACATCTGGTGAATCAGTGGCTTGAAGCCAATTTTCCCCAAAACTCTTGCAGAAAAAGTATAATGTCTCTTATGGAAGGTCTCAGAATAGCTCAGCTTGAATAGGGAAGGTGAGGAAAGGGCAGGGGTCCGGGCCGCTCCCCTCCTAAAGGGCGTCTCTGAAAACCCCTGCTCTAAATCACCCTTCTCTCTCCAAGCATGTTTTAGTTATTATGTCTTCCCATAATATATTTTGATTAGATGGATTAGAGCTAAGATCCCTACCTAATCAAGTAAAATTAAGGAGCTTTCCTGAAATTGACATATTGAGAGAACTACATCCCAAAACAAAGAAAAATGGATCCAGGTCTGTCTGGGTTCTTAGGCATCTTTTCTCTAAGACAGGCAGTAGATTTCAGGTAATTCTCCCTCTGATTTGTAAATACCCAATAAAAATCAGGAAAGGCTCTAAGTTAGGATTTCTTTTAAGTGAGGCACAGTTTGTTTTTTGCTTGCTAATTACTCATCTTTCTTCTCCTGAATTAAACACATAGTTAATTTGCTCAAGTGGTGATAACTGATTCATTAAGCCCTTGCCTACTTGCTGAGCAAAAGCTCCCAATGCTGTGTGCTCTGCCTGCCTTTCCCACGAGCCCTGGTCAGCTGTGCAGATCCAATCACAGGGCAACCTTTCACCTGCTGCTGGAAGGGGCATCCTTTGATGAGCATTTAAATACATCCCATTTAGACCTTAATGAAACTAAATTCATGAAGACTTGGGGTGATGAAAACAAGGAAAGAAAACGTTTTCCCTAAGACTATCTGAAACTGATTTTTTTAAATCTAACGTTTTCAAAGAAAAAAATGGAAATAATAATGCTCAGCAGAATGAAGCCCGTTCAGCATGCTCTGCTGCAACTCAGTGTATTGGGTCTGCTTAACTACCAGGAAATCAGAAGCAACATAGAAAGAACCTGTGGATGTGCCTGGGGAAGGGGTGTCAGAATCATAATCAAAAGGAAGCCTCCAAGGGAGATGGGTCCATACTACATGGCAGCTGGACTACCGCACCGTGATCTTTGTGCTTTAGTTATGAGTCATTTAAACATTTCCGAGCCGGGAGTAAGAAGACACCTGGGTAAATAGGCAGGGCAGGTGCTGGCAGGTGCTGGGCTGCCTTGTTGCTGGAATTAGGACGGCATGGGGTAGAAAGAGTGGGACATCCAAGCACAAGCTTAAGATATTGTCATTTCCTGAGATGCCCCTGAGTTTTCATTCATTGGCGTCATTTGCTAAGCCGTACTGTAGACCAAGTGGCCAGGACATAGACATGAGAAACACAGCCTCTGTTCTCAAGGAACGGGCTAGTGGGAGGCACAACTGTGTAGACTGTCACTCATGAGATGGCTGCCCTCTGATGTGGCCGCTGGGCTTCCTGGGTCCACGCCTATCAAGGTACGACAGGCCCAAGCCGGCCACCACAGTGACTTGGTAAACTGCGGACAGGGGCAGTGGAAACCGGGCCACGTAGGAGTATGTGCTACCACACACCTGTGTGTGTTCCTGAGCACAGGTGTCTGTTCCAGCCTCCACCCTGCAGGTCGGCTCTCCTTGGTCCCCCTGAAACAACCACTTGTGCGTGAGTATCTTGTTCTATTACATCTTTTTTTGGAGAATTCAAGCTGTCTCCCTCCCTGCATTGGAGAACCAGCATGTTGCCCTAATATTGTGTATTTGGCCATTACCTGTTCCAGGTGGGTTGGAAAGTTGGTTCTTTTCTTTAGGAATCTCCAGGAAAAAGTTGGTACTCAAGAAGAGGAAACAATGTAGTTTTTAAAGAAGTCATGATTTGCCCGGTGTTAACCCATGTTTGCATTATGGGCAAGAGTGGGGGGGTTAAGGCATGGGGACAGGGGGACGGGGCTTGTTTGCTGCCTGTCAAAGCTTTTGCTGCAACTGACAGTACTTCTCACCATAAAAGCCACAGGTCATCGGCCTCGGCCTCTGCCTTCCAGGGCTCAGGGCGCTGTCCACATTTAAAAACCATGACCTAGAGAAAATGAGATCTGGAGAAACAACGTGATTTTCCGAGCTACCAAAGTGGTGGCAGTCATGAGTCTTGAACTTGGATCTCTTGCCCTTCTGTTTATTGAACACTGTCTTTCTCCCTTGTGTCCTCCCCTTTAGACTTTTTAAAAATGCAGAGAAAAACCCACGATTTCCAAAATATGCTCTTGCGTGTATTAATTACCTAGTTTCCTCTCTGAGCAAAGAAAGCATTGTCACACTAAAGTTCTGCTGCATGGGTAGCTGTTTCCAGTTCTCTGTTTCCCCTTTGTTTACAGGGAAGGCTGGCCTGATGGATGTAGACGGGATGGAAGTGTTAGGCTCAGGGATCAAGGAGTAATTCCAGAGAAGGTGACGGGAGCCCCAAGGATGCACATAAAAATTAATTACAGGAAAATACATCATTAACGGCAGCTCTCACAGTAGGTCCCAGGGCGACTATTATGTGAAATTAATTAGTCCTTAAGTTTTTTTTAAGTCACCTTCTCTGTACTATGAAAAGAGTCCTAATTACTGACATCGGTTGTTTTACGTCATTAAGGGTCATCATTCTACATATCCCTGTACTCGTTCAGTCCTGTTTATTTGGATTTAAAGAGCCCCTTCAGCTCTGTGGGCTGGTTTCCCTGTGCAGTAACTTGTTTGGTAAAATGAAGTAAGGCTGGCAAGATCAAGGTCTCAAGAAAACAAGGTGTAGGAGTCAAATAACAAAAATCCCCTCATTTGTTGTTGAGTGGCTCCTTTTCTCCAGACACTGTGCATGGACCCTGGGCAAGGAAGGAGAGGAAAACCAGTAGAACCCAGAGCTTATTGACTGGTGGAGAGTTGGGGGGGCATTAAACGGACGATCCCTAAAACCAACGTAGGGTATCGCATAGTGATGGAGAACTTGATCCAGTCTAAGGACAGGGATGGCCTTTCTGAGGAAGTGACGTTTAAACCGAGACCTGAATGGGGCAGTGACGTTTAAACCGAGACCTGAATGGGGCAGTGACGCAGAGAGGGGGCGTTTCCAAGCAGAAAGAACAACATATATAGAGGCCTGGGGTGGGGGGGAGACCGAAATGTGATTTATGGGACGGTTAGAGTTACGCAGGGACCAGATTACCAACGGCCTGGTGGTGCTTCTTTACCATTTTGTCCTGAGTTTAATGGGGAAGTCATGAAAGTTTGTGTGTTTGACATTTTTATTCTGAATTAATTTCAAACTTAGAGAAAAGTTGCAAAAACCGTCCAGCTAGCTTCCTCAGAGCCTGCACTAAGAATTCCTGCCAATGTTTGATCACACCTGCCTTATTGTGCTCTCTATGTACATAGGACTATTTTTTACTAAAGCATTTGGAGGTGAGTTGCTGATATGGTGCCGAAGGACACGTTCCTTTATGTCCATTGTACAATCATCCAAATAAGGCAATTAACATTGATACCGTAGTGTCCTCAGAGCCTCAGAACCCCGCTGAAATTTTGCAGACTCTCCCACTCATGTCCCTGATGGTCTAGAGTCCAATCCAGGGTCCCATCCTGCATGTACTTGTCTATTCCATCTGGGACGGTTCCTAAGTCTTCACTTGTTTTTTTTTTTTTAAATTTTTTATTTATTTATTTATGGCTGCGTTGGGTCTTTGTTTCTGTGCGAGGGCTTTCTCTAGTTGCGGCAAGTGGGGGCCACTCTTCATCGCGGTGCGCGGGCCTCTCACTATCGCGGCCTCTCTTGTTGCGGAGCACAGGCTCCAGACGCGCAGGCTCAGTAGTTGTGGCTCACGGGCCCAGTTGCTCCGCAGCATGTGGGATCTTCCCAGACCAGAGCTCGAACCGGTGTCCCCTGCATTGGCAGGCGGATTCTCAACGCCTGAGCCACCAGGGAAGCCCCTCTTCACTTGTTTTTTTATGGCCTAGACATTGTGGAAGATGACAGGTCATTTACTTTCTAGAATGACCTTCCATTTGGGTTTGGCTGATGTGTCCTAGTGGTCTGATTAAGATGATGTATTTTTGGCAGGAATACACAGTGATGCAACACAGCAAAAGGCCGGGCCATCCATCAGCCCCATTACTAGTGACATTAACTTTGATCACTCAATGAAGGCTGTGTTGCCAGGTTTCTCCACGGAACTCTTTTGTCCTTTTAACTAATAAGTATTAAAAGATATTTTGAGGCTAGCTAAACATACTGTTTCTTATGAAGTGTTCACTCACTAGGTTTAGTATCCGTTGATGCTTCTTGCTTGAAACAGTCATTGCTAGGGCGGTTGCCAGGTGGTAAGTTTCAAATTCCTTCATCCCTTCTGCATGTAGCAGTTGGCGATCTACTTGGAGGAGGAACTCTCCTTCTCCCTTATTCATTCATTCATTTGTTCATTTGTTTGTTCGTTCGTCCATTCCTTTGTATCAGTAAGATTTCATGGATTCCTGCTTTATTCAATAAATTACAATTCGGATGTTCAGATTGCCCCTGGTTTGGTCAGTGAGAGCCCTCTCGAGCTGGTTTTGGACGTGTCCCCATCAATCTTTGAGTACGTCTTACTTTCTGAGACAATAAGCTGTTCCAGGCCCACCCTGTCCTTTCCCTGCTCTGGCCCTGCAATCAGCCTGCTGCCCTTTGGCGAGGAGCATCCTACTGAAGGGCTCTGAGCTGGAGAGCGACCTGATCTGATGGGCATTTTTAAAATATTACTGTGGCTGCCTTTGAGGGGTGCCATGAAGGCACAGGCAAGAGAATCGGGGAGACCACGGGGAGGCTGTTCGCTGTCGCTCAGTCCGGTGGCTCGGGCGAGATCGTGACATTGCAGATGGAAAGTGGGGACGGATTGAAGGAAGACTTTAAAGCTAGAACTGACAGGTGATGGTGGGATGTGGGGAGTGACCGAGGGGGAGAATGGAGGCGTCCTTTCCTGGAATAAGAAAAATGGGGCAGGGTAGGTCACGAGTTCCTGTTTGGGTCTGCGACCCTCGAGAGCTCTGGGCAGCCAGGGAAGGGGGCAGGTGGACACAGGAGCCTGGAACTCAGAAGAGAGACCTGGGCTGGAGCTGTGGACCCGAGACTCGTGAGGTTTGGCCACATATATGAGGGCCTCATGGGCAGGCTTTGAATCAGGCCTTCCTGGCTGTAACAGCTTCTCCCTCATGCTTGCAATCTGCATTGTCTTGTTTCTGCAGCTCTTGGCAAGCGCTTGGCATTTTCACAACAGAGTTCAAAGCCGGGGGGCCCGTTTTCTGAACTCACCTTTGATCCATTTAATCAAGAAGGAGGAGTGTAAACAGATCGCCTCCCTGCATTACTCGTGACAACCCGACCCCAGCAGACTGGGAAGACCTCGACAGTAATTGTCACACTTTGTGTGTTAGGGATTCTGTACTGAACTGTACATGTGTTAAAAAAAAAAGTGTGTGCACATACATGTACATACATGTGTAATATGCAGTACCTAAAATGATTGCTGTCAAAAAACACATTTTCTCAAAATTAAGGTTGACAAGGAATTACTGAAAACAGAACGTAGATAAAGAATCCCTAATAAGAAGACTTATAATCATGGCTTTCCCACAGCCCATCAGAGGGTGAAAGGAATATATTGGAAGCAGGGTGCCTGCCAACCCCAGGAGCCCGGCGTCAGATCTGCTGCTATGTAGATGCTTAGAGCGCAAACACACAGTGGTTTTGTCACCCAAGACTTGCTCCTCAGACAAGCCATGAGCCAGGGCTCTGGCTCTCATGCACTGAGTTCAGTCATCGCAGTAGAGATGGATGTTGTTTGCTTTGGCAATTTTGCTAACGTTTACGGAGTGATTTTTGCCTCTAAATCAGAAACGGCCAGTTTTACTGATGTTTGTGGGGCTGCTTTTAACTTTGGCTTTTGTCTGAAAAGCAAAGTTGAGAACTTGCAGCGCCTCTTATGTTAAATTTTATTGAAAAATCAAGGATTGGCATTAAGTGTAGCCGGGAAGCTGGGAGGCCAACTGGAAAGCTAGTGCCATGCCAGGGCTGGTGCCATGGCCAGACGGTGGTCCATGTAGAATGCATGGTCGTAGAGGGGGTCCTGGGGGCACTGCAGCCCACGGCCCAACAATCACTATCCCAATGCTTCCTTATTGTGACCCTCCTGAATCCTTGGGAGACCAGGAAGGAGGGTTTCAGATTTTGCTCAGAGATTCTACATTGTCCACAGGCATCCTTTTTTCAGCGAGCCGCAGTCACTCTTCCTGTTCATCACGCCTGAACCGTGTGTAGGGTCTGGTTTCTACGTATCGCCAGTTTGGCTGAAGGTCTGTGGGGAAGGATGCAGACAGTTCTCCGCTTACCCTTAACGAGAGCCTTCCTTTACAGGGGTCACCATGTACAGATCCCATTTTGTGCCCTCACGACCCGAGGAAAGGTAGCTGTCTGAGACCTGTGTGACTGTCTCCTTATACCGCCTTTTAGCAGCATTAGTAACAGCTGCTTGTCAAGCTGTTAGTGAAACGGTGTTGTTGGGTCACAAGGGAGAGAGCCCAGCCCCGGGATGGGAGTAGCGCCCGCTCGCCGCAACTGGAGAAAGCCCGCGCGCAGCAGCGAAGACCCAACGCAGCCAAAACTAAATAAATAAAATAAATTTAAAAAAACAAAAATGAATGGCATGTGAAGGACTTTAAATAGCTTTTCTGTCTTTCCTCCTGCAAGTCTAAACGCAGGAATAGGAAATTATGGACGCTAGGGGGTTGCATATTTAAATACAGTTGGACCATTTTCATCCAACAGTGAAGAAACGCTTTTGGTGCACATATTTTATATCTTTGCCATTTTGCCCATCCTTATATGAGTCTCTTCCATCTGTGAGCTCTAATAGCTCCTACTAAGTATCTAATTCATACAGAACTCCCTAGGTTCTGCTTTGTAGTGTGATCATTGCTGTACAGCTCTCTCTCATAGACTCTACCCTCCCTGAAGGCACACTTTGGCCCTAAAGCACATCTTAATTTGTCACACTGCCTAACCTGAGCTGAACACAAGCCAGCACTGAGGAATTGCAAGAAATGAATGAATGAAAACATTTCTACTGCCTTAAGACTGGTCTTGTGAAAATGCTTTGCTGAGATGTTGTCAAGAAGGGATGCGTATTGCACTTGAAATATCAGAAGCTAGATGCTTAGTTGGGAATTTGGTTGACTTACATTATTATGACTTAGCATCATATTTCTTTGGAAGTTATAAATAATTCAGAGCACATGTGGGATTCCTTTTATCTTTTCTGGCTTGTTGATTTGTGGGTAGTTTTTTTAAAAATTAATTTTATTTATTTATTTATTTTTGGCTGCATTGGGTCTTCATTGCTATGCACGGACTTTCTCTAGTTGTGGCGAACAGGGGCTACCCTTCGTTGTGGTGCGCAGGCTTCTTGTTGCGGTGGCTTCTCTTGTTGCGGAGCACGGGTTCTAGGCACGTGGGCTTCAGTGGCTGTGGCACGCGGGCTCAGTAGTTGTGGCTCACGGGCTTAGTTGCTCTGTGGCATGTGGGATCTTCCTGGACCAGGGATCGAACCTGTGTCCCCTGGATTGGCAGGCGGATTCTTAACCACTGCGCCACCAGGAAGGTCCCTTGTGGGTAGTTATTGGGCCGAATAAAATATGAAAAGAGGAACGAGGTCTTATCTGAATGTCAACTCAACATCTTGTGGTTATTGTTTAGTAATTACCAAGTTACCTTAAATCCTAGAGTCAGTGGTCCATTGAGATAAAACATTAGGAGTATATTTGCATTGCTCATAAACTTCCTTGATATTTTCCAAAATATTGTGATATAATAAGATTCTCTGCTTCCGAAGAAGATATAAATAAAGCCTCTACAGCATCTGATGGTGATTAGTTGAGAATTAATATCCCATATGACCAGCTAGCAGTTCCCTGGAATAAATAATTCCCCGGGAACCCTGCTTTAGAACACAGGCCAAGCCATTTCTGAGGCTGAAGGAAAATCACATTGAAAAATGGTTGGCGAGTCATTTATATTGTTCGTTTGTCTACATAACCAAAAAAATGTAGCATAGCACTACTTTATGCTGCAAAGAGACTGCTAAGTGTTTCAAGTAACTGTCAAGGCTTGTAAATGGGATTTACAGTGAAGATAAAGAGCAGAAGTTCTCAAATTTATTGATCTTGGGACCCCTTTACACTCTTAAAAACTGTTGAGCATCCCCCAGTTTTTGTTTATGTGGCTTATATCCATGGATATTTACCATCTTGGAAATTAAAGCTGAGAAACATTTAAAATAATTTTTAATTCATTAAAAAATAGTGAACCTGAGAAAACCATAATTCAAAAAGAGTCATGTACCACAATGGTCATTGCAGCTCTATTTACAATAGCCAGGACATGGAAGCAACCCAAGTGTCCATCGACAGATGAATGGATAAAGAAGATGTGGCACATATATACAATGGACTATTACTCAGCCATAAAAGGAAACGAAATTGAGTTATTTGTAGTGAGGTGGATGGACCTAGAGACTGTCCTACAGAATGAAGTCAGTCAGAAAGAGAAAAATAAATACTGTATGCTAACACATATATATGGAATCTAAAAAAAAAAATGGTTCTGAAGAACCTAGGGGCAGGACATGAGTAAAGATGCAGATGTAGAGAATGGACTTGAGGACACGGGGAGGGGGAAGAGTAAGCTGGGACGAAGTGAGAGAGTGGCATGGACATATACACACTACCAAATGTAAAATAGATAGCTAGTGGGAAGCAGCCGCATAACACAGGGAGATCAGCTCGGTGCTTTATGACCACCTAGAGGGGTGGGGTAGGGAGGGTGGGAGGGAGATGTAAGAGGGAGGAGATACGGGGATATATGTATATGTATAGCTGATTCACTTTGTTATAAAGCAGAAACTAACACAACACTGTAAAGCAATTATACTCCAATAAAGATGTTAAAAAAAAATAGTGAAAAGTGCATTGCATTCTAACATAAAAATACTGTGTTTCCTCAAACAGTATAATTTAGTGAGAAGGGTGGCATTGTTTGAATTTTTGCAAATCTTTTTTATTGTCCGGCTTACCAGAAGGGAGGTATCACCTGTTAATATCCTCTGAAAGACTCCACTGCACACTCTTGAGAAAATGAGATTGAAAAAGACAAATAATGTCTTTGTATTATTATAAAATAGTTTTGACTCTGGCTCTTCTGAAAAGGTCATGAGCACCCCAGGGGTCACTGGTCCACTCTTTGAAAACTGCTAATGTAGAGCGGTTAGTTGAACCAGGATATTCTTGAACGTGAGAACCCTGAACTCAACTAAAAATCTGTTCTCGGTGCCAAGGTGTTGACAGTCCCTGTGAGGAAGTGTGCTGTGCTGCCTGCCCAAGCTGGTGTGATCCTTTGGCCACCTTCAACCTTCCCTCTGTCCTGGGGACACAGTCTGGCCTCCTGTCTGCTTAGGTGGTGTGAAAGCTCTACTGACCTGCTCTTGCCCTCTGGGCAGCTCACATGCTTCCCTGACCAGGGGTCACTGACATGTTCTACTTTGTACGACACCTCTGCTCAACTTGGGCAACCTGGTCGCACAGACCACCACCACGACACCAATTAAAATAAGAAGGTGAGCTCTTGAACAAACAGAACCCTAGTCAAAAACCCAACCCTTTGGCCTTGTCTCAGAGAAGAATTTAGAAAAGGGGCAGTTCCAGGAGCTTGGTGCTGTTGACTGAATCTTCAACCACATGCACAAGGTCATGCTTCCGCTTGACTTGGCAACCAAAGGCGCTCTGTATAGGAAGGACAACTGGCATTTGGGGAACAAGGATCTCCTGTTTAGACCAAGACATTGTGAGTTTTAGAAGGCCGGAACCTGGAGCAGTGCTGCAGAGGGAGACCTTCAGCTGACTCCAGATAGAACTGTTGACCTTCCCAAGTGCTTGCCTAGACTCTGGCCCTGATAACTGCTTATTCCTGCCTCTTCACCGACTTTGACTCCAGCCAGTGACCCAACCCCCAGCCTGACTCCCCAATGTCCCCTCCACCCCCTCATCTGTGTTCACACTCAGCTCTTCCCCTTATGAATGGACTGTTTCTCTCCTCATTGCCTGGCATTGATCCCTGCGGTCTAAACACACACTCAGCTGGAACCCAGCTGTGCCATCAGTCAGGGCTGGAAGACTGGACCTGGAGTGAGCAGCGTGACAAAGGAGTTGAGGCCAGAAAGGATAGAAGAGAACAATCGATCAGTGCAAAGGATTCCTGTCTACCTTCTGCTTTTCTCTTTGAATGCTCCTCACACAGTTTGTCAAGATCAGGCCACTCATGAGTCACTTGTTTACTGTGTGATTTCATTCCCCTCCCTGGAAAAAGAAATCCTAGGGAAGTAGAGCTGAGTTCATTTTCCTCTTATCCAGCCCCCTTTCTGCTTTTTCCAGCAAAGCTTACCCCTGTCCTCAGGCCCAGATATTTCCATCAAGGAACCTCTACGTTCCAGCAGTCTCAGAGTTAACCTGGCACGTTGAGATGAACACAGATGCTGGTGCTTTCTTTTTGAAAATCGTGTCTGAACCTGAATGCAGGATGATTAGGCTACTCACTTGCCAAATAGGACATACACTGCAAAATGTTTAGAATTGTTACAGTGCCCCAAGGAAAGGCAAGAGGACACCTAGTAGTAGGGGTATCATTTTTGTTCATGTATGCCTCCCATCATTCAAGCATATTTACTGAGTGCCGTAATGTGCCAGACATTGATATATCTGTAAACAAAACAAAGATTCTTGCTCTCATTGTACTTACATTCTAGACAGTAACAAGTCATCATCCATCCAAAATTCTGGATGAAATAAATCTTTTCTCTAGATTCTCAGTGGTCACTTTGGTTGTTGTAGCTTCTATACTGTTTCTTGTTTGTCTTGGGGGAGATGTCCAGGGAGCTGAGTATGAGTGAGGAAAACAGAGCTTGTTCTCTTTGATGATATCAGGCACACTGTTCTAAAGGCAATAGTTTACAGATGAAGTTATTTTGTAACCAGCATAATATCTGGTCACCTTACAACTAGTTGAATTTGAAATAGTTGCTCCAAATCCTCTGTTAGGAACACTGAAAAATAGTGTACTCTGACCTAAAAAAGCAACTTTCTAGATGGTCAGTATTTGTTCTCTGTGTGCTTAAAGAGTGTTTAGTCTCCCATTACTGGGTGCAATATTTCATGTATGTCCATTAGATCTCTGCCGTTCGATTTTATGTATACTAATTGTCGTATTGCCTGATATATCATTTATGAAGTGAGATATGTCAAACATGTGAGTGTGATAGAAGAGTTGTCAGTTTCTCCTTATAGTTCATTACTTTTTGCTTTGTATATTTTGATGCTCTGTTGTTAGGTGCATACAAGTTTAGGGTTATTTCCTCTTCCAGGTGAATTGAAACTGATAATATTCTGTGACCCTCTCTTATTTCTAGTTGTGCTATTGCCTTAAAGTCTATCTATCTGATATTAATAGAGGTACACCATATTTCTTTTGTTAGTATTTATCTGGGATTTGTTTTTTCTCCTTTTACTTTTTAGTTCTCTGTCCTTACATTTCAGAAATGTTTCTTGTAAACAACATTTGCTGGTTTCTTAATAAGCATGTCTGGCGATCACTTTTTTAAACTGGAGAGAATAGTCCATGTCTTTATTATGATTACTGAGATATTTTAATTAATTTATTTTTTAAGAACTCTTTTTTTAAAAATATTTATTTATTTTATTTATTTATTTGGCTGCACCGGGTCTCAGTTGAGGCATGCGGGATCTTCGTTGCCACGTGTGGGATCTTTAGTTGCAGCATGTGGGATCTAGTTCCCTGACCAGGGATCGAACCGGGGCCCCCTGCTTTGGGAGTGCGGAGTCTTAACCACTGGACCACCAGAGAAGTCCCTTTAATTTATTTTTAATCATTTTATAGTATACTTGATATTTGTCCCACTTTTTCTGCTTCCTTTTTTCTCTTTTTCTTCCTCCTTTTGGATTTTTCTTTTTCGCTTCATTACATTTTTCCCTCTGATTTGAATTTATAATGTCTATGCCTCTGAGTTTAATGATTACCCTAGTATTTTAACATGAATACTTACCAGAGTTCAACATTAATAATATTTTTCTTCTTCCCACCAAACACAAGGACCTTAGAATGATTTATTACGTACATGCTGTTGTTATCCACCATTTTTTTCCATCTTTTTGCACCCTAAATTGGTCATTATTATTATTGTTATTATTATTGTAAAGCACAATATCTTTTCCCACCATTTCTTCTTGCCTCTTAGAACTCCCATCTGGGATAATTTCCCTTTTTCTGAAGGATATCATTTAGAATTTAGTTTGGTGACAGCTTGTTAGTGGAAACTCCGTTTTTTCCTGCATCTGAAATCTCAATTTTATCTCAATTCTTGAAAGACATTTTTGTTGGGTAAACAACTCTAGAATGATGGTTATGTTCTCTCATCACGTTGAAGTTAATATTTTCCTATTATCTGGCTTCCACTGTTGTGCTTGCAAAGTCTGGCACCAATCCAGTTGTTGTTCCTTTTTAGGTGATAAATGTTTTCTCTGTCTGGCTTAATGTAAGATCATCTCTTGTCTTTGGTAGTCTGCAATTTCATGGTGATTTTCTCTAGGAGTAGATACATTTTTATTTATTCCGCTTAGGATTGTTGGGCTTCCTGAATCTAAAGATTCATGTTTTTCATAAATTTTGGAAATTTTTCTTTTGAATATTTCCTGTTCACCATTCTCTCCAATATCTCTTACTAGAACCAGTTTGACATGTATTAGATCTCTGTCTGTTAGACCTCATTGCCCTCTGTATCTCTTAAGTTACCTTTTCTGTTTTCCATCTTTTTTTCTCTCTATTCTGCAATCTAGATAATTTCTTCAAATCTGTCTTAAACTTTACTGATTCTTGCTCCACCTGTGTCTCAACTTAATTTTAACCAGTCCATTGGGTAATTTAAATTATTATATTGTTATTCTTTCTTCCTTTGTCAAAATTTCAAAATGTTTTGTCTTTCTGTTTTAGTAATTCCTTGTTCCTCGCTTTTATCTTCAGGCTTCTTGTTTATATCTTTATACATATTAAACATACTCACTTTATAGTTTAGGTGTGATCCTTCCAATCTTTGGAATCATTGCCAATCTGATTGTTTCTGCAAGTGTCCTTTTTTCTTGCACATTTTGTAAATTTTGACTGGACTCATATTCCTTGGAACTTGATCTGTGAACATTTTTTGAAGCTTGGGTTAAGGTTACTTTCCTCTAAAGAGGATTTGGGTTTGTTCTGCTCTGCACCTGAGTCCTGTCAACCTGAAACCACTTAAATTCTCTTATAGATTTTTCAAATCACACAAGTGGAATTTGGGCCTGAAACCTATGTGAAGACCATCTTGTGATTATGACTGTTTGGGAGAGATGATTTTTCTCCTTGGGATTGAAAACTGCAAATTCCTTCCTGTCCCTTCTGTGTAATCCTTCTCATTCTCACGCACACTGATCATAGCCCTCCTTTGAGATCGAGCTTTATGCAGGGGTCTCCTATTGGATTCCCAACATGGACAAGCTTTGTCTCTTTCCTTCTGCCTCATCCTACACAGCGTCATATCAAAGGTCAAGGTCACCAGGGTTCACCTCCTAGGAGAACCTAGCTTCAACCTCATTTACTCCCAGGACCCCTACCTCCACTCTGTGTTTGGCCTGTACAGACTCCTGTTTTCTTATCAGCTCAGCAGTGATTCGGATATTTTTTTATTCTTTTTTTTTTTTTTTTTTTTTATTCACACACACACACACTGTATTTTATTTTTACAAGACATAAATAGACTGACACCAAGCATTGTACATGGATGACCACAACAAAAGCAACAATGATTGCAATTACCAAACATGAAACACACTCATACTATGTCATAATATTGACATTCAGTCCAGTAATCCTCCACTGTAACAGCTCCTTTACTTTGCAGTGAAAATTGATTTGTATATTCTTTGCCTCTGAGTCCTTGTGGGATTTTTTTTTTTTTTTTTTAATTCAGACAGAAAGTCACAAAAATTATACTCATCCTCATCAGTTCACTCAGTCCCATGTAATTAATTTTTTTTTCATCTTGATCTTTTGTTAGCACTTTTATGAGTTCATCAGTTTTTCATTAGAGTTCTGAAAATGCTTATTCATTCAGTTCAGCAGTACAGTCAGTTACCAGAAACCTGTACTTGTCAGAGTCTTTTCCATGAATTTCTTGAAGATGAAACCCTTTTATAGGAACATATTTGCAAAATCATCAGAGTACACCCAGGACTGTCTGTAAATGACAAAAGACTTAAAAATGACCACGGTTAAAGATTTGATGAAAGTTCATAATAATGCAGTTGACAAGAAAATTAGTTATTTCTGAGATATACATTTTAAAGTAATAACTAGGATTATTACTTATAACGTTATACCAGAACATATAAGATTTTTAGAAATTTCATGTAATGTCTGAAACATTTATATTAACATATTTCCATACATATTTCCATACAAATACAAATATAAGATTTTTAGAAATTTCATGTAATGTCTGAAACATTTATATTAACATATTTCCATACATATTTCCATACAAATACAAATATAAGATTTTTAGAAATTTCATGTAATGTCTGAAACATTTATATTAACATATTTCCATACAAATAACCCAATGAAAGTTTAGTATTAGTTGTTTTGTTTGTTTTTTATACTGCAGGTTCTTATTAGGCATCAGTTTCATACACATCAGTGTATACATGTCAACCCCAATTGCCCAATCCAGCACACCACCATCCCCACCTCACCGCAGGTTTCCCCCCTTGGTGTCCATATGACCATTCTCTACATTTGTGTCTCAACTTCTGCCCTGCAAACTGGCTCATCTGTACCATTTTTTATTCTTTTATCCTTCATTTTTAGTTGACTTCAGCAGAGGGTTGTCCAAAGTATCTGGAATTAGAACCATGTACAGTTAATCCGTGTTCTCTATTGTGAAGGCCAAGGGTCGCCATCTTGTCTCTCGCAGATGCCACCTCTTCCATCCAGTTGCTCAACCGAAGGGTGGCGTGGACGGGCCCCGTCTTCTTCCACATCCTTTGTCCTGCAACACCCCCAGCCCAACCAGCACTCTAGTGTGAGGGGCTGTACGGATACCAGCAGACATGGATGTGGCAAAGGCTGATGCTGCAGACGCCTCCAGGTGATGATTCCTGTAGGGGCTCGGTGCTTCCTTTTGTGCCTCTGAATTGAGCTGTGTGACCCTTAGTGGCACCTTGGACTTTGGAAGGGTCAGGTCCTGTATCACTCAGGCCCGAGATCAATGACTCTTGGCTCTTTGTCACTGCTGTTCTGGCAGCCTCCTCCCAGGAGAGGCTAGTGTCCTGCCACACTGCCCCAGGCATCCTGTCACCCCTTTTCAGAACCCCCCGGCTCTAAGGCAGGGGCCGGCATACAGCCTGCCGCTGCATCTCACTCACAGCCTGTTTTTGTAAATAAAGTTTTATTGGGACACAGCCATGCCCATTTGTTTTGCACTGTAATGTCCCACCCACAAAATTGAAAATATTTACTATCTATCCCTTTACGGAAAGCATTTGCTGGCCCTGCTCTGAGGCCTCACTAGGCTACTCTCCCCTCCTTCAGCTCCTCCCTGGAGCATCCTGTATCCAGATGCCCCTTCTGCATTACCTGCACTCACAGCCCCACCAGCTCAAGCCTTGCTTCCCCGATGGCTCCCTCCTTTCCTAAGCCTGGTCCTCATTTGCCCTTTGAAACACTAGAAATGCATCTCTGCTTGTTAAAAGACAGTGAGTGATGTGCCCTGAGAAACCCTCCCTTAATGAAGTTAGACTCTGATAGTCTTCGTGCTCCATCGGGAACCTTCCTCCACCCTGGAGTGGGTCTTCAATTTCAGACCTTTTGGGGAAGACAGATATCTTGCCTCCATCTATTTACATATTCACGGCAAATACACGTTTCAAGCAGCAGACATAGTCTTGGAAATAAGACAACAACAAACTTGTAAAACACTATTCTAGTGAAGTTAAATAGCACTTAATGGCATTAGAGGAGCTTTTCTTTTAAAGCAAAATCTTGAACAGTAGAGAATTAATTTATACCGAAAACAATGCTTGTTTTGCAGAAGAGGCTCATCTATAGCTGAAAGAACACAGGCCGTTGATGGCCTCATGGCCAGGAGCATGGACTGTGGAGCCAGACCGCTTGGTGGCAGTGCCACTAGACCGTGGACAAGTCACTTAGTCTTTCCGTGCCTCAGTTTCCTCATCTGGGTAAAGGGGTCAGAGGGCCACTAACATGATAAAATGAGATCAAATGTTTTAAAGTACCTAGAACAGTGCCTGGAACCTAGAAGCCCTTCACGTGTTAGCCATTATCATGTTATTTAATTTTTCTGACCTTGTGTTTCCTCATCTGTAAAATGGACATCACAATAACAAACTTCTGTTTTGTTTGAGGAGTAACCATGATGGGTTCAAAGCACCAAAACAGGGCAAGTAAATGGTAGACAGATACTATTTTTTCAGGTTTCATTAATATTGATAATTGTCCCATATCTCTTTTTCCCTGCTGAGGCTATCTGTAAGTTCCTTTTTTAAAAAAATGGTTTCTAGAAACATCCTCAATATGGTGGGCCTTCAGTGACTGCTTTTGGCTTGTTCTATGGCTGAACACTGCATGAGAAGCCCAGAAAGGTGACTGTTATCTTTTCTACCAACTCTGTTTACCCAACACTCAGCCACCACCTCCAGGGAGCCATCCCGGATTTCTAAGCCCCACCACCTTGGCGCTTCTGTTACATCACACAATGACTTTATCTGTCTGCAGAGACAGAGACAGAGTTATTTGTCTGCATATCTGTTGTGACTGGCAGACTATGTTCCAGTAGGTACCAAAGACCTACTGGTTCTGTGCACACAAAAACAAATTAACAAATAAACAGATGCCAATTAAAAGTTCTTTGAGAGTACACAATGAATATACCTATCTTAAGAATTGTTCAGTATGGCTCATTTTCTCAACACAATTTCAATCTTACAAGAGTACTCTATAAATAGATGCCTTTTTTTCTACCTGGCTCCAAATTGCAGAGTTAATGGAAATACGCACACAAGATCACCAACGATATATGCCAATTCAGCCATGTTGTCCTTTAAGCCTCTGTGTTTTCTCCTATTCTTTACATTTTGTTCAAATGCCATTTCACTTATTAATGTCACCTCTAAATATTTTAGAATTATATTATTAAATGTTTAATTTTATAATAATTCAACGGGGATTTGTTTGGTTTACACAAGAAGCAGGGTTGCTGGACCCATGTCATGGAAGGTCTAAGTAAGCTCATAATCCCAATCACCACCCCTTATATAGGTGTTGTGTCTTCTCTGTTGCTCCTCGTTGGAACTTTCTACAGCTTTATAGAGCTTCAGAAGTGCTTAAGGACAGAAAGTAGCTTTACAGTTCAGTGAACCTGAAAAATGGGAGGGGCTTCTGGATGCTTTTTCTCAGAGGACGGTTTTAAATATGTAATCCAGTCTTGATTGTCCAGCAAGTAGAGAAGAGTAGTGGAATAAAACCCACACAATGGAGTGTGACAAAGATTGATTACACTTGAACTTGCCATGTGCTGAGCACCCCACATTGCCTCGCCCAGGCTGGAGGCATGGTTTCTGCTTCAACAGAGAAACTGGGAATTCTTAGACAGCACTTACAATTGTAAGAGATAAATATAAAGTAAGACATCAGTTTTCTGCAAGCTTTCTTACAGCCCTGCAGTGTGGTAAAGGCAGGGAACGCCCAGAACCCTGGGGCTCTTCACCACAGGCTGGCTGCTAACCTAGAATTTCGGGTGCTCTAATACCAGGTTCCAGGCCGCAGCCCCAAGCGGGGTGGATAGACTCTTGTGACCATGTGGTGGGCCTCCTGCTGGATAATTTGTCTGTCAAGTTTTTAGTTATTGAAACTGAGTTTGGAATCCTGGACATGCTGGCAGGTTGAAAAGAGTTGTTTTCATCATTTGTAGAATCAAAAGCTTAAGCACGCATGGCATACACACACACACACACACACACACACACACACACACACACACACACACACGGGAATATTATGCAGCCATGAAAAGGAAGGAAATTCTGACACATGCTGCAACATGGATGAACCATGAAGACATTGTGCATTTTGAATTATGGTTTTCTCAGGGTATATGCCCAGTAGTGGGATTGCTGGGTCATACGGTAGGTCTATTTTTAGTTTTTTAAGGAACCTCCATACTGTTCTCCATAGTGGCTGTATCAATTTACATTCCCATCAACAGTGCAAGAGCATTGCCTTTTCTCCACACCCTCTCCAGCATTTGTTGTTTCTAGATTTTTTGATGATGGCCATTCTGACTGGTGTGAGGTGATACCTCATTGTAGTTTTGATTTGCATTTCTCTAATAATTAGTGATGTTGAGCATCTTTTCATGTGCTTCTTGGCCATCTGTATGTCTTCTTTGGTGAAATATCTATTTAGGTCTTCCACCCATTTTTTGATTGGGTTGTTTGTTTTTTTGATATTGAGCTGCATGAGCTGTTTGTATATTTTGGAGATTGATCCTTTGTCCATTGCTTCATTTGCAAATGTTTTCTCCCATTCTGAGGGTTGTCTTTTCATCTTGCTTATGGTTTCCTTTGCTGTGCAAAAGCTTTTAAGTTTCATTAGGTCCCATTTGCTTACTTTTGTTTTTATTGTCATTACTCTAGGAGATGGGTCATAATTCAAAAAGTCACATGTACCCTAATGTTCATTGCAGCACTATTTACAATAGCCAGGACATGGGAACAACCTAAATGTCCATCAACAGATGAATGGATAAAGAAGATGTGGTACATATATATAATGGAATATTACTTAGCCATAAAAAGAAATGAAGTTGGGTCATTTGTAGAGACGTGGATGGACCTAGAGTCTGTCATACAGAGTGAAGTAAGTCAGAAAGAGAAAAACAAATATCGTATATTAATGCATATATGTGGAATCTAGAAAAAATGGTACAGATGAGCCTATTTGCAGGACAGGAATAGAAACACAGAGGTAGAGAACGGACGTGTGGACACGGGGGTGGGAGGGGAGGGTGGGATGCATTGGGAGATTAGTTTTGACATAAATACAGTACCATGTGTAAAATAGCTAGCTAGTGGGAACCTGCTGTATAGCACAGGGAGCTCAGCTTGGTGCTCTGTGATGACCTAGATGGGTGGGATGGGGGGAGGGAGGTCCAAGAGGGAGGGGATATATGTATACATATAGTTGATTCACTTTATCGTACAGGAGAAACTAACACAACATTGTAAAGCAATTATACTCCAAAAAAAAAAAGACATAGTGCTGAGTGAGAGAAGCCAGACACAAAAGGACAATATTGCACAATCCCACCTATACAGGGTTCCTAAGGTTTGTCAGATTCATAAAAACACGAAGTTCGATGGTGGTTGCCAGTGGCTGGTGGGGAGTTAGTGCTTAATGGCTACAGAGTTTCAGTTTGGGGTACTGGAAAAATTCTGGAGATGGATGGTGGTGATGGTTACACAACACTGTGAATGTGTTTAATGCCACTGAAGTGTACACTTAAAAAAGGCTGAGATGGTAAATTGTATGTTATGTATATTTTACCACAATTGAAAAAAAAAAAGCTTCAGAAAACACATACCCGACACTGGGGGATCATGCATATGTGGTTTTGAAGCCTCATTACTTGGACTCTCAGAAGGGTGGGAAGGGGCAGCTCCTTTCCTGAGGCTGGACAGAATCAGACCTGTGTGGTCCCTGGAAGCGTACACTTGTTGAGACCTGAAAGTGTGGGCAGGGCTGTGTTCCGCTGGCTTTGTAGACCGGAGGTGATTTACTTTGGCATTTTTAACAAAGATTTAAAGCTTATGGAATTTGCCAGTCTGCCTGGTCTTAAGGCCCCGGTTAAGCAGCATGTACTCTTTTACTTAAATACAGAACAATAGCAGACGGCATAAAAGCTTTCCCAGGGCTATTTTTCCCTTGAAGTAACACAAAGGAAGACGGATGAGGCAAAAAACACCCACATGGAATCAAATACAGCAGAAAGCAAATTTCAAACCACATGATGTTAGCACAGAAGGGAAACGGAGACGGGTGAAAACTGTGTGAAGTGCAGAGGGTTCGCAAGTGAGGGCTCTTAAGCTATTTTTAGCATCAACAATGCTATAAATCCTGTTTTTCCGTGACACTCCGGTGAATTGAATTATTTGCGTTTCTCTGCTTTTACCGCACTAATTGTTGGGTTTGATGGAATCAGAGCAGGCCTGCCTGAGCGGCAGCTGACCTCAGGCAGAGAAGCCTACTTTGGGGTCAACTGGGCATCGCTGGTTTGTTGATCCGGTCCTTGTAGTGACACACTGGGGCCACAGATGCATTTTTCAGCATTTCTCCAGGGCAGACAGGACAATTGAAATTTTTGAACCAGAGCTCGTGGCTGGTACCATTTTGGGGGGCCAGAATGCGCTGCGTGGAGAAATGTGTGGTCCCAGGCCGGCCTCTCGGGACACCTCCACTGGTCTGGACACGCGGTCAGCGGGGGTCGCTACTGCGCTCCCTTCTGCTAGGCCCTCAGGGCACGTGAACTCAGGTGTTGGCCTCTTCCTTTGGACCTGGCTTCCTGGCGAGGCTGTGTGTCTGAATCTCTCAGGGGCCCAGGACTCTGTATTTTAGTGGCTCTCCGGCTTAGTTCTGCTGCCCTGGCAGATCTGGGAACCACAGCTTTCATCAGTTCTCTTCCATCAGTGGTAGCAAATAAAGAGCTTAAACGGGAAGCTGGTGCATGATGGGTGGAGAGGCTGGGAGGGGATGGCAGTTACCGGGGGGCGATGGGCCTGCATGCTGGTGGCACAGCTCAGCTCTCTTAGGAAAGCCACATGGCGCTGACATCCGTCTCCTTGGCCATCTCACCTGTCTGGAACACACAGCCAGACAGGTCACAGGGCCACCCCTGCTGAGCTCCTCAGGCCTTGGAGGAGGAGGAGGTCACCTGCTCTCCGGTGCTCAGGGAAGAAGTGCTGTGAAGGTGGGCAGGTGGCCCCAGGGACCAGAGAAGCTGATGGAAGAATAAAGAGGCTTGGCATTCCAGGCGCACTTGACTTTGTACCCAGTCCCCCGTCAGGAGCCCCTCACCCCGAACATCACTCATCACAATCATCTTGAGGACCCTGAGCCACCCGGCAGAGGGGACGGTTATGTTCACTTCACTCCGCGGAGGCAGACAGGGAGGTGCGAGATCGCTGTGGGAATTGCTACCTCCAAAATGGATAAAATAATAAGAGAACCTTCTGGACCAGTTTGGCTCTGAGAAAGATTTGCTCTCCTACACAGCTGAGCCGCGTAAGGGCTGACACATCTGAAATTCATCAGCCTCCCCGCCCCTGGGTGGGCTCTGAAGCCCCACGCCTTCCCCGGGACTCTCATTTGAGAACAACTGCAGGGGCCGTCTCACTACTTCCCAGGGCCCTGCATCCGCGTTTTCTGACGCGTTTGCACTCTGTGGTCATCGCTCCAACCTTCAGCGGTGAAAATATGCCACGAGTCTTGGTTCAGCACCCTTCCTAACGCGTCTTAGGGAGTGCCATCGTTTTACTGAGATGCAGCTTTACCTTCAGTTGGTGAACCCTCCTGCTTTTACTCCAGCTTGTAAGACCCGTACAGTACCAGAGACCAAGGAAAACAGATTTATCAAACAGGGCTGAAACACAGTGGAACGTTTGAAAACTCTTACAGCCTGGGGACTTCAGAATTTGTAAACTACCGGTGATAGAGCTGAGCCCAGAACGCTGTGTGTTTGTGGACCCTCTGGACTCCTACGCTGATTGCAGAAAGTGGTGATGACTCGGAGTTACCCAGCGTCCATGGAAGGTTCTTTGGCAGCGGCTGAGATGGGCGGCCGGCAACAGAGGACAGTCTCCAAGAACCGGGTCAGTGCAAGTGGCCGTGCAGGGGTCAGTGGCCCCCGGGCTCCAGACGCCAAGGAAAGCTGAGCAGGAGGAAGAAAGAATCTAGAGGGCTGTCCCAGGAGCTCAGCAAGGAGACAGGAGCAAGAGGGAGGAAGTTTTCCCTGATATTTATGCCTCATCAAGACTTCTACGGGCCGAGAGGAGATGGCGTCCCCATAACAAAATAGGCATGCTTTGGAAACAGCTGAGAACCCAGAAAACTAGTGGCTCATCTTTCCAGCCTTGGGTGAAAACATGAGAAAGATCCACAGCCATAAGCTAGGGAAGAAACACCTACCTGAACAAAGAAATAAGAGAGAGATTTCATTTCTGCTTCTGCTGCTTCATTTCTCCTTTAAAAGGATCACCTGGCTTTAGCCATCATCTGATGTACATTAGGCTCAATAGGAATACACACCTTCAGTGATCTGCCAACAGTATCCAGGTAACAGCCTTGCTTTGTTGCA
Organism: Balaenoptera musculus; assembly: GCF_009873245.2. Classification (NCBI taxonomy): domain Eukaryota; kingdom Metazoa; phylum Chordata; class Mammalia; order Artiodactyla; family Balaenopteridae; genus Balaenoptera; species Balaenoptera musculus. The sequence goes on along the minus strand of NC_045797.1, from coordinate 6,269,711 downwards.
AGAAATGTTTGCTAATGTTGTTGGTGTTGAGTTTGTCGATTCTTATTGATACCCAGCTCTAAGGGCGTGATGTTTACTTGTCTGAAATTTATCCGAGTTCAAATAATATAACCTGGGTTTTAAATGCTCACCACTGATTTTTTAAAAAGGTATTGTGAATTTTTTAGAGGAAAATGCCCTCTAACCCTTTTCATAGAAGTCAGTAGAAAGTCTGGGGCACATATGGGTAGATAGGAATAATTTGCTTCTTTGATAATATTGAAATGCTCACGATGTTGTGGATCACGTTTTACTTTAAGTGATCTTAAAGTGAAGTTAAGTGAATTTCACCTCAATTTAAATAATAATCTGATCTGAGGGCTGTCATTCTATGTAGCCCTTGGACACATGAGAAGAAATGAGTAGGGCCAGGAGGAGGGATGGGGGAACGGTGGTATTCTGGCTCAATAGGAAGAATTTTCTAATAAGTTCAACTAACAGGAACTAGAAGAGGCTGCCAGAGAAAGCCGTGCGTGCCCTCTCCGTGGAGACGGACCCCTCACTGGCTGGGATGCTGTGGGTGGCATTCGGGTTCCAGAGCAGGGGTTCTCCGTCAGCAGTGGTTCTGGGTGGACGGGAATCACCTGGGGGCGTAAAGAGTCAGGCTGGGCCCACCCCCCAGAGGTGTTAATGCCATTGGTCTAGGACACAGCCTGGGATTCTGGTCAAAGGCGCCCGGCGTCCATCTGCTTTAGGTGGAAGCAGGGGACACTTAGCATCCCTCCTGCCAGCCATGCCTAGCGATCCTTGTGTACCTGCAGCTTCATGCCACCAGGCGCTGCTTAGGAATGCAGGGTCTCAGCCCCGCCCCAGACCCACCCGCTCAGAATCGCACTGTGACAAGATCCCAAGGTGATTGCTGTGTCCACTGGCGTTTGAGAAGCACTGCTGTAGACCTTTATTTGTCAAACACCTTGAACGGCTTCTTTTCATTTTATCTTGTGAACCATTGCGAGTGGCCACCAGGGCAGGCCACAGTCACTGTTGCCAGATCAGATGTGTTTGCCGGAGGGGAAGTCGAGGCCCCGAGGGCGTCTCTCCCTCCAGGCGATGCCAATCTCCTGATGCGTAATCCAGGCCCACGTCCTGCGATGCCCTGCCCTCAGTGCAGGCTGAGTAAATATTTGATGTGCTGAGAAGGAAGAGACAGACAAAGGGTGGAGGAACCTCGGGGGCCCTTCTGTATCAAGCTCTCAGGCCAAAGGCACCTGAGCTTACCCTGAGCCCAGCTGCCTGTTTCCTGATCTCCATTCTGTGCTGGGGGCTCTGGGTTGTGATGTGAGGGCCCAGCTGAGGGTCCTGGTGAGGCTGAGGATGGGGGTGGACACACACGGTGGCTCCCTCAGAGGTGAGAAAGGATGGAGGCGCACCCTCGGCCGGGGCTGGAGGGCGTCTTGTTTCTGATGCGCTGGAGTGGGGACCCAAGGCCCCTTTCCAAGTACTGACACCCCTGGCTGGGGAAGTATTGTTGCTAGCTAACATCTAGGAAACATTTTCATGGTATGTGACCTTCTTAACCCCTCTCTGCTTTGGCTTCCTCGTTGGTAAAATGGTGAGCATTCCATGCAGCCCTCTGGGGCCCAAGACGCAAGGGGAGAAGGCCTGGGGGGCTGGTGGCCAACCAAGCACCCCCAAATCAAACCAATTCCTTTCCCTGCAGGAACTCACTGAAGCATCACGGCGGCGCTAGAGGCTGCCCTGCAGGGGAGTGGGAGGGGAAGGGTAACTAGAAGAGAGGAGGCCCGGGAGGAGGCCTTGGCGGCCCCGATGGTCACCAGGCTTCTTGTAAGGACTCCTTACTGTGTAAGCCGTTGGCCCTCCACGTGTGAATTTGCAGCAGAGCTGGTTTGCCAAGTTACCCTTTGAAAGTCTGCAGGCTCTGGGGGTGTTATGACGCTCGGTCAGACCAGGAGTGGGAAGGTCAGTCAGTGGAACAGGCAGTAAAGACCTGGCCGGGCCCCAGATCTCGGGACACGGCCTTTCTCATCCCAGTGTTCACGGCGTCCAGCATCCACAAGCAGAGGGATAGATGTGGGCATCTCAGTGTCCCCCCCCCCCACTGAGGGGTTCTTGCCTAAAGGAGCTGCAGGATTCTTCCGGGGGCCGAGCCTGCTGGAGGAGGGGCTGGAGGGACGGGGGGAACCCGGCCCAGCCTCGGGGCTTAAAGCTCTGCGGGTCCTCCCTGCTCTTGTCATTTGCTGTTTCCTTCCTTTAGTTTTTTCCCTAAACTCGTTATTTTGAAATAATAATAGGTTCCTAGGAAGTTGCAAAGAACTGAGTTCCGTGTGCCCGTCACCCTTTTCCCCGCAGTGGTTAATCTTGCATCGCTAGGATACAATGCCAAAGCCAGGAAATGGCACCGGCACAATGTGTGTGTATAGTTCTGTCATTTTACCACATGTGTAACTTTGTGTGACCACCACCCCCATTCTCTTGAATTTTTTTTTTAAGAATAGTTATGGGATCCTCACAAACTCCCAAAAGACTGATTTCCTGGTGGCGGGAGGGAGCTATGTACGTTTCAGATGAAGGAGACACAGTTCGCGTTGTATCCTGGAGTTGTGGCCTACGTGAAGTCACTCGCGCACACGCACTTACACACACACACTGTACACACACAGATGCGTGCTTTGTCTGTGGAAGACGTGGATGTGTTTGGCAGCCTTTTCCTAAGGCTGCTCCCTCCTTGGAAAGGAGAAGAGCCCATTCTGTTGACCTGTCTCCCTTTTTAGAGGAGAAATCAGCATGAGGTCAGATAGCGATAGAAATGGAAGTTGCTTTCACGTGTAAGGAAAAACGACCCCACCCCACCATCGGGAAATGACTTGGAATCATTTGTGTCCTACACATCCAAACACAGACATAGCCCTCAAGGACACGGAGTCTACAATGAATTGGAATCTAAACTAGAGGAAGCATTTGCACCCAGAAACCATAGAGCAGACAACCCACAAGTATTGCCATTTTACCTGTTTAGTATTAAATTTCGGATAGAGGGGTTAATTTTGTTTGAACCCCAGTCCGGAACACAAAGGCTGGGATCCATTGGGGCCAGATGTTGTCCTCAGTGACTGAGTTTATGCCAGACCATCGGCAAACTCGGTCACAGGTGGTGCAAATGAGGTCCCGGGGTCACAATGGGTTCATGGCCTAGTCCTTGCCACTGACGGCATCAGTACCTGACAGGAGAGCGGAAGGCAGGTCCTTGACCTACATCTGACTCATTTGCTTGCAGACAGGCATGTCAGAGCCACAAACCTGGACTTCAGGCACCACATGCTCCAGGATACTAAGGATTTACGTGCCCACTGTTAAGAGCAGAGCAGGCTAGCACGAATGGCCCTGATTGTCACCATGGCACAATCATGGATAGCAAATGCTCTGTCGCGGCCAGGCTTTCCTCATCCTGCCTCCTTGTCACCTGTCTGGACACCTGGGCAGGTAATTCTCACCCAGAAGAGTACATGGGCTAAATGACCATCTTCAAATAGTTAGAAGACCACATTTTTTTAATTGAAGTATAGTTGATTTACAATGTTGTGTTAATTTCTGCTGTACAGCAAAGTGATTGAGTTATATGTATACATTCTTTTTCATATTCTTTTCCATTATGGTTTATCACAGGATATTGCATATAGTTCCCTGTGCTATACAGTAGGGTCTTGTTGTTTATCCATTTTATATATAATAGTTTGCACCTGCTAACCCCAAACTCCCACTCCATCCCTCCCCCAACCCCTCCCCTTGGCAACCACAAGTCTGTTCTCTATGTCTGTGAGTCTGTTTCATAGATAGGTTCATTTGTGTCATATTTTAGATTCCACATATAAGCAATATCATATTTGTCTTTGGCTTACTTCACTTAGTATGATAATCTCTAGGTCCATCCACATTGCTGCAAATGGCATTATTTCATTCATTCTTTTTTATGGCTGAGTAATATTCCAGTGTGTGTGTGTGTGTGTGTGTGTGTGTGTGTGTGTGTGTGTATGTATATATATATATATATATATATATATATACACACCACATCTTCTTTATCCATCCATCTGTTGATGGACATTTGGGTTGTTTCCGTGTAGAAGATCACATTTTATACAACATTTTAGAGTTTACAAAGTTATTTCTTATTCCACCAAAGGAAGAAACCACAGTTCAAAAAAAGTGGGTGATTCCCCAAGCTCATCCAGCTGGTCAGTGTGGATACCGTAGCCCACTGAATCCTCTGATAACACGTTCCCACTGACTGAGGCCCATCCCACACAGAGCAGTCCTCCTGTCTGGCCCTGGAGAGTGGCACGCAGCCCTGCAGAGTTTTGTGAGCTTGTGGGAGATAGAGGAGCAGCCCCTGGTTCCATGGGGAGCCCTGCCCCAGACTCATCTCTGCTCATCCTGCCCCTTCCAGGTCCCCCAAAGGCAGGCAGGGGCTTGAGAGAGCTTGACCCTAGTTCTGGATTCTGGCTTCCAAACCCAGCTCTGGCTACAGCTCCATGGGGCATCTGTCAAGATGTTTGCTTTTGAGTAAAACCATGATATTTTTCAGTATTTTAAAGTTTCCTTGAGGCTGTTCTTCCCGAATTCAGTTCCTTCCTCTTTGTCTAAATCCAAGTCATGCTCTCGCCTTCTCCCTGTGGCCATATGAGGGCACTTAGGAGCTTATCAGAAAGCAAACAGTACCTTGGGAAGACAGAAAATTCATTCATTGCACTGGTTGCATCTGTTTTTCTGCAACCAAGATAAGAGACAACAGAAAGAGGAAAGCATATGCTTTGTACGACTCCCCACGATCCCACCTCTGATGCGGATGTGTTCTTCCTGCCCCTGGGATTCTTGGCCTCACGATGGTGTAAATCCTACAGTGTTGCTGTCTCACTGTGTTGCCATGCAAGACTTATGAGCACGCGGCACACACACACACACACAACCATACGTAGTTAAAATCATAGCTAAGGCTTTGTTGTTTTTCATATAATTTTTCATGACCTCAAAATGTTTGCATGCATAGGGCCAGAGACAGACCACTCCTCGGGGTGAGCTGGCCTGGTGTCATTCTGACATAGATATGAACTTAACTTCTACTCTGGAACAAGGCAGAATAAACAGTTTCAATCATGTGAAGGAGGAAAGCAACTCAAGTGAGCAATTCAGTGAGAGTATAGGTAAAAAAGAGAGAAAATATTTCTAGAAGAAAGAGTTAGGAAGGACTTAATATTCCTCACTGCCATTTTATTTTTTTACAATAATATATATTAATAAGTATAGGGACGTCCCTGGCGTTCCAGTGGTTGACTTCGCCTTCCATTGTGTGGGGTGTGGGTTGTGGGTTCGATCCCCGGTCAGGGAGCTAAGATCCCACATGGCTCGCGGCCAAAAAACCGAAACATAAAACAGAAGCAGTAGTGTAACAATTTCAATAAAGACTTTAAAAGTGGTCCACATCAAAAAAAATCTTTAATAATTATATATGATATATATAATAGAGAACTTGACTTTGCCTAATGAAACATGGCCTAAGATCTTGACCTTTTCATTCTGAATGAAAGAGGGAAGAAATTACAATGAATACGTATTGCTTCTCCCTCTGAAAACAATGAGATAACTTTTTTTTTTAAGGTTCTGATCTTTTTTATTTTATTTTATTTTTTTAACATCTTTATTGGAGTATAATTGCTTTACAATGGTGTGTTAGTTTCTGCTTTATAACAAAAATCAGTTATACATATGTTCCCATATCTCTTCCCTCTTGCGTCTCCCTCCCTCCCACCCTCCCTATCCCACCCCTCTAGGTGGTCACAAAGCACCGAGCTGATCTCCCTGTGCTATGCAGCTGCTTCCCACTAGCTATCTATTTTACATTTGGTAGTGTATATATGTCCATGCTACTCTCTCACTTTGTCCCAGCTTACCCTTCCCCCTCCCTGTGTCCTCAAGTCCATTCTCTACATCTGCGTCTTTATTCCTGTCCTGCCCCTAGGTTTTTCAGAACCAATTTTTTTTTTTTTTTAGATTCCATATATACATGTTAGCATACGGTATTTGTTTTTCTCTTTCTGACTTACTTCACTCTGTATGACAGACTCTAGGTCCGTCCACCTCACTACAAGTAACTCAATTTCACTTCTTTTTATGGCTGAGTAATATTCCATTGTATATATGTGCCACATCTCCTTTATCCATTCATCTGTCGATGGACGACACTTAACGTTGCTTCCATGTCCTGCCTATTGTAAATAGAGCTGCAATGAACATTGTGGTACATGACTCCTTTTGAATATGGTTTTCTCAGGGTATATGCCCAGTAGTGGCATTGCTGGGTCATATGGTAGTTCTATTTTTAGTTTTTTAAGGAACCTCCATACTGTTCTCCATAGTGGCTGTATCAATTTACATTCCCACCCACCAACAGTGCAAGAGGGTTCCCTTTTCTCCACACCCTCTCCAGCATTTATTGTCTGTAGATTTTTTGATGATGGCCATTCTGACTGGTGTGAGGTGATACCTCATTGTAGTTTTGATTTGCATTTCTCTGATGATTAGTGATGTTGAGCATCCTTTCATGTGTTTGTTGGCAATCTGTATATCTTCTTTGGAGAAATGTCTATTTAGGTCTTCTGCCCATTTTTGGATTGGGTTGTTTGTTTTTTTGATATTGAGCTGCATGAGCTGCTTGTATATTTTGGAGATTAATCCTTTGTCAGTTGCTTCATTTGCAAGTATTTTCTCCCATTCTGAGGGTTGTCTTTTCGTCTTGTTTATGTTTTCCTTTGCTGTGCAAAAGCTTTTAAGTTTCATTAGGTCCCATTTGTTTATTTTTGTTTTTATTTCCATTTCTCTAGGAGGTGGGTCAAAAAGGATCTTGCTGTGAGATAACTTTTTTTAATATTTTCATTTAAACCAGACCATCTCCTTTTGTTTTATTTATTGGTGGGTTTCCTTTTCTTTCAAAGAAGTTTGTGGAAATGAAATGTACTTCTGTTTACGTTCATAACATCCAAAAATCTGAGCGTGGCCATGGAATGATGATTTCGTTCTGTCCTAAAGAATCTGATAGCTTTTTCACAGACTCGAGAATTTAGCATATTCTAAGGATTGAAGACTGCATGACTTTTTTAGGCGAAGATAAGAATATAACCCCATTATAGGAAAGGAATCTGAAAAAGAATAGATATATATATAAGTGAATCACTTTGCTGTACACCTGAAACTAACACAACATTGTAAATCAACTCTACTTCAATATAAAATAAAAATTTTTAAATAAACAGTGCCTCTAAAAAAAAGAATATAACACCATTAAATATACTGAGTTGCTTAGTTAAGTAATCAAGTAACTGGAACATGCTTTGAGGTAATGCTGCATTAATTAATAAATGCATTGAAGAGTAGATTGGACAGACAGAGTCAACTGCATTTAACAGCATTTCACGTTCACCTTTGCTAAATTTGGCTAAACATATAAAATTAATTATTTAAAATAAAAAAAAGAATCCAAACTTCCTCCCATTTTACCTAGAATTTCAAAGTTAAAAAAAAAAAAAGTAGTTCGTTGTGGCCTCATGGAAACCAGGTGTATGATAGTCCGTTAAGCAGACTCATGGGTGGTGAGGAGCTTTGCTTTGCAGAAGGATCAAGAGGGAGGGTGGGATTCTGAGCTCCTCCAGTGGGTGGGCCGTGAGCCACTCACACATGTAAAGTATGATTCAGTTCCCAGAAATGTTGTTTATCACCAACTCTTCCGGAAAATTCTGTTATGCAAGCTGACATCCCCTGTACAGGAACCTTTCAGATTGCAAGGGAAGTTTAAAAGGGCTTTCCTTGCAGGCTCCCTGCTAGCTGGTAAATATCTTTGGAATTTGAAAATGAAGCTAACTGACGTCCATGGTTAACATCTGTTATTGAAATGAGAACCTTGTGAAGGGTTCCTGGATTGCTCTAATAATCCCAACCACCTGAGCTAACACTCCTTGAACTTTTACCCCATGGCTCACAATCTAGGTGCTTGACAGGTATTATGTCCTTAAATCTCCGCCACCCTGTGAAGGTGAAAGACCGGGCAGAGAGAGGTTCAGTAACTTGCCTGAGGTCACTCAGCTAGTTAAACGACAAGAGTCACATTTTGAATGTGTTGGATCTTCCTGGGCCGTTGCCTTTTCGTCAGTGGTGGGGAACCCAGGGCATAACATGTGTGCTGAATAAGCATGTGAACAAAGGCCGGGAGGAGGAGGAAGGAAGGGCTGCTGTCGAGGCCCAGGGATACCCTGGCCTCTGCCTTTTCGTTCTTGAAAATGCCAAGGAGAAAACTTGTCAGAGAAGGTCGTGGCTGAAAGAGGCTGGGTGGACATTCCCAAACTTGTGGGTTTTTAGATCTGAACACATCTCCATGGTTTATTGTCAAAGCCTTCCGATACCTTTGTTACAGAAATGCAATGCAGGGGAAACAACGTCCAGCATCTTACACATCTGCGTTTATAGACTCGGTCACCGTGGCCTGGCCAGGGCCACAAGGCCACTGCTCTCCTGGGAAATTTCTGTGGGGCGCCAGGCTGACTTGGGTCTGCTCCTGCTCCAGGGGCACCAGTGAGCTCTTTGAGGGGGTGAGCTAGGGGCCCTGTCCCTCCTGGGAGCCCAGGGGAGCAGGACCTGGGTCCCAGGGTCCCCAGCCTCAGCCTCCAGGTTTGTGCTGGGCCCTCCTGAGACCTGACCTCAGACACCGGCTCCTGGAAGTAGGTTAGATCACTCGGGCCTTGGGGGAGCCTCCCTCAAGGTGTCTGGTGCTTTGTTCGACTTCTGAGCCCGAGAGGCCGGAAGGGGTGGGCTTCCCATCTGCACAGCTGCAGTCACACCGAACACGGGCACCGTAGGGACAGTGCGGCAACTTCCCCTCCAGGCCGGGGCCCTGGGATGTGTCAGACATCTGACTCAAGTCCATCCTTGCCCCAGCAAGCACCTACTTATTACCAGTAGTCGAGGGTGGAGGGGCCCTGCGAGCTGGGAAGCAGCTCCACGGGTGGCTTGCAGTATCTGTGCACGTCGTCAGGAGGGCACACCTTTGCAAGAGAAGCGGGTGACTCCACTGCCATGAAGACACTAACTGATTTGTCTTTGAAGACAGGGAGATGGCAGAGGGCGTCTACACCGTTCACCTCCTGCAGTTTGCTTTTTTTTTAAGAACCATTTACCCACACTTTCTTTGAGTTTTCCTCATTCCCTGGGTCCTCTGTCTGCCCCCGGAGGCTGCCTGAGCCCCCCCAGGCGGGGCCCAGAGCCTCCGAGGGCCGGAGGGGGGTGGGACGGGGGGGCGAGAGGGGGCCGCCCCGCTCCCCCGGCCGGCCCTGCCCTCGCATCATTAGTTCATCGCCGGGGAAGAACCGTGTCGCTGAGCTGACCTACTTTTCCTGTTTGCCCACAGCAGGCTAAGCCTGTTTAGCATTGTCCGGAGGGGCCGGGCAGAGCAAGGAGCTTTCCGAGTCGTACAGATGGCAGTCTTCGGAGGGAACGTGATTTAATCTGGTTGCCCTGTTTTCCATTAGTCTAACGGGTTACAACCCGGGGCCCGAGGTGACCCAGGGACACCATCCAAGCACAGGGGCGGCCTCCCCGCCAGGGCGCCTGCGTTACGGTGAATGATTGCTGGAACCGCAGGCCCGGGCTTCTCTCCAAACTTTAAAAACAGATTCCTAAATGGAAGCTCTCCCACCGGGCATCTTCTCTGCGGGAATCTGCACTGAGCCCGGAATGTCTGCTGAGACGCAGAGGGTGGGCACCGTGCTGGCCTTGGAGGAGGTTACCATCCAGTCGGGTTGGAGGGTGGACAGCTAAGGCCAACGTGGCAGAAACAGATGAATGTTATAATGAGGCGGGAATGGCGGAGGTGGGGCAGGGGGTAGGACCCAGACCTTGGATGGCGTGGGGAGGGCTGGAGGGATGAAGAGGGTGGTGATGGCGGTGGAAGCAGGAGAATGTCACGGCAGTGCAGATGTTGGGGGGCATGGATGGGGGACGACATGATGGGGTGGGAGTAGCTGAAGTCACAAAGGCAGCTCGTCGCTGAGGGCTTTGGTTGCCGTGCTTGGGGATTCAGGTGTGTCCTGGAAGCCGAGGGGTGCGTACCAGTAAGTGCACGTGCTACACACACTTTTATTCTTTTTTTTTAAACTTCAGTTTGTTGAGCTATACTTGGTTTACAATGTTGTGTTAAGTTCTACTGTACAGCAAGGTGATTCAGTTACACATATACATACATTCTTTTCCATTATGGTTTATCACAGGATATTGAATAGAGTTCCCTGTGCTCTACAGTAGGACCTTGTTGTTTATCCATTCTGTATATAACTGTTTGTATCTGCTAACCCCAAACTCCCCCTGCATCCCTCCCCTAACCCCCTCCCACTTGGCAACCACAAGTCTGTTCTCTATGTCTATGACTCTGTTTCTGTTTTGTAGAGAAGTTCACCTGTGTCATATTTTAGATTTCACATATAAGTGATATCATATGGTATGTCTTTCTCTTTCTGACTTACTTCACTTAGTATGATCATCTCTAGGTCCATCCATGTTGCTGCAAATGGCAGTATTTCATTCTTTTTTATGGCTGAGTAGTATTCCATTGTGTGTGTGTGTGTGTGTGTCTGTGTATGTATGTATGTATGTGTGTATGTACCACATCTTTATCCATTCATCTGTTGTTGATGGACATCTAGGTTGTTTCCATGTCTTAGCCATTGTAAATAGTGCTGCAGTGAACTTTGGGTTGCATGTATCTTTTCGAATTAGAGTTTTTTTACGGATATATGCCCAGGACTGGGATTGCTGGATCAGATGGTAACTCTATTTTTAGTTTTTTAAGGAACCTTCATACTGTTCTCCATAGTGGCTGCACCAACTTACATTCCCACCAACAGTGTAGGAGGGTTCCCTTTTCTCCACACCCTCTCCAGCATTTGCTATTTGTAGATTTTTTAATGATGGCCGTTCTGACTGGTACACACACTTTTATTCTTAGCTGGATGTCTCTGCATTGCTGCTTGTGGGCACAGGATAATGTTCGTTAGAGCAGGGAACAAGCATAGGATGAGATAGTCATGACTGAATAAGCTGCCATGGGAAAACAGAAGCTGAGCTTTACCTGTAGTTTATTTCACTAAGTCACGTGTTGTGTGCCCAGCACGTGCCTCCTGGAAGGTGTTCTGGGCCTGCACTTTCTCAGCCCTGGCTGAGCGTCTTGATGAGGGGTCATGTCTTGCACACTCCCTGACATCCTGAAGCCTCCACCCGGGCTTCAGAGCTGGCGTAGGAGGGGTGTCGGGCTGGTGGGCGAATTGTGCATTGATTGGGGTCACATCAGGAGATGTTTGTAGGAGGAGAGAGCTCAGTCTCTTTTTAAAAAGAAAATATACCCTTCTCGCTCCCCTTGGAGTTTCTGCAGTGCTGTCCAGGGGTGGATGTGAGTGAGGAGAGAGGTCTTCTAAGATCTCTTTAACTTACACCATGAATATCTGAAGGTACAAAATGGGGAAACTGGACATTTCCAGTCCTGCCGGGTTGACCTTTAAAGGTGTGAAAACCAGACATTTCTGGACCTGCTGATGCTCTGCTTGCTTGATGAACAGGACTGGGTCTCAGTCGGTGGCTTTCTTTCTGCCCGTGGCCGGGTCTTCCTGGTAGAGATGCTTCAAGTCCCCTCTCCCGGGGGAGGGTGCTGGGGGCTTCCTGCCCTACGTGCTGTTTGCGTCTGTTCTGTATCTCATCTCCCCTTTGTGTCCGGAGGGCAGGCCTTTTTCAGACTTTGTGCGAAAGGTCTGCGAGTGTTTCTTGAGGAGAAAGGCCAGCTTCCAGGACATTTAGGGCCCACCTGCGACCCCCCGTCCTGCAGACCCCGGTGTGCATTTGACAGTGGCAGCCAGGGATGGAGAGACAGAGTACAGGATGCTGCTGGGAAGCCCCAGGGAGACTCGGGCCACTGATGTCCTTACCGTGGGGATGCTTTGAGGGCAGGCGTCCGGTGGGAGAGGGGACAACACTATTCTTGTTGTAAATTGTCCCCGACCCAAAGCCCATGGCGCATCCCAAAATGTGACTCTGGTTCTGGGGCCTTTGATGGGTCCTTAGTCTCATGAATGCGGTCGTTCACTGGGGGGTGGTACCCCCTCCCTCATCAGGGTCTGCTTCCCGCTGGGTGGGGCTGGGCCCCTCTCTGAGGCCCCTGGGGATAGCACGTTGAGAGCGACAGTGACCTGGAGCAGAGACACCAGTCTGCACAAGGAGCCCATCTCTTTTTTTCAGCACAGATAGGTCCGGGAATCAGTCACCACGGCCGATTTCCCAACGATGGGCTCCAGATCAACCCAGACTCTCATGTCATGTGAGGAGGTGTGTCCAGGCCGCTTGGGTGGACCTTCCAGCCTCACCCCACCCCGGGCAGCACCCGCTTCCCCCAGGAGAACTGAACTCAGCTGAATTGTATGTAGAGAGTGGACAGAAGGAGTGTAGGACGATCTAACTTCATGGGTACCTGTGAAAAGCAAGCATGGAAAGTTGCGGTAGAGTTGGAAGCATTAGGAAGAGCGTTCTGTGGGGCCCCTGCAGCCCCTGAGCTCTGAGCAGAGGTGGTAGGCTGGAGCTCCCTGGGTTTGCGGGGAAGGCCGTGCTCTCTGTTTAAACTGTAAAGAAAAGAAGTGATTGCAATGATGGGAGAAGAGGGAAGGCAATGCTTGGTACCAACCAGGTGTGCAGCAGTAGGTAAGTTACCTGCAACTCTGAAGATGCTGACCTGCTGTCATTCCAAAGTCATGGCTTCTGCTCAGTGCACCATGGAAAGGAGGCGGTTCACCTTTCTTGCCCAGCCCACCCTCTACTAAGTGCTTTACCCAGATGAGGTGTCCTGTTGGGTTCTCAGGAGGACGGCGGAAAGTGGGGATCATCCCCCATTTACACATGAGCTCATCATTCCCCAGGCTCTGTCTGGACCACCACACTGAGTGAAGGAAAGAGGCAAGAGGACACACAAACCTAGATCTCATTAGCTTCCAAACTAATTTTGCTGCGTCCCACAGTTAGCAGCTACAGAAGCATCCCACATTTTTATTAAATGTTATTTGAAGCTCTGATATTAAACCACAGACTCCAAAGCCTGGGTGTCCAAAACAAACATGACTTCTCATCTCAAGGACATCTTCTTTTTCTCGTGCTCTCTTTGCAAACTTGAGCCCATTAGGATGAGCGCTCCCACGCCCAAAGGAGCGTTAGGACCAATGGTTAGGTGGCCGGAGATGCCGGGCTGCAGCAGCGTCTTATGGATTCATTTTGGTTTGTCTGTGGCAGCTGAACGGTGGCTTCCAACAAAGGCTCGCACTGACTCAGTTCCGAGTATGACTCATAAATCTCCTTTTCCCCCTCGTGCTGATTTTTATAGGCGTCTGTTGTCCACGTCCTGACCACGCACTGTCACCCATCAGATTCTCTAGTTGACTCGGTTTACACTGTGCAGTCTAAATTCTTTAGAAAGGGGCCACTAAAAGGAATCGTCGGTGATTGGAACATAAGTTCCAAAGGTTGCAAGAATCACATGTCATGGTAGATGACCCGTCGATCAAGATATGGTAACGATTTCTATTTTGGAAATTCTTTGCTGACCGAACGATGTCATTGCAAATTTACTTAATACCAAATTTCTAACTTTCTCCTTCCATTCCTTCATTGCTTATGTCACTGTTTCCCTGAGTAATGAATCATCAGACCCTTGGAAAAAGGAAAGCATGAAGGGGGCATCGTGATCATAACAGGCAGATAAAGCCTCAGCCTTGACCTTGGAGATGCTTGTGGGATAATTCTCATAGGGTCACGGAAGTTTGCTGAGTGAGGGTCTTTCTTTGGTTTCTCCTGGGAGTCTGGCTCTGTGAGGCCCCAGCCAGCTGGGGGGGGAGGGGGAAGGGGGGAGGCTTTGGTAAAGCTTCGGTGAAGGATGGACCCGTCCACCTTGACTTTCCCAATTTGCAGAATGTGAGAGATCATGCTGAGAATTCCCCAGCTGGAGGGGAATTGGGGTTGCAGGAGCGGGCAGCTCTCAGGTTGGCACTGTCCATTTCCTTTAGAAGAACTATTATTTTTCCCTGTGAATGAATCATTGCAATCAAAATGATGTGCCCTGGAGAGGAAGAATTAAAATGTGGAAGTTATTTCCTAGCCTCCCCCAAAGGACAAAGGGAGACAAGTCAGCACTGTAGCTCATCAGTGACTGTATTTCAAAGCCTTTTTATTTCTTAAATATAATGAGGAAAAATCATTATCGAGCTCCCACGTGGGAGATCCAGATGTTAATCCAAAGCGACATGAGGTGCCTTCACCAGGGGCAGGCTGGGAGGACAGAAGGCACACTCGCTCTTGACAATAAATAAGCCCCAGCCGACTGGGGAGATATCTGCATGGCGGTGCCCCTTTGGGTTTCCATTTGCTCTTGTTTGCAGTATTTTTTCTTTTTCATGATCGAAAGTCACCAGGTTTGGTCGGTACGGTGAGGAGGAATATTCGGATTTTCCAGCTACCTTAGGGTCTGTGATTCAAACCATTTCTCCACCAATTTTAAAAGGTCATGATTTTAGTTTGAAAAAACATGGGCCTTGCAATGCAATAGGCTTAGGGTACTCATTTCAGGGGAAATTCATGATGATGTGGAGTGACCCACTGGGCCTCTTAAGGCTGTACAAAAAGTTCAAAATTAAAAAGACACTGAAGAGGAAGGCTGAGCACTGATGCTAGTGTCTTTCTGGCCCCCATCTTGTTTTTACAAATAAAGTTTTGTCGACACAGCCATACACGCTCGCTGACACACCATCTCTGGCTGCTTTCACACTATGATGGCAGAGTCGAGTGGTTACAGCAGAGACTGGATGGCCTGCATCTAAAATACTCAGCAGGTGGCCCTTTACAGAAGAGTGTTGCCAACCCCTGCTTTAGGAGCATGACATACCTTTCCATGTAGGTTGCATTAGCCTTCCCTGGAGCCCCAGGAGGGAGCTGCCAGCCCCCAGCGGGGTCCCTGTCCTCTGTAGGATGCATTGATCTCTTGTCTCCCTGCTGACACCCTGTGCTACCCAGGGCAGATGTGGCATGAGAAAACGGTCACACTGCCACTTGCTGGTCCCTGTTCAAGGGCCAGAGTTGTGATCCATGATGTAGTAGGTGCCTGTGAGAGAGAGCCCTTGGGGGCGGAAATTTCACTTAGGCAATGGGAATGTCATTTGCCGACCTCATTTGGGTCCTTCCATTCAATTAGGTCACTAGGTGCTCATCGAGGACGTCCTCGGTCATTTTCAACCTGTGTTTCTTTCACTCTCTCCTCTCCCTCCCTCCCTCCCATCCTCACAAGGACCAAGTTTCTATTATCACTGGATGCTGCAGGCAGCACCCCCTGGGCGTGTTTGTCTGTCTATCTTTCCACCATGCCTACACACACACGCACACACACACGCATGCAACGCACACACACACGCACGCACACGTGCGCGCGCACACACACACACACGCACACACACACACGTTTTCGAGGCTGACTAGCAGGCCGGAACAGGAACCCCACTCCGCCCGAAGACCTATTATAGGCTCAAGTACCAGTTTGCACTGCGCATTGTCACTAATGATATTGTGGTTAATAGTAGCTAAAATCTTCCCATGCCCCTTTTGCGCCGGGGTCAAATGAGTGAGGGACTCCGCAGCAGCCCTGCTGGCCGGCAGCCGTAGGTGGTCTCTGGAGGTGGGGCGGGAGCACGTGTCTGGTGCCTCTGCTGGAAAAGCTCCCCCCCCCCCAAAAAAAAACAGCCCTTTCTTCCCTGGTCAGGAGTGCCCCTCTGAAACCTGAGGTCTGTGCCACCCCGTTCACCCCATGGTGACCTTCTCATTGGGCAGAGAGTGTGTGCATTGAAATTTAAGGCAGACAAGGAGAACGGATGAGGCTGGACGCACCTGCCTCCACGGGGGCTCAGGACCACAGAGGGCATACAGAGGTTAGGGTGGTTACACAGGGCGGAAGTGGGGTGAACGGGGCCCTCTGTGCTGTAGGGGGCACCCTGGCCCTCCTTGCACATGTGCACCCTGACACTTACGCCGCACGTGCTCTCTGCCTGGTGACCTCATGAAGTTCAAGGGATTTGCTTCAGGTCAAATGGAACAAGTGGGTCGGAACTGAAATTGAAATCGGGCTGCCTCTGAGGTCAGAAGCCCACACATCCCGAGCAGGCAGTGGGTCAGGTCAGCTCGAGGAGATGCAGTCCAGGGTGGGCTCTATCCGCAGAGCCGGGGGTCCCTGGGCAGCTCAGGGACCAGTTCTTAAGGAGAGGAGACTATGGCCCATTCCACCCACAGAATGGATGGAGAGGAAACGAGATGATGCTTTTCCGGCACGCAGCGGCGGCCGAGGGTTGGTGACGGAGCCATTGGCTTCTCCCAAAGGCGCTGCTCCAAGTGGATTTTCCCTTTAGTCAATAGCTCCTGCGCACATGGCAATTTTTGTTTTAATTTTTGGTCATCAGCACGTCACTGTACCTTCACATGTCCCTCGTAAGTACTGCTACCCTGGATTAACCGTGATCATTGAGGGGCTTGTGGGAGTCGGTATTAGTCCATATTGTGGGAGTCAGACAGGGGTTTGGTCCTGGCTGTGTCCCCCTCTCTTCCTCCCTCCCTCCCTTCTCTCCTTCATTCCTCATATGTTTATTGAGCACCTGATACGGGTAAGGAGCTGGGCTAGACATCGTGGCCTGGGTAACGGGTAAAGACGCCTTGTACCTCATCCTTGCCATCCAAATGGGGAACCGGATGTTGAGTGTCTGCCAGGCTCGTGCTGGTACTGTCATACGTGCCGACTTAATTAAGCTCATTTAAAAGTCACGGCTGTCCTCGGAGGTAGGTCTCCATCAATCCCCTGATCCAAACCTGCAGTGCCTTCCCATCTCACTCAGAGCCAAGGCCAGACTCCATCCAATCTCCCTGGTGTCTCCCCCTTGCTAACCCCCTCCACCACGCTGGCCTCTTGGCTGTTTCTGGCTCTTGTTGCTGTCTCTACACTCACGCCCTCTCTTCTCTCAGGCTATGGCTCACATATCACCTTATCAGTGAGGTCTGTGGTGCTCCTAAAGCACCGGACCATGGCCCCAGCCCCCCAGAGCACTCCCTGTTCCCCCAGGTTCTCCTTTATCTTTCTCCACACCACTTATAACCAATGACAAGCCATATGTTTACTTACTTAAGTGCTTGTGGCTTGCCCTCACCGCCTGCCTGCCCCCTACCATCTAAGCGCCATGGGAGCAGGGGCGTTGCCCAGGGTCTCAGGGAAAATCTATTGAATCATAGAACATCGCATGTGGATGTCATCTTAGTGCTTCGGTGACTACACCTCGGTGTCTCTTCACAGAAAGACAATCCCAGGAAACATCACAGCAGGCATTTTTATAGAAATTGACAGTGTCAATTCTAAAAGTTACTTGGAAATGCAAAGACCTAAAATAGCCAAGAATCTTGAGAAAGAAGAACAAAGTTGGAAGGCTCACACTCCATTGATGTCAAGAATTCCTACAAAACTCCAGGAGTTAAGAGAGTGTGGTTCTGGCATAGAAACAGACAAATACAAGATGGCGCAGGATCAGGAAACATAAGACAACTTTACTTAAACAGCAGATTAGTTACGTTTTCAAATAAAATGCTCAGTGTGTTTCCAGGGGAAGTACCTCTAAGTTTAAACATAGGTCCAACTGTTAATCTGATCAAAGTTCAATAATTATATATCAAAGTCTCAAAACACAGGGAAAATCGTGCATTTTGTGTACTTTTTTTGAGACTAATAATTGGACCTACCATCTTCAGTTTAGAGATTCTTCATCTGAAAACAGGATCCTTGGAAGTTGAAGAAAAACACATTGTACATATTATGTGTAAATGTAACTACAGTACGATTTGAAGATAAGTTTATTGCTACTTCAGCAGGTGACTACGGTCAACTTAACAGTGATACAGCCTCTTAATACCCTTGAGATGATGTGATAAGAATGGTACTTTAGGACTTCCCTGGCGGTCCAGTGGTTAAGACTCCGTGCTTCCAATGCAGGGGGTGTAGGTTTGATCGCTGGTCAGGGAACTAAGATCCCACATGGCACGCGGCCAAAAAAGAAAAAAAAAAAGACTGATACTTTACCTCTGTGGGCTTTCTCCTAAAAACCCATCTGCCCAATCTGGGAAAAACATCAGACAAACCCAAATCGAGGGACAATCTACAAGTATTCCTCAAAATGGTCAAGGTCATAAAAAACAAGGAAAGTCTGAGAAACTGTCATAGCCAAGAGGAGCCTAAAGAGACATGACAGCTAGATGGAGTGTGGTTTCCTGGATGGGATACTGGGACAGAGCAAGGACATTAGATAAAAACTAAGAAAATATAAATGAAGTGTGGACTTTACTTAATAATAACATATCAGTATCAGTATTGTTTCATTAATTGTGACAAATACACCATAGTAGTGTAAGGTATTTATAACAGGGGAGACTGGGTGCAGGATATGTGGGAACTCTCAATATAGTCTTTGCATTTTCTATAAATCTAAAATTGTTCTAAAAAATAAAGTTTATTTTAATAAATAAGTTTAGGGAATTCCCTGGCAGTCCAGTGGTTAGGACTCCGTGCTCTCACTGCCGAGGGCCCAGGTTCAATCCTTGGCTGGGGAACTAAGATTGCACAAGCTGTGCGGCGTGGCAAAAAAAAAAAAAAAAAAAAAAAAAGTCAATTGTAGTTCAATATACTAGCAATGAATACCCCAAAAATGAAATTAAGAAAAAAATTGTATTTAAAAAAAATAAGTTTATCCTATGTGTCTGAACTTTAAGGACACCCTATAGATAAATAGAACTGAACAGAGATTCTGTAAATACACACGCATATAGGATCACACAAGATACTTGACAAAGTGACAATGCAATTGGGAAAGAAATATCTTTTCAATAAATGATCCTGGAACAAGTGAGTGTACAGATGGGGGAGAAAAAGGTGATCCTTGACCACTATCTTACACCACACATAAAATTTAATTTGCAATGGAATGTAAATCAATGTAAAAGCTAAAATGATAAAGCTTCTAGAAGAAAACGTAGGATAATTCTTCATGACACCGAGGTGGCAAAGACTTCTTAGGACACAAAAAAAAAAAATGTATAAATTTATCAAAATTAAAAACCGTTCATCAAAAGACATCATCAAGAAAGTTAAAAGACCAGCCACAGGCTGGGAGAAAATGTTCACAATACATATATCTGGCAAAGTACTTATATCCAAAAGAGAGAAGCTTCTACAGATTAGTATGATGAAGATAAACAGCCCAATTTCTTTAAAAAAGAAGAAGAAAAAGAAAGAAAAGTGGGCAAAACACTTGAACAGACACATCACAAAAGAAGCTGTCTAGACAGCAAATAAGTCCATGAAAAGATGCTCAACATCATTAATCATCAGGGAGATGCAAAGTCAAATCCCGATGAGATCCCAAAACATACCTACTAGGATGACTAAAATTAGGAAGACATACCAAGTGTTGGGTGAGAATGTGGGGCCTCTGGAACTCTCGTGTGCTCCTGGTGCAAATATAAAATTGTACAGACACTTTGGGAAACAGTTGGGCAGTTTCTAATATAGTAAGCATATGGCTATACTGTGATCCAGCAGGTACACTCTTAGTTGTGTATACCCAAAAGAATGAGTGCTTATTTCCACCAAAACACTTGGATTTAACTTATCCTGGTGATGTTAATTTTGACCCCGGGTGAAGGTGGTGTCTGCCAATCTTCTCTACTTATAAAGTTACTATTTTTCTTTTATAATTAATAAATATCTTGAGGGAGATACTTTGAACTATGCAAATAACCTGATTCTCCTCAAACTTTTGCCCATTAATTTCAGCATCCATCAGTGGATTTTGCCTGCAACAGTTATTACTTTGATGTACTGATGGTGATCTTCAATTTCCCTTCTTCCTTCTACATTTATTAATTGAAATTCTTCTGTAAGGGAAACCTGTCCCCTCCTCCATTTGTTTATTCATTTAATTATTTATTTGTACCAATGATCTCATGAATATTTAGTTTATTCTCTGGATTACAATCTATCATTACAGATTTTGTTGTTCCAATAGTTCCAGGCTCTCTTTTCCTCAGCCTCTCATCATTCTCATTGGTTATTATTTCTTGAGTGGTTAGTTAGTAGATGCAGATGCCTATACTTGAAATTTTGGGAGACGTTACAAGGTGTAAAAAGACTCCAAATAGTTTGTGTTCCAGAAAAAGGCAAGAAACCCAGAACTGAAAGAGCCCCCAAGAAATGAAATGTACTGGGTGTGCTGGGTCACCTCCCTGTGCCCCTCTCCCCGTCCCCACCGTTCTGTCTGCCCTGGAGGCTCCCCTGTGAGGATGTCATAAGTAGCCTCCCTCTCTGTCTTCTGGGTGGTGTGGCCAACAGGAGACACAAGTGGGAGATTGGGGAGGGCGGACAAGGAGGTGAGATATTTATCCCCTCGGCTCCCTTCTTACAAGGTTTCTTCAGGCTGACTGCATCCCTCCACCAAATGCCACCTCTCCTATATGACACACACCTTCCAGGTCCAGGTAACCATTTCCCTCTTGTCCCTTGATGCATAGAGGTGTCAACAGCTCTGCTGACACCAACCCTAGGTACCTGCACCATCTCTCCTGGTTTCCCTAGCCACCCCACCTCCACACACCTTTATAAACAGCCTCCTTGCAATTAAGTCCTGTTTCCTGTTGGGACCGTGACGAAGAAACCCCTAAATGTCTAGCCCATCTAGGCTGTGTGGGTTATCTGGAGTAAAAATACTAGAGCTTTCCACCATTGTTCACTTTGGGGGTTAATCATATCAACAGTTATTTTCTCAGCTCTAAACAAAATCTCCTTTGCCTTCATTTCAGCTCATTTTCTCTTCCCTGGCCTTCTGTGGTCATTAAAAAACAAAAAACAAAAAACTGCTGCTCAAAATCCTTTTTAATTGGAAATTCTTTTTAAAAAAATTTTTGTTGAAATATGGTTGATTTATAATGTTGTGTTAGCTTCAGTTATACAGTAAAGTGATTCAGATATATAGATATATATAGATATATGTATTCTTCTTTTACGTTCTCTTCCATTATAGTTATTACAAGACATTGAGTATAGTTCCCTGTGCTATACAGTAGGTCCTTGTTGGTTATCTATTTCATATATAGTAATGTGTATATTTTAATCCCAAACTCCTAATTTATTCCTCTCCCCTCCTCTCTTAATTGGAAGCTCTTTATACAATTGAGAAAAGTCACTGTCACCCCTTAAACTTCTCTATTGTTCTTTTAACCCAACCTCACAGGACTACTTTTCTTCCCCTTTTCCCTCTTTCTTGTGTGCTTTGGGCCCCTCCAGCTCCTCCACATCATGAATTAAAAGAGTGACTCAAAGATACAAGGGGGGAGGGACCCCCATGTTCCTCATAATAGTCAAAAGGTGGAAGCAACCCAGGGTCCATCAACAGAGGATGGATAAACAAAAGGTGGTCCATACATACAGTGGAATATGATTCAGCCTTAGAAAGGAAGGAAGTTCTGACACATGCCAAGACACGATGAACCTTGGGGCATTATGCTAAATGACACAAATCCATTACAAAAGGACAAATCCTGTATAACTCCACCTATATGAGGGCCCTAGAGTCATCAGAATTGTAGAGACAGAAAGTAGAATGGTGGTCATCAGGGGTTGGATGAAGGAAAGTGGGGAGTCAGTGTTTAATGGGGACAGAGTTTCAGTTTTGCAAGATAAAAAGAGCTCTGGAGATGGATGATGGTGATGGTTGCACAACAGTATGAATGTACTTAATGCTACTGAGCTGTAGAGTTAAAAACGGTAAATTTTATGTTATGTGTACATTACCGCAATTGTTTTTTTTATGTGCACTTAACTTTTTTAATTTTTAATTTAATTTTTATTTTATATTGGAGTATAGTTTATTTAAAATGTTGTTAGTTTTAGGTGTACAACAAAGTGAATCAGTTATACATATACATATATCCATTCTTTTTCAGATTCTTTTCCCATATAGGTTATTACAGAATATTGAGTAGAGTTCCTTGTGCTATGTTGTAGGGCCTTGTTGTTTATCTGTTTTATGTATAGTAGTGTGCATATGTTAATCCCAAACTCCTAATTTATCCCTCCCCCCAACCTTTCCACTTTGGTAACCATAAGTTTGTTTTTGAAGTCTGCGAGTCTATTTCTGTTTTGTAAATAAGTTCATTTGTATCATTTTTTGAGATTCCACATATAAGTGATATCATATGATATTTGTTTTTCTCTGTCTGACTGACTTCACTTAGTATGATAATCTCTAGGTCCATCCATATTGCTGCAAATGGCATCATTTCATTCTTTTTTATGGCTGAGTAGTACTCCATTGTATATATGTACCACATCTTCTTTATCCATTCCTCTGTTGATGGACATGAGGAAGGCATGGGAGACAACAGGTGTGACAAAACAGGACATTGATGTGAAGCTTCTGGGGCAGGTGCTCCTGGGGAGCACAACTCAGGTGTGTTCTCTTCCCTCAGGTGCAGTGGAGCAGAGTGACTTAGGGGTCAAGTGACAGGAATCGGGCAAGGAAATGGGGGAGGGATGGGAAAGAAGAGGAAGTGGGTGTAGAACATCAGGGCTTCATGGATTCAGGAAGTGTTTAAGAACAGAGAGAGAAGAATCAGTGCTGCCACAGTTGATACAGAGTAGCTATTAGTCATTTGTAGGTGTTTCTACAACGTTTCATGTATGACAAAGCAACCCCTGTCATCCAGACAGGATTCCAGATCCTCAGCAAAGCAGACCGAAGCCCACATCCTCCCGTAAACGTGCTCTGTCCAGGGGTACCTGGTAAGGGGCATGGCTTTTACCCTTTTGCCATGGCTGGATCCTGGCTCATGCCCTCAGCACACGGGCAACCACCACTTTCCATGGAGTGCAGACCTGGGGTAGCACATCATTAAATGAATGGACTGCATTTTTCATGTCTTAAAGCTTTGAACGGATTCCATCTGGAAAACATTAAGCAGATGCCTGTTTGCAGATATGCTAACCCCATTTTAATTATGACACAAGCCTCAACTGCTGAATGGCGTTTCTTGCGAATCTATCACTAAAATATGCCTGCTATTTACCGAATGGGGCTTATAAGTAAACAGGGGCTGTGACTGCAGAATTCCTTTTCCTCTTTGGCTCAGACTCATGCCTGGGCTCACAGCAGACCAAAAATCACAAAACAAAGTTATCTCAGAGAAAAGATTCATTTGTCCCATTAAAACTTTTTATCTAATGTTAACAATTTTTATGTATGGTTCTATTGGATTTGCTGTTCGGTTGAGAATTCTTACATTCATGTTCATGAATGAGATTGACCTATAATAATTCTTTCTGTTAATATCCTTGTCTACTTTTGTTATAAAATTCATACTGGCCTTTTCATAAAATGAGCTATTTTCATAAAAAAAAATTGTGATCAGGAACTTGGAATTTTGAGAGTAAAGCTTAGTGCATTTGCAAAGTGTCGATTCTGGAGTTCTGATGTCAGGCCCTCTGTTTAGAGACCGGAAGCGTGTGGGTCATGGTGACTCCATTTCTCTGTGGTCCCCACCCTTATCTCCATCACACTTCGCCTCCAGTTCCCCCAACTCGGGCCTCAGGGACACCCTGAAAGTCTTTCTGCATGGAGGGGCTGGAGGGGGAACCCCCCCAGACAGATGGGACTCTGGGAAACGTGTGAAGGAAGGGTAATCAGGGATGTGGCTGTGAGGGGTGAAGGACCACAGGCCTGCGTGTAGCGGAGGACGCCGGGTCAGTGGGCCCAAGAGCCTTTGAGCCAGCTGCCTGGGAGAGTAGAGGCCCAGGCGATGAGGTCTGGGGCTGTGAGAACATTCCTGGATTGTTACTTCATTTTTCACAACTGTGTACCTTGACTATCTAGGGGGTGTACGTGCCTAAAAGATAGGAGAGCGGTTCTACTCCTTTGGGGCCCCGATCCCTACAGGCTGCATAAGAGGAGTTTGTGTATTTAAATGAACAGATAAACAAAGAAATGCTCTCCTTTAGAACGTCACGGGCAGCTTGCAGGTTTGAAACAAACAGATGCTTTGTTGAGCTGGGTCTGGAAAGCAGTTGCCAAAGTGTGATCTAGGGACCCAGGGGGGTCCTTGAGGTCAAAACAGTTTTCCTAACGTTAACATATCATTTGCCTGTTTACTCTCTTGAGTATACAGTGGACTTTTCCCAAAGCTCTTGGAGCTCTGTTGATGACATCTCTCTGATGCTTAATGGAATATTGTATATTTAAGATTTCTCAGTTTTCACCCACATACACAAGAGGTCTTCAGAGCCCTCAGTCATTTTTGAGAGGGTGCAAAGAGTTGCTGGAACCAGAAAGTCTGAGAACCTGTGGATTAAGGCATGTGATTTAGATCAGACCAAAATGATGGCAGCCAGAAAGACCTGTGAGAAAGGTCGAGAATCAGAGAGTCATCATCTGTTCTCTTTTTTTTTTTTTTTTTGCAGGAAAAACTGCAGAGACAATCTAATGGATGAAGATGAGAAAGACAGGGCAAAGAGGTAAGAGGGGCGACTTCCCCGCCCCGGCAGTGTTGTGTGGTCCGCCGTCTGAGCGCTGCTCGTCCTCACTCTACAGCGGAAAGCACAGGCAGGCAGGCGGCTGGGGCACATGCCTTTCACTCCTTGAAATGCTGCATCGCTCTGCTCAAAAAATTCAAACCAGTTCCCTCAATTGTGTTCCTTACCCAGCAATTACTGATTGTCTGGGACTTGCCAAGTGGTTTACAGTTTTCACATGTCCATGTGGTGACCCTGTTGACCGGGGCCTCCTTTCAGAAGCCTCCAGTTACTGCATTTCCAGGATGGACGCTGCTTGGCAAGGCAGCCTGATTGCAGCCAGGCCAGCCTGGGTTTAAATCCTGGATGTGCTGTCAGGGAGCTGTTGGCCCTGGACAATAATTGGAATAATCATCGGCACGCACTGAACATGGAATAACCATCCCCACGGGGCTAAGCTCTTCCATATATGTTATCTCAGCTTCCTCGTCGGAAAATGGAGATATCACAGCAGCTTGGCGCTGTTGTCGGGTTGACCAGAAAGCCTAGCTTGGTCGCTGGCACATGAGTGCTGTTAGAACCATGTCTGTGCTTAATCCTTCACTGGACATTTATTGAACACCTACTGTGTATGAGGTGGAGTCATAAAGTAGATATTTTGTATTATTTTATTTTATTTTTATTTTTTTGGCCTCTCCGCGGGGCATGCGGGATCTTAGTTCCCCGACCAGGGATTGATCCCGTGCCCCCTGCATTGGAAGTGTGGAGTCTTAACCACTGGACCGCCAGGGAAGTCCCCCATAAAGTGGATATTTTTTTTTTTAATATTTATTTATTGATTGATTGATTACTATGTTGGGTCTTCGTTTCTGTGCTAGGGCTTCCTGTAGTTGTGGCAAGCGGGGGCTACTCTTCATCGCGATGCGCGGGCCTCTCACTGTCGTGGCCTCTCTTGTTGCAGAGCACAGGCTCCAGACGCGCAGGCTCAGTAGTTGTGGCTCACGGGCCCAGTTGCTCCGCGGCGTGTGGGATCCTCCCAGACCAGGGCTCGAACCCGCGTCCCCTGTATTGGCAGGCAGACTCTCAACCACTGCGCCACCAGGGAAGCCCACATAAAGTGGATATTTTGAAGGTAGAGGCCGGTCGGGTGTTATCTGTCTCGCATGATCAGACCGAGTTGGCAGTGACCACACCAGGCTCTGGGGAAATAAAGATGAATAAGAGGCGTGCCCATGAGGAGGACCCAGGTGCATGGTGGTGATGGGTAGGTGACCGCAGGTCATTAGGCTGCACGGTGACAGGCCCAGCGGTGGTGTCCTGTGGCGACACGGGATGTCCTGTCTCAGGAGGGCCTTCACTCAGGCCCGGAGGACTAGCCTCCTTCCTCCAAAAAGCTCTTTCCCCTCTGCTCCTGCCACTGCCTATGCCTGGCAGGTCCCTCCGCCCTCTGACAGCCTCTTAAACACCTACAGGGCTGAAGTGTTTACCCACCTCCCTTCACAGAGCCCACTACCTGGTTGTCACCTACAGAATCCTCCACTTTCGAATGACGGAGCCCTCAGAAGTCGCCCAGTTCAGCAGCCCCGGGGGTGTCTGTCCTTCCCCGTCACCTGGTGCGGGGGCAACCATGAGAACAATAAATCCCCAGCCACTCAGGCCTCTGAGACCTGAGTCTTCCCCTGTGGGGCACAGGGGAAGTGTGCATTGGTTGTTAATTTCACAAATATTTCCTTAAGCACATCAGGGAGCTGGGCAATGGCCAGAGGGGTAGGCAAACTCAGGTTGGTGTGGAGTGAGGGTTGTTCGAGCTGGAGGGCCGGCACTGGGGGTACATCATACTCTAAACCTCTACTTCTCCGTAGGTTTGCAAATGTTCCGTAATAACAAGGTAAACAAACAACAATACGAGGAACTCCCCGGATTATTCTGCACTTACAGGCACATCACTTGGCACTGGGGACCATGGCTCCCTTAGGCCACCACCTACAAGGGCTGTAAACTCCACGTGGGTCCCAAGCAACATGCAAATGAATAGATCAGACAGGACCAAACTGGAACGGAGTCCTTATGCCCTCTCTCCCGGGCAGGCTTCCAGCTCTCTGCTCTGGGGCATCTCGCCTCTTGGTTGCCTGCCAGGCCGCTGTGGAGACAGGGCAGGAGGCAGAGGCCTGGGCTGCACTCCTGGCTGGCCCTGTCCTACCTGATGGATTCCAACAAGCCCCTTCACCTCGCTAAGCCTCCACCTTCTCAGCTGCAACACGAGGGTCATCATTTCTGCCCTGCCCTCCTCTCGGGCTGTTTTGGGAACAGCCACAAAATACACCAAGAAGCTTTTTATTTTTTTAAGTATTAATCACTACCTGTATGTGAAGATGCAGGACATTTTCCGTTAACACATTTATAAGCTATTCCCAATAGCAATAATGAAAAGGTCAGTGGTGCTGGCCAGTGGTCACTGGGCGTGTCCTGTGTGCCCTGATAACTTTCGGGTGCACAGTACCAGGCTAAGTGCTTTTCTGTGCATTATCTCATATCACCTCCTCCACATTCCTTTGAGGTGTGTATCATCGTTATTCCCATTTTACAGATGAGGAAACTAAGGCCCAATAAGGTTAAGTAACTTGTCAAACACCCTAAAGCTCTAACAAGTAGCAGAAGTGGAAGATAAACACAGGCTTCCTAAACATTGGACTCTGTTCTTATTCTCCAGACCACACACATACCTCTTCACGTGAGAACTAATTCGGTCTCTCTGGCAGGTCCAGACCGTGTCCTGATGTGACTTTGAGTCCACAGGAGTTTGGCTTTTGCCATCATCATCTTTAATGTCACCCCCAGGCCCACAGTCTCGGCCCTGTCTTTTTACTGCACGGCTTACCTCAAAATCAAGAAGAGGTAAAATGCATGTTTAGGCTCTACCATACCCAGAGATCATCCAATACAGATATTCCAATAAAATCTTGGCTAAAAATTCTTAGAAATCCAATTGTATGCAGTTTCTTTCCGTTTATTCCCATCCCCATTTGCTTTGAGCCGTGGGCACCCATGCCACCAAATTGCCTATTTGGAAACCTCCCAGCACAGACACCCGTCAGTGAGGCAGCTGGTCCTCACTCCCCTCTTGTCCTCAGATGGGGAAACGGGTTTTATAATGTTTAGGAATACCCAGATCTCTTCGCCAGAAGAGCAGCAATAATGCAGTATTCTTTGTAACACTTGCGGGAAAAAAAAAACAAGGACAAAACAAACACACTCCTAAAATTGTATCACTTCCAAAGCCTCTAGCTATGTGGGTTTTATAGCAGCAACATGGGAGGCCCTTCCCCTAATCCCACCTGGAGGTCTGATATGAATTGTTTTCACTCGGTATTTTTGATGAGATTAGAAATGTTTAGCTTCAGATCAGATCTCTCCTTGTCTCCAGAAAACATGAGCTATATTAGGCAAGGTTTTCAAAGCTTTGGGGAATTCATGGTTTATTTGGATTGTTTGATCATGTATTCTAAACCAGGACACGGATCCACTTTCTGCTGTGAATTTCCATGTAAATCCAGTGAGTATTGAGTGCCCTATTGTGTGTACAGAGCTATGTGCTTTTTCTTTAGGGAAGATGTGAAAACATGGTCCTTGTACTCAGAAAAGGAACTGTTTGAGAGACATTTGGATCCCTAGATAATGAGGCACAGTTTACCAGTCATAAGCACATTTTTCTAATTCTTATGTGACACTGTTTGGCGGTGTGTGTGTGTGTGTGTGTGTGTGTGTGTGTGTGTGTGTGTCATCCAGGAAGTAGTGTGGTGTGGCAGGAAGTGCATGGGCTTAGAATCAGACAGTCCCAGCTTTGATTCTTGCCACTTTTACTTTCCGTCCTTAGACGAGCTAAAAAAACCTCTCCTAGCCTCAGTTTCCTACTCTGTAAAATGGGGGTGTTAATAGCAGCACCCTCTTCCTAGGGTTATTGCAGGAACTAAATGGAGCTCAGTATAAGACCCTAGCACAGTGCAGGGTACACAGTGCTAATAAGAAAAGCTAACACTTCCGGGGCACACACTGTGTGTCTGCAGCATCTTGCATGCATTAACTCTAAACCTCGACATAGGTTATTTTTAGTCCCATTTTACAGTGGAGAAACCGGAGGCTGAGGGCTCACACAGGCAGGCAGGGGCAGGCAGGGATTCCCATTCAGGCATCAGTTCCTAAAGTCTGGGCTCCTGACAACTTCTCATGACATGATTCACCCACGTGCCCAAGGGGTAGGAACAGAAAGCATTGGTAAGAATCATCACTTTCCAAAGAAAGCAAGCTTCTGTAACTTGGCAGTATTGTAAAATACAGCTCACTCCATTTCTTGATAGAACTGAATGCTAAGAAGAAAGTCTTTCATGTGAGCCTCCTTTAATCCAATATTAAATGGTCAGTTCATTGGTATTAATTAAAATTACAGTATCTCATCAGTGAAGGTCTATTTCCATAACCTCGTGCATTTTCACTGAGGGAGGGAGGATGGGTGGTGAGTTTAGAATTGTGCTGCCCCTTGCAGGACATTTGGTCCTGTCCAAAATGTCCATGAGACACTTGGTCCATAAGATATTTGGTCCACGCCAAAAGGCCCTTGAAATTTGGTCCTATCCAAAACATCCATGAACATATTTGGTCCATGCCAAATGGTTTTGGACAGGACCAAAATATCAAGGACCTTTTGGCATGGACCAGATGTCTCCCTGGAAGTTTTGGATAGGACCAAATTTCAAGGACATTTTGGCGTGGACCAAGCATCTTATGGACCAGATGTCTTATGGATGTTTTGGACAGGACCAAATGTTTGCTAACCATGTCGCCTTTTTTTTAAATCAATGTATAGTTGATTTCCAATGTTGTGTTAGTTTCAGGTGTACAGCAAGGTGATTCAGTTATACATACATATATATCCATAATACATACATATTTTTTTCAGATTTGTTTCCCGTTTTCAGATTCTTTTCCATTTTAGGTTATTACAAGATATTGAGTATAATTCCCTGTGCTATACAGTAGATCCTGTTGTTTATCTATTTTATGTATAGTAGTTTGTATGTGTTAATTCCAAATTCCTAGTTTATCCCTCCCCTTGCTTCCCCTTTGGTAAATATAAGTTTGTTTTCTGTCTGTGAGTCTGTTTCTGTTTTGTAAATAAGTTCATTTATATCATTTTTGAGATTCCACATATAAGTGATACCATATGGTGTTTGTCTTTCTCGTATGACTGACTTCACTTAGTGTGATAACCTCTAACCTTCATCCATGTTGCTGCAAACGATAAATTTTCATTTTTTTTTGTGGCCTTTCGTCAATAAGGATCAAGAGTGTCAGGCAAGAGTAGCTGCTTCTTGGAGTTCTCTACAGGGCGAGTGCTGGTTCTGAAACACAAGCTAGACCATTTTATTATTCTTTGACCCTAATCCTTAGTCTCAACACCAATGAAATGGTTCAGGCAAGAGGGAGGAGTTAAAACACAACAAATAAGAAGCTTATACATGCAGGTTTTTTAAAAAATTATTTATTTATTTTTAGCTGCGTTGGGTCTTCGTCGCTGTGCACGGGTTTTCTCTAGTTGCGGCGAGTGGGGTTTATTCTTCAGTGCAGTGCGCAGGTTTCTCATTGCGGTGGCTTCTCTTGTTGGGGAGCACGGGCTTCAGTAGTTGTGGCACACAGTCTCAGTAGTTGTGGCTCGTGGGCTCTAGAGTGCAGGCTCAGTAGTTGTGGCACACAAGCTTAGCTGCTCCACAGCATGTGGGATCTTCCTGGACCAGGGCTCGAACCCATGTCCCCTGGATTGGCAGGCGGATTCTTAACCACTGCGCCACCAGGTAAGTCCCTACATGCAATTTTGCAGAAGCAGGCATTGCAGAAAGAAAAGCTTCAGCACTGGGAGGCTGGTTGTTACTTCCGGTCCCTCCTGGGGGTGTTGGTTGCTGTGGACCAATGACAGCTGGCATTCCATCACCCTCGCATAAGGATTGGTTAACTAAGTATGTGAGCAAGTGGAAGATACAGAAGGGGATAACGTAGCATTACCCTGCCCTCCAAGAGCTTTTAGGCAGGTTGGGGGCATCCTCCAAACATAAAGGGGAAAGAACATACCCGAGGGGGTCTGTGT
Source organism: Balaenoptera musculus (assembly GCF_009873245.2). Taxonomy (NCBI): domain Eukaryota; kingdom Metazoa; phylum Chordata; class Mammalia; order Artiodactyla; family Balaenopteridae; genus Balaenoptera; species Balaenoptera musculus. The sequence goes on along the minus strand of NC_045797.1, from coordinate 6,238,881 downwards.
TTGGCAGAGTCGGGAAGATGATCAGAATTTGTGAGCTCTGCTTTCTCAGCCGGGTGTCCTTTCGTGGAGAGTAACTTGGTTAAGAGGAGAGACTGACCTCGTCGTTTCATTTCTCTGTTGTAAATTATGTAGGCGTAACAGGAAAGGCCGGCCTGCACCATGAAGGTTGTAGCCCACTTGGAGGACTTCTGCCCTGTGCACACTTGCCAATGTCCCTGTGTCAGGCTCAGTGCGGAGAGAAAAAGCCTGGCCCTGGGCAGTGCATGTAGCTGTTCCCGGCTGGAGCACATCTATCATGCTAATTTTGCTGTGTTTTTCTTTCTTAGGCTCCTGACCGGGTGTTATGTACATCATCATAAGCCCACACACAGGGAGAAGACGGCAGTCAAAAAATTTGAGGCTCCTTTCTGTCTGTTTTATTTGGTGATTAAGGCAGCAGCAGGCATTGCGAGAACATAGTGGTATCAGGACACACGATGCATTCCTATTACCCTGTAGTTTCCAGATGAGTGACTGCATTCAAAGCAAAGGGGAGGGTAGCAGTGTACTTGCAGGCAGAATGCTAATTCTTACTGTGGCCCAGTAAACAGAGACGGGAACGGCGCCGCCTTCTGTTTGGGGCTCTTGGCTTTCACCCTAGTGGGGTCCCTCGGTTGACAAGAAGACTTGTCAGAAGGAGAAATGTTTTCCTGGTAGGCCTAGAAACTTGGGACTGTCCCAGCTCAGGGAGACCTGACACCTTCCTGGGGGCATCTGAGGCAAAGGGCAATTTCCTAAACTCCCTTTCAATCATTTCAATAAATTTCACTTTTCTAATTTTTATTTTATATTGGAGTATAGTTGATTAACAATGTTCTGTTAGTTTCAGGTGTACAGCAAAGTGATTCAGTTATACATGTATCTACTCTTTTTTTTTTTTTTTTTGGCTGCAGTGGGTATTGGTTGCTGTGCGCGGCCTTTCTCTAGTTGTGGCGAGCGGGGATTATTCTTCGTTATGGTGCGCGGACTTCTCATTTCAGTGGCTTCTCTTGTTGCGGAGCACAGGCTCTAGGCACGCGGGCTTCAGTAGTTGTGGCATGCAGGCTCAGGAGTTGTGGCGCATGGGCTTAGTTGCTTCACGGCATATGGGATCTTCCCGGACCAGGGATTGAACCCATGTCCCCTGCACTGGCAGGCAGATTCTTAACCACTGTGCCACCAGGGAAGTCCTGTATCTACTCTTTTTCAAGTTCTTTTCCCATTTAGGTTATTACAGAATATTGAGCAGAGTTCTCTGTGCTATACAGTAGGTTAGGGTTGGTTATCTATTTTAAATATAGCAGTGTGTACATGTCAACCCCAAACTCCCAATCTATTTTTTTTGTCTGAATGCTTTATTTTTTTTTTAATTGGGGTATAATTGATTTACAATGTTGTTAGTTTCAGGTGTACAGCAAAGTGAATCTGTTATAAAAATACATATATCCACTCTTTTTTTAGATTCTTTTCCTATATAGGCCATTACAGAGTATTGAGTAGAGTTCCCTGTGCTATATAATAGGTCCTTATTAGTTATCTATTTCATATATATTAGTGTGTATGTATCAGTCCCAATCTTCCAGTTTATCCATCCCCCCCTTCCCTGCTTAACTCCCAGTAACCATAAGTTTGTTTTCTACATCTGTAACTCTGTTTTGGTTTTGTAGATAAGTTCATTTGTAGCCCTTTCTTAGATTCCACATATAAGCAGTATCATATAATATTTGTCTTTCTCTGTCCGACTTACTTCACTCAGTATGATAATCTCTAGGTCCATCCATGTTGCAGCAAATGGCATTATTTCGTTCTTTTCTATGGCTGTGTAATATTCCATTGTATATATGTACCACATCTTCTTTATCCATTCCTCTGTTGATGGACATTTAGGTTGCTTCCATGTCCTGGCTATTGTGAATAGTGCTGCAATGAACATTGGGGTACATGTATCTTTTCGAATTATGGTTTTCTCTGATAAATGCCCAGGAGTGGAATTGCTGGATCGTATAGTAGCTCTATTTTCAGTTTTTTAAGGAACCTCCATAGTGTTCTCCATAGTGGCTGCACCAGTTTACATTCCCACCAACAGTGTAGGAGGGTTCCCTTTTCTCCACACCCTCTCCAGCATTTATTGTTTGTAGACTTTTTGTTGATGGCCATTCTGACTGGTGTGAGGTTATACCTCATTGTAGTTTTGATTTGCATTTCTCTAATAATTAGTGATGTTGAGCATCTTTTCATGTGCTTTTTAACCATCGTCTTTGGAGAAATGTCTGTTTAGATCTTCTGCCCATTTTTTGATTGGGTTGTTTGTTTTTTTTGATATTGAGCTGCATGAGCTGTTTGTATATTTTGGAGATTAATCCCTTGTCAGTTGCTTCATTTGCAAATATTTTCTCCCGTTCTGAGGGTTTTCTTTTCATTTTGTTTATGGTTTCCTTCGCTGTGCAAAAGCTTTTAAGTTTAATTGGGTCCCATTTGTTTATTTTTGTTTTTATTTCATTATTCTAGGAGGTGGATTGAAAAAGATCTTGCTGCGACTTATGTCAGAGAGTATTCTCCCTATGTTTTCCTCTAAAAGTTTTATAGTATCGGCCTTACATTTAGGTCTTTAATCCATTTTGAGTTTATTTTTGTGTATGGTGTTAAGGTGTGTTCTAATTTCATTCTTTTACATGTAGCTGTCCAGTTTTCCCAGCACCACTTATTAAAGAGACTGTCTTTTCTCCATTGTATATTCTTGCCTCCTTTGTCATAGATTAGGTGACCATAGGTGTGTGGGTTTCTCCCAACCTATTTTAAATTGAAAAAGGATGCTCGGAACTCCACCATCTTGAAAATGCAGCCTTTCTTCAGAAAAGTCTAAACATTTCTCTTAGAATTTCGGTAACAAGTTCCTAAGGATTGTGCTCCCATGAAATCCTCCCCCCAGGTAAACATTAAGTAAGAATCACTAGGAAATGAGACCAGCTTCCCATTTAAGCCTCAACATTTTCTGATAACTCTAGTTAAGAGTCAAGATGTCCCCGTTACATCTCACAAAAGAACAGGCTCAGTGGAGCTCAGTTATGCCCCAAATGCTTAGTTGGGGCTGTGCAGTAGAAAACAGACTGAGTTGCCAGATTTTTCTGAGATGAGAGTGGCACCAGCCTGACCCATCTTGATCCCTGTGGGGTGACTTCCCCTCCCCACCCCCCATACAGATGACGTTCTCTCTCTCTTTTTTTTTCTTCTTCTGATGTTCTCTTCTTGAACCAAGTTGCTGAAGGCTCCTGGGCTCGGCGGTGCCCGCAAACCCCGCTGCCTTGGCGTGCAGGGATGCTGCGTGGTTATGGAAATGAGGAGAGGTGAGCCGGGCCTTAAATGGACCTTACTTTATGCGAGAGTTTCCCAAAATGTATTCTAGGAAACTCTAATCCCAGGAAGTGCCCTCAAAAACACGTTTGAGCCATGCTGTTTACTGTTTCTCCCTTTTGGAAAGTTTCAGGGCTTCTTAGCACATGAAAGGTACTACGGCTGCAATTAGCACATAAGCAAACCAAACTTTGTTCTATTTTATGTCACCCTGCATTGAAAAAAAATTATCTGGAGAAAATTTTTAAAAGTAGTAACAACAAAACAAACTTCTCTGTCTACAGTCCTTCCCCTTTCTCCAAATAATTCTTCATGATTTTCCATGGAAGACCCTTAGCCCAATACTGTCTTATGCAGTAGGCATGTCAACTTTATTCCCATCATTTTGGGTATGTTTTCTAATACATAAACAATACCAAAACAACACTTGAAAAATACTGAAATGTTGGGACTTCCCTGGTGGCACAGTGGCTGAGAACCCACCTACCAATGCAGGGGACACAGGTTCAAGCCCTGGTCCAGGAAGATCCCACATGCTGCGAAGCAGCTAAGCCCGTGCGCCATGACTACTGAGCCTGCGCTCTAGAGCCCGCGAGCCGCAACTACTGAGCCTGCGTGCCACAGCTACTGAAGCCCATGTGCCTAGAGCCCGTGCTCTGCAACAAGAGAAGCCACTGCAATGAGAAGCCCGCGCACCGCAATGAAGAGTAGCCCCCACTCAACACAACTAGAGAAAGCCCGCGCACAGCAACGAAGACCCAACACAGCCCAAAATATATAAATAAATTTATAAAAAAAAAAAAGAAAAATACTGAAATGTTTGAAGAAGTAAACGTAGTTGATTTATAATCATACCACCTAGAGATACAGACACTGTTAATGTTTTGACATAGTTCCCATCATGTTTTTCTACATTTCCATCAAATTCTAACAGGAACACTCTTTTTAAAATTTATTTTATTGAAGTATAGTTGATTTACAGTGTTGTGTTAATTTCTGCTATGTAGTAAAGTGACTCAGTTATATGTATATATACATTCTTTTTCATATTCTTTTTCCATTATGGTTTTTCACCAGATATTGAACATAGTTCCCTGTGTAGGACCTTGTTGTTTATCCATTCTATATATAATAATAGTTTGCATTTGCTAACCCCATACTCTCACTCCATCCCTCCCCCAACCCCCATCCCCCTTGGCAACCACCAGTCTGTTCTCTGTCTCTGAGTCTCTTTCTGTTTCACGGATAAGTTCATTTGTGTCATATTTTAGATTCCACATCTAAGTGGTATCATATGGTATTTGTCTTTCTCTTTCTGACTTCACTTAGTATGATAATCTCTAGGTCCATCTGTGTTGCTGCAAATGGCATTATTTCATTCTTTTTATAGCTGAGTAATATTCCATTGTATATGTACCACATCTTCTTTATCCATTCATCTGTTGATGGACACTTAGGTTGTTTCCATGTCTTGGCTATTGTGAATAGTGCTGCTGCGAACATAGGGGTGCATGTATCATTTTGAATTATAGTTTTGTCTGGATATATGCCCAGGAGTGGGATTGATGGATCATATGGTAACTCTATTTTCAGTTTTCTGAGGAACTTCCATACTGTTTTCCGTGGTGGCTGCACCAATTTACATAACAGGAATATTCTTTCTTTTTTTAATTTTTAAAAAATTTTAAATTTTATTTAATTTATTTTTTTATACAGCAGGTTCTTATTAGTCATCAATTTTATACACATCAGTGTATACATGTCAATCCCAATCGCCCAATTCAGCACACCACCATCCCCACCTCCCCGCAGTTTTCCCCCCTTGGTGTCCATACATTTGTTTTCTACATCTGTGTCTCAACTTCTGCCCTGCAAACTGGTTCATCTGTACCATTTTTCTAGGTTCCACATACATGCGTTAATATACAATATTTGTTTTTCTCTTTCTGACTTACTTCACTCTGTATGACAGTCTCTAGATCCATCCACGTCTCAACAAATGACTCAATTTCGTTCCTTTTTATGGCTGAGTAATATTCCATTGTATGTATGTACCACAACTTCTTTATCCATTTGTCTGTCAATGGGCATTTAGGTTGCTTCCATGACCTGGCTATTGTAAATAGTGCTGCAATGAACATTGGGGTGCATTTGTCTTTTTGAATTATGGTTTTCTCTGGGTATATGCCCAGTAATGGGATTGCTGGATCATATGGTAATTCTATTTTTAGTTTTTTAAGGAACCTCCATACTGTTCTCCATAGTGGCTGTATCAATTTACATTCCCACCAACAGTGCAAGAGGGTTCCCTTTTCTCCACACCCTCTCCAGCATTTGTTGTTTGTAGATTTTCTGATGATGCCCATTCTAACTGGTGTGAGGTGATACCTCATTGTAGTTTTGATTTGCATTTCTCTAATAATTAGTGATGTTGAACAGCTTTTCATGTGCTTCTTGGCCATGTGTATGTCTTCTTTGGAGAAATGTCTATTTAGGTCTTCTGCCCATTTTTGGATTGAGTTGTTTGTTTCTTTAATATTGAGCTGCATGAGCTGTTTATATATTTTGGAGATTAATCCTTTGTCCGTTGATTCATTTGCAAATATTTTCTTCCATTCTGAGGGTTGTCTTTTCGTCTTGTTTATGGTTTCCTTTGCTGTGCAAAAGCTTTGAAGTTTCATTAGGTCCCATTTGTTTATTTTTGTTTTTATTTCCATTACTCTAGGAGGTGGATCAAGAAAGATCTTGCTGTGATTTATGTCAAAGAGTGTTCTTCCTATGTTTTCCTCTAAGAGTTTTATAGTGTGCGGTCTTACATTTAGGTCTCAAATCCATTTTGAATTTATTTTTGTGTATGGTGTTAGGTAGTGTTCTAATTTCATTCTTTTACATGTAGCTGTCCAGTTTTCCCAGCACCACTTATTGAAGAGACTGTCTTTTCTCCATTGTATATCCTTGCCTCCTTTGTCATAGATTAGTTGACCATAGGTGCATGGGTTTATCTCTGGGCTTTCTATCTTGTTCCATTGATCTATGTTTCTGTTTTTATGCCAGTACTATATTGTCTTGATTACTGTAGCTTTGTAGTATAGTCTGAAGTCAGGGAGTCTGATTCCTCCAGCTCCGTTTTTTTCCCCTCAAGACTGCTTTGGCTATTTGGGGTCTTTTGTGTCTCCATACAAATTTTAAGATTATTTGTTTTAGCTCTGTAAAAAAATGCCATTGGTAATTTGATAGGGATTGCATTGAATCTGTAGATTGCTTTGGGTAGTAGAGTCATTTTCACAATGTTGATTCTTCCAATCCAAGAACATGGTATATCTCTCCATCTATTTGTGTCACCTTTAATTTCTTTCATCAGTGTCTTACAGTTTTCTGCATACAGGTCTTTTGTCTCCCTAGGTAGGTTTATTCCTAGGTATTTTATTCTTTTTGTTGCAGTGGTAAATGGGAGCGTTTCCTTAATTTCTCTTTCAGATTTTTCATCATTAGTGTATAGGAATGCAAGAGATTTCTGTGCATTAATTTTGTATCCTGCAACTTTACCAAATTCATTGATTAGCTTTAGTAGTTTTCTGGTGGCATTTTTTAGGATTCTCTGTGCATAGTATCATGTCATCTGCAAACAGTGACAGTTTTACGTCTTCTTTTCCAATTTGTATTCTTTTTATTTATTTTTCTTCTCTGATTACCGTGGCTAGGACTTCCAAAACTATGTTGAATAATAGTCGTGAGAGTGGACATCCTTGTCTTGTTCCTGATCTTAGAGGAAATGCTTTCAGTTTTTCACCATTGAGAATGATGTTTGCTGTGGGTTTGTCGTATATGGCCTTTATTATGTTGAGGTAGGTTCCCCCTATGCCCACTTTCTGAAGAGTTTTTATCATAAATGAGTGTTGAATTTTATCAAAAGCTTTTTCTGCATCTATTGGGATGATCATATGGTTTTTATTCTTCAATTTGTTAATATGGTGTATCACATTGATTGATTTGCATATATTGAAGAATCCTTGCATCCCTGGGATAAATCCCACTTGATCATGGTGTATGATCCTTTTAATGTGTTGTTGGATTCTGTTTGCTAGTATTTTGTTGAGGATTTTTGCATCTATGTTCATCAGTGATATTGGTCTGTAATTTTCTTTTTTTGTAGTATCTTTGTCTGGTTTCGGTATCAGGGTGATGGTGGCCTCATAGAGTGAGTTTGGGAGTGTTCCTTCCTCTGCAATTTTTTGGAAGAGTTTGAGAAGGATGCGTGTTAGTTCTTCTCTAAATGTTTGATAGAATTCACCTGTGAAGTCATCTGGTCCTGGACTTTTGTTTGTTGGAAGATTTTTAATCACAGTTTCAATTTCATTACTTGTGATTGGTCTGTTGATATTTTCTATTTCTTCCTGGTTCAGTCTTGGAAGGTTATACCTTTGTAAGAATTTGTCCATTTCTTCCAGGTTTTCCATTTTATTGGCATAGAGTTGCTTGTAGTAGTCTCTTAGGACACTTTGTATTTCTGCAGTATCTGTTGTAACTTCTTTTTCATTTCTAATTTTATTGATTTGAGTCCTCTCCCTCTTTTTCTTGATGAGTCTGGCTAAAGATTTATCAATTTTGTTTATCTTCTCAAAGAACCAGCTTTTAGTTTTATTGATCTTTGCTATTGTTTTCTTTGTTTCTACTTCATTTATTTCTGCTCTGATCTTTATGATTTCTTTCCTTCTGCTAACTTTGGGTTTTGTTTGTTCTTCTTTCTCTAGTTCCTTTAGGTGTAAGATTAGATTGTTTATTTGAGATTTTTCCTGTTTCTTGAGGTAGGCTTGTATAGCTATAAACTTCCCTCTTAGAACTGCTTTTGCTGCATCCCATAGGTTTTGGATTGTTGGAACGTTTTCATTGTCATTTGTCTCTAGGTATTTTTTGACTTCCTCTTTGATTTCTTCAGTGATCTCTTGGTTATTTAGTAACGCATTGTTTAGCCTCCATGTGTTTGTGTTTTTCACATTTTTTTCCCTGTAATTCATTTTTAATCTCATAGTGTTGTGGTCAGAAAAGATGCTTGATATGATTTAAATTTTCTTAAATTTACTGAGGCTTGATTTGTGACAAGATGTGATCTATCCTGGAGAATGTTCCGTGTGCACTTGAGAAGAAAGTGTAATATGCTGTTTTGGGATGGAATGTCCTATAAATATCAATTAAATCTATCTGGTCTATTGTGTCATTTAAAGCTTCTGTTTCCTTATTTATTTTTATTTTCGGTGATCTGTCCATTGGTGTAAGTGAGGTGTTAAAGTCCCCCACTATTATTGTGTTACTGTCGATTTCCTCTTTTATAGCTGTTAGCAGTTGCCTTATGTATTGAGGTGCTCCTATGTTGGGTGCATATATATTTATAATTGTTATATCTCCTCCTTGGATTGATCCGTTGATCATTATGTAGTGTCCTTCCTTGTCTCTTGTAACATTCTTTATTTTAAAGTCTATTTTATCTGCTATGAGTATTGCTACTCCAGCTTTCTTTTGATTTCCATTTGCATGGAATATCTTTTTCCATCCCCTCACTTTCAATCTGTATGTGTCCCTAGGTCTGAAGTGGGTCTCTTGTAGACAGCATATATATGGGTCTTGTTTTTGTATCCATTCAGCAAGCCTGTGTCTTTTGGTTGGAGCATTTAATCCATTCACGTTTAAGGTAATTATCGATATGTATGTTCCTATGACCATTTTCTTAATCGTTTTGGGTTTGTTTTTGTAGGTCCGTTTCTTCTCTTGTGTTTCCCACTTAGAGAAGTTCCTTTAGCATTTGTTGTAGAGCTGGTTTGGTGGTGCTGAATTCTCTTAGCTTTTGCTTGTCTGTAAAGCTTTTGATTTCTCCATCAAATCTGAATGAGATCCTTGCCAGGTAGAGTAATCTTGGTTGTATGTTCTTCCCTTTCATCACTTTAAGTATATCATGCCACTCCCTTCTGGCTTGTAGAGTTTCTGTTGAGAAATCAGCTGTTAACCTTATGGGAGTTCCCTTGTATGTTATTTGTCGTTTTTCCCTTGCTGCTTTCAATAATTTTTCTTTGTCTTTAATTTTTGCCAGTTTGATTACTATGTGTCTCAGCGTGTTTCTCCTTAGGTTTATCCTGTATGGGACTCACTGCACTTCCTGGACTTGGGTGGCTATTTCCTTTCCCATGTTAGGGAAGTTTTCGACTATAATCTCTTCAAATATTTTCTCTGGTCCTTTCTCTCTCTCTTCTCCTTCTGGGACCCCTACAATGCGAATGTTGTTGCGTTTAATGTTGTCCCAGAGGTCTCTTAGTCTGTCTTCATTTGTTTTCATTCTTTTTTCTTTATTCTGTTCTGCAGCAGTGAATTCCACCATTCTGTCTTCCAGGTCACTTATCCATTCTTCTGCCTCAGTTATTCTGCTATTGATTCCTTCTAGTGTAGTTTTCATTTCAGTTATTGTATTGGTCATCTCTGTTTGTTTGTTCTTTAATTCTTCTAGATCTTTGTTAAACATTTCCTGCATCTTCTCTATCTTTGCCTCCATTCTTTTTCCGAGGTCCTGGATCATCATCACTATCATTATTCTGAATTCTTTTTCTGGAAGGTTGCCTATTTCCACTTCATTTAGTTGTTTATCTGGGGTTTTATCTTGTTCCTTCATCTGGTACATAGGTCTCTGCCTTTTCATCTTGTCTATCTTTCTGTGAATGTGGTTTTTGTTCCACAGGCTGCAGGATTGTAGTTCCAGGAATATTCTTATAAGCTCTTTGTTAACGTGCCTGATCAGACTCTTATTTATCATTCACGGAAGTTCTCTTTCATGGACAGGACTGTCTTCGTGTAGAGGACACTTAAAATTTATGTTGTGGCTGAACGTTGCACATCACAGTTGCCTCTCCGGACATTGACAGTGAGCCCCCACTTGGCATATTTCAGCTCTACATGAAATTTGAGTTCCTTCTACAACCATCCCCTCTGCTTCAGGGGCTACAGAAAACTTTTGTGGAGGCTACAAAAGAAGCAGAAGATCTAATCCAGATAAGCTTCTCAGACAGGTTTCTTCTGCTCGGGTTTCTAACACTCAGATTTGGGAGGCCTAGTCTCCACCCTTATCAGTTTCTGTCTCATCCTATAATGTGGCACCAGTTAACCCCTTTAAGACATGTCAGAATTCCCACCTGGAAGGAATTTGGGCCTCAATGAGCCTGTATTTTAGGCATTAGCTATCCTGGGTATCTGTTGCTGTGTAACAAACCACTCCAGAATTGACGGGATTGAAACAAAGACATTTATTTGCTCATGGATCTTCAGGTTGGGTGGGGCTTGGCAGGGAATGCTTGTGCCTGTTCCATGTAGTCTCAGCTAGAGTGGCTCAAAGATGATGGGCAGAGCCATCTGAAGACATACTCACCCCCATGGCTGGCGGTGACATTAGCTGTCAGCTGGCACTGTGGCTTTCCACGTGGAGGTGTGACCTTCTCACAGCACATGACTGGGTTCGAGGGTGAGCATCATGAGAGAGCTGGGGGAGGAGGGGGAGCCGTGTGTCCTGTTAATACCTGGTCTTGGAAGTCAGGCAGGGTCCCTTCTGCCACATTCAACCCACTAGAAGCAAATCACTAAGGCCAGCCAGCCATTCTCAAAGGGAGAGGAATTAGGACTCATCTTTCCATGGGGGGAGTTTCAGAGAATTTTGAATTCTCTGGTTTAAAATGACCCTATCAACTCTACTCAGTATGCTGTAATAACCCCTATTGGAAAGGAATCTGAAAAAGAGTGGATATATGTATAACTGAATCACTTCGCTGTACACCTGAAACTAACACAACATTGTAAATCAACTATACCCCAATATAAAATAAAAATTAAATTTTAAAAATAATTTTAAAAAATGACCCTAACAATATCATCACTATTTTATAAGAGGCACCCGAGGCCTGTGGAAGGGGGATTGCCTTGCCCACTCTCTCCTGGTCCAGGTGGCAGAACCAGGGTGAGAACTTGAATCTTCTGTCTGATGCCCCTGCAGCTAAGCTGCACTGTCCCGATTCTCCTGCTCCCCAACCACTCTTCAGCTTGCAGCAGTGACTGTAAATGTGAAAATCACATGCCTCATCAAATGGCTTTAGCTCCTCACCATGGAGACCCTCCACAGGTAAAAAACCGCTCTTCATGGAACTGCATACTTACAGACTCATTATTACACCTATCTTTCAAAGCCCCAGCTGCTCTTGGCAGCCAGGGGAGCCCACTGGTGCCTCCATCACCAGTTCTGTCCTTTGCTTTCCAACTTTTATTGGGAAGTATTTGATTTTACCAGCTTTTACTCCATTTAACCAAGTGCATTGGATTCCAAGAGCATCTTCTGTTTCCCCATCAGCTTTGTTCTATTGACTCCTTAACAACTAGAGTTATTGGGGCCAGTTTAAAAGATGGCAGCCTTGGGATCGAAGATCAGAAAAAGATCCTAGTATGAAAGTCTCTGAGGGGTCATGGATGTTTTCCCACTGGATGCTGGGGAGGCTTGAGCTGACTCATTGCCAGCCCGGCTGGTCTGCACATGAAGTGGATTAAAAGGAAGTGCCCGCTCGTGATAATAGTTAATTTTTCCTATTTTCATGGACTTTATCCTCACTCCTGATCTGACTCACAGATCAGGAGTTCTGATACAGTGATTTTTAATTTCTCCCCTAGGGACATGGGATTTGGGGTAACGTTTCAAAATGCACCTGCCCCACTGTCACGTGCCCTTGTGCTTTTAAGGAAGAGAGAGGCCGAGCACACAGACCTGGGGGTGCACAGTTGCATTCACCTGCTCACTCAGACTCCCCATTCCTGCCTTGGGGCCTCGCCCAGAAGGATGGGAGATGAGCATCTCCCTTCCTGGTCTATGCCCGCAGGCTCCTCAGAGGGACCGGATACCCACCCCAGTGACAGCCATGCCTCCTGAGTAGTTGGGTGAAGCTCAGTCTTGCACGCTATGAGTACATGCCTCTGACCATTTCCCCACCAAGAAGGAGAGAGGCATTGAGCATGGTTTATTAATACACGTCTGTCTCATGAAATCCACCAACAGAAGGGCCTTCAAGGTTCTGCCTGTTGGAGAAACCCAAGGGCTGTGTGTGTGTGTGTGTGTGTGTGTGCGTGTGCATGTGCACATATGCACGTTTCCCCTCCACGACACTTGGCCTTGGAACCATGGTCCTCTCCCGCCTTACTTTCTGCAGCGCCTTTCCTTCCTTGAGTCCTCTTGACACACCATAAACATGGTCGCCTTGTAAGAACACAGGCGGCTCTACTAAATCTCACCTAGATCCTGAGTTACAAGCACAACCCTCCTCTGGAATTCCAGAGCTCTGGGGGCCCACCCCTCTCCCCTCACCCCAGATCCCCTAGCTAGGCCAGGAGGGGTGCCCTAATCTACCCTCGGTGGGTAGGGAAGCATGGGGGAGTAGTTTTATTGGTTTACTAGAACCCCATGGGGATTTACAGTGACAGTTTCTATTTGATGCTTTTTTAATGTTAGGTCATACCAGAGTGATACACGCATGCCCAGGGAAGGAGGACCTGCCCAATTTATCTGTTATCCTCTTTGTTCCCCAAGAACCACCCAGAAATACGTCTCCTCAAGAGTCTGTTGTGACCATTGTCCAGCTCAGCCCTATATGCTTTCCTGCAAAAGGGTGTTATTTACAGACACTGCCTTCAGGCTTTCAGAATCTGTGTTCCCACCTTTTGATTCCTATGGGTCTCTTACATACTCATTTAAAAAGTGTGAAAAAAGAACAAAATAATGCCATTTGCAGCAACATGGATGGACCTAGAGATTGTCATGCTGAGTGAAGTAAGTCAGACAGAGAAAGACAAATATCATACAATATCACTTATATGTGGAATCTAAAAAAAATAGTACAAATGAACCTACTTAAAAAACAGAAATAGGGTCACAGATGTAGAAAACAAACTTACGGTCACCAAGGGGGAAAGGGGGGGGAGGGATAAATTGTGGGATTGGGATTGACATATCCACACTACTGTATATAAAACAGATAACTAATAAGGACCTACTGTAGAGCACAGGGAACTCTACCAATACTCTGAAATGACCTATATGGGAAAAGAATCTAAAAAAGAGTGGATATATGTATATATGTATAACTGATTCACGTAGCTGTACAGCGGAAACTAACACAACATTATAAATCAACTATACTCCAATAAAAATTAATTTTAAAAAAATAAATAAGTCTGAAAAAACATATGGGGGTTCTGGATTGGGGTAAGAGGAAGTCAGCCGACTCCATCCTGTCTGTCATACTGAATACATCCATCACACCTGCATCTGGGCAGAATGCATAGAACAGCTATTTGAGGACCCTGAGAAGTCAATAGTAGGGAGCAGGTTGGGGAAGTATCAGAATTTGAGGTACCAGCGAACTGGCGATGAGCTCACCATTTTCTTCCCTCTAGCATCCTGTAGCCTAGACTCAAGGCAACTCCAAACCCAGAAGCAGGCATCTGTGCCATTGGAAAGAGGACCAGGAGAAGCCCTCTAGTACTGCGTGAGGAACAGAAACAGGGTCTCTAATGCTCAGATTGAGGGGGAATCTTGTCTTTTTTAGTTCTTTTCTCCATTTTCTTGCACCCTGTAAGCAATCCTCTGATAGTGGCAACAGCAGTAGCAACAGCAAGTGCCAAAAGGAATCCACAGGAACCTAAAATGCTGAGGGAGGGGGACCCACCTCTCTGAGCAGAGGAGCTCTAGTTCTAAGGGGATGGGATGAACCCTGTTGCTTTTATTTTCCTCTGTATCTTCCTACTGCCCCAGATGAAGATGCAGCTGTAGGGAGCTTGAGGCAGAGCAGAAGAAATAAAGAACCAGCTTTCTGACCAGAGGAGGAAAAAGGGAGCCTTGGGAACCAGAGAATACCAGGCAGAGATCTCAGAGAGGGAGGAGCTCAGGAAAGTGACCCTGTAAAGAAGTTTGTGAGTCCCTGAGCTCACCACTGAGCTGAATATGCATGGATCTGACCTTAATGTGTACCACAGACTTTCAGATCTGAACTTCAGGCTAGACCACCACCCAAGGTCCAAGACTAGCCACATGGGATAAATTTAAATGGCACCATGGATTTCTTTTTTTTTTTTTAACATCTTTATTAGAGTATAATTGCTTTACAATGGTGTGTTAGTTTCTGCTTTATAACAAAGTGAATCAGTTATACATATACATATGTCCCCATATCTCTTCCCTCTTGGATCTCCCTCCCTCCCACCCTCCCTATCCCACCCCTCTAGGTGGTCACAAAGCACCAAGCTGATCTCCCTGTGCTATACAGCTGCTTCCCACTAGCTATCTATTTTACGTTTGGTAGTGTATATATGTCCATGCCACTCTCTCACTTTGTCCCAGCTTACCCTTCCCCCTCCCCATATCCTCAAGTTCATTCTCTAGTAGGTCTGCATCTTTATTACCGTCTTGCCCCTAGGTTCTTTTGACCTTTTTTTTTCTTTCTCTTTTTAGATTCCATATATATGTGTTAGCATACAGTATTTGTTTTTCTCTTTCTGACTTACTTCACTCTGTATGACAGTCTCTAGGTCCATCCACCTCACTACAAATAACTCAGTTTCATTCCTTTTTATGGCTGAGTAATATTCCATCATTTATATTTGCCACATCTTCTTTATCCATTCATCTGTTGATGGACACTTAGGTTGCTTCCATGTCCTGGCTATTGTAAATAGAGCTGAAATGAACATTTTGGTACATGACTCTTTTTGAATTATGGTTTTTTCAGGGTATATGCCCAGTAGTGGGATTGCTGGGTCGTATGGTAGTTCTATTTTTAGTTTTTTAAGGAACCTCCCTGCTGTTCTCCATAGTGGCTGTATCAATTTACATTCCTACAAACAGTGCAAGAGGGTTGCCTTTTCTCCACATCCTCTCCAGCATTTATTGTTTGTAGATTTTTTGATGATGGCCATTCTGACTGGTGTGAGATGATATCTCATTGTAGTTTTGATTTGCATTTCTCTAATGATTAATGATGTTGAGCATCCTTTCATGTGTTTGTTGGCAATCTGTATATCTTCTTTGGAGAAATGTCTATTTAGGCCTTCTGCCCATTTTTGGATTGGGTTGTTTGTTTTTTTGATATTGAGCTGCATGAGCTGCTTGTATATTTTGGAGAGTAATCCTTTGTCAGTTGCTTCATTTGCAAATACCTTCTTCCATTCTGAGGGTTGTCTTTTCGTCTTGTTTATGTTTTCCTTTGCTGTGCAAAAGCTTTTAAGTTTCATTCGGTCCCATTTGTTTATTTTTGTATTTATTTCCATTTCTCTAGGAGGTGGGTCAAAAAGGATCTTGCTGTGATTTATGTCATAGAGAGTTCTGCCTATGTTTTCCTCTAAGAGTTTGATAGTGTCTGGCCTTATATTTAGGTCTTTAATCCATTTTGAGTTTATTTTTGTGTATGGTGTTAGGGAGTGTTCTAATTTCATACTTTTACATGTACCTGTCCAGTTTTCCCAGCACCGCTTATTGAAGAGGCTGTCTTTTCTCCACTGTATATTCTTGCCTCCTTTATCAAAGATAATGTGACCATATGTGTGTGGGTTTATCTCTGGGCTTTATATCCTGTTCCATTGATCTATATTTCTGTTTTTGTGCCAGTACCATACTGTCTTGATTACTGTAGCTTTGTAGTATAGTCTGAAGTCAGGGAGTCTGATTCCTCCAGCTCCGTTTTTCTTTCTCAAGATTGCTTTGGCTATTTGGGGTCTTTTGTGTTTCCATACAAATTGTGAAATGTTTTGTTCTAGTTCTGTGAAAAATGCCATTGGTAGTTTGATAGGGATTGCATTGAATCTGTAGATTGCTTTGGGTAGTATAGTCATTTTCACAATGTTGATTCTTCCAATCCAAGAACATGGTTTATCTCTCCATCTATTTGTATCATCTTTAATTTCTTTCATCAGTGTGTTAAAATTTTCTGCATACAGGTCTTTTGTCTCATTAGGTAGGTTTATTCCTAGGTATTTTATTCATTTTGTTGCAGTGGTAAATGGGAGTGTTTTCTTAATTTCACTTTCAGATTTTTCATCATTAGTATATAGGGATGCAAGAGATTTCTGTGCATTAATTTTGTATCTTGCTACTTTACCAAATTCATTGATTAGCTCTAGTAGTTTTCTGGTAGCATGTTTAGGATTCTCTATGTATAGTATCATGCCATCTGCAAACAGTGACAGCTTTACTTCTTTTCCAATTTGGATTCCTTTTATTTCTTTTACTTCTCTGATTGCTGTGGCTAAAACTTCCAAAACTATGTTGAATAATAATGGTGAGAGTGGGCAACCTTGTCTTGTTCCTGATCTTAGTGGAAATGGTTTGAGTTTTTCACCATTGAGGACGATGTAGGCTGTGGGTTTTCATATATGGCCTTTATTATGTTGAGGAAAGTTCCCTCTATGCCTACTTTCTGGAGGGTTTTTATCATAAATGGGTGTTGAATTTTATTGAAAGCTTTCTCTGCATTTATTAAGATAATCATATGGTTTTTCTCCTTCAATTTGTTAATATGGTGTATCACGTTGATTGATTTGCGTATATTGAAGAATCCTTGCATTCCTGGGATAAACCCCACTTGATCATAGTGTATGATCCTTTTAATGTGCTGTTGGATTCTGTTTGCTAGTATTTTGTTGAGGATTTTTGCATCTATGTTCATCAGTGATATTGGCCTGTAGTTTTCTTTCTTTGTGACATCTTTGTCTGGTTTTGGTAGCAGAGTGATGGTGGCCTCGTAGAATGAGTTTGGGAGTGTTCCTCCCTCTGCTATATTTTGGAAGAGTTTGAGAAGGATAGGTGTTAGCTGTTCTCTAAATGTTTCATAGAATTCACCTCTGAAGCCATCTGGTCCTGGGCTTTTGTTTGTTGTAAGATTTTTAATCACAGTTTCAATTTCAGTGCTTGTGATTGGTCTGTTCATATTTTCTATTTCTTCCTGGTTCAGTCTTGGAAGGTTGTGCAGTTCTAAGGATTTGTCCATTGTTTCCAGGTTGTCCATTTTATTGGCATAGAGTTGCTTGTAGTAATCTCTCATGATCCTTTGTATTTCCGCAGTGTCAGTTGTTACTTCTCCTTTTTCATTTCTAATTCTATTGATTTGAGTCTTCTCCCTTTTTTTCTTGATGAGTTTGGCTAATGGTTTATCAATTTTGTTTATCTTCTCAAAGAACCAGCTTTTAGTTTTATTGATCTTTGCTATCATTTCCTTCATTTCTTTTTCATTTATTTCTGATCTGATCTTTATGTTTTCTTTCCTTCTGCTAACTTTGGGGGTTTTTTGTTCTTCTTTCTCTAATTTCTTTTGGTGTAAGTTTAGGTTAGGTTGTTTATTTGAGATGTTTCTTGTTTCTTGAGGTAGGATTGTATTGCTGTAAACTTCCCTCTTAGAACTGCTTTTGCTGCATCCCATAGGTTTTGGGTCGTCGTGTTTTCATTGTCATTTGTTTCTAGGTATTTTTTGATTTCCTCTTTGACTTCTTCAGTGATCTCTTGGTTATTAAGTAGTGTGTTGTTTAGCCTCCATGTGTTTGTATTTCTTACAGTTTTTTTCCTGTAATTGATATCTAGTCTCCTAGCATTGTGGTCGGAAAAGATACTTGATACGATTTCAATTTTCTTAAATTTACCAAGGCCTGATTTGTGACCCAAGATATGATCTCTCCTGGAGAATGTTCCATGAGCACTGGAGAAGAATTTGTATTCTGTTGTTTTTGAATGGAATGTTCTATAAATATCAATTAAGTCCATCTTGTTTAATGTATTATTTAAAGCTTGTGTTTCCTTATTTATTTTCATTTTGGATGATCTGTCCATTGGTGAAAGTGGGGTGTTAAAGTCACCTACTACGATTGTGTTACTGTCAATTTCCCCTTTTATTGCTGTTAGTATTTGCCTTATGTATTGAGGTGCTCCTATGTTGGGTGCATAAATATTTACAACTGTTATATCTTCTTCTTGGATTGATCCCTTGATCATTATGTAGTGTCCTTCTTTGTCTCTTGTAATAGTCTTTGTTTTAAAGTCTATTTTATCTGATATGAGAATTGCTACTCCAGCTTTCTTTTGATTTCCATTTGCATGGAATATCTTTTTCCATCCCCTTACTTTCAGTCTGTATGTGTCCCTAGGTCTGAAGTGGGTCTCTTGTAGACAGCATATATACGGGTCTTGTTTTTGTATCCATTCAGCCAGTCTGTGTCTTTTGGTTGGAGCATTTAATCCATTTACATTTAAGATAGTTATCGATATGTATGTTCCTATTACCATTTTCTTAATTGTTTTGCATTTATTATTGTAGGTCTTTTCCTTCTCTTGTGTTTCCTGCCTAGAGAAGTTCCTTTAGCATTTGTTGTAAAGCTGGTTTGGTGGTGCTGAATTCTCTTAGCTTTTGCTTGTCTGTAAAGCTTTTAATTTCTCTGTCAAATCTGAATGAGATCCTTGCTGGATAGAGTAATCTTGGTTGTAGGTTTTTCTCCTTCATCACTTTAAGTATGTCCTGCCACTTCCTTCTGGCTTGCAGAGTTTCTGCTGAAAGATCAGCTGTTAACCTTCTGGGGATTCCCTTATGTGTTATTTGTTGTTTTTCCCTTGCTGCTTTTAATGTTTTTCTTTGTATTTAATTTTTGATAGTTAGATTAATATGTGTCTTGGCGTGTTTCTCCTTGGATTTATCCTGTATGGGACTCTGTGCTTCCAGGACTTGATTAACTATTTCCTTTCCCATATTAGGGAAGTTTTCAATTATAATCTCTTCAAATATTTTCTCAGTCCCTTTCTTTTTCTCTTCTTCTTCTGGGACCCCTATAATTCGAATGTTGGTGTGTTTAATGTTGTCCCAGAGGTCTCTGAGACTGTCCTCAATTCTTTTCATTCTTTTTTCTTTATTCTGCTCTGCAGTAGTTATTTCCACTATTTTATCTTCCAGGTCACTTATCCGTTCTTCTGCCTCAGTTATTCTGCTATAGATCCCTTCTAGAGAAATTTTAATTTCATTTATTGTGTTGTTCATCACTGTTTGTTTGCTCTTTAGTTCTTCTAGGTCCTTGTTAAATGTTTCTTGTATTTTCTCCATTCTATTTCCAAGATTTTGGATCATCTTTACTATCATCATTCTGAATTCTTTTTCAGGTAGACTGCCTATTTCCTCTTCATTTGTTAGGTTTGGTGGTTTTTTGCCTTGCTCCTTCATCTGCTGTGTGTTTCTCTGTCTTCTCATTTTGCTTAACTTACTGTGTTTGGGGTCTCTTTTTCGCAGGCTGCAGGTTTGTAGTTTCCATTGTTTTTGGTGTCTGTCCCCAGTGGCTAAGGTTGTTTCAGTGGGTTGTGTAGGCTTCCTGGTGGATGAGGCTGGATCTTGTCTTTCTGGTGGGCAGGTCCACGTCTGGTGGTGTGTTTTGGAGTGTCTGTGGCCTTATTATGATTTTAGGCAGCCTCTCTGCTAATGGGTGGGACTGTGTTCCTGTCTTGCTAGTTCTTTGGCATAGGGTGTCCAGCACTGTAGCTTGCTGGTCGGTGAGTGGAGCTGGGTTTTGGCATTGAGATGGAGATCTCTGGGAGATTTTTGCCATTTGATATTACGTGGAGCTGGGAGGTCTCTTGTGGACCAGTGTCCTGAACTTGGCTCTCCCACCTCAGTGATAGCCCTCACACCTGGCTGGAGCACCAAGAACCTGTCCTCCACGTGGCTCAGAATAAAAGGGAGAAAAAAAAGAAAGAAGAAAATAAAACAAAGTAAAATAAAATAAAATAAAGTTATTAAAATAAAAAATATTAAGAAAATAAAATTTTTTAAGTAAAAAAAAAAAAAAAAGGACAGACAGAACCCTAGGACAAATGGTAAAAGCAAAGCAATACAGACAAAATCACACACAGAAGCATACACACTCACAAAAAGAGAAAAAGGGAAAAAAATATATATATCGTTGCTCCCAAAGTCCACCTCCTCAATTTGGGATGATTTGTTGTCTATTCAGGTATTCCACAGATGCAGGTACATCAAGTTGATGGTGGAGATTTAATCTGCTGCTCCTGAGGCTGCTGGGAGAGATTTCCCCTTCTCTTCTTTGTTCGCACAGCTCCCGGGGTTCAGCTTTGGATTTGGCCCCGCCTCTGTGTGTAGGTCGCCTGAGGGCGTCTGTTCCCGCCCAGACAGGACGGGGTTAAAGGAGCAGCTGCTTCGGGGGCTCTGGCTCACTCAGGCCGGGGGGAGGGAGGGGTACAGAGGAGGCGGGGCGAGCCTGCGGCGTCAGAGGCGTCGTGACGTTGCAGCAGCCCGAGGCGCGCCGTGCGTTCTCCCGGGAAAGTTGTCCCCGGATCACGGGACCCTGGCGGTGGCAGGCTGCACAGGCTCCCGGGAGGGGCGGTGTGGAGAGTGACCTGTGCTCGCTCACAGGCTTCCTGGTGGCGGCAGCAGCAGCCCTAGCGTCTCCTGCCCGTCTCTGGGGTCCGCGCTGTAGCCGCGGCTCGCGCCCGTCTCTGGAGCTTCTTTAAGCGGCGCTCTTAATCCCCTCTCCTCGCGCACCAGGAAACAAAGAGGCAAGAAAAAGTCTCTTTCCCCTTCGGCAGCTGTAGACTTTTCCCGGACTCCCTCCCGGCTAGCTGTGGCGCACTAGCCCCTTCAGGCTGTGTTCACGCCGCCAACCCCAGTCCTCTCCCTGCGACCGAAGCCCGAGCCTCAGCTCCCAGCCCCGCTCGCCCCGGCGGCTGAGCAGACAAGCCTCTCGGGCTGGTGAGTGCCACTCAGCACTGATCCTCTGTGCGGGAATCTCTCCACTTTGCCCTCCGCACCCCTGTGGCTGCGCTTTCCTCCGTGGCTCCGAAGCTTCCCCCACAGCCACCCGCAGTCTCCGCCCGCGAAGGGGCTTCCTAGTGTGTGGAAACCTTTCCTCCTTCACGGCTCCCTCCCACTGGTGCAGGTCCCGTCCCTATTCTTTTGTCTCTGTTTTTTCTTTTTTCTTTTGCCCTACCCAAGTACGTGGGGAGTTTCTTGCCTTTTGGGAAGTCTGAGGTCTTCTGCCAGCATTCAGTAGGTGTTCTGTGGGAGTTGTTCCACATGTAGATGTATTTCTGATGTATTTGTGGGGAGGAAGGTGATCTCCGCGTCTTAGTTTTCCACCATCTTGAAGCTCCTCCGTCGCACCATGGATTTCTCACCAGAAACCATGGGAGCCTTCTAGTAGTGGCAGGATATTTTTTAAATGTCAAAAGAAAAGAACCATTAGCCCAGAATTCTATATCCAGTGAAAATATCCTTCAGAAATGAAGATAAATGAAGATATTCTCAAATGCAGGAAACCTAAGAAAGCTTCTTATCAAGAGACTTGCTCTGAAAGAATTGCTAAAGGATTTTTTTTTTAACAGAAAGGCAATGATACCAGATGGAAACTTGGGATATGAAATAGGAAGAGTAACAGAAATGGTAAATATCTGCCTAAATATAATATTAATAGGTAGTCTGACACTTGGGGAAAAAAGTAATCTGATCTGATGCAGTGTATGTAGATCTGATTCAGCGTGTGTAGATCTGATTCAGCATATGTAGATCTGATTCAGTGTATGTAACATAACTACAACATAAAGACGGGGAGGGTAAAGGAAACTATTAGGAGTAAAGTTTCCACATTCCACTTGAAATAGCAAAATATTCTAAGTAGGCCCTGAAAAGATGTTTTTCTATTATAATCCTTAATTACTAAAAACTACACAAAGAAATATAGTAAATAAAAACACAGTGGATATTTATTTTTTTAATTGAGGTATAGTTGATTTACAATGTTGTGTTAATTACTGCTGTACAGCAAAGTGACTCAGTTATACATATATATACATTCCTTTTTTTAATATTCTTTTCCATTATGGTTTATCATAGGATATTGTATATAATTGCCTGTGCTACACAGTAGGACCTTGTTGTTTATCCATCATATATGTAAAAGCTTACATCTGCTAACTCCAGCCATCCCTCTCCCAACACCTTCCCCCTTGGCAACCACCACTCTGTTCTCTGTGTCTAGGAGTTTGTTTCTGTTTCACAGATAGGTTCATTTGTGTCATATTTTAGATTTCCCATATAAGTGGTATCATATGGTATTTGTCTGACTTACTTCACTTAGTATGATAATCTCTAATTGCATCCATGTTGCTGCAAATGGCATTATTTCATTCTTTTTTTATGGCTGAGTAGTATTCCATTGTATATATGTACCACATCTTATTTAACCATTCATCTGTCAATGGACATTTAGGTTGTTTCCATGTCTCGGCTATTGTGAATAGTGCTGCTATGAACATAGGGGTGCATGTATCATTTTGAATTATAGTTTTGTCTGGATATATGCCCACGAGTGGGATTGCTGGATCATATGGTAGTTCTATTTTTAGTTTTCTGAGGAACCTCCATACTGTTTTCCACAGTGGCTGCACCAACTTATATTCCCACCAACAGTGTAGGAGGGTTCCCTTTACTCCACACCTTCTCCAGTATTTGTTATTTGTAGACTTTTTGATGATGGCCATTCTGACTGGTATGAGGTGGTCCCTTGTAGCTTTGATTTGCATTTCTCTAATAATTAGTGATGTTGAGCATCTTTCATGTGCCTATTGGCCACCTGTATTTCTTCTTTGGAGAAATGTCTATTTAGGTCTTCTGCCTATTTTTTGATTGGGTTGTTTGTTTTTTTGTTGTTGAGTTGTATGAGCTGTTTGTATATTTTGGAAATTAAGCCCTTGTCAGTTGCATCATTTGCAAATATTTTCTCCCATTCCGTAGGTTGTCTTTTCATCTTGTTTATGGTTCCTTTGCTGTGCAAAAACTTGTAAGTTTGATTAGGTTCCATTTGTTTTTGTTTTTATTTCTATTGCCTTGGGAGACTGACCTAAGAAAACATTAGTATGATTTATGTCAGAGAATGTTTTGCCTATGATCTCTTCTAGGAGTTTTATGGTGTCATGTCTTATGTTTAAGTCTTTAAGTCATTTTGAGTTTATTTTTGTGTATGGTATGAGGGTTTGTTCTAACTTCATTGATTTAAACGTGGCTGTCCAACTTTCCCAGCACTACTTGCTGAAGAGAATGTTTTTTCCCATTGTATATTCTTGCCTCCTTTGTCAAAGATTAATTGACCGTAGCTGCATGGGTTAGATAAATTAAAATGGAATAAACCCAAAAGAAGGCAGGAAAGGAGAAACAGGAACAACAAAAAAACAAATGAACAAACAAAAAGTGAAAAAACAGAAAACAGATGGTAAGATGGTATACCTAAATCCAAACATATAAATAATTACATTAAATGCAATGGCCTAAACATGCCAACTAAAAGACAGATCTTCAGAATGGATTTTTTTAAATGACATGACATTCCCTTTATATATGATGATATAGATAGGTTAAAAGTAAAACTATGGAAAATGATATACCACATAAATTAATTAAAAGAAAGCCAGAGTGGCTGTAAAATACTATAAAATAAAGTGTACTTCATAGCAAAGAAAATTGCCAGGAATAAAGAGTGATATTACATAATGATAAAGAGTCAGTATACTAAGAACACATAACAATTCTATATGTGTATACACCTAACAACAGGGCTTCGAAGTACATAAAGCACAACCTAAAGAACTGTGACAAGAATTTAATATGCCTTTCTCAGTAATAGAACTAGTAGATAGAAATTCAGTAAGGATATAGAAGAATTTAAAAATACTATCAACCAAAAAGATATGCTTGACATTTGTAGAAAACTCCACCCAACAGTAGCAGAATACACATTATTTTCAAGTACACGTTGAACGTTCAATAAGATAAATCAAATCCTGCTTCACAAAACAAATGTAAAAAAGTCTAATGAACTGAAATTAAATTAGAAACAGAAATATAGTGGGGGGGGGGGGAAGATAGCACTTTTTTCACAGTACATTTCTAAGTAATCCAAGGGTCAAAGAGGAAGTCTCAAGGAATATTAGAAACTATTTTGAACTGAACGAGGGTAAAGTTATAACATAGCAAAATCTGTGGGTTGCCTCTAAAGCAGTGCTTAGAGGGAAAGCTATAGCATTAAATGTTCATAATAGAAAAGAGAAAAGGTCTTAAGTCAAGAACTTAAGCTTCCACTGTAAGAAACTAGAAATGAAAGAGCAAAGTAAGCTCAAAACAAGAAGAAGAATGGAAATTATAGATATAAGAGCAGAAATCAATAAGAGTAAAAACAAAAATAATAGAGAAAAATCAGTGAAACCAAAAGATGATTTTTAAAAAATCAGTAAAATTGGTAAGCCTATTGCAAGAATGACAAAAAAAGAAGACATAAATTACCAACAGCAGGAATTTTATAAAGGAGATGTCACTGCACCACCCTTTAGACATTAAAAGGACCATAAGGGAATTCTTTGAACAACGGGACCTATATAAGTACAACAACTTAGATGGGAGGAACCAATTACTCAAAAACTATAAACCACCAAAACTCATACAAGAAGAAATAGAAAGTCTAGAATCCTATAACTAATAAGGAAATTGAATTTGTAGTTTAAAATCTTGTGAAAAAGAAATCTCCATACCCAGATGGTTCCACTGATGAATTCTGTCAATCATTAAAAGAAGAAATATCACCAATTTTACACAGTCTCCTCCAGAGGAGGAAATACTTCCCAACTTATTTTGTGAGACCAGCATTACCCAGAAAAAGACAGTACAAGAAAAGAAAACTATGGACCAATATTCTTCATGAACATAGATGCAGAAATCCTCAACCAAACATTAGCAAATCATATCCATCCATCTGTCTGTCTATATCTATCTATCTGCCTATCAAATACATCATGACCAAGCAGAGTTTTATCCAGGGGAAATAAGGCTATTCAATATTTGAAAACCAATCAGTGTATCAGTGTAACCCACCAAGTTTGAAAGCTGTGGAAGAAAAACCAAACCACATGATTATATTAAATGATGCAGAAAAGGAATTTGACAAAATTTGACTTCTATTCATGATATAAACTCTCAGCAAACTAGGAGTAGGAGGGAATTTCCTCCTATTTATGCATTTACATAAAAGGCATAAGGGCATTTACATAAAACCTATGGCTAATATACTTAATGGCAAAAGACTGAATGTTTTCCCCCTAAAATGGTAAACAAGGTAAAAGTGTCTGCTCTCATGACTTTTATTCAACATCCTGCTGCTAGTTCTAGCCAGAGTAATGAGACAGTAAAAGAAATCAAAGGCATATTGATTGGGAAAAAAAGAAACAACACTTTCCTTATTCACAGATGACATGATTGTGTATATAGAACATCCTGAGAGACTTACCAAAAAAAAAAAAAGCTCCTATAACTAATAAGTGAATTTAGCAAGGTTACAGGATACAAAGTTAAAACACACAAATCAATCATCTTTCTATAGGTTAGCTATGAAAACTATTAGAAACTGATATTAAAAACATAATTTATAATCAATCCCCAAAAATGAAATACTTAGGTATAAATCTAATAAAACATGTATGAAATATGTATGTAAAAACTGCAAAATGCTCATAACAGAAATTAATGAAGACCTCAGTAAATGGAAAGACATTGTATTTATGTATTGGAAGACTCAACAGAGTAAAGATATCAATTTTCCCCAAATTGGTCCATAGATTTAAAAGAATTCCAATCAAAATCCAAGCAGAACTCTTTGTAGATAAAGACAAGTTACTTGTAAAATGTAATGGAAAGGCATAGGCACCAGAATGGTCAAATTAAAAAAGAATGAAATAATGCCATTTGCAGCAACATGGATGGACCTAGAGATGATCATACCAAGTGAAGTAAGTCAGACAGAGAGAGACAATATAATATCACTTATATGTGGAAACTGGAAAAAAATGATACAAATGAACTTATTTACAAAATAGAAACAGACTCACAGACTTAGAAAACAAATTTATGGTTACCAAAGGGGAAAGGTGGAGGGGAGGGATAAATTGGGAGATTGGGATTAACATATACACACTCCTATATATAAAATAGATAATCAACATGGACCTATTATATAGCATAGGGAACCCTACTCATTACTCTGCAGTATCCTATATGGGAAAAGAATCTGAAAGAGAACAGATATATGTATATGTATAACTGAATCACTTTGCTGTACACCTGAAACTAACACAACATTGGAAATCAACCATACTCCAATAAAAAATAATTTTTTTTAAATTTAATGGAAAGGCATAGGCACTAGAATGATCAAAATAATTTTGAAAAAGAAGAATAAAGTTGGAGGAATCACATTATTAATTTTAAGACTTACTATAAAACTACAGTAATTGCACAGTATGGTACTGGTGGAGGGAAAGCTCCACGTATCCCTGGAACAAACAGAAAATAGATAATCCAGAAACTGAATCACATAAAGTTGACCGATTGATTTTTTACAAAGGTGCAAAGGTAATTCAGTGTAGAAATGTCATTTCAAAAAAGTGGAGTTGGAACAACTGGACAACCATATGCAAACAAATTTTCACCTAAACCTTACATGTTATAAAAATAACTCAAAATGGATCATAAGTCTAAAGGTAAAATGTGTAAAACTCTTAGAAGAAAACACAGGAGAAAATCTTCGTGGCCTGAGGTTAGGCCAAGGGTTCTTAGATCTGACACCAAAGCACAATCCATAAAAAGCAAAAAATGGTTAACTTGGGCTTCATCAAAATTTAAAACTTTTACTCTGTGAAAGACACTTATTAAGAGAATGAAAAGGCAAGCTGGAAAAATAACAAATCACATGTCTGACAAAGGATTGTATCAGAATATATAACGAACTCTCAAACCTCAAACAGTAAGGAAACAAACAGCCCCATTTTAAAATGCCAAAGGGCATGAACGGATGCTTCACCAAAGAGGATATACAGATGGCATAAAAGTACATGAAAAGATGTTCAACATCACTAGCGATTAGAAAAATGCAAATGAAAGCCCAATGAGATAGCACTGCACATCTCTTAGATGAGCTAAAATAAAAAGTACTGACAATACTAACTCCCCTTGAGGATGTGGAACATCTGGATCACTCCTACATTGCTAGCAAGAGATAAAATGGTACCGCCACCCTGGAAAACAGTCTGGCAGTTTCTTAGAAAGTTAAACATACACTTTCCACGTGATCCAGCCATCCTACTCCCAGGTTACTTACTTCAGAGAGCTGACAACTTATGTTCACACAAAAACCTGTACACAAATGTTTACGGCATCTCTACTTATGAACGAAAATGGGAAACAACCCAAATCTCCTTCAGCAGGTGAATGGATAAGCCAGCTGTGTTAACATCCATGCAATAGAAAACTACTCGGCAATGAGAAGGGGAAGGTGTTGGTAGGTGCAGCAACTTGGACGAACCTCAAAGGCATCGTGCTGGGTTGAAGCCAGCTCAAAAGGTTTCATGCTGTCTGATTCTGTTTATATGACATTCTCAAAAAGAGAACACAATGATGGAGAACAGAACCGGGGCTTCCAGGGGTTACAGATGTGGAGAGAATGAGGGAGTTTTAGAGGGAGTTGTAGAAGGAGGTGGGAGAGTGCAGTGCCTCATAGCATGGGCACCTGAGTTGGCCTTCTCCACCACTTCCTAGTCCTGTGACGTCGGGAGTTATACAGCCTCTCAGTGCCTCAGCCTCACCTGTGAAATGGGAATGATAACAGTACCTACCTTCAAGGGTCATTGTGAGGATTAAAGGAATGAATACATGTAGGGCACTTAAAATAGTGCTGTTACATAGTAAGTGCCCAGCAAGTGTTATCTATGTCACCAGTGTCCCATGGGAGACATCAGAAAAGGTAACGTGGGGCTCTTTGAGCCCTGCATTCAAAGTCAAAGGCTGAGGCTTATATCAATGTATGTTTAAAACACACACACACACCCCTTCCCTTCCTCCTAGACCTCCTCTCTCTTTTTTTCTCTCTCTTAAACTCAATAAAAAGAAGACAAACAACCCAATTGAAAAATGGGCAGAAGATTTGAAAAGACACTTCACAAAAGAAGATATACGAAAGAGAGTTAAGCATGTGAAAAGATGCTGACATCACTCATCATGAGAAAAATGCCAATTAAAACCACAATGAGATAACGCTACAGTGGCTAAAGTGAAGAAAGACTGACAATGCCAAGTGTTTGCAAGGATGTGGAGCAACAGGAACTCTCATACGTTGCAGGTGGAAATGCAGAAACAGGACAGCCATTTTGTATAACTGTACGGTACTATCCTACAATGTTAAACATACTCTTATGATATGACCCAGCAATTTCGTACCTTTGTATTTACCCATGTGTCTACACAAAGACAAGGAAATGAATACTCAGAGCAGCGTTATTCTTTTTTTTTTTTTAATTTTTTATACAAATTTTAAAGGTTACTTTCCATTTACAATTATTCCACAATATTGGCTATATTCTCTGTGTTGTATAATAAGAGCAGCATTATTCTTAATACCCCCAAAGTAGAAACAATCCAATTGAATACTAGTCAGCCGGCAAAAGGAATGAAGTATTAATATATGCAACAGCATGGCTGAATCGCCAAAACTTTATGCTAAATAAAAGTCAAAGACGCTGTGCTATCTGATTCCATTTATATGAAATCCTCGAAAAGACAAAACTACAGTGACAGCAGACCAGTGGTTTCCCAGGGCTGTGGTCCAGGGGAGATCAACAGCAAACAAAGATGCAGGAGAAAACCTTTTAGGATGGAGGAGCTATTTTACAGCTCAATTTTGGTGGTGGTTCCACAGTTACCAAGATTCATCAAACTACACACATAAAATGGATGAGTTTCACTGAACATAAATAATGCCTTAAAGGAAAAAACAAACCCAAAGGCTGATTGTTTAAGTGTCTTTCAACCTGTTTTCCCAGTGCCTTAGGCATGGTGGTCTCAGGGCCTGCCGAGCAGACCTCCTTATCAGAAATAAGGTCATTTAAGGCTTTTTATTTTCCTTCTTGGCTCAGAGCTGTGGATTCAGCTGACACTGACCAATTTCCAGTGGGCACCATCGTGTGTCCCAGGCGGAGGCGACAGAAGCAAGCTTGTGTTCCTGTCACTAATGATACAAGCCTTCATCATTGTCTCTGCCAGGCTGTGTTCATTGCCGTTATACCCACTGAAGAAGAGAACAGAGTCATAATGAGCTGGGTGTTATCTGCTCACCAATAATTTATAATGGGCAAACTAGGACAGGAACAGAGCTTTTTCTGACTAAGGAGGTTGCATGTCACTCTTCAAATCTAGGCCAAAAAATTATTTATAATGCATAGACAGTCACTCAGAAAGTTAAAAGGTTCCTTTCTTCTCTCCCATGTGTTTGAACAGTATGCTTTTTACCTCGGACTAGCACAAAGGCACCTCGGCATCTTACTGCTACACCTGCAGTCAGACTGTGGGAGAGATTGGGAGAGAGTGTACTTGAGGATGGTGACTGGCCTAGGAATGAGGCCTTTGTAGAAACGCCTTGAGGATTTCAGGTCCTCCCAAAAATCCAAGGAGAGAGAGGAAGGAGGGAAAAGTCAGGAAAAGGAAGAGACCCTTAGGTAAGGGTAGCTACCACGTGCTTGAGGTGAGCTTTGAAGAATTACCTCAGATGTTATCAGGAAACCCCCCAAACTGAGACGAAATCAGCAAAAGATGACTTGTAAACGGGTGGGTTGAAACCAAGACAGGTCGTGTGCAATTAGGCAGTGACAAGCGGAATTGTTGTGGCCATCACAGCATCGAGGGAAAGGGTGTTTGGGGTGTGTGCCTCTGTTTCTAAGGGCTGTTTGGGGAAGGTGAATCTCTGGTGATACTGACACCTGTGGATATTGGTACCCACCCTAGGGGAGGTGAATCCCTCTGAGGGGAACCTGCTGCGTTGTCACAAGCCACCAGCATCCTGTCCTGACCACGCGTTGGCCAGTGGCCTCCTGGTGGGTGATTTGCTGCTCCAGGCACCTTGACCCCAGGCCCCAGGGGGCCTGGACCAGCAAGTTCAATGGACCCTGCAGCTGTGGCCCTTGTTCTCTCTCGGTGAGCTGACTTTCTGGAACGAATCCATCTGGGGTGAATTTGGGCGGGGTGGGTCAGCTTTGAGCAAGCTGGCTGTGGAGGAGCGCCTGGCCTGTGGTGTGTCTAAGGATCAAGGCCTCTGGGGTGCCACAGCTTCTCAGACTTCTTCAGGCTATGGGGGGCGGGGCGGTCCCTTGTCTAGCAGAGCAGCCCCTGCAGCCGCGATTTCCTATCCGAGTTCCTGGGATCCTAGGCTTCCTCAGTGCCTCAGTGGCTCAGGGCAGATCCCCTCTCCTCAAACTGAGCAGCTCCACTTTGATCTCTTCTGTAGGCGTGCAGTGTAGTATGTCATTTTTTTAAAAAAATAAACTCTATTTTTAGAGCAGTGTTAAGTTCCCAGCAAAATTGAATGGAAGGTACAGAGATTTTCCATATGCTCTCTGTTGCTATATATGCACAGCCTCCCCGATTACAAACACCCCACCAGCAAGACTGGTCCATTTGCTGCAACTGATGAAGCTACATTGACACAACATTGTCCCCCAAAGACCATAGTCTACTTTAGGGTTCACTCTTGGGGTTGTACATTCTCTGGGTTTGGCCAAATATATGACACGCATCTGCCATTATAGTATCATATAGAGTAGTTTCACAGCCCTAAATATCCTCCGTGTCCACCTGTTCATTCCCCCACCACCTCAGCCCCTGGCAGCCACTGATCTTTTTACTGTCGCCATAGTTTTGTCTTTTGCAGAACGTCATAGAGTTGGAGTCCTTGAGTGTGGAGTCTTTGCAGATTAGCTCTTTCACTTAGTAACATGCACTGAAGTTTCCACCATGTCATTTTTAAAAGGGTTCAGCCACATTTAGCAGCTTGACAGTCACGTGCAGTCCCTGTCACATTGGCTCTGGACCATGCGTGGCTTGTAGATGGTTTTGTGTGGAGTGAGCCTGGACTCCCCAGCAGGATGATGAGCTCTGGGGCAGTGGGCAGGACGTGTGCCCTGGGTGGCACTGGCTCTCTACTGGACACTCAGGATGCCTGGCTATCCCTCGTGACTTGGCATCAGGGGCTAGGCGCTCTGGGTTGGAGGGGACCTGGTGTGGGCCTGAGGACAGACTGTCAGAGCAAACCCCTCGGGGCTGTTTATCTTGATAATCAGCATGTCGTTTGTTCTCTGGAGTCAGAGCATCTGGCTACAGAGCCGATCTGTAAGATTCTGCATCTGAGTCAGGACTCACTGATACTGTCTCTCTTTGTGGCCGGGAGCCTAGCGTAACATTTTTTCTGTCTCCGTTACTCAGCTCGGAAATATGGCGCATGTTTCTTTCTTTGAAAAGTTTTGATTAGATGATCCCAGCAGAACACACTCTGACCGAAAGTGCCTCCGTCCTGTAAGGAAGGCTTCCAGAAGTGGAATGTTCCAGTAACCTGTGTATTTTGCATTGACAGAGCTTCTCGAAACAAGTCTGAGAAGAAACGTCGGGACCAGTTCAATGTTCTCATCAAAGAGCTCAGCTCCATGCTGCCTGGCAACACGCGGAAGATGGACAAGACCACCGTGCTGGAGAAGGTCATCGGATTCCTGCAGAAACACAACGGTAATGGTGACGCTTCTCTCCGTTTTTACTCCGTTCCTGCCATTTCCATTTGGCAGTGACTTCATCAAGTTTATCTTCCTGCTTGGTTCTCTCTCCCCAGCAAACCCGATCTCCTCCGTCATAGGTTTCCTCTTTCCAAGGCATTCCACCCTCTAGAAAAACCCTATCTCCAGCAGGTTTGGGACGGGACACTCACCTCCCAAATTGCTTTCTCAACCAGAGGAGGGAATCCAGAGCAGACTCACAGGTCGCACCCAACCCAAGCAGGGCGGCACTAACAATGGGAGCATCTTGATTAAAAATGTCTGGAGCAAGCCTTTTCGTATAGCCCTGCCATGCCCAGGTATTCATTTTCCAGTGGATCAGACAGTACTGGTGTCTCCATCCATTGCTGCCACCGCCCCTAAATGCTTTGGCCTTCTACCAAAGAGTTTAGGTAGAAGGAAAAAATTAATACCATGGAAAAAAAATACCATGGAAAAAATTAATCAAAAATAATTAATTGACTTAATATCAAATCCATTTTTTAATTGAGATGTAACTCACATAGCATAAAGTTCACTACTTTAAAGTTTATAGTTCTCTGGCTTTTAGTATACTCACAGGTTGTGCAACCATAGACACTATCTAATTTTATCATCTCCCAAAGAAACCCTGTACCCCACTGGCAGTTACTTCCCATTTCCACCCTCCCTCCAAGTCTTGGCAACCACTGATCTATTGAATACTTTCTGTCTCTATAGATTTGCCTGTTCTGGGTATCGCATACAAATGGAATCATACAATATGTGGTCTTTTGTTTCTGGCTTCTTTCACTTAGCATCCTTATTTTAGCAAGTATCTGTATTTCATTTCTTTTTATGGCCAAATAATATCCTATTGTGAGGATATACCACTTCACTTATCTGTTTATCAGTTGACAGATATTTGGGCTATTTTCCCTTTTCTGGCTGTTAAATAATGCTGCTGTGAACATTCCTATACAAGTTTTTGAGTGGATATATATTTTCAGTTCTCTTGGGTATACCTAGGAGTGGAATTGCTTGGTCGAATGGTAACTTGGTGTTTAAATTTTTGAGAAACTGCCAGACTGTTTTCCATAGCAGCGATACCATTTTTACATTCCCAGCAGCAATGTATGAAGATTCCAGTTTCTCCACATCCTCACCAACACTTGTTATTGTCTGATATTGTGTGTGTGTGTTTATTATAGCCTTCCTGGTTGATAAGAAGTGATATTTCATTGTGGTTTTGATTTCCATTTCCCTAATATCTAATGATGTTGAGCTTTTCATGGGCTTATTGGCACATGGCAAATTTGTATGTCTTCTTTAGAGACTGTCTATTCAAATCCTTTGCCCATTTTTAATTGGATTATTTATGTTTTTGCTGTTGAGTTGTAAGATTTCTGGATACTAGACCCTTACCAGATATATAATTTGCAAATACAGTCCTCATTCTGTGGGTTGTCTTTTCACTTTCTTAATGATGTCCTTTGACATAGGAAAGTTTTAGGTTTGATGATATCCAATTTATCTTTTTGTTGGTGGTGGTGGTTTCTTGTGCTTTAGGTATCATATCTAAGAAACTATTGTCGATGAAGGTCATGAAGATTGAAATCTATATTTTCCTCTAAGAGTTTTATAATTTTAAGCTATAATTTAAACAGTTAGATATAAGCCATAGGTTAGACATTTAGATATTTGATCCACTTTGAGTTAATTTTTTGTATATGGAGTAAGGTAGGGAGTCAAAATTCATCCTTTTACATGTGACTATCTAGTTATTCCAGCACTCCACTCTTTTTTTTAAACTTTTCAATACTTTATAAAGGTATAACAGTCATACAGAAAATACACAGATCATAACTGTACAGTTGAATTAATTATGACAGAGTGAATGCAGCCAGGAAACCAACACCCAGGTCAAGAAATAGAAGCTTCCCCAATAGTTGCCCCTTCCTATTTACCTCTGCTTTCCCCAAAGGTATTCTCTGGCTGACCTCTAATACCAGAGACTGGCTTTGTCTGTTGGGCCCTTACTCAGATGAAATCATACATTATGAACATGATGTTTGTGTGACTACTCTGTGTTCTTCCAGTGCAATGGCTAATTCATTTTCATTGGTACCTAGTATTCCATTATATGAATTTATTACTTGAATCCATCCTTGAACTTATGTCTTTCTCAAATCATCCTGTCTCCATTTTACTCTCCTTCCAACCCTTTTACCTCTTAGCACGGCCTACCCTGCACTACTGCTCCCCTGTGGATGGTACCAGAAAATTGAAGAAGAGTTAGGAGGGTTCAGGAGCTACTAACAAGCAAGAACAGAATTCTTTTTTTTTTTTTTCCTTAGCCATGACACCAAACATATTAAAGTCAGAAATGTCAGATTACTGAGGAGATAATTATAGTTCTTCTGTGCTTACCGTGATGCTTCTCCTTCACTGAACATTTTCCTAGACAAGATGATTTCATGGAAGAGGGCACAGCTGGGACACTAGAAATTTTCATTATACTTGTTATTCTTTTATTATTTCTGTAATAATTGTATATACCTATTACAAATGTGACAGTAATGATATATCTCCTTTTTTACCCCAAAGCTGCCCAGGGGAGAGTAAAGAATATGTTAATTGCTTTTGTTAAAAGTCAGGGAAGAACAGTCAAGCCGAGAACAAGAACGATAAAGTATTGCAGCGGGCTTCCCTGGTGGCGCAGTGGTTGAGAGTCTGCCTGCTAATGCAGGGGACGCGAGTTCGAGCCCTGGTCTGGGAAGATCCCACATGCCGCGGAGCAACTAGGTCCGTGAGCCACAACTACTGAGCCTGTGCGGCTGGAGCCTGTGCTCCGCAACAAGAGAGGCCGCGATAGTGAGAGGCCCGTGCATCGCGATGAAGAGTGGCCCCCGCTTGCCGCAACTAGAGAAAGCCCTCGCACAGAAACGAAGACCAAACATAGCCAAAAATTAAAAAAAAAAAAAAACAGCAAAAAAAAACCCAGATAGCTGTTGCATGAAAAAAAAAAAAAGTATTGCAGCAATATTTGATTGCCCCCAATAATTTAAGCAGAATGGTTATATTTCCTAAATGATGATTTAGCTAAATGAAAGAGCAGGTTGGTTTGATTACCAAGATATTGTGTGCAAATTACTCAAACTAGGTCAGTGCCACTGAGAAATAGGACAGCTGAGATCAAGTTCATCCATGTGACATTTATGCTGGGCTCTGTCCACTGTGGAATTACAGAATTGTCAAATCTGGGACCTGGAAAGGATCAGTCAGCAGAAATGCAGCCTCCTACCACCAGGAGTGCCTGTGTCCATCTCACCTTTTTCTTATGACTAAGGCCTACTCCACACAGCCCCCTGAAATGCAACCAGGATCAACCCCAGATCTCCCTCATCCTTATTCCACATTCAAAAGAAAATAGAAAATCCAAGACAGATTTTATTGAGAAATAGAATGGTTGGGCCAAAATTTAGATTAAAGCAAAAAACAAAAACAAACAATAACTTAACTTATAATCCAAATGGACATGAACTCCACAAGCATCTGCAGTGGAGTGGAGGATAGCATGATTAGCATCAATTTGGGGCTCATCTTGAGCCAGGCAGGCATTGTTCTAAGGGCTCCATAGAGTAACTCATTGGAGTGTAACTCATCTGAGCCTTACAGCAGCCCTTTGGGTTGGTACCTTTTCACAGACGAGGCAACTGAGGCACAGAGATGTTAGGCCACTATTATCAGACAGCCAGGAAGGTACAGAATCTAAACCAGGCCTTCTGTCTCCAGAGCCCAAGTTTTTAACATTACACCGTACTGCTTCTCCACAAGACGTGATCTATGGGACTCTTATAGATAGAGACATCATAGCTACACTATAGCTGTTTATTACTGTGGCCATTTAGACTACTGGCTCTCACCCTTGGTGGCCCCTTAGAATCACCTGAGGAGCTTTTAAAAATACATGTAACTGGGTCACACCTCACAGGCCAACACCTCAGAATTTCTAGGGGTAGAACTCGGGTTGTGAGCTGGAGCCGGCTCGTACCAGCTTGCAAAAGATGATTGTTAAATTTTCAAGAGTTTTACACGCCAGTTGACATCAAGTTGGCAGCTTGAAATCAGCCACGGTCTGAGTATTTACACCATAAAAATAGGCAAACAGTACTGTTGTGGGTGTGGAGAGCCTTTTATTTACCAGCTCACCCCTGGGTCAGGCCTAAGCATCAGTATTTTTAAAGCTGCCCAGGTGATTCCAGCATGCAGCCAGGGTTAAGAACTGTGGATTTAGATGTGCTTTCTGCCTTCACGCTGAAGGTAGGCCACGTGATGCATCAGGCACGATGATGAGGTGCAGGTAGTTGTTATAATTATTTAGCTCTTTCCCCAATAATCTGTCAAGCATCCCTATTTTCTCAGCTTGGGAGATAAACCTTGATCCTGGAATGCATACTTTTTCTCTTTGAAGTAATCCAAATCAAAATGAGAATCTGACCGTGTTTCTCTGTAGGGAAATGTTGTGTCATCAGTATCTATTACAGGAGAGAAACCCCTAAACTATGTAAATAGCAAGGCATATTGGGCAGCCTTAGCCACACCCGTCGAAATGTTACTTCTACAAGACCAGGCTGACCTGTGCGCTTTCCTCTTCCTGTGCGAGTCTCAGCTGATTCAATGTCCTTTTCTCCCAACATCAAATCCTAGTCCTCAACCTTGCCCCTTCAATACGTCTGCCTTAGTGAGCGGGGGTGGGGTGGAGATGGCAGCAGAACAAGGAGAAATGTCCCTGTTGGACAGGGTAATAGTTACCCCATCCAGCCTATTTTCTGCCCCATTTTCCAGACTCTTCCTTGACCATATATAACCCAAAGTCGTACCTATTTGTTCATGCATAGCATGAGCTATTGGGAGGTGAGCGTTCTAGGGCACAAGTATAACTTAAACTATGGTAGACTTTTGGGGTTCAGCTTCTGATTGCAATGTTTCCCTGTAGAATTGCTCCCAGATGGTTGTGCTTCCCTTGCTGTTTGGAAACCACTTTGACAATATTGCTTTGCTAATCCTGCCCTGTCACCTATAGCTTGTAATATTGTTCCCGTAAAATGCCAGTAGAGATGTGCTTATAACACTGAATTCGATTTCCCAGTTTAACTTGCTTGGAGACATTTTATCTGTATATATACATATTTTTTTAATTAATTTTATTTTTTTTTGGCTGCGTTGGGTCTTCGTTTCTGTGCGAGGGCTTTCTCTAGTTGGGGCAAGCGGGGGCCACTCTTCATCGCGGTGCACGGGCCTCTCACTATCGCGGCCTCTCTTGTTGCGGAGCACAGGCTCCAGACGCGCAGGCTCAGTAATTGTGGCTCACGGGCCCAGCTGCTCCGCGGCATGTGGGATCCTCCCAGACCAGGGCTCGAACCCGTGTCCCCTGCATTGGCAGGCAGATTCTCAACCACTGCGCCACCAGGGAAGCCCCTTATCTGTATATTTTTTTAACATGCTATGGATGGAGCCTTAACTTGCAAGGGCTGTAATCAGATTATTGGAAATCAAAGTGAATGAAATGGCAGCTTTCAGTATTATTATGCTGTTGTTTTAGAAAGCATCTAGTCATACTGAATGATCTAAAAGAAATGGGTCTTTCATTTCCTTTACCATTAAGTTGGATTGTCCTTGTCTATATCAGATTGGGGCTGCCAGAAAGACTCTTCTCCTAGACAAACGATTAATCTACAGTTTGATCCTAATGGTCAGAGGAATTTTACAGATGAGCGTATGTGTTGGGAAAAGGGGGAGGGTATTTATGGGTTAGTTGATAAGCATAGCCGCAGTCCATCTCTTTTCTAAGTGGTGAAAGGGTCGCAGTCATTGATCTGAGCAACTGGGAGTTTCACCCTCTCCCCTCTGGCTCAGCTGGGACCCCAGAACGATCACTGGCCCAGATGTGTGTGTAGCGCCCGGCCTCTGCTTCCCAGGATGCCTTTCACTGGGCACATCCTGTGGCCACAGTGGCACCAGCTGAGAGGGGTCCCCATACTGGTCCCCGCTGGTGGCCCTTCAGTGCCATTGGCTGACTGCCTGTCCACCACGGTTTCCTTTCCTGGGTTTCTTCCTGTGCTCAGTGACCAACAGCTGTTAGTGGCTCTCTTGTGCTCCTTTCACATCATGAAAGACAAAACTTCAGTTGTGTGCAACAGCAGCAAATATTCTTTCAGAAATCGAGAAGGGCGATCTCTTCCCCGCAGGGAACGCGGGGTGACTGAACTCGGGAAGGTTTACAGAGTCACACGTGTAACTCACCCTTCACAGCACCTTCATTCACGAGTGACCACTGAGTTCATTCACATCCCTTCACTCAGATGGCAGGATGAACTCGCCAAACTCCCTGCGGAGAAACTACCAACAACACAGCGTCAAAGGAGAAGGCCTTGAAGTGTCTCTCCTCGTTTAAGTTTATAGCTTATCTGCCTGAACAATTTGCATTTTCTAGGAAGTTGTTGAACAAAATATGATTCTCTCTGAGGTAAAGAGAGAAATCATAGCTACGTGGGTTTTTCTTAGCACCAAGAAAATAACCCCTAAAGAAACCTCTTACTACATAAAGTGGAGCAAAACATTGGTTAAAGATGGGGGATAAACTGAAGGAAAAACAGATATATTCAGTACAGCATTTGAGCTCCCTGTAATAATCTTATCAGAGGTATTTTATTAATAAAGCACCCTCTTTCAAAAAGGCAGAAGCCAGACCTGGAAACAACCTAAGTGTTCAACGACAGATGAATGGATAAAGAAGATCTGGTACATATATACAGTGGAATATTACTCAGCCATAAAAAAAGAATGAAATAATATCATTTGCAGCAATATGGATGGACTTGGAGGGCATTATGCTAAGCGAAATAAGTCAGACAGAAAAAGATAAATACTGTGTGATATCACTTATATGTAGAATCTAAAAAATACAACAAACTAGTGAATATAACAAAAAAGAAGCAGACTCACAGATATAGAGAACAAACTAGTGGTTACCAGTGGCGGTGGGAGGGGGTAGACAATACAGGGCTGGGGGAGTGAGAGGCACAAACTGTAGGGTGTAAGATAGGCTCCAGGATGTATTGTACAACACAGGGAATAGAGCCAATATTTTATAATAACTGTAAATGGAAAGTAACCTTTAAAAATTGTATAAAAATAAAAATTTTAAAAAGAAGAGCTTTGAAGATTAGTCAGTAAATCAAAAAAAAGTGAAATGCCCTGATATCTTACAGTTTTTATAGGAAAGAAACTTGATTGGTGTTTTCCCAAACTTGACAAAAATCCTAAGAATTTACATGAAGTCACCAAGTTGTGAAGCAGAAGGAAATTATTCTAAATCATGAATAGTAAAAACCAATTTCCATCAACTATGATAAAGAAAAAAAAAAAGACAAAAGGGCAGGAGAACTAGAGTATTTAAGGAGTCCTGTGTAGACCAATGACTATTAAATTTACAAATATGAAAAACGTCTTCCAAACAAGGTAGTTACTTGAGACGGGCAAAGTACAGATTAACCCAAAAAAGTTTTGGGAAGAGTAAATCCTGGCCTTAAAAGCAACTAAGTAACATGTATTTGTATAGCACATTATACTTCAGGAACTGGAAATGCTGAAAAATACATTACAATCTGCACAGACACAGTAGGTTAGGTACTACGCACCTAAGATGTTTCCGGAATTTTGAAAATACCAGCTCGCTAAAGCATTTTGTTTCATCTTGACCTTGAAGAAGCAGCTTAAGGATGCGACCCTCCATCCCTGTCCTTGTTCCTGTTGCCTTGAGAGGTGGCAACCACCTAACTCCAACCGTTGTTGATGGGCTTTGTCATGTAGAAATTCAAGGGCATGGTGCTACCTGCTAATTGTAGGCACTACACCCAGTGCAGAGGGTGGGGTTCTCTCCTCACAGAAGCCTCATTAAAGGGGTGTGAAAACGTCAAGAGGTGTTTTTAAGCCCATTGTATCCAAAGCACCCAGTCCTCAGAAATCAGAGTAACCTAAGTCCTTATATCAGCTTCTTTCGTTAAACTACACATTTACACAAAATCACATAGAAATAATGTGTGCTTCATCTGTTAATTCCAATTTCTAGGTGCCTTCCCATCTAAAAGCTTGTTTATGCTTTTTTTTTAGAAGTCTCAGCGCAAACGGAAATCTGTGACATTCAGCAGGACTGGAAACCTTCATTCCTCAGTAATGAAGAATTCACCCAGCTGATGTTGGAGGTGAAATGCACTTTCCAATTAGCTTAATGGGTTGCAAATTAAAATGTAGCTGCTTGTTCCAGATAAGACCCTGTACCCAAAGTAAACAACTGTTCTTGACCCTGGAAAGAGGGCTGGGAACAGATAGACTTGAAAAATCTGCCTGCTCTTGCTTATGTTTTGGCTACCGCCGAGTTGGGCAGTAGAAGCGAGAAGCCCCAAACTCAATGCAAGTGCGTACCGTTGCCATGGTGACTGCCGGCCCACTCACATCTCCCAACCAGAGGACACCTAGTGGGGGAGCCAGGCAGGAACAGAGTTGGACGTAGGGAGAGCGAGGGGATTACGTCTCTGCCCTGTATTTATGTAGAATATAATGCAGCAGTTATATATTTTTCCCTTAGTAGGACACATTTTGAAAGCAAAAGTCTTCTTTTAAAATAATGCTTTTAACTTGAGCTCCTATTCCATCAACAAGATGTGTGGATGTCAGCCATACGTGATTGTGCCTCCCCACCCAGCACGTGGTCTCTCTGTGCCAAGAAGGATGCTCACATTTCTTCCTCCGGAAAGTTAAGGGCCCACGCCCATCTGCTGGGCTGGATTTGAGGAAATCTGACTGATCTGAGTGCCTGGCCTTCTTCAACATCACGTTTCTCTATGGGTGAACCTTCTCAGTACAGATGAAGATAAGTCACTGCACAAACATCCAGATGGTGCTGACTTCTGAACTGGGGATAAGACTGGGAGTGTTCGGATACAATGGTGGACAGAAAGAAAGCCCCAGACATGGCATGTCTGGGCCCTTG
Organism: Balaenoptera musculus; assembly: GCF_009873245.2. NCBI lineage: Eukaryota > Metazoa > Chordata > Mammalia > Artiodactyla > Balaenopteridae > Balaenoptera > Balaenoptera musculus. The sequence continues at coordinate 6,197,770 of NC_045797.1, read as the reverse complement.
AATTAGAAGAAGAAACCTGGGACGGATGGGTTCAGCCAGAGGAAGTTAGACACTGGCTGTGTCAGTAGTTCCTGGCAGGGTTTTAGAGAATGGCTCTTTGGGATCTGTCTGTCTAGATCTCATCTTATGTGCCTATATAAGACTGATGTAAACGTTAATTTACATAGATTAAGTGTGCAGAAAACAGAAAGTTACTGGAGTAAGAAAATGCCAGAATGAAGATGTCCAAATATTATGAAATATAAAAGCATTAATGTACATTTGCATGAAATGAAAGATACTTAAATCTGCATGTGAACTATATTTAAAGAAAATACAGAACTTTCTCCAGAAGCAATGCATTTTAAGTATGTTAAATTTAGAGGAGCTTGTGAAATATCATGTTGAATTAATGCATCATTATGCTACTTCACAGAAATCATTTTATCTTTTAATTCTTAGGAAAAAGTAATTAAAACACATAACCCTGTAGCATATAACCCTCTTAAAAAGTCTGTAGCACAGCTTTTTTTCCCCCCAGGGAGTTTCAGGGTATCAAAAGTATTTGAGGAAACAGGACTTTTATAAGGTTAACAATGTATAATAGTTGCTTGTAGTAGTCTCTTATGGTCATTTGTATTTCTGTAGTGTTGGTTGTAACTTCTCCCTTTTCATTTCTAATTTTACTGATTTGGGCCCTCTCCCTTTTTTACTTGCTGAGTCTGGCTAAAGGCTTATCAATTTTGTTTATCTTTTCAAAATACCAGCTTTTAGTTTCATTTATCTTTTCTATTGTTTTCTTAGTCTCTATTTTATTTATTTTTGCTCTGATCTTTATGATTTCTTCCCTTCTGCTAACTTTGGGTTTTGTTTGTTCTTTCTCTGGTTGCTTTAGGTGTAAGGTTAGGTTGTTTATTTGAGATTTTTCGTTTCCTGAGGTAAGCTTGCATCGCTGTAAACTTCCCTCTTAGAACTGCTTTTGCTGCGTCTCATAGGTTTTAGATCATCGTGTTTTCATTTTCGTTTGTCTTTAGGTATTTTTTGATTTCTCTTTGATTTTTTCAATGATCCATTGGTTGTTTAGTAGCATATCGTTTAGCCTCCAAAACACGTGTTTGTGTTTTTTGCAGTTTGTTTTTTTCTTGTAGCTGATTTCTAATCTTATAACGTTATGGTCAGAAAAGATGCTTGATATGATTTCAGTTTCCTTGAATTTACCGAGGCTTGCTTTGTGGTCCAGCCTGTGATCTAACCTGGAGAATGGTCCATGTGCACTTGAAAAGAATGTGTATTCTACTGCTTTCAGATGGAATACTCTATAAATATCAATTAGGTCCATTTGGTCTAATATGTCATTTAAGGCCTGTGTTTTCTTATTGATTTTCTGTATGGATGATCTGTTGATGTAAGTGAGGTGTTAAAGTCCCCCACTATCACTGTGTTACTGTCAATTTCTCCTTTTATGTCTGTTAACATTTGCCTTATGTATTGAGGTGCTCCTATGTTGGGTGCATATATGTTTACAATTGTTGTATCTTCTTGGATTGATTCCTTGATCATTATGTAGTGTCCTTCTTTGTCTCTTATAACAGTCTTTATTTTAAAGACAAAAATTTGGGCTGAACTGAGACTTAGGAGACTGGAATTTCTAGAAAAAGAAGATCTTAGATTTGTACGGATATGCTTTATGCACTTTCCTCTGCTCCCAGTATAGACTCCCTGAAGCCAGTCTAAAGGAAATCATGCTAGATGAGTGAATTGGACCCGAAATTAAGCCTATACAACAAGTGGACCTTCTGGGTGAATTGCATCTTTGAGACATATGGGAAACCCACCGACTAGAACTTTTGACTTATCTCTGACTGTTTTAGGCTCCTCTTCTACCCTCTTGCCCCTCAGTAGATACCGACCAGGTGACGGGTGACTGGAGCCTCCGGTACCTTCCCCATGATGGTTCCCACAGGATGATGCTCTCATTTTCCAGGATGCAGCTTCTCCACAGTGTGTGTCCCATTCCAGCTGCATATCCCCCTCCTTTGTTCAGAGCCATTTCAGGGAGCGTGAGGAATCCAGATGCCATGTCTTCATAACCAGGAGGGTCCTTTTTAAACGAAGATGAAACCCAGGACAGAGCCCGTCAGGCCCCAGGGAACTGCACTGCTGGTGCCGTCTGGATGTGAATCCCTCCTTCTTCCCTCTTCTCCCAAAAAAGCCCCAAACCAGACTCCATGAGAACTCATACAGTTATGGAATTTGAAAGAACAAAATGACTTGGTCGCAGACCAGCCAAGCTGGTTGAGTGTAAACTGGCCAAGATGGTGGCTATAAGCATTGGAACAAGTAAACTCAAAACAGGGAAAGCTCTTATTGACTGGCAAATAGGGAGTGTGTGGTATTTCTGAACTTTGTTCAGAAAAGCTACAGCCATCTTTTCTCTTAGCCCAGATGTTGTCCCAGAGAAGACAAAAAACATTCTATCAGAGCCAGGAATTGGCAGAAAGGGGTGGTTTCATTTCCTTCTGGTGTGTGGCAGGTATGAAACTCGGGCCATTATGGCATCTCTGGCGTCCCTGAAGCTCCTGCCAGAGTCCCCATTGCAGTAAGAGGGGCACATCGCTTTTCAATCACGTTCTATTGAGTCCCTCTCAAATGCTGCTGATGGGACTTCTAAAACCATCACGAGCATTCTTAAAGCAGTGACTCGGTGTAATTCTTGTGCATTTGATGGAAAATGCCAATGGGTTGATGAGCGTTGTCTTCCATCTATGAATACCTTCAACTTTTTAACACCTACTTGCTTTACAAATTCAGGAGGGCATGGGCTCCCTGTGCAAGGGGAGAATTTATGTTGCTCCTGCTTTTCCCGGTATTCTAATCTACTTTTTCTAAAATGGTCCAGCTGACGTCATCAACAGTGCCTCCACCTGTTCAAAAAAATTCACTTCCAGGAGCACTGCTTATATGATTTTTTTTTTTAATTTAGAAAAATACTTAAGGGAAAAAGAAAGGTCACTAGGATGTACCTCGGTGTTCACCATGAGCCATAAATCTGATCCAGGATCTCTCCAGCTCAGCACTATTGGCATTTTGGACCTGATAATTCTGTGTTGTAGGGGCATGCTGTGTGTTGTAGATGGGATGTTTCAAAGCATCCTTGGCCTCTACCCGCTAGATGCCAGGAGCACCCACCCCAGAATTGACGACCAAAAATGTCTCCAGACATTGCCAGATATCCCCAGGGGGTCAAAGTTGCCCCCAGTTGAAAACCACAGTTAAATCCCAAGAGGATGAGGTCCACTTAAGAAATGTGCTTTAATATATTTTTCAGTCTTAAATCCTGCAGTACGTAAGTGTTAAACAGTAAATGACCCACATGTTAATATTCCTGGTGAAAAGAACTCTTTCCCACTTTGGTGCATGGTGATGGTGGGTGCCCTTCTCTGCACACTTACTGGACTATTTCCGCTTACTGCTGCCATGCACTTGGCCACACCCTCCTACCCTGAAGGAATCCGTGCCCTTTGGCTGTGCAGATGCTCAGTAACACCCTAGGAGGATATAGCTGAGTGCATACAAAATGTTTCCAGAACTTTCTAAACACATATTTCAGTTTGGGGGTTTTTCCCCCAAAGTGGAAAAATTCCCATATTTGCAGAAGATGCTATTTTAACAATACAGTCAGTGAGGCAACAGTGATAGTTTACAGGGATGGTCTGCCTGAGCATATTATGTCCTCAAAAATTTTTTTTTGGGGAGATGGACTTTGTTTTGCATCTCCTCCATCTCATCAATGTGCCCATAGAGCCAGTTGCCAGGATGACCCCATTCTCTGCTGAAGAGAGTCTGAATTTTAGAAATCACCTTTCTCATGTGTCTTATGAGAGCGTCATGATCATCTGATAAGGAACCTGAAAACAAAACAGTCAGTGAGTCTGTGAGAAATTATGGATGGCCTCTATCTTTTCTCTCATGAGCACCCAGAGCAGTGCATCTAGCATAGAGCAGGCACTCAGTGAAAACTTCTAAACAAATGAATTTTCCAGTTATTTTGAAATACAGTTGGCCCTCCGTGTCCGTGGGTTCCGCATCCGAGGTTGGTTGAATCTGAGAATGTAGAGCCCACGGATATGGGGGCAACTCTCAGGGACTTGAGCATTTGTGGATTTTGGTGTCTGCAGCGGTCCTGGGACCAATCCCCCATGGATACCGAGGGACAGCTGTTCTCATGGATCTAGTTGAGTTACACAGCACTTCCCCAACGGCCCTTACCTTTCACTTTGGTGGATTCATGTGAATGTTCTTTACAAACAGTTCCTTCAGGAGGTCTTTCTGTGGCAATGGATGTAAGCAGAGGTCTACGCCAACCAACAGGCACAGTTTTTCTTTTTTTTTAATACCTCTGTGAGGTCTGATATCTTTTAGTAAATGTTTACCAGTGAACTCAAAGTGATATTGGGGATAGGAGGACAAGGACCGTAAAATATCACTGACATCTTTTAATGGGTAATTGTGATATATCTGATTCGGCCCAAAGGTACGCTTGTCGTTAAAACTACTTAGGTACAGGGCCGGTCAGAGGCCGCCGCGACGCTCCCCTCCTTGCAGGAATCGCTGGATGGGGATGAGAAGGAGCTAGACAGCAGTGAGCAGGGTGGCCCCGCCGAGGAGTGGAGACTCAAGCCGCTGCCCAGCGGCCACTACTGTGTCTACAGCTACCGCGGAAGCAGATTGGCACGGCAGCGAGCGGACAGTGATGGTGGAAGCCCAAGTGGCACAGATGCAGAAACTCCCTCTGGTGATGATTTCAGCCTCTCCTTGGCGGATGCTAATCTACCCTCTGAAGTGGAGCCAGAGCTGCGCAGTTTCATTGCTAAGCGTCTTTCTAAGGGAGCAGTCTTTGAAGGGCTGGGGAATGTTGCATCTGTGGAGCTGAGAACTCCAGGTTACAGAGTCGGTTATTATTACTGCCTTTTCCACAAAAAAAACTGCTTCCCTTGAGTATACTCTTGAGTATACGGTCTGCTTTTGAGGAGGGTCTGAAAAAGGACTTTGAGCTTTTCAGGCTTGTATTGGACAAGTATATTCAAGGGCTGAAAAATAACATGAATTGTGAGGAAAGGGCTGGGGAGAACCACATACAGTCCAACCCGAGCAGCTGGTTTGAGGATGTTGTGTGCCCAATCCAAAGGGTGGTTCATCTCTTTCAGGAGAAGCTTACCTTTCTGCTACACGCTGTTCTGAGTTATACTCATGTTGAGGTTAAAGAATCAGATGAAAAAGCAAACAGAGACATTCACAGCTTTCTGAGTGTGGCCAGTCTCCAAGGCCTTATTCACGAAGGCACCATGACGTCTCTGTGCATGGCCACGGAGGAGCAGCTTAAGTCCGTGATCGTCGACTGTAGTAGCTCCCAGCCTCAGTTCCACGGCGCAGGAAGCAACTGGTCTTGTGAGGATGGAATGCAGGCTTTTTTGAATGGTGCTGACGGAGGTAACCCTTTTCTTTTTCGGCAAGTCCTGGAGAACTTTAAAAGCCATACAAGAAGCAGATAATTTGAAGAGATTTATCTGGCAGGCTGAAATGAATCATTATGCTTTGTTTCAATGTTTCATGTTCCTAAAGAACTGTGGTAGTGGAGATATCCTTTTGGAGATTGTTAAAGTGGAACATGAAGAAATGCCCGAAGCCAAAAGTGTGGTAGCTATCCTCAAAGGATTTATGAAAGAAGCTCCTACCCAAAGTTTTTGATCACATGTTTTGAGATGATTACGTTGTGAAGTTATGCAAGCCTTGGTGTTTGAAATTGCAGTTGTTAAAACTGGCATAAGATTGCTATTTCAGATTATTTGAAACACATTCTAGATTTTTTTCATTTTGTACTTTTAAGATTAAACCTAATTAGACATTAAAAAAAAAAAAAACTAGTTAGGTAATTTCCATGGCTAAATTCTGTTTCATGATACCAATAGGTCCCGTTTTTCACCGAGCCTTTTTGTGCTTTGCAAGCAGTTTGCCTGGGCTAGACAAATTCTGTGTAAGAAACCGCCTTATGTGCCAGACAGGAAAGTGCTGTGAGGTTAGTCGTGAAAATATTTGAAGGGTTACGAAATAAAGTTGGCGTCCTAACCCGGGGTCCTTGGCTTCGGGGGGCCCTCTCGTCCATAAAAGCACGACTGAGGAGGCTTCACCTGCCGTGTTTTCCGCAGGCATTAGACGGCTTCATCATCGCTGTGACGACGGACGGCAGCATCCTCTACGTTTCTGACAGCATCACGCCTCTCCTTGGGCATTTACCGGTGAGTTTCCGTTCTGATGGTCTCTGCCAGTACGTGTGATCCTCGCTCCTCGAGGACCATTCAGATCTCAGAGCCGGGGCGCTGCAGGTGTGCGGGAGTCTGTGTGTGAGGAGGGCCGAGAAGTGCCCTCCACCAGGCCGAGGCCAAGCCTCGGAGGCTGCCCGAGGGAGGCGGGTGCAGGCCTGTGTCATCCCGGAACGAGCAAGACCTGGAACGGGGGCTGTGGTGCAGGTCCTGACCCTCCAGTGCCCCAGAAACCACCCAGGAGCCGTGAGCCTACGGCACAGTTAGCAGAGCTCAGAGCCTTTACGGAGGCTGACGGACACCTGCAAAGAAAGACAGGGTCCCCTGAGAGCTGGTGGAGGGATGTGCACCGGACGGCTGGGGACAGAAGGGGGTTTGGGGGTCGCTGGAGATGTAACTGAGATGCAGTAGGTTGTGACGCTTGCTGGTGGTAAGGGTTCAGTGCCAGGGATGATGGCGGGAGGGGGGTAGTGAAATACTCTGGGAAGATGTTGTTGGACCAGGAAGGACTTGAGGAACAAGGAGGGTTTGGGCAGGAGGGCAAGCTCTGCCGTCCTGTCCCGGCGAGCCAGGTGGGGCGCGGAGGAGGGCGAGTGCCGTGTGGTCCCGGGCCCTCCGCCCCCATCTCCCTCCCTCCCTCCCCCTCCCTCCCCCACCCTCCCCCATCTCCCTCCCTCCCTCCCCCTCCCTCCCCCACCCTCCCCCATCTCCCTCCCTCCCTCCCCCTCCCTCCCCCACCCTCCCCCATCTCCCTCCCTCCCTCCCCCTCCCTCCCCCACCCTCCCCCATCTCCTCCCTCCCTCCCTCCCTCCTCCCCATCCCTCCCCCTCCTCCCCATCTCCCTCCCCCTCCCTCCCCCCCCTCCCCCACCCCTCCTCCCCCCCCCCCCCCCCCTCCTCCCCCTCCCTCCCTCCCTCCCCCCCCCTCCCCCCCCTCCCCCCCCCCCCATCTCCCTCCCTCCCTCCCCCTCTCCCCCCTCCCTCCCCATCTCCCTCCCTCCCCTCCCCACCTCCCTCCCTCCCCCCCCTCCCTCCCCATCTCCTCCCCCCCCTCCCCCCCATCTCCCTCCTCCCCCCTCCCCCTCCCTCCCATCTCCCTCCCCCCCCTCCTCCATCTCCCTCCCCTCCCCCTCCCTCCCCATCTCCCTCCCCTCCCTCCCCATCTCCCTCCCCCCTCCCCACCTCCCTCCCCTCCCTCCCCATCTCCCTCCCCTCCCTCCCCATCTCCCTCCCTCCCCCTCCCTCCCCCATCTCCCTCCCTCCCTCCCTCCCCCTCCCTCCTCCATCTCCCTCCCCTCCCTCCCCATCTCCCTCCCCCTCCCTCTCCTCCCCTCTCCCCTCCCCCTCCCCCTTACCCCCTCTCCCTCCCCCCTCCCATCTTCCATCACACTCCCTCCTCTCAGCCTGAGCCTCGCTGGCTCCCTGGTACCCCCGTCAGGATGCTCTGACTCACAGAGCAGCACCCGGCTGGTGGAGGGTCCACCTTGGAGGGCCCCTTGGAGGCGTCTGGCCAGCCTTCCATTTCCCGCCACACCATCGTTTATTCCCACAGAGACCGACCTGGAAGGAAGCTGTACCAGGAGCACCTGTGGGACTGATTGGGATAAAACGTCCTCTCTTCTCTCTCCTCCCAAAAAGCCCTGCCAGACTGCTGAGCACCCCACCCCCTGACTCCCACACGTGGGTGGATGCGCAGCCAGGACACAGATAGGAGGGTGGCAGCTGCCCTGGGTGCCTGCTCGTAGGGAATCGCTGGCCGGGTGATGCTGGAGGACCATGGTGGCCCCTCCCTAGCCGCACCTGCCCGGGAGCACTGTGGCCTTGCTGTGTGGGCAGCCCCCCCGCCGGCGGTGATGACCCCGGCTTCCCTAATGGCCCAGGATTCCACATCGTCCTGGATCATTCTTTTCCTCAGAAGCCACTCCCCGCTCCCGTTGCTCCTGCAAACGATGCTGTGTGTAGATCAAAACCACCGTCCATGTTTTTCCTTTGTGGGTCACTGTGTGTGGTAGCCCAGAAAAGCATTTTTTACTTTGCAAGGCAGATACCTTTGCATTACCCTGAATCCATCTGACCTTTGTGGTTCAGCCCATTTCCAGGGTGCACGAGGCTGGGGGTTCTCTCCTCTGAGAGCCGTCAGAAGAGGCTGGTTCTCACTCAGCCCTAAGGAGTCGGGAAAGCAGTTTCATCTTGGTTTTCGTCTCATGCTGGAGTAGTGATGAGACCCCATCAAATCAGCATGGCTTCTTTGGGCTGATCTGAGGAGGTGGGGTGCTTCTTTGGAGGGGGTTGGGTTTTGTATTGAGTGGACGGGATCTGGCAGTGAGCGGCGCTGATGGAAAGCAAACAGGTGTCAACTCCAGAATGGCCTGGGAGTGACCCAGAGCTGTTTGGGGAAACAGGATTTGCACTGTTCTGATTTCTACTCTTGGAATTACCTGATGACCCGGTTGCCGTACGTGGCAGAGCGGACTTAGTAAGCTGGGAATTCTGATTTGAAATTCTGGAGCAACTTAGCCATCACCTTTATGAATTATTTTCTTACTCTGGAATGGCCAGAAATGACCCCAACTCTCATTTGTCAATGCCGGACCCATTTGAATGCTTATTAAGTGCCTAGGGTCCGTGGACCCAGACGCACACCGAGTCAGCCCTCGCGCTCCCCAGCGGAGGTGAGGCCAGGATGGACAATCTCCACATTTAACTTCTATTTACTTGTAGCTTTCATTGTCCAGTTTTTACCCAAATCGTCATCTTCTTCCCCCTTTTTACTTAGCGTTCGCTGTATCCCTGCTAGTGGTGGACAAGAAACTTCCCTGGTGCCCATCACACAGCTGCCCTGTCACCTCCGCTTGACAGAGGGTGAGACCGAGGTGGCCCAGCCGGCGAGGAGCAGAGCAGAGCTGAGGCCAGGCCCACGGAGCGCAGAGCCCAGACTCGCCCCCTCTCCACCTAGCGCGCGCCTGACGCTGAGGATTTGGGTTGCCGTTTAGGAATCCGCTTTCAGTTTAGTTCACTTCAGTTCAAACTTGCTCATTACTCAGTACAAGCCCAGGACCCGTCCACAGACAATGCAGTGATTCACATGGCCCATATGAGGTTCTTTTTTTTTTTTTTTTAAATTTCTATTGCAGTATAGTTATTTACAATGTTGTGTTAGTTGCAGGTATACAGCAAAGTGAATCAGTTATACGTATACATAATATATCCACTCTTTTTTAGATTCTGTCCCCACGTAGATCATCGGGGAGTATTGAGTATAGAGTTCCCTGTGCTATACAGCAGGTTCTTATTAGTTACCTATTTTATATATAGTAGTGTGTATATGTCAATCCCAATCTCCCAATTTATCCCTCCCCCACCCTTTCCCCCTTGGTAACCATAAGTTTGTTTTCTACATCAGTGACTCTATTTCTGTTTTGTAGATAAATTCATTTGTACCATTGTTTTAGACTCCACATGTAAGTGATATCATATGATATTTGTCTTTCTCTGTCAGACTTCACTCAGCATGACAGTCTCTGGGTCCATCCATGTCGCTGCAAATGGCATTATTTCATTCTTTTTTATGACTGAGTAGTGTTCCATTGTATATATACCACATCTTCTTTAACCATTCCTCTGTTGATGGACATTTAAATTGTTTCCAGGTCTTGGCTATTGTAGATAGTGGGGCAATGAACATTGGAATGCATGTATCTTTTCAAATTATAGTTTTTTCCCAATGTATGCCCAGGAGTGGGATTGCTGGGTCATATGTGGTAGCTCTATTTTTGAATTTTTAAAGGAGCCTCCATACCGTTTTCCATAGTGGCTGTACCAATTTGCATTCCCACCAACAGTGTAGGAGGGTTCCCTTTTCTCTACACCCTCTCCAGCATTTATTGTTGGTAGACTTTTTTGATGATGGCCATTCTGACTGGTGTGAGGTGATACCTCATTGTAGTTTTGATTTGCATTTCTCTAATAATTAGTGATGTTGAGTATCTTTTCATGTGTCTCTTGGTCATCTCTATGTCTTCTTTGGAGAAATGTCTATTTAGATCTTCCGCCCATTTTTTGATTGGGTTGTTTGTTTTTTGATATTGAGTTGCATGAGCTGTTTGTATATTTTGGAGATTAATCCCTTGTCAGTCACTTCATTTGCAAATCCATATGAGATTCTTTAAACCTTAACGGTTTGCAATTTTGTAGAGAGATTTCATCTGTTAAGCCATTAAAGACTAATAAAAAGGTAGCCAATATTTATTGAGCACTTACTATATACCAGGCACTATTAAGAGTCCCTGCTATGCACTAATATGGTTAAAGCACTTAGAAGGTCCATTCTCCTTATACTTACTGGTCCTTATGATGACTCTATGAAATAGGCACTTACTCCTGTTCACAGATGAGCAGACCAAGGCATAGAGCAGCTGAGGCCCCACAGCCAGCACGTGGTGGGGCTGGGATTTGAACTTGGGACACTTTGACCCCAGAACTTGGTGCTTACCCACCACTCGGACATCTACGTGTGACAGCGTGAAGCTGAATGCTCTGGTGGGGTGGGTGTTGAGCAGAGGTAGGATGAGGTCCTGGAAGGCAATGTCCTGTCTCGTGAAAGAGGCAGCCATCAGTCGAGGCACGGCCAGCAGAGACAGCGGGCTGGGGCCAGGAGGCCGAGGGCCTCACGGTAGCAGGGACACCCCCTGTTGGCATCACAGGCTGGCATGCCAGGCGTTGGGTCCCACCGCGCCCTGTGTGGCCTGGGTTTGGGGGACCATTGGCGACTGGGGGGCGGGGGGAGAGTAGCAAGAATTCCTTTCTTCTTCTAAGTCTGTCAAAAGTCTCAGCATCTCTCTTTGTGTCCTTCCTACCACTAGAAACTCAGATACTCCAAAGTTTACATGATAGATTTTTGTACAGCAATTTCCTGATGAAAGATCCTAGAACTTTCTTTTCCAGTTTGACAGAGAAAAGAAAGAAGAAAATAGCTCAAAGCAGAAAATGATTTTAAGGGAAAGTCAAAACTTATCCGTGGTGGTGACGCCAGCACATTTTGGCATCTAGAATTAACATAGGCGGTCAAGGAAGAGACCTGGGCTGACAGATGAGCATGCTGATGGAGGACCAGGGCCTCAAGGGGCTTCTGCATGAAAACCTTTCAGGAAAAAGATCAAAGGGCGAGCATCACATGCCTTGGACATAATTGGGAAAGAGTATGGCCGAGGCAGAGCCAAGTGACACCCAAAGCGGGCACTGTCTGTGTTTCCTGTTCGGACGTTGATTTTTTAGAAAATTTAACTTCCCGGATTGCTTTTCCGATCTGTTAATGAAGGCGATGTTGGCCTAAGGAGCTGGATCACACTTCGCTCGTCAGGCAGAAGCCCTGTCCCCAGCCCCGAGCAGATACCCACGTGCCCGAATGCTCACTGAATGAGGAACTGGGTTTGCAAGTGGGGCTCCCGCATCGAGAGCAGTTGCAAACAGCTTGGCACAAGTGGGCAGTGCCTCAGAAGTGAGAAATACAGGTGTGGATAACACAACTTCCCCCCACCCCCCCAAAAAAATCTAAGGCACAGAGTGACTATAAAGTTGGAGAAATCTACTCACCAAAAAAATACCTCTGTGTAATGCTGTTTCTCCAAGTAAAAGCTCTGGCTGGAAGTACAAGGTCAAAGGGGACAGTGGGCCGAGTTCCTGGGGCAGGGGTCACAGCCAGGGAGAAGAGGTCACGGAGGAGGAAGACAGAGCGCCTGGCTTATGATACCATGAAATGCAGCAGCAAGTCCCTGGCCGCGCAGGGCTTTCCAGGAAGCATCCCTCTGCCCTCCGTCACCCACGTGTCCTCACCTGCTGGGAGAGCCCACCTGGTCCAGGTCAGCTTGTTGGAGGTGGCTTCATGTCAGGGCAGACCTGGGTGGATGCTCTGTCCAGGAGGGGCCCCAAGAGGGAGGTGTGGCTGCAGTTCAGAGTTGATCACAGGTTAAAAGGGTCCAGGTTGCCAGTTAGATTTGTTTGATTTTTATGTGCCTTTTGATCTTTCTGTATCATACCTGCAGAACTATGTATAGAACATAGGTTCCGTTTTAAAACTAATGATAAGGTGAGCGCAAGCATACATGTAGCTGTCACCAAGGGCATGAAACAGAGCGTGACCAGGCCCGCAGAAGCTCCTGTCCACTCCTTTCCCATCACACCACCCCCTTCCCCCTAGAGATGACCACTTCCACATCATCGTGTCCTTGTTTCTCTCTGCAGTTCTGCCAACTTTTAATTCATCGTTAATCACTGTAATTTAGTAGGACCTTTGGTTTAGCTTTGTGTAAACAGAGTCATAGGAAGTGTACTCTGGTGACCTCTCCTTTCGCTCAGCTTTGCTAAGGGATTCGTCGTCTCACACCGTCCAGAGTAGCTGTCGTTGGTTTGTCCTCATTGCTGTAGGCACGTGCTACAATCCCTGCCCCCAGGCCAGTGTGGAACTCTGAGAGGGTGTGTCTGTGGATGTCTGTATGTATTTCCTGATGAACATTTGCAAGCATCCTTCAGAGAGCTGACTGTGTGTAAGATCGCTGGGTTGTGGGGTGGGAACCCATCAGCCTTACTAGGTGATACCGAGTTGTTTCCATGGTGATGGCACCACTCCACCATCCAGCAGCCGGGTGGAGAGTTCCAGCTCCTCCATGTCACCAGAACTTGGTATTGTCAGAATTGTCAGTTTTTGTCAACCTAGCATGCAAAGGCATCTCATGGAGTCTTGATTTGCTTTTCTCCCAGTTGCCGGTGTGACTGAGTGTCTTTGCATAGTTTGTCGGCCATTTGGATTTCCTTTCTCTATGAAATGCTCTTTCAGGTATTTTGCTGTTTTCCTACTGGACTGTCTGGGTCTTTTGTGTAATGATTTGTAAGCGTTCTTTCCACGCGAGTCCTCTGTCGGGTACGGTTTTAATCGCCTCCTCGTCACTCTGCCCTAGGGTGACAGGGATGGCCAAACACACGACAGCCGATACTGGACAGGTGAGACGGTGTATTAATTGACGGTGTATTAATCCCATGTACTTACAGCCCCAGGGAGGGGCGTACCACATGCCATGCAGGGACGCACAGGGCTGCACTTGGGAACAGAGTGAACAAGCAGGGGTGGTGTGGTAGTAGCAAGAGGGTGGGGTGCCCCCTGCTTCCCACGGAGGATGCGATTGGCTGGCAGGGCACTGAAACCCACTTGCAGGACGAACAGTAACTGCGGCTGCTTCTCTCCACCCCCAACAGTAAGGAGGCTTGTTTAGCTAGGGGACCTTATCGGTGGCAGGAAGGAACTTTCCATTAGAGTGGGGAGGAGGATTTTGGTTGGTCCAGTCAAGGCCCTCTCGGTTTTGCCAAATGACAAGGCAGCATATCACACTGACCCTTCATTCCGGGCTTATACCACAGGTCTGTGTGTCGCAAATATCTGATCTCGCTTTGTGGTTTGCCTTTCCCTATCTTTAGGGTCTTTTGATGAACAGAGAGAGTCTTTAGAGTTGGTCCTTTTTCTACCTGAATTCATTCTTCACTCCTCCCGGGTCGAAGCTATTCTCTATACTGTCTTCGGAAAGCATTCCTGTTTGGCCGTCAGTTTGATTCTGAATCTAAACTGAATCAAAGCAGATCACGTATATGCCTCCCACACCCTGGTCGTTCGGGAGCCCAGGGCCCTCTCTGCTTCCCCAACCCAGTCCTGCCTCTTCTCAGCATGAGATTTCTCACCGGTCCCCCTTCTAACCGTGGCCGACACAGATCTCCAGTCAGAACTGCCGGGGCCCCTTGGGGACACCCTGAACTGGATGTCCACACAGCCCGCTTCCAGCTCAGCCGGCCAGCCTGTGGACTCCTGTGCAGGCTCATTTAACTTTGCTGATGCGACTGCACCGGTGCTGTGGGTTCAAAAGACAGAGAGAGGAATATGCTTCCTGTCTGTTCACATCCTCCCCAGGCTGTCACAGGGCCTCCAGAGAAAAGGTAGGAGAAGTGCTGTTGGGGATTTAGATCAGGCATTTAGTGCGAAACTCAGAAAAGGGCCAGATTCTTGACAAAGTAGCCAAGGGCATAGCAATAAGTTTGGCTGGAGAACCTCCCGCCTCCAACAGGTAAATGATGTTCCTGATAAGGTGATTCAGCTGTGAAGATGGTGCCTTCCCTCCCTCGTCTCTGTAATTGCCATGATTTTAATAAACAGAGCTCAGTGCATTCAAGGGACAGTTCAATTGCAGATATAATTTACTCTCCTGTAAGCACTAGGATTTAAATTCTCAAAATATCATTGTTCGTGTTGGTTTCCAGCACATGGAAATGGCCTAATAGGAGTATAAGAGCAAAGGCATAGAAAGAGCTTGCTGTTTGCCAAGTGTGTTCTGAGCCCTCCTCGTGGGTCAACTCATAACCCTCAGGACCTCCGCCTCCCTCCAGTGTTCATCTTTATTCTGTGCAGAACTTGTCACCTGAGATGCCCTGTGACCTGCCAACCGTGTCCCACAGGAGCAGCGAGGCAAGGCGGCCCCCCACCCTGCGCTCTGCCACCCCCTCCATCAGGGAAGTGGGCTTCTGACTGGCCCTCCGAGAAAAGACCATGCGGTGACGGAGTTAGCATTTTCAAGTATCTGAAATGTCTTTAAGAAGAGAGAGTACTGTCATGTGTGAGCATTAGTCATGTTCTAAAAAACTAAAGGGATTGGGCTTAAAATAAAGTCAAGAACATCAGAAGGAACTTGGAGAAAGCCAGAATGAGAAAATGGTAGCACAGCTAGTGGGGGGGATTGCAGAGTGTCCACAGAGATCAAAACAGGTGCGTCCAAGCAGGGAGCCTGGGGACCCCCAAGTCCCTCCTTCCACTCCTGCCCTGCCCTTCCTCAGCCACCAAGCACATGCTTACAGTCCTGGAACCGTGGCTGCAGGAGGGGAGGGACTTGCCCCCTCTGCTGTGCTTCCCTCCGGTGCCGGAAGCCGCGGCTGGCACACGGCCCCCTGAGTTGGTGTCCGTTGGATGGTGGTGTGGGCTGAGTCGTCTGCACGTGGCCCCTTCCTCTGTGTCTCCCCTTCCCTGGACCTGTTCAGACTTCGACCGCCTCTAGCCTGGCTCCTGCGCTCCCTTCCTCCCCAGGCCACTAGAGGGTCCGAAATACAAGCACAGCCCTGCCCGCCTTCCTCCACGTACCCCCGCGGGTCCCCTGGCACGCAGGCTCAGCCTTGACTCCTCTGTGGGCTGCTAACCCCGAGCCCTACTGCCCTTCCCCACTGCTCCCCCACCCACTGTGCTGTCAGGGCGCCCACCCTCGCCCCCATCCCCGCTTCTGTGTGGGCTGTGCCCCTGCACGGAGCACCCGGGCTGCCTGGTGGGCACCGCCTCGTCCCCAGACACCCCCCGCCGCAAGGATCCCTCCCCGTGGGAACTGCCCCTGCGAGGCTCCCCTACCCCGTCCTTTTGGATCCGGCACTCCATGCTCGGAGTTCTCCAGGCGCCTGGTTTTTACTTCCATCAGAGCACTTGCCATGTTGTTCTTTCCGTTCATCAACATGTTTTTCTTGAAGGCCAAGCACCATCCGATGTCAGGGGTACAGGGGTGAGGCAGGCAGGGGCCACACGTTATCGTGGGAAGGAACAAGAAAACTTGGAGTTGTTTCCTGCATGGTTAGTAACCCCCATCACGCCTGGCGTTCGCCGTGCGCCCTTGTATCGGCAGCTGACTCAAGCCAGCTCGTGGCCCCCTCACAGCCCCCTCGTCTTTCCGTCAAGCAAAGTGCAGCTTGGAGGGCAGAGCTGGCTCCCACACCCCACCTCCAGGGCTCTCGCCTGCCTCGCCGGCCCCTCCCAGGGCTTACTACGTGGTCACAGACGTGCCCTTCCCCGGCGGGTGCAGATGACACGGGCGCAGCGGCCACAGGAGCAGGGGCAGTGGTGGTCCTGTTCCGGGCGAGGGGCTGTCACGGGTGCTTTCTCAGAGGAAGTGACTTCGAAGCCAGGACCTGAAGGAAGCACGGGAGTTACTGAGCACAGGGAGGGGGTGCAGCCCGAGGGGCGGCCCAGAGGAAGAGTAGCGCTGGCGACCCGGAGAAAAGGCACTCTGCGGGGCTGGAGAAGGGCTGGGAGCGGAGGCTGTGCCGTGCGGAGCCTGACTAATGAACTGAGGAGCTTAGGCGTCATCCCGGGAGCAGCGGGGAGCCAGCGAAAGTTTGTTTTTCTAAAATATTTCTTTTATATCGGGGTAGAGTTGATTTACGATGCTGTGTTAGTCGCAAGGTGGTGACTTGGTCTGACACGAGGCTGCTGGCGGAGAGCAAACTGGGCAGAGACGAAAGGTGATGTGGGAAGACCAGCTTGACCATTTCACTCCCCAGAGGAGATGATGGCCTGGACTAGGGTAGAGGCCAGAGGAAAAGAAGTGAATGGATCTGAGAGAGTCCGAGGGAGGAAAATCTCCCAGCACTGGGACACTGTTTGGATGTGAAGACGACAGGGAGAGGTCAAGGATGCCAGCTGGGTGTCGGGTATGGGCAGGTGACCGCTTGACAACACCACACGTGGGGACAGAAAACACAGCGGGGGGAGGAGATACTGAGGACATTGGGGGTGTATGTAGATCTGGGGTCCCCAGGTACATCTGGGAGGCGGATGGAATGTGAAGTCAGCACACCCAAGAGCGAGTTGCCTTGGCGTGCAAATGAAAGGGTGTGCACAGACCGTGTTTGAAGCTGTAGGAGGGGGTGAGTTTATTGAGGGATAGGGAAGTTCCTGTCTCCTCTCTCTCCCCACCGTGATCTCCAACCTGCACTGTCCAGTATGGGAGCCACCGGCCACATGTGGTGATGTAAATTTCAATTAAAATAATTAAAATTAAATACAATTAAAAATTCTGTCTTCAGGGACTTCCCTGGCAGTCCAGTGGTTAGGACTCGGTGCTTCCACTGTCGGGGCCCAGGTTCAATCCCTGATGGGGAAACTAAGAATCCTACAAGCTGTGCGGTGCGAAAAAAAAAAAAAAAAAAATTCTGTCTTCAGTCACACTAGCCCTGTTTCAGGTGCTCCGAAGCCTTGTGGCTGGTGGCTTCCCTAATGGCCCGTGCAGGTTACAGACCATCATCACAGACCGTTCTGTTGGATGACACTGAGTCTAGACTCCATTGTATTTATTTTGTGTCCACGGGTGCCCAGGTCCTCAGAAAAAAAGTACAGTTCCTTTGATTAGAGACCTTTAGAAGTAAACAGCCGTTTGCTGGCCTAGAGGTCGGAGAAGGAACCCATGGGCTCTTCAGGGGCCTTCATGTGTGTGGTTGGCCTCGAGCTGAGGCTCCACGCCAGCCATGCCGCCCCACAGAACACGGGGCTGTTGTCAGCACACGGGGCTCCGATGCGTGTTTGTCTGGCTTGAGTCTTAGTTCCTTCTCAGGCCCACAGGCAATAGCACGTTTGCATTTGAGCAGGTAAACCCTTTTAGATTACAATTCAAAATTACAGAGTCTTCACAGAAAGTCAGATCTGGAACTTCTCATTTCAGAAACCAGTTCTGAATTGTCACGAAGTTTCAGGTTTTGCTTTTGCTTTTATTTTTCGTCTTTGTGGAATGTGTGCCTTGGTTCTTTCTTTTCTTTTCCAGTCGGATGTCACGGATCAGAATTTGTTACGTTTCCTTCCAGAACAAGAACACTCAGAAGTCTACAAAATGCTTTCTTCCCATATGCTCGTGACGGACTCCCCCTCCCCAGAACACTTAAAATGTAAGTTTAACTTCACTGGTTTTACGAGATAGAAAGATGAGAATGTCACTTTTGAAAGGAGGTTAGAATGAATTAAGAAGGGAGGACTAATTTTAAAAATAATTTTCCTTGTGACTCAGAACATTTCCAAGATCCTTAGAGGTATATTTTAAGTTCAAAGCTAAAACCGGAGTTTGGAATATGTAAGACGTTGAACTTTTATGCGGAAAATTTTAAAGCACAGAGCTTAAGAATAATAACTTGTTTTGCATGGAATACAAGAGATCCCTTTTTTTTTTCCCCACATGAGAGCCTTTTAGTAATAAAGGGTACAAAAATAAGTGAATAATCTGCTTATTTTGGAGGACACTATGAGGCTAGATTTGTATTTATGATACTAAGTAACCAACTAAAAACTGAATAATTAGGTCAAAACTCCAAATTCTCTTTTGAGGCTTTCATCTGGTTATTTATATACATTTGCAGGTTTTATGGAATTTTAAAGTTTTTGTCAAAATTGGCAGCCTGGATAGAAAGCTGGTCTGGTCACTTAATGAAGCATGTATTTTGATGGCAGTAGCAAGGGTGCCTTGTACTTATTCAAGCCTTAGTCCATTTTCCGTGAATAATGTGTCCCATTGTACATCTGATTTTCCTTCAGAGCAAAGTGGAAAGATTAAATTAAAGAGAGCAGCTCTATCTGAGCAGCTTTATTTTAATATACAGTATGAAAACAACCAGAACTAATTAAGGCCGACAGAACCAACCGCAGACATCTGTGAGCAAATTAAGACTAATCGGGTCCGAGTATGGAATGCAAAACATCTGTAAACTACGGAGGGGAAAAACCTGTGTTGCAAAGGTTATAAAACCATGTCCGAAAGTCAGTCATAATGAGAGAAATAGCCCGGCCATGTGTTGACCAAACCCTGTGAGTTTCACAAGATGCGGCTTGTTTAGTCTAGAATCAGTGTAATGCTCTCATTCCGTTTCTCCTTTTTTCCTTTAATGGCCCAGCTGACAACGATTTAGAGTTTTATTGCCATCTTCTCAGAGGCAGCTTGAACCCAAAGGAATTTCCAACTTATGAATACATAAAATTTGTAGGAAATTTTCGCTCTTACAACAATGGTAAGCGTTCATTGTCGTATAATTGTGGCAGTGGCTTTTCTCACGCAAACGTGCACGTAGGGGCGGGAGGAAGGGGGAGCATATGTGCTTTCCATATTTGCATTTGGATTTCTGTGTTCCCAAGTGTGTTTTTTTGTGCTCCTAAATGGTATCTCCCATTCAGGAAGAACACGCATCCCCACCTGTTTATGCCAGCCCATGAAGTCCCACTGAGAGGCACCGTATTCATTTATTTATTTTCAGGCTAGTGGAATAGTTCTGTGCTGTGAGCAACAACTTACGGTTCATAAAGAACGGGTTCAGCCTACACACAGCCAAACAGGGCTTCACTGTCACATGAAGATCCCTAACCTTGGCTTCTGCATTTTTATCCTCCTTTTTACAGGCTGCTTTTTACAGCCTGTTTTCATAGCTCTACTCCACGGCCCTTCTGCTAAGTCTGGCCCTAATGCACAGGACATGGTCCTTTTATGAGGAGCCAGCCATCTCCATTAGATGAATTATCAGGCAGCATAAGCCAAGCAGTTAAATCTTGCTTTCTGAAATTACCCAGATAACTAATTGTCCAAGCCCAGGCTGCAACTCTCAAGCAGACTTCAACACTCCGTTTTACTTTTGACCCAGGCAAAATGGGGATGCAGGCCTGACGCCAGAGATTCAGAAACGCAAGTCCCAACACGCAGCCCCACTGGGGAGCCCGGCACAGAGTGGCCAGTCCTCAAAACCCAACACAAAACACCTAATTTTGAAAGCTCTAACGTTTCATAAAATAGCAAAGATGGGGCGGGGGGAACAGAACGAGGTGTTGACAGGGAATGGTAGAAAGAGAGAAGAGGGAAGGAGAAGAAATGGCAAAGGGAAACAAATACAGAAAGGAGAGCCCCGGGAAGGAGGGGGTGGGCCGGTGGGTGACACAAGGGAGTGGATATTGGCAGCTGACTTGTGCTGCTTCTCTTGCTGTTGTTTAACTCTGGACCCACGGTCCAGTCTATTACCCCCGTCGAATGAGTCCCGGAGTTTCCACTAGAAGCAGCCAAAGTAATGGCACTGAGTCCTAATGACGGTCCCTGTTGTATGTTATTTGCGTAAATATACATGCTTTGCTTAAGAGGCTCCAACTGTTTGCTAAATAGCATGATCCCCCAGGCCCAGTGTTCAGGGCTGATGCCTGGATGATGGGCTCCCTGGCCAACTCGGGGCCCTTTGCGGAAGCTCCCCACCTAGGGCTCGGGGTGCCCAACTGGTTGGGAGTGGTGGCAGGTCAGCCTTCCCAAGGGGGCCCCTAAATCTGGGCAAAGCGGGATGAAGCCAAGACCTGCCCGTGTCTAATCTGACTCATCTGAGAGGCTTTCCTGAACCTCATGAGACACGTGTGTAATGAACCACACAACTAAGTAAAGAAACTGACCTGAGGGGTACCTCGTGGAAAACTCAACGTGGTGCCTGCCCGGTGCTGTGGTTCCCTGGGTGAGGCAGCCTGTTACAATGCAGATTCTCAGATGCCCCTGGAAGATTCTAGTTCAGCACACCTGAGGGCGCGGCTGGGACTGAGCGGTTGGAAAAGAACCTAGGGGTTCTGATGCAAAGGGTCGTGGACTTTGAGAAACACTGCCCCATTGTACTACTACGTGGCATTCCATAGGAATTTTAATGACACTCCTCTTGCTTTATGGTGCCAGGCACCTCTATCCTTGAATTAATATAAGCAGTGGTTTGGAATTTGCTTAAAATGTGTCCCGTGGCCATAATGCCAGCTGCTGGGGTAGCAGCCTATCCCAGTTGGCCGCATGCAAGGAAGGGTCCCCAGAGTGCCGAGACTGTGGGAATCATGGGATGCTGCTCCCACGTGTCTCCGTGACAACAGCACACGCACTTAATGAAGGGTACCGGGTTGTGATTGGCTGGTGAGCAGCGTTATCCTGTGAATGTACATTTCCACGACTCTCATTAAGATGCTACTGAACGTGGCTTTGAAGCTTCCTGTCTTTTATCACGTTTTAGAGGATTTCAAGGAAATAGGCAGGCTTCATTGTGCATACCTGAGACTTTTTTTTTTTTTTTAACCAGCAAGGCTTTATTTTCACTTCAAGTTGAGACAATGTTTGTTTGCCTGAAAGAATGTGTGGAAGTTATGTGTGATTTTTTTTTTCTTGGTGGGGGGAACTGTTACTGCTATAAACACACAGCATTGAAAGTGGAAATTTTAAAACCAAGAGTTTAAAACCAGAGTGTCTTTGCAGAGCCTGCTAAACAAACCAAAGTTAGGGGAGCTTTCTTGAGACAAGAGTCTCCAAATGTAATTGTGGAAAAACTGAAATATAGTTCTCACTTGGATTAAAACAGCAAAAAATGTCAGACAAATGAATTTCTAAGATGGAACCCTATGAAGTCACCAACATTCAACCATTTTTGGCTGCTAAAGTAAGGTTTAACATAAGAAATCATTCAGATTTGATTCTGTAGGTTTATTTCTCAATAAACATGGAATGATGGGATCATAAAAATAGCTCACCTTAGGAGTGTTTCCTCAGTACCAGGCCCTGGGCTCAGTCCTGACACCGGTCGTCTCATTGAATTCTGGAGGCAATCTCATGAGATGGTGTTAATGGCATCATCCCATCTTTTTTTTTTCTTTAATTGAAGTATAGTTGATTTACAATGTTGTGTTAGTTTCAGGTGTACAGCACAGTGATTCAGTTTTTCTTTAATTAATTAATTTATTTATTTTTGGCTGCGTTGGGTCTTCATTTCTGTGCGAGGGCTTTCTCTAGTTGCGGCAAGCGGGGGCCACTCTTCATCGCGGTGCGCGGGCCTCTCACTGTCGTGGCCCCTCTTGTTGCGGGGCACAGGCTCCAGACGCGCAGGCTCAGTAGTTGTGGCTCACGGGCCCAGTTGCTCCGCGGCATGTGGGATCCTCCAGACCAGGGCCTGAACCCGTGTCCCCTGCATTGGCAGGGAGACTCTCAACCACTGCACCACCAGGAAAGCCCCTCAGTTTTATATATATATGTATATATACCTATATATGTATCTTTATGTGTATATATATGAATATATATTTTTTTCAGATTCTTTTCTCTTATAGGTTATTACAAAATATTGAGTATAATTCTCTGTGCTGTACAGTAGGTCCTGGTTGGTTATCTATTTTACATATAGTAGTGTGTATCTATTAATCCCGATCTCCTAATTTATCCTTCCCCCTCCCCCTTTCCTCTTTGGTAACCATAAGTTTGTTTGCTATGTCTGTGAGTCTGTTTCTGCTTTGTAAATAAGTTCATTTGTATTTTTTTTTAGATTCCACATATAAGTGATATCATATGATATTTGTCTTTCTCTGTTTGACTTCACTCAGTATGAGAATCTCTAGGTCCATCCATGTTGCTGCAAATGGCATTATTTCATTCTTTTTTATGGCTGAGTAGTATTCCATTGTGTAAATATACCACATCTTTGTTATCTAGTCATCTGTCAATGGACATTTAGGTTGCTTCCATGTCCTGGCTATTGTAAATAGTGCTGCTATGAAATTGGGGTGCATGTATCTTTTCAAATTATAGTTTTCTCCCGATACATGGCATCATTCCTTTTTTTTTTTGAATTTTTGAATTTTATTTATTTTTTTATACAGCAGGTTCTTATTAGTTGACTAATAAGACTGAGCCCAGAGCGCACTCCACGGAAGGGCCAGCACCTTCCTGGAGGGCTTCCGCCACTTCTGTGTCCCTAAATCCAAAGTGAAGATGAAATCCACTTTCGTACACACTGGGTAAACTGGAGTGTTACCTTCTGCTGCCCTGTGAGCTGTCTGCACAGGCAGGCCTCTGGAGCAGTGCTGAGTGGTCGGAGAAGTTGACCCCTGGCCTCCACTCACTCCCCACTGACCCCCTCCCACCTGGGGTCTCGGGGTGCTGGGAGGCCAGTGGCCCCCTTCCTGGTGTCTTCCCCAGGCCCCTCACTCGGGAGCCCCCCCCCAGAACTGTCCTTGACACCCTCTCCCAGCCTAGAGCTCATCTCACCAACCCATCTGATGGATAGATGGACCCCAGGCTGATAGGTGCTGGTTGCTACCCCAAACTTACATCCACGGGACCCCCTGGGCCGTAAGCCGAAAGGCTCCAGGTGAAATGTGTCGGCTGCAGGGCAGGGAAGAGAGGGTGGGACGGGGCCAGATAGGAGACGCTTACACCATGTAGACGAAGATGCCATCGGCTTCATCTGCTCGGATCCGTCTGGCCCTATGACCCTGGGAGGCCGGGGCAGGGGAGGGCAAAGCACCTTTGCCCTTGTTGACGGGCTTAAACCCTCTAATTGGATGTTTCCAGATTCACCCATCAATTGTGCCACCTTACCTCCCCCCCGCCCCCGACTCCTGGGCACTGGGACAAACGCACCAACCATTGCCTGAATACTTGAGCAAAATGGAATGTCCCTGCATCCGTATCCTCACGTCTTGGTCACTCCTTAGGACTCCATCATTTGCCACAGATGTTCTAGGGGAAGGGAGGGCAGACAGGACTTCCCATCTTTAACCTAGGTTTTTAATCAGTGTGCAGATGTATGTGTCAGGAAATGGGATGAGAAAGTAGTTTTCTTCGAATTGTTTCACTTCGGGACAGTTTCTGTCCTGCTCTGTGAGAAGCTTCCTGTAGGAATCGAAGCTGGGAAGTAGAATCACATGTCTCATCCTGTCCCCATAAAAAGCCCACTCTGACCCCAGCCATGTGGCCTGGAGCCCCGGGGTGGACCACTGGTCAGAGCAGCCCCTGGGCCACCTCTGCTCTGCCCACTGTTTCCAGAATAGAGTTGAAACAAAATTACTTTATTTGGGGCTATGTTTGTCTGCTAACAGATTTTTTTTTTAAGCTTTCGAATAAATACACCCCCAACCCAAGTCAGGTAGCCCCAGCCCTACAGTCTGATTGGGAAGGAACCGTCCAGATGATATTCAAAGGCATAAAGAACAGTCCTAAGAAGGGACAGCTTGAAGGGGTCCTAAGAAGCAGGTCCCCCCGTTCCTCAAAGAACTTGGCGTCTGGAAGTAGAGTGTCCTCTCTGTGAGCCGACCTCCGCCCCCAGACTTGTATTTAAGTGCGCATCTGACTGAAATCCAGAAAGCAGTATTTCAAAAGTGGCTGGTGTGGTTCCAGATAGGTCACCCTCAGCAAACATTCCGCTCTGGGCTTTCCAGAAACCACACGCCAGAGGCTAAAAGTTTCCCTGCCCTCATTTTACCTCCTCACCTCTAACCACGCAACCAGATTTGAAATGCTGGCAGAAGTGGACGCTTTCCAGCTTTCAACACTTGATGCCGTATGTTCTGTGGGATTTCTGTAGGCTGCCTCACTTTATGGCTTTGGGGTTTTTGTTTTTTTTCCTGAGCTGAACTAATTGAGACGTCTCAGTGAAGGGAACCAACGGCACGCCCACCAGACCTCGCTGGGAGTGGGGACGTGAGCTTCGCACAGAAGGACAGCTTCACGGAGGGAAGTCTGATCTGTCTGTCCCAGGCGCCCAAGAGTAAGAAGCGGAGTGTCCCTGCCACCCAGACGGCGATGCACGGCGTCCTTCTCCAGCAGCGGTCATCGCTGCCAGATTAGATTGCAAAGGAATCACGATCTAGAACAAATCGTTACCCAAGGGCATCGTCCCGCATGAGCATCTATTAAAATGGAGTGGTGAGGAATGGTCAGACCTTTATCAACCCCATCTTTCTGCTTGTTTCAGCCCGGGAGCAGGGAACTTTTGTCCGGGTTGTCCGATAATTGTGATAAAAATGTGCACAAGATATCCACTTGGAGGAGGGGACGAGGGCCTGTAGGAAGTTCACTCTCCTGAGCAGCCAGTAATCAGGCCCTGTGGGCACCGACCAGCTGGGGGAGATCTTATCTGTGCCCTCACAAGCTTCTGGCCCCGACAAATACTCATTTTAATTGACGAATGCCAGGGGAAAGAAGAAATTCAAGTAAGACATGTATTTTTCCATTAGGGTGATTTTTTTTTTTTTTTTCAGTCCAGCACATTGCAAACCCCCAGCTCCCCCGTGTGGCTCTCAGCCTTTCTCCGACATTGTTTTTTTCCAAATGCCAAACAGAACTGGCAGAAAGAAAAGAAGAACCATTTATTACCCCAGCAAGTTGGGTGGTGGCCCAGGCTAAAAACTGCACGGGATTATTTTGCTGCCACTCTCCTAAGAGCCCAGTCACCTGGCTGGCTTTTCACAACACACTGGGGGAAGGATACCGTGAAGAGAGAGAAAAAGAGTCTGGAAAGAGTGCGTAATTAGCCAGAGATGATTTCTCACGAAGGTGCAGAAAATTAACTTTTCCCTCCACATTCTAACACTCCATCCCAAACACTTTGGACATTTATCACAAATGAAATTCAGGGACTTTATTCCTCCTTTAACAAACCTCCTCATCGACTGTTTCACGTCTTCCCAGACACCTACCAGATTTGTTTTTCGTTTGTTCCAAGAAGTGCAGAGAAAGCTATTTGTCACTCTCCTTGTGGACTGTTAGTGTGTTTTCCTACAGCTGTTGGAACGAATTTATCCACAGGCCACCTCTGATCAGAATACTCCATTGTGTGGGCCTGATGGCTGAACCAGTGCTGAGGAGAAAAAGTTACCTCTTTCTCCATTTATTCCCAGTCTGTGCTGTTGGCTGACCTTCCCTGTCACCATCCCTGCCTCTCCCTCCATCTCTCCTGTCCCTTTGGAAGCACGTTCTCATACCCCCTGGGGTCTCCCTGCCCCCATGGTATCCTTATCTCCTCATCATGAGTGATTTGGGAGCTCACCTCTGTCATCAGGCAGACTTGGAAGCCAGCCCCGGGTGCCAGGTGAGACAGACCTCATCATTCTTATTCTCCAGAGAACCTTTGGGATCTCTCGGTTTTGGAATCCTAAGAATGCCAGCCCAAGGCAAAGTTCTTTCGGGATCTCAGAAATCAGAGGCTTCAGTGATGAACGATCTGGGAGTAAAGAAGGGAATCCATAACCCCGTAGACCCTTTTCACATCCTGCATCTCTCCAAGCACGAGGCCCACGACGGGCGCTTGACTGTTTTCCACCGAGTGGTGATGGCCGTGTGCTGGTTCACAGCAGGTTCGCAGCTCATCTCACCCAGGTGTCCTTCTGACCGGGGTTAATGCATCAGAGGGCAGTGAGTCAGCCTGAGCCTCAGTGGAACCAGAACCGTGTCCGTGGGCCACCCTCCCACTGTGCTCCAGCCACCGGCAGTACCAGGCTGGGCTGTGGAAGGGAAGCCACCTTGGGGTCTTAAGGTCTGCGCGTTGGTTGCTGGTGAGGATCAGAAGGTCTCTTCCCGAACTAGGCTTTAAGCTGTGAGGTGGAAGGTCACCTCGTGAGAGCATCATTCAGTAAACACATGTTGGACGCCTGCTGTGGGTAAGACGCCCACTCAGAACTGGAGACAGAAGCCTTGCCCCCGTTGCCGCGTGGAGAAGGCTAGCTCTTTAGCTTTGGGCAAGACAAGGTCACTTCTTCTTTTGGATACTATAGAAGCTATTTATTCACTATACACAGAACATGTCCCCTGTAAAATGTACATGTAAATCACTAAAAAGTATAGTTTGGTGAACATTTTCTCCATTCCAGAACATACTAAATCAGTTGGGAATAACGGCTCTCTGTCTGCCTCGAAATAATCTAATTATGGCACCCAGAGTCTCCTTTACATCTGATGCAAAGTTAAATACTTATTCTGGGGATTGTGTCCTAATACGTGTTTGAGGAGGGCAGAGGTAACAATTAAATATATCTCTAGTATATTGCGGTCCCCGCACTATAAATCAGTTTATTACAGTTTAAAACAGATCGTATTTCATTATTTGTATTAATGGGATGCAAACAAATACTGGATCCTTTTGCATGGCAAATAACCACAAAATTACTTATCTTTGATAGTATATTGGGTTGTTGTTTTTTTTATATTAGCACCATTTTAATTTATTTATTTTTGGCTGTATTGGGTCTTCGTTTCTGTGCGAGGGCTTTCTCTAGTTGTGGCGAGTGGGGGCCACTCTTCATCGCGGTGCGCGGGCCTCTCACCATCGCGGCCTCTCTTGTTGCGGAGCACAGGCTCCAGACGTGCAGGCTCAGTAATTGTGGCTCACGGGCCCAGTTGCTCCGCGGCATGTGGGATCTTCCCAGACCAGGGCTCGAACCCGTGTCCCCTGCATTGGCAGGCAGATTCTCAACCACTGCACCACCAGGGAAGCCCCTATATTGGGTTTTATAATTACACAAGATATAAATGTTGTAAAATATTGTTATGTTATTGTTACACCTGAAACAAAACAGTGAGGCCGCACTGTAGTGATTCACTAGGCTGTGCTCAGATCACTTTTGAGTAACTCTGGGGGGCAGGGATGGGGAGTGTATCAGTAGCAAGCATTCATCACTTTTGTTGGTTGTGAGTGCGGTGTGTGTGTGTGTGTGTGCGCGTGCGCGCGTGCACACGCATGCCTGTTGGGTGGCGGGGAAAGGAAAAGTCTGGAAGCAGTCAGAGATCTGATAAGATGGGGCTATGCTGCAATGAGTGGCTAATCCTTCTGAGAGGCTAGGGAGGCCAGTTGTAATTAGATCTATTTTTTTCTATGACTTAAATCGAAACAACTAATTAAATCCTTAATTAATGTTTTTAAACCACCTTGGGATAAGAAGTGCCAGAGAAGTTACTCTAAGTGTTCCCTATTACCAGGAGGTCCCAGGGCACAGCCTGCTCTCCTTGACTCTAGAATTTGTGAGAAGGCTCCTGCTGAGAGAACAAGTCATTTCAGACGCAACTGGCCAAAGGTTGAAAGTGTCCTCTTCCCCCTGGTTTTCCCCCAAGGTTTTCCCCTTGCCCTCTGTTAACAACTTTCAGCTTTGATTCACATTCGCCTTTGATCAAGCCTTCATCTGCTTCAGGTTTTGTGGAGGGAGAAGCTTGTTTAGAAGGAATTTGCTCAGTTCCAGGCCCCTCTGTTAAGTATCTGGCTTATCAAGTGCAGACTATAAGCAATCATGAAATTTCCCTCCTGGGTGCATTTCCATCTTTAAAGCCTTTGAAGTTATAAAAGGACTGGTAAAACCACCTTGGGAGACACCCAGGCCAATGGCAAGGTCTGCAAAACATCCACTTAATTTCCGTGATCTGAGGCTCTGCCCCTTGAAGAAGTGGTCAGGGGCTGGTG
This sequence comes from Balaenoptera musculus, assembly GCF_009873245.2. NCBI lineage: Eukaryota > Metazoa > Chordata > Mammalia > Artiodactyla > Balaenopteridae > Balaenoptera > Balaenoptera musculus. Next base: position 6,169,434 of record NC_045797.1, on the reverse strand, counting down.
TTCCCAACCTTGTCCTCTTCACTGTAAATCACCGAGGAAGGCGCTTACTGACAGAGCACGTGAATTTAGCAGCCGAAAGGATCAAACCAGTTCATGGTTTAGAGACAGATTAAAGAGACGTTCTCTTAAATTCCTGGGAAGTCCTCAGATATTCACTTGGAAGGCCTTGCTATCCTGAAAGAGAGAATTTTATTAGGTTGTTTTCTGGCGGGAGATGTCTGTTAGATCCAAGCAGAGAGGATATTTTCACATCTGGGGTATTTTAAATGTCTTTCTTTTTATTACGCAGATGTTCACATCTGCAGGCCCTTCCCTTATGTGGACTTATTTTCCTTTCCCTTGATGACTTCCTTGGCTCGCCCTGCAAATTAATCTGTTGAAGCCAACAACTGACAGATGTAAACTCTCTCAGGCCCACGGTTTTTTATTTTACCCACTTTATATTCATGTTTGGAAACCTTTATTAGTATTTATGGGAATGCATTCAGAGACTATGTTTGGTAAAAAGAATTTATTCATGTTAGTGGGTAGAAGACCACTATAGATAGAAGACCCATTATAGATAGAATCACTTAGAAAGCTGTAAACATAGAAAACAAAAGATTACTGGAAAGCCAAAATCCAAAGAGAGTTGCGCAGATTTCATTTTAGAACGCAGTTAGTTTTCTGACGCTTTATATGTTCTCAGATTGGAAAACATAACTCTGTCTTAATCTACAAGTTCAGAAACGTACAGGATATAATCAAATACATTTTAAAAAGAAAGAGGTAGTATAGTTTATCTCGAATAATAATCCTCAACCCTGGCTGCACGTTAGTAAATCTGGCGGGCTTTTAAAAGTGCTGATACCTGGGCTTCACCCCGAGTTTCTGAATTAGCTGACCTGGGATGGGGGCAATCATGTCGAAGGTTCTGGGGAATCTGGAGAGAATTCAGTGAGTTTTCTCATACTGAACAGGGCTCTTTTTCCCACCTAGCAAACTCCACCTAAAACAGCAGAATATTTCTCTGGCCTGGAAGGTAAAGCAGTTTTTCACAGGCACCATGAAGACAGGTGTTCGGCTCCCAGGGAAACTGCTGCTAATGCCAAGTGGTACTTCCCCCAGGTCCCTGGGGACCTGGTCTCAGCATCATGGTAGGCAGGAGCCCAGAACAGCGCCCCCCTTGGGAGTCCCAAGACCTGGGTGGAGGCCCGGCTGCATCATTTCCACTCTGAGTCACCTCAGTTAATATACACAAGCTTCCTGGACCTCAGCATCCTCATTTGTGGAATAAGGGAAGTCACAGCTTCCCAGACTTGTAAGAATACGTAAGACACAGTGAGCAGGTTTTGTCACCTGTGCGGCGAGTTTTGTTGTGGACGCTGCATACCTGTTGGGGCCACCCTGAATCCTGAGTCCATCTCCTCAGTCAAGCCCCTGCATCAGCGTGGGCTCCCGGGGGGTGGGTAGATGGGGGGTTTCAGGACAGAAGCCCTTGAATCCCAAGTGGGCCGCTCCAGGGCCAGGGGCAGAGGCGGGGTCACCGTGTGTCAAGACCCGCGACTTCCCCTAGCCCATCAGTATCAGAAGCACCGCCTGACGATGCAGCTCGTCCTTCAGGCCCCTGGCTGATGTGCGCATCCAGGCCCTGCTGCAGCACGGGGCCAGCTGCTCAGCTGGCAGAGAATTCTTCCCGGCTCCGTAAGCGCCGTGGCTGCAGGACTGTGGCGGGGGGGGCGGGGGCAGAGCACCGTGCCGCTCACTCGAACTCCAGCTCTGTTTGGCCTGTGCGAGTTGCTTCCCAGCCTGAGCCTCGGCTTCCTGTGCAGTGGGGATGAGAGTAGCACCTAGGTCCCCGAGTCGCCATGAAAATGAGGTAGCTGATGGACCTGAGGCCTCTCAGTTAGTGCCCAGTGGGGGCTTGGCTCTGCACCAGCCAGGGCTGACCTGTGTCTCTTCCCCTCTGCCCAGCGCCCAGCCCCTCCTGTAACGGCTTTGACAGCGCCCTTTCGAGGCCCTGCCGAATGCCCCTGGGAAAGGAGGTCTGCTTCATTGCCACTGTTCGCCTGGCAACACCACAGTTCTTAAAGGCAAGTACCCGGAGAGAATTTATCATGCGGAGCGAGTACCACTGAGTCACACTGAGTGATGGGTAATTCATTGTCTTTCTGGGAAAGAATAAGATTTCAACGAGCTTGTCACCGACTCTGAGAATGTTAAATGTCTGGTTTCTGTATGGTGACATTCCCACAAGCTCTTTCCCCGAACTTTGGTTCCCTGCGAGCCATTTTGTTGGAAGGCAGCATGAATTGCTGGTCAGCCTGCAGAGATGCTCTTCTAGAACTCTGTAAGCCTCCCTACCCTTCACGTCCTTGTTGACACCACTCAGGGCAGGCAGAGGTAAAAACTGAGTCAAATTGAGGGCTGGCCTGTGGTCTCTTATCTGTGATTGCTTTCACATCAGAATTTAACATCATGAATTCAACATGAATTGCATGAATTCAGCATTGCAAATTCAACATTGCATGAATGCTGAGTTAAATTAGTAATTCAAATTCAGATGAAAAGCCATTTGCCACATGTTTACCACACGTCTAGATAATAGGAAGGGAGTGGTGTGACATTTTGGCTCTTAGGTATTTTTCCGCAGCTTGTGAAATAAATTTAGCATCATCTGATACCAAAATTAGCTACAGATGCGGAGTTGCAGTCCGACACAACTTGGAGACTTGCTCTAAACGATTTTAACTTCTGCTGCCGACCGTACATTCTTGAACGAACCGGGGGTGAGCATCTGGCACCCCGAGTAATATTTTTCTCCCTCTTAATACAGGAAATGTGCATCGTTGACAAACCTTTAGAGGAATTCACTTCAAGACATAGCTTGGAATGGAAATTTTTATTTCTGGATCACAGGTTTGTGAAAAGAAAAACATATTTGGGTTGGGTGCTTTTCAAGTGCTTGTTTCCATGAGCCAGGCTCTCCTTGGGGGAGGAAAGTCAGGCCTGGTCTCTGCAAGAAGGGCCCTCTGGCAGCGGGGAAACTGCTTCCCAGCCGGGGGCAGGAGGTTTCCCTCCACTGCATTTGCCCCCTCTGAGGATATGTCCTGGGTTTGGGTCAGAGCCTCTCAGGAGAGCCAGGCATCTCAGCCCGGGACATCTTCGGGATACTCTCACCCACCACCCCACTCGGGACCCTCTCCAGTTCCCATCAGGCAGGACCAGATGTGAGGGAAACTCTCATCTTATTTCTTTCACCACCCTTCGGTCCCTTTAACCCAATCTGCTTACTTTCTTTCGTGACATTTTTCACAGTTTAAGAACAAGAAATCTCCCCTTCCCACCCTTTGATTTTTTTTATTACACTTTGGGGTTGGGCTGACCCAATCTATAGCTGTTTTTAATTATTCAGTAGTGACAACATTTATGATTATCGGGGCCAGGTCAGGCCAAGGGAACTGAGTATCTAAATGCCAAAAAAATTTTGAGCACTTTGGAAAACACAGCCTCTCCGGTTTTGACCATTGCAAAATTATTTTCCTGCTCTTATTCTCGAGAAATGAGGCCCCCAGGTTGATCATTACACATGCAAACTGCCCCCTCGTCGGCCACCACGGCAAGCCCTGCGGTCCTTCCTCTCTGATGAATGACCCCCACTGTGCTCGGCAGAGCTCCTCCGATCATAGGATACCTGCCGTTTGAAGTTCTGGGAACCTCGGGCTATGATTACTACCACGTGGACGATCTGGAGCTCCTGGCCAGGTGCCACCAGCACCGTGAGTACCTCACGCCAGCCCCAGCCAGAGGGCCCCCCCACTCTCTCCCCGCAGCCCTGACAGCAGGACTCTTAGGCTTTGGAAGTCAACTTATTACTTGGTTTCTTCTGAGGTGGAGGACTTTGTCTTCTCGGAGATGATCTAGGAGTAGGTGGAGGTCCCTGTCTGGATTCCCCCATGTTTTGCTTTCACCTGGAGTTGACTTTGGTCTGTCTGCTTCCACCTCCAGCCCCTTCCCAGCACCCCTGAGATACGCAAGCTGTTTGATCTTAAGAAACTAAGGGGATGCCGCTCCGTGTTTTTTTCTAAGTTATTCAATACGTTTCAAAGACAAAATACCGAATTCGCCTAACTCTTCCTTAGTCGGCAGACATGTGTGGGTCACAAGCAACAGGTCAGATACTGAGCGAGGCCCACAACAGAAAGATGACCGGAATCTCCTTGCTGCCCTGCAGGAGCAAGGTTTGATGGAAAAGCACAGTGACTTGATGGGATGTTGGTGTCTGGAAGGGGCTGTGCACAGGGTATCGAGGGGCTCAGAGGAGGGTCCCTCACCCTGCTGGGGGACGGGGTCGGGGAAGGCGCTCTGCCACAGACCAGGGGAACACACTGGCGAAGGGATGGGGGGCGAGGCTCGTGGTGTGACGGAGGGGAAACCACAAGCACATCTGGGCTCTCACTTAGCAAGAGGGGTCAAGAATTCACCATTTAAAGCCATATTTTTGGTGCCAAGTTCTACCTTTGAGTTAGGAACATTTGTAGTAATACTGACCTACGGCTCCTGCCACACGGCTTGACCACCAACGCTGCGTTTTGCCAGATGCCCGTCTGTCGGACCCATGGTAATCTCGTTGACACAAGAACAGGCGTGAGTTCCATCAGGAGCCGCTCTTAGGTGTTAAGCCTCACCTTGAAAACGGTAACCCCTTGCTTCTCAAAGGTGGTCCTCGAGCAGAGCGTGGGTGTCAAAAGGAGTTTGTTAGACGTATAGATCCTCAGGTCCCCCGCCGCCAGGCCTATGGAATCAGAGCATCCATTTTAACAGGATCCCCTAGCGCTCCGGGGGCCCGAGAAATGTGAGAAGCACGGTTACTTCAAGCCGTTGGCTGCTTCTGACTCTTCCACGGGGGAAAGGCCACCCTGGGTGTAGAACTACCTTCAGTGTCTGAAGGACTGGGCAAGACACTCTCAGCTTGTTGGGCCCCTACCCTTACCCTCCCTGCCTTTTGAAGTTCCCTCCTTTTTGTTTTTTTGGTTTTTTTTTAAGCTTTAGAACATTTTATTAACAATTTTGATGATCAGGCCTTTTAAAATGACCTCAAGATATTAGTCTCCTAGGGAAACAGAACAAAGGTTTTTGACAAGGACAAACTATCCATTGAAGAGGTTTTTCTAGGCACCCTGGAAGACAGTAAACAGTATGATTCCTGTAAAATATCAGGACACTGTTTTCTAAGTACTCTGGGATATATTTTAGGTAGTCGAAAAAGTCCCTCTTCCTATTGTGTTGAGGAGAGACTGAAGGCATCTTGAGTTTAATAATCCAGTTGGATCTTCCTGTGAGTAACTTAGTTGTCTACCTGAGTCTCCAACTGTCCCCTTAGCAGTGTGTTGGTACAATCTTCATTTAATCATGTCTCAGGCTCAAAGAATTTAATACAAATATTATTTTATTGGTAGATTCAGTGCCTCCTTTTGTCACTTGAGTCTCCTAGTTAGGCTTTCTCTTGACCATTTGCATAAATAGGAGCTAAATTCCAGGCACTGAGGCAATAACACCCATGGGCTCTGCATAGCACGGGGAGATCAGCTTGGTGCTTTGCGACCACCTAGAGGGGTGGGATAGGGAGGGTGGGAGGGAGACGCAAGAGGCAGGGGATATGGGGATATATGTATATGTATAGCTAATTCACTTTGTTATACAGCAGAAACTAACACAACATTGTGAAGCAATTATACTCCAATAAAGATGTTAAAAAAAAAAAAAAAAAAAACCCAACTGCTGGGACTTCCCTGGTGGCACAGTGGAGAAGACTCCACGCTCCCAATGCAGGGGACCCGGGTTCGATCCCTGGTCAGGGAACTAGATCCCACGTGCGTGCCACAACTAAGAGTTCCCATGCCGCAACTAAGGAGCCCACCTGCCGCAACTAAGACCTGGTGCGTCCAAATAAATAAATAAAAACAATAAAGCCCAACTGCTCCTCTTCCTGGGACCCATGGCCCAGCTTTCTGCCCTGCCCGGGCTTAAACCAGCAGCATCCGTGTGTGCTGGGCGCCCCCAGGGAAGCCGGAAGAGACTTGACCGGAGGGGCTCCACGCAGCCCTGCACGGCGGAGCCGGGGTGGAAGGCGCCTGTGGCCAGTTCTCTATTTGGAACCGCGTAGAAGGAGGCTACACGGCAGATTGGCAGCCACGGGATGTGTCCAGAGGCCGCTGGCTGGCATGTCTATTTTCAGTCTAGTTCTCCCAGCGTCTGGATGGTCTTTCCCACGCTGGGCTCCTGCAGCTCCGAAGGCAGCTCCCCCTGCAGCAAGAGGATGAGCACCAGGAAAGCCAGGGCCTCTCTTTAATTAAATTCCAGTTGGAGGATCTGCCCTGATTTAAGGCTCTCTTAAGCCTTTGAGCATTTGGGAAAGCAGGCAAATCATTCCTCCGTTGTTTCAGAATTCATTACCATTTACCGTGACCTTGATAATGACTTAAAATCCGTCACAACTGGGGAAGGGACCAATGTGTGGCACTGTCTTTTTGAAAGCTGGTGTTTTTCACAGTAACTTTGGGGCAAAAGGATCATTTTCATCTTAACGTTGGTGATATGCGGACTCCGTCTTCTCTTCACAGTGATGCAGTTTGGCAAAGGCAAGTCGTGTTGCTACCGGTTTCTGACGAAAGGCCAGCAGTGGATTTGGCTGCAGACTCACTACTACATCACCTACCACCAGTGGAACTCCAAGCCCGAGTTCATCGTGTGCACGCACTCAGTGGTCAGGTGCGGGCAGGGGGCTGGGAGGGTGGGCCCGGCCCCCGGCAGCTCCGTCAGAGCCCCGTCACCCTCAGTGGACCCCGTTTCTCAGGAGCGAGCCCCGGGCTTGAATTCTTCAGCGGGGCCTGGGCTGTGCTCTGCAGTGGACGGGATAATCCGCAGAGCTCAGATCCCTTCCGGCTCCACACCCAGCCCTGTTCTCCCAGGGCTGAGACTTCCTCCCAGCGTCCCGTCAGGCCCCTCTGAAAAGCCTTATTGAGCTCTTCCAGGCGGCCAGGTTGTTCCTTAGTAAGTTACTGCTTCAGTGACCTACTTACAGATTTTCCCCTCATCTCCATCCGGCCCCCAGCCTTCCCTTGTCGCTGTTTGGAGAAGAAGATTAAAATTTTGCCTCTAAATAACTCAGAGACATTGTCCCCTTTCTTTTGAACACTTTAAAAAAACCCTGCTGGCAACCGAGGCAGGGTTGGTACAAGAGCCAGGCTGCCGGTGGGAGAGGGTTCCTGGCGGTCCCGTGGCCTCGGGGGCGCCCCCAGCCCAGCGTGGGTGGGCGGGGCTTCCAAGGGAGGCAGCACACCGGCGTTCCCTGGGCGCTGCCGTGCGGGTCGCAGTCCCTCCCGAAGGTAAAGGAGAGGTGCTCTTTGGGGGTTTCCCAACTACAAAAATTTTAAGAACGTAAATCGGTTTTAAACTGGTCTAGAGGAGAGCATTGGAGGAGAGCAAAGAAAGAAAGGTTAGAAGGACTGCATTTCATATATGTACATAACAGATAGATGATAGATAACAGATAGATGATAGATGGAGAGATACATATACATACCTACTGCATTATATACATGTACTTAAGAGGTGGATGATTGATAGCAGATAATGGGTAGGTAGGTAGGTGGAGAGATGGATTGATGGATAGATAATAGATAAATAGATAATGGATGGATAGATAGATAATATATGGATAGATAGATAATATATGGATAGATAGATAATATTTGGATAGATAGATGATAGGTGAATAGATAGATAATAGATGGATAGATAGATGGATGGATAGATAGATAATAGATGGATGGATGGATAGATAATAGATGATGGATGGATAGATAATAGATGGATAGATGGTGGATAGATAATAGATGGATAGATGATGGATGGATAGATAATAGATGATGGATGGATAGATGGATAGATAGATAATAGATGGATAGATAGGTAGATAATAGATACATGGATAGAGATAATAGATGATGGATGGGTGGATAGATAATAGATGGATAGATAATGGATAGGTAGATAGATAGAAAATAGATACGTGGATAGATAGATAACAGATGATGGATGGATGGATAGATAGATAATAGATGGATATATGATCGATGGATAGATAATAGATGATGGATGAATGGATAGATAGATAATAGATGGATAGATAGGTAGATAATAGATACATGGATAGATAGATAATAGATGATGGATGGATAGATAGGTAGATAATGGATGAATAATACTATCCATACACACACGCACGTGCACACACACACAAGTAAATCCCTCTTCTTTAGTAAGTGGGGAAAGAGGAGAGATAAGAAACACAGGTATTTCTTGGCCAGTGACCATGACCATCACATTGCGCACCCACTCTCAGGGACCTGATCCTGGCTTCCCAGCCTACCCTGGGCACGTCAGCAGCCACTGGTTTCTGATTCCATGGCCAGTCCCCCCTCTCTGCCTGGCCCTTTGCCAGAGGGTCCCTTTGCCCCCAGGGAAGGCTGGACATCATCAGCACCTTTCTCCTCAGATCTGCCCTTGACCCTGTTCTTCCTCTCCATCTTCTGCCTCCCAGATCCCAGATTTTCAGAGAAAGTAGGGAGTGACCTAGTGAGTAAACGAGGTCACAAGCATTCTATAAGCCCAAGAGCCACTGCCACTCCCCAAGACCCCTCGCCCAGCCTGCGTCTCCACACACGAGGCAAAAGCCACAGCTGAGTCACTCAGCCATCACCGCGTTGAACTGATTTACCCATGCTATTCAAAAAGTGGGTCCATAGACTAATCGACAGTCTGGGTCTGGTTAGTTCTAGGTTTGGTCGAAAGAAAGCGTCCGACAGTTTCGTAGTCTGTAATTACTAAAAAAAGTTACGTGTCACTTCCTCCTATGCATCGTCCAAACTGAGTAGGTCTTAAGAAAGTCTTCTAATTATTTGAAGGCTGAGGCTCATTCTATAGAGGAAAAGAGGTTTCTAAAGACAATTATGTTTGGGGGTTTCGGGGTGAGGGTGGGTAGAGATCAGTAAAGGAGAAGGAAATAAAAACATCCTGGAAAGGAAGATAATTCTGAATGTCACAGTGGAAGTGACTGCAGTGGAATTTAGGCCCAGAAAGAAACTCCATCCTCAAACAAGTAACAGGGCTAACCTCCTTGCTGGTGGCTGTTCTGGGAGGGGTATCACGCAGGGAACCTGGACCTGTCACACTAGCCCTCTTTGCTGGTGTCGTCCTGGAAGGTCCCCCCCTCCAGCTGTGGTCTCTTGATTTCCTGAGCAGTTACGCGGAGGTCCGGGTGGAAAGAAGGCAAGAGCTGGCCCTGGAGGACCCGCTTCTGGAGACCGTCCACCCTTCGGCACTGAAGGTATTGTGATGCCCAGCAGAGGTTAAAGGCAAAGTCTGGCTAAGTAGAATCTTCCATGAGTTGTGATCATACAGACAGTCATCCTAAAAATGGCAGGTCGTATTTATTGAGCTCTTGCTATGTTCCCAGTACTGTTCAATGTAATTTTGGGGTATTGGCCTATTTGCCCCTTGTGAGGTTCCTGTGAGGCGGGCACCGTTACTGTCCTTCTTCAGGTGAGACAGCAGCACACAGAGGATGTAGCTAACGTACCCAAAGCCACCGAGGCTGGGAACTCACAGAGCTGTGCAAGAAACAGCCTCTGGACTCAGAGCAGGGTTCGGCACTTTCCAGCCTTACAAGAACGGCTGTGCAGGCACACCTCAGAGATACCGTGGGTTCCGGACCACCGCAATAAAATGAATGTCGCAGTAAAGCGAGTCACACAACTTTTTTTTGGTTTCCCAGTGCATATAAAAGATCTGTTTACACTATACTGTAGCCTATTAAGTGTGCAATAGTATTAGGTTTTTTAAAATGGTACATACCTTAATTTTAAAATACTTCATTGCTTAAAAAATGCTAAGCATCATCTGACAAGGCAGGGGTGCCACAAACCTTCCATTCGTACAAAATCACACTCCCTGCGAAGTGTGATAAAGTGAAACGCGATAAAACAAGGTCTGCCTGTAGTACGTCCACTTTGTGTCTGTCCCACAGATGAAAAGTTGGGGGTTACTCCATCGTCCCATCGAGGCAGGGAATAGTCTGAGTGCCCTGCCCTCCCCTTAGCCTAAGGCTGATACTCTGCCTACAACAGAGCGTCCCACAAGCACGCTGCCCCTCGCACACCCTCTGTGGCTTCACTGACAGGGCGTACTTTCCATTTCTGTGTCTGGGGCTCTGAGTTGACAGCCTTGTTGGAGCCAGCTTTGCACCAGGGAGCTCTGAGAGTTGTGGGGAGGTGTTTCTCTTCCCAAAGCCCAGACCTCCTTCCTCGTCCAGCCTGAGCTCTCTGGACCCCTCTGGCCAGGTTGCCCCCGTCTCTGCTCCTGGCGTGTCAGACAACTGGAAGGGAACTTGCAAGTAGACGAGAGCTCTGTTTCTCAAAGGTCATTCTTCAAGCAAACACAAATGTTGGGAGAAAAAGAGAGAAAGCAAGGAAGGGAGAGTTGGATTTCATCAAAGCTAAGAAGCCATCAATTGTAAGGTCTACCATTATTTCATCTCCACTGAGAAAGAGAAAATGCTGCCAATCGGTGAAGTCAGGATTTCTTATCATTAGTTGAAGGACACATCCCAACTTCAGATATGTCACAATGTGAGAGGGAAAGGGCCTCTTAGAACTGATGAGATAGGGTTCAAGTTCCAGCCTGCCCGTGACCTAGAATCCAGAGTCTCTGGCCAGAAACTGACGCAGCAGCAGTGGTCCAACAAAAGCATCTCTGGTCCATTGAGAACTCAGTTGGGAAGAGGGAGAAATCCCCTTTAAAGACCAGACAGCAGTCGCATCTTTGCTGAGCCTCCCCTGCTGGCAGGCTACGTGGTGATGTGTCGTACAGTGATTCATCACCAGCACACTGATGCGACACCTCTGTCATCGTTTATGGATGTGTTTATTACCCAGCTCTGTCCATTAATGCATCATGTATCACGTCCAAGGGTGGAATTAAGCTGTTAATAGGCAGGTGTTAGACACACCATACACCACAGCTGAAGATCGGGCAGAGTGTGTATCATCCAGTCGGAAGTTGATTATTGAGGTTTCCGATCCTTTGGGAATATTACAGCCCAACGGAACTTCTCATCAACCTGCACTTATGTATAAGCACACAAATACAATCTCAGGCTGCCAGATTAAGAAGCCCCTTTTAAAGGAAAAGCTCCAGGACCATGCTTTTCAAACTCTCAGCGGTAATGGACCATTTGGTTTTTTAATTTCAAACCTGTCACTGATGGACGCTTTTTAAAAATGCAGATTCCCCTGCTTGGATGGGATGTGTGGCTATGTCAGATGGCTATAGAAGTTTCTCAGCTCCTACTCTCACTTCCTGTACTTACTTCTCTGCTGACCAGGAGCATGCAATTCGCCAACGGCCATGGGCCAGGGACCCCACTCTAAGGGGTGTGATCTGGGGGAGACAGTGACCAAGCAACAGGACCTCAAAATGGACATTTAGCACAGCAAACCCAGGCACATCCTGCGTTTCTGTTTTGCACAAAGGCCCGTAGGTCTCGCAGCAATCATTTCAGCCGTACTCGGGCACACGCGGTGTCCACCCTCCCTGGAGCCACGACTCAAAATACAGAGCAGCCGTGTAGAGTCACACACAGAGATTTAAGAACTGAGACCAGGAGACATCAAGCAGCCCAGGAATCTCGCCATCCTTCTGAGACCAGGTAGAAGCCTAGCCCAGGAGAGTAAGCATTATGTTTCTTCTTTAGCTTAAAAATCATTATAATCCCTGTTTTCATAGGCTTATGACACCTACCCCAGTGCAGGATGGAAAGATGGTTCCTCAGGGTTGGCACGTCACAGCCGCTTTCTCACCATTCTGTGCTCAAGGCAAAGGCATCCTGGGGGCCCAGCATCAGTTGGGATCCAGGGGTCAAGAACTGGAGACCATTGGCCCTTTGCCTGTTCTCTACTCGGGGGCCCTGAGGTTGCAGAGGAAGAGAGAGTGGGGAGATAGTGTCCAGAAGAGTCCAAAGGCGTTTGTTTCATGGGAGTATTAATAATCCAGTACCACCAACAACCTTATTTCTAGAACCGGCCTCTCCACCCGCTTCCGGGAAAGCCAAGATTCTGGGCATGAGGTGACAATTTTAAGGAAAAGAGAAAATGCCAAATCCCTTACGAAAATCTAAACTATCAAACTACAAGGCGAGAAAGTATAATAAACACTGCTTACAGGCTACCAGCCTCTCAAAGATGCTAGATTACATCTTTGTATAAACAGTCCACCCAAATGTGTTTGGAATTATCTCCAAACAGGTACAGTATTTCTCTCAATACTCTTCAAAGTTTCCTAAATATTTAGAGAACAACTGAAGTCACCTAATTCATTGCCATGATCTCGATGCTGCAATGTGGAACTCTGTGTGCGTGTGTGTGTGTGTGTGTTTCAGCACAAGGGCTCCAGCCTGGAAGCTCCGCAGCACTTTAACGCACTCAACGTGGGCGCCTCGGGCCTTAACACCAGCCACTCACCATCGGCGTCCTCAAGAAGTTCCCACAAATCCTCGCGCACGGCTGTGTCCGAACCCCCCTGTGAGTGTGACACCGCGGAGGGAGGGGGTGGGCGCCTGTTGGGCTGGGGTGGTGGGGGGTATACAGAGAGTCCCACGAGGGGCCCCCGAACTTGAGGAGAGGCAGGGCAGTCCGTGGTCTGAAGCAGAAGTTGCCATTCGGTTCCCGCGCCTTCGCTTCTATCCCACTGGTCTCCTCCCCTCCCCGCCCCGGCTCTACTGGTCTCCTCCCCTCCCCTCCCCGCCCCGTCTCCACTGGTCTCCTTCCCCCCCCTGCCCCGTCTCCACTGGTCTCTTCCCCCCCTGCCCCGGCTCCACTGGTCTCTTCCCCCCCCCCCCCGCCCCGTCTCCACTGGTCTCTTCCCCCCCTGCCCCGTCTCCACTGGTCTTCTTCCCCTCCTGCCCCGTCTCCACTGGTCTCTTCCCCCCCCTGCCCCATCTCCACTGGTCTCTTCCCCCCCTGCCCCGTCTCCACTGGTCTCTTCCCCCCCTGCCCCGGCTCCACTGGTCTCTCCCCCCCCCCCGCCCCATCTCCACTGGTCTCTTCCCCCCCTGCCCCATCTCCACTGGTCTCTTTCCCCCCCCCCGCCCCATCTCCACTGGTCTCTTCCCCCCCCCGCCCCCCGCCCCGGCTCCACACTCTGGTTCCTCCACTGGCACACGCAGCCGACATAAAGCAGGCGACGTGCAGACCCGGTGACGTGTGAGATCAGGCAGCTGGTTGCACCACGCGGCAGACATAAAGCTCGTGGGTGCCCTGCTGTCATCCACCTGCTCCCAGGTGATGCTGGAGGCTGGCAGAACCTCCGTGGTTCTCGAAACGACCTCCACTTGCGCTGGGCTTCCTTTATCAGATTCCAGCCAGGCCCGTGTTCCAAGCACACCGTGGTCACCGTTCCCCTCTTTTGATAAGAAAGCTGTGAAGTGTGCGCAAGTCTGAAAGGTGATGTGTTTCTTGCAGCTACTCCAGGCAAGCTGAGGGCAGAGGCCGGCACCGCGGCTTTGCCAAGATCGGCTCGAGAGCTCCCCGCGCTAGGACTCAGCCAGGCAGCCACGACGCCGGTACGTGAGTGACCCCGAACTTTTCACCCAGCCTGTGCTGCGGCGTCGCGGGGGCCTGCAGGGCCACAGGACTGCGTGCTGCACCTCCGCAGAGAACCAGCTGTACTTACACATTGCTGGTGGCAGGTGGGGGTGGGAAGTTAAGATGTTTAATTGGCAACAAATTTGAAACATTTTTATTCCAAAATTAACATGGATGTATATCCACAGAATTCAAAATCCAAAAGAGTTTTAAAGATAAAGCTCAAAACTTCAAATTTGGGGTCACACCCCCAGAGCCTCTGGGGGTGCGTGATTAGGACCCTCCTATTTTAGATCCCATTTCACTCCAGTGCAGATGTCTGAGAAGCTTGATGTCAGCAAGAAGGTCCCCCTGCATATATCAGGCAGTGTCCCTCATATATGCCAGGCCTCTCCTGAACATCAGGGAACGTGTGGCCTCCTAGAAAGCACGCTGGCTGGATGCAAAGTCACTGATGGACCTACCCCACTCCCGTTATCCATCACCATGGAACAAACCACACCAAACTCAGTGGCATACAGCAACAGTCATGGGGCTTCCCTGGTGGCGCAGTGGTTAAGAACCCACCTGCCAATGTAGGGGACACGGGTTCGAGCCCTGGTCCGGGAAGATCCCACATGCCGCGGAGCAACTAAGCCCATGCGCCACAACTACTGAGCCTGCGCTCTAGAGCCCACAAGCCACAACTACCGAGCCCGCGTGCTGCAACTACTGAAGCCTGTGTGCCTAGAGCCCGTGCTGTGCAACAAGAGAAGCCACTGCAATGAGAAGCCCGCGCACCGCAAAGAAGACTAGCCCCCGCTCGCTGCAACTAGAGAAAGCCCGCGCACAGCAACGAAAACCCAACGCAGCCAAAAATAAAATAAAATAAATAAATTTTAAAAACACGAAAAAAAAGAAAGAAAGCAGCAGTCATTTTCCAGGTTCATGGATTCTTGGTCAGGAGTTCAGAAAAGGCACAGTGGGGGTGACTCCTCTTTGCTGCCTGGTGTCGGAAGCCTCCCCAGTCAGGGCTGGAAGGTCCACATCCCCGGTGTGTCTGCATCCCCGGCTGATGGCTGGGCCCAGCTGAGAGCATCCTCTGTTGACTTGCGTGGACCTCTCCATGCCACCCTCCCGGCATGCTCCTGGGTTCCAAGAGGAAATATCTGGAGAGGGACTTTCACGAGAGCCAGGCGGAACTGTGTGGCTTTCTGTGACCTTGCCTTAAAAGTCCCACATGTCACCTCTGCCATCCCTCTCGGGCAAAGCAGTCACAAGCTCACCCACAGAGAGGGACACAGACCTCGCTGTCAATGGGAAAAGTGTCCCCAAATTTTAGGGGCCACATCCACATAGTGGCCAAGTACCTCCTACTCATCCCTCGCTGACCTTTTAGAGATGGGAGTGAAGTGTCCCCTTCCTTCGTGCTGTCACCATGGAAATTATGCCCACCCTGCTGAAAAGCTTGGGCAACACGTTTTATTTTCAAACAGAACATGACAAAGACCACTTTCTTTGTCTCCAGCCACCTTTTGACGAGCTTGTGAGCTCTGATGGCCGCTCTTCTGGTATTGGCTGTCCGTGCAACTCTCTCTGCCACTGTTGGTGACACAGTTCTGTCCCAGCTGTGCAAGGGAACAAAACTGGGGAACCAGAGCCAGTCCCTGGGGTTCTCACTCAGAACAGCTCTCCTGCTGCCTCTGCTCCTGATGTCGTTCTGGGGACAGCTTTCCACTGGGGCTGCCTTTTGTAGTCCCCAGGGCCTGGGGCAGCTTTTGGGTAACTTCAGAAGAAGCTTTTTACTTTTCTTTTCAAAACTCTCAAGAGCCTCGGGAAGCTGAGGGCTGCATTTCTTGTCTCTATACGTTGTCCCACCCCACCCCTGCTCCCCTGCCCACCTGAGTGATCAGGGCGCAGAGGCTGGGACTCAGCTGACCTTGCAGGACTCTCTCCACCAGATTGCAGGCAGAGTCTGGCGAAGCTGCAGCCACATTCACTGCCTGGGTGGGTCAGCGGGTAGAGACGTGCAGGGGCCTGTCCATCGGCATTAGTGTTGAGCAGAAAGGCCACGCGGAGCCGACATGGGTTATGAGTTCGCATTCTTTCTGCTGGACAGCACCACTAAGAAAGTATTGATCTGGGAAAAGAGCGACCAAATCCACCAAGAACGGAGCCTAGAACAGGAGGCGAGGCAGGGTGGGGTGGAGATGCCAGCTCCGGCCAGTGGCAGCAGCTCTGCAGAGCACACCGTGATGGAAGGCATCGGGCCCGAGTGCCCACAGTGCCCCCCACCCTTCACCAACCGCGTGTCACCGCTGACTCCGTGCCCTGCAAGGGCAGCAACCTGCGACCCCACCTTTCCCGGGGAACATATGCCTTCCAGAAGTAAGCCGTCCACTCTAGGGCAGAAGGGCCTCCTTGAAGCCAGAGAACCCAGCTGGCTGAGAGACGGCACCCGGTCCTTTCTGTAGCGGCCCAGAAGCTGCATTTGACAGCAAGGCCCCTCTCCTTTCCCCAGGCTCCCCTGCCCGCCCCGGCGTCCTGTGACATCACACAGCAGCTCCTGCCTCAGACCATCTTGCAAAGCCCACCTGCCCCCGTGACACAGGTGAGCCTGGGACACAGGGCAAGGGAAACCCAGGGTGGCACTTCCCCGAGACAGGATGCTGGGGTTCTCTGGAGGGTGTGGGTGCACTGGTGCCGACCTACAGGCTCCACACCAAGGCCCCCCAGACGGGACTGTTTCTCCCCACGTGCAGGTGGGGCGTGTGGAGCTGTGGACGTTGCCCCTCCCCGGTCCTCATCTCCATCCATCCTCCCATTGATCTTCTCCGGCGTCTGTTTCTCAATCCTTTTAACAATCTTTCTTCATCTCTCTGCCACTTTTCCGTGTTCCTCTCATTTTTCACGACTCCTAATTGGTCACGATATTTTAGAAAAGGTCTGAAGGAAGCCAAATGTTACAGGAAGACTTTGCAAGGGTTTAAAAGCTCTGAGTCCAGTATTATAAATACCACATTTTTAAAATAAAGGATCAGGGCTTGGCTGAGTAATTCCTTCTATGTTGCAACAACGTTCAGCGAGTTACTGTTTGGGTCAGTCAGGAAGTGAGTGTGAAGGACGCAAAGATGCTTGTGGCGCAGCCCTCGCTTTTGGACTTGGAGTTCAAGGGCGAGATGGGCATATAAACAGAGAAACCGCCACGGCAGGGCGTGTGTTTTTATAGAACCAGTAAGAAAATATTCTGTCTGCGGAAGTCCAAGGGCAGTTGAGCTGACTGGCCAGACGTCTGATTTCCATTCCTTTATGGGATATTGAGCTTTGCCCCCTTTCTGGCCACAAGGGGGTCCCAGGGGGGCAGTCCACCAAGATGTGTCCTTGCCCACACACTTGCCAAAGTATGGACGTCTGTCTTGGTGCCAATCCGTCACCACTGGTGAAAACTCTTTCAGAACATACATCGTTCCCACTAACAGTGGCCTCGCATGTTTTCCTGGAATAAGAAAGACACATGCTGCTAGCACGTGCTCCTTGCCAGAGTTAGGCTTAAGTAAGGATATAAAACCTACCCAGCCAGAGTCGACTAATGCAAATGATCTATATTCATCCTCATTAGGAAAAAAAAGAAAGAGAAGAATTTTTTTTCTCTTCAAATTTCCAAGGCACATTTGGTATGAAATGAGTAACTTCTTCAGTCCAAAGGCCCATGAAATGAGAATTCCTTCATCTTGTGGGTCTTGCATTGTAATAAGTCATGGTGTGATAAAGACCCCTTTGGAATTCTAGCTTTTCACATATTGATCTTCATGTTAATTAACAGTAACAGTTCTTAGTCTCTTAGGCAGATTATATGTAATAATAACCATATTTTTTTATTGGAGTATAGTTGCTTTACAGTGTTGTGTTAGTTTCTACTGTACAGCAAAGTGAATCAGCTATACGTATACATATATCCCCTCTTTTTTTGGATTTCCTTCCCATTTAAGTCACTGCAGAGCATTGAGTAGAGTTCCCTGTGCTATACAGTAGGTTCTCATTAGTACTCTATTTTATGCATAGTACCAATATGTGTGTATATATGTCAATATATATATGTCTATATATATATATACACACACACACATATATATGTGTATATGTCAATCCCCATCCCCCAATTCATCCCACACCCCCCTTCCCCCTTGGTATCCATACGTTTGTGCTCTATGTCTGTCTGTATTTCTGCTTTGCAAGTAAGATCATCTATACCAATTTTTAGATTCCACATATATGCGTTAGTATATGATATTTGTTTTTCTCTTTCTGACTTACTTCACTCTGTATGACAGTCTCTAGGTCCATCCACCTCACTACAAATAACTCAGTTTCATTTCTTTTTATGGCTGAGTAATATTCCATTGTATATATGTACCACACCTTCTTTATCCATCCCTCTGTTGATGGACATTAAGGTTGCTTCCATGTCCTGGCTATTGTATATAGTGCTGCAATGAACAGTAACCGTATTCTTTAAGACGTTCTTGTGTAATGCTGGCCTTTCAAATCAGATAGTTCTTCTCATACCTACTCACGTGAAATAATGAGATTCTACAATTTTCTCTCTTTCCCCTCACTGATGTTATCACTGTGGTACCCTATCAAGGGAAAGGGGAAAAAAATAAAATCCAAAATCTGGGAAACGGTTATCTGGCTAAGTGATGGTTTTGCTTCATAGTGTGTTGCTAATGTGTCTCTAAGTTAGGGGAGATCTCTTTATCAAAAAGGCCACAATCAAGAATATAACAAGAGACTCATGCTTGGGTGTCCTGGAATGCCTTGGGAAAATAAGAATAAATGAATAGAGTAACTAACACTCGTGAAGCTCGGTGCTGGCGCCTTGCCGACCACCGACCCCCTCACTGTTTCCCTTGGGAGCCGACGGACAGCCCAGTGCATCTACCCCTGGACGTGGATGTCATAGCCTGAACTGTCTCCAGACTTTGTAGAAGCCAGCACAGATGCTTTTGTCTTTTGTTATTTTAATTGAATACCTGATAACAGCTTTTCTTTCTCAATCAAATTCTCTTTCAAAATCCCAGCTGGTGCTTTGATGAGTGAGATCTGATTGAGACTTTTGTGATACAGTCTGGTATAGGTATTTTTAAGCCCATGTTTAGCAGCAGGATTTTTCAGTGAAGTCTGAGGTCAAAGCCGCTCTGATTGGGGTGGAATTGGGGGGTGGGGAGGTGTCGTTGGCAAAGTCTCTTGGCCTCTCCCACCTCCTGAGACTCTGGGTTCACACTGGGGCCGCCCCCCCCACCTTGCTGTGGACCTGGAGCCAGTCACAACCTCTTTGCGTGGCATGGGTGTGTTGCGAGGAGGTACAGGGTCCTGCTTTGCTGGCCTGGCAAGGGTAGGTCTCCACAAGTGGTGGCACCTGCCACTATTTTTCTTCCTGGTTCTTTTTCTTATTATTCTGCTGCTCCAAAACTGCAGTCAGTGTGATTCCATCCTCCGGTTTATCCTGCCTGTATTCTAACCTCTCCCAGGCTCCCTGCGTTTCCATGGATGGGAGGGCAAAGGGCAAAAGAAAAGAGACAATCTCTGGAGGTGTTTGCAAAGGACAACGGGCAAGAAACAGACTCAGGAGGTTGTCGGAGATAGAGACTGAGGGAATGCAGATTAAGTCACTGTAAAAAAAAATAAAGGGGTGGGTGGGTGGGGGACAAAATAAAGAGCAGAAGCCCCAGCCCAGCAAACTCACTTTCCTCAAGAAGCAGGAGTCACCGACAGCCCCACATCGCCCAGAGCAGGGCGGGCAGCCCGGGGAGTCAGCTTCACCTCCCGTCTCATGACCTCCCCCCTCCACATTTCCTGCAAGGAAAGAACCTTGTGTCCAGGTAGACAGGTGACACAGGGCAGAGATCACCTGGGAAATCTTCCTAAAGCCAGCCTCCGTCCCAGGAAGGAGTCACAAGGCAGGAGGAAGGGGACGCTTGGGCTCTTGCACACAGCAGATGTCCGTGCTCCTGCAGGGTCACCTCCGCCAGCGGTACCCCCTGGGGTGCACATAGGGCGATTGTACTGCTTGTCTCCTTAGCTCTTTTTTACACAGATTTCCAAGAAGTGCAGGGACAGCCTGCAAGTGAGCCTGGGGAAGTGAGGGAGGGTGATGAGGCTTTCACGGCCCCAGGAGGGTTTAGAGTACCATCAAGTCCAAGCTTGTGAATTCCCTGGCTGTCCAGTGGTTGGGACTCCATGCTTCCACTGCAGGGGGGCACAGGTTCAACCCCTGGTCAAGGAACTAGGATCCCGCATGCCACATGGTGCAGCCAAAAAAAAAAAAAAAAAATCCAAGCTTGTCTGTGAATTGTTCCAGAAGAGCCCTGCTCTCCAGGATCAGTTTTAGGATAATGATAGGATCCAAAATTGCATGTGAAGCTGTCACATGCAAATCATCATGCCCTAGATGAGAGAAAAAAGGGAAGGGGGCTCTCTGATGCCTTGCTTTTTTTTTTTTGAGATATAGTTGCTGAACAATACTGTATAAGTTACAGGTGTACAACACAGTGATTCACAATTTTTAAAGGTTACACTCTATTTATAGTTATTATAAAATATTGGCTATATTGCCTTTGCTGTACAATATATCATTGCAGCTTACTTATTTTATACTATGATAGTTTATACCACTTAATCCCCTACGCCTATCTTGCCCCGCCCCCTTTCCCTCTCCCCACTGGTAACCACTAGTTTGTTCCCTATATCTGTGAGTCTGTTGCCTTTTTGTTGTAATCGCTAGTTTGTTTTATTTTTTAGATTGCACATATAAATGATCTCATACAGTATTTGTCTTTCTCTAACTGACTTGTTTCACTTAGCATAATGCCCTCCAAGTCCATCCATGATGTTGCAAATTCTCATGCCCTGCTTTTGACGTTCCTCTCCAAAACCATTTGTCCGTCTAACCGAATTTAGAATATGAGTTTGTAAGCACTGCACTGCTTACAAAATCGTGTTCCGATTCTGTGGCCCTCCTAGACTCCAGCGCAATAAATGAGACCCGCAGGTTCCCATGGGCCTAAGAAAAGCTCACGGGGGGGTGGGAGGGTGGGCAGGGGGCCCTGGGCCACCCAGCCCTCAGCCAGAACCCCTGCTCCCTGGCGAGCTCCTCAACAGTGGGTCACTCATTGCAGCAGTGGGTCAGGGATGCTGCAAAGGGTGGGTAAAGGACCGGAAATGAAAGTGTGCAGGGCCGCTCAGAGCAGCAGCAACATCTGTCTGCAAGGCTGAGATAACTCTTTCATCGGGTTCTGTGTTTTGACCCCGCCTTCAAGTTTTCAGCACAGCTCAGCATGTTCCAGACCATCAAAGACCAGCTGGAGCAGAGGACGAGGATCCTGCAAGCCAACATCCGGTGGCAGCAGGAAGAGCTCCACAAGATCCAGGAGCAGCTCTGCCTGGTCCAGGACTCCAACGTCCAGGTGATGCCCCTTCCTGGGCCGGTGGTGCGCTGAGCTCTGTCCTCCCCCCCCCCCGCTCTGTGATGTGTCCTCATCCACCCTTGCAGGGGCAGGCAGGACTTCCTCCAAAGTCCTCTGTGCTGCCTTACTGAGCCCTGCCTCCTAAACAAATTGAAACCTCCACCAATGAAGTGCGAGGAATGAATCCCACCTCCTCCATCCCCAGCTCCAGGGCAAACCTGAAATTCACATGACATCCTCTTCACTCACTCCTCACTCTGTTGGGCACATGTTTCCTGCATCACATGCGCTTTCTTTCACGTGTTTGGTGGTTGGTCGCCCTGCCCTGACTCCGGCCTCCCTCCTATGGGGTTTTAAACTCCCAGCGCATGTGTAACTACTTTTTGAGCACCCGGCGCAGGCTGCTGACAGAGAGATGGAAGCAGGTCTGCTCTTTCCTCTCATCCAAAGCATGAATGCAGGGAGATATGGGAAATGATCTGTGCTGTGCACCCTGCACCCTGCAGGGGGCGGCCGAGGAGGTGGGAGCTGGAGGTCAGCGCCCTGGCACCCCTGGGCCACCCCACTGCGGCACAGCGATTGGGGCATTCCGCATGCTCTGACAGCAGCTGCTTTTAACTGTGACCCCACCCCACCCCCAGATGTCACGTCTTTGAAGCCTTTCGAGAGATTCTTTCTGGAGGAAAAACTTTATATATTGGATCTCTTTCAAGGATAAATTATTTCCACTTAAATCAGTCCAGGACTATTTTTGTTCCCAAGTGCATGCCCTTGGTTGTAAATGTAGCCAACCTTGGAGTCTGCCCTGAGAGAGGTAAGCATTGGCAGCCACTTGAGGAGACAGAAGGAAGAAGAAGACACCCCTGGGGGAAACGGCTGGAGCGCTGGCCCTGCTGCCCCCTGCCCCAGCATTCACACAGCCCCGCGTGTGGACACAGTAACACCCCAACGGGCGCAGCCCTGAGCTGAGATGAATGCAGGATAGCGCAGAGGTGTTAGGCGGCCTGGAGATGCCTACAGCCGGCCATCCTGCCTCCCTGGGCCCCCGTAGGTGCTCCCGGCGGGCTCTCCAGAAGTTCAGGGACCCCAAGCAGCCTTCTCTGTCCAGCGGGGCCCCTCCCCTCCCCTCGCCTCCCCTCCCCTCCCCTCGCCTCCCCTCCCCTCCCCTTCCCTCCCCTCCCCTCCCCTCCCCTCCCCTTCCCATCCCTCCCCATCCCTCCCCTCCCCTCCCCATCCCTCCCCTCCCCATCCCTCCCCTCCCCTCCCCATCCCTCCCCTCTCCTCCCCTCCCCTCCCCTTCCCATCCCTCCCCTCCCCTCCCCTCCCCATCCCTCCCCTCCCCTCCCCTCCCCATCCCTCCCCTCCCCTCTCCTCCCCATCCCTCCCCTCCCCTCTCCTCCCCTCCCTTCCCTCTCGTCCCCTCCCCTCCCCAAGGCAGGGGAGCCCAGTCAGGTGCGCCTGTGCAGAGCCCTGGGCGCCAAGCCCCACCCATGGCCCTGCTCCCGGCCCACAGCCCTTCACCCTGCCCACCTCCTCAGTGACACCCCCGAACTGCCTAGGGACAAGACTGCAGCATTTAGGTGAAAACGCACGGAGTCATCAAGGTGTCAGTCCCTTGTTACTTATTTGTTCCCAGCAGTCTTATTGTCTCACTGATCCAGGGTCCAACGGCTAGAACTCCTGACTCCAATTACTTGAATGGAATTTTTACACTAACAGGGAGGGGGCACTGAGCCAGAAGCTGCTAAAAGCAAGGTAGGCGGATAAACAGCCGCCTCACAGCCCGGACTTTTCTATTTTCAACTTTAAAGCTGAACTCTTAAATAACTGGGACACAAGGCTATCTCTTTCACTCCTTGACATGAAGGATTATTGCTTTTCTTCCTCCTGACAGTGCATTTTGTTGACCCCCCAACGTCTAGCACCTGAGCTTTGTAAGGGATGACGTGGGAACCAGGCCTCCTGCGTGTACCTCCCCTGGTTTCTTCCCTGTGACCTTATCTTTGCAGTGGAATTTTCCAATGAACTTGGAAATCCACAGATAGTCAAACCAGAGAACGATTCCTCAAGGAGTCTTTCTTCATGTATTTTTGCAGATCTAAGGATTTAAAGAAATACGTTCTGAAATGTTTAGCCAAAATGTGACTTTAAAAAAAAAAGTGACTCAAGCATAAAGGATAAAAGCAAGTAAAAATTACTCCGCTCCTCCCCCCGAGAAAAGTGGGGGGATAGATTAAATAAGAGCAAAACGTTGATAATTGCTGAAGCCTAGTGATTACACATAGGATTTCATTATACAATATCTATTTTCTGTACTTCTGAAATGTTCTGTGATAATAAGTATTTGTAAAGCTAAGCATGTAAGAACAATGACAAACCATATGTGAGCGTAGGATTGGTTTGTTCTGGAAAATGAGAACTATTTTTTTCCTCTAATGACTTTTTCCACTTGAATTAGGGAACTGTTTTTCTCGTGCTTTCTATAAAACTGACCCGAGCCTAGTTAAGAAGTCATCTTCTTAAGCTATAAATTTTCCTTTATTGTCGCTAAAACAGAGGCAGGAATGTGCACCCAGTAGCAATCCCCCTCGCCCCTCCCCCCCGCCCAGGTCCTTTATCCCAAGTTCAGCGGACTTTCCTACCTAGTCCATTGGCTCGGAGCTTTCATTGAGACTATACTGTGTGTGCCTGAGATGCTTGCTAAGTATGATTTTTTTTCCAAAAGAGATTGGGTTATGAGGGAGAGGTTCTCAGGGTGTTGTGTTTGCACCTAGATGGGGTCATGAAGGGCGCTACATAGAGAGCTGTTCTGTTGAAAAGTTGTCACCCCTTGCGTCCGCGGGAGGCTGCTTCTTAGTTTATTTCTGAGAGAGCATTCGCGCCCTCTACTGGCGGTTGAAAGAAGTACCGAGAAAGACACCTGTGACAATGGTTCACAAAGAACAACCAATGGTTGGTTCTTTAATCCATCCTTCCACCCGTCCATCCTTCCACCTTTCCTTCCATCCCTCTATCCATTCACCATCCATCCATCCACCATCCATCCATCCATCCATCCATCCACACACCCACACATCCACACACCCACACACACCCCCACCCCTCCATCCTTCCATCCATCCACCCATCTGGCAGACACCCAGTATGTACCAGGCCCTTGATTAGGTACTGTGGGGATACAGAGACACACAGGACAGGGTTTCTGCCCTCAGAGAGCATACATCAGTGGGAAAGAGTAGCAGACCAAGCAGTCTCTGCCATAACACAAGCATAAACAGTTTCCCTTCTTTGAGCAAAAGCTTAATCTATTTGTTGATTCATTTATTTATTCTATTCATTCCTCAGATAGTTTTTATATGCCCAGAGAGACAAAGGAGCAAAAGGAGCTCCTTTTTTATTTTAGTGTTATTGTTATTATCTAACATTTATTGAGCACTTAGTACTGTGCCTCAGCATAAATCCCATTTAATCTTTTATGACATATGTGCTGTTAATGTCACTGTTTTATTAGTGAGGAAACTAACAGTGACTTTGAAAAGTTTTGAAAATTGCCCAAGGTCTTACCACTAGTACATAGTGGGGTTGGAATTTGAACTAAAGTCTGTCCGATTTAAGCTAGATTATACTGCCTGTCATACATAAAGGTTGCATTTATTTGAACTCTAATTAGAAGGTAAATTGTATCCCACCAGAAAAATGCATGTTATGTAGTTTGAATATTGGGTTTTTGCTGAAGTGTAAATTACCCTGTGTGCTGTAAACAAGCCAGGTCGCTGAGATTGTGTAAGGCACTAATCCTAAAGGTTTGGGTGTTGGATCTGCGAGGATGGAGACCCAGAACATTCTTCTTAACTTCTAAAGTGACAAAGAGCCCTCATTCAAAACTAGGAAGGGCACTAGATGGGAACCTCGCTCGGGTCTCTGGGAGATGACTTGACACCCCCTGCGGAGCGGACGCTTGAACTAACTAATTAAGTGTCTGCCTGGCGTGATTTCACATCTGTTGTTCCAAAACCACTCTGTCACTCAGGAAATGTCGGCTTGTCAGTTCCATACTGGGTATGAGGTTATGCTACACTGAGTACAGGAATCGGGGTTAAAGCTCCAGACGCTCGGAAGGAGAGAGCCTTAGCCGTCAAAGCTAAGGGCCTAAAATGGAGTGGAACACTGCTTGTCAAGAATCTGATACAGAGAATACCAGTCTTTAATGCCCAAGAGGAGCTTTTGTTAAAAGAGCTAGCTACAGGTCTTAGGTTTAAATTATTATTGAAATTACCGAAGTTGTTTTTCTTAAGCCTTTAGCGTCAGTTCACAGATTATATTTTATTTCCAAATCTACTGATTTGGCTGAAAATAGCAATGCTTTTACTTGTGTTTGTTCACGTTCAATCAGTTTATAAATTTAACAAATGGTAAATCATCAACATTCTCTACCAAAGCCATTAACTTCCAAATTTAATATATCTGAACCTTTCAAACATTTCATGTACCTAACAAGGCAGACTTATAAACCTAAGAAGTAAAATCTTTCTGGGCACTTAAGGAATTCTTTTAAATTGAATACACCAAACTTATAAACGAGGTGGATCAAGGTTCTCAGAACCACTTAAACACTTTATAAACTTGATCAAATTCTCTTAAACCTTTCCCATTAAAACAACCAGGCTGATATATCACAGCCTATTGAATGTCTGAGACATCTTAGATAACAAATAGAGATTAGCATGGTGATTGTAAAACGTATTCTTAAACATCATTTTAAAGTACATGGACTTGATGTTATGTCATCCTTTGGATTTATTTGCTTTCCTGGGAATGCAGAGGCAACTAATGAACCAGAGCAGATCTGCCGTCTCAGCTGGAAGCTGGAGTGGAAGATGCTAATCGTAGGATGGGTACAGACCATGGTCACGGTCAGAGGTTCAAGACCAGGCGCAGGTCCTACTGCCAGGACGATGCGCCCCACACCACCGGTCAGCCAACCCTCTGCCACTGTGATTGCGTCATTCCCTCCATTCACAAGATGTTTTTCCTTCTAATAAGAAATGGATAAGCCAACCCAGACTAAACAAGCATATCAAGTGACATATCTGGGTCTCAGCATCTTTCACGCTGTTAGACCCCAGTCGCTCAACCGGAACCTTCTCGAGGGCAGGGTCGGCATCCGTCTGACCCACTGCCCCTCTCCGGGCCGTGCACTCTGCTGGTGGTATCCCAGGCACTCAGTCCAGTGGGTGAACCTCCCCAGGCAGGTCAGAGAGAGCGAGAAAGCTGCCATCTTGCCGTGGACAGGCCATACAAAGAAGGTGCAGGCCTGTGAAGGCACCGTGATCCCAGCCTAAAAAGCGTTTTGCTTCTGCTTCCAGATGTTTCTGCAGCAGCCAGATGTATCCCTGAGCTTCAGCAGTGCCCAGCGGCCCGAGGCTCAGCAGCAACTCCAGCAGAGGTCGGGCCCAGGCCCCCAGCCCCAGCTCGTGGCCAGCCCTCAGCTTCTGGGGCAGATGGCCTCTGCCCAGGTCACAAGCCAGCACCTGCTCAGAGACTCGAGTGTGATATCAACCCAGGTAAACATGCTCGTCTCCAGACTCAGTCCTTGCCACCAGCAGACCAGTCTTCGTGAACCAGAAACCTGCTTCCCCTGTGACCGGAGCTGGATGATGATGGTGGGGGTTTTCTTTTCTTTATTTTGTCACTTTGAAGCCCCATGTTCTCTTGGTTTCCTTCTGTGTTTTATCAATATATTAAAATACCTTAAAGGTATCATGCAGGGAATTCCCTGGCAGTCCAATGGTTAGTACTCCACGCTTTCGTGCTTTCACTGCCTAGGGTGCAGGTTCGATCCCTGGTCGGGGAACTAAGATCCCGCTGGCCGTGCGGTGCAGGGGAAATAAATAAATAAATAAAAGGAACAACTTTATTTAAAAAAAAAAAAGAGGTATCATGCAGCTGAAACTTTCAGCTCTGATCCTGAGCTGGGCTGGAGGTGGATATGGCCATCCCAGACATGCACGCTGAAAGCCACACGTCCCCACGTGCGTGTCCTTGGTGCCCATCACCGACTGCTGGTTTGAGCCATTATCAGTGTGAGATCACAGTTACCCACTTCTGTTC
Organism: Balaenoptera musculus; assembly: GCF_009873245.2. Lineage (NCBI taxonomy): Eukaryota > Metazoa > Chordata > Mammalia > Artiodactyla > Balaenopteridae > Balaenoptera > Balaenoptera musculus. Next base: position 6,142,196 of record NC_045797.1, on the reverse strand, counting down.
ATCATCGCTTTCCCCAGGGCCACCAAGCTTCTCCCGGTGCCCCAGATTCCCTGTCGAGCCCCATCCTCACAGCCATTGCCACTTACTACAAGCCACCAGTGACCTTGCAGTCTGACAGGGTCACCCATCAGTCAGTGGCACTGAATCCAATGGAATCGAGAAGTTCTGAGCCCTCGTTTCCAGACGATCACGGCTTGGAAGGCAGGATACAGCCTCTCCTGAAGCCTCTTATATTCACATGGATTCAGTGACATCTGCTGGGCTCCCAGGGGAACAAAGATAAATGAGAGCTGTCCTTGACCCCAAGGAGCTTCTAGTCTAGCAGGGGTTCTGGGACGTAAACATTGACGTACAATAAAATATGGAGAAGTCTATGTATAAGAGAGTTCCTCCATCTTCACCCAGATTTAAGAGTTTTACTTTAAAATGCAGCCTTTTGGTTCTAAAGGTTAACAGGAAAATTAATGTATGAGATTAGCCGAGAACATTCTGGAGAGGAAAAAAACTGAGGTAGGATTTACACCACGTTCAAAGATTTTGTAAAAGCTCTGAGAATGTGGTGGTACCATCGTATTAATGGTGTCAGTGAAACAGAGTGGAAAACCCAAAAAGCAAAAGCACATGCAAGCTCATTCCCTCATTCATTTACAATTTCACTCAACAAATGCATGCCAGGCACTAAGTCCTGAGCACTGAGGGGCGGCAGTGAACAAAAGAGAAAAGGAAAAAAATCTCTGATCCAAGTGGGGAGAGAGAGAAACAAACAAGTGACAATTAACAATGCGATAATTGGTGATGTGAGACCGCTGGGGAAGGTGGGCAAGGGGCTGGAGGTTCACTGAGAAGGTAATATGCGAGCAAAGAACTGAGCGGGTGAGAGGAGGCATACTGGTACCAAGGAGAAGAGCATTCCACGTAGAGGAAGTGCAAAGGCCCTGGGGCAGGGGTGGGCCTGATGACTTAGAGAGTCAGCAAGGAGATCCACAAGTCGGGAGTGGAATCTAAGAAGCAGAAAGTAGTTCCTAGTTCCGTTCAATGCACATTGGTTGCTTGCCTGCCGCAAGCCCGGCACTGTCCTAGCCCAAAGGATTTAAAGAATCCTTGAGATGCTTACAACCCAACGGGAAAGACAAGTTCACAACAACTCAATCAATAGTCACTGGGTCCTAAGTGAGTGCAAAGGCCAAAGTGGGTAAAAGACAGAGGTTCTGGGGAGGTGATACCTGAGTTGACTTGAAGGTTTACCTTTCTCGCTGCACTGGTTGCTCCAGGGTCCAAAGCCATTGAGAAGCTCGCAGATGATGCAGGGGAACAGCCTGACGCCCCAGTTCAGCAGCACCTCTGCTGTGCTCCCGCCGGCTCTGAGCCTGACCACGCCTGCTTCCGCCTCCCAGGAGGCCAGCCAGGGCCAGCCCAGCCCGGACTTCAGCCACGATCGGCAGCTCAGGTGCGGACACTGTCCTTGTTGGAAAGATAACTGAGACATAGTTTTATACCATTCGTTTCTGGTCTTCTTTCTGCTGGAGATGGAGGCAAAGTTCAGACCATTAGACTCTAAAGCCTCTGCAGTTGATCTCAGCTCAGGAAGCGGCAGGACAGGGCTGGGGTCTTGATGGCCAGAGGAAGTGACCTGCTGCCTCAAGGATCCTCTGAGGACAGAGCAGGCCCAGTGGGGATTCGGGTCAGACAGAAAGGGCACAGCCAGGCTGGGCAGGTGCTGGGTCAGCCGGTGGGTCTACAGCTTGGGCACTGATCAAAGTTTCCCATTTATCTCTTCCTCTGCTCGAAGGCTATTGCTGAGCCAGCCCATTCAGCCCATGATGCCCGGGTCCTGCGATGCGAGGCAGCCCCCAGAGGTCGGCAGGCCTGGACGGCAAGTCAAGTAGGTGGCCCGGGGGCGGGGGGAGGAAGAGAGCCGCACCGAGTGGTCTCAGGCTGTCAGGGTTTCACCTGCCTGGACCAGCTGCACCCCTTGTGAGTCTGGCACTACAGGCAGGGTCCAAGTGTGCCCACACCCTTCGAAAGGACTCCTCCTCTTAGCTCTTCTTTCTCCATTTCCCGTGTCAGGAGAGAAAACTCTGTGTCAGCATCCCATGCTGAGAACAGGACCCAAAGGAAACTATGAATTATATGTCAAGTTTGTCACCACCTTCTGATCTCTTTTTTTTTTTTTAACATCTTTATTGGAGTATAACTGCTTTACAATGGTGTGTTAGTTTCTGCTGTATAACAAAGTGAATCAGCTATACGTATACATATATCCCCATATCTCCTCCCTCTTGTGTCTCCCTCCCTCCCACCCTCCCTATCCCACCCCTCTAGGTGGTCACAAAGCACCGAGCTGATCTCCCTGTGCTATGCAGCTGCTTCCCACTAGCTATCTGTTTTACGTTTGGTAGTGTATATATGTCCATGCCACTCTCTCACTTTGTCACAGCTTACCCCTCCCCCTCCCCATACGGATGAATGGATAAAGAAGATGTGGCACATATATACAATGGAATATTACTCAGCCATAAAAAGAAACGAATTTGAGTTATTTGTAGTGAGGTGGATGGAGTTAGAGACTGTCATACAGAGTGAAGTAAGTCAGAAAGAGAAAAACAAATACAGTATGCTAACACATATATATGGAATCTAAGGGAAAAAACAAAAAAAAAGGTCATGAAGAACCTAGTGGCAAGAAGGGAATAAAGACACAGACCTACTAGAGAATCCACCTTCCGATCTTTGCAGGTCTAAGTGGTAACATCCCAGGTCAATGGAGTCTTCCCCGCCTTGCCGAGGGCACTCCCGCAGCCCCAGCTGACCGGCAGATGCTGGCAGATTCCACGGGCACACCCAGCTCGCCTGCTCTGTGGTTCCGGTGCTGTGCCGGGAACTGGAACCCCCTGCAGACGTGGGACTCTCCTGCCCTCCCAGACGCGCAAGCTTCTCTCTCTCTCCTCCCCCGGGCTCTTTGCTTGCAACCCTCGGGACCCAAAGAAGCAGCTTTGCTTTGCTGTTGAATTATTAGGGACAGAGGTTACTGAAGACAGAGGAGGGAATACTTGGAAAGCTACTGGAAAATAGTTTCTAGCCCTTTGAAATGAAGCAGACACCATTGTCGTATAAACACTGGTTTAATTTGTGTCAGAAGTTCACTGGGACAGTGCTAGCTAATGAGGCCTGCCGTGCCCCCATGCGGGGGCCTTGCAGCCATCCCCTGGGGCTGTCCCCTCCGCTTCCTTCCTCCTGTATCCTCCTTCAGCCAGTAATAATAGTAACATCGGATGGTTACTGCGTCTTCTGAGGGGTGGGGCCTGTACCTACATCCATGAAAACCCTCTGGTGGTAGAGGCGGGCAGGGGCTGGGCACTGCGGGGAAACCACCTTCAAATTCTCTGATGATGCCCTCAATCAGGCAGGGGGTGCGGGGAATGTTGGTTTTGGTTTCTGACTGTTCTTTCCAAGTGATCCAAATAAGTGGAAACAGAAAAGTCTTGTGACATCGCTGTCCAGAGATGCTTAAAATGCAGTGAACTAGGCAAAACTGGAAATTCTTTCCTCTGGCAACTCTAGAGGAAAACTGCCATTTTCGGTCAACCCAATAATTTATACTGTCCCCACCTTCCCCACCGTCTCTTCCAGACATGACCTAACACTCCATCTTCTAGGGCGGGTCAGAGTCTGCCTACCACACACAGAGGCCTCTTCAGGGGAATTTTGGAATCCCCAATGCCTGTTACAAATGACCCATACAGAGATATAACATTTCTACAAATACAACGCTAAATGGACTTCGCTGTAGTGTCTTTAAATATCTGTTCCTGGTCTGGGCTCCTCCAGAGCTTTCCCAAACAGCCTTCCCCTTGTTATTGGACCATTTTCACTAACTACTCTTTCTTTAAAAAAAAAAAAAAATGTATATTCTACATAACATGAAATTTACCATTTTATCTATTTTTGAGTGTACAGTTCGGTGGCATTAAGTACATGCACATTGTTGTGCAACCATCACCACTGTCCATCTTTAGAACTTTTTCATCATCTCAAACTGAAGCTCTGTCCCCATTAAACCCTAATTCCCTATTCGTTCTTCCCCCAGCGCCTGGCAACCACCCTTCTGCTTTCTGTCTCTATGAATTTGTCTCCTCTAGGTACCTCATCTAAGTGGAATCATACAGTATTTGTATTTTGTGATGGGCTTATTTCACTCAGTATATTGTCCTCAAGGCTCACCCATGTCGTAGCATGTGACAGAATTTCCTTCCTTTCTAAGGCTGAATGATAGTCCACTGTCTGTATAGACCACGTTTTGTTTATCCATCATCCATCGACAGATACTTGGGTTGCTTCCACGTTTTGGTTATTGTAAAAAAATGCTGCTATGATCATGGATGTACAAATATCTGTTTTAGTCCCTACTTTCACTTTTGGGGGGCATATACCCAGAAGTGGTATTGCTGGATCAGATGGTAATGCTAAGTTTAATTTTTTGAGGAAACTTCATACTGTTTTGCATGGCAGCTGTACCATTTTACATTCCCACCAACAGTGCACAAGGGTTCCAATGTCTCCACATCCTTGCCAACACTTGTTGTGTTCTGGTTTTTCTCATAATAGCATTGTAATGGGTGTGAGGTGGTATCTCATTTTGATTTTGATTTCCATTTCCCTAATGACTAATGATATTGAACATCTCTTCACGTGCTTATTGGCCATTTGTATCTTTTCTTTACAGCGATGTCTATTCAAGCCCTTTGCCCATTTTTTAATCAGGTTGTTTGCATTTGTTGTGATTGCTGAGTTGTAGGAATTGTATTTATATTCTGGATATCAATCTCTTATTAGATATATGATTTGCAAAGGTTTTTCCGGCAGCCTTTTCCCTGCATGGATAGAGTGACGCACACAAGTCTTTAATTGTGATGAAGTCCAGTCTGTCTCTTTTTCCTCTTGTTGCCCATGTTCTTGGTGTCATGTCAATAGCTTTTTTTTTAAAGGTCTTTCTTAACGTGTCACCAAACAGGTATCCACAGAGCCAGGCCGTGTGTCCAAACCCAGACGTGCACACCACCACCAGCAGCGCCTCGACCCCTGTCCTGCTGATGGGGCTTCACCCCCGCTTCCCCACCTCCCAGCCGTCGCCCCTGAAGCCCGCGCAGACCCAGCAGCAGCCTCCGTGCTTCCTGCAGGTGGGGCCGGGCTGCACCCGGGGCGGGGGAGACAGGGCCGAGCCCCCAGCCCAGGCCTGACCGGCCCTTCCCCCGGGCTTTCAGTAGGGCTCTGGTCCTCAGTATCAAAATAAGCCCCAGACAGATTCATAGTTGAATCTTCATAGTTTCTAAAGTTTATAATGCTCAAAGTTGCTAAAGTCTATGTATATACAGTGTGAGAAATTTAGAAGCAGCTCTTATGCCTCATGTGGTTATGTGCTAAAAAGGTCCGATTTTTTTTAAAGTAATTTTTATTATGGTGTCTGGAGTTTTTAGAGCAAAAATCAGACACTGATTGCTATGTTTGTTGGACTTGTTAGTGTGTTTATATTGCAGAGTCTCATATAAATATAAAATTAAATCATGTTTAAAGATTCATCAAACTTCCTTTAAATGAATGAGATGACGTTGCATGGAATTGGGGCTGTCCAGGAAAATGGGGAGCATGTTTCCTTGTGGTCACTTCTTACTTCCAGCAAGTGCCACGTACACTGGAAGGAAGGAGGGGGAGAGCCAGTGGCTGGGGGTTCAGATGGGACAGAAGTGTCTGCCGGGGCTCTGACCTTCCCTCCCACACTGGCCCGGGCGCCCCTTCCTGCCCCAGCCCGACCCTGTCATGTGGGGCCTCCTCCCCGGCCTCCAGCCCCTGACCCCACCCCACCCCCGGCTTGGGCAGCTTCAAAGCCACAGGGGGCTGAGCAAGGCGACTGCGGTGCAGAGTCTTCCTTGAGGTCTAGAATGTAATTGAATTCCAAAGCTGCTCAACTATGGTATAGTGTTCAAGTCTCCCTGACCCCAGGCCTCGTGGGAGTAAACTCAAGACGTCAGCTTTGCCTGTCCTGTCAGCCCGCAGGACCCCCGAGGGATCTGGGCTGGGAACTGATGGGGTGTGAGCAGGCAGGGAGCGTCTGGGGGCGAGTTAGAGGCCGCCCATATATTCCTGCATGGGGAGTGACAGACGCGTTGGCAGGGCTCAGGGTACGAAGGGCGCTCAGGGGCCTTGAGTGCAGGGGGACAGGGGACATCGCAGAGGGCGCCCAGGCCTGGGTCTGTGTGGGTGGAGCACTGTGGCTAGGGTGGCCTGCCGGTCCAGTGGTTACGACTCCGCGCCGCCACCGCCCGGGGCACAGGTTCAGTCCCTGCTCGGGGAACTAAGATCCCTGCATGACGTGCTGCCAGCTTGGCCAAAAAAAAAAAGGGAGGGTGGGGAGAGGCCCTGGTGGAGAAGGGACGGGGGTCGGGGGGATGCTCCAAGGGGGGGACGGCTGAGTGGGGGCGGAGGGGACAGTGTTCCAGCAGGGGAGGCAGCCCGAGCCAGAGTGGGCGAGCAGCCATGCCTGGGCGGCTTGGGGAGCAGGGCGGACCAGACTGCTTGGCAGAGGAGATTTCATGGATGGGGACCGTGGGAGGTGAGACGGAAGGATCCAGAGTTAACGTTTGACCAGTTGAAGGTTCTGAGCTGCAAATTAGGACGCTTCCTGGTGGATGCCGGCCAGTGATAGTGTTTGGAAGTAGTTCTGGAATCAGGGGCCACCGGTGAAAAGTAGGCAGACGGCACGCGGGCTCGGATGCTGCCCCATCCATTGTGCGCGTGTGTCCCAGGTCCCAACATCCCCAAACCCACAGGCGACGTGGAGCACGTGCTCAGGATACCGTTCCCCGGCAGCCTAGGCCCGGCCGCTGGGCCAGGAGGAACCCCTAGCGCTGGCGGAGAGCTGGGCTTCAGAATTCGCACCCTTCTGGCAGAGCCTCGGCTTCCTCTCTCCCCGCCTGGCGCTCCCCCAGGCCCCCGGCCGGGAGGAGGGCCTTTCATCTGACCACATCACCGCCCCAGCCGTTCAGGGGAGGAGTCCCCAAATCACAGAACCTCCCCTGGAGCCGTTTCCTTTCTTTCCAGGTGCAGGCACCAACCTCTTTGCACAGTGAGCCGCAGGACTCGCTCCTTCTCTCCACCTACTCGCAGCAGCCAGGGACCCTGGGCTACCCACCTCCCGCACCCTCGCGCCCTCCCCGAAGGGTCAGCAGCCTGTCTGAGTCCTCAGGCCTCCAGCAGCTACCGCGGTAGTGCCCTGGCGCCTCAGTTGGGTCACATCAGCTTTAACCAATGGACGGTCGAGGGGGGGGATGGCCAGGGAGCTGGGGAGAAGAGTTTAAAGGACACCCCGGCTTTCGTGCGCGCCGCATCCGTTTCAGAGCTCCTGAATGGTGACAACGTCTGAGCACAGCGGCCGGCCCGTGGAAGTGGGCAGGGACACTGGCCGTGTTTCCCTGTCCCTGCGCTTCACGGCCACAGTCTACAGCCATACGTGGAAAGGGCCGCGGTCCCCACAGGAGTGCATCACTTAGTTCACCTTAGTGGTGGCTCATCTCGCTGCATCCTGCCCCCGCCCCCGGAGCGCGCCGGTCCCTCCCACCGCTGCCGCCCGTGCGCACGTGCCCATTGGCCTGCGCTCTCTTGACTCTCTTTCCTCTGCATTGGAGAAGCACCGGGTCAGGGATTTGTTGAAGAGAGAGAATAAAGAGATGATTTTTTCGTTATTTTTAGATGATTGCTTCTGTTTTAATTTGCACAGCTGCACAAGGAGATAACTTAGGCACCTTCCTTTCTTAAAAATACTGTTTCCTCCCATGACTTCATTTGGAGACGCCAGTAACAAAAACAGCCCACGGATCAGATGGCAAAGCTGGTGGTCAGTCACCAGGCTGCAGCGCCACACCCTCCGGCCTGACCCTAACGGAATAAGGCTCTTCCCCCCACACCGTTCCGGTGGGGTTTGTTTTGGTTTGGTTTGGTTTTGGTTTTTTTTTTTTTTTGCCCCCGAATATAACACTGGACTGTTTCCTGTTTACTTCGGCGATTACAACCACGAAGGCGGACTCGAAGCAAAGCACAATCCCGCAGCTGATGTTCTGGAGTTCTAGTTGAGGACTTGACGACTGGGAAGGTTTTACCAGCCAGACGGGTCTGTGAAGCGCCAGGTCCCCAGGAAGCCCCACCACCACGTGCTGGCCCTTGGAGTGAGAATGCTGCATCTTTCTACATATCTTTCCTGATAAGACCGAGGATTGGATTTTCCTTTTCAAAATGCACTTTGCTTTTTTTGTATGTTTTGTTATGTTGAGATGTTTCTAAAGAAAAGATTTTATGTAATTATAAGATGAAGTGTAGTGAATTGTACAGCTGTTGTAATAAGGACCTATTTCTATATAAAATAAAATTGTATGGATTATGTGTAAATTATTTTGTATCTGAGACACCAGTTCCTTTCCCAAATATAAGAGGATAAAAGTTTTCTTGTGTATTTCTGTGAGTGGACATTTTGTAATAAATTAACAAATTTGTATGATTTCCTTTGGAGGCAGTTTCTGTCCCTTGTTCTAGATGCACGCATACATCTTTTCATCAATAAACTTTTTTTTTTTTTAATTTCAAGATGTTTTTAAGGATAATCAAAGATACGGAAAAGGCGGGAGCAAGCAACAAGTAAGCCGGGTAATGACCTTAGGTTTTTTGACTTCAACATGTGCTTCAGCCTGTCGGGATCCTGATCTTCATTTGAGAGATTGTGCCAGAAGAAAACAACAGTTCATTGTAGAAATGACAGCAAAACAAACTGACAAAACCAGAAAAAGTTCCTGGAAACATCTCCACCTTATAGAGACACAGGTAATCCATGGAGATGGCCAAGCTGTTATCCACCAAAGCAGGCATAGCCCATAATTAAACTTACCTGGGCTGGAGTTGCATGGGCTCTGCCTGCTAGCACTTAGGTATCAGTGATGTGCCCAGGGTTTGTGTGTCTGTGTGGGAGATGTGTGCCCACGTCATGTGGACGGGGGAGATACAGCAATAGCAGACATCCCCCCCTTTCCCATGAGGCTTCAGCATGCTGGAGTGAGGGTGCCCTGGCACACCGTGATTGAGAATCACTGAGATGGCCATGCTCAGCAGAGCCCTTTCTACAAGCATTGGCCCAAGAGAACTAAGTTCCTTTCCTTGCTCCATCACTGGAGTTCTGTGCTTCTACCTGCTTCCCTGTAAAACAGGGGAAACTCCTCTCCGTTCTCTGGCCAGGATCAGTTTTCAGTGGCATAAGAGGCTGCCAGGTAAATACATCAAAAGGAGTTTTATTATTCACACAACTGCAATATTCCTGAAAACAGGTTAGTCTAAATATTTTGCATATATTAGTATCATTTACTCTTTAAAGGAACCCTCCTTTTAAAACAAAGTCTGTGTGACACTGGATTACCTATTTTGTAATTTAACTGTTTTGTAAATTCAAAGGTTTACAGATCTGATTTTTCTGTAAAAGAATTTGTATTTTAATTGGCTGTCAGAATCTGCACTTCTAAGTAGAACAACTTTTTTCATGGAAGCAGCATATTTGTTTTCCTAGGATTTTCTAGCTGGAAGCCATTAGAAAAGGGCGGAGTATGTCACGCTACTAATTTAATTTAGTATTGCTTAAATCTTACACATGTTCAGAGTCTGGATAAACCCAGAAAATTCTTATTGGGTGATATTTCTTTACACCCACATAACATCAGGGGAAGTTTAGTCCCTTAGCTTTTGATTCATTTAATTTTGGTCATTAAAAAACTGTTTTGCAATCCTGTTCTGTTTCAAGAAAAGCCATGACCTTTCTATTTGGAAAACTATAAAGTCTTGGCTCATGAGAAGTGACTGAAATGTGAACTCTGGAATACACCGAGTTTTAGAATATTTTAAACTAACTCAATTAAAATGTAGTATCTTCTGTCTCTAATGGCAACTAACGTCCATTAAATTAATTTAAAATTTTTGTTTATACAGGCAACACGGTGAACTGATCAACTATGAGATCATTCTAAGTCATGACGTGTTGGACTCTTGCCAAAATTATCTGGTAAAATGTGGGTGTTGGGTAGAAAATTGCTTCAATTTCTCTCTTCACTTTATGGGAAGCCTGAAGGTTTTAAAGTCATCCCTTAATAACCTAGACAAATAACTAATTTGGATCCTCTGGAGAGATGACATATGTGGCTTTTTGGACACAGACGTATGAACTTCATACAATGCCTATGTGCGATAGTACAAACGATAGCATACTTCTGTAAGCATAACATGGTTGACTAACTAGCTGAAATATACGGCGTTATGGTATCTGTGAAGCAGCTTTATCTTCCGGGTGAAAAAAGCTCATGAGAAAGAAAAAAAAATTTCCTTCAGGATTATTCCCTAACCAGCCAACGTCCAGTTATGGGAGAAGCAGGGTAACCCATCAGCACATTCACTGAAATAATACAGGCCTTAAAATATAAACTCCAATGTTGGGTTACCACTTTATACACACTTAAAAGGTCCTGAATTTAATTCAGTATGTGACTCAACTTCCTTTAAAACCATCTGCCCCTCCCAAAGTCCCCACCTCTTTCAGTGGAGCCACGACCCCACCCATCGACATAAACTGAAAAACTTTATCCGCCATGCTGGTAAATTCATTTCTGTCAGAGGGGATTTTGTACGTGGAAAGATAGTCACCACTAACTGTAAGTCATTTAATGTCCAACTGACTAATCTTATAAATTTATCGATTAGCATTCTTTTAACCATTAAATAGTCAACATTTCCCTTATTAATCACATACTACATAAACAACAAATGAGTCAATATTTAGGAATTTACCCCAAAAATTTCCCCAATTATGAAAAGAGATTACAAATAACCCTTGTAAGAATTAAAATCTCAAGTCTGATACAGAAGCTTTCTTAAAAGTTCTAAAAGGATCCACAAAATATAACTATATATATATATATATATATATATATATAAATGTATCTTTACATCAAAACTGGTTGCAAAATGTGAATATCACAGATTTAACGTGTTTTGTATTTTACTCCATGCTCATTGTCACACCTTCTCAGTGCTCCAGTTTTAACATACCGTTCTAGGGTTTCAATAACTCACCCAGTAAAATTTTTACACCTCCCTAGGTTTAAGGATCTTATCATGCCCTCGCCCCCTCCAAAAGAGAATGCAATTTCTGATCAGCAGACTGAAGGTCCAGAGTTGTGAACCCGTTGGTTTGGCCTGGGGACCCGGGACTTGCCTCTGTAGTCTGTCAACTCACACCCGACCTCCTGGCGTCAGGTTCCTCCCTTTGCATTCTCAAGGTACGTATCTTACATCAGGTGTTGGATAAAAGTGCTGCTTCTATTGCTATTATTGGGCCATTTTGTTGTGATAGAGCGAAAAACAGGTATCTCTTTAAGGTCATGAAATCACATTGATTTCTCCAATATAATAGATTGTATATAGTATTTTACTCTCCCTTTCTAAGGTGATTTTGTCAACTACTAACAGTCTCCTAAATTGACATTTCATATAGTCAGTTACAAACTGGCGATTTTGATTTCGAAACACTTCTTGTGCAAGCCTCTGCTCTGGCCCCCTCCTCGCCCCTAGCCCAGGTCCCGCTGCGGCTAATCGCGGCCTCCCCACCCAACCAACCCCGACAGGCTCCCCGATCCGGGCAGCGAGGACGCCCTTCTCGCGAGCCCGCTCTGCCCGACCGGAGCCCCTCCAGGGCGGCAGCCGCGTCGGTCATCTCCGGGCCTCCAGCCGGGAACACAGGGTCAGGCAACGCTGGCCGAATCACTGAGCGAGTGGGAAAAAGAGAAGAGCGACTTCCCTCTCCACCCTGCTCTCCTCCACCTGGGGACCAAGGTCCAGTTTCCTCTGAAGAGTTAGACCGGAGGGGCAAGTCCCTCCCACACTCGTTCGCGCGCAGGAGGCGGGGACGCGCGGCAGGAAGCCGGGCCCAGAGAGCGCGACGCTCCAAGTCCCGCGCCCGAGGCTCGCTCGCTTTACCCTTCCGGCGCGCGCCGCTTACGTCACAGCCTCGCCTCTTCCCTCCTCTCGCCCGCCCCCTCCACCCGCCTCCAGGTGACCCGGAAGTTGTACTTGCGACCCTGCTTTCCTTCTCCCACAATCCCTCCCGCTCTCCTTTTCTAACCCCGGCCGGGCGAGGTGAGTATGGATGCTGGGTGGCGGCTGCAGGAATCCGGCGGCATCCTCGCCCCGGATTGTGCCGACTAGGACAGCGGGCTCTCTCGTGAGCCGGCCCGGGGCCCCGCGTTCCGAGGGCACGGGAATCTGCGCTGCATTTAAGGGCTCTCGGAGACTGGGAGAGAGAGTGGCCAAGCTTAGGGGAACCCGGGCCGCAGGGGTTTCCGGGGCGGGGGCACCTAAGGGGCGCGGATGCTTGGGCCGCGTGGGGTGGCCGGCTTGGCTTTGCCCAGACCTGGGGCTTCAGGGGCCTGGCCGGACCCTCTCCGAGGGCAGCTGCGTGAGGCCGGGCCGGGAGGGAGGACTTGGCTTGGGTTTGTCCCACTCGCTCTGAGCCTCCTTGTCGCCTGGGCTTAGATGGCTCCTGCAAAGAAGGGCGGCGAGAAGAAGAAGGGCCGGTCCGCCATCAACGAGGTGGTGACCAGAGAATACACCATCAACATTCACAAGCGCATCCACGGAGTGTGAGTACCCCTGCGGTCGTCGATGCCTTGCTGATGGCGGCTCCCGAGACGGCGGTCTGGTTGTCCCTGGGGGCAGTCTAGTCGTCTGGAGGCTGTGTGGTCTAGAAATTACGCATTTCTTCAAAAGCTCGTCTGTATTCCGTGGGCCCTGTTTAAGGCTTACAGGGGTTAAAGCGTAATGCTCAGAGGTTAATACCTAGACAGATCAGGTTTCTGGGAGAGCCAACTTGGAGAAATACGGTAATGATAAATCATTTCACTCATTGCTTTGCAGTTACACCTTGGCAGGCCTGAAGGGTGAAAGATGTGTATATGAGGGGAAGCAAACTTTGTCGATGTGTCTAGGCCTTAGTAAAGGTAACCAGTTAACTAAAGCTGTGCCCGGCGCAGAATACGAACACTCCGATGGGCTCCCTTTAGTTCTCTGACCTCCACAGATGCGTAGTAACCTCGGTGAAGTTGTAATGCCGGAAGTGCAGCTGCTGGAGGGACCAGAAAAGAGCGTATCGGTGGGGTTATAGGGCAGCGTTGGTGCAGGCGACACCTGGAGGTTGTGGATTTGTGATGTACAAGAATATTGGGAATGATTTCGAACGTGCTGGTTCTCGGTTTTCGTCTCTGGGGTTTGGTTTTTTTCTGTTCTTAAGCTTAGTGAGGCTTCCCCTTTTCTCTGCACGTGGTGCTTACTAGTGATAAGGGAGACCAAATCTCTTCTTGAATACTATTTGGGGTATTTTTGATGGCAAATGTTGCGCTGCAAAATACTCTATTCAGGCACCAGTCCGTGGAGCAGAATTCCTTGCGCCTGCTTGGGCAGTCTCGGATCTGGACAGCCGATTTTGTGAGGGAGTTAAATGCAGCAGCGTCCGCGTTGGGCCTGGCATTTCCGGCCAGGTGTTGACCATGTGTGAGCCAAGGAGTGTCGTGTACGTGGGGTCTCTGGAGGCTTTGGGGTCAAAAGTCCAGTGCCTTTTTTGTGTATAGATGCTGCTTGTAACCACGTTCTCTTCCCCTCACCCCTTAATTTGGGGGGCGTGTGTGTATTCATTTGGGGAGCATATTAGGCGCTTACAGTGTCTTGGGCTCTGGATTCAACAGGGAACCAAAGAGCCTACCTTCCTAGTTTACTTAGTAGGGGAAGTTAGACAAGCATCCAGATATAAAATGGTGAAGAGTACCAGGTGGAAAGTAAGTCACAAGGTGAAAGGGGTGGTGTTTTAAAGGCCACACAGTTAAGGGGACATTAGCAGAGTGGGTGTGAGCCATTGTGGGTGGACAAGTTTTTCAAGCATTTTGTGCTTTGTTACAAAAGCCCTAAGTGAAGACCTTCATGGTACTGAAACCTTTGGTCATACTTGATGGGCAGCAGTTGACAGTTCTTTGTTCGTTCTTCATTTTACTTCCGAAGATTCCACAGTCCTGTTCTTCGTGCCTCTGCAGCTGCCGCCCCTCCCCAGTCTGGTCTGTTGCTCCCCACAACCCATCCTCTTAATGTTGAGTCCCGGGCTCAGCCCCTCGAACTGTGCTTGGTAATAGCAACTAGCTTTAGGGTCTCGTGTATCCAACTGCTATTAACCTGTATACTTGGGTGTTTAAACGGGTATCTCAAAAATTTTACGTGGCCCCAAACCAAACTCCTAGCGTCCATCTCCACCCCTGCCCTTCCCGTTTCCCTGTGGCCTTCCCGGTTTCAGTGTGCTGGCAAGGGAGCGTGTCTTCTTGGCTCTGCCTTCCCCAGTCTGACCGCACTGGTCCCACCGCCGTTCTCTGGATGGCTGCCGTTAGCGGCTCCTGCTCCTGGTTCCCTCTTCCACCCCAAACACCCGGCTGTTCTCAAGGCCTCCACTGGCTTCCCGTCTTACCCAGATGAGAAGCCAGAGTTCTTGCTGTGGTTCCACATGGGTTGGCCACTTACTTTCCTAATCAAAGCAGGCAAGTACCTGATTCAAGCTCGCAGTTTGGTTTTAGTTTTACCTTTTCCCCTGCCGTTATGCTTTTTCTATTAGGTAGATAAACAGTTGCCCTCATCATCTTTGGGTCTGGACTTCAGTGTCTCAGTGGCCATCTTACTTAAACCTGCAGCCCCCCTTCCTTCCCTAACGCTCCCTCTTTTCCCTGGTTTATTTTTCTCTGTGGCACTTGGTACCATCTGACATACTCCATGCGTCAACTACAAAAGCTACGTGGGAAACGGGCTGTTGTCTGGTAAACCTACTGCTGTTCTCTCTAGAGCCTTTTATTTCTAGGTGGTTAAATATTTAAGTGAACTGAACGAAGCGAGCTTGCTTGATGGACTCAGGAGGCTGGTGAGGGGTAGAGCAAAGGGAGCAAGGGGGACGTGGTACCTGACACGGCTCCTTCTGACGTTCAGCCTTGGGGCGGGGGAGGACACCTCTTTACGCTTCCGTCTCTGCCCCACTTGGAATAACCTTTGCTTATCCAGATGCTTGACCATTTCAGCCGGTAGTGAAGTGTGGGTTTTTCACGTTTTGTGTTTAACTGAAAGCATGAAATCCAAAGGAATTTATGTATCCTCATCTAAACAACAGGTTACTGGTGCCTAACACATGCCAAGAGATCCGTAGCATTAACTGTTGCCCTCATGGTGTTTCTTGAGAGGGAATTGGTACATTTCAGGCCCCTGCTCTTTAAGCATAGACCAAGTGAATAATGAACCATTAAATCCCATGTGAATAATGACATTAAATAAAGTTAATAACATTAAATCTCATGTCTTAAGATGTGGCGAATGATCTAATAATATTTTGACCTGAGGACACGGTATTTACTTCAGTGTTGTGTACTTTATGTTCAAGCTTATTCTAACATCATTCTTAGATTATATTCTCCCTGGCAGGTGGTATTAGACCTTGGGGGTGTTTTTGTTTTATCAGGGAAGGGTTGGCCAGTGTATATATTAGCATCTCTTAAGGATCTATACAGAGTCCTTGTTCTACATTATTGAAAGTAGATTGTGTGTCTTCATTGTCCCAAGTATTATAGTAGTTGCTGGGCATTACATAGTGGTGGAGGAAAGAATTGTTCCTGCCCTGTTCAAGGTTCAAGGTTTTAGATTTGTTTTATGAAAATAGGACATGGTATATTGTGTATTTCATTTAATTTTGTACTTAATTGATTTATTATGTTTGAATCTCAGGGGTTTCAAGAAGCGTGCCCCTCGGGCACTCAAAGAAATACGGAAATTTGCCATGAAGGAGATGGGAACTCCAGACGTACGCATTGACACCAGGCTCAACAAAGCTGTCTGGGCCAAAGGAATAAGGTACTCAAGTTGTCTGTGTTAGCAGATGAACTCTCACAATTCCACTAGCTAATGCACATGGATGGAGGTATAAAGAAAATAACAGTGACTCAGAGAGTGGGGTAGTACCTGCAGGGAAGCCCTTTGAACTGAGACCCGAATGACATAGGAGCCAGCAGTGTGAGGGTCAGGTAAGAGCATCACGCAAAGCGAGGACAGACTTCACGTGACTCGGGGACAGGGGTCGGTGAAGGTGGAGCAGATTAGATTGTATGACTTGAGAGCAGTGAGGCTGGAGAGTTAGGCGGGGGACAGATCTTGTAGGTGGTGGCACAGAGTTTGGATTTCTGTCTGGACATACTGGGAAGCCGCTGGAGCAGAGTTGCTGGGGGAGGGGGCGTTTTGGTTGTCAGTAGTGGGGGGGGTGGTCACGGGCCAAAGATTCTGCTAAACATTATACAGCGCACAGGCAGGCCACCCACATACACACAAAAGCAAGTATCCAGCCCAAGTATCAGTAGTGCCGAGGTTAAGACCTGCTTATAAGCAGAGGGGCGGTTTTGCTGTGGAGGACAGTGGAAGGTGCCAGGTGGAAGTGGGACCGGCCACGGGGCGTGGAGCTGGCGGGGACTAGGTGATGTGTGAGACGAGTGGGGGCCGGGGGGGCGTCTGCGTCCATCTGGGTCGTGTCTTAACATTGGAGTCCGATGCGATGACAGGGACCTGAGATTCAGCCCTGCAGTAGGCTGGCACGGGTGCCTGTGAGCTCCCTTGAAGATAGGGGAGGAGTGGTGTCACATGAGCCGAGAGAAGGTTCGGGACACCTCCTGTCCTTGGATCAATAGGAGGGGGTGCAGTCGCCTGCGATGCTGCTGAGAGGTTGGCTGAGGCGGGGAACTGAACGTGCAGCAGTTGCACGTGCTCAGTGCAGCAGTTGCACGTGCTCAGTGCAGCCTGCGGTCGGTGCTGCTCCCGCGCGGCAGTGGTGGCTGCCTACTGAGACTGGTACGTCCTGACACCAGCGTTTTCTGTTCTTCAGGAATGTCCCATACCGTATCCGTGTGCGGTTGTCCAGAAAACGGAATGAAGACGAAGATTCACCAAACAAGCTCTATACGTTGGTTACCTATGTACCTGTCACCACTTTCAAAAGTAAGTTCTGTTTCATCCCACAGAGCTGTTTAGATTTTTTTTAAGTCCTCAGCCTTTTTATAACCTGAATTCATTTGTTCAACAAATATTGTGCACCTATATCCCTGGCATCCTTCCAGCAGGGATATAAGTTAGTTAGTTACAGGCATAATCGGTAAACCTTTTTTAAATTGTGTCACAGTGTGGGAAAATGCAAAAGGATACAGGATAGGTCTGTTATCTGGGTTGTGAAAGGTCCTGTGGAATAGTAACATTCACCTAAACCCTTGAAGAAAAGGTCCTTGGAGTGTGACAGGATGGGATGGGGTGTGTGGGTGTGGAAGGTGACGGCTGTCTTCTTTTGCAGACCTACAGACAGTTAACGTGGATGAGAACTAACGGCTGATTGATTGTCCAATAAAGTTATAGAGCTGCCTCCGCATCTTGATTTTCCTTTTCTAGTTGCAGGTAAAATAAATAAATAGGCTTGTCTATTTTAAAGCAGTTCCCAGTTACAGGAGCATTTGGAGAGTGTTTCCTAACTACTGTGCCTGGGCCCCTTCTCCCCATTCCCTGGAGTTTCTGACTATTTGCACAGGGCCTAGGCAGGTGTTCTAAGGTGGTTTTGGAATGCATCCTGGCTTGGTGATGGCTGTTCAGGTGGTTGGGACATCATTGGGGGTATGATGTTAGTGCTTTTACATGTGTGTTTTGTGAATTCTAAGATAACATTTTTCCAGACACTGGCGTGTAGAACTTAATTGCCATTTTTCACATTTTAACATGCTAAAATGGTACACTTTTGATATTCTTAGATTTCATGGAGTATGTACAGTTCCTTTCTAGCTCACTTACTTGTGGTGGCCCCATGAGGTGCTTTTAGTCCTGGTTTACATGGAGTTAAAAGCTCAGGGGTAACCTTTCTTAAAAGGTTGCTAACAAAGTCTGCTAAATTCAGCCTGAAAGCAAGGTGTTGCAGGGATCATATTTCATCGGTGCTTGTACCACTGATACGAATTAAATGCCAGAAAGGGGTCCCCTTTTGAAGCCCTGGTGATGACAGTAGTGGGGTTGGGGGCTACCTGCGGTGTAGTGTACTATCCGCCGTGAACACGGTGGGGTAGAGGGATCTCCAGGTTATCCATTCGCTGGCACGGTACAGACCTCAGACACTGAAATAAGACATAAACACAGACCAAGTCAATACAAAAATTTCTTATTAAAAAAACTTGGAGGCCAACATTGAAAGCGTGGTTTGTACACATTTTTTGGAAGGACACAAAGTGAATACAACAAATATATTAAAACGGTTTCAATTACCAGCATTGAAACGAAATTAGTGCAAAAAAGCCAAAATACAATTGCACAGATAGTGGCTCTTAAATCTTGAAAGTGAACTTGATTCTCAATCCCTCCCATGTGAAGTGAAGGGTGAGTGCTTGGGCTTTTCTCCTCTCTGGGTTAGTATCATACATTTGACTTTCTTATATTCCATCTGAGAACAAAATGCTAGCATCACAGCAGAAGTGCCCTTTACAGCAAATCTGGTAACAGTGAAGTTGCAAGTCATAGCATCAAGGGAACTGATGTGAGACACTCTCTAGCACTGACTGTCCAACTGAATTCTCTTAAAGAATAAATAGAAACGCTGGAGGGGTGCATCAGTTCCCCCGGCCACAGCTGTAGCTGTCAGGTTGCTTATCCAGATGCCCAGCTTGTAAAGTGTACTCACAATGAACTAGACAAACCTAGATTTATGGGCTGACAGCCCACAAACCTGGACCGTGCTTTGGTATGGAGACTGGTCTCAGCCAACTGCTGTCCTGCTACGGGCTACTCAGCTTGAGTTCAGGCTGCGATTGGCGGCTCATTTCACAAGTTTTGAGGCTGTACTGATTGATCTTGGCATTTTCAAGTTTGGGTTTAATGTCCAGTGGCTTTTCAAAAAAGTTGACTAGTGACTGTTCAGTCAGAAGTGAAGCTAAAATATGTTCAAGGGAGACGGTCCAGTCCCTTTGTGCCTCTTCAGGAAATACCTGGGACTCTCGGGGACTCTTCCCATTGTGGGTGTCGGCAAAAACCGAGTCCTGCTCGGGAGAAGGAGCTGAAGCCTGCGGCTCCTCCCCACCTTCCTGGGAGCAGCTTCCGGAGCTGCTGCCCCGCTGCCCCACTTCCCCGATCTGCAGCAGCAAAGTGGTTACTGTGGCGATGGCTTGATACAAATCATTTTCTTCTGGATCTTCATGGAACATACTATACAGTGTTTTACAGAACTGGATAAATTCTCTCTGGAATTGAGAAAAAAGAAGTCTGCATGTGGCAGCATAACAAGAATTGAAGCATATCGTGGGCTTTTTTCAAACTTAATACCTAGTTCTTTGAAAAAAACCACATAGTACTTTTTGAAGCAGAAAATAAGAGGTATTCTCTGCCCTTCCACTCTGAAGACACACCATTAATAGTCCAGGGGATTTCGGCACACATGTAGACGTGTGCTGTCTATACAGAAGTGTTAGACCCTTTAACCCAGCAAGACAACTAATGTATTCAAAGGCTGTGCACAGAGATTTGTTTATAAGGATGTTTAGGCTAGGGCTTATTACAGCAAAAGGTGGGAAACAGCCTAAATGTTAAGATTGAATGAGATTATGAGTTGGTAATCTGGTGGGAATGCCAAGCAGCAACTAAAGGCCATTAAATGAAGTAGAACAGTGATGCCTGATGTTATGTCAAGCTACACACATACTTGTGCCCAAACTGAGAATCTTTACGTGTGATAGAGGTGCCTCAGGTGGAACTTAGCTGCACAATTACTCCAGGAATAGGAAAAAGGTTGAGCTACTAATTTAGTATTTAATGACTTGGGAGAAACATCCATGATTGTTAGCTGAGGTATGACGGACAAACAACACTGAGATTTAACTGACTTTATATCCAAAGAGTAGAATATTTGAAAGCAACTCAACAGAGTTGAGCAACACTTTCGTTTTGTGAAAACAAAACAAAAAAAACCTGCTAAAGGGATTTAAGTCCTATAATAAAGGGACATTTTCAACTTGAAGCCTTATCAGGACAGTATAATATGTAGTCAGTGATTTTCAAGAAACTGGAAAGAGTACACTATTACATGAAGAATGCTGTATACACGATCCCCCAAATAGCTTCCATCACTCTAGGGAATAAATCTGCATCACAACCTGGGTAAATGAATTTGATATAAAAACTTCAGGGACTTTCCTGGTGGTCCAGTGCAGGAGGTCCTTGAAGAGACTCCACGCTCCCAATGCAGGGGGCCCAGGTTCGATCCCTGATCAGGGAACTAGATCCCACGTGCCACAACGAAGATCCCGCGTGGAGCCAAATTTTTTTTTTTTAAACTCTTCAAAGAATGAAATGTGTAGCAGCCTTCTGAAGAGCTCTGAATATTTGGACAGCTGAATGGATCACAATTTAAATATTTCCCATTTAAACATCACAATGTTCAGCTCTCAGAAGTTATAAGATCTTTCTTTGATTATAGCTTTGGAGGTAATGGGGGAGGGGGTGCAGCTGAATTAAAAAGCCTACCTCTGAAGCAGTCACTTGGCAAAATGGTGAATTCTCTGCACAGAATACAGTCCATACCTGGCTCATTTTGGGCAACTCCTTCTCAGTTTTGTCTTTCTCTTTGGCTAAATCTTTAATCATCTGCTTCAGCTGTTTCTGATAATCAACTGTATCACCTTGAGACAAAGGAAACACAATAGATACTTTAAGTAAATTCCATGAAAGCAAAAGGAAAATAGGTAGAAAGGAATGGTGAGGGGATGAGGAATTCCACTAAGCAAATTCCGTATACAAACTGAAAAGCAGAGATCAGAAGTCTGTTTTACAAAAAGTGGCCACAAATAGATGATGGTAGCCGAGTGACCTCTTGCTACAAGAGGAGCCCTGAAAGATGAAGAGTAAAGTGGTCGTGGCGTTGAAGGCAGTTTGGAAGGTTTCTGGCCTCTGAAAGCGGTGGTCTCAGTGTTAACTCCCAGGCGGGAGGGAATAGATTAGTCTGCTTCTAAGAAGAGCCCTGAAATCCATTGCCCTTAATGATTGCAGTGGTGTGCCTGACGGAAGATAGTGAAAAGAGGTATGTACCATTGGACTTGCCAAAAAGCAGGGGTCTTGATGTCGACAACAGAGGATTCTTCAGTGGTGACTGGCTGTCTCGGTCATTTTCAGTGAGCGCTTTTTAAAAAAAAAATAACATTTTTAAAAAATTAAATTGAAGAAATTACTGTGTCTTAACCAAAACTGACAGAGTAATTTAGCTTTTAAGGTAAGAAAACTAAAGGTGAAGCTAGGAGCCCCCAGCCTGATGGCTGCAGGGTCTTCCCAGGGTCTGTGAACCCTGTGTACTTCAAGAAAACATCACACACCAGTAATGCCTTTTCCCAGATATCTGTAGATGTAATGATATACAGATTCACAGGACATTGCTGATACTGACCTAGGAAAGTGTATGTGTGGTAAAATCCCATTTTGTCAAACTAAAATATAAGTATGTATAATACATGCACACATACGGAATTCTAGAAATAAATACACTTAGATTTCTGGATGGTGAATTAACAAGTAACTGCTTTAAACTGAGGGTATTTTTTTTTTCAGTAATTAGTACATACTGCTATACTTAAATAACTTCTAACAAAAATTGAAAAAAGCTTAACTGAAAGCAGCATGTTACCATTACGAGTGTTCTTGAAATATACAAAAATACAATTACATCAGAACCCTCACACTGCTGGTGGGAATATAAAATGGCATAGCCATTTCGGAAAACAGTCTGGCAGATCCTCAAAAAGTTAAATCGTAAAGTTGCCATTCTTACCCAGAAATTCCACTCCTAGGTATATATCAAAGGGAAATGAAAACATACGTCCACTCAGAACCTGTACACAAATGTTCACAGCAGTTCCAAAGAGCCAAAAAAGTGAAAACAAACCCAAATGTTCAACTGATGAATGAATAAATTGGGGGATGCCCACTGGAGTATCACTTCAGCTGTAATAAAAGGAGTAAGGGGCTTCCTTGGTGGCACAGTTGTTAAGAATCCACCTGCTAATGCAGGGGACACGGGTTCGAGCCCTGGTCCGGGAAGATCCCACATGCCGCAGAGCAACTAAGCCCGTGCGCCACAACTACTGAGGCTGCGCTCTAGAGCCTGTGAGCCACAACTACTGAGCCTGCGCTCTAGAGCCTGTGAGCCACAACTACTGAAGCCCACGCACCTATAGCCTGTGCTCCGCAACAAGAGAAGCCACCGCAATGAGAAGCCGGCACACCGCAACGAAGAGCAGCCCCTGCTCGCCACAACCAGAGAAAGGCCACCCGCAGCAACAAAGACCCAATACGGCAAAAAATAAATAAAATTTTAAAAAATAAATAAAAGGAGTAAGCACCGACATGACACACCACGGGCGAGCCCTGAAGACATACTAAGAGAAAGCAGTGAGACACAAAAGGGCACATACGGCATGACTTCATACGGTATGAAAAGTCCAGAATAGGCATATCTACAGACAGAAAGCAGGGGCGGGAAATGTGTGGATTGGGGACAACAGCTAAAGGGCACAGGCTTGCTTTTTGGTGTGGTGAAAATGTTCTAAAATTGTGATGGTGGTTGCATAACTGGATATACTAAAAACCATTAGACTGTACATTTTGAGTGAAATGTATGGTATGTGGATTATAGATCAGTAAAGCTGTTACCAAAATTATAAAAGGGATTGCAGATGAAGGATCCTCATTTTTAAAAGGTTGAAATTTAGCCATTCACTGAGAATAAATCAAAGGCAAAATTCTGTTGTGATCCAACAAATATCCACAAGATGGCACCAAAGCCTTGATTAATCTACCCTCCTTCCTACTTGGGAAGTAGGTTCCTGGGGTTTGGAAGGTGGGAGGCTTTTTGGGGTTGGTTGTTTTTTCTGTTGGTCCTTTTTTTTTTTTTTTTTTTAACAAAGTTATTGAGTCGTTTTTTTCCAACTTTACCCAAAACAAATTCTATGCAGTGGCACATGTGAGAATCCAAACTGAATAGGAGGAAAATTACAAACCCTGGATGGTACTTGGGGCAGTCACGATAGAAATGGCTTCCCAAGTAATAGCCGCTGGGATGTCTAGCGGATACTGGGTCCCTATCCTCAAAGAGCTCAGTGTATCAAACAAAAACGTGTACACAAGTCACTCTAAGAAGATGCTCTAACAGAAGAACCAATACACACAAATATCATGGGCGCACAGAGAGGAACGATTAATTCAAGGGATGGGTGAGTGTCCAGAAAGGAGGCAGGTCAAGTGTCAACAGTGACAAGGAGCCAGAAAGGCGAGCTAAGCTCTCTCCAGTCCCTGCACACAGAAAGCACCAGCATCTGGACTGGACACGGGACAGTGGAGGAGTCTTGGCGCTCACTGGAAAACACTCATGCTGCTATCTATTCCTATCAGAAATGTAAGATACAGTAACCACTGAGTTTATACCACCTTTAAATGTACTTTCAACCTTTATAAAATGAGATATTTGAGCTTTTATAAATGTAACATTTTTACATTCCAATATATGTGTAATTCATAATTCAAGACTATAAATGGATTAAGAGACAGTTCTATTAAAGCTTTCACCGTGTCTCACTTCAAATTCTGCACATGTTAAAACCGGATGAAGGATTTGTATTTGGTTATCTGAAGCTCCCGATCTCATATGTCTGTGCACGTCTGGGTAAGTACATCGCTTCAACAGACACGAGCAGGACACCCTCCTTGCGGCTTCACGCACTTTCATTAGTTGGTGCCCACACTCATTCCCTGTGACGCTGTCATCATCACTGCTACCTCGGCACTTTCTAAATGGGATGCTTGTGGAGGGAAAAAGCCAGTTCCACTGAAAGCTGCTTCTCTCTGGCAGAAGAGTACATAGACTGCTTTCAACACAAGTTGGCCTTCAGACACAGTTGACACCACAGGCATCAAAATAATACCATTTTCCAACATATTTCCTTTTGGGAAAAGCCATACACTGCCCCCCTTCTGCCCCTCCATGTTGGCTAGAAACAGCAATCAATTTCTAAGGGAACAGACTTGCATTTGGATTAATTAGGAATTCCAGTATAACCAAGTCATTGATAGGAAAATCAACCAAGTATCCAACTTGTGTCTCAGATATCTACTATAAGAAAATCACCTGAGCTGCAACAAGTACTGGATGCTGGGACCATAAATCCCATTTTAGTGGCTTCTTGACAATTTGGACGATACTAGGGATCCTAAGCACCTAGCTTTTCTCTTTTAAAAAGCTCAGTGCAATCTTTTAATTTCACAAAATGTTTCTCAGGAGGTTTATATTCTACACTTTTCATATTTTGCAAAACCCGCAAGTGACATTTTCAACTCAGGATCCCAATACAAAGAACAGACTTTCATCTAGCCTAAGCTGTCTTTCACCAAATCGAATGTGCCTGGTATCATTTCTGATGTAGCTGACATCAGAACTGCCTAAGTTATTAGATGCAAACTATCATTTTTGGATCCTGTGATAAGTTGACCTTTGCTCGAATTTTATTAGATTCAGCATTTTAAGAACGTCACTTAAACGTGGATCCAGACCAGCAGGGACACCTTTTGGGGAGCTGCTCTGCAAGCCCAACAACGTATTTCCCGAATCGCAGAGTTCCCGGGAGGAACAGAACCGTGCCATCAGCTCCGCTCAACGTGCTGTCTTTACAGGAGGCCTCCGGTGCCTCGTTCGTTTGTGTTCATTTACCAACTCTGGTATGTCATTCTTGGTAGCTTGTTTTGATGCTTCTTCCTAATGAATCTAATGTTCTTCCAGGAAGTGGCCTTCTGGATGTCCAATCAGTGTAATTAGCTGAGTGAAATGACCCATACTTACAGATTTAGCAATTTGCAGTGAAAACTCCCGATTCAGTAATCTTCTAGAATACTGTTCATCCCTCCGTCACCTAATTTGGTATCAGATCATCTGGAATATTTCTCTTCTATTTGCTGAACAGTGCTGTAGTCACCATGGAGCCAATAAACTGAGCTCTTCAAAAACTGTGAGGCCTTGGGCTTAGGGCTTCTTTGCTTCCCGAGATGCATCAGATACCTTTGCAAGTGATCTGACAAAGCCCTCTGCCTCCTGTTTGACCCTCGCAGAGTTCCGACGCGCTCTGCACAAGGCGGGTGTTTGAGGCCAGAGGCTGATGTGCTTTGTTTGGTTTTCCACCTCCCACCAGGCAAGTAAGACATCACTCTTCGGCGGGCGCACAAATTCAAACCTGTAATCCTCTGCATACTTCCTCATTAGTGAGTTACGCTTTTTTTCCCACTAGTGTTTGTTCCACCTTTAATCAAAATGTTACTCATGAGGGTGGAAAGTAAATATTTGTTAAAATTAAATCTATTTAAATGAAAAGTGCCTAAACGTATTGTGGATCTTCATGGCCCTGTCAAATTGATGCATTTAAACAGAGGTTTTAGGTTGTCTGCATTCTTAAGACTTTTTTTTTTAACTGCATCAAAAATTCAAATATTAAATATAGGTAAGCAAGGGAATGTAAATTGGTATATAGTCACTATGGAGGTTCCTTAACCTAAAACTAGAGTTACCATATGATCCAGCAATCCTACCCTTGGCATATATGTCTGGAAAAGATAAAAATTATAATTCGAAAAGATACATGCAACCCCAGTGTTCATAGCAGCACTATTTACAATAGCCAAGAAGACATGGAAGCAACCTAAATGTCCATCAACAGATGAATGGATAAAGAAGATGTGTGTATGTATGTGTGTGTGTGTACACACACACACACTGGAACATTAGCCATAAAGAAGAATGAAATACCATTTGCAGCAACGTGGACGGACCTAGAGATTATCATACTAAGTGAAGTAAGTCAGAGAAAGACAAATAAGATATCACTTATATGTGGAATCTCAAAAAATAATACAAATGAACTTATTTATAAAACAGAAACAGACTCACAGACATAGAAAACAAACTTACAGTTCCAAAAGGGAAAGGAGGGGGAGGGATGAATTGAGATTTTGGGATTAACAGATACACACCACTACAGTATATATAAAGTAGATAAACAACGATTTACTGTAGAGCACAGGGAACTATAGTCAATATCTTGTAATAACCTATAATGGAAAAGAATCTGAAAAACTGTGTGTGTATGCAAATCAAGTGAAAAACAAAACTCAATAAAAGGCAAGGCACTTTAGATGCTCAACCGTCTGTACTAAAGTAACGAGTCCATGAGAAAGCAGCGGAGGAGCTGTGTGTGGCTGCCGGAGGGTGTTCCCATAAGCATCCCGTGCACAACAGATGCCAACTCCGTAACGGCCGAGCTCAGGAAGTGTACTCAGGAAGCCCACAAGTAACGTCCACACGCATTTTCAACTTCTGTATAGGTGTGAGTCTTAAAACCCACCAGGATCTCGAGGACCTGGACACCTCACAGCTCACCACCTCCCCAGGGCCCCATGTTAGAAAGTTCTATCAGAGAAACCATCCACCACCAGAACCATGGCACTGGGGCCCAGAGACCCTCTGGGATTCCTAATCTACCTCTGTCAGTTTCAGAGATCCAAGGAATACCTTAAGGGAAATGCCAAGCCTGATCTCACAGGTTTCAAAACTGCTTTCTTTGTGTCTGGTTACCACTGCTTAAATTTGGAGGAAGGACGGTCTTACACGCTGGACAAATGACACGTTCCTTCAAAACCTGTAGCTGGGGCTGCCGAGGAGCCAGAAACCGTGTCACGTCAGCACAAAACCAGGTCACAGAGCTTGAACCTACTCAGATGGGGGGGCAGGGGGCAATCCAAGATGGCAGCATAGGAAGTTCCTGGACCCACCTCCTCCCATGGACTCACCAAAACTACAGCTACATCTAGAACGATCACTGCTGAAAAAGGACAGCACTAGCTGAGCCGCTCCTCCACAACAAGAGGTAAAAGGGCCACACGGAGATGGGTGGGAGAGGCAGACACAGAGCCTCACCAAAACCCCCACCCCCGGCCAGGCGACCCTCAGCAGGGAGGAGTCTCAAAGGCCCAGAGCTATTCCCCGAGGAGCGAGAGGCTTGAGCCTCGCATCAGGCACCCCAGCCCCTGGGGTCAGCACCAGAGAAACGAGGCCCCCAAACTGTCTGGCTTTGGAAACCAAGGGGGGCTTATGTCCCAGGGACCTGGGGAGTCTAGGGATCTGAGATACTCCTAGTGAGGGTCTCACTGGTCCTAGGACCCAGCACAGAGGCAGCAGTTAAAGAAGTGCCTGGACTGCATGTGAAGGAGACCCATTTGCTAATCTTAAAGCTTCTGCTGGAGGGGCAGAGACAGGTGGAACATTCTTCAGGAATGAAGCACCATTTTTCCCTTTGTTCACTCTACCTATACCTTGCCAGTGGAGGTGGGCGCACATCTCACTGAAGTCACAGGAGTGCCCTGCCCCAGGGCTCTTCACCTGCATCACTAAAGCTGCAGGTGTGCCCCATACTCAACCCTCTCTCCTGCAGCCTCGCAAAAACCAGCAGATGAACGTGGTCTATCCCTTGATCCCCTGGCCCTGGTGGCCAGGGAGGGCATGAGTTCTGGGGCCCCACAGGACTGTAACAGTCGGAAAGACAGTTCTGGGCAGGCACCACCCCCAGGGCACTGCACAGACAACAGACTGAAACACACCCCCAGCCCACCTGCAAAACAGGGCCCATTTACTTGTCCTAGAGCTTCAACCTGAGGGACGGGCTTAGATTTGCCACACACCTAGAGGCTACAGAGGCGCACTTGGAATGTGGGCAGGGAGGCATAACCCTTGCACCCTCTCTTAGCCTCACCACAGCTCACTGATACCTCCCGAGGGGCTTATACACTCATCTGAAGTCATGATTTTTGTAACTGTTGCCTGGGGAGCACCTCCAGATCTCCTGGTCTGGAGGTCAGCACGGTTTACAATTACAGTCCCATGGGACTCTCCCACAGCCCAGAGAGTTCCAAATACAATGAACCCAAAGAGACACACACCAAGACACACCATAACTAAAATGTTAAAAGTTACAGATAAAGAGAGAATCTTAAAAGAAGCAAGAAAAAAACAACTTGTTATGCACAATGGAACCCCCATAAGACTATGAGCTGATTTTTCAGCAGAAACTGCAGGCCAGAAGGGAGTGGCACAATATATTCAAAGTGCTAAAAGGAAAAAAATTCCAACCAAGAATACTCTACCCAGCAAGGTTATTATTCAGAATTGAAGGAGATTGGGCTTCCCTGATGGCACAGTGGTTGAGAATCCACCTGCCAATGGAGGGGACATGGGTTTGAGCCCTGGTCTGGGAAGATCCCACATGCCGCGAAGCAACTAAGCCCATGCGCCACAACTACTGAGCCTGTGCTCTAGAGCCCGCGAGCCGCAACTACTGAGCCTGCGTGCTGCAACTACTGAAGCCCGCACGCCTAGAGCCTGTGCTCCGCAACAAGAGAAGCCACCACAATGAGAAGCCCGTGCACCACAATGAAGAAAAGCCCCCGCTCACCACAACTAGAGAAAGCCCACACGCAGCAACGAAGACCCAACGCAGCCAAAATTAAATAAAATGAATAAATTTATTAAAAAAAAAAAAAGAATTGAAGGAGAGGGGGCTTCCCTGGTGGTGCAGTGGTTAAGAATCCACCTGCCAATGCAGGGGACATGGGTTCGAGCCCTGGTCTGGGAAGATCCCACATGCCATGGAGCAACTAAGCCTGTGTGTTGCAACTACTATGCCTGCACTCTAGAGCCCACAAGCCACAACTACTGAAGCCTGCGTGCCTAGAGCCCATGCTCCACGACATGAGAAGCCACCACAATGAGAAGCCCATGCACCGCAACGAAGAGTAGCCCCCGCTCGCCGCAAGTAGAGAAAGCCCGCGTGCAGCAACGAAGACCCAATGCAGCCAAAAAATAAAATAAATTAAAAATAAATACAAAGGAAAGAAAATTTGAATAGTCCTATGTCAACTAAAATGAATTTAAGAAAAAAAGAACTGAAGGAGAGATAGTTTTCAAACAAGCAAAAGGTAAAGGCATTTATCACCACTGAACCAGCCTTACAAGAATGTTAAATGGACTTCTTTAAGAGAAAAAGAAAAACCCCTAACTAGCAACAAGAAAACATATGAAAGTCAAAATCTCACTGATAAAGGCAATATAAAGGTAGTATAAAGGTTAAAAGACAAAAGCATTGTGTTGGCCAAAAAGTTCGTTTGGATTTTTCTGCAACATCTTTCAGAAGAACCTGAACGAACTTTCTGGCCAACCCAATAGTACAATTAACTAAACCATAATTGGTTAAGGGATATACAAAATAGAAATATGTAAAATATCACATCAAAAAAAAATGGAGGACGAGGGAATAAAAATACAGAGTTTTTAGAATACACTTAAACTTAAGTTGCTATCAACTTAAAATAGACTGTTATATATATAGGCTGTCATATAGTGAACCTTGTGATAACCACATAGCAAAAACCTACACAAAAGATAATGAGAAAGGAATCTAAATGTAACACTGAAGAATGTCATCAAACCACAAGGGAAGCAAAAAAGAGAAAAAGAACAGAGAGGAGCTACAAAATACAATTAACAAAATAGCAGTAAGTGTATACCTCTCAATAATTACTTTAAGTGTAAATAGACTAAATTCTCCAATCAAAAGACAGAGTGGCAGAATAGATGAAAAACCAAGACTCATCTATATGCTGCCTACAAGAGACTCACTTCAGATGGAAGGACACAAACTGAAAGTGAAGGCATGGAAAAGACAGTCCCTGCAAAAGAAAACAAAAAGAAATCTGGGGTGGCTATACTTTTATTGGGCAAAATAGACTTTAAAACAAAAACTGTAATAAAAGACAAAGAAGAGCATTACATAATGATAAAAGGATCAATCCAACAAGAAGATATAACATTTGTAAATATTTATACACCCAAGAGAGGCACACCTAAATAAATAAAGCAAGTATTAACTGACCTAAAGGGAGAAATTGACAGCAATACAGTACTAGTAGGGGACTTTAAGACCCCACTTAAATTAACGGATAGAACATCCAGACAGAAAATCAATAATGAAGCATCAGCCTTAAACCACATATATATACAAAACATTTCATCCAAAAGTAGCAGAATACATATTCTCAAGTGCACAAGGAACATTCTCCAAGATAAATCACGTTAGGCCACAAAACAAGTCTCAATAAATTTAAGAAGACTGAAATCATATCAAGCATCTTTTCCAAACACAATGGTATGAAACTATAAATCAATTACTAGAAAACTGGAAAAATCACAAATTATGTGAAGATTAAACAACATGCTACTGAACAACCAATGGGTCAACAAAGAAATCAAAGAGAAAATCAAAAAATACCTTGAGACAAATGAAAATAGAAATTCCAAACTCTATAGGATGCATCAAAAGCAGTTCTAAGAGGGAAATTAATAACGATAAATGAAATAGAGACTAAAAAGACAATAGAAAAGGTCAATGAAACTAAGAACTGGTTCTTTGAAAAGATAAACAAAATGGACAAACCTTTAGCTAGTCTCACCAAGAAAAAGAGAGCTCAGATAAAGTCAGAAATGAGAGAAGTTACAATGTACAACAGACAAAAGATCATAGGAAACTCATATGAACAATTATACACCAACAAAACGAACAACATAGAGGAAAAAGAGAAATACCTAGAAACACACAGTCTTCCAAGGCTAAATCATGAAGAAACAGAAAATCTCAATAGACCAATTACTAGTAAGGATATTGACTCAGTAATTAAAAACATCCCAACAAACAAAACCCCAGGACCAGATGGCTTCACTAGTGAATCCTACCAAACAGTCAAAGATTTAATACCTAAACTTCTCAGACTCAAAAAACAGAAGAGGAGGGAATGCTTCCAAACTCATTTTACAAGGCCCAAATTACCCTCATACCAAAACCAAACAAGGATACAATAAAACAAAGAAAATTATAGGTCCATATCCCTGATAAAAGTAGATGCTAATACTTTGAGGGTTTTTAAAAATTTAATTCAACAATACATTAAAAGGAGTATACACCATGACCAAGTGGGATTTATTACAGGGATGTAAGGATGGTTCAACATCCACAAATCAACATGATACACCACATTAACAAAATGAAGGATAAAAAACAAACAACTGTCTCAATAGATGCAGAAAAAGCATTTGACAAAATTCAACATCCACTTATGATTAAAAACTCTCATCAAAGTGGTTATTTAGGGACCGTACCTCAACGAAATAAAGGCCATATGACAAACTCACAGCTAACATTATACTCAATGGTGACAAGCTAAAAGCTTTTCCTCTAAGATCAGGAACAAGACAAGGATGCCTACTCTTGCCAGTTTTATTCAACACAGTATTGGAAGTGTTAGCCCGAACAATTAGGCAAGAAAAAGAAATAAAAGAGAAGGAAGAAGTAAAACTGTCAGATACCATATGTAGCAAACCTTAAAGGCTCCACCAAAAACTCTTGGAATAAATGAATTCAGTAAAGTTGCGCACACACATACATACACACAATGGAATACTACTCAGCCATAAAAAAGAAGGAAATCTTGTCATTTGCAACAATATAGATGGACCTTGAGGGCATTATGCTAAGCAAAATAAGTCAGAGAATAACAAATACTGTATGATTTCAGTCATATATGCAATCTAAAAAATGAAACAAATGAACAAATAAAACAACACCCATTGACTGTTGGTTACCAGAGGGGAAAGGGGTTGGAGGGTGGGCAAAATGGGTGAAGGGGGTCAATTTTATGGGAACAAATGGTAACTAGATTCACTGTGGTGATCACTTTGTAGTGTATACAAAGATTGAAGTATCATGTTTTATACCTGAAACTAGTATAATGTTATATACCAATTTTACCTCAATTTTTCAAAAAACGGCAAGCTAAAATAACCATCTGTTAAGGCAACCAGGGTTTGTCTTCCCCCACATTCCACAGGCCCGTGGTTCTCCAAGTGTGGTCCTCAGACCTAGCGGATTAGAAACTGGGGTGGGCCAGGTATCCTGTATTATTACAAGCCGTCCAGATGATTCTGATGCACACTCGAGTTTGGGAACCCCTGCCATAGGCCATACAATATGGTACTCAAAATCTGTCATCAGCCACCCCAAACTAGAAACATCTGTTGCCTCAAGTCTAAATAAATTTAAAAAGAGAAGAACCTCAAGGTCATGCACAAAGCTGATTTACGTCAAGGCAGAACAGAGCCTAACTTTTCTACTTGGAATTTCTTACCTGGAGGGATATGAAGCCTATATAACAGTTTAATTTTCTCATTCATTTCTCCATTATACATAATATCTGCAAAATTAAAAAAGAGAGAGAGAGACTGAGTACATGCAAATGGTTAAAGTACATGTGTCAGGACACAAAGTCACTGTAGAGAGAACGTAGTAAGGTCAGTGTCTGTTGACCTGGCACTTCATCTACTGCTACCCAGACAGTGTGTGTCTGAAAGGAAAATGTGAAGGGTAGTGACTGCTGAGCAGCAAGATAACCTCAGGAATTTTGTCTGGCCTCATACCTTCTGAAAGATTTTAATTTTAGCTGCAAGAGTTAGGAATGTGCAGGGGGGAGGGATAAATTAGGAGGCTAGGATTAACATATACACACTACTATGCATAAAATAGACAACCAACAAGGACCTACTGTATAGCACAGGGAACTATACTCAGTAGTGTGTAATAACCTATAAGGGAAAAGAATCTGAAAAAGAATATATATATACACACACACACACACACACACACATATATGTATGTAGAACTGAATCTCTGTGCTGTATACCTGAAACTTACACAATATTATAAATCAACTATACTTCAATTTTAAATTTATTTTTTTAAAATAATGTGTCTCAGGACACATTTCTAACCAGACACCACCACACCCTGGGTGCCCAGGAGAACAAGGTCAACAACCATGTGTGTTGAGAGCCTGGGCTCCCCTCCCCACCACCCCCTTAGGAAACATAAAAGTGGTCATGAGAGGAGCCTGCAGAGGGACTTTTAAAATCCCCAAATCACGTCAGGTGAGTCCCAAACCCATTTCATTGAGTGGATGTGCCTGCTTGACAATCTACTTGTCTCGTGTTCACAGACTCACATCCCAAATGAACTCACTGCAGGAAAGACCCACGGAGTCATACCGAGACAGCTCACGAATGCTTTGAATTCGATCAGATGGTCCATGTTTTCATCCAGGAGCCTGAAAGTCCTTTCAGCGAGGATTTCTGTGTGGGCCCCGCAGGTCCACGGCGAGACGAGCTGAAACAGGCGCGCAAACTGGCGGGCGTCTATGCGGTACTGCTCCGCGTAGGGCCTGCTGGGGTCATGGCGCAGGGCCACAGGCCTGGGCTGCTCCCAGTAGCAGTTCATCATGTGTTCTCTCTAACGGGGGAGCGAGAGGGGTCTGTGAGGGGCGGCGGCCCCCGTGGGAGGCCGCACACGTAAAGGCCAAAGCCCACACAGCCTTCTCTCCCGACTTGCTCTGCCTCGTAAAATTACTAAGTACTGAATAAGCAACATTATAAAACAAACAAAAGAAAAAATTAACTGACAATCTCACCACTCCAACCAGACATGTAGTTACAGGTAACCCTGGAGTAACAAGCAAAAACTTTTTCTTTTTTATTAAGGTTTCTTTTTTCATTGTGGCAAAATATACCTAACAAAATTTACTATTTTAACAAATTTTAAATGTACAGTTCAGCTGCCATAGTTTTGTTTTGTTTTGTTTTTAATTTTGGCCACACTGCACAGCTTATGGGATCTTAGCTCCCTGACCAGGGATTGAACCTGGACCCACAGCAGTGAGAGCTCATGAGTCCTAACCACTGGACCGCCAGGGAACTCCCCTGCCATAGTTTTAATTATTGAAGTCATACAATTTTTATTCTGATATTTTGTCTTAAATCATATTATTTGAAAGTCAGAAAGTACTAGACAAATCTATAGGATACAGAAGAAACTATTTACCCTGGTAACCTGTGAGGATGGAAAACGGGGGCAGGGACCCAGATGGAGAAGCAAGCCTTTTAACTGTGTGCTTTCTTATGTGTTCTAAATTTTGAACCACAGGAATATATTAACAATTCAAAAAATTACAAGTAAAAAAAGCAAAGGCAATTTGAAGTCTTGGGAATAGACAGAAAACTAAAGCAATCAAAGCTGGCCCTGTCGCCTAGGACCAGGTTAGCCTCTTTAGAATGTTTCTTTTACACCTGTACTAAATCACCTCTTGGGACATCTCAACTCACTTGAAATAGTTCCCAATGACTGCAGGGTTCTTCACGATTTCAATGCCCTCTGCCCATAAGGATGGCACAGAAACAAGTACAGATGCTATAATATCCAAGTGCCTATCCTTGGATGGAAACCAAAATGCCATTTATAATTTTACTGCATATTATTTGGAGCCATGTTCCTTAAATAGCCTTTGCAGAATCATGAAAAGTACCATAAGAACGTTCAAGTGTGAAACAAAGGTCTGATAAATTCCCATTCCTCAAACCCAAGACACACTGCGAATCTGCGTGTATATTTGCCATCTTGTGATGCTAGAGGCCCTCAGAATCCTACCCAGAAGAAAACAGTTATAAAGGCCAAGGACTAGTACAACCAGTTTACACAGAATCCTACAGAAAAACAAGTCAATATAAAAACAGGCAAAGGATATGAAGAGGTGATACAAGAAAGTATATGATTAGCCAATAAACTTATGAAAGGGTACTCAACCTCACTAATGAGTAAACAAATGTAAGTTAAAATGAAATGCAATTTTCTACACAACTAGTAAAATTTTAAAAGATCCATAATGTTAAATGCTGGGTGAGTGTGGAACATAGGAAATGAGCACTCTTAGACATCATCAGTAGAACTGAAATTTGAAAAATCTAAAACACTTTAGCAAAAATTTGGTTTGTGCATCCCTAAGGAACCCATCCTACAGAAACGGCAGCACAGGTGTCCTGAGAAAGGCACAAGGATGCTTGGTACAGCACTGTTTATAAAGCAGAAAAAATTGGAAACGAGATAAATGTCCCTCAGCAGGTGAATGGTTAATAAAGTATGGTTAAGCCCTACAATCAAATTCTGCAGCCATTAAAAAAGAATGAGAAAAGATCTGTAGATACTGAATCTACAAAAATGTCCATGATAAAAATTGCAGGCCACTGTGTGTAGCACAATCTCACTTTTATGTGGAAAAAAAAGAGTAAGAGTACGTTGCCTTTGTGTGTGTCTGCAGAGAGATATAGTATAAGGAGAAAGAAATCAGGAAAGATATTCACCATGCTGTTAACAGTAATTACTGTACAAGGTGGGATTGTAGGTGCTGACAGGATATGACCCTTTAAATTTTGCTTAAAATGGTTATTTTTCTTCTTTTAATGGTGAGAGTAGGTATAATCTTGTATATTTTTGTTTTGTGTTTTTAAATTAAATTTTGAAAATAAAAGTCTTAACCAGAACATGGAAGCAAGCAAAATAATATTAAAGAAACCAAACGCTGTCTAGGGCCTGATAATCCAGCAACAGTGAATAAATTTAGCTGATCATTAACGAGAGCAGGTTTATGGAATACATAAGGCACTGTTTCAGGTCCTGAGTCTTTCCAAAAGTAGCCTATGACATCAAGTGTGTATTATATTGTTCCCATCTTACTTGAAGAGAGAAGACTAACGAAGCTGTTTTCAATTTCAGAGGATAAGGGACAGACATCGCAAATCTGAATTTACGTAATTTAAAACATTGCTTTATAACCTGGATGGACCTCGAGGGCATTATGGTAAGTGAAATAAGTCAGAGAAAGACAAATACTATATGATCTCATATGTGGAATCTAAAAAAAAAAACAAACAAACATGGGCTTCCCTGGTGGCACAGTGGTTAAGAATCTGCCTGCCAATGCAGGGGACTCGGGTTCGAGCCGTGGTCCAGGAAGATCCCACATGCTGCAGAGCACCTAAGCCCATGCGCCACAGCTACTGAGCCTGCGCTCTAGAGCCCACGTGCCACAACTACTGAGCCTGCATGCCACAACTACTGAAGCCCACACGCCTAGAGCCCGTGCTCCACAACGAGAAGCCACCGCAATGAGAAGCCTGCGCACCGCAACGAAGAGTAGCTCCCATTTGCTGCAACTAGAGAAAGTCCGCGTGCAGCAACAAAGACCCAATGCAGCCAAAAATAAAATAAATTAAAACAAACAAACAAACCCAAAGTCATAGAAAAGGATCAGATTCGTGGTTACCAGAGTCTGGGGCTGGAAGTGGGAGCGGGTTATAGAACGGGATGAAGGGTGTCAAAAGGTACAAATCTAGGGCTTCCCTGGTGGCACAGTGGTTGAGAATCTGCCTGCCAATGCAGGGGACACGGGTTCGAGCCCTGGTCTGGGATGATCCCACATGCCGCGGAGCAACTGGGCCCGTGAGCCACAATTACTGAGCCTGCGTGTCTGGAGCCTGTGCTCCGCAACAAGAGAGGCCACGATAGTGAGAGGCCCGTGCACCGCGATGAAGAGTGGCCCCCGCTCGCCACAACCAGAGAAAGCCCTCGCACAGAAACGAAGACCCAACACAGCCATAAATTAATTAATTAATTAATTAAAAAAAAAAAAGGTACAAATCTCCAGTTATAAGATAAATAAGTCCTGGGGATGTATGTACAACATAACAACTATAGTTATCACTGCTGTATGGTATATCTGAAAGTTGCTAAGAGAGTAGATCCTAAAAGTTCTCGTCACGAGAAAAACATCATTTTTGTTCTTTTTTTTTTGTATCTATCAATATATGACACGATGGATGTTAACTTACTGCGGATCATTTCGCAATACATGTAAGTCATTATGCTGTACACCTTAAACTTAGTGCTGTAGGTCAATTATACCTCAATAAAACTGAAAGAAAAGAAAGAACTGCATTAAGGCATAAAAGAAAGATTGCTTTCCATTCAGAATAAAAATAGATTTCATTAAGTACACACTGTTCAGCTTTAATAGGAAAGAGTATGTAAAGAAGACAGAGCAGACTGTTTCCTGTTAACATAGAGAATGGTCACGGCTGTACGTTCCAGGCTTAGGGAAGGATGCCGTGAAGTTAAGGAGTGGACTCCTTAGTAAGACCCTATCACATATTTATACAACAACGTAAGGGCATCTCTATGTGGCCCTTTCCCTTGGGAGAACGAATTTCTGATTCAAAAGACAAGAGGTGCATGTAAAACCCAACTAGGGACCATTTATACCTCACAGTACTTAAAGAAGCATTAAAATATAAGAGGTCAGACTATGAAAGCCAAGGAAATTCAGGGAAGGTCAGCAGCAAGGGGGGCAGAGGAGGACAGCCTGGGGGGGGTTCTGTGACGGTGAGGATGACTCTGGGCACATAGAGGAGGTCCCTCAGGTTGTACGACGGAATTAGACACCATGCTGATGACGCTATTTTACTGGAATTTCTTTTGGAAGTGCATTTTGAAATTGGTCTTGCATTTATAGTTGAAGTTTATATTCATAGTTAGTCCTACACAAATGAAAGGCCTGCAGAGCTAAAAACAAATATGAAAATAAATTTCACCCACATTGTTCACAGAAAAGATAGAAATAGGACACAGGAAATAGCTGTCTGTCTTCTTTAAATACCCCTTGTATGAAAGATTAATGATATAGTTAGTACTTAATGAAACTTATTTTTATGATGAATTTAAGGCAATCTCTTAAGTCATATAAATTCAGATGTGAGACGTGTCTTATTCTCTCAAATTGAGAAGTCAGCCCTAAATAAATGAAAGACTTTTTATGCTAAACAACACATTTCTTTACCTGCTTTTGTGTTTCTAGTATTCCCTGTTTTCCCTCCTTGAAAGTCAGAGAGGTGGCGGTGTGGGACACTAAGTCACCTTTGGCTTCGTATTTTCTCTTCATGCAACAGAGGAAACTATAAAACTTGAAACCCGGTGACATTTACAGGAGACGTAGCCT
The DNA here is from genome assembly GCF_009873245.2 of Balaenoptera musculus. Taxonomy (NCBI): domain Eukaryota; kingdom Metazoa; phylum Chordata; class Mammalia; order Artiodactyla; family Balaenopteridae; genus Balaenoptera; species Balaenoptera musculus. The sequence continues at coordinate 6,103,985 of NC_045797.1, read as the reverse complement.
GAGGACTCCTCATCTCGCATCCTGCGGACCAGGCGTGAGGAGTGCCAGGAACCTGCTAAGCCAGCCACCCATGTCAGTGACCACAGGGAGATGTGACATGACAGCCACATGGAGGGTCAGACCACCCCTGCGGCTCTGCTCAGGAAACCTGAGTGCTGCTTAGGACTATTCTGAGCGTGCGGCAATTTGAGTGCAGCAGTGCTGGCGGCTCAAGAGTCACCGCCAGGACAGCTCCGGTGGCCGACCCCTCAAGGCTGGCCTGCTTTCTGCGACTGTCCTCTCCCCCTTCACTGCCAGGCTGTCAGGAGTGGGTCCACTGTCTGCCTCTCTTCCCCGTTTTTATTGACTGTTTCGAGCAAGAAAAGTTCTAGGAAGGCACTTGAAAATGGTCTTTGCAGGGTGATTTAATTCAGCAAGGCTTCCACCTAAATATCCAAATAGTCGAAATACAGTTCAGTATGTTAAGTATTACCAACATGACAGGTTTTAAATGATTTAAAAATGAGTAAGACCATATGGCAACATGAAAAAGTGTTAATGACAGCATCAAGGGAAAACAGAACATAAACTAGCAGGCAGACCAGCCACAGAAACACAAGAATATGTACACACGTCATGTGGGTGAGGTTATGATTAAAAAGTATTTGAGGTGATACAGGGAATTATATTCAATATCTTGTAAAAACCTATAATGAGAAAGAATATACATATGGGACTTCCCTGGTGGTCCAGTGGCTAAGACTCCACGCTCCCCACGCAGGGGGCCCGGTTCGATCCCCGCTCAGGGAACTAGATCCCACGTGCATGCCGCAACTAAAGATCCCACGTGTGGCAAGTAAAAAAAAAAAAAGATCCCGCACACGGCAACAATAAAGATCCTGCGTGCCGCAACTAAGACCAGCCACAGCCAAATAAATAAATAAATATTAAAAAAAAAAAGAATATATATACGTATAACTGAATCACTGTGCTGTATACCAGAAACTAACACAACGTTGTGAATCAACTATACTTCAATTTTAAAAAATAATAATAGAAAAAAGTATACGAGGTGATAATTTCAATAAGGGTCACTGTTGCATCCACTATTTTTTTTTTGTATTTTTTAAAATAAATTCATTTATTTTTGGCTGCATTGGGTCTTTGTTGCCGTGCGCGGGCTTTTCTCTAGTCATGGTGAGTGGGGGCTACTTCCCGTTGTGGTGCGCAGGCTTCTCATTGTGGTGGCTTCTCTTGTTGCGGAGCACGGGCTCTAGGCGCGCAGGCGTCAGTAGTTATGGCTCGCGGGCTCAGTATTTGTGGCTCGTGGGCTCTAGAGTGCAGGCTTAGTAGTTGTGGCGCACGGGCTTAGTTGCTCCGCGGCATGTGGGATCTTCCCGGACCAGGGATCGAACCCGGGTCCCCTGCACTGGCAGGCGGATTCTTAACCACTCCACCACCAGGGAAGTCCTTGAATCCACTACTGACTGGGGACTTGGCCTAGGGCAGTGAAGGACGTGTCACCAGCACTGAGGGCCTCTCAGCCGAGCGCACCAGCATCCGTGCTCGGGCCCAGCAGGCACGGCCAAGCCTGAGCTGGCCGGGGGGCCGCTCCAGCCTCGCTGCCACCCAACAGGCACATGCTGACCCCTCCAGCTTCTGCACCCTCCCGCAGGCAGGCGATGACATCAGCTGGGGCCTGGCTCGGGGCCTGTCACTCCCTCACCCTCCCAGATTTTCCTACCTTGAATAAATCGTAGAGTTCCTCTAGGTCTTCTGGAAGGACTGAGACTTCTGGGATAACGACTCGGAGCTTGAGGAAAGAACAAACCGTCATGGAGTGAACTCTCTGCCCGCCCCCGGGAGGATCAGAGGCCGAGAGGGCGCGTCCCGCTGGGGTGGACGCCAGGCGCCCAGCTCCTCCCGGGACAGAGTCTGTTCCCAGCACAGAGATCACTTTATGGCGACTCTCTCAGGGCTTTTCTGATTCACACATCCGTGACTCAGGACAAGCACTTAAGTCCTAATGGGAGTAAACACTAGCAAGGCTCGAGCTTGGGCAGGAAGTTCCCCCTGCAGAACCATCAACACTGCAGGCCCTCGGTGCCAGGCATGTTCTATATTGTCCCTCATTTAAGCCCATACGGTGGGTCGTGTTATCCTCATTTTACAGTCGGGGAGACCGAGGCTCACAGGGGTTGGTTTGCTCGCAATCTGTCTGACTCCCAAACTAAACCCACGCTGCCTCTCCACCAGCTCACCCCCGTCAAGTTGTTGACTCAACGCAAAAAAAGCAGGCTTTCTCCTGTTAGGAGACCAGCAGGGGACGCAGCCCAGGTCAGCACCCGGCCGCCAGGAGCCGTGGTCCTCAGGAGGCCTCTACTCACCACGTTCTGCTTTGTGGTGTCTTCGTGGCCCTGGAGGACCCTCATCCTGTGCTTGCAGCGCATGTGCTCAATCTGAGCCACAGACTGGTCTCCGAATTTCTGCGGGGAACGAAGGGATCACTCACTCACACAATCCCTTATGCGTCCATACAGGAAACAGTGGTAGCCTGGAAAACCTCCCTGGAAGCCCATCTCCCATGAGAGCTGGGGCGGGGCAGGGATGGGGCGCCGGTACCTCGTAGGAGTCCCGGATCAGGTCGGCGATGTCGGTCACAGGACAGGGCTCCTGGCCATCCGAGAAAAAGGCATGGTGGCTGCCTAGCCGGGGTCCAGGGCTGTCCTCGCTCTTGATGTGATCCAGAAACCTGGGCACCCCACCCACCGGAAAAGCACAGGGTTACCCTCCCCTGGGCACCATGCGACACCTGCCACCTTCCAGGGGCCCCCGGACACGTGGCCGCAACTGTCACACCAGCTCGTCTGCCTCCAAACGCTGGGAGGAGGGCCAGGCAGCAACTGCTACACTCATTTTAGAGAAAACGAGAGACGTGCGCGAAGCCAGACCTGTGGACCTGGGCGCCACGGGAAGGTTTCCAGGGGTCTGTGACTCTCCAGTGACATAAATACAAAATCCTGTGCATACTGCAATTTTAAGCTTCCACGGTATTCTGAAAAGGAACTTCTCATTTGTCATCCAACTTGCCCTCAGCTCCAAGGGGACCCAGGTGCCCGTCCTCAGCTTCGCGGGACTTTGCCTTCCCTGCAACACACCATCCCCTACGCACAGAACGTCCAAATCCTCCAGCCGGCGGCCTGAGGCCCACGTTTCCCCGTGTCCGCCTGCCCGCCCCCGTTCAAGGCCACTCTGAGTCCCTCTAGACTCAGGACGCTTGAACCTGCTCAGAGAAAGGCACCGGTACCCTCGCCCCTCCTGCCTCTCACTTGGTGGAGAGGAGCGAGGGAAGGCAGACTCCTCACCGCACACGGTGACGGGGCTGCCTGATGGCCTGGCCCCGGGGGCACACGGGGTGACGAGTGGTAGAGCGGAAGAACTCGCACAGCGACAGCCCGGCCGCCTGGACCCGCCGCCTGGCTCCCGGAGTCCCGCTGCTGCCCCTCCACCCCAGCGGTCCCCACCTGCTGAGGACCATCAAGGCCTGGCTGTCGTCCTTGCTGCTGCACAGGTCTTCGGCGTTGGCCTCCAGCACGGCCAGCCCCAGCTGGAAGATGGCCTTGATGCCATCGTAGAAGAAGCAGTCGACCACGTTCACCGCGCTCTCCAGGGGCATGATGCTGAGGAACAGCGTCAGGAACCAGGAGAGGGAGATGGACGCCAGGGCCGAGAGGTCGTGCATGTGCTCCGCCAGCTCGGGGAGCTGCTCCTTGATGAGCTCCTCGAAGACCGACTGGTCCACCTGGGCCCCTGGGAAAGGAGGCCGCAGAGATGTGGCTGGGGAGAGAGTCACTCCCTCCAAAGTCAGCCCCCAATTAAAACGACTCTGAGATACGCACAACGATGAAACGGGACTGGAGGCCAGAAAAGGACTCACACTTAGTTCACTGGTTTTTGATGTTTTGACCAAGGGAATTCTATGGGGAAAGGACAGTATTTTCAAAAAATAGTTGTGCACTGGGAATTCCCTGGCGGTCCAGTGGTTAGGACTCGGCGATTTCACTGCTGTGGGCCCGGGTCCAATCCCTGGTCAGGGAACTCAGATCCTGCAAGCTGCACAGCATGGCCAAAAAAAAAAAAAAAATAGTGCCTAATCAAGTGGATATCTGCATGGTGTGGGGAAGAAAAGAACCTTGCCTCCTACTTCACACCATACAGAAAAATATATTTGAAATGTGTCATGGACTTAAGTATAAAAGCTAATGCTAAAAAACGTCTAAAAGAAGATACAGGAAAAAGGCAAAATTTCTCAGGACACAAAAGCAGTAACCATAGAAAAAAATTATAAATTGGACTTCATCAAGATTAACGACTGGTGTTCTTCAAAAGAGGCCATTAATAAAATTAAAATGCAAACTTCAAACTTGGAGAAAATATTTGCGATACATATACCTGACAGAGGTTTCCTAACCACAATAAAGAACTGATGCAACTTAGTTATAAGAAATCAATAACCAAATCTTTTTCTAAAAAGAGGTAAAATTTGGACATTTCAAAAGTGACGATAAATAAATGGCCAGTAGGCACAGAAAAATAGGTTCAACATCATTAACAATTATCAGAGAAATGCAAATTAAAACCATCATGACATTCCACTTCTTACTCACTAGGATGGCTAAAATTAAAAAGACAATTCCAAGTGCTAACAGGGATGTGGAGCAACTGGAACTCTCACACATGGCTGGTGTGAGATAATATGAAGGCACTGGAGCCACTGGAACTCTCACACATTGCTGGTGTGAGATAATATGAAGGCATTTCATCCACTTTAGAAAACTGACAGTTTCTTATAAAGTTAAGCATAGATCTAACTATGACCCAGGAATTCTACTCCTGGGTAAAGACGAAGAAAACTGACAATATACATTCTAAAAAGACTCATACATGAATGTTCATTGCAACTCTAATTATAAGAAGAAACTGGAAACTCAAATGTCTATCAACAGGTGACTGGATGAACAAATCATGGTATGAATGTACAGTGAAATACTCCTCAGCAATGAAAAAGAACTGCTGATGCACCAACAACGTTGCGTTGTGCAAAGGAAGCCAGAACATTCTCTATTATTATGTTTATTCCAAGTTCACAAACAGGCCAAGTTCATCTGTGGTGACAGAAGTCAGTACCAAGTGTTGCGTGTGGCAGGGAAGAGGCAGAAGGGAACTTTGTGGGTTATGGAAACGTTCCAAACATTCCACCCTGTACTGCAGTGGTGGTCACATTATCATGGGGGGGTCTACTGATCACTGTTGAGTACCATCTGCCCCATAGCAACACTCCTCACCTAATGAGGGCTTGGACAACATGCTTCCCAGTGGCCGCGAGGTTCTGGTTATTCCTTGCTGCTCTGTACAACATTCAATACCTCACGCGATGTGAAGTGAGAAGGGCAGGAAACCAATTAGCCACTCAGGCACAGGAAGGGGGCCGAGGAAGACAGCCAGAGGCCACCAAAAGGCCACCTCCTTCCCAGCCAAGCCCCCCCCCACCTTCCTCCCAGCGGTCATCACACTCCCTCGGTTCTTAGACCTCAGCCTTCAAGCATCCTCCTCCTGCCTTGTCCCTACATCCACTCCTTCGCCAAATTCCATCTTGAATTGGTTCTTTTGCTTCTGCTCCCACGGCTGCCGCCCTAATTTTAGACCATCTCCATCTCTCATTCCGGATCACTAAAAAGTGTCCCTAAGAGTACCACCAGGCCAGAGCAATTTTCACGTCCTTTTCTCCACAAGGAGGTTGCTGGACCACAGAGAAGATGCAAATTCCAATGCCAACCGCACGAAGGACAGCGGCCCAAGCGCTTGAGCGCTGACGGGTCAAACACAGGTCTGCCCAGATCCCAGGCAGCCACGATGTGCTTTCTTACGATCAAGCTGTAAGTGAGGCGTTTTCCTCCTCTGCCCTTCACGTCGGCCCCTCAAGCGTCTCCAGTATTGCTCTACTCCCCTCCTCTCCTGTCTACACAAACTCCCTGGGTACCAGGAGCAGACCCCCTCCCTTTCCAGGCCTCAGCATCAGTGAAAAACCTCTTTGGTTTTCACTTTTTTTGAGCCTAGGTTTTTCTTTCCTTAAGTTCAGCTATCCACATAACTCGTTTGTTCTTTATCCAAAATCTGTAAGAGTTTGTGGCAAGAGAGCAAAATCAGGTTACCACATTCCACCCTTTCGCCAAAACTGTGCAGAGAATTACACCAGTTAGTTTTGCAAATTCAAGAGTCAAAACGGTGTTTGTGCAGAGACTAGCTGAGTGGCACAGGGGACTTTACAACCAGGACCGGCGATCAGCACCTCCGCCCCGGCCCCGCCGCCCCCCGGGTGCAGGGGGAGGAAGGAGGCAGTTACCGATGACTCGGTGGTTGAAGTAGTCGGGGAGCATCCGCTCACACACAGCGACCAGCAACCAGAAGGCTTCCTCCTCCTCGGCGTATAGCAGCAGAAGGGAGGTCAGGATGTTCATGGACTGCTCGGGGGTTCGCAGGGGAGGGGACAGTTACCGACAAGGCCACACAGTGCCGCAGAGACATTCAATAACACACAAGCCCAAGCGATCCACGGAAGTCAAGACTGCATGATGACAGACCCAGCGCACCCACCCACAGCGACACCGAGCTGGGACGACCACGGTGTCACCGTGGCCTCACAAGGCACACCGGGCTGAGCGACCAGCCACCACTCCATCCCTGCGCCCGTGGCGCAATGCTGGACTGGGCTGTGGAGCACGCCGCAGGCTCAGATCCCACCCAGCTGTCTCTGTGTCCACGTTCGGACAGAGACACACACACACACTCACCCACTAATTTCGCTTATGCACAGGAAACAAAGCTTAAAATCCTCTGTTTTTAAGGGTCAGTAGCTTCTCTCACCCAGCCTCGTGCCAGGGTTTTATTTTGTGCTTGTTTACCACTCGGAGGGTGTCTTACCTCCACTCGTGCATCCTGGAGGAAAGTGATCCACCCCAAACAGCTTTTTCCTCCCCAAATAGCACTTAAAAAAGAATCCCTATGACCTCTGTACGGTCTGGAGGGAGAAAGCTTCACGGCAGCTTCATCGATACCGTCCTGCAGTGGAGGCCCGGAGGCCGTGAAGGCTGCACGGCCTCCCGCGGACAGAGGCCCAGCCCGTGCAGCGCTCTCCCCGGGCACTGGGTAATGTTGCTCCTCCTGCATCATTAGCCTGACTACACGAGGTTGATTCCCTCCACACGACAGTCCTCAGTACAGACAGCCAAGAACACAGCACCCGAGGCCTGGGTGGTAGCCCGGGACGGGGGCTGTGAACTTCACCCCGCAGCGCACAGCTCACCTGGCAGTACCCGATTCTGGGGTTCCGGTGGGCATAGGCCGTCAGGACTCTCCTCAAAGCAGCGATCCCCGTTTCGTTTTGGAAGGCGGGGTGCTCCGGTAAGGAGCGATGCAGGTCCCGTTCTATCTCCTCTGTCACCAGGCAACACTTTCCCATGGACTCCTCCACCAGGTTGCCATAGTAACCGGGATGCGAGGCGAGGTCAGTGACGGCATCTGATGATTTAAAAGTAACGTTTCAAGGGGGACTGATTACCAGGAGAGAGTCCACGTGGGGAGGGGCCTGTCCAGTCAGAGGACCTCAGTGGGGTCCTGCTACCTGAGGGACATAAAAAATAGTCTGAGACTACACACAACCAAAAGGAACTTCAGTTCTGCTAAAACGAAAAAAGAAAAAAAGAAATAACGTGGCTTTTCTAAGAATAACCCTATAGAGAGGGGGTAAGAGCTCACACTAGAAATAGCTTTATTACTATGCTTTTAATAAGTTGAATTCCCTGGTAACAGAAGTGTGTGTGTGTGTGTGTGTGTGTGTGTGTGTGTGTGTGTGTGTGTGTGTGTGTGTGTGTGTGTGTGTGTGTGTGTGTGTGTGTGTGTGTGTGTGTGTGTGTGTGTGTGTGTTCACGTTCACTAAAGAGACCTAGAGGATGTCACCCCAGTGGCGACAGCAGGTGTCAACTCTAGGTGGTGGGATTTTGAGCCATGTCACTTTCTTTGCTGCTCCATATGAATATGGATTGTTTTTCTTAAATACAAAAGTACCCTCATCTGACAGAGGAAGGGCTTCACTGGCGTGCTGTTGGTGAGCAGCGAGAGAGACAGGCCGGGAGGCAGCGGGGAGACTCGGCCTGTGCAACGAGGTGAGCGCTGGGGGGAGGAGGACCAGTAAACCCCCGCTCAGTAGCACCACCGCCCCGGAGCTGGACAGCAGCGGGGCCGGGGCTGGGCCTCTCGGGCAGCAGAGGAGAGGGGCTGGGCGACTTCGGGGAGAGACGGGGAAGAGGGAGGAGAGAGGTGACGGAGGGGGAGGCCGACTGAGGGAGGGACAGGGACAGGGGAGCGGGGAGGACGGGTCCCCAGGCCTAGCCTCCGGGAGAGCACAGCAGGGCCCCCGGGGGAGGCGGAGCCCCGGCCACCCCGCCCCTAGCACCCCGAAAGGGGCAGCGGTCACACTGTCCTGGACCGCAGGGCCTTCCCTTCTTGCTGGCAGGGCCCCAGCCGCTCCCCCGAGCGGCACCCGACGGCTGACAGAGAAATGCCTGCTTGGAACGCCTCTGGGGACCTTGGCCCCAGTCTCAGCTCATCCGTCAGCGAGTGTCCTGATGAGAGATGCCCAACGGTAGCAGAGTCCCCGGTGCAGCGGTGCAGGAGGAGGACGCAGGCAGGAGAGAAAACCCTGCGGCTCTGCCTCGTGGGGACGCTGTGGGCCCTCCACAGAGGGGCGACCAAGGGAAGTGCGCACTGAGGGATTCACTACAACACACGCAACTGAACAACTTCTGAAGATGTTCTCGTTTCGTCGACCTCAGGACTCACGTCCTAGAAGGACACTGCACGTCAAGGGCGTCCTGAACAGAGTTCTGAGGACAACGAAGAGACTCATAAAGTCATTTCTACAGGAGAGGCGACCACTTGGCCAGACCCTGCACTGACCCAGGACATCACGGCCAACACGAGAAGGTCCTAGGTCCCCGGTCGGGCACGTCACAGGCAGAGGGGACCCGTCTGCACACACACACTGCCCAGGTCGGGGCCTTTGTCCCGTGTCTGCTCCAGAAATGAAAGTCGGCCTGGAGACCCCAGAAATGCTCACCAGAGAAAAGGAGCCAGAGTTTGCCGCGTAACGACTCGGGGATCCCCATGGCCACCAGCTTCCGGATCTTCTCCGTCCGGAACATGCACACGGTCCTGCCGTACTCCACGAAGTGGTCGTTCCACAGTCGCATCTTGATCTGTTCTCTGGACTGCAAGTGGAAACACGCTGCATGTACAAAGAAGGTCGTCCGCACCTTCCACAACCCGTCACAGAGGGGCGCTCCTTCTGCTGACAGAGGGACCAACAGGGACAGGCAATTCGCTCGGCAGATACTGCTGAACCTCCACCAGGCACAGAGGATGTAAAGGTCACCAGCCCTTCAGGGGTTCAGGGCCCAGTGGAAGCACTGACACAAATACTGATAAAATGTCCAGAGCAGATGGGAGGGGGGGCAGGGCGGGGTGGGGAAGCCTCTCCGGATGCTGACACCAAGCCAGCTGCCGAAACAGGTCAGCTCAGAGGGCAGAGGGGAGCAAGGGGCTCTCACGATTTGCCTGAACTTCCTGACAGCCAGCGGAAAAACTGCCAACCCGAAAAACTTACATCGTTCTCATCGGCAGAGATGGAAAAGATACGATGTCTCTAGGTGACTGAAAATCCTTTAAAATTATGGATTTTTAAAATCCTTTAGAATTCCTAGCTGGCAGGAATTTTTACTGCCTTTTAAACAGATGTTTATATATGCTTTTAATTATCTGTATTCTCTAGTAATGGGAGACGTTTACAGAATACTGACGTTACATACAGTCAATATTCTTACGTGTTTCATCGAGCATTCATTGAGCATCTCTGTAAAGTACATCAGAAGGCTCAGTTCTGAATGAATAAAGCTAACGATCTATGATCCACGAGCCATTAAGCGGCCAAGGGGCAGAAATCATGTTCACGGCCACCCTGGTACTCACGGTCCCAACACAGCACCCCTCCTGCCAGGGCACCATCTCAGAGCATGATTTCTAGTCTATTTACCATACAGGCATTGCCCTCAGACTCTCCCTACAGAGGAGAAAACTATATAAATGTGACAAAAGTATTTTTAGTTCAGTAAAACTAGAAGACAGCCAGGGTACAAAAAAGAAACACTGTACCAAAGAGCCACACAGACACCACTGGATAAAAGGAGATAGACTTGTTCTGCACCTGGAAACCCCACAAGGGACGGCATGGACGGATGCCACCTGAGGGGCAGGTGGGGAGAGCCATGGCCCTCGGACGTCCCACCACATCCTTCACCCACCGGGACGCGCTCAGGCCACTAGCACCACTGACCACTTCCCCTTTTTGCCAATGAGGCAAAGAGGGCGCATCATGTGTCCCCCAGGTTGCCTGGTAACCTGTGCCACGCCAGGCCCACCCTCCAGGGCCTGCGGGAAGCCACGCCCTGACACCTCCGCCTGTGCCCGGCGGCGGCGAGGGCGGAGCCTCATCACCCACCAGTCTCGAGTCGGGGCTCTGGCTGCCCGACCGCCGGAAACCGGCGACCAGGGCCTCGGGGGTGCAGCTGCGGGCTCAAGTCTTCTCCCTTTCCTCGCTATTTTGAGAAGACACCATCTCAATACGCCCAAAACCTGTGGTCACCCCACATGCTTGTTGAATGAAACACAGATGAAGTCTGCATGGGGAGAAAAAAGAAAATGAGAAGAGAAGTCACTGCCTTCGTTATAAGACAGTCTTTGTTTTGCCTTTGGATGCATGAGCTTATTAACAAACACGCCTCTCTGTTTAGGGACTTATGGGAAAAACAGACTAACACTAGACCCAACAGATTTGATCCTCAGTAAGGAATATGGTCCACACAGCGCTTTTCCCGGCAAGGCTGCTCATGGCACACGAGCACGGCCCCAGTGGGGTTGGGAAAGCACCATCACGCCCTCAGCTTCCAGAACTGAGGATGGCCATCTCGAGAAACTGCTCTCGGTGTACTGAGAGACTTTCCCTCCTTTCCTCCTGTCACTACTGGATGAAAAGAGGTCCAGAAAGAAGGGGGATGGGTGGTGACAGAATTAGGGACTAGGTCCCAGCAGATCCAGGTCTATTTTTGCAGCTGTCCCATCTTAAAGACATGCAACATCTCTTTCGGCAACTTACATCTGCTCCCAAATAACATCATCCCCTCCAACCTCGGGGGGATGGGGAGGGGGCAACTGACCTCTCTAACTGGTAAAGGAGGGTGTCCACTCACCTGTGGGTTGATTCCCATCAAACCCTCCAACCTCTGAGGGGGTGGCCTGTCAATCCCTCTGACACGTGGGTATACCCCCTCTTATCCCTGTAACCTGTCGGGGGTGCAACCTGTGGGTGAGTCCCATCCACCCTCCAACCTGCCACACCCACTCAGGACACCGGTGCGTCAGAGATGATACCACACTGTCTGCTACACGGACCCAATCATTGCTAACATTTTTCTGGTACCCAAGGGGATCATCGTTACGTGCACACCCCTTTGGAGACCCCTGCCCTCGAGGTGCTGGAAAAAGGGGTTTGCAATTTATGGGATCCCACGGTTTCCAAGGATCATACCAGGTCCTCATCCCCCGTGGTGTCATAGAGCACGGGGTGGTCGGCGTGCACCTGCTTCAGCCTCGCCAGCAGACTCTCCACCAGGCTGTCGCGATCCGCGAGCTCAATGAACTGGAAGGCCATCTTGCTCCTGATACTGACAATGATGGGGTTCGGCAGCAGACTCGTGTCCTCCATCTTCTCAATGCTCACGACCTGTTACAAACAATCACGCGCACAGAGGCACAGCAAGAGAGAAGACGGGCAGGTTGTTTCACTGCATATTCGGAAAATATCCCGAGAGAGAAGGCAAAACCCAGTAACTGCAAAAGGAACTGGTACGAAGTTAGAAAGTACGGAATGCGGCATATGCACCACGGCGCAAAGTGGAGCAACTCAAGTGCCCCTGGCGGGATGAACGCGCGAATGGATAACCAAAACACGGGCTCCTGCATACAGTGGAATATTATTCAGCCTTAAAAGGCACGGATATTCCGGCAGGTGCTACAGTCTGGATTCACCTTGAGGACGTTATGCTAAGTGACATAAGCCGGTCACAAAAGGGCAAATACTGTAGGATTTCACTGATACGAGGGACCTAAAGGAGTCAGATTCATAGAGACAGAAAGCAGAGTGGTGGGTCCTCGGGGCTGGGGGAGGGGAACAGGAAGTTACTGTTTAATGGGGATAGTGTTTCAGTTTGGAAAGATGAAAAAATTCTGGTGATGGTTGCACAACAGTGTGAATGTACCTAATACCAGTGAACTGTAACAGTTTAAAATGGTTAAAATGGTAAATGTTATGTATACGTTACCACAGTTAAAAAAAAAAAAAACTACATAAGGCAATCCAGGATTTCTTGCTCCACTCATAAGTAGGAATATTTGTAAAATGAAGACACCTGCTGCAGAAAAATGGAGGTCAATCACATGAATGAAAAAATTGAGTTTTTCTGAATAGTGCTTAGTTCATATGTTAATAGCAAGAATCTGGAAGTCCTGAGGTGTGACAGAGCCGTGGGTCCTGTCACAGGCCGACATGCCCTGAAACCACAGCACTGAGGCTTGTCAGATGTGGAAGCAGACTCCATTTCCAAGAAGAGAATTGTGGAATTTTACAGTTGAAAGGAAGCATTTTTCTAAATTTTTACCTAAAGTTCCAGGAGGGTATAAAAACCAAGCAATCTGACATTTATTTTCAAAAGATGATGCTTTTGTAAGTCCCCTTTTTTTCTTTTCCCTTTGTGGGTGAAAGGGAAGGATTCATCCCTAAGGGCTGCTGGAAAAGCTTTCATTGCTAAGCAGGTACTTTATAGTAACAGCTTTATCAATAATGCGGAGGCCAGGGTGCCCTGTTCTCACCATTCAGGTCTATGCAAATTTCAGGTTGCCAAGCAACAACAGAACAAGCAAAGGCCCCTGGTCAATTCAGGCCATGCATCTCTCCAGACCCGCCCATCCTGGGTGGCAGAGCCTTGCAGCGTGAGCATGCACCCCCTCCAACGCCCCATCTCACGGCGACCACGGCTCCCCGGCAGGAGGAAGGCAGGCCTACCTCTCGCAGCGGGAGGATGACTTTGCAGCAGCCAGCTTCCTTGCTGGCAAAGCACACGTAACTGTCGGAGGTGAACATCTGTCCGGCAGTGTGACAGCGGCTGAACGGGGTCCAGAGGGAACAGTCCAGGACGGCGTGCAGCTTCTCCCGCCTCGGCAGCCTGAAGAAGGCCCGGAAGAACTCGTTCTGCGCCCTGGCTTCCAGGTCCCTGGCGAAGGAGGGAAGGGAGAGAGAGAGAGGCAGGAACAGTGACCGAACACACTCGATTACGGAGGAAAAACACTCTTAAACCCCCCGGCACAACCTGACATAGAAGGGGATGCAGAAAGGTCCTCCCCAGGGCACCCCCCATACCCTGAATCTCGGCTCTCAAACCCAATCAAGCAACAAGGCAGCCAAATCACAACATTTAAAAATACCAAGGAATTTATGTCATAACCCAGAATTTTAGGAGAGGAAAGATTCCAAAGAACAGAAGTAAAAACCTGTCTTTGTCACAGGAAATAAGCGTTCTAGATTTATCTGATAGAATTAGACTTTGCTCAGTGTCAAAATACGACCTCGTAGCTTCGTTATTAACTGTGCACCCCTGGATGAGACTTGGTGTCTCATCCTGACATCTGTAAAATGGAAATAACACCTAAACTTTCTGCTTCAGGGGATCCCTGTGAATATAAAATGACGTCCACAGTATTGTAAAAGAGAAAAAGCAGGTTAGAAATAGCATCTACGGTATGATCCCATTTACATAAATTCTAGAAAATTTGCAGAAAGTGACACGTAGAAAGACTTTCCCTAAATGTTAACAGTGGTTATCTCCGCATAGTGCGGATTGCTGCTTTCCCACTCTGATTCTGCTTAAATTTTCCACCTGACTACATATTAGCTTTTAAAAAAAAAAATTAAGGTATTTTCTTCTAGGAAAAGAACAAATCTTCAAACGTTGCGTAAATGCAAGATATTAAACTCCACACCCGGGACTCTGCACGCACGGCAGCCCAAGTGATTTTTTAGACACAATCTGGTCGTGGAGCCCCTGAGATGGGACCTCACCTCCTTCCCACACAGATGCCTGTTCTGCCTAGCTTCATTCCAACCCAGACCTCATTTCAGACCCTCACACAAGTGTCTTCCCAGGAGACATCATACAGAGATGTGGCAGTCCACGGAATTTACTCTCCAAGCCTCACAAAGAGAAGATACGCACATGTCCAGAAAGCCCTCTGGGCACAGAGAGAAATGATACAAATTCCACAGATCAAGGTGGGTCCAGTCACTGGTTCCGAAGCTGCCAGCTCTTAAATACCTGCTACAACGTGGATGGCTGTTTCCAAAGGGGCCTGAGCGGTGATGGATGAGTTAAAGAACTCGACTGTGATAATATTTCACAGGGTAGCAAGTATCAAATGTTCGTGTTTCTAACTTAATATATGCTTTTTATTGCAATTAGAGCTCAATAAAGCAGGAAGAAAAAGAAAACTTCAGAACTTCTGACTCAATCTATAAATAGCTTAAAAAAAAAAAACCCCCTATCTTTTTAGCTTAAAAACACTTCTATATGAAAAACTGGAAGATAATCTTTGTGAATTGGTTTACACAAATACTTCCCAGTAGAACCTGAAACACAACCAAAACAAATTAAAAATTGAATTTGCATCAAAAATTAAATTTCTGCTTTTGAAAAGTGATGTTAAGATAATAATGAAAAGACAAGCCACAGGCCATTAAAAACTATTGTCAAAAGGACATATCTGGAAAAAGGACTTTGTATCTAGAATATATCAAGATCTTTTACGATGCAATAGAAAGTGGTCAAACAATTCAGTTTTTTTTTTTTTAAATGGACAAAAGATGTGAACAGATATGACACCCAGAAAAAAGAGATACAACAAATAAGCAAATAAAAATGTGTTCAACACCATTAAGAAAAAAGGGGAGGAGGGGGTGGCCTGAGCCTCTTCCAGAGAGGAGCTGGGAGAACACGGGAAAGCGTCGTGGATGCCCTAGAAGTTTGTGCTCTGGGAGAATGGAAGGCAAGGCCCCTCCAGGTGAGCCCCGACCCCTGAGAGCAGACCTACGTCCAGCACGTGTGACTGGAAAACTTACATCCCTGTCCTCACAGTCTGCGGCTCCGGTGGAAGTGAGGCCGGTGCCCCCACCCGTACACGTCTGACACATGTGGCTGCAGCCACTGCCAAATCCAGCTGCTGGCTTTTCCTTCTGGAAGCACATCCCCGCCCCCTCGGGAGATGGCTGGAGCCGAGGTGAGAACAGGGCAAGTAACACGGATCACAGCAGCTTGTGTGGAGCTGCAGGGGGGGTCGGGGGACTTACACGTATATTTACATTGTGCCCAACCCTTCAGACTAAGACTAAGGAGTTCAGTTACCTGAGGCGGACTAAAAACAATCTTTTCTGTTCAGTGCACCTGCCGCGCCAGCTGTCAGCTCGGTTCAGCCCCCTCCTCTGCGGCCTCGGCGCAGCTACGCGCAGTGTCTGTTCTCCTTTCGGGGCTGTTCTCCCTTCCCTGTAGAGGTCTGTCTCTCCCACACTCAGTAGCCAGAGCCCAGTGACCTCGAGTTACCAAAAGGAAAGCAGCAGTGGAGGGGGGGACTTCCCTAAATTATCTTTCTTCCTCCCTACTAGAAATCTCTCTTCCAATCCCACCTTGAAATATGAGTTATATGTGATATTTAATGTTCTAACGTAGCTGAGATGACGACACGACACCCTGAGAGATGGGGGACCCACAAGCCCCTCGGGAAGCCCAGCACAAGCCCCAACCCCGCACCCCTGCCAGCCTTGAGGGCCCTTTCCCAGCGGGTGGTCGTTTTGACGCTAAATATATCACCTCCTCTTTCTGAACAGCATCAGAAACAAAGCCCACTGGTCACAACTGGCCTTTCGGACCTTCCAACGCTCAGTAAATATCTCCACTCTTCCTCCATACAGACCACCAGACGCGGGTCATGACCTAACCCTCAGAAAGTGGCAGCCAATCCCAGGCTTGTGGCCCCGGCGGAGGCGCCCTGCGTGGATGGAGTGAGCCGAGACAGCAGCCCCAGAGACACTCCCCGCCCATGGTGCTCACTGCTGGGGGCGGTGGGCACAGGCCACAGAACAGCAGGGGAAGGGGCCACGAGTCATCCTATCTGCATACATGCCGTTTTAGGAACCGGGAACCACGTGGGTTGACCAGAATACAGAGCAGTGGACACCAAGTTTGCTGTCAAAGACAAAACTAACATGTGCAATAGGACATGACAACTATGCAGAAAATTCTAGGCTATATGCACACATTTAAAAAATTCAGGGCACTTCCCTGGTGGCGCAGCGGTTAAGACTCCGCACTCCCAATGCAGGGGGCCGGGTTCAATCCCTGGCCCGGGAACTAGATCCCACACACGTGCTGCAACTAAGAGTTAGCATGCCACAACTAAGGAGCCCATGTGCCGCAACTAAGAAGCCGGCCTGCCGCAACTAAGACCCGATGCAACCAAATAAATAAATAAATAGATTTTTCTTTTTAATTTCAGGTTCCAGTCCTAAGACCTCAGACCCGAGAAATTAAGCAGTAGGTAGTTCTTTTCTTTCTCTGCATAACTTAGAATGAGATTTCTCTCTCCTGGATTAGGTAACGATGGATCAGAAACATGTGTGGCTCTCTCTCTCCCCTCATAACCTTTTCTGGGGGAAGAACTGTGCCGGGCCTCACACCAACTCTCACTCCCTCACATCGTTTATCCCACAAAGACAAACCTATGTGAGTCTGCAGACCTACAGCTGCTTCAAGGCCCCATGCTTCCCCAAACTCAGGCTAAGAGACGGGCTGGGGAGGCGTGCAAGGACTTCCCATCCCCGGAGCCACCTCCTGCCTTTCTGGAACACTCAGGACTCTGCGGCCAGGCTGCCTCACGAAGAAACACAGGGACTGCAGAGGCTCTCAGTTAGGTGCCTGCCTGTGCATTTCAGACTCTGGGAACTACCAAGGACCAGCAATGTAGAAACAAGGCAGAGAGGCCAGACACGTGCTTCTCCTTCCCACCCAAGTCTGCACAGAAAACACTGCCTTTCTCAAGTGTGTGTTTATTCAAAACCTCTTTCCCCTGTGTTGCCCCACGAGCACCAAGGAAATGACAGCGGCCGTTGCCACGCGGCATCTTGCACAGAGCGCACGGCAGCCCAGGACCTCGGGGGACGGGAGGCCAGCCTGGCCCTCAGAAAACGGGCAGCCATGTGAAGGACTCAGCTGGCTCCACAGTCCCCCCAATTTTCCCTTGAAAATCCACCCCTGCGGCCCTGACAGACCAGGACTCAACAGGCCTGGACACCTATGAGGCTCTTCCAGCTGAGAAGAGCCTCCTGCCGCCATCCTCTGCTCTCCGTCCTGCCCCAGAGAGAGCCAGCGCCCCCCGCCAAGCCCGGAGCAGCAAGGGCCCTGCAGGGAGCGGGGCGCGGACTTCCCCCGGAACGCGGGCTGGGCCCTCTGGGGCTGCAGAAGCCCCTGGAGAGGACCCTGAGCCAGAATCAGGACGCAAAGTCGACTACATCACACCTGCAAGCCTGGGCCTTCCTAGAGGAAGCACAAGGAGAAGAGCAGGAAAAGGGGTGAATCTGGGTGGGAAAGGCCCCAGAGGGTCTGAAAAGCCAGTCCGCAGAGTGAAGGGTCAGCCAGGCGACGGGGAGGAGGGGTGTCCACTGAGGACATCAACCCCCAAGGCCACCATGGTTCACCTTTAGATACTGACAGCGTGGGAAATGGAGTCCATTTACTGCACTGCCTTGAGTCTCCCTGTAGCATTCTCAGCCAGTCGAAATGAATTTCAATGAAGATTACTGCGTTAACTGAGTCTTCCTGTAGCATTCTCAGCCAGGCGAAATAAATTTCAATGAAGATGTTATTTAATTTAGACTCAGGGAAGCCCATCACCTCTCCCTTCTCACCCCCCTAAAATAGTGGGCTACACTTTTCTCACCCCATGCTTCACACCTTCAGAATCGATATTTCCTGGTCGAAGTATCAGGGCCAATCAATCTGTTCCCTCATTCCCTCCAATCTCCCTCCAGGAAACCTCCTCCCCGGCCTCAGTCCCCCTGCCCCCCTGGATCCTGTAGCTGCACCTGGAGGGTCCCTGGTCCAGGGTGTCCTCTGGGGAGTCCCGCCAGCCCTAATGTGTCTGCCTGGCCGCAGTGAGCACGCCCTGGCCCATCATCCCTGCTCTCCCGGGAGGTCTGAGCTCACTCTGCTCGGTGCCCCTAAGTCCCAGGGGAGCGACCAAGCTGCAGGCATAACTAATCCGTAGTCAGACCCCAAGGCACCTTTTCAAAGCCGTTATCTGGGACTTCCCTGGTGGCGCAGTGGTTGAGAATCCGCCTGCCAATGCAGGGGACAGAGGTTCGATCCCTGGTCCGGGAAGATCCCACATGCCACGGAGCAACTAAGCCCGTGAGCCACAACGACTGAGCCCGTGTGCCACAACTACTGAGCCTGCACTCTAGAGCCAGCGAGCCACAACTACTGACCCCACGTGCCACAACTACTGAAGCCCATGTGCCTAGAGCCCGTGCTCCGCAACAAGAGAAGCCACTGCAATGAGAAATCCAGGCACCACAACGAAGAGTAGCCCCGGCTTACCGCAACTAGAGAAAGCCTGCGCACAGCAACGAAGACCCAACGCGGCCAAAAATAAATAAATAAATAAATTTATTTGTTTTTATTTTTTTTAAAAAAAGCGGTTATCTGGGAAGGGAAGTAAAAATACATCAACAAAAGGGGGCCGGAGGAGCATTCCAGACCCTGTGATTGTACCCTTAGCATGAAGAGACTGTTTTCCTCAACGTTCAACCTGGGCTGTCTTGGCAGGATGTCAAGTTGACTGAGTCATTACCTGTTTATGTCCACAGGCCAATGTCTCCAGGACAGAAAACTTCAAGCGAGAACCCGCCAGGAACTAGCGGGAATGACACGCCTTTCACTTGTGGAGGAAGTCACTCAAAGTGCCGTGACCAGTAAAACATGCCATGCACCAGGACTCTGCCATCCATCTCGGGGCCCCAGGCACCCATGGGCCAGGCAGCTCCACCACTGGCCATCACTGGGGTCCTTTCTGCCCTTTCTCTCCTCCCCTTTCTACAAGTTTCCAGGGCTTGGGGGGGGGGGGGCGGGGTGGACAGCCTTGTAGAATTCACCTGTTTCTGGAAGATTCCCAACACTGCTGAGTTTTCTTCCAAAATGGATGATTTTTCCCAAAGGGTCTTAAGTGCTACAGACCTTCCACTTTCCTCTCCTTTCCTCATTTCTATCCCAAATTAAAAATGTCACATCTGGAAGTACAGCCATGCTAGAACATCAGGAAATTTGTGAAGAATCACCTGAGATCCCAAAGCCCAGGGGACTGACCAGAACACAACAGCTATGAGCTGGCCTCCCCTTCCAAAAACCACTTGGTTACAATTCCCTCACCTACACATCTACGTGCAAACATGGTGAAAGAAGTCAAAGCTCTAACTGGTAGTTTCCATGAGCCCTTTAACAACCTATACAATGGAGATGGGTTTCTTCATCTTTAACAGATCTTTGTAAGCTGGACTAAAAGCACTGAGGTACCAAACTATATAGAGATAGTTGAAGAAACGTGGGCAAGAGTGGCTCCCTTGTACTGGGTTGTCTTCTTGAGGCAGGAAATAGCTGGGCCCCAGGCTGAGCAACTGGAGTTGTCCCCTGTGGACAGACACTCCAAAATAGCAGGATCAAGAGAAGAGCTGAGGGGCTTCCCTGGTGGCGCAGTGGTTGAGAATCTGCCTGCCAATGCAGGGGACACGGGTTCGAGCCCTGGTCTGGGAGGATCCCACATGCCGCGGAGCAACTGGGCCCGTGAGCCACAATTACTGAGCCTGCGCGACTGGAGCCCATGCTCCGCAACAAGAGAGGCCGCGATAGTGAGAGGCCCACGCACCGCGATGAAGAGTGGCCCCCGCTTGCTGCAACTAGAGAAAGCCCTCGCACAGAAACGAAGACCCAACACAGCCATAAATAAATAAAATAAATTTAAAAAAAAAAACAACTATTAAGAGAAGAGCTGAGCCCTGCCCATACAAGAGTTAAAGAGACCACATATGCCTCATTCTCAGAGTCAAGGAGATCTTCCTGACTACACATGCACAGAAAGGCTCCTTGGAAGTCAAAAAGGGAGTGATGTCAACCTACCCATAGGCCTCTTCGCTAGAATCCGCCTTGGCTAAGAGATGCGCACGCACAGATGGGAGGACCCTGAGATCAACAAAATACGGACTCAGAATCAAGCAAAAGCAAGATGATTGGCCAAAGGAAACCTGGAAGAAACGCCCTATAAAAGTGATTCAAACTACCATGGGGGCAAGACTCTCTCTCTCTGAGCCCACCCGTGTGTCTAGCCACATGTACCCTTTTTCCTCCTAATAAACACTTTACTTGTTTCACTCCTTTCCATCTCTTTGTGGGAATTCATTTCTGCAAAGCTGAAGGACCAGGGCCTGTCACCGGCCACTGGTCTAGCGGCGAGGATTCAGCGCTCCCACTGCCGTGGCCTGACTTCAATCTCTGGCTGGGAACCGAAAGCCTGCTTCAAGCTGCTGCAGGCCAAGGGCACCCGAGATCATTCTCGGCCCTGAGATGAAGCCAGAGACAGTGATGGGAAGCCTGGGGCCAGAGGTACAGGGAGGAGCTGGGGACTGGGAGCCGTAAGACCAAAGGCAGCGCTGGCCCTGGGGTCCCCTCTCACAGGAGTGGTGAGCAGCAGCCCCACCCGACAAAGGAACTCTCAGGTTACCAGAGATGACGCAAAACCAAGTGAAGTTCAGTGGAGTTTTACCCCAAACTCCACTTATATACGCGATCGATTTAAAATATACACACACAGCAGGAAGGGTCTTTGAATTCTTTCTGAACGCATGAAAACTCTTAGACACTGCCATTCAGAGACCATTAATTAGAAAGACACACATTCCCCTAAATGTTCAGAGAAGGCAGTAGACGTGTTTAAGGAATAATAGGAATGGTAAAATAGATGAATGATTAAAAAAAAAAAGAAGTTTTAATGACTAGTGGTTCCTAGAAACTTAAACTAGAAATACCATATGATTCAGCAATTCTACTTCTGGGCATGTGACCAAAAGAGCTGAAAGCAGAGTCTCAAAGAGATATTTGCACACCCACGTTCACAGCACCATTATTCACAACAGCCAAAGGTAGAAGGAACACAGTGTCCACTGATGGATACACAGGTAAGCAAAATGCAGTATAAACATACATAGGAATATTATTCAGTCTTAAAAAGGAGGGAGATTCTGATAATCTCCAGTGTGGATGAACCTTGAGGACATCAGGTTAAGCAAAGTAAGCCAGTCACAAAAAAGACAAATACTGTAGGATTTCACTACAGGAGGCAGATTCAAAGGGTGGGTGCCAGGGGCTGGGGAAGCAGTGGGGAGTTAGTGTTAATGCAGACAGAGTTTCAGTTTTGAAAGATAAGAGCTCTAAAGATGGATGGTGGTGATGGTTACACAACAACACGAATGTACTTAATACCACCAAACCATAGTCTTAAAAATGATTGCTAATCATCGGGAAAATGCAAATCAAAACCACAATGAGATATCACCTCGCACATGTCAGAATGGCCATCAGAAAAAAGAATACAAATAATAAATGTTGGCGAGGATGTGGAGAAAAGGGAACCCTCATACCTATCCTCCTACACTGTTAGTGGGAATGTAAATTGGTGCAGCCAATATGGAAAATAGTATGGAGATTCCTCAAAAAACTAAAATCAGAATGACCATATGACCTAGCAATTCCACTCCTGGGTATATATCTGGAAAAAAACCCAGAAACACTAATTCCAAAAGATACGTGCACCTCAATGTTCATAGCAGTGTTATTTACAATTTCCAAGATACGGGAACAACCTAAGTGTCCATCAACAGATGAGTGGATAAAGATGTGGTGTATGTATACAAGGGAATACTGCTCAGCCATTTAAAAGAGTGAAATTTCGGCTCACCCTCCACACGGCGCAGGCCACGTGCCAGGGGCGCGTGTGTCACAACGGAGGAACCTGCAGCACCGTCCTCCTGCCGAGGGGTGCCTTCTCCTTCCAGTGTGACTGTGCACTCCATTTCACCACCCGGTTCTGTGAACTGGCCGTGTGGCTGACACGGTCTTTGTGCTCCGGCCAGGTGTCAGGCCTGTGCCTCTGAGGTGGGAGAGTCGAGTTCAGGACATTGGACCACCAGAGACTTCCCGGCCCCACGTAATATCGGCGAAAGCTCTTTCAGAGATCTCCATCTCAAAACTAAGACCCAGCTCCACACAACGACCAGCAAGCTCCAGTGCTGTACACCCTATGCCAAACAACTAGCAAGACAGGAACACAACCCCACCCATTAACAGAGAGGCTGCCTAAAATCATACTAAGTTCACAGACACCCCAAAACACACCACTGGACGCGGCCCTGCCCACCAGAAAGACAAGATCCAGCCCCAACCATCAGAACACCAGCACCAGTCCCCTCCACCAGGAAGCCTACACAAGCCACTGAACCAACCTCACCCACTGGGGGCAGACACTAAAAACAACAGGAACTATGAACCTGCAGCCTGCGAAAAGGAGACCCCAAACACAGTAAGTTAAACAAAATGAGAAGACAGAGAAATACACAGCAGATGAAGGAGCAAGGTAAAAATCCGCCAGACCAAACAAATGAAGAGGAAATAGGCAGTCTACCTGACAAAGAATTCAGAGTAATGATAGTAAAGAGGATCCAAAACCTTGGAAAAAGAATGGAGAAAATACAAGAAACATTTAACAAGGACCTAGAAGAACTAAACAGCAAACAAACAATGATGAACAACACAATAAAGGAAATTAAAAATTATCTAAAAGGAATCAATAGCAGAATATCTGAGGGAGAAGAATGGGCAAGTGACCTGGAAGATAAAATAGTGGAAATAACTACCACAAAGCAGAATAAATAAAAAAGAATGAAAAGAATTGAGGACAGTCTCAGAGACCTCTGGACAACATTAACGCACCAACATTCAAAATATAGGGGTCCCAGAAGAAGAAGAGAAAAAGAAAGGGTCTGAGAAAATACTTGAAGAGATTACAGTTAAAAACTTCCCTAACATGGGAAAGGAAATAGTCAATCAAGTCCAGGAAGCGCAGAGACTCCAATACAGGATAAATCCAAGGAGAAACACACCAAGACACATACTAATCAAACTATCAAAAATTAAATACAAAGAAAAACCATTAAAGCATCAAGGGAAAAGCAACAATAACATACAAGGGAATCCCCATAAGGTTAACAGCTGATCTTTCAGCAGAAACTCTGCAAGCCAGAAGGGAGTGGCAGGACATATTTAAAGTGATGAAGGGAAAAACCTACAACCAAGATTACTCTACCCAGCAAGGATCTCATTCAGATTTGATGGAGAAATTAAAACCTTTACAGACAAGCAAAAGTTAAGAGAATTCAGCACAACCAAACCAACTTTACAACAAATTCTAAAGGAACTTCTCTTAGGCAGGAAACACAAGAAAAGGAAAACACCTACAAAACATACCCAAAACAGTTAAGAAAATGGTAATAGGAACATATATATTGATAATTACCTTAAATATAAATGGATTAAATGCTCCAACCAAAAGACACAGACTGGCTGAATGGATACAAAAACAAGACCGTATATATGCTGTCTACAAGAGATGCACTTCAGATCTAGGGACACATACAGACTGAAAGTAAGGGGATGGAAAAGATATTCCATGCAAATTGAAATCAAAAGAAAGCTGGAGGGCTTCCTGGTGGCGCAGTGGTTGAGAGTCTGCCTGCTAATGCGGGGGACAACGGGTTCGAGCCCTGGTCTGGGAGGATCCCACGTGCCGCGGAGCAACTGGGCCCGTGGGCCACAACTGCTGAGCCTGCGCGTCTGGAGCCTGTGCTCTGCAACAGGAGAGGCCGCGATAGTGAGAGACCCGCGCACCGCGATGAAGAGTGGCCCCCACTTGCCACAACTAGAGAAAGCCCTAGCACAGAAACGAAGACCCAACATAGCAATCAATCAATCAATCAATCTTAAAAAAAAAAAAACTACTGATAATTGTTAGTACAATTATATACAACTATCTTAAATAACATTACATAAAACATTTAAAAAAAAAAAAAAAAAAGAAAGCTGGAGTAGCAATTCTCATATCAGACAAAATAGACTTTAAAATAAGACTATTACAAGAGACAAAGAAGGACACTGCATAATGATCAAGGGATCAATCCAAGAAGAAGATATAACAATTGCAAATGTTTATG
Organism: Balaenoptera musculus; assembly: GCF_009873245.2. NCBI lineage: Eukaryota > Metazoa > Chordata > Mammalia > Artiodactyla > Balaenopteridae > Balaenoptera > Balaenoptera musculus. Next base: position 6,079,426 of record NC_045797.1, on the reverse strand, counting down.
CACCCAACATAGGAGCACCTCAATATATAAGGCAAGTGCTAACAGCCTAAAGGGGAAATCGACAGTAACACAATACAGTAGGGGACTTTTAACACCGCACTTTCACCAATGGACAGATCATCCAAAATGAAAATAAATAAGGAAACACAAGCTTTAAATGACATATTAAACAAGATGGACTTAATTGATATTTATAGGACATTCCATCCAAAACCAACAGTATACACTTTCTTCTCAAGTGCTCATGGAACATTCCCCAGGATAGATCATATCTTGGGTCACAAATCAGGCCTTGGTAAATTTAAGAAAACTGAAATCATATCAAGTATCTTTTCCGACCACAATGCTATGAGACTAGATATAAATTACAGGAAAAAAACTGTAAAAAATACAAACACATGGAGGCTAAACAATACACTACTTAATAACCAAGAGATCATTGAAGAAATCAAAGAGAAAATCAAAAAATACCTAGAAACAAATGACAATGAAAACACGATGACCCAAAACCTATGGGATGCAGCAAAAGCAGTTCTAAGAGGGAAGTTTACAGCAATACAATCCTACCTCAAGAAACAAGAAACATCTCAAATAAACAACCTAACCTTACACCTAAAGCAATTAGGGAAAGAAGAACAAAAAAACCCCAAAGTTAGCAGAAGGAAAGAAATCATAAAGATCCGATCAGAAAAAAATGAAAAAGAAATGAAGGAACCAATAGCAAAGATCAATAAAACTAAAAGCTGGTTCTTTGAGAAGATAAACAAAATTGATAAACCATTAGCCATATTCACCAAGAAAAAAAAGGGAAAAGACTCAAATCAACAGAATTAGAAATGAAAAAGGAGAAGTAACAACTGACACTGCAGAAATACAAAGGATCATGAGAGATTACTACAAGCAACAATACGCCAATAAAATGGAAAACCTGGAAACAATGGACAAATTCTTAGAAAAGCACAACCTTCCAAGACTGAACCAGGAAGAAACAAAATATAAACAGACCAATCACAAGCACTGAAATTGAAAGTGGGATGAAAAATCTTCCAACAAACAAATGCCCAGGACCAGATGGCTTCACAGGCAAATTCTCTCAAATATATAGAAAAGAGCTAACACCCATCCTTCTCAAACTCTTCCAAAATACAGCAGACGAAGGAACCCTCCCAAACTCATTCTATGAGGCCACCATCACCCTGATACCAAAACCAGACAAAGATGTCACAGAAAAAGAAAACTACAGGCCAATATCACTGATGAACATAAATGAAAAAATCCTCAACAAAATGCTAGCAAACAGAATCTAACAGCACATTAAAAGGATCATACACCATGATCAAGTGGGGTTTATCCCAGGAATGCAAGGATTCTTCAATATACACAAATCAATCAATGTGATACACCATATAAACAAACTGAAGGATAAAAACCATATGATCATCTCAATAGGTGCAGAAAAAGCTTTCATAAAAATTCAACACGCATTTATGATAAAAACGCTCCAGAAAGTAGGCATAGAGGGAACCTATCTGTTGGCTGTGACAAACCCACAGCCAACATCGTTCTCAGTGGTGAAAAACTGAAACCATTTCCTCTAAGATCAGGAACAAGACAAGGTTGCCCACTCTCACCACTATTATTCAACATAGTTTTGGAAGTTTTAGCCACAGCAATCAGAGAAGAAAAAGAAATAAAAGGAATCCAAATCAGAAAAGAAGAAGTAAAACTGTCACTGTTTGCAGATAACATGATACTATACATAGAGAATCCTAAAAATGCTACCAGAAAATTACCAGAGCTAATCAATGAATCTGGTAAAGTTGCAGGATATAAAATTAATGCACAGAAATCTCTTGCATTCCTATACACTAACAATGAAAAATATGAAAAAGAAATTAAGGAAACACTCCCACTTACCACTGCAACAAAAAGAATAAAATACTTAGGAATAAACCTACCTAAGGAGACAAAAGACCTGTATGCAGAAAACTATAAGACACTGATGAAAGAAATCAAAGACGATACAAATGGAGAGATATACCATGTTCTTGGATTGGAAAAATCCACATTGTGAAAATGACTATACTACCCAAAGCAATCTACAGATTCAATGCAATCCCTATCAAACTACCAATGGCATTTTTCACAGAACTAGAACAAAAAAATTTCACAATTTGTATGGAAACACAAAAGACCCCGAAAAGCCAAAGCAATCTTGAGAAAGAAAAACAGAGCTGGAGGAATCAGGCTCCCTGGCTTCAGACTATACTACAAAGCTACAGTAATCAAGACAGTATGGTACTGGCACAAAAACAGAAATATAGATCAATGGAACAGGATAGAAAGCCCAGAGACAAACCCACGCACATATGGTCACCTTATCTTTGACAAAGGAGGTAAGAATATACAATAGAGAAAAGACAGGCTCTTCAATAAGTGGTGCTGGGAAAACTGGACAGCTACATGGAAAAGAATGAAATTAGAACACTCCCTAACACGGTATACAAAAATAAACTCAAAGTGGATTAAAGACCTAAATGTAAGGCCAGACACTATAAAATTCTTAGAGGAAAACATAGGCAGAACACTCTATGACATAAATCACAGCAAGATCCTTTTTCACCCACCTCCTAGAGAAATGGAAATAAAAACAAAAATAAACAAATGGGACCTAATGAAACTTCAGAGCTTTTGCACAGCAAAGGAAACCATAAACAAGACGAAAAGACAACCCTCAGAATGGGAGAAAATATTTGCAAATGAAGCAACTGACAAAGGATTAATCTCCAAGATTTACAAGCAGCTCATGCAGCTCAATATCAAAAAAACAAACAACCCAATCAAAAAATGGGCAGAAGACTTAAATAGACATTTCTCCAGAGAAGATATACAGATTGCCAACAAACACGTGAAAGGATGCTCAACATCACTAATCAGTAGAGAAATGCAAATCAAAACTACAATGATGTATCACCTCACACTGGTCAGAATGGCCATCATCAAAAAATCTAGAAACAATAAATGCTGGAGAGGGTGTGGAGAAAAGGGAACACTCTTGCACTGTTGGTGGGAATGTAAATTGATACAGCCACTATGGAGAACAGTATGCAGGTTCCTTAAAAAACTAAAAATAGAACTACCATACGACCCAGCAATCCCACTACTAGGCATATACCCTAAGAAAACCATAGTTCAAAAAGAGTCATGTAGGGCTTCCCTGGTGGTGCAGTGGTTGAGAATCTGCCTGCCAATGCAGGGGACACGGGTTCGAGCCCGGGTCTGGGAAGAGCCCACATGCCGCGGAGCAACTGGGCCCATGAGCCACAACTACTGAGCCTGCACGTCTGGAGCCTGTGCTCCGCAACAAGAGAGGCCGCGATAGTGAGAGGCCCGCGCACCGTGATGAAGAGTGGCCCCCGCTCGTCACAACTAGAGAAAGCCCTCGCACAGAAACGAAGACCCAACACAGCCAAAATAAATAAATAAATTAATTAATTAAAAAAAAGAGTCATGTACCACAATGTTCATTGTAGTTCTATTTACAATAGCCAGGACGTGGAAGCAACCTAAGTGTCCATCGACAGATGAATGGATAAAGAAGATGTGGCACATATATACAATGGAATATTACTCAGTCATAAAAAGAAAAGAAATTGAGTTATTTGTAGTGAGGTGGATGGACCTAGAGTCTGTCATACAGTGAATTAAGTCAGAAAGAGAAAAACTAATACTGTATGCTAACACACATATATGGTATCTACAAAAAAAAAAAAGGTACTGAAGAACCTAGGGGCAGAACAGGAATAAAGACGCAGACATAGAGAATGGACTTGAGGCCACGGGGAGGGGGAAGGGTAAGCTGGGACGAAGTGAGAGCGTGGCATGGACATATACACACTACCAAATGTCAAATAGATAGCTAGTGGGAAGCAGCTGCATAGCACAGGGAGATCAGCTTGGTGCTTTGTGACCACCTAGAGGGGTGGGATGGGAAGGGTGGGAGGGAGATGCAAGAGGGAAGATATATGGGGATATATGTATGTGTATAGCTGATTCACTTTGTTATACAGCAGAAACTAACACACCATTGTAAAGCAATTATACTCCAATAAAGATGTAAAAAATAAATAAATAGAAAAAGTGAAATTTTGCCATTTGCAGCAACAAGGATGCTTGGAGGGCATTATGCTAAGTCAGACAGAGAAAGACAAATACCATATGATATCACTTATATGTGGAATGTAAAAAATACAACAAACTAGTGAATAAAACAAAAAAGAAGCCGACTCAGAGAACAAACTACTGGTTACCAGTGGGGACAGGGATAGGGAGAGGGGCAATATAGGAGTAAGGGATTTTAAAAAAGGGTTATTGTGGGATTATATGAAATCATGTGTGTGAAGCTTTTGAAAATTGTAAAGCACTATAGAATTTAAAGAATCTTTCATTCAATTAAAAAAGTTTTTAAAAAATAAAATAAAAATGGTTAAGATGGCAAATTTTATGTTATGTGTATTTTACCACCAAAAAAACAGTTTTTTAATGACAAGTAGTATGCAGATAGCAGTGGTGATTCTGTAACTACATCAGAAACATCCAGCCAGGGCAGCACTTTATGGACAAAGTGTTTTTCAAAGGATACAAAGGTGAACTTTTACAAAGGCATCAGCTCTGCAGTCACCCAGTTTGAACCACGAAGCCAGAAATCACAGTCAAGCTCAAACACCACAGTTTGAATTTTAGATAATAAAATCGAACTGCTTTAAAGTGGCAAATAATTAAAGCAACTACCTCATAAGTCCCCATGACCAGTATCAATTGGGGGCAAATAACAAAGAATGCTGACTTACTATCAGTAAGGTACATTTCTTATGACAAATTGGTACCAAAAATATATCCAGCGCTCCTAGAAAAATCTTCTACAAAGTAATGTGATATGAAAAAACAACATTTCTTAATGTGTACTAATAAAGCCCCATGCTGAATAGAATTCTATCACGAGGCTACCTGTATTGTATTTTCTGGAAGTTTGGGGTTTTTTGGCCACACTGCGCGGCTTGTGGGATCTTAGTTCCCCAACCAGGGATCAAACCCAGGGCCATGGCAGTGAAAGTGTGGAGTCCTAACCACTGGACCGCCAGGGAATTTCCTGGAAGCATTTTTTTTTTTTTATGAAAATCAATTTTGAAATACTTTCTGGAAAAAAAGGGGAAATTGGATCCAGGAATCAAAGCCTACTGCATAAAGGAAATGAATAACCATCATTGCCAATTATTATCTCTCTGTCATGATTAACGACATAGGAAAATCTGGATTACGCCACAAGGGAAATTTCAAACTAATACAACGAGGTTAACAAAGCACATGTCCGGGACTTCCCTGGTGGTCCAGTGGGTAAGACTCCATGCTCCCAATGCAGGGGGGCCTGGGTTCAATCCCTGGTTGGGGAATTAGATCCCACATGCATGCCACAACTAAGAGTTTGCACGCCTTAACTAAGAAGTCCGTATGCCTCAACTAAAGATCCCACATGCCACAACTAAGACCCAGTGCAGCCAAAATAAATAAATAAATATTTTTTTAAAATACACTTATAAAAACAAAAAAAAACCAAAACACATGTCCATGAAGGTGGCACACGGGCCGTGGTCCCCTGTGAGGTTAGGGACACCTGTGTATGGAGGTTCCTACCTCTTGGTGATCTGGCTGGGCTCCTGCAGACCTGGGTCCAGGTCAAAGCCCTCGTTATCCAGCAGCCTTCGCAGTGTCACGTCAGCCAGCTGCTCCATGATCTTGAACACCTCATCTAGGTTCAGAAACATGGAGAAGTCCCGCTCCTTATTCCGTGTGGTGATGCGGATGGTATCCGTCAGAAAGACGTTGGACGTCCTCTCCAACTTCTGGATGTCAACCCAAGGGACTACAAGTTTAACTAGAAGAGAAAAAAGGGCAAATGCAGATTTTACCCTCAAATGTAACCCAAACTTGAATGCCCCAGCAACACTGCAAAGCTTTTCCTGCAGCTGAAATGCAAATAGCTTCCAAACCAGAGCAGGAAAGAGGAAACACAGGAACTGCTTCACAGCTGTTCGTTAGAACCCAACCCACGTTCTCACAATTATCTTAAAGGTTTAAGTAAAACGTCCCAGGTTGCTGGCTACCACACACATACAAGGGACATCATTCTGCCGTACCAAGTTAACACGTGAAAACCTTCCCCCAAATAGTTAAACTTAAATATTTGCAAAATACGCAGATGTTTCTTGATCCACATAAATTCTGGTTTCAATAGCAGCATTCATGGCATAAGCTATGAAAAATCAGAGGTCAAAAGAGGATTCGTGATCTGTTTTAGAGGCACAGGCCTAACATTTAGACTATGTCAAGTGACAGTTGCTCAAATCTTGGAGAACAGAGCACAAGTAGTTTTTACTTAAGTACTATGGTACTAACTGTACAGTGTATAAACTAGCATTCTGTTCTCAGAAGTGTTTCCAGTGCAGTGGTAGTTAGGCTAGCGGGCTAATGCAGAGCAAATGGGGAGGGACATACCTAACAACTTAAAATGATAAATGTTATCAAATATTAGGAATCATTTCTTTTTTCCAAGTTTTATCAACTTAACAAAATCAGGTTTAGTGACGATGACTGATAAATATCAGAAAATAACTCATTTTCCTTTTCAAATGAAAAAGGGAATGATGAACTGTTTTTATTTCTATCATGTCTCTCCATTTATTTTGCAATAATGTTTTCAGTGCTTTAATCATTTCAAAGTCCACATTTCTACATCAGGCATGAGAATAAGCTTCTTCGGCTACTTCTAGTTGCTTTTTTATAGTTTTTTTCACACACACAGACACACTCCATCTATGCTATCAGCTTTCTCTCGTTAAGCATCTACCTTGCGAAGAGCCCTGCACTTAAGAAGCGCGTTCAAATAGGAAAAACAGACATGTAAACAAAGAAGCAACCACTGACTGGACAGGACCCAAAAGAGATGCAAAGAGAGGACAAATTACAAGGGGACCAGGGAAGGCTTCCTGGAGGTGAAAAACTGTGAACTGAATTTTAAAGGATGAACAAGAGTTCCCAAATGGGCCTAAGAATGAGGAAGGCCAGGAGAGACAGGGTGTTCATTTTGAGAAGCATTTCAGAAAGCAGAAGAGCAAGGATGGCATGGGTTAGGTAAGAGCACATTCCAAGGGTGAGGAAGGCTGTGCACACAGGGGGCATGTACTGGGGTGTCTGAGCCCAGGCTGGTGGCATAGGGAAAGACACGGGGTGACCATGTGCAGGACGCTGGCCACAGCGGCGTGCAACAGGACCCTGCCCACTGGTTCCACGTGAAATAGAAACAAACGCAGGAAGAAAAAGATATATACTTAAATATATAAATATAGATACAGCACATACACCACCCTGCGTGGGCCCTTGAAACAATATTTGTTACGGAACAAGTTTCAATGGTAATGACTCTGAATGTTTCAATATACAATTGACCCTGTGGCTTCCCTTTTTCGCCCTGGAATCCCACTGCCCAGAACGATGACGGTGGGTGGAAAAATGTGTGAGAAGTGAATCCCTGCCTGGATCTCAGGGGGTCCCACGTGAGGAACCCCCTTCTAGGAACAACTGCTACTCTCCCAGGAGCAGTCGTGACCTTCAGGCCTGCAAATTCTCTAAATGGCCCCCCTGGATTCAGAAGCACAAGCTGTCCCATTCCTTTAGAACTCCTGGGCCATCAGTTACAATACTGTTTTCAAAGTATTAGATAATATAGTAGCAAAAACCCTTCAGTACGGTTTTTGCATGAAGGGAGCTACACAGAAAGGATCCTTAAGGCAGGACAAGAAATGAATTCCCGCAAAACCAAACCTCCTTAGATTGGGACTGACATGTACACACTCCAATATATAAAATAGATAAGTAATAAGGACCTACTGTATAGCACAGGGAACTCTACTCAATACTCTGCAATGACCTCTATGGGAAAAGAATCTAAAAAAGAGGGGATACATGTATATGCATAACTGATTCACTTTGCTGTAGTGGAGAAACTAGCACAACATTGTAAATCAACTATACTCCAATAAAAATTTAAAAAAGAAAATCAAACCTCCTTAGTGGTAGTCGTATATGTAATACAATATGATTGCCTGCATAGGGCATTTGGAAATTAATCATGTGTGACCTGTTATGTCTCAACCACTTATTTAAATCTTTTGTCGTCTAACTATTCACATCACGAGTGGTCTCGGAACCAGCGCTGAGCGTCCCAGGGGCCAGCTCCACCTGGGAGGGACCCAATCGCCCCTCACTTACGCTCCTTGCCCAGGAAGAAGGAATAGAAGCAGAGGTGGTTGATGCTGAGATAGAGCCAGCCTTGACGGGGCACCCTGCCCTTCCAGCAGCAGCACGAGTAATAGGTGACCAGCTTCTCGGCCTCCGGGAAGTTGAACCTGGCCTCGAACTTCACCAAGGCCTCTCGGAACTTCTCGGGTTCCTCCTCCTGCTCGGCCAGCCTGCTGCTTGTCTCCTCGGCGATCAGAGCCTGACGCACAGAGAGAAGGGTCCCCGGGTCAGGAGAAGGGCAAGGACAACCGCGCACGGGCAGCCGGGGAGCCGGCCCCGCTCAGACGGACCCACAGGATGGATGAGGACCCCGTGCACCCCCCCCAGAAACACGTCCACGGGGGGAGAAGGCAAGCTGGGGGGGGAACCTCAGCACCAGTCTCTCTCTTGGCCGCTCGCCAGCCATCAGGCTTTGGACAAATCTCTGACTCCCAAGCCCCAGTTCTCAAACATGTTACTATTTTATAATCTCTCCCTGCTCCTCCCTCCAGAGACACGAGTCAGAGAGAGTCAAGTGACTGTCTCGGGTGTGTGAACTCAATGCATCAACCCTGAAGAACCACCCAAGTTGGAGTTTAAAAGTTGGTCTTTTTACAGAAATGAACCTACCTACGAAACAGAAACAGAATCACAGACGTAGAGAACAGACTGGGGGATGGCAAGGGGGAGGAGGGTGGGAGAGGGATGGAGTGGGAGTTTGGAGTTAGCAGATGCAAACCATTACATATAGGATGGATAAACAACAAGGTCCTACTGTATAGCACAGGGAACTATATATTCAATATCCTTGATACACCATAATGGAAAAGAATATTTTTTAAAAACGTATATATAACTGAATCATTTTGCCGTACAGCAGAAACTAACACAACATTCTAAATCAACTATACTTCAATAAAAATAAATATATAAATAAATAAGTGTTGGTCTTTAAAAAAAAAAACAACTCACGAACGTCTTCCTCATTGGGTTCAAAAATTGGGTGTAAAGCCAATAATGTCTGCCTGTGTGACACCTGATGCATTCCACCACCACTGCATCACCTCTGGTCCTCTAAGGCAGAAAAGGGGCGGGGTGGCCAAGGTTCCTGAGGTTGTCAATACCTCCAAAGCACTTCGGTATACGGGGAGGCAAGATGGGAAAGAAGAATCTAAATCTACAATTGTTTTGCCGATGACAAACAATAGTGAGGATCCTCTCTAAATCTGGGGCGAGGGGGTAGACGTGCCTAGAATGTAAGCTGTGGCCTGATCCTAAGGGTGACAGCACATTGCCAGTATCAGAGTTCTGATTCCCATTCCTGAGAGCTCACTGTACATTTATTTTCACCCAGAATTTCTTCTGTTCAAGAACTCCCCGGCCTCAGGCCTTACATATGCTAGTCGATTTTTAAAATACACTGTAATTCTATCTTTTTATTTATTTTTATTAGCATCTTCCTTCCTTTCTATTCTTGTATGGGTGGTTTCACAAAAGGCTAATAAGATAAGGCCACTTTGGGGGGAATTGCTACCCAATCGGCATTGCACAAGCGGTTTTAGAAAATATCCTGTGCATTACCATTAAAATAAAAATGTAATTTAAAATTACTTAAAAGTCAATCTGAAATTTCAAGTGATTTGCATTCCCTCATTATGTTTTTCTTTCTTTCCAAATTTTATTTAACAAGACATTATTAAAATATAAATGTTATAATTAAGAGAGGTATTTTTTTTTAAAGCATGTCTAATATATAATAAATGCTCTGCACCTTGAAACATGAAGGGGAATTTTTTTTTTTTTAATTTTATCTCATTTTTTCACTGCACCACACAAGCATGTGGGATCTGAGTTCCCCAACCATGGATCTAACTCGCACCCCCTGCATGGAAGCACGCCGTCTTAACCACTGGGACCGCCAGGGAAGTCCCTGAAGGGGATTTTTTAAGAAGCCTCTACAGCAAACAGTCACGGCTCCAGACAAGGGCGGCCACCACAGACTGCTGGCGTCCTTGTCTGCTGGGTCCGGTTACAGCACACCTCAAAGCAGAGGGGTTCCTTTAAAGCTCCACAGAGCAGTCGATGGTCAGGTTTTGAGTAGGAAAGCCCCAATTCCCAGATCCTTCAAATCTGCCCAGGGCAAAGGGAGAACCAACACCACATGGTGGCCCCAGAGGCTCGACCAGCCTCCGACCAGCCAGACCCCTCAATCCCCGGCCCCTGCTCCAGGCCAGCAGCCTCCCTGGGAAGTAAAAGGCATGTTCGCTATGAAGTGCTAAGGATCAGAATATGGCACCCCATAATATGCCGCTCTGGCATAAGAATTATTTTGAGCTAAAGACACTGACAAACGGCAGATGCCAAAAAAGCTCTCTGCCCTCCGCCACTATTTACCTAAAACAGGACACAAATTCCTGTTTCTAAAGGGTCTCCCCATCCTGTGCCAGAAAGAGGAAAGCAGCTCTTAGACTCTGAATCACCAGAGACAACTCTGGACTCTGACCAACTCCAGAGGCACCAGCAGGAACCGACAGGATGAACCCGACTGGAGCAGTCGGTCTCACTCCAGTACCCAGTGTCCGGCAGTTTGCTGCCCTAAAAGGCCACACTCCTGTTCCTTTGACTCCTCACTTCTCTACAAATGCACTGTTCTTCGTATACGATGCTGCCCAAGCCCCAGGGTCCTAAGCGTCCCTTTGAGTTACTCATCACAGAGTTTCTCCTACCTGTCTGTGGGCCACAAAGGCTGATAAACTCTGTTTTTCTCATTAATCTGTCTTTTGTCAGTTTAATTTCCAGGCCCTGGCACAGAACCTAAGAGGGTACAGGAAAAGTTTTTCCCTCCCCTACAGAAGCTTTCTGAAAGCCACTGCAGCAGAATGAATTTCCTTGCTCCCAACTAAGAGGGAGAAACACCTAAATCAAAGAACCACCACAACCAACGTGAGACCAAGAAAAGGGGGGTAAATGTGAAAAATAACTGTTGAACCGGGGGTACTTCTGTTGCTAAGCCCCAGTGCAGCCTGACCCAAGGAACCAAGTTGGACCAGGCTGCGGTGGTTAACACACGAGATGGACAAGACCCGCCAGGGCTGGCGCCCACCTGCTAACCCCACAGGCCAGAGGTAACAGCAGGAGACACCAGACAACACTGTCATTCACCTGGACTCAGAAGACTGGTCTTCTACCGGATCCCACAAGTATCCCCAATCCCCAAATGAAAAGGTGCTCTTGTTTTGTCCTTTTAAATTCAAGAATTCACTCTAAGACCCTTTACTAAAAGCCAAAGCCCGTGGGGTGCTGGAAAGGCACAATTTGGGGAAGAAAAAACAACACTCTAGGATGTTTTACCCTAAAGGACGAAAACTGTATTACAGGCTAATGTGTCAAAGTGTTAGTAAGACAGTTAAATTAGAATGAGAAGAAACGGTCTCTCCCTGCCTGAGAGGGTTTTTAAAGCACCGGTTACCAATCATGCTTTTGCAGTGAGACCTGTTACATAAGACATAGCTCACAGCAGGTATGGAGAGAGACCTCCCCAAACAGTCCTCTCTTTTCTCAAAACTTTTTTGGTTTTAATTCTTCACTTAACATATTTTAAGAATAAATATCCACTTTCAGAAAGAGGAAAGTGCTAGGTCCAACAAAATAAAGAGGGAAAAGATGTCACAGCTGCAAAAAGAGTTGGGAGTAACTAACTTCAGGAGCAAATAACATTGTTGCTGTGCAAAAACATGAATCTTAGCATTTTTTTTTTTCCCTGAGATAAAAAAGAACCTTCACTTCTGTTAAAGGGTAACGAAACCTCAGGCCTGAGAATGAGGCTTTTGTTGGGTTTTTTTTTTTTTTAATTTCGGGGTGACTTTTGTCAGACGACTCTGCAAAATTTGACTGCTGACAAGGTTCAAACTCATTTTGCTTCAGGTATAAGCCAAGAAGTTCAATTATAGTGGAGAACACTGTCAAAGGAAAAGAATATGATTGAAAATGCTGTAGTGTCTAGAATGTTCTAAGGACGTGATAAGAAAGACGGGGAAACGGGGAGAAACATCGCAGGGCAGGGACCTACCTTCACCTTCCCTTTGACAAAACTGGCTATGTCATCTTTATTATCGAAGACGGACAAGGTGTGGAGGAGGTTTTGCTCTAGCCAATCCCAGTGCTGGTTTATTTCCTCCAACGTGGCACCTGGGTTAGAACAGAAAAAGACACAGAGATTAAGAGACAAAAGCAATTCTTAGAATATGAACTCACTTTCCAAATACGAGTCCTGCATTTATGTTATTAAAACATTCCGGTTTCTCACATCCCAGTTTGCTGGCTGAAAAGGCAGAGGTAACCTCCTCTGGGGCCCTGGTCCCAGTCACCACAGCATTGGGGTTTGGGAACACCCATCCCTCTGCCACATAGATGGGCCAGCCAACCAGCCGAGTCATCCCCGGGACCTCTCTGTGGGCGTCCTGCCAGCCTCACTAACAGGTGGAATTCTGATCACCTCCACTCAAGTGACAGAAACATCTGTAATTATACAGCCATTCCAGGGGAAACAAGCCCCAGGGTGACCAACTCTGAACATTCTCACAGAATTTCCCCCGTAAGAATGAGGGTCCCTCAAAAGGGACCTCAGCCCAAGTTCACAGAGAGAAGACCTCTTGAGATGGCTCTGCCAGTGGCCCGAGGGCGTTGCCACTAGGACATTTCCAGGTTTATCAATCTGTACTTCATATCTTTTATTAAAAAAATCCCTTAAAACAGTTATAAAAAGAGGTTTTATTGTACATGTTAAAACAAAACCACAGAAACATTAAATAGTACCTAGTAAGTTAATTTCTTTCAAAGGCAACTAAAAACACAATCAACCTATTAGTGAAGCATTAAGCAACATTGTTACCAAAAAGCTTAGACATCTTAGTTGTCATTATTTCCTCCTAGTCCTCCCCACTGGACATGGGCACACTGTGCCAGCTCCAAATGGTGTGGTAGAGGTTTGATCAAGTCCATGACTTGAAGCAAGCACGGTCTTGCACAAGAAGAGGCATGTGTACATCAGGTATATCTAGTGTGGAAATAGGTGAATGCCCGGCTAGGAGGGCTGGGTTTCCCAAATGGGAAGCCAAAGATACTCTAACCTCAAAGGGCTGGTGGACAAGCAACAGTGCAGAATAATCTAGCCAACATGAGAGGCATAACGACCAACAGAGTCACGTACCACTTACACAGAAGCCAGACATGCATTATGCTACCTCTGAGCTTTCTCTCTCTCTGTTACCTGCAGCATTCCTCTCCCCAGAGTGTGAACATATGTGAGGACCTTATAAATACCCCACACATAGAAATGCCAGAGAACTCACCTTGGACCTGTGGATTTGGGGTGAGAATGGAGAACATCTGTACTAGGACTATTGTTCTGATGGGCACTTTGGGAAGGAGTAAAAAGAAGAATCTAAGAGAACTCTCATTTTTCCTCATAAGGAAAAATGAGAGTTTAAAACAATGGTATTTATTTCCCTGTATTCTCCAATTTTTAGGCATGGCATTGCCAAAGCAATGTCCTTTGGTCATCACTAGAGCAGACTTCTCGTCCTTCTGATAAGGGCACTAATCCCATCAGGGGGGCCCCACCCTCATGACCTCATCTGAACCTAATCACCTCCCAAAGGTCCCACCTCCAAATACCACCACACTGGGGGGTGAGGGCTTCAACATTTGAATTTGGAGAGTGGAGGGGGACACCATTCAGTCCATAACAACCAGTGACCCTACCCAGCTCTCCATAAGTCCTACCTCCCCTGTCTTGCTCTTTTGGGATCATAAACCCAAGAAGCAACCCACTTGGGGTAAGTGGCCACGAACTCTATCTACTTCCCATCCACCTAGGAGGCCCCTGCAGTCTCAGGAAGCCCCTGGCCCTTCAGGCTCCCTACCCCTCTTATGGGAGGGAGAGATCATTTTGAAACAACGGCCTCACACCACAAGTTTCCAGGCTCCACAGCAGGACTCCCTTGAAGCTTCCAAACAATGTCCCCCTGAACTGAGGACCCACACCGTCTGCTCCTCACATTCAGCACTGACGTGGCTGAGGTGGGTATCTAATTTACCTGCCTCTGGCTTAATTCTCCTTGCCCATTCAGTGTCCTCGGGTGGCAGCTACGTAAGTGTCAGTCACCAGGACACCCCCTAAATCTCGTTGGTCAGCAATGGTTTTTTCTTTTTGCGGGGTGGGTGGAGGGACAGCACATCACACGATTCATCTCAGGAGAGAGTCTTAGGGCCACTGAAGCCAATAAAGTTGCACAGGCTCCTTGGGGTGGGCAGCTCTCTGCTCTTCTCTGGCACTTTAAGGTTTCTTCTCTCTAGATCTTTTTTTTTTTTAATTTAACTTTTATTTTATATTGGAGTATAGTTGATTTACAATGTTGTGTTAGTTTCAGGTGTACAGCAAAGGGATTCAGTTATACATATACCTATATCCATTCTTTTTCAGATTCTTTTCTCATACAGGTTATACAGAGTATTTAGTGGAGTTCCCTGTGCTGTATAGTAGGTCCTTGTTGATTATCTATTTTATATATAGTAGTGTGTATATGTTAATCCCAAACTCCTAATTTATCCCTCCCCCCTCCATAGATTGTTATCCTTTATTATGCATCATAATAAAACCAACTGGTCAGAATTTTTTTTTTTTAAAAAGGGCAAGGAATACATGGAAAAAAGAATATCTATATCGGCCTTCAATCTTTTGCCATATGTTTTCATATACTTCCTAATTTACGAAAAAAAAAAAAAAGACTTGGAGGACTGAGGAGGAACAGAGAGGGGACAGGACTCACTCTGTGACCTTTCTGTCCCAGGTGTGGCCTCAATGATGTGAAATGAAGGCTGAGTGAGGAAAGGGGGCCTCAGTTACATCTCCAAGGTCACTCGTATCAAGTAAAAGGCAAACCAGGGTGTGAGCTCATTCTCTATGACCCTGAAGTGCCCTGGGGTCCTCCTATAGAAGCTGCATTTCAATTTTCAAGTAACATTTACATAATCCAGTCCAGTAGTTCAGTCCAGTAGTTCCTAGGGCTTGACACTAAAAAAGCTACTTTGTGCTTGCACGTAGAGCATGCACTCTCCCCACCATCGCATTTTCCTGAGGGCATCTTCCTGGATGACATGAGACAGCTTTTCATTGATGCTGTTCCTAAGCTCATAGGGCCCACAGTTAGCTGTGAAACCACGTGTGTCTTCTCCACCTGCTAACTACAGACGCTGTGAATAAAATTCCAACCGAGCCCCACCACAGTATATCATGTGGAATTAAGACCTGAGGTCACATCATCCAAAAACTTGACTTTTATCCTTTAAGAAATTCTTCTACCTCCTGGGGAGGAGCTTAAAATAGGGGAAAACCATTCTAGAACAAAAGTAAGCTCACACCTTGAGAGAGAAGATCAACACACGTGTAAAATCGATCACCGAGCTGCAGTTAGAGGAGGTTGTAATGAAACCCATCACCCTGTCCTGAATCTGACACGGCTGTGTGCCTCTCCCAGCAAAGACAATCACCGTGATTGAACTTTCCCACTCGACTGTCTTCTACTTCCTACGAAAGTTGCCAAATGGCAGGGAAATTTTCCGAACTATAATTTCCTCTGCAGGGAAGTCTTATGATGGGCTTCAAAAATACCGTAAATCAGTGCAAGCCGACTGCACACTGATGACTCAAAGGACTAGAAAGGAAAGTCACGTAACATATATCACGCATTGAAGCTCTGAACCCACGTGGCAGCCATGTTTCTCAGCTACATGAAGTAGCCCACCAGAAAACAGCTGTTTTTTAAAAAATGAAATATTTAGAAAATACATGCCACTTTATAAGGGCAATGACTGACTTATGAAATATTTGTTAGAGTTATGCACACACTCATAAATATATTTCTATCTGTGGGTCACGGTCAAAATGTTTGAAAGCCACCACATTACAGACATATAAGTGGTGAAAAATGTAAAGAGGAGAAAATAAGAAAGTGAGAATTTGTCATCCATTGAAGGGACAGAATGATAAAAAGGCTACACACTGACTCAACACTATAGCAATATTCCCACTGCTTCTGCTGTGGGCGTTCCAAAGCCAAGATGGAGGAGAACGGTTATGGCCTGAATTGGGTCCCCCCAAATTCATATAATGAAGCCCTAACCCCCGACGTGACCATATTTGAAGATTCGGGCCTCTAAGGAAGTAACTAAGGTTAAATTAGGTCATAGGGGCGGGGATCATTATAAGGACTGGTGTCCCTGTAAGAAGAGGAAGAAACACCAGGGATGCACCACGTGAGGACCCAGCAAGAGGGCAGCCGTCTGCACACCAAGGAGAGAGGCCTCAGGAGAAACCAACCCTGCTGGCACCTTGATCTTAGACTTCCAGACTCCAGAACTATGAGAAAATAAACGTCTGTTGTTTAAGCCATCTAGTCTGCTGTATTTTGTTAAGGCAGCCCTAGCAGGTTAATACAGCTTTCTAAAACCAAAATGTATAGGCTTATTGTGGATTGTAACAGAAGTCCAATCAGCAAAATTACATTGATACTTTGTTTCATTAAGCCCCTAATTTTTGCTGAAAAAGACTTCTCTCTTTTCTAAGAAAATTCAAGTTCAGTGGATCTTACACATTACCCACACAAGAAGTCAAAAATCAAATTTGTAAATGGCAATGCAAAACTAAAATACAGTATTAGAAACAACAGTTATGACCACAAAACAAACCACACTGATGGATTTATAAATAACCTACTTGATGGTCTAAGAAAAAGAACTGTCAGAGGTGCAGGCATAGGACATTTTCTGAAGTCAGGCATTTTGTTAGGTATGTTGTACACTTAACCTTGTTTACCTTCATGAAAAGCATCACAGGATAGGTATTGTTATTTCCATCTCCTAGGTGAGAAATCTAAAGTGCAGACAAGAGCCAACCTTGAGGCCTGTTCTTCTGGCTCTTTCTGTAACGCACGGTGGAGAGTGGCACCTGGGGAGTAGGGTTGGGTGGGGGGCAGCTCCCAACAGCTGAGTCACTTTGAAACTCACACACAGTATTTATTATCTTAGGTTTGCACCAGAGGTATTTTCAGGAAATAAAACAAGCATCTCATTGTCTATACTTACAGCTTCTGCATGAAAACAGTCATACATAACTCGATCCCAGCTTCAGTTTTAAAAAGCCACTGTTTCTCTCTGCATAGTAAATATCCAATTGAATTAAGTATCTTCTCCAGCTACCTAGATCCTACTTTACAATGACATGGGCATTGCATGTGCATCTTTCAGATCTGTTCCTTTGCAATAGTCAACATTTCTCTACTGTCCAAACACTAAAGGCTTCTGTCTAAATGCCTGGACTAAAAGCCACACAGACCACAAAGGACTAATTAAAAGTTTAACAGTCAAGGCAGTATCATTCCTAAATTCCACTCAACACTCATCCTACACAGAGAAACACTGAGGCAAAGAATCTAGTAAAAATTACAAATGACAGGGGAAAGGATTGGACCAAAGCTTTAATTTTCAGAAATCTCGCATTCTTCAAGTGGATACTCTAACATCTAATCTATATTGTCTGAAGCAGTATCTTTACAGGAACATGTAAAAGTTCAATATCAACATCACATCATCATGCTTTTTTTTTTTAAACCTGTGTATACTTCTCACTATATAGTTTAAGAAAATAAGTTCTAAACCTTTCTTTTTACATAATTTATTTATCCTTTTTTGCCTTCAAATTAGAATGAGTCCCTAAAATTATTTGCAATAAGTGAAAAACAAACTCAACTTCCTTGACAGTGAAAGTAAAATAGATTTTTAATTTATAACTGAAATAGTCATTAAAATGTCCTTGTACTAGTGCCATTAGAAACACTTCTCAGAAATAGAAGCAGGGATGGTAGCAGAGATGTAGGAAATTTTGACCTATGTAAACAAAAGAAAAATCAATCAATAGAAACAGAACCAGATATGACACAGATAAAAAGACAAAGACATACAACAGCTGTTATAAACATACTCCATGTGTTCAAAAAGTGGAGGAAAGCAAGAGGATGGTGAGGAACTAAATGGAAGACATAAAAAAAATTCCAAATCAAATTTTAGGGATGAAAAACAGTGTCTGAAATCAAAAATATACTGATACGATTAAAAGTAAATGGGACATTGCAGAGAAAAGGACACTTGATAGTGATAAAAACTCTGAAATGAAAAACAGAAGAAACAGGATGAACAAAAAAGAAGGGACAAAGCATCAGTGAACTGTGGTACAATAACAAGCAGCCTGAAATCTGTGTAACTGAGGTCCCAGGAAAAGGGGGGTAGGGCAACCAGAGAACAGAAAAAAAAAAATTTTAAGTATATGTGCTACCAAAGCGAGAACAGAAAAATTTTTTTGAAGAAATAATGGTTGAAATTGCTTTCAAGTTTGATGAACACCATAAACCCACAGATTCAAGATTCTCAACGAACACCAAGTGGAAAAACCTTTAAAGAAAATTACAGAAAATCACATCATAAGCAAACTAGTGAAAACCAGTGATAAAGAAAGAAAAAAAACACAATATTTACAGTGGAACAAAGATAAGAATGATAGTAGACTTCCTATCAGAAACGATGCAAGCCAGAAGACATGGAAAAACAGCTTTAAAATACTGAAAGAAAATTAATTTACAAGTAATTGAAGAAAACATGAGTGGATTCCTGAGTAACTCAGGAATGAGAAAACCTTCCAACCATAACTGAAAATCACAAAGTATAAAAGAAAGGCGTGTTAAATCCTACTACATGACAAACTGGGGAAAGATTTGGTAATTTCACACCTCAAATAAAGGGCTAAAATTCCTAATATACAGACAGCACCTAAAAATTGAGGAGAAAAAAGAAGCACCCAATAAAAAAGTAGGCAAATGATAGGAATAAAGAGTTTCTGAAGATGGCCCTTAAACATGAAAGATGTTCAACTTCCTCACAACAAAAGGAATGCAAATTAAAACTATGGAAATACACCATGTCTTACCTATCAGGTTGGCAAAAATCCAAAAATTTGACAATAGATCTGATGACAAGTCTGGGAAAACAGGCATTTTCATCCATTGCTGATTGGAATTTTAAAAAATAATACAACGCCAATGGAGAGAAGGGAATTTAAAAATATCTAATTAACCCTTTGATGCAACAATCCCACTTCTAGGAATCTACCAGGTTATTCACTGGGGCATTTGTGTCATGGCAAAATCTGAAAACAACAGAAATACCCATCAGTAGAGAATAGGTTAAATAAACTATGGTACTTCTGGGCAATGAAAGAATAAAAACAAAAGAGCGGGAGAAAGAAAAAAAGGAGGAGGAAGAATATCTCTCCTCTCTGATATGGAAATGATTTCCAGGATATGCTGATACGTAAAAAAGGCAAGGCATAGAGCAGAATATATGTGACCTTTGTGAAAAAGAAAGTGGGCGTGGGGGGGGAAGGATGGCTTCTCTACAAATATTTTGTTTTTATAGATTTTATAAATTTGATTAATCATGAAAGTGTTTTGTATTTTTTGAGTCAAATAAGGGAAAAAATATCCTTAAAAATTAACTTTATTAGGTTATTAAAATAATTACCAACATAATTACAAAGAGAAAATAACTGTTTTAAACAGTATTTTGACTATACCTCCATAGTTAAATATATTCTAAGGCCAAATAGAGCTGCAAAAACTTTACTCTCTTTCACTACTCATTCTTTTTTTACATCATTTTTTTAAAATCTTTTGGCTGCACCATGCATCATGTGGGATCTTAGTTCCCCAACCAGGGATCAAACCCAAGCCCCCCTGCATTGGAAGCACAGAGTCTTAACCACTGGACTGCCAGGGACGTCCACTACTCTTACTCTTAATAGCCGTACTGATATTATTTAGAGACAATATGTTTGTGTGCGTGTACAATAGAGAAGAATTATGTGAATATTGTTAGAAACCAAGATTTTCAGTGAATAAGAGGAGATAAACAAATATAATATCAAAGTTAAATTATAACTATGTAGTTTTACAGCTGAATTAGAAAGCTAAGTATGAACGCATGATTTATTTTTCTTTTTCATACCTCTTTTTTCTTTTCTTTCACATACTTCTTAGCTCATACCTATTTGAAGAGCCTTAGAGGCAGTGACAACCCAGTAACAATGAGCAACCCCACACCCCAGACTGTGGTCCCTAAATACCATCACCTACCCAAAGGAACCAGGGCTACTTGGAGGAATGGCTGATTCCAGACAAAGGCAGGAAGTGTACAAGATGAGCACTTAACATCTTATTGGCAGAGAGCAAGGAATCACTCAAAGATGAATGAAAGTGAGACAAAGTCACAGAAGGCACAGGAAGGGGTTCTTGAAGGCAGAAGGTGGTACGATCTGAGTATCAAAAAGGACAGCAATTAACTGAAACACAGTGAACGTATAAAAACCCCGGGCTTAGAGTGTTCATTGTACAATCCTTTTCAACTTCTCTGCATGTTTGGAAAATTTCATAATAAAGTGTTGGGAGTGGGGAACAGGGACTTTGAAATGATACTGAAAAGGGAGGGAGGAAGGAAAAGAGAAAAGAAAACTAAAACAAGACCAAAAATAACTCACTTGTCACCACTGCAGACAACCAGGGCACCAACGACTTACACAAACCACAGGCAACTAAAGGGCAAAAGCGAGCATTCTCTCCCTCCCTTTCCTAAATGTTCTCAGGGTGACCAGATAGCCTTAGGTGATAAGGTAAGGTTCTTTACAGACAAGCTCAAGCTGACAGCTGTGAAAGTACTGATCAAATTAGAAAATCACCACTTTGCAGTATATAGAGAAAAATTATTCAGGCAATATCAAAATGGGTAAAACCATTAGATGAAAGGTTGACAGGGGGAGAATGCAATGGAAGCTGTCACCTGAGCTTATCAACTAATCTAAGCATCACTAAGAGTCAGACACCAGAGGATACATGCCCCCCAGGCAGGATATAGGACAACCACCTGTTCAGTATTCTTCTTTACAAACCTGGATTCAACTGAACCTTTGTAATTACTGTCCAGTTTTCAGGAAATATGAGGAACCAAGTAATGGGTGAGGTGATACCTTGAGGAAGGAAACACACAAGTGTACCAGTGGGACATTCTGCATAAAAACTGACCCGGTTTCTTCACCAAGTCAATGACTTGGGGGAAAACAGTAGGGTGGGAGTGGAGGGATGGAGACTTTCTTGACTAAAAAAGACACAAGCCACACACAATCAAATGAGTGCTGTGTTTCTGGCTGAACACGGATGAGAACAACCAGATCCATGACGGATCTTGAAGCAGCCAGAAGCCCATGTCTGCACCAAGTGCAAGTGACGGCAAGGAGTCCGGTTACCTCTAGCAGTTTAATGATGCTACTGCAGTGACAAAGAATGGCCCTGGATTCAGAGATGTTCACTAAAATATGTAGGGTTGAAATATCATAATTTCTAGGATTTGCTTTAAAATACATTAGTGGGGGAAAAAAGACTCAGAGAGTAAGAGATAAAGCAAGGTGGGCAAAACCTTGATCCTAACGTACCTGCTTAAGGACCCAGGAGGATTTCATGACACCGTCCTCACTACTTTGAGGTATGTTTGAAAATCTTCACAGTGAAAATTTTTTTTAAATGTTCTTAACGGAAAAGGCATGGCAGAATACTTAAATAGACATTTCTCCAAAGAAGACATACAGATGGCCAACAGGCACATGAAAAGATGCTCACCATTGCTAACTATTAGAGAAATGGAAATGAAAACTACAACGAGGTACCACCTCACACTGGTCAGAATGGACATCATCAAAATGTCTACAAATAATAATGCTGGAGAGAGTGTGGAAAAAAGGGAACCATCCTACATTGTTGGTGGAAATGTAAATTGGTGCAGCCACTATGGAAAACAGTACGGAGGTTCCTTAAAAAAACTAAAGGTAGGACTTCTCGGGTGGCGCGGTGGTAAAGAATCCGCCTGCCAAGGCAGGGGACACGGGTTCGAGCCCTGGTCTGGGAAGATCCCACATGCCACGGAGCAACTAAGCCCGTGCGCCACAACTACTGAGCCTGCGCTCTAGAGCCCGCGAGCCACAACTACTGAGCCCACGTGCCACAACTACTGAAGCCCACGGACTTAGAGCCCGTGCTCCACAACAAAGAGAAGCCACCACAATGACAAGCCTGCGCGCCGCAACTAGAGAAAGCCCACACGCAGCAACAAAGACCCAATGCAGCCAAAAGTAAAAATAAATAAATAAATAAATTTATTAAAACAAAAAACAAAAAACTAAAGATAGAGCTACCATACAATCCAGCAATCCCACTCCTGGGCATATATCCAGAGAAAACCATAATCCAAAAAGATACATGCACCCCTATGTTCATTGCAGCACTATTTACAACAGCCAAGACATGGAAACAATCTCAGCATCCATCAACAGATGAATGGATAAAGAAGATGTGGTGTATATACACAGTGGAATACTACTAAGCCATAAAAAAGAATGAAATGATGCCATTTGCAGCAACATGGGTGGACCTAGAGATTATCATTCTAAGTGAAGTAAGTCAGAGAAAGACAAATATCATATGTTAACACTTATATGTGGAATCTAAAAAAATGATATAAATGAACTTATTTACAAAACAGACTCACAGACATTGAAAACAAACTTACAGTTACCAAAAGGGGAAGAGGGGGGATAAATTAGGAATTTGGGATTAGTAGATACACACTACTATGTATAAAACAGATAACCAACAAGGACCTACTGTATAGCACAGGGAACTATATTCAATATCTTGTAATAACCTATAATGGAAAAGAATCTGAAAAAGAATATATATATATATGTATTAACTGAATTACTCTGCTGTACACCTGAATTCCTGTAAATCAACTATACTTCAATTTTTTAAAAAGGCATAAACTTGGATAATTAACCTCCACCTATGTGAACATGTTGTAAAGTCAGAAGTGAAAGCAGGATAAAAACATGGAACAGAGAATTTCACACTCCCTGAATTTCCTTCTTATTTTTTAAATGCAGATCACTCCCCAGCCCAGGGCCACTCGGGCATGCAAGGTTCTAGCAGATGTCAGAGAAGTGAGGGACGGCGACAGCTTCAGTCATGGAAGTCAGAGTGATCTGAGGATGAGGACACACCCAGACCCACAAGTCCAGCAGGGAAGGAGGGCTCTGGACACCACGTGAGTCAGGACGCTTTCACTCTGACACTCTGCCTTCATCCACTGACCGCTAAGGAGTCAATTAGTAAAAAGTCACTGTGTCCTGAAACCCAGCTGCGTCAGTCACTCTCCCATCTTCTAAAATGGAAGGGACGGAACGGGATGTTTGCTAAGATCCCCTCCAGATGGTTTCTTTTGTCAAAGAAGCCATGCTCTGTGCAGAAGTGAGGCAACCCGTAAGATACTAGAGAAAAGTCTGATTCCCAGCTTTCAAACTTTATGTTTTTGTTTAGGTCATATTTATTCTGAAGCATGTCAAATAAAAAAACGAATCGGGATTTGTAAGGTAAGGAGAGACTTTATGCAAAAGGATTATTACAAGAGGGAGGAAAGGGGCAATATTTTTCCTCCCAGTTTTATTGAGATATAACTGACATAAAGCACTGTATAAACTTAAGGTGCACAGCAATAATGATTTGACTGACATACTTCATGAAATGATGATCACAATGAGTTTAGCGAACATCTTTCATCGCAGACACAAAATTAAAGAAATAGAAAAAAAAATTTTTTTCCTTTTAATGAGAACTCAGGATTTACTGTCTTAAAAACTTTCATCTATTTATATATTTTTGTATACATTTCATATATTATCATATATGATGATAATATATTTCATATATATTTCATATATAACATACAGCAATGTTAATTATATTTATCACGTTGTACATGACATCCCTAGTACTTATTTATCTTATAACTGGAAGTTTGTACTTTTTGACCCACTTCATCCAATTCCCTCTCCTCTCCATCTCCCCCCACCTTCGATAACCACAAATCTGGTCTCTTTTTCTATGAGTTTGTTTTTGAAGTACAACTGACCTACAACACTGTTAGTTCCTGTCACACAACATAGTGATCTGCTATTTCTATATGTTTCAGAAAAGGGATTACTGCAACAGAGAGAACTCAGACCATGGGGTCTTCAACAATCTCCCCAGTTTAAAAGCATTTTACAAAAATGAATTTTGACCTTCCAATTCACTAAGTCTGAAAGTTAGACTCAGCACTTGCCTGCTTTTTAAGTAACTATAAGCACCATCGCTGGTGCAAGAACACCTTCAGTGAGTTTAATTATTTGAGCATAAGCAAAATTACTTTACTGAAAACAGTAAGAGCCTGGTGATGGAAACATCCTAATAGAAAAGAAACGCCAACCGCGGTCCCCCTCCGTAACTTCCAAGTGTAAATCCACGTGGAAAATGCCAGCCAGTGTTGTTCTGAGGAATCCCAAGCAACCAAAAACAAGTGTGACCACTCATACTGAGTGACCTTAGGAAGTGCTCACAAAAACGTTCTAACTTTCCTCCTGCAGGGCTGCCTTCCAGACTTTCCCTGAAGTGCACAGCAAGTTCTGTTCTTGAAAAAGGATCTGGCTGGCACTTCCTTTGCTGCCCTGGCACAAAGGTCACCAAGACACTAATCTGATCCACCCTGGAACATTTCCTCCCGTAATAAAACTCTCTCTCCAAAGACAAAGCAAACAGTGATGCAGAAAACAAGAAACTAAAACACCAGCCACGGTCAAGGGCAGAGATAAGGGAGGACACAGCAGAAAGAACAGTCTGACAGAACGTTCTGTAAGAACCCACACCTGGGCCACCAGGGAGGTCCCCCTGACGCAAGATGTGTCCCTGGCAAGTCATGAGGAACCTGTACGTTGCTTCTTCCCTCTCCAGGGCCAATAATTACTTACACGTTGCTGAGAGGCTCAGACGAGGAAAGTACAGGAAAGGGAGGGATTTTTTAAACTGGAAAGCATAACTCCTGTGATTCTCACTTTTTAAAAAACATACCCCACATGTTGTTAGCAAAACTATCACAGCTTCCTTCAACGACCCTTGAAATTTCAAAATCATGATTTTTCATTTTCCAAATCTAAAATATTAACGAAGTTTTATTTGAACTACACACACACCTGCTCCCAAGATGCAGATGTGCTTCTGCCCATCCAGGCTGTATCTCCCCTGGTCTGCAGGAGATCCACACTCCGCCGCCGGGGAGGGCTGTCACGGCATCATCACTCTCACCTGCCACCATTTGGCTCCTTTTGTTTTTCCGTTTTCCTGCTCTCCCTCATTTCACTCAAGACCAGACACAGACCTTGCTAGGAACACTAAAACCTTGCATGACACTGTCATAAACAGTCACAAACTAGCCGGGCACTCTGGAGTCCAAACGCAGACCATGAGGACATGAGCATTATTAAAAGGCCACCTGGATAAAGATTTTATGAGCTTGGGCTTCGCTGGTGGCGCAGTGGTTAAGAATCCGCCTGCCAAGGCAGGGGACACAGGTTTTGAGCCCTGGTCCGGGAAGATCCCAATGCTGCGGAGCAACTAAGCCCGTGCGCCACAACTACTGAGCCTGTGCTATAGAGCCCGCGCGCCACAACTACTGAAGCCCGCGTGCCTAGAGCCCGTGCTCCGCAACAAGAGAAGCCAGCGCAATGAGAAGCCCGCGCACCGCAACGAAGAGTATCCCGCGCTCACTGCAACCAGAGAAAGGCCGCGTGAAGCAATGAAGACCCAACGCAGCCAAAAATAAATAAATCAATTTATTTTTAAAAAAATATATATATATATGCTTCTTTAAAAAAAAAAAAAAAAAAGACTTTTTGAGCTTCTCCTGAAGCTTCTGCTCTTGGCCATGTTCTTCGCAGGACACCACCCTGGTTGCCTCTAAGCATGGCCAGTCCTCTGTCTGTAACCAGAAAAGACAGCCCACCCCCCATCTCAATGAACTGACATGAAAAGGACTCAAATTACTGCATGATCAATTCAACTCCTGCAATAGTCCAGGCAGATAATCCAGAGTCTTGCCTGGGTATTTCCTGCTTCCTAAAAGCAGGCAAAGAAGAAACAACTATCTCACTGTTTGGGGCCACGGTCAAGAATCAAACGTATGTGTGGATAACACAGCAATAGCTCTGAGAATCCCCTACCAACAGGAACACGAAATAACACATGAGTAACTCGCAGCATGGCACGGTCTGGACTCGACCGCAGGACAAAGCACGGCTGAGGCCACCAGACACACAGAAACGCGACACTGTCCTGTTCCTCCAGGGCCCCAAAGAGCTCTCCGCAGCCTAGGCGTCAACTCAGTCAAAGGCCGACCCCCCTGCAGGCTGGAGCCCCGCCCCTGCTCTCCTCTCCCTGCTCTTTCCCCCTCCCCTCCTGTCCCTGACTAGGGGCTGACTCCCAGGAGTCTCCTTTCCTGGTTCTACACACCGTGCGCTTGGTTTCTACTCATGCACCAATCACTGCATAGCTGATTTCAAAAAGAAAGCAGACACACATTATTCAGCCTTAAAAGGAAAGAAATTCTGGACACACGCCATGACATGGATGAACCTTTTTTTTTTTTGAACTTTTTAATCATTTGCATATTATTTCCTAATTTGTCTCCAGCTTCTGACATGGATGAACCTTGAGGACATTATGCTAAGTGAAATAAGCCAGCCACAAGAGGACAAACGCTGCAAGATTCCACTTACAGGAGGCTCTTAAGGTCATCAAAGTCAGGGAGACAGGAAGCAGAGGGCGTTTTTCAGGGTCTGGGGGAGGGAGGAATGGGGAGTTAAGTGTTTTAACGGTACAGAGTTTCCATTTGTGAAGGTGAAAATTCTAGAGATGGATGGTGGTGATGGTAGCACAACAGTGTGAATGTGCTTAATGCCTCTGAACTGTACACTTAAAAATGGTTAAGCTGGCCTATTCACAATAGCCAAGACACAGAAGCAACCTAAGTGTCCATCGACAGATGAATGGATAAAGAAAGATGTGGTATATTTATACAATGGAAGATTACTCAACCATAAAAAAAATTGCAATAGTGCCATTTGCAGCAACATGATGGACCTAGAGATTATCATACTAAGTGAGGTAAGCCAGAGAAAGACAAATATCATATAGTGCTTGTATGTGGAATCTAAAAAATGATAAAAATGAACTTATTTACAAAACAGAAGCAGACTCACAAACACAGAGAACAGACTTGTGGTTGCCAAGGGCGAG
Source organism: Balaenoptera musculus (assembly GCF_009873245.2). NCBI lineage: Eukaryota > Metazoa > Chordata > Mammalia > Artiodactyla > Balaenopteridae > Balaenoptera > Balaenoptera musculus. The sequence continues at coordinate 6,051,776 of NC_045797.1, read as the reverse complement.
GAGGGTAGAGGAGTGATGGATCAGGAGTTGGGATTAGCAGATAAAACACAAGGTTCTACTGTATAACACAGGGACTTACATTCAATATCCTATAATAAACCGTAATGGAAAAGAAAAAGAAAAAAGAAAAGAAAAAGTAGTTAAGCTGGTCAATCTTATATTTCACCACAATAAAAAGAATTTTATTTTTTTAAAGAAAGCAAGTAAGACCCCCGGTTTTGCAAGTTCTTCTACCATTCAGAGGTCCTGGTGGCTGGTTACAGAGCTCAGACTCAGACCCTGCATAGCCCTGGGCTATCCCGGGCCCTGGCTTCTCAGAAAGGGCCCCGTGAAGTCTTATCTGTGCTTACACGCACCACCTTCCTTCCCCTTCTTACAAACAGGAGTCTTGACTGCTGAGCCCTTGACCTTCTCTTGCATACTTTACCCCTCATTCACCCACCACTATTTACTGAGCTGACCACACTCCAGGCTCTGCCCTGGGCAGTGGAGGGTCAGTAGTGAGCACGACTCTGAGAAAACTCTGATTTTCATGAGGCAGGCAAGCATTCAAATAAAAGGGAAACCTTCAAACGGCTTCCTCTGTTCTGGCCCTTGAGTCCTTCAGTACTCAGCTCTACTAATGTTTCCCTTTTATAAAACCTTGGGATTCCTTTGGTCCATGTAAGTTAACAAAATACTAGTAATAGCAACTTCTCTCTCCTTCCCACCACAGCACCCACAGATCTCTGCTGCCAAATAATAATCATGTTCACCCACGAAATTAATCTCCCCAGCTCTTCCACCTCTGCTTAAAAAGAAACAGAAAAAAGTTATCGTGGAAATTCTCCCCATACTGCCGTGTGAGCAGCCAGAGACAAGTGAAAATATAAATTCATTCCCGTGGGCCCCCTTCCTGTTCCTACCACGTCCTGGTGCCGCCAGGCCTTCTACAGCTCCTGTTTGTGCTTTATCTGAGACGCGAAACCATGGGCAGGGAGCCTTTCTCAATGCTCCAAGACACAATAAAATATTAAATGTGGTGAGTCAATATCACTGTGCAAGATGCCCAAGTGACTCCCAGAAGAGGCTAAGTACCTAAATCAATACCACAAGCCTGAGACACAAATCCCCTTCCCATCCTCTCTTCCCTAACCCAAGAAAAGAGGCACTGGAACGAACAAGTGCCTACTCGGACCGTCTGTGGGCAAGAGGACAGAGGAAAATGAAGCATCTGCAGACCTGCCATGGGTCAGGTCCAAGGGCAAGCACCTACTCAAGTGGAACCAAAGGAAGCAGATCTTTTTAATTTATTTTCTAAGTGGAGTCTAGTTGACTTACAATGTTGTGCTAATTTCAAGTATACAGCAAAGTGATCCAGTTATACATATATGTATGTATCTATTCTTTCAGATTCTTTTCCCTTATAGGTTATTACAAGATACTGAATATAGTTTCCCTGTGCTTTACAGTAGGTCCTTGTTGATTATCTATTTTATATATAGTAGTGTGTATATGTTATCCCAACTCCCAATTTATCCCACCCAACACCCCCTTTCCCCTTTGGTAACCATAAGTTTGTTTTCTATGTCTGTGAGTCTATTTGTATTTTGTAAATAAGTTCATTTGTATCATTTTTTTAGATTCCACATGTAAGCGATATCATATATTTGTCTTTGTCTGGCTTACTGCATTTAGTATGATAATCTCTAGGTCCATCCATGTTGCTGCAAGTGGCTTTATTTCATTCTTTTTATGGTTCAACGAAGCAGATCTTGGTTCAACAGAAAGAATGGTCCAGGAGTTAAATCTGCTGAGAACAACTACACTGCTGGGGGTAGTGGGGATTCAGTGTAAGCTGCTGCAGCCTTTACGGCAGGCAGTTGGGCAATATACATATCAATGGTCTTATAAATGTACATCCATTGGATGCAACAATTCCTTATTACAGGCACACCCCAGAGATACCGTGGGCTGGGTTCAGACTGCTGCAATAAAGCAGATATCACAATAAAGTGAGTCCAACGAATTTTTTGATCTTCTGGGGCCTATAAAAGTTATGTTTACATTATCCTATTGTCTGTTAAGTGCGCAATAGCACTATGTCTAAATAAACAATGGATATTGGTTCAAGATGGCAGAGTAGGACATGTGCTCACTCCCTCTTGCAAGAGCACCGTAATCACAACTAACTGCTGAACAATTATCAACAGGAAGACACTGGAACTCACCAAAAAAGATATGCCACATCCAAAGACAAAGGAGAAGCCGCAGTGAGATGGTAGGAGAGGCGCAATCACAATAAAACAAATCCCATAACCGCTAGGTGGGTGACTCACAAACTGGAGAACAATTATACCACATTAGTCCACCCACTGGAGTGAAGGTTCTGAGCCTCATGTCAGGCTTCCCAACCCGGGGGTCTGGCAATGGGAGGAGGAATTCCCAGAGAATCAGACTTTGAAGGCTAGTGGGATTTGACTGCAGGACTTCGACAGGACTGGGCGAAACAGAGACTCCACTCTTGGGAGGGCACACACAAAGTAGTGTGCGCATCGGGACCCAGGGGAAGAAGCAGTGACCCCCAGGGGAGACTGAACCAGACCTACCTGCTAGTGTAGGAGGGTCTCCTGCAGAGGCAGGGGGGCAGCTGTGGCTCACTGCGGGGACAAGGACACTGGCAGCAGAAGTTCTGGGAAGTACTCCTTTTATGTGAGCCCTCCCAGAGTCGCCATTAGCCCCACCAAAGAGTCTGTAGGCTCCAGTGCTAAGTCACCTCAGGCCAAACAACCAACAGGGAGGGAACTCAGCCCCACCCACCAGCAGACAAGCCTATTAAAGTTTTACTGAACTCTGCCCACCAGAGCAACACCCAGCTCTACCCACCACCAGTCCCTCCCATCAGGAAGCTTCCACAAGCCTCTTACATAGCCTCATCCACCAGAGGACAGACAGCAGAAGCAAGAAGAACTACAATCCTGCAGCTTGTGGAAGGAAAACCACATTCACAGAAAGATAGACAAAATGAAAAGGCAGAGGACTATGTACCAGATGAAGGAACAAGATAAAACACCAGAAAAACAACTAAATGAACTAGAGATAGGCAACCTTCCAGAAAAAGAATTCAGAATAATGATAGTGAAGATGATCCAGGACCTCAGAAAAAGAATGGAGGCAAAGATCGAGAAGACGCAAGAAATGTTTAACAAAGACCTAGAAGAATTAAAGAACAAACAGAGATGAACAATACAATAACTGAGATGAAAAATACACTAGAAGGAATCAATAGCAGAATAACTGAGGCAGAAGAATGGATAAGTGACCTGGAAGACAGAATGGTGGAAATCACTGCCGTGGAACAAAATAAAGAAAAAAGAAATGAAGACAGCCTAAGAGACCTCTGGGACAACATTAAATACAACAACATTCGCATTACAGGGGTCCCAGAAGGAGAAGACAGAGGGAAAGGACCCGAGAAAATATTTGAAGAGATTATAGTCGAAAACGTCCCTAACATGGGAAAGGAAATAACCACTCAAGTCCAGGAAGTGCAGAGAGTGCCAGGCAGGATAAACCCAAGGAGAAACACGCCAAGACACATAGTAATCAAATTGACAAAAATTAAAGACAAAGAAAAATTATTAAAAGCAACAAGGGAAAAACAACAAATAACATACAAGGGAACTCCCATAAGGTTAACAGCTGATTTCTCAGCAGAAACTCTACAAGCCAGAAGGGAGTGGTACGATATATTTAAAGTGATGAAAGGGAAGAACCTACAACCAAGATGACTCTACCTGGCAAGGACCTCATTCAGATTCAATGGAGAAATCAAAAGCTTTACAGACAAGCAAAAGCTAAGAGAATTCAGCACCACCAAACCAGCTCTACAACAAATGCTAAAGGAACTTCTCTAAGTGGGAAACACAACAGAAGAAAAGGACCTACAAAAACAAACCCAAAACAATTAAGAAAATGGTAATAGGAAGATACATATCGATAATTACCTTAAATGTAAATGGATTAAATGCTCCAACCAAAAGACAAAGGCTCGCTGAATGGATACAAAAACAAGACCCATATATATGCTGTCTACAAGAGACCCACTTCAGACCTAGGGACACATACAGACTGAAAGTGAGGGGATGGAAAAAGATATTCCATGCAAATGGAAATCAAAAGACAGCTGGAGTAGCAATACTCATAGCAGATAAAATAGACTTTAAAATAAAGAATGTTACAAGAGACAAGGAAGGACACTACATAATGATCAAGAGATCAATCCAAGAAAAAGAAAAAACAGTTATAAATATATATGCATCCAACATAGGAACACCTCAATACATAAGGCAAATGCTAACAGCTATAAAAGAGGAAATCGACAGTAACATAATAATAGAAAGGGATTTTAACACCTCACTTACACCAATGGACAGATCAACCAGATAGAAAATTAATAAGGAAACACAAGCTTTAAATGACACAACAGACCAGATAGATTTAATTGATATTTACAGGACATTCCATCCGAAAACAGCAGATTTCTTCTCAAGTGCACATAGAACATTCTCCAGGATAGGTCACATCTTGGGTCACAAATCAAGCCTCAGTAATTTTAAGAAAATTGAAATCATATCAAGCATCTTTCCCAACCACAACGCTATGAGATTAGAAATCAATTACAGGGGAAAAAACGTAAAAAACACAAACACATGGAGGCTAAACAATATGTTACTAAATAACCAAGAGATCGCTGAAGAAATCAAAGAGGAAATCAGAAAATACCTAGAGACAAATGACAAAGAAAATACTACAATCCAAAACCTATGGGATGCAGCAAAAGCAATTCTAAGCAGGAAGCTTATAGCAATACAATCCTACCTCAAGAAACAAGAAAAATCTCAAACAATCTAACCTTAGACCTAAAGGAACTAGAAAAAGAACAACAAACAAAACCCAAAGTTAGTAGAAGGAAAGAAACCATAAAGATCAGAGCAGAAGTAAATGAAATAGAAACAAAGAAACAATAGTAAAGATCAATAAAACTAAAAGCTGGTTCTTTGAGAAGATAAACAAAATTGATAAACCTTTAGCCAGACTCATCAACAAAAAGAGGTAGAGGACTCAGATCAATAAAATTAGAAATGAAAAAGGAGAAGTTACAACAGACACCGCAGAAATACAAAGCATCCTAAGAGACTACTACAAGCAACTCTATGCCAATAAAATGGACAACCTGGAAGAAATGGACAAATTCTTAGAAATGTATCACCTTCCAAGACTGAACCAGGAAGAAAGAGAAAATATGAACAGACCAATCACAAGTAATGAAATTGAAATTGTGATTAAAACTCTTCCAACAAACAAAAGTCCAGGACCAGATGGCTTCACAGGTGAATTCTATCAAACATTTAGAGAAGAGCTAACACCAATCCTTCTCAAACTCTTCCAAAAAACTGCAGAGAAAGGAACACTCCCAAACTCATTCTATGAGGCCACCATCACCCTGATACCAAACCAGACAAAGATACTACAAAAAAAGAAAATTACAGACCAATATCACTGATGAACATAGATGCAAAAATCCTCAACAAAATACTAGCAAACAGAATCCAACAACACATTAAAAGGATCATACACCATGATCAAGTGGGATTTATCCCTGGGATGCAAGGATTCTTTAATATATGCAAATCAATCAATGTGATACACCATATTAACCAACTGAAGGATAAAAACCATATGGTCATCTCAATAGATGCAGAAAAAGCTTTTGACAAAATCAACACCAATTTATGATAAAAACTCTCCAGAAAGTGGGCATAGAGTGAGCCTACCTCAACATAATAAAGGCCATATACGACAAACCCACAGCAAACATCATTATCAATGGTGAAAAACTGAAAGCATTTCCTCTAAGATCAGGAACAAGACAAGGTTGCCCACTCTCACCACTATTATTCAACATAGTTTTGGAAGTGTTAGCCACAGCAATCAGAGAAGAAAAAGAAATAAAAGGAATACAAATTGGAAAAGAAGACGTAAAACTGTCACTGTTTGCAGATGACATGATACTATACATAGATAATCCTAAAGATGCCACCAGAAAACTACTAGAGCTAATCAATGAATTTGGTAAAGTTGCAGGATACAAAATTAACGCACATAAATCTCTTGCATACCTATACACTAACAACAGAAGATCAGAAAGAGAAATTAAGGAAACAATCCCATTCACCACTACAACAAAAAGAATAAAATACCTAGGAATAAACCTACCTAAGGAGGTAAAAGACCTGTACTCAGAAAACTATAAGACAATGATAAAAGAACTCAATGATGACATGAACAGATGGAGAGATATACCATGTTCTTGGATTGGAAGAATCAATACTGTGAAAATGACTATACTACCCAAAGCAATCTACAGATTCAATGCAATCCCTATCAAATTACCAATGGCACTTTTTACAAAACTAGAACAAAAAATCTTAAAATTTGTATGGAGACACAAAAGACCATGAAATAGCCAAAGCAATCTTGAGGGAAAGAAAGGGAGCTGGAGGAATCAGACTCCCTTACTTCAGACTATACTACAAAGCCTACAACAGAAATATAATAGAAATAATACTACAACAGAAATATAGATCAGTGAAACAGGATAGAAAGCCCAGAGATAAACCCACGCACCTACGGTCAACTAATCTACGACAAAGGAGGCAAGGATATACAATGGAGAAAAGACAGTCTCTTCAATAAGTGGTGCTGGGAAAACTGGACAGCTACATGTAAAAGAGTGAAATTAGAACACTCCCTAACACCATACACAAAAATAAACTCAAAATGGATTAAAGATCGAGGGACTTCCCGGATGGCGAAGTGGTTAAGAATCCACCTGCCAATGCAGGGGACACGGGTTTGAGCCCTGGTCCGGGAAGATCCCACATGCCGTGGAGCAACTAAGCCCATGCACCACAACTCCTGAGCCTGCACTCTAGAGCCTGCGAGCCACAGCTACTGAGCCTGCATGTCACAACTACTGAAGCCCACGTGCCTAGAGCCCGTGCTCCGCAACAAGAGAAGCCACCGCAATGAGAAGCCTGTGCAATGCAATGAAGAGCAGCCCCCACTCGCTGCAACTAGAGGAAGCCCATGCGCAGCAGCAAAGACCCAACGCAGCCAAAATAAATAATAAGTTTATTTTTTTTTAAGTGGATTAAAGACCTAAATGTAAGACCAGACACTATAAAACTCCTAGGAAAATATAGGGAGAACACTCTTTGACATAAATCACAGCAAGATCTTTTTTGACCCACCTCCTAGAGTAATGGAAATAGAAACAAAAATAAACAAATGGGACCTAATGAAACTTAAAAGCACTTGCACAGCAAAGGAAACTATAAACAAGATGAAACGACAACCCTCAGAATGGGAGAAAATATTTGCAAATGAATTAACAGACAAAGGATTAATCTTCAAAACATATAAACAGCTCATGCAGCTCAATATTAAAAAAACAAACAACCCAATCCAAAAATGGGCAGAAGACCTAAATAGACATTTCTCCAAAGAAGACATACAGATGACTGAGAGGCACATGAAAAGCTGCTCAACATCACTAATTATTAGAGAAATGCAAATCAAAACTACAATAAGGTATCACCTTACACCAGTTAGAATGGGCATCATCAGAAAATCTACCAACAACAAATGCTAGAGAGGGTGTGGAGAAAAGGGAAGCCTCTTGCACTGTTGGTGGGAATGTAAAGTGATACAGCCACTATGGAGAACAGTATGGAGGTTCCTTAAAACACTAAAAACAGAATTACCATATGACCCAGCAATCCCACTACTGGGCATATACCCAGAGAAAACCATAATTCAAAAAGATACATGCACCCCAATGTTCATTGCAGCACTATTTACACTAGCCAGGTCATGGAAGCAACCTAAATGGCCATCAACAGACAAATGGACAAAGAAGATGTGGTACATATATACAATGGAATATTACTCAGCCATAAAAAGGAGTGCAACTGGGTCATTTGTAGAGACATGGATGGACCTAGAGACTGTCATACAGAGTGAAGTAAGTCAGAAAGAGAAAAACAAATATCGTGTATTAATGCATATATGTGGAATCTAGAAAAATGGTACAGATGAAACTGTTTGCAAGGCAGAAATAGAGACACAAATGTAGAGAACAAACATCTGGACGCCAAGCAGGTGAAGAGGGGGGATGAATTGGGAGATGGGATTGACATATATACATTAATATGTATAAAATAGATAAGTAATTTAAAAAGAAGACCTATTTAAGTAATAGAAGACATGAAGAGATGAAAAAATAAACTAACAAACAAACAATGTACATGCCTTAATTTAAAAAAACACCTTATTGCTACAAAAAAGGTAACCATCATCGGAACCTTCAGCAAGTCAGTAATCTTTTTAATCACAGTCACATCAAAGATCACTGATCACAGATCACTGTAACAAATAAAGAAAAGCTTGAAATACTGAGGGAATGACCAAAAAGTAACACAGAGACACAAAGTGAACAAATGCTGTTGGAAAAATGGCACCGATTTGCTCAATGTAGGGTTGGCCACAAACCTGGCACTGGTAATAAAAAAATGCAACATCTGCGAAGCACAATAAAGTGCAATAAAATGAGGTGTGCTTGTACGTGTTCCTCCAGGGTCCTGGCCTCTCTCGCTTTCCTAACCCTGTTCCACCTGTACTTGCCATTTCCAGATGGCTATCTGACTCCCCACGGCCCTGGAAGGTCAGGTAGAGGGAGATGCCCCCTGACACACTCGCCCAGGACTCCCTGGCACCAAGCATGAGTCGGGTACGAGGCAGGCATCAAATATTTCAAATGAGTGGACTTTGGGGATTGCAAGCATCCTGAAATATTCAAGTATCGGATGCTCGTTTAGGCTTATAAAATACTTAAAAATCAGAGCCTATTAAGTATCTAATAAAGGGTGGGATGAGTAAATCGGGCTACAGCCGTAAGACTGAATGCTGTGTAGCCATCAAACATGACACTGCGTCTCCATGGAGCCTGGACTGGCTCCTGTGGACCTGCTGGGCTATGTGGACTCAGGACCCGAGCAGGCTTGTATACTAACTCCCCCCACTGCCGACTCCCCAGAAGCCCATCTAGCGAGGAGACAAAAATCCAAATATTCTCATCAAAAGCCTCAAATCCAGAGCGAGCCCACCTCCCTTGCCTGGGGCAGAGGAGAGAAGAGGAATCCGGGGAGAAACTGGAGAGAAGACAGGGTCCTGCCCCTCCCATCCACGTCCCAGCCAGCAGCATGCCAGCACTGCCTGCTCTGTCCCAAAAATACATGTCAAAAAGCCACACACACTATATTAATGCAAATAATACAGTGACGGTCTGGGGAACCATGTCCAAGCGTGAGCAAGATGGGGAGAAACAGCACAGCCACCAAGCAAAACACTCCAAAGGGATGAAGAGAAGAGAATGAGGTGCTTGCTCCAAAGACAGAGATGCCATCCTGGAGGAAAATGAGGAGGAGGAAATGCCCACAAAGGCTTCATGCTCCCAAACGATGTAACGGAAACGTGAGTTCAATAGAACAAGAGCTCAAAGATGAGACGGTGGAATTACAGAGATGAAACAGGAGACTGGAGACCTAAGAAAGTGAACTGAAGATCAAAACCACACGACAGCAAAATTAGTAGATCAGTTAAAGGCAGCAGAGTCTGGAATATACTGCTGAAAACGGAATTAACTTAGAGGAGAGGGTTATACAACCAGCATGGAAAGTGTAGCTGAAAACGGCAGGTCAAGAAAAACAGTCTTCCTGAAACACTACTACATTTACTGTACCTAAAAGAAATACTGCCTTACATACATTCCTTTTTCTGCGTCTTCCCTAAACAGTTGCCTTTTAGTGCTGTAACAGAGAAATCCTATAGCATAACCAGTAATGCGCATATGAAGGCAAAAGGAATACTGTCAAAGGGGTGTACACTTGTACAGTCAATTCTTTTATTAAAGATCTACGCATTTTTACGAAAAAAGAAAAACGGAAATTAAAAATAGACAACAGCTGTCTAACAAAGTGTCCTTGAAGTGAGGCATCCAATCAACAGAACATAAAATGCATTTTTTAAAATGTAATACGTACACAGAATGATATAAGAATGTTTCCTTAAATGATTAAAGAAATCAATCTGGGGCTTCCCTGGTGGCGCAGTGGTTAAGAATCCGCCTGCCAATGCAGGGGACACGGGTTCGAGCCCTGGTCTGGGAAGATCCCCCGTGCCGCAGAGCAACTAAGCCCATTCACCACAGCTACTGAGCCTGCGCTCTAGAGCCCGTGAGCCACAACTACCAAGCCCGTGTGCCACAACTACTGAAGCCCGCACGCCTAGAGCCCATGGTCCACAACAAGAGAAGCCACCGCAATGAGAAGCCCGCGCACCACAAAGAAGAGAGCCCTGCTCGCCGCAACTAGAGAAAGCCCGCGCGCAGCAACAAAGACCCAACACAGCCCTCCCCCCCAAAAAAAAAGAGAAACCAATCTGCGTGCTGGAAGAGCACGTGGAGTTCCAGAAGAATGTAACACGGTATGCTCAAGGGAGTGACAGGTTATAACCAAGTTCCTAAAGGGACGAATGCTACTGAACTTCAGTGATAAAAAAGTTATCCCCACAAAAAACACACCACCCACAATGGCGGGGGCAGGAATCAGACCAGCCTGAGATTTCTCCCTTTGCCACTTAAATACTGAAAGACCCCGAAGTGATGGCCACCAAGCTCCAGAATCTGGCCAGAGCCCATCATACCCAGCCAAGGTGTCATTCGAGTCCAAAAGCAAGGCACAAACACTTGCAAATGTGAGATGTTATTAGGAGAAGAAAACAGGAATATAGCCAATTAAGACAGGAACCAAAATAAAAGACTCTGTGTTGGGAAAGCCGTACCTGATGGAAGCATTAAATCAATTTACGTAGAGAAATGAGCCAAATAATGGCAAAAAGTGTGGTTACAGAAGAGAATGGAAATTACAATGTACAATGAATAGTAAGACTTTTAAAAATGAGAGCCTGATGGACATATATACAGTACCAGAAGTAAAATAGATAGCTAGTGGGAAGCAGCTGCATAGCACAGGGAGATCAGCTCCGTGCTTTGTGTCCACCTAGAGGGGAGGGATCGGGAGGGTGGGAGGGAGACGCAAGAGGGAGGGGACATGGGGATATATGTATACGTATAGCTGATTCATTTTGTTATAAAGCAGAAGCTAACACACCATTGTAAAGCAATTATACTCCAGTAAAGATGTTAAAAAAAAAAACGAGAGCCTGGGGAAGCAGGGGAGGGATGAGAATGCTGGCATCCCTGTCCTTCAGGAGGGGAGTCAAGGAACATGGCCAGAACGGAAATACTGTCTTCAAAAGCCACAATTCTGACCTTGTCATGCTTTTAAACATCTCTCCCCTTGACCTTAAATGAACCTTTTAGAAAGTAAGTGCTCGGTGTTTATTTGAAGTTTAACAGTTCTTTCGTTTCACTTCAGCATCTTTCCTTTTAATGAAATCCACTAAAAACAATATTTTTATTATAAACTAGCACTGTCAGACAAGCTGCATTTTTATAAAGCACGTCTATCCTTCTTCACAACTATCCCTGGACTTGTCTAAACGCATTAGAAAGTTGTGTTGGGAATTCCCTGGCGGTCCAGTGGTTAGGACTCAACGCTTTCACTGCCGTGGTCCCAGGTGCAATCCCTGGTCAGGGAACTAATATCTCCAAGCCGTGCAGTCTGGCCAAAAAAATACAAAAAAAAAAGAAAGAAAGTTGTCTGGATGATGTGACCCCAGTGTCACTGGAGGTACCCTTGGGTGCCTAGGATGTGGGGCGAGATATATTTTCTTCTCTGTACTTTCCAGTATTAACTGATTATATTGAGCACGTATCATTTCATCACTTAATGCAAATAGAGAATGATTTGTTCAAAAAAAACAAAACAAAACAGACTGGAAAAAACATGCCAAGATGTGAACAGTTGTTAGTAATGGTGGGTATGGATGACAATTTTCTTCTTTATACTTTCCTGTATTTTTTCCAGGAAGAAAAAAAAAAGTCATCCAATGTTGTTCAAGAATGTGAGGTGACAATGAAAGTTTATGGTAGTTAGTAAAATGTTAAGAGGAAAAAAACACAACTAAAAACCTCTGTGGAGAGGCACATATGCAGACACAAGAGTGATTAGCACCAGATAAAATGTTATAGGTGATTTTTTTCTCCTCCTTTCTTACCTATTTTCTAATTTCTGGAGGGTGAACATTTATTACTTGTGTAATTTAAAAGACACATCTTGGTTTTTCTTTAAATATACATTATTTTGTTTTATTTTTATTTATTTATTTAATTTATTTATTTTTGGCTGCATCGGGTCTTCGTTGCTGTGCGCAGGCTTTCTCTAATTGCGGCACGCAGGCTTCTCACTGCAGTGGCTTCTCTTGTTGCAGAGCATGGACTCTAGGCGCACGGGCTTCAGTAGTTGTGTCATACAGGCTCAGTAGCTGTGGCTCACGGGCTCTAGCGCTCAGGCTCAGTCGTTGTGGCGCACGGGCTTAGTTGCTCCGCGGCATGTGGGATCTTCCCGGACCAGGGCTCGAACCCGCGTCCCCTGCATTGGCAGGCAGATTCTTAACCACTGTGCCACCAGGGAAGTCCCTTGGTTTTGTTTTTTAATAGAAGGGGCTTCTCAGGGTGCAACGATTCCCAGCCCCAGAGGAGCTGGAGTGACGAGGCAGAGTATTGGACGGTGCGTGCAGGAGGAACTGAAGCTCAGCTGGAGAGGATGCGAAGGTGATTTCCAAATTCCCGTAGGGCTCAGCCGTCCAGTGATTCAGTGCACACGTGGAACAAGGGTGAAGGCTGGCCTAAGACAGACCCAGCCCCAGACATCTCCCCTGCCCTGTTACGGTATACGCACACGCCCCGGACTCGTGTGTTATGTCAGACACAAGATGAAGAAAACGGCTGGATTCACAGCCCCCTGGACCAACACACCACTTGAAAGCCTGGATACCCAAGCTTAGAGCCTCTACACGTTTCCAGTGGTTGGGAAAAAAAAAAACAAAAAGAGAAAGGAAGAACAAAGAGCTCATGGCAGCAGATGAGGTTTTAGAAGGTGTTACCTTCCAGCGTCACGACCATGCAGATACTCATGCTCAGACCTCAAGGTGGGGAACACTCCACCTGGAACAAAACTCACCCGTGGCCACGGCCCAGTACACGTCTGATCCACTCAGTAACTCACCACATGCTATGGGAGAATACACCTGGGAGCCGGGGACCTGGAGCAGAATTCGAAACGGAGCGACCCGGGCGTTGGAATCCAGCACCGCATCCAGGGCACCCACCAGGCGACCTTCAAGAGACAAGAGGACAACGCACGTGTGAGCACAGGGACAGACAGGCCAGCAGCCCACGTGCAGCCACCCGCTGCCCGCGCACGTGCCCTGCATCTAGGCTCGACCCCGGGCAGCGGGCCTGGTGCCCAGCTCGTGAAGCCCAGAGATCCAGCTGCCCTGTCCCGTTTCAGAGCATCTGGAACAGAGCCTGGCATCTGCGGCCACTCAGCGCAGATCTGCAGAATCAATGAGTAAGTGAACAAGGGGCCCCCGACAAGCCACCCAAGCGAGCTGAGTCTTTGATTCCCCCAGCGGCACCGTACAGGAGGCCACAGCGTGCAGTGAATAAAGGCTAAGGACCCAGAGTCTGACGGCCTGACTTGAATTGTGGCTCCACTACTTTCCAGCTGTGTGACCTTGGGCAAGTTGTTTAACTTCTCTGTGCCCCAGTTTCCCCGTTTGTAAAATGGACTAACCACAGTGTACCTTCCTCACAAGGTAACTGTGAGAATTAAACCAGTTAATGTATGCAGCATTCAGAGGGCTCGGACTATCACCTGGCCATGAGAAGTACTACCTAAATGTTGCCTATTATTATTATTATTATTATTATTATTATTATATCATCATCACAAAGGTGGAAGAATAATCCAGCAGGGAACTGTGAGAAGCAAACAAGAAAACATATTGAGGGACTTCCCAGGTGGTCCAGTGGCTAAGACTCCACGTTCCCAATGCAGGGGGCCCGTGTTCCATCCCTGGTCAGGGAACTAGATCCCACATGCATGCTGCAACTAAGAGTTTGCATGCCTCAACTAAGGAGCCTGTCTGCTGCAACAAAGACCTGGCACAGCCAAATAAATAAATAAAATAAATATTAAAAAAAAAAAGAAAACGTATGGAAGTCCTTCACAGACCATGAAGCACACAACGCAAAAGTTTACCATCCTGTTGTCATGAAAAGCACCATGAATCAACGGCAAAGGGAAAAAATGACAGCACCTGCTCCTACCCAATCTTCTATTGCCTGGAACTCAAGACGGTTGAGAGGATTAAGACCCTCTAATTCTTACGTAACAGGCCCTGAGGAAGGGCCACAAGTCTCTGCAGAATGTCCCATAGTTTGGTTTTGTCTGATGCTTCATCATAATTAGAGCATAATTAGATTCAGGTTATACATCTTTGCAATGAGTCACAGAAGTGATGTTGTATCCCTTTTATCCCATCCTATCAGGTGCCAGGTGATTTTGTTCTGTCCCATTACTGGCAACACTCCTTTGACCAGTGGATGAAGAGTGTCTGCCAAGCTTCCGTCCTGTGCGGTATCCCCTTTCTCTTTGTCATTAACAAGCACTCCGTGGAGAATTACTTTGAAACTCTGTTCCTCATTAACTTTTCAACTTATTCATTTAGCCATATCAGTCTGGGTTCACGTTTTCCTACTTTATCCAATGGATTTGAGGCAGGAGGGAAGGGGGCAGGGCACAACCCTTAAAGAATGACACAGCCCTTGAGAAAAACTGGATACGACACAAACTGGCTGCTACCACTGTCCCCTCCCTGGCAGATGCCCTCCTCGTCCTATCCAGGCTCCAGATGCCCACGCACCCCACCCCTACACTCACCGTGATCTGTCCCACTTAATGGCTTTAGGGGAAGAAGGGAGAAAGGGCGTGTGGGTTTTTAGAGCAATTATTCCTTAGGCTGCCCACAATATTTGCCTCCTTCCTGGTTGGCTGCTGACTTACGGAAAACTGAGAGGCCTGAAAGCTCTCTGCTTTCATGTAGAATCTGAGCAGAAGCTTAGGGGAGCTCTGATGAAACACACAGGTTGGGGGGAACGGAGCAGAGGCTGGAGTTAAGGTTGCATTTGTATAAGATTGATGAAACACGTCTGCCTATCAAATATGGGGGGGTAATCAGGAGGCCGATGGAGACTAGAAAAGGACTAAAGACCCTCACCCATCCCACACATGTACACTTGGCACTCCCACCAAAACTCAGAGCTCCGTAAAATCCTGAGCAACAAAAGACGGAAGTGGGCAGGCTGGGCAGTAACTCAGAGCAGAAGCAGTCTTTTTTTTTTTTTTTTTTTAATTTTATTGAAGTATAGTTGATTTATTATGTTAATTTCTGCTGTACAGCAAAGTGATTCGGTTTATATATATATATATATAAAATATATTCTTTTTCATATTCTTTTCCATTACGGTTTATCACGGGATATTGAGTATAGTTCCCTGTGCTCTACAGTAGGACCTTGTTGTTTACCCATCCTGTATATAATAGTTTGCATCTGTTAACCCCAAACTCCTAATCCTCCCCCCGCCCCCCCCCCCCCTTGGCAACCACAAGTCTGTTCTTTATGTCTATGAGTTTGTTTCTGTTACGTAGATATGTTTATTCAGATTCCACATGTAAGTGACATCATATGGTATTTGTCTTTCTCTTTCTGACTTACTTTACTTAGTACCGATGCCAAAAACCTAGGCTCTGTGCACCAGTGCTGAATCGAATCTCAGAGACAGAGTTTTGGGTGAAGTAGAAAAGAATAGCTTTATTGCTTTGCCAGACAAAGGGGGATACAGCGAGCTCGTGCCCCTTAAAGACTTTAGGTGGTAAAACTGTACATTACCACAATATCAACAGGCTGTAGTGTGACAGTAGATGACATCTGAAAGAACAGCAAGACCCCATCTGAGGAGGAGCCCAAAGACAAAAGAGATCAAAACCAGGACACCTGAGGAATCTGAAACCTCAGGCATCTATAGCTGTAGCTATAGGCACCGACAGCAAACCTTAAACACAGCCCAAGTCATAGTAAGAATAACATACAATTCACAATAAAGAACCACTCTTCAGTTCTTATTACCCGACACATCATGTCTGGCTTTCAACAAAGAATACTGAAAGGCAAGAAAAAACATGATCTGAAGAGCTAGCAAGCATCAGAATGGGCATCGTACATGGCACAGATATTGGAATTATCACACAAGGAATTTAAAATAACTGTGATTAATAGGTTAAGGGCTCCAATGAAAAGGTAGACAATATGCAAGAATAGATGGGTAATGTAGCAGAGAAATGGAGACTCTACGAACTAGTCAAAAAGAAATGCTAGAAATCAAAAACACACTAAAAGAAATGAAGACTGCATTTGGTGGGCTCATCAGTAGACTGGACACAGCCAAGATGAGCTTGAAGATAAGTAAATAGAAATCTCCCAAACTGAAATACAAAGAGGAAAAAAAGATGAAAAGACAAAAAAGAGCATCCAAGAATTGTGGAGCAACTTTAAAAGGTTTAAGATATACATAAATGGAATACCAGAAGAAGAAAGAGAAAACTGTTGGAAGTTATAATGGCTGAGAATTGCCTAGAATTAATTACAGACACCAAGCCACAGATACAGGAAGCTCAGACAACATCTAACAGGTTAAATACCAAAAAATACACACATAGGCATATCATATTCAAATTGCAGAAACCAAAGACAAAGGGAAAATCAGAAATGGAAAAAAACAGCTTACCCGTAGAGGAACGAAGAATTACAGCAGACTGCTTGTTAAAAACCATACAAGCTACCATTGCAACAAAAAGAATAAAATATCTAGGAATAAACCTACCTAAGGAGACAAAAGACCTGTATGCAGAAAATTATAGGACACTGATGAAAGATGATACAAATAGATGGAGAGATATACCATGTTCTTGGATTGGAAGAATCAACATTGTGAAAATGACTCTACTTGGATAGTAGATTGCTTGCTTTGGATAAGCAATCTACAGATTCAGTGCAATCCCTATCAAACTGCCACTGGCATTTTTCACAGAACTAGAACAAAAAATTTCACAATTTGTATGGAGACACAAAAGACCCCGAATAGCCAAAGCAATCTTGAGAACAAAAAATGGAGCTGGAGGAATCAGGCTCCCTGACTTCAGACTATATTACAAAGCTACAGTAATCAAGACAGTTTGGTACTGGCACAAAAACAGAAATATAGATCAATGGAACAGGATAGAAAGCCCAGAGATAAACCCACGCACATATGGTCACCTTAACTTTGATAAAGGAGGCAAGCATATACAATGGAGAAAAGACAGCCTCTTCAATAAGTGGTGCTGGGAAAACTGGACAGGTACATGTAAAAGTATGAAATTAGAACACTCCCTGACACCACACACAAAAATAAACTCAAAATGGATTAAAGACCTAAGTGTAAAGCCAGACACTATCAAACTCTTAGAGGAAAACATAGGCAGAACACTCTATGACATAAATCACAGCAAGATCCTTTTTGACCCAGCTCCTAGAGAAATGGAAATAAAAACACAAATAAACAAATGGGACCTAATGAAACTTAAAAGCTTTTGCACAGCAAAGGAAACCATAAACAAGACCAAAAGACAACCCTCAGAATGGGAGAAAATATTTGCAAATGAAGCAACTGACAAAGGAGTAATCTCCAAGATTTACAAGCAGCTCATGCAGCTCAATATCAAAAAAACAAACAACCCAATCCAAAAATGGGCAGAAGACCTAAATAGACATTTCTCCAAAGAAGATATACAGATGGTCAACAGACACATGAAAGAATGCTCAACATCATTAATCATTAGAGAAATGCAAATCAAAACTACAATGAGGTATCATCTCACACCGGTCAGAATGGCCATCATCAAAAAATCTACAAACAATAAATGCTGGAGAGGGTGTGGAGAAAAGGGAACACTCTTGCACTGTTGGTGGGAATGTAAATTGATACAGCCACTATGGAGAACAGTATGGAGGCTCCGTAAAAAACTAAAAATAGAACTACCATACGACCCAGCAATCCCACTACTGGGCATATACCCTGAGAAAACCATAATTCAAAAAGAGTCATGTACCAAAATGTTCATTGCAGCTCTATTTACAATAGCCAGGACATGGAAGCAACCTAAGTGTCCATCATCGGATGAATGGATAAAGAAGATGTGGCACATATATACAATGGAATATTACTCAGCCATAAAAAGAAATGAAATGGAGGTATTTGTAATGAGGTGGATGGAGTTAGAGTCTGTCATACAGAGTGAAGTAAGTCAGAAAGAGAAAAACAAATACAGTATGCTAACACATATATATGGAATCTAAGGAAAAAAAAAAAAAAAGGTCATGAAGAACCTAGTGGCAAGATGGGAATAAAGACACAGACCTACTAAAGAATGGACTTGAGGATATGGGGAGGGTGAGATGTAACAGGGTGAGAGAGTGTCATGGACATATATACACTACCAAATGTAAAATAGATAGCTAGTGGGAAGCAGCCGCATAGCACAGGGAGATCAGCTCAGTGCTTTGTGACCGCCTGGGGGGGTGGGATGGGGAGGGTGGGAGGGAGGGAGATGCAAGAGGAAGAGATATGGGAACATATGTATATGTATAGCTGATTCACTTTGTTATAAAGCAGAAACTAACACACCATTGTGAAGCAATTATACTTCAATAAAGATGTTTAAAAAAAAAAAAAAACCATACAAGCAAGAGTGTGGAATGAAATATTTAAAGCATTGAAAGAAAAAACACCAGCCTAGAATTCTATATCCAGTGAAATTATTCATCAAAAGTAAAGGAGAAATAAAGAATTTTTTAAGCAAACAAAAACTGAAAAAATACATTTCCAGTAGACCTAACCAGTAATAAATGTTAAAAGAAGTTCTTCAGAGAGAAATAAAAATGATACGTCAGAACTAAGACCTACATAAAGAAAGCAAGTGGTGCGCTGGAGTAGAAATAAAAGCAAAATAAAATATTTTATTTTTCTTATTTGTAATTGATCTAAAAGGTAACTTTTAAAGTAATAATAGTGAAAACGCATTGGGTGATCACAGCACATGGAAGAAGTGAATAGCAGGAATGTCAAAGGATCAGAGGGAAGACCTGAAAACACTCTGTTATAAGACAGTGCTATTTGAAGGCAGACTTAGATTAGTTTGAAATGTATACTGCAAACTCTAGGGCAACTCCTACAAAATTTTTTTAAAGAAGTACAATTGATATCCTAAGAGGAGAGGAAATGGAATCATAAAATAGTCCATTGAAACCAAACAAGGCAGAAAGAGACTTCTTTTAATGTAATGAAACCAAATATGGTGGACATTAATCCAACTACAGTTCGCCCTTGAACGACACAGATTTGAACTGCACAGGTCCACATAATACATGGATATTTTTCAATAGTACATACTACAGTGCTGCATGATCCACGGTTGTTGAACCCCTGGTTGGTCGAATCCATGGATACGGAGGAACCACAGAGCTGGAGGAATCATGGTATTTGGAGCGCTAACTATAAGTGATACACAGATTTTTGACTGCATAGAGGGTCAGGACCCCTAACGCCTGCATTGTTCAAGGGTCAACTATATATTATAATCACTTTCAATGTGAATGGTCTAAACACACTATGAAAAGACTGAGATTTCAGAGTGGATTAAAAAAAATTTTTTTTTAATCTCAGTTGTATGCTGTCCCCAAGAAACCCACTTTATTAAGAGTCAGATTAAAGGAAAAGGGATTGGGGTGGGGAGGGGGAGGCACAGTAAAGAAATGGAGAAAGATATACCATGCTAACATTAATGAAAAGAAAGATGGAGTAGCTATATTAATTTTCAGACAGAGTAGACTTCAGAACAAGAAAAATAAAGGGGGGCATTACATAATGATAAAGGGGTAAATTGTGCAAGAAGACATAGCAATCCTTGTGTGCATCTAACAGAGCATCAAAATACATGTAGCAAAAACTGATAGAACTGTAAGGAGAAATAGATTAATATACTACCATAGTTGGGGATTTCAATACCCATCTTTCAGTAATTGATAGATCAAGCAGGTAGAAACTCAGTAAGGATCCATGAACTGGATCTAAATGACATGGATAGAACATTCCATTCAACCACAATAGAATACACATTCTTCAAGTTTGCATGGAATATTCCCCAAGATAGAACATAGTCTGGGCCATAAAACATACCTTAACAAATTTAAATAGAATATAAAATCACATAAAGTACATTCTCAAATTACAGTGGAATTAAACTAGAAATCAGTAACAGAAAGATAGCTGGAAAATCCCCGAATATATGGAGATTAAACACATTTGTAAACAACACATGGGTCAAAGAAGAAGTCTTAAGTTTTTAAATATTGAACTAAATAAAAATGAAAACACAATGTAGAAAAAAACTGTACAATGCAGCAAAAGCAGTGCTTAGAGAGAAATTTACAGTAATAAATGCATAAATTAGAAATGCAGAAAAAACTGAAAATCAATAATCTAAGCTCTTCCTTTAGGAAACTACAGAAAGAAGAGCAACATGATCCTAAAGAAAGCAGAAGAAAATAATAAAAATTGAGCAAAAAAAAATTAACAAAATTCAAAATAAAAAAAACAATAGCAAAAAATCAATAAAACCAAAATCTGATTCTTTGAAAAGATCAGTAAAAGTGATAAGCCTCTAGCTAGGCTAAGGAAGGAAAAAGGAGGGAAGATAGCAATACAAATTACCAATATCAGAAATGAAAGAGAGGTTATCACTACTGGTCCTTTGGATATTAAAAGGATACTAAAGGAATACCAGGAACAACTCTATACTCACAAATTTGATAACTTACATGAAATGTACCAATTCCTTGAAAGACACAAATTACCAAAACTCACACAAAGAGAACTAAATCATTTGAATAGGCCTATATTTATTAAGGAAATTGAATCAATAATTTAAAACCTGCCCAATAAAAGTAAATACCAGGTCCAGATGGTTTCACTGGTGAATCTACTAAATGTTAAGGAAGACATGATAATAATCCTCCACGATCTCTTTTAGAAAAACAAAAGCAGAGGGAACACTCCCTACCTCATTCTCTGAGGCCAGCATTATCCTAATACCAAAACCAGATAAAGATTCTACAATAAAGGAAAACTACAAACCAGAATCTCCCATGCAAAAATCCTCAAAAAAATACTAGCAAATCAAATCCAACAATGTATGAAAAGAATTATGTGCCATAAACAAGTGGGACTTAATCCAGGTATACAAGGCTGGTCTAACATTTGCAAATCAATCACACAACAACCAAAGAAGAAAAATCATATGATCATATCAATCGATGCAGAAAAAGATCTGACAAAAATCCAACATCCATTCATGGTTAAAATCAAACCAACCATCTTTGGGCAAACTAGGAATCAAGAACCTCTTTAGTTTGATAAGGAATATCTACAAAACACCTACAACTAACATCATAATGGTGAGAAACTGGATGCTTTCCTGCAAATATGAGGAACAAGGCAAGGATGTCTCCTCTCACTACTCCTACTCAACATCATACTAAAAATTCTAGCTAGTGTAATAAGACAAGAAGAGTAAATAAAAGGTATACAGATAGGAAAGGAAGAAATGAAACTATCTTTGTTCACAGACGACATGCTTGTTTTTATAGAAAAATCCCAAAGAATCAATAACAGACAAAAAAACAAAAACAGAATAAGCAAATATAGAAAGGCTGCGGGACAGAAGGTTAATATGACAAATGCTTTCCTAAATACCAGCAATGAACAACTGGAATTTTAAAAATGTAAATACCACTGACAATAGCAAAAGGTGTTTTTATTAGGTAGAAATCTAACAAAATATGCACAGGATCTATATGCAGAAAACTACAAAACTCGATGCAAGAGTTCAAAGAAGATCTAAACAAATGGAGAGATAGTCCACGTTCATGGATTGAAAGATTCAATACTGTTAAGATGTCAATTCATCCTAACCTGATCTATAGATTCAGTGCAATACAATAAGAATCCTGGCAAGCTATTTTGTAGATATTGACAAATCGATTATAAAGTTTACTTGAAAAGGCAAAGACCTAGAAGAGCCAATAACAATACTGAAGAAGAACAAAGTTGGAGGACTCATGCTATACAATTTCAAGACTTAACTACAAAGCTACAGTAATCAAGACAATGTGGTATTGGCAATAGGATACACAGGTCAATGGGAAAGAATCAGATCATATCTCAGAAATATATCCTACAAATACCGTCAACTGATCTTTGACAAAGGAGCAAAGGTATTCAATGAAGGATAGTCTTTTCAGCAAATGGTTCTGGAACAATTGGACATCCATATGGAAAAAATTAATTAACCTAAGACATAGACCTTACACCTTTCAAATATTAACCCAAAATGAATCACATATCAAGTGCTGACAAGGATGCCAGCAACAGGAGCTGATTCATTGCTGATGGGAATGCTGATGGTACAGCCACTGTGGAAGACAGTTTGGTAGTTCTTGCTGAGCTAAACATATAGTCTTACACCATCCAGCAATCACACTCTTAAGTATTCATCCAACTGTTTTGAAAATTCATGTCCACACAAAAACCTGCATACAAATATTTATAGAAGCTGTATTCATAACTGCCCCAAACTGGAAGCAACCAAGCTGTCCTTCAACAGGTGAATGGATAATCAAACTGTGGTACATTATTCAATGGAGTATTATTCAGTGATAAAAAGAAGCAAACTATCAAGCCATGAAAATGGAAGAGAGAGAGAGAACTTAAATGCATATTGCTAAGTGAAAGAAGCCCTCCTGAAAAGATTGCATTCTGTATGATTCCAACTATTCTGGAAAAATGAAAAGGGAAAACTACAGCAAGGGTAGAAAAATCAGTGATTGCCAAGAAGAAGCTGAATTAGGCAAACATAGGGGAATTTTAGGGTGATGAAACTACTCCGTATGATATTGTAATTGTGTATACATGACACTATGGCTTTGTCAAAATCCACAGATGTCTCCAGCATAAAGAGTGAAATTTAATGTCTGCAAATTTTGAAAAAAAAATCATTTAGGAGGTCCGGGGGTTCCCGAGTGAATGCTGAATATGACCCAAAAAATCTAAGTGTATTACAAATGTATGAAACAAGGGAGCGAAGGCAGTAAAGGGAAACGGTGTTGACTTAAGTAACTTTGGAAATGAACAGAGTCTTTAGGAAGAAAGGTCAAAGAAATGTACATAAGTTCTGTACTCCATGGAGTCTAGGTTAACAACTCTGATAGATTTCTGGTATACTAGGAATGAGCAAATAAGAAAAAGGATGATGGAAGGTGTAAGCCAGGTTCCTAACTGGAGTGGGAGTTTACAGATAAGCAAGGCAAAGAGGCAAGAATAATCTATACAGTAACGAATCAAAGGCATAGGTATAAACTGATGTTTAGTTTACCATAGATACAAATGGCTACATACAGAAACACTTACTGATGTGTGTATATACAAGGGTAGTATATATAATTCCTTTCTCTGTCAGCTGAGAGGGCCCAGAAGCCATGAGCACACCCAGAACCCAGATATTGGTTTCTGATACCAACCTCCAGAAAAAGGGGATTAGTGTTCTTTGGAAAACTGGTTGATTCCAGGACTGGAGCAGGAAATATACAAGATGATCCTCGAGCATCTTGTAGTGGCTGAAACATAAGAAACATAAGAAAGTGCTCCAAAAAAAAAAACCAAACAAAAAAAAAACCAAAAAAGTCCCACAGTATGGGAAGTGGAGGGAGTAACTTTTCAGTGGAGAAACCTGACAAGCACTACCTTGGCCAGGTGATTAAGGTCAACATGTCATAAATCACGTTAATAGCATGCACTCTTGATATGATGCAATAAGAATAGCATTTTACCCCTGTTCTTCCTCCCAAACACCCTTAACCCCACTCTAATCATGAGAAAAACTTCAAATTCCAATTAACGAACATTCTACAAAATACCTGGCCAGTATTCCTCAAAACTGTCATGGTCATTTAAAAACAAGAGAAGTCTGAGAAACTGTCACAGCCCAAATGACGACTAAACGTTAACATAGTATCCTGAATGGGATTCTGGAGCAGAAAAAGACCAAGGAAATCTGAACAAAAGATGGACTTTGGTTAATAATCATATTAGTTTTCTACTGCTGCTGTGACAAGTTACCACATAGTAGCTTAACACAAAACAAACGTATTACCTCACAGTTCTGTAGACCAGAAGTCTGATACGGATCTCACTAAGCGGAAATCAAGGTGTCAACACATGCGTTCCTTTCTGGAGGCTCTGGGTGAGAATCCATCTGCCTGCCTCGTCCAGCTTTAAGAAGCCACTCCCTTTACTTGGCTCACGGCCCCTGCTTCCATCTAAAGCCAGAAACACCAGGATGAGTTCCCCACGCTGCCATCTCTCTGGTTCTCTCTTCAGAGCCCCTCTTCCAGCTTTAAGAACCCTTGTGATTCCATTATTCCCACCTGGATAATCTCCCTAGTTTAAGGTCCGCTGACGAGCAACCGTAATTCCACCTGCGCTCTTAACCCCCCCCCTTTGCCGTGTAACCTAACATAGTCCCAGGTTTCAGTCATTATTATGCCTATCACGGTAATCGGTCAGTATCAGTTGGTTAATTGCAAGGGTAGTACATGTATTTCCTTACGAACATGTCCATAATAGGACACACTGGGTAAGGATATATGAGAACTCTTTCTACTATCTTCCCAATTTTTCTCTAAACCTAAAACTGTTCTAAAAATAAAGCTTATTAAGAAGAAAGGGGCTTCCCTGGTGGCGCAGCGGTTGAGAATCTGCCTGCCAATGCAGGGGACACGGGTTCGAGCCCTGGTCTGGGAAGATCCCACATGCCGCGGAGCAACTGGGCCCGTGAGCCATAATTACTGAGCCTGCGCGTCTGGAGCCTGTGCTCCGCAACAAGAGAGGCCGCGACAGTGAGAGGCCCACGCACCGCGATGAAGAGTGGCCCCCGCTTGCCACAACTAGAGAGAGCCCTCGCACAGAAACGAAGACCCAACACAGCCAAAAATAAATAAATTAAAAAAAAAAAAAAAAAAAAAAAAAACAACTTAAGAAAGAAGAAAAGGACAAGGAAAGTCAGCCCAGTCAATGCCCCCCTGCAGACAAGTGCGGGGGAGGGGGGAGGTGACCCCCCTGTCTGTGCAAATGCGAACTCTCCTGCAGGAACCCCAGGAAGGGGCAGGGGCACTGAATGGGGGAGGGAAGCGGTAAGCCAGAGCACTCAGGGTGGAGCCAAAAGAAGCACAAAGACAAAAGAAATAAGGAGACAAGAGGCCAAGACCGCAGAGAAGATGCAAAGCTGGGAGGAAGGGCAGCGAGAGTTCTCAGCAGGAACCAAAGTGAGAAGTGAAAACTCCGGAAGGGAAAATTATCCTTCAACTCCTGTTGTTGCACAGGTGCAATAAAGAGGTTAACATGGCAAAGAAATCCTTCAAAGTTATTAGAAAATCGAGTAAAATGTCTGCAAATTTCAAATGGGTCAAAGACAAAAACATATACCCATAAATAAAGCAAATATACGGGGAAATGTTTAGGCGCGGCTCCTAACGGCAGGGTACACAGCCCTGTTTATTCCGCCCTTTTATAAAGAAGCTGAAGAGAACTCACATGGATGTCTTTTACGCAATATCTATTAGCCAGGCGCAGGCTCATTAAAAATATATATACGGTGAAGTTGTACAGTACTGTGTCTGTTTTCTCATGAATCGTCACAAAATCCTCACAGAAATGCACCGTCACCCACAAAGCTGCACCTCTCTCTGCATTCACACTGAATGCAGACCTGTCCCTGTTCCTCCAGAAACAGCCCCCCAAAGGCAGGGCAGCGGGCGTGGGGTTTCCTGGTTTCCCTTCCGAGGCAGCTCCATATGGCTTGCCTGGCGCTCCAGGGAAACCCTCCTGGTGCCCCCGGAGCGCAACACTCCTATTTTTAACCGATTTAGAATAACAACTCAGGCTGAGATAGCTGTCGAGTGACATGTTTTATAATTAGGGCCCAAAGAGGGACCTAGGAATAATTTGCTCCTAAGCGAGAAAGCTGTAATTCTTTCATCCTGGCTGCATTTCATGCACGTGGATGGAACCAAATTTAAGATGAAATGACAGCTACTGACCTGGGAACAAGCAAGGATGCTAGAAGAAGCCTTCCCACTGTAACCGAGCGGGACCCTCTGGGGCCTTCCCGGGACAGGCCCCCTGCCCCCATACCCTCTGCTTCAGCTCCTCTCTGAAGTACCTAGATAACAGCATTTGATGCACATTTCCTGAGTAGTTTTACAGATGTGAAACCTACCTCCCCACCAAATGGAAGACGTTAACTACTTGATGACCATGAGCACGTAGCCCCAGGCCTCCTGGAGCCTAAGGACTGAGAATATGAACCCCTGTGACACCACCCAGTTACCCAGCATCAGCCAGAGGACTGTGCACGAGCTGATCAGGTACCCTGTGACACCGCTCCCTCACCTGGCTTTTAAAAGTGCTGTGCAGAAACCCTTCGGGGAGCCTGGGGCTTTTCAGGGCATGAGCCACCCATCTCCTTGCATAGCCCTGCAATAAACCTTTCTCTGCTCCGAACTCTGACATTTTGGTGTGTTTGGCCTCTCTGTGCGTTGGATACACGAACTTGCGCCAACGCCACTGCCTCCTGGCTCTTATAACCTCTGTGCTGGGCCTGGAAACTCACCACAGGCAGCGGTGACAGTTCTCCGCTCTTAATAGTAATAACACCAGAGTGTAATGAAACCCATTTTGAAGACCAGCAACACCCATCCCCCACGAAAAGCATTTTAATGAAAGTCAGTAAACTAGAAAGCCTGAAGTCTTTCTTTTCCCTCCTGCGTTAAAGAAAGCAGATCCTCCTAATGGCCTTGGGCTTCGAAACAGTATACCTAAGCAGCCCCATGACAAAAACTTCTCTCTCTCCAGTGAAGGCCTTCTCATCACAGCTCACCGGCATCAGTGTGACGGCGCATTCCCAGGGCACCAGCTCAGCACCGTACACCCCATGGGGAAACCAATCTGGGCTACATCTCTGTCTTCATGTTAGGGCTGTGTGGTTTGGCTATTGCCTCTGTTTTGGAGGCTTAGGGGGAAAAGCAAATAAAGGACCAGAATAGGGCTTCCCTGGTGGCGCAGTGGTTGAGAATCTGCCTGCTAATGCAGGGGACACGGGTTCGAGCCCTGGTCTGGGAAGATCCCACATGCCACGGAGTGGCTGGGCCCGTGAGCCACAACTACTGAGCCTGCGCGTCTGGAGCCTGTGCCCCGCAACGGGAGGGGCCGCGATAGTGAAAGGCCCGCGCACCGCGATGAAGAGCGGTCCCCGCACCGCGATGAAGAGTGGCCCCCGCTTGCCGCAACTGGAGAAAGCCCTCGCACGAACCGAAGACCCAACACAGCCAAAAATAAATAAATAAATAAATAAATAAATAAATAAATAAAGTAGCTATAAAAAAAAAAACGCAGAAGGACCAGAATAAATGCGAAAGCTTAGTTGTGCAAAGTAACAACCAAAAAAGGATCACATAAAGTCCTTTCTACTGAGTATCAAAGAGAGAAGATAAAGGTTAGGGTATCTGCATTCTCAACATGAGAATGTTGACAATTCCCCTATTCAAAATATATAAAATTCATAACCCGAATTACTAAACTTCGAATTCCTTTTTACAAAGAATTTGATAGAATTCCATATATCTTTTCCTGTGACTCCCTTATGAGTCCCACACATCTCCACCAAACCAGGAGTTGCCTGTGCTATTTTCAGAGAACGCGGCAGCTTGGTGGGCAAAGCCACAGGGTAACCAGTCACGCAGTGGGTAACACGGGCAGTCACGTGCCCATCATGGCGGCAGGATGAGCATGTCAAGTCCACAGCACGGGTCCATGAGCAAGTGACGGTCCAGAGACGAGGGCTCCAAGGGCCTCGCAAGAGAGGGATTCCAGGGACTTCCCTGGCGGTCCAGTGGTTAGGACTCCTCACTTCGACTGCAGGGAGCATGGGTTCGATCCCTGGTGGGGGAACTAAGATCCCACATGCCACATTATGTGGCCAAAAAATAAAAAATAGATAAAAAAGAACAAAAAAAGAAAAAGGGAGAGCGAAGGATTCCAGCCCCGTTCTCGAGAACAGGAGAGGCAACCACCAAGCCCTCACCTGCTCACTCTGTCCCAGATACATGGGGACAAGGACAGCCACACACTGACCCCTGGTTTCTCAGGAAACCGAGAGACAACACACAGAGCGCACAGCTGCTAGCTCTGGTCAGCCAGGGGGCTCACTGCCAGACTGGCTGTCCTGTTCACGCCGGAATTAAAGGAGAGATTTTTTTTTTTTTGTCTTCAGTCCAAAACCGTGAAAATTCTTTACTGGGTACAGAGTTTCAGTTTTCTAAGATGCAAAGAGCTCTGTAGATGGGCAGTGGTGATGGCTGCATAACGATGTGAATGTACTTAACACCACTGAACTGTACACTTAAAAACAGTTAAGGCGGTCAGTTTTATGTTATGTGTTTTTTACCACAATCTTCTTTAAACTGTGAGAATTCTAATGGTCAGAAATGTCTGCAGTTGGGCTCCTAAGTAAGTATAAAAACTTCTCCTAACCCCATCCCCCAAGTGACTAATCATAAATGCATCTGAACATAAAGGTCCACGCTGCTGAACCCTGGCACGTTCTTCTAGAAGCTCCATAAATAACCCTTGGATGGGGACCAAGCCGTCTGTTTTGGCTCACACTTAACGTACGGATCCTGCCATCGTGAACCTCCAAGCAGGGTGACGAAATACTCAAAATATGTGACAGCAAGAATCCTGCACTGAAACGCCATCGTGACAGCCAGTTCCAAAGCAGGGGCTGCCCTGCCTTACAGACACGTGTTCCTGTGGGTATGACGAAACGCTCTTCTGAGAATTGCCCAGAATGTCCATCCATTTGGTCGTCCATTTACCTGGTCTTCCGGTATGATGCTTATGCATAGCAAGTAGCATTCAATTCTTGTAGAACAGGGATGATTCAAGGATATGAAATGAAAGGGCAAGGGACACCACAAAAGAAGGAAAACCAAGACTCAACAAAGGGCTTGGCTTTAAGATCTGATACAGTCGTCAAATGAAACACCAGCCGCCAGAGCATCTGGGGTAGACAGGGATGGATACTTGGTCCACCTCCACCGCCGAGCCCAGCACAATCCAGGGGCACCCAGAGCTCTTCCCTGGGCACTATGAAATGACACTCTATGAAATGGGGTCTGACTGCTCCAGGACTGCCCACTCACCCGCCTGATGGGTCCACCCCCTTGCTAATCCACCCTTCCCATTCTGTTTGGCTCTTTCCAGAAACCTCACTGTCACCCCCTTTCTTTTTAACGTACAAAAAGCCGTACATAATTAACATATACAACTTAAGGGTTTTGAAGATAAGTATACACCCATGAAACCATCACCATAATCTATGCCATAAACATTGCCCATCACCTCTAAAAGTTTCCTCTCGGCCTTTTATTAATATGTATATCTATAATGTGATACAAACATTTAACGTAAGATCTACCCTCTTAACAAATGTTTAAGTATACAGTATTGTTAACTATGGCTGTTACATGCTGTGCAGTAGACCTCTAGGACGTATTCACCTTGTATAACCAAAACTTTGTGCCCTTTGACTAACACCTCCCCATTTTCCCCTCCCCCAGCCCCCGGCAACCACCATTCCACTCTCTGCTTCTCTGAGTTTGATGATTTTAGATTCATCACATATGTGGTATTAGGTGGTATGAGTCCTTCTGTGACTGGCTTGTTTCACTTAGCATAATGTCCTCAAGGTTTATCCATGTTGTCGCAAATGGTAGGATCTCCTTCTTTTTTAAGGCACGGTCACCCATTTTAATCCTGGACTTTCCTTCCTTATATTCCCTAACCCATGAAGATCTCCTAACCCCTGAAGACCATCCCTAATCCATGAAGCCTAGAAAAACAAGTCGCAAAATTACATCATACTGACCATGTTGCAATCAAATACAGCAGAAGAGGCTGTATTCCCTTGCCAGTTTCTGCTACTTCAAAACAACCAAAATCCTTTGGCAAAACATTTCTGATCTCTCAATTCTGTGAGAAACTGTCTTGGGTCAAGTATTTTAATGGCCTGATGCATGTGGTACCTACAGGCTGTGAAAGGAGACTTTCCTTTTTTTTCGCCACACCTCTAGGCATGAGGGCGGGATCTTAGTTCCCTGACCACGGATCGAACCCACACCCCCTTCAGTGGAAGCACAGAGTCCTAAACACCGGACTGCCAGGGAGGAGACTTCCCATTTGAGATGGAATAATTTAGCATTTTTGATGTCCCATGGTTAATAAGCCCAACAGGTATCACGTGTATCCCCCAAATCACACAAAGGTTATAAAGAACAGCTTTTCCAAAAATCTTCCCTAAAAAAATAAGACCCAGTCTCAATTTGTCCTCCTAAGGCAATCTATGTTTTTTGGTTTTGATTTTCTTGATTAAGAAATGAACACATTTTTGCTGTAGGAATTTGGGGAAATACACAGAAGCACAACGGAGAAAATTAAACTTATCTCACATCTTGCCACCTGTCAACAGCCCTTGGTATATGTCCTCCTCATGGCGTCTTTTCTAACTAGTCACAGATTTAGACGATTAAGTTCCCACACTGGGGATATCACGGCTTGGAAGTTAAAAGAAAAAACGACTGAACCTGAAACGCAAAGAAGTCTCCTTTCATGCTGGGAGACAGCTACAGAAAGGCAGGGCAACTTGCTCAACAAGACTCCTAGGTGCTGCACAAACCAGTTTTACCAGCCGAATCTAATCATAAGTACAGCCTGCCGGCACCTGGAGCTGCTACAACCACGAGCTGACCGGCACCTCACAAACCTCACTTTTGCTTAATGGCCCTGTACATAATTGAAGGCAGGAAACGGAGCTTAGGGGCAGTCAAGGAGCACAAAGAAATAAATAAGATAAAGCAACAGTGCCTCCTTTGCAAAATGGAAATCAAGAGGAGGGTCAAAAAGGTCAGTGGAGCAAGACAGTTCCATCGGCTCAAGTTCAAAGCAAAAGACGGTACCCGGTGGACTCCAGCGCCTCACGTTGTAAACACAGCCCCCAACTCCCACCCGACCCCCACTCCCACCCCCACCCCCCGTCCCGGGGGAGCCTGTAAAACT
The DNA here is from genome assembly GCF_009873245.2 of Balaenoptera musculus. Classification (NCBI taxonomy): domain Eukaryota; kingdom Metazoa; phylum Chordata; class Mammalia; order Artiodactyla; family Balaenopteridae; genus Balaenoptera; species Balaenoptera musculus. Next base: position 6,020,322 of record NC_045797.1, on the reverse strand, counting down.
GCAAACAAGTCTTTAGAAGGGATGAGTCCGCCTGTTTCATCAGGCTTACCGATACAGCCGCTCGTGCACAATTTTTAAAACACACTTTTATTGACCACCTACTACATGCCAGTGTTGTCCGCGTTTGTAAACTGCAGCCAGTGAGGCCACAGCAGGTTCCATTCAGCTGGGAAGTGAAGGGTGCAGGTGCGTGGACCAAGAGAGGTCAAGTTTAGCACATCGGTGTTTGCAACAACTGTCTTCCACAACCCCTTACGACCTTCGCAATCAAGCCCATACTTACTTCTGACTTTCATTTTGACACTTCTGTCCTTGACCATGACAGAGTCTTTTCAGGCATCAAATTATAGCTAATTCGCTACAACTGAGTGTTGGAAGCTTCCAGCCCCCAGGAGCCCTCTTCCTCTAAGTGCCTGTTTAAGGGGACGTAAGGGGGCGGGGCAGAGACCCTGCATCAGCTCCTAACACCGGGTGCACCTGGCTCCTCTCGCGCCCTTAGGAAACACCTGCGGAATGAGTCCTCTGAATAAAATCAAATCAGAGAACACGGTTCTTTAAGCTCACTTGGGGGAAACTGTCTCCATATGCCACAAGTAGCTGGAGTTTTGTTTGCTGTGGATTCTGATCTTGAAATCCGATTACTCAAAGCCGGCCATCTGTCACCCCCTTTCAGTGACTCGCAGGCTCTGTTACAGAACTCTACTAATCTTATCTTGGGCTAAAGCAGAAGATAAGTGTTTCGGTAACTAAATTTATCGCAGGGATTAAGTAGGTTTTCTCGTCTTCTGTTTTTTGTTTTGCCTGCCCTCAATGTGTACTCAGAAATGCTAAGCCTTCCATTCTATAGGGTCCTACAGATTCAGATTAATGAACCATTAATTCAGGAAAGCAGAAAACAGGAGGAGAGAGCAGGGGGGTAAGGAGAATATACTCCTTCCCCAAGGAAAGAAAGAAATGGATTTACCCCCATCACCCATGGTCAGCCTTCCCCTAGGGTGACATTGTTGCAGACCTGGTCTGTAACCAGCGTCTTCAGGTCCTAAGAAAGCCGTGGACCAGGCTCAGCCATGTGCGGGTCATAAGCGGTTCTGTGGCAGAAACAAGAGGAAAGGGAGAGAGGGTAAGACAGAGGCTTGGCCCCCGGCTCTAAGGCCATCATACATCATGGGAACAGGGGTTCCCTCACCTGTCTTCAGAAAATCTTTCTTTCTGGACCCAAGATGCACATCTGCCCACATGCATGGGCAGAGACCCTGTGGGAAAAGCAAACTTGGAGCCAGTAATCAGAAAAAAATCAAACTAAAATTTAATAAGTCAGAATGGGGGAGACTTAGCAGGAGCAACTGACTTCCTCAGACTCACGGACGTCTCTTTATTCCAGGGAGTTTTCCACTGGGAATTCTATCTTGAAATCTGCCTGTTCAAAGTCTGCCATTGCCAAAGTCACCGCAGCCTTCAAGGCTCTGGGTCCCGACGACAAGCCAGTGCAGGGCACTTGCTGGCAAAACGCTCTGACATTTACTCTGCAGATGCACGCCCGGCAGTAACCGTGGAGGCAAGCCATCTCACGGCCGGGGGCCCTTCCATTCTGAGCACTTTTATGCTGCAGAGGCCACTCCCCAGCAGAAACCGGGTCAAGTCCATGTCACGTAAGGCTGATGACATACGAGAATCCCAACAGACAAGCAACTTTCAGCAGGGTGTGGGTTAGCCAAGCTCTAAAAAGCTCTCTTTACACATTCAAGACAAGTTTAAGTTGTTTAAGTAATGATAATGGAAATGGAAATAAAAATAAACACAATCCGGGCTTGCCTGGTGGCACAGTGGTTAAGAATCCGCCTGCCAATCCAGGGGTTCAAGCCCTGGTCCGGGAAGATCCCACATGCTGCGGAGCTACTAAGCCCATGCGCCACAACTCCTGAGCCTGCGCTCTAGAGCCCGTGAGCCACAACTACTGAGACCATGTGCCACAACTACCAAAGCCCGCACGCCTAGAGCCTGTGCTTCACAACAAGAGAAGCCACCACAATGAGAAGCCCACACACTACAACGAAGAGCAGCCCCTGCTCTCCGCAACTAGAGAAAGCCCACGCACAGCAGTGAAGACCCGATGCAGCCAAAAATAAATAAATAAATAAATTTTTTTAAAAAAGAACTTTTAAAAAAATTTAAAAAATAAAAATAAACACAATCCTACCACCCACTCAATCCTACCACCTCAACAAATCAAACGAACGTCTTGTTTCCACGTTTCCTTCTATTAAATGGGTGGTATCTATTTCATTCAGAAAAGCAAGGAGGGCAGTAAAGTGGTACCTTAGTACTTAGAGCTTAGTACTGAGTACTTAGAGCTTAGTGCTTAGTACTTAGACCTGCGTAATGTCTCCAATGCCCTGAGAAGGCCCAGAAGACTTATGGACTCCATTCCACTGGATACCCCAAAGAACCATCAGTCAGTCTAAACCAGGTAAGTCGTATGTTGTTCCAGACTCACAAAGTCCTGGGTTCAAATCCTGACTCTGTCCTATGTTAGCTGTGTGCCTTAGTGTCCTGTCCAATAAGGTCTGCATGCATGTTGAAACACGTACAGAGCACCTGGACCACACATCTGTTACAGACTGAATTCTGTATCCCCCCCAAAAAAGATGCTGAAGTACCTTAGGGTGTGACCTTATTAAAACAGGGTTATTGCAGGCGTAATTATTAGTTAAAATGAGGTTATACTGGTATAGGGTAGGTGCCCCTAATCTACTCTGACTGGTGACCCTGTGAGAAGATGGCCACGTGAAGACAGACACAGGGGGAGAAGGCTTTATGACGATGAAGGCAGTGAACGGAGCGATGCAGCTGCAAGGGAGCCCAAAGATTTCCAGTAACCACCAGAAGTGAGGAAGAGGCAAGAACGGATTCCCCTAGAGGTGTCAGGGAGCCTGGCCCGCTAACCTCTTGATCTTGGACTTCTAGACCCCAGAACTGTTGTTCTTTTAAGCAACTCGGTTTGTGGGTCTTTGTTACAACAGCTCTAGGAAACGAATACACTGCCCAACTGGGGAGACTTCCTGGCGGTCCCTGCACACCCGCACAGAAAGTAAGACGGCTTCAAACGTGCAACAAAAGGGCCTCCGCAAGCTCCCACAACAGACCGACCATCGCACCCAACGATCTTTCTGGACCCAAAACAGACCTCATAACTAATCTTTACTAACTAGTTGTTAACGTTATTTATTTCACCCATTGCCCTGACTTGTCAATAATCTAAATCCAGCAAAAGGCAAACTCTGGGAGGAGGCGCCCATGCATTCAAAGCCTTTTAGCAGAGGCTGCCCTGGTGGCGCAGTGGTTAAGAATCCGCCTGCCAATGCAGGGGACACGGGTTCGAGCCCTGGTCTGGGAAGGTCCCACAAGCCTCAGAGCAACTAAGCCTGCGAGCCACAACTACTGAGCCTGTGCGCCTAGAGCCCGTGCTCCGCAACAAGAGAAGCCACCGCAGTGAGAAGGCCGAGCACCGCAAGGAAGAGTAGCCCCCGCTCGCCGCAACTAGAGAAAGCCCGCGCGCAGCAACGAAGACCAAACGCAGCCAAAAAAAAAAAAAGCCTTTAGCAGAGTCAGCCTTTATAAGAGTGAGCTCCAGGGACTTCCCCAGAGGTCCAGTGGTTAAGACTCCGCGTTTCCAATGCAGGGGGCGTGGGTTCGATACCTGGTCGGGGAACTAAGATCCCACATGCCATGCATCTCGGCCAAAAAAAAAAAAAAAAAAAGAGTGAGCTCCTTAGAATGTCTGTGGCTGGAGGAGTGGAGATGGGGACCCACCCCCAGAACAAAAGCTGGAGCGTCTGCTCTTGACAACTTCCTCCTGATCTACGTGAACACAAGGCTTATTTGTTGAAGTTCCTGAAACAGCCAGCATCACGCTTATCATGATCATCATGGGTCACAGAGTCACACGCAGTGAGGACTGGGCCCCCCGCCTCCCCAGCCGCACCCAGGAACTCAGGTTCTTCTGGGTCAGGGAGTTCCTGAGACTCCCCAGGGGCCTCTCACGTGCAGCGGGTGGAGAGCCACTGGTGCTGCGTGTTTCCCAGCAGCTGGTCCACACCCTGCACTCGGCCAAACCTGCAGGTCCCCTTGGTGCTCCCCACGGCCCCAAGGGACAGGGGAGCCAGGAAGGGGGGATGCAAAGCCCTCGAGTGGCAGGTGACTTCCTGTCAGGCACCTGGTCCCCACCTCCTGCCAGCCTCAGAAGACAAATGAGCCCCTCCATTCACGGTCCTCACCCCTTTCCTCCTGGACCTGGCTGCACTAAAGGACCCCTTTCATCATCTCTGGGAGGTGGGACTTCCCTCCCAAACTCGAGCTTCAATGCAGAGTTGCCTGGGGAGCCTCCAAAATCCCGATGCCTGCACCCCCATCCGCGAGTCTGGGATGGTTGGTCCACGGTGCTGCCCGGGTCCCCACACTGTGACAAGCCCCCCTGTGATTCTGCCGTGCAGGCGAGACTGAGACACGCCACTCTAGGACTTTCTCTGGCTCCCTGAGGCTCCTGACCCTGTTGGCCTGGAGATGCTACTTCATTCCTCTGGTTACTTTCACCTTGAAAGTTACTGAAAAGCAGGACACACCGGCCGCACCCCTTCTTCTCTATCCATCCCGCACGGCCTCCATCCCGACAATTGTTCTACGGCAGGGCCTTAAAAGGACACCAGCCGTTTCTTTGGACGCATCACTCATTCCATCGAGCCTTAGTTTTCTTATCCGTAAAATGAGGATCAGAATCCCTCTCCCTGGTCAAGGGAAGGTCCAGATAAAACGAGGTGACATTCTGAAGGTGTCCCTCTCCAGGGAACAGGCCAAATAATCCACATGAGCAGGTGTGGAATCCCGGCCTCCCGGCCTCCTGGTTGCCCTCAGCCTCCCTCGTGCCTTCGTTCAGGGGTCCGTCCTCACTGTTCAGGGAGGGTCTCCGACTCCTGCCATAGCCAACACCAAGGTCAGGGGCTGGAGTCGGGGAGGGGCAGGGCGGCCAGCAGCAGGGAGGCTCTCTCATCTGAAAGACTGCTCCTCAGACCAGGACCGGGGGGACACGAAAACCCACCCACACATGCCGAGGGTCACCCTGACCATCCAACCTGCACATCCCAGAAAGTGGAGGGTCACTCCGCTGGTTCTCAATCCTGCCTGAGCACTGGAGTCCTGCGGAGCTTTCAAAATCCTATGCCAGAGACACAAGGAATCCGTGGCTCGGCCTGGCATGGGGGCCGCTGGAAGTTCTCCAGGATCTTGAATCACTGGTTCTATCCTATTATTTGAACAATTAAGCAGGGGCCTTCGTTATATGATGGAGCTGCCCACTAAAATCTCCCTAAGAAGGCATGAAGTACAGGTGAGAATAAACCAACCCACAAGGGCCAAGACATGGAAACAACCAAAGTGTCTATCAATAGATAAATGGATAAAAAAGATGTGGGGCATACATACACACACACACACACACACACACACACACACAATGGAATATGACTTGAGAAAGAAGGAAATCCTGTCATTTGCAACATGGATGGACCTTGAGGGCATTGTGCTGAGATAAGTCAGAGAAAGATAAATACCGTATGATCGCACTTACATCTGAAAAAGCCAAACTCATAAAAACAGAAAGTAGAATGGAGGTTACCAGGGTCTGGGAGTGTGGGAATTGAGGAGATGCTGTTTAAGGGTACGAACTTGCAACTAGTAGATAAATAAGTGCTGGAGATCTAATGCACAGCATAGTGATTACAGTCAACAGCACTGTATTATAGATTTCAAAGCTGCTGAGAGACCAGATCTTCATTGTTCTCGGCACAAAAAAGAAATGATAATTATATGAAGTGATAGAGGTGTGAGCTAACGCCACAGTGGTAATCACACTGTAACACATAAGTGTACCAAATCAACCCACGCTGTATACCTTAAACTTACACCATGTTATATCTCAATAAAAAAAAAAGAAAAGGAATAAACTAAGCCACAGTTAAAAGGAAACCAGTCTCCTTGGTAAAGTAACTAAACACAAAAGCACAGAAGACCCAGGCAAGATGCCGATCTCAGGGTCAGGCTGGATAAGAAACCAAGTCCCAGGAAAGCTCTGGACGGACCCAAGGACATGATGGGCAGCTGATTCACGTGTGACCCTAACAAGAGCTTGCTCACGGCCACCTGCAAGGGCACGGGCTGGGGGCATAAGGCCTGGGAAAGAAGGCGTTCAGAGGGTGTGTGTACACATACACGCTCACGGGTCTGGAGAACTTCTAAATGGGGCAGTTAGGCCTTAAAGCTTAGAAGCTAAACCCTATTACTACAGTTAAATGTCAGCAATCCACTGAAGGGTTTTTTTTGGTTTTGTTTTTTAACTTCTTGGCCCTTTTGAAATTCAGCAGCCCAGAAATATTGAACCGTATTCGGGCCTTTATAAATTGTTATCAGCTATGCCTATTTGACACAAGTCAAGTCATTTCAGTCTCCCCCTAACACCCCCCCCCCCACTGTGGACACGGTCACAAATGTCATCAGCTAGCATACATCACACATAGAGCAGGTGCCAGGGACTGCCATGAACTCATCCCTCTCATTACCCCTGTTTAAGCCTCACGACCTTAAAGGTGCGCATGGTTTTATCCCCGAGGCTCAGAGAGGTTATACAGCTAGCACCAGGTCACACAGCCGGGACTCGCAACCAGGGAAGTCCTCCCAGACCAGCCTCTCTTACCCACAATGCTTAGACTGGCAGCCTGTGCTTCTCCAAGGACCAACTCGTGTTCCCAGCAGGGAGAGCAGAGCAGCCACACGGGCCCTGGCACCAGCAGCATTGGTTGAAAAAGAAATGCATGGCAGGAGTCCCTGCAGGAGTGGGACAGGCCCTGCAGAGTCCACCCTGGCACAGCCCTGGGCTGGTCACTTCACCAGAGGAGGGAAAGTGTCCTCAGGAAACGTCCTCACGCAGAGCCCAGGCCATCACAGAGATCCTGAACCCGGGGAGAGCCCCTGAGGAGCCGTGGCCTACACCCCCAGGTCCTCAGGAGTCCAGGGTCTGAGGGCAGCCCACACACAGCACCTACCACTGACGGGTCCCGCTGGGCCAGGAGGACCCAGGCTGAACTTCCACCACCGACCCAGGAACTTGATTCTCTTAATCAACCAAGCAAACCTGCCAATCTCAGGTTGTCTCTGCAGGACTGAATTCCATCTGATAGGACTACACATGAAATCGAGGCCCCTGCAGCTTGGGAAGTTCTCAACATTGCCCGTGACTGTCACCGCCAAGGAGATGACTGACAGGGAGGCACCACGTGCACTTTACAAAGCTACACTCGGCATCACTCACATCCTAAAAGATGGAGACAAAAAACCTAGCAGACAGGTGGTATGTCTGCTTAGGACCATCCAACAGGAAACAGGGCCCACGTTCATCAATACATCCATATTGGATTTCCCTGGTGGTGCAATGGTTGGGAATCCACCTGCCAATGCAGGGGACATGGGTTCGAGCCCTGGTCCGGGAAGATCCCACATGCCGTGGAGCAACTAAGCTCGTGCGCCACAACTACTGAGCCTGCGCTCTAGAGCCCGCGAGCCACAACTACTGAGCCCGTGTGCCACAACTACTGAAGCCCACGCGCCTAGAGCCCATGCTCCGCAACAAGAGAAGCCACCACAATGAGAGGCCCGCGCACCGCAACGAAGAGTGGCCCCCCTTCGCCGCAACTAGAGAAAGCCCGCCCGCAGCAACGAAGACCCAACGCAGCCATAAGCTGTGGCTTGCTCTCTAACTGGATGACGGTGAGCAAGTCGTTGTTTTAACAGGTTGGCACAATCTAACCCTAAGTGTCAGGGAAAGCCGAGATGCAGGCAGGTGGCACAGAACACCTCTCCAGTCCCAACTTCCTCGTCCAAACACGAGGGTCTCACCCACTCACAGACAGGCCTGAGCTAGGGCTCAGCAATGTTCTTCAATGCCGATGCTGACATAAGGCCACTGTGTCGGGGTCCCCAGGCAGCCTGGGGGGTGAGGTGGCACGTCAGGGGCACGCACAGGAGGTAGGTGCAAATGCAGGACTCAGGTGAGAGGCTGCAAATCATGACACAAACCCACAAAATGCATGGGTGGCACATCTTCCAATGCTGTCATTCCATTAAGTGAAAAACAAGATACAAAACTGCATATACACTATGAACTCGAAAATATCAACAAAATTCACAGATAAAGCTGGAAAATCAATACAAAAAGGCTAACTGTGGGATTAAGAGCTGTTTCTTCTTTTTCCTCTTCTTCCAATTTTCTACCATTAGCGTTGATTTATAAGATCATGGGAGAAAGCATCATTACAAAAAAAAATGTTTCTAGTGTTTTGTTTTCTAACTTAAAGAGCTAAATCATGACGGGAAATGGTCTTTTTAATACTACTCTACTGACTGTTTTATGACGTTTTCCTCCCAAGGAGAGCCAGCTCTTGTGATGGCGCATTACATAATCGCTCGTGGAACCAAGATGAACTTCCAGACCAGTCAAGATTCTAATTGTTCAAGGCTTAAAATCAGTATTTAAATAAAATAGTACCCCCGAATTTCGAAGATGGGTCCACCTGTGCTTTCAGCCAGTGTGTTGTCACACCAGCCTGTCACAAGCCCTTCCCAGCAGGTGCGAACACTGGTCAGTGTGTAACGTGTTTTGCTACAGCCAGGAAGGTATACATACTTATACGGTGGCATTTGTCAGACAAGCCATCAGGCGGAGCAGGTCATGCAGCAATGCGACCTGGGTAGTTGTGGCTACAAGTAAAAGGGTAGGGGGACTTCCCTGGAGGTCCAGTGGTTAGGATACCACGCTTCCATTGCAGGGGACATGGGCTCGATCCCTGGTTGGGGAACTAAGATCCCACATGCCACACAGTGCAGCTAAAAAAGGAAAAAAAGGTTGAGGGGCACAGGAGAACATCAAGGCAGCACCTGTGTCCACCAGAACACATGCGGTCAAGGCCTTAAGAAGCCATAAAACAAGAGCAGGAGAGTCAAGGACCGACAGAAGGTACAAAGGGCACGCGAGCCAGCAGTGTGCGACCCTAAAACAGGGATCCGGCTGTCCCCGAGTCTGATGTGGTCAGCGACATTCCAGCCGTGTCCAGAGTCTGCATGACCCCAAAGCTGCTGGGGAGCCGGTGCTCTGGACGGGGGTCTCTCAAGCATGCAAAGCCTGGTGAGTTATGTCCCTCAGTCTCAACCTGTCCTGTAACAATCTGTGAAAGCTCTGTGGTGTTGAGATGCTTTTCATGCTGTGATTCTAACCGCTATTCCTAAGAGTGATCACATTGCCCTTCCCGTGTCGTATTATTATACTGTCCCCGCTGCCGCTCTACCTTATAAAGGAGGGGAGGGTTCACTGGCTTAACAGACAGCTGGTTGTTTAGGTTCGGCCAGGTGCTCATGGAGTTAGCCCTGAAGTGTTAAGCCCTCCGCAAGCCAGAGAAAACCTTCCCCTCCACAGCCAGGGCCCCCTCTCCTTCTAGAACCTGACAAACGCACCTTCCGAAGCTGCCAGAAGCAGCAGGAGACAAGCAGGGGAGGATTCACTGCAAAGCAATCTCCAAGAAGAGCAGTACAATTCAAACCTTTTCCCTTTCTTTACACACATTTTAAAAAGTATTTTCATCGTTACCTAAATACAGCTTTTAAGTGCTGTGTGTCTAAGAAAAGTTCATTTGCTGTTTCAAGACTCTATGAGAAATGCTTTCAAATTTCCTAAAAACAATTTCTAGAGAGTCCTATAAGGGTTGTTTGCAGGCTAACCGAGGTAAAAAAAACTACCATATTTCTATTCCCCAAATCCAAAAATACATTAAAAAACAACTCTTCAAATTTAAGGAAAAACTTCACGTTAATTCGATATATATTAGGTTGGCGCAAGTGAGTGAATAGATTTGGCCAGGGTTTTAAGTAAGCGGTGGATCGGAGGTGAGCTAGGGTTATTCCCCAAGAGAACTCACCAAAGGCAGGACTGAATTTGAGGCCCAGCCTCAATATAACTTTTTTCCCCCAACCTTCTTGAGGACATGGTCCCTTTTTGGGTACACAGCCTAGACCCTACCAGCTGCCAGGAGTACTCGCAGATTATTATGAGGAAGCTTGGTGGCAGGAAGGGTCGGGAGGTGGGGGGGGGCGGATCCAGAGTGTCACGAAGGGCTGAGTGGGCACGAGTCCTCTTCCAAGCCCTTGGAGACGTGGTACAGCTTCCCCACAGCAGCAGAACAGGACAAATACTCCCCCAAAAGGCCTTGCGAGCAGACTCAGAGCCCTTGCCTCGAGTGCCTTAGAACTAAGCTCCTCAATCTGCAAACCATCTCATGGACAAACAATACAAGATCACCAAGGAACAGGTTCATGACATTTGTGTGCGAATCCATTTCCTCTGAGCAAATGATATTTTTATGCCTATTTAAAAGACAAGCGCTCTCCCATGACAGATGCATTCATTATCCAAACAATCCAGAAGCCTTCCGGCCACTCCTCTGGCCGGCATCTCTCCCCGCCAACAAGTGCAGTTGGCAACCCAGCGCCTCCGGAGTTCCCCCCCCCCCCCGCCCCCCGCCCGGGGCACCCGGGGCCAGAGTTCAGATTCTGAAAACACAGCCCCGCATTCCTGAACCTGCTATTCACAGCCGCTCCCTGCCAGGAGTAGTCAAGACAGCCGTTCAAGAGACACTGTAGAAAACACTCCATTTCCCGTGTCCTTTGCATCCAGACCTGAACACTACCGTTTTGACAGATTTACTAAACACTTGCAAAGTCAGGAACTTGAGGAAATATACACACAGACATTCAAAAAAGAAAAGAAACAAAGCTTCCTTCCAGAAGTTTTATTTCCATACATCCTGGTAGATTCTAATCTGTTCCAGTTTCATTTATTTTAAAAATTCTTATTTCTGTTCCAAAGAAAGTCCTGGGTCAGCCCATGCCTTTACTTCCAGAGATCAACCTCCCAAACCACAAGCCCTCAAGATTAGAAATAAGTCTAGATAAACAACAAGGTCCTACTGTATAGCACAGGGAACTATATTCACTATCTTGTAATAAGCTATAATGGAAAAGAATCTGAAAAAGAATATAACTGAATCACTTTACTGTATACCTGAAATATTGTAAATCAACTATACTTCAATTTTAAAAATGAGGAAAAAAAGATTAGAAATAAGTCATGTTAGGCAATGTTTCCTGTCTTTACACCTAATAATAGTGTGAAATGGCTTGCAGAGATAAGCTATAGAAGCTTTCAGGATAGAGAGCCCAGAGGTTTAAGGGTATCTGAACCCACTGTTTAAAAACTGTCCCTTTCCCCTAACGCCAGCGTCAGGCAGGAGAACCAGTACTAGAGTATTAAATTCAGAGACATCCCCAAACTGTGAATTCATAGCTCTTCCTTCACCCATCAGACGTTTTAATTACTGGCCTTAATTACATTACTTAAATAACTACGTTAATTACAGGTAACAGACTGGAACTCCATCCTCTTCCCCTTAAGACCCTATCAGGTCATAATGCCTGGAAGGTAAGAATTCTCTACCACAAGCATCTCCGCTGGGCACATACGGACTTTCCATAAATACTTCTTCAGTGTTGCTGACTGATCAGCTTCATAAAAAGAAAAGGTGCCAGGGCTGTCGATGAAAAGTGCAATACAGTACACAAAAATACTACAGTATTATTACTGAGCTAACAAGCAATCTTTTTTTTTTTTTTTTTTTTTTTAAATAGGAAGATGGGAAGAAAAAGGCATTACCAGCTGGCTGTTCTTTCTTGGAGAAAATGAAGACTGATAACCGTAAGTAATACAGACAGAACAGCGCAACTGTAGACAACGGCCAAATCTTGAAGTGGGCAGAGCGAGAGAGCTCCCCTGTCCAATTCCTTGAAGACAGCTTCACTCTCCTGAGCAAGTGAAAATTATATCCACAACCCCTTCTACCTTCTCCCCATCCCTTTTCTTTCTCTCCTCTCCCTGCTGGGAAGGACTCCCCCATTCCCTTGCTACATGTGGCTAGCCCCAGGGACACAACGGCCCAGGGGTTAACTCTTCACAGGTATTTGGAATTCTGGGCTAGAGCCAGAAACTTGGCACCCAAGCTGCTAACAGGAAATTCTGGATCCCCCGCCCCACCCCCCCACCCCCAGCCCCGAAGCAGCAGAGCTTGAAATGCCAGAAATTCTCAGCTCACTTCACACCACCCACCCACCCCCCAGGGGATATGTCTACCAACTACAGAGAACGGACTTGATTTTGTAGAAAAGAAAAAACTCTGCAGTCAGGAGAAGACTAGGCAGGGTGTGGGGGGCAAGGGGTGAAATGGGTGAAGGGGGTCAAAGGGTTCAAACTTCCTGTTATAGAATAAATAAGTCCTGGGGATGTGACTACAGTTAATAAGTCCTGGTGACTATAGTTAATAAGACTGTATTGCATGTTTGAAAGTTGCAAAGACAGTAGATCTTAAAAGTTCTCATCACAAAAAAAAAAACTGTTAACTCTGGGAGGTGATGGATGTTCACTAGACTCACTGTGGTGACCATTTCACAATATATACAAATATCAAATCATTATGCTGTACACCTGGAACTAATATCATGTTATATGTCAATTATATCTCAAAAAAAAAAGAAGAGGATCAGGCTTAAACAGAAGCCTCTGGAATCGCTGATCCACAAGGAACCACAGAGCGGAGAGGGTCCAGCTTCCTCATTTGACAGGTGAAGAATCTGAGCCTGGAGGAAGCTGGGTGGGCGACTCGGGGTCACAGAGCACAGGGAGTTAGTTGCCTGTGTGAGACTGGAACCCAGCTCCTGATCCTGCTCCAGGCTCTACCCACTGCTGCTGTCTTACCCTGCAAAAGTCAAGGACCACTTTGGAGAACAGTATGGAGGGTCCTTAAAAAACTAAAAAGAGACCTACCGTATGATCCAGCAATCCCACTCCTGGGCATACATACGGAGAAAACCATAATTCAAAAACATACATGCACCCCAATGTTCATGGCAGCACTATTTACAATAGCCAAGACATGGAAGCAACCTAAATGTCCACTGACAGATGAATGGATAAAGAAGAGGTGGTACATGTATACAATGGAATACTACTCAGCCATAAAAAAGAACAAAATAATTCCATTTGCAGCAACATGGATGGACCTAGAGATTATCATACTAAGTAAGTCAGACAGAGAAAGACAAGTATCATATGATATCACTTATATGTGGAATCTAAAGAAAAAGATACAAATGAACTTATTTACAAAACAGAAACAGACACACAGACATAGAAAACAAACTTATGGGGACTTCCCTGGTGGTCCAGGGGTTGGAATCCACCTTCCAATGCAGGGGACGAGGGTTCGATCCCTGGTCGGGGAACTAAGATCGCACATGCCGCGAGGCAACTAAGCTCACACGCCGCAACTAGTGAGCCTGTGCACTTTGGAGCCCAGGTGCCACAACTACTGAGCCCACAGCCCCAACTAGAGAGAAGCCTGCGCACCGCAACGAAAGATCCTGCATGCCACAGCTAAGATCCAATGCAGCCAAAAGTAAATAAATATTTTAAAAAGAAAACAAACTTACAGTTACCAAAGGGGAAAAGTGGAGGCGGGGTGGGGGAATATAAATTAGGAAGTTGGGATTAACATGTACACACTACTATATATAAAATAGGTAAACAACAAGGACACACTGTATAGCACAGGGAACTATACTCAATATTTTGTAATAACCTAGAAGTTATTCCCTAGAAGGGAAGAGAATCTGAAAAATATATAAATATAAAAATACATAAAGGGACTTCCCTGGTGGCGCAGTGGTTAAGAATCCGCCTGCCAATGCAGGGGACACGGGTTTGAGTCCTGGTCTGGGAAGATCCCACATGCCACGGAGCAACCAAGCCTGTGTGCCACAACTACTGAAGCCCGCGCGCCTAGAGCCTGTGCTCCACAACGAGAAGCCACCACAATGAGAAGCCTGTGCACCACAACAAAGAGTAGCCCCCACTCGCCGCAACTAGAGAAAGCCCGCGCACAGCAATGAAGACCCAACGCAGCCAAAAATAAATTAATTAAAACGAAACAAAACAAAAAAAATTGTTTTAAAAAAAAAAAAAAAAACATAAAAACTGAATCACTTTGCTGTACACCTGAAACTCACATAACGCTGTAAATCAACTATACTTCAAAAAAAAAAAAAGTTGAGGACCACCACACCCTCCACATACAGATTCCAATTATTCCATAACAAGCAGGGGAGGACAGACTAATACTAAGCCCAGTGGCTGTCAAGCACTGTCCTAGTATTTCAGATGCATTTTCCCCCAATTACAACAATTTGTGTTAGGTAGGTAGTATTAGCCCATTTTACAGAAGAGTAAACTAAGGCCCAAGGTCATACAAGGAATAAGAACAAGGCTTCTTCCCTTTCCTACCTCCTCATAGTCCTATTCTTTTTGCCAACAATGATGAAGGAAATGAGATATAGATGTAATTGAGGACATATTAGAACAATCCACCAAAACCAAATTAACTTTAACTATTCCACTCTATGGCTTAATTATAAAACACAAAACAACATGAAATCCAAAACAAACAACCAAACAATAAACGTGAAGATGCCCCGAAGTCAAATTCTAATTCTTCTTCATCTTCTTCTTCAATGGACTGCCATGCTCCTCTAAACTAGCTTCAGTTCTCTTCAGGTCTCCCCTCAACCTTAACGGGAAGAGAAGCGAGGGTCTCTAGAACCAGGCTGAGGGTGCTCAGGAAGCTGGGGACCCCAGCAAACTGAGTACGGTCCCAGCCATACAGTCAAGTCCACAGAGGCCCAGAGAGACGGAGAATCAGATGCAAAAATCGTGTCTCCTCAAAAAATTAAATATGGAATTACCATATGACCCAGCGATTCCACTTCTGGGTATACACCCAGAAGAACTAAAAGCAGGGACTTGAACAAATATTTGCACACCTATGTTCCCAGCAGCATTATTCACGACAGGCAAAAGGCAGAAGCAGCTCAGTGTCCTTCGATGGATGAACAGGTAAGCGAGACGCGGTCTATACACACAATGGAATATTATTCAGCCTTCAAAGGGAAGGAATCTGACACAGGCTGCAGTGTGGATGAACCCTGAGGACATTATGCTCAGTGAAATAAGCCAGTCACGAAAAGACAAATACTGCATGATTTCACTTATACAAGGGAACTAGAAGAGTCAGATTCATAGAGACAGAAAGCAGAATGCTGGTGCCAGGGGCTGGGGGAGGGAGGAATGGGAGTCAGTGTTAATGGGGACAGAGTTTCAGTCTGGGAAGAAGAAGAAGAAAATTCCAGAGCCACACAGTGATGATGGTTGCACAACAATGTGAATGTCCTTAATGCCACTTAACTGTACACTTAAAAATCACTGACATGCGGATGAATGGATAAAGAAGATGTGGCATATATATACAATGGAATATTACTCAGCCATAAAAAGAAATGAAATGGAGGTATTTGTAATGAGGTGGATGGAGTTAGAGTCTGTCATACAGAGTGAAGTAAGTCAGAAAGAGAAAAACAAATACAGTATGCTAACACATATATATGGAAGCTAAAGAAAAAAAAAAAAAGGTCATGAAGAACGTAGTGGCAAGACGGGAATAAAGACACAGACCTACTAGAGAATGGACTTGAGGATATGGCGAGGGGGAGGGGTGAGATGTGACAGGGTGAGAGAGTGTCATGGACATATATACACTACCAAATGTAAAATAGATAGCTAGTGGGAAGCAGCCGCATAGCACAGGGAGATCAGCTCCGTGCTGTGTGACCACCTAGAGGGGTGGGATAGGGAGGGTGGGAGGGAGGGAGATGCAAGAGGGAAGAGATATGGGAACATATGTATAACTGATTCACTTTGTTATAAAGCAGAAACTAACACACAATTGTAAAGCAATTATACTCCAATAAAGATGTTTTAAAAAAAAAAAATCACTGACATGGAAAGCTTTATGTTATGCATATTCTACCACAATTTTTTTTTTTAATTCTGTTACTTAAACCATTTTTTTTTAAATTTTATTTATTTTTTGGCTGCGTTGGGTCTTCGTTGCTGCATGCAGGCTTTCTCTAGTTGCGGCGAGCGGGGGCTACTCTTTGTTGCAGTGCACGGGCTTCTCACTGCGGTGGCTTCTCTTGTTGTGGAGCACGGGCTCTAGGCGCACAGGCTTCAGTAGTTGTGGCTCGTGAGCTCTAGAGCGCAGGCTCAGTAGTTGTGGCGCATGGGCTTAGCTGCTCCACAGCATGTGGGGTTTTCCCAGACCAAGGCTCAAACCCGTGTCCCCTGCATTGGCAGGCAGATTCTTAACCACTGCACCACCAGGGAAGTCCAGACTTAAACCATTTTTAAAGGAACAAGGCAAAGCAAGGGTCTTGAGAGACACCAGCCCAGCCCAAGAGGAGGGGAGCAGGTCTGGAGGAGCTGAGCTGGGGGAAGGTGGGAACTGAGTCTCAGGGGCCCCCTTATCTTTCTAGAAAGGGCTAAACTCAGTCAAGTGACAACAGAGCCAGAGCATCTCTGCCTCGGATCAGACGGCTCCTGATCTGTAGTAAAGGAATACGGGCCGGTGGTCTCCGAAATCCCATCCCAACATCGTCCCCCTGTGACCCTCCGGGTCCGACCAGCAGGTGTCCCAGCAGAGAGATGAGGTTGTCCTCGTGATGGGAAGACTTGAACCCACAGCTGCGGAGGTTATTCTTATTTTTTTATTATTATTATTTTTTTAGCATTTTTTTTTTCTATTTATTTTTGGCTGTGTTGGGTCTTCGTTGCTGCGCGCGGGCTTTGTCTAGTTGTGGTGAGTGGGGGCTACTCTTCGTTGTGGTGCACGGGCTTCTCATTGCGGTGGCTTCTCTTGTTGCGGAGCACGGGCTCTAGGCACGCAGGCTTCAGTAGTTGTGGTACGCGGGCTCGGTAGTTGTGGCTCACGGGCTCTAGAGCACAGGCTCAGTAGTTGTGGCGCACAGGCTTAGTTGCTCCGCGGCATGTAGGATCTTCCCGGACCAGGGCTCGAACCTGTGTCCCCAGCATACGCAGGCGGATTCTTAACCACCGCGCCACCAGGGAAGCCCGGAGGTTATTTTTAAATAGGAAAATGAGTCCACTTCATCCCAGTCACCTACGGAAGGTTGCGGAGCTGATTCACAAAAGGGTAGAGGGACCAGGGCACCCCAAAGCACCAGGGAAGCCAACGGTGTCAACACCTCACAGAGCGCAGGAAGGCTGGGCCCCCAGACACACCCACACCCGAGGCCCAGGGCGGAACCCCGGGCCAGCTGTGCTCACGGTAGGTGCTCCACGTGCCGGTCCGCAGTGACGAGAAGGAGGCAAAAAGGCTTCAAGGAGGCAGGAGCTACTTCAAGTCTTTTGGCCCCAACATGGAGCTTATAAATAATGTGCCCAAAGCAGGCAAGAACCTCAAAGATTTGGTTCAAAGGCCCTAACTGCCTGGACTAAATATTTCAGTTTTTAAGGGCAAAGACCACAAAACCCAACCTCTTACAGTGTGGTAGAAACATCACAAAATGTTTTAATGAAGTAAGCTTAAAATGATGCCCAGGCTGACATATTCAAAGGGATTTGCGTGCACACTTGAGAATTCCAGTCCTAGGTTAATTACTAGAATAAGAAAGTAATTACGAGAGCTGAGTTGTTCTAGATTGATTGCTAGAGTAGTCACGAGAGCAGAGTTGTTCTAGGTTAATTGCCAGACTAAGTAATCACTAGAGTAGAGCTGCTCTAGATTAATTACAAGAGTAGAGTACATTCCACAAGGGCAGGACTTTGTCATGTTCACTGCCTGGAAGAGAGCTAGGCGCCCAGCAGCACCGTAAATACCTATTCAATGAACTTGTTTTCCAAGAGCTTCATGCTCTTAAAATTCAACTGTTTACTGACCACAACCAAGGCCTGACCTAACACTGAAACACGCACACACGACATTAAAAAGTCGTATGTCAAAGTCACTTCAAGCTTAGGGTGGTGTGGAATCACCACCTGCCCTGCTGCACCTGGCCACCGGGACCCCAAGAAACCTCAACTCTTTAGAAACCAGCGTACAAAAATGGTTGTTTCAATGAGAAAAGCAGAGGGTGGTTAGTTCGCACCACAACAAAGTTATTTTTCCTGCAGAAATTTCCTAAATAAAGGTTTTTTTAAAGCTCTACTTTACATTTTGTTATCGCAGGCTCAAAATACCTCAGTCAAAGTGGACAAGTGCTTCCGGGCTGACACTCAAACGTATTTGTTTGTTTAACTTTTTATTTGGAAATAACTGCAAGCTTAAGGAAAAGCTTCAGGAATTAAAATAGGACCGAGAACACCCATATACCCTTTGCCTAGAAACAGATTCACCAACTGTTAACAGCTCACACCATCTGCTCTAACACTGCTCTCTCTCACCCTCTCTTTTTCTCATGAGATGTGATATGATATGACCAATATGATGTGATATGGTGCGCTATGATATATGACATGATGTGATGTGCTATGGTATGATGTGATGGGATATTGAATACAGATATTCTCTTAACACAATAGCCTAGTTACCAATGTCACTCAATTTAACACATGCTATGCTTTTATCTACTCTTTGTATTCCAGTTGTGTTATGTTACCCAATAACAAACACCCATTAGAGCATTTTCCCCTCCAGCCCAGGACCCTCTCTAGGGCTGGGTATCACATTTAGTTATCATGTCTGCTCAGTTTCCTTTAATCCACAGCCTTCCTTTGTCTTTTAGGACTGATGTTTTGAAGACAGAAGCCCCCATCTCCCTTTTTTTGTTTTTGACAGTTTTGATCCAAAAAGTTGTTTATAGCTTGTAATAAAAATATTCTAACATCTGAAATACTACGATCTGATTCAAATTTATAGATTTTTCTATACATTTTTTTTAACATCTTTATTGGAGTATAATTGCTTTACAATGGTGTGTTAGTTTCCGCTTTATAACAAAGTGAATCAGTTATACATACGTTCCCATATCTCTTCCCTCTTGCGTCTCCCACATTTTTAATAATTTACTCTGTTCTTAAAATGGAGATCTCTCTGAGGCTTAAGTAATGGGGAAACTGTCTAATTTATACAAGTCTGATTCTAAATAAAACTTTTCAGGAATGCATATCACAATATTATACATGTAGCATATTAGAGCACGTCTTCCCAAAGCTTCTGCGATTAGGATCTCTTTTTGTGTGAGCACATCAGCCACTCAAGTCTCTCTCTGAGGTTCTCCCTCCCTCTCCTTCTCTCTCCCCCTCCTGTCTTCCCGGCTTCCCACATTTCCATCTTCCCATCTTCCCTCCCTCCCTCCCCCACACACAGACTTTCTAATGATCTTTCTGCTATAAACGGATGCTCACCTATGGAGACCCTGGTCTTGAGTCTTAGTAAGATTTCAGGCACCATCAATACAATCAAATCTCTGGCTTTGCCTACAGTGTGGGTTTCTGTAGATTTTAATTCAAAAAAAGTAAATACGCTTACCATTATATGACTCTAACTTAACTTTTGGCTATTAATATACAGTGCTCAAATCCAGCCTGCCGGGTCATACAGAAAGTTAAAAATCAAACAAGGAAAGCAGCTCTTACAGTGGGACACGCATCCCATCAAAGAGAACCTTCCAGTTCCACAAGAGGCTTTCCAACCTCTCTTCTCCTCAAATCTCAATGTTTTATTTGGATAAATGAAGACAAGCAAGAGGCTGAAAGACAAAACAACATCCGCTTAACGCAGACCTTTTCACGGCAAGCCACCTGAGCATCAGACTTCAGAGCTGTAGCTCTCGGACACGCCACCATCATCAACCTCACCTAACAGCAATTCCCAGGTTAATACATCAAGCTGTAGTGCCATCTCTATTAGCCTCACCTTGCCACGGAGCTGGCTCAGGGACTTGACTTCAACCGGCAAGTGGTGGTACAGCAGACACGAATCTCACTCTAATGTATCAGATTCAACCGCCTGCGTGGACCAAAAAACGCAGAAGGGACAATAAATTCACCTGGACAGCCCACACCTCAAGGAGCACATGCCCTGGTGTGAGCCCCTTGGGGGGCTGGAATCTCCCAGTTCCACTGAGGCCTCCACCTCGCAGAAACTCCTTGTACCAGGAGCAGATTACCAAGACAGGTGACCCTGCTGGTTTCAGGGTAAGTTTAACCGCAAGCAATTTTTGTCCTTCATGTTGATTTCGGAACCTAATCCCCACATTGAGAGACAGTTCTATTATATGGGGATGAAAAACACAGGCGCACGTATGTACACACACACACACACACACACACACACACACGGTTTTGTTACACTGGGTTTACCCAAATCTAGTCTCTCCAGCCAAATCCTTGCTGTGACTGAATCCTTGACAGATGCAAGATCGTGAGCTATATATTCTGAAAGTAATCTTAAGGCCTTGCTTACATTTTACATTTATTTTAAATTATAACAGCAAAACAGCAACATAACAGAAACTCAGAATCCACCTTGGCTCTCTATGCTCCAGTAGTAGATGAAATATCTAATCTCTATCTAAGGTGCGTTAACCTTTTCTGCCTTTTTTTTTTTAAACAAAGTGTTTCTGTCATGTAAATACTGCTTCTCAAGTGAGAAACTCCAGAGGTTCCTTCCACACCTTGCATCACTAGGCCCGTCCCATTTTAAGAATGTTACCAAATTTCCTCACGAAAACATTCCTACATCCCATCATTGGGCCACAATTTAGAACCCTGTTAGATGGACTCAATCATTCAGGGAAGCCAAACTTCCTGGGGAGCCTTTGTAATTCACTGAAATAATCTGCATTTTCCATCTAGCAATAAATTCTATTTTTTGAATCCTGATAACATGATTTACAACAAAAGACTGTTTAGCTTTATGAATCTGAGAAATAAAGTCTGGTCAAAACACTTAGTGAAGCCAGATCAGATTCCCACCAGCACTTACCCCAGACAAGAGGGTACAAGGGGCGTGGCACCAAATGCCAAACAAGTAACATTACCCAATTTTTTAAGTTGCCACGGTCTCCTCAAAGGGTTTCTTTTGCCAGGTGAAGCAATCACTGTTCAGGGCTGAGCCAACATCCTTGGGTTCCATCTAAATTAGTTAAACTCTCTTGGTGGTCAGTTACAGATCCTTTGAGGCATTTTTGTTGTTGTTGTTCAGTCCTGAGTACTTAACCTCATTTCCAAAACAAAATTCCTTGGGAAATGCTCCTGAGGTCTCCCTCCCCTGGATGCCTTACCTACGTCCTTGACCTCTTCAAATCCTACCCATTGCCCATCTCAAGGCCCAGCTGCCCTTCCGCAAGCCCACAATACCTACAGATCCATCATTCAGCACTCTGTTGACAAATGATAAATTTGTAACGGTGACAACAACAAAAACCAACCAAACTCCACCTTAACAAAGCTGTACCCACACGCGGTGCCTACCTCCTCACCACCCGCCAGCAGCCTACAGCCCACTCCCACACCACGCCAACCGGCACCCAAACTGCTCTCGTTGAGGTTGCCAACGTCTTACGAGCCTGTTCCACACGACGTTGCATAGGTGATCCCTCTTCCCTCCCTCCTTCTTAAATACACTCTTCTCTTGCCTTCTGGAAAAATCCACTCTGATTTCCTCCCCTCCCAAGCCACTCCTCACCCCCCTCTGTGGTTTCCTCCTCTGTCCAGGCCTTACTGGACAGCTCACGGCCCGTCAAAGCTAACTTATCCAAAGCAGGCTCTCAGAGGCCGCAGGGCTTTTGCACATGCTGTTTCTGCCACTCAGAAGGCTCTTTCTCTCACTCTGCAGCACGCCAGCACCATCCTATACACCCTGCAGGTCTCAGCTGAGATCACAGGTCCTCAGAGAAATGCTCCCTGACACCTCAAGCTAAATTAGCTTCCGTGTTATTCCCTCTCACACCCCCTACATTGACCACCATTGATAATTCTGTATTTCATGGTTTAATACTGCCACCCCCACCAACCACGAGCACCTTGCCCCCTCCAGACCGTACGCTTCATGAGAACAAAGGGCCTGGCATTGTTGGATGCAATATTCTTTGGGCTTTTTCTTCTTCTTTACATACAAATAATTAAGTGGATTTTGCCAACATGTCTATAAAATATAACAGTTTGAAATATAAACACTTCCACAAAGCAAAAACTGCTGTTGTTGCTATATTATCACTGTTGTGCAGGTTAAGGAACTGAGACCCCAGAAGGAATGGGATCCAGTTATAGTACCCTACCTATAGGAAAGGGACAAAAATTATAAATGTATCGTACGTGTATAACTCTAACCTGATTTCTTCTCTGGAGGAAAACAATCATCCAGAATAGATATATTTTAATTTCAAATAAAAGTACCTGGCTAGATTAGATGCATTTCTGAAAATAGGTTTTAAGCCTCTGTGAAATTGACATACCCCACATATTCGAGACACTTTGAAGGCTAAATATAGTTTACTGAGAGGACAAATATGTGAAGCAGGGCAGTTCAGGAATCACGGCCGTGAGGCACTAACACGACTCTGCTTCAATGCCTCTCCTGACCCCGTTACCCACGGGATCCCCATTACCCAGAAAAAATGCCAAGCTCTCCCAAAGTTTACATTCTGTATTTTATCCAGTTTACATGTGCATGGAAAGAAGCATCTAACTGGACAAGGTCCATGAGAAACCCAGCAGCCCCTCCCTGCTCCCACTTCCCAGCTCCCCGAGGGCAACCACTCCCAGTTCTTTACTGGTTCTTTTCGCATTCACCTCCACTTCTCCGGGAACATGCTGGTACGACTACTTCTTCAGTTTTCCATGCGGGCATCGGCTGGCAATTTCCAGAAGTGGAGGATGTATCCCCCATTCACTCAGCAACCCCACCTGCCACTCACTCCTCAATTAGGCAGCAGCCTGGGTTAGACCCCGAGTCGATATTTACATTCTTGTAACGACGTAAACGTTAGTGCAAGCTGAGCTTTGTAGTAAAAGGATGAAACCTTTCCTAACCTACACAGCTTTTTATGTTCCCTGGAGTTGACAACTGTCCTGGAATTCTTGGCTGATTCAGCTTTCTATGTGTCAAGAATTCACCCACAAGCTCTCCCCTGGTGATAGGATGTTCCTCCAACACGTGCAAGTGCAAGCGTGTCCCTGCTCTATCAGTTTCTCTTCTCCTAGGAGTTGTCCTGGAGCCTCCGCCCTGCTCCTATCTGGACTGAGGACCAGACTCTCATCTAAGGCTCTCCCTTCACCATCATCCCGGAGATTCCCTTCTAAAGATTTCTTCTTAAACAAGTAACAAAAAGTACAAACTATTAGAGGACAAGAATGGTACATCTGGCTGCGTGAAAATTAAGAATTTGGTCCTTCAAAAGACCCACAACAAAAATACAAAGCCCAGGCATGGAGTGAGAGATTTTTCAATACATATAATTGAAAAAGAATACAGAACACATAGACACATGTGCGTGCACACATACACAGACACACACACACAGCTCCTAAGATAAGAAAAAGACACAAACCTTTCTCAAAAGGCAAAACAAATACTTACTAAACACATAAAAAGATTCTTACCCCTATGAGGGAAACACCATCTCGGGGGTTCTCAGATACTATTTTAATACCTACTAGATTGGCCAAAAGTAACATCTCTGACAATGTTCACAGCAGCACTATTTGTAACAGCAAAACAACAGCAACTAGAAACCCAAATATCAACTGACAGGAGAATGAATGAATGAATCGATCGATAATGGTATATTCATTCAATGGGTCACTACCCATCAATGAAAATAAACAAACATGGTTACATGCATCAGCATGGTTCAATGTTAGAGAAACATAATTATACACATAAAACTGTAACTATAATGGGGGGGCAGAAAAATAAGCTTCGGAAAAAATACATAAAGTATGATTCCCCTTGTAAAAAGTTTAAGAAAAAAACATACAAACAGCCCCTTACTGGGGGCTGTTTATTTTGTTGTTGATTTCTCTTTCTCTTTTTTTAAAGTTAAAAAAAAAAAAAAAAAAGGAAGCAGAAAAATAATAAAATCTAATGGTTACAACACACCCACCAAATGTTCAAGAATATTAATGACTCAGATTTGTAGAGCTGTGTTAGTTGGCTGGTGATGTGCTGGGAAAATCATTCTGGGTCTGTACAGGATCATTTCCATAAAGGTTACCAACGGGGAGTTCTAACAGCTGGGCTGGCGCAGCTGACAAACCACCACTAATCCTTACAAGCACATAGGGCGGGTGTGAGAAATAACAATAACAACCCTCTGTATTATTTATTCCTGTTTTCTTCATAACTTCCATTTTCAGGATCATGCGAAACATTTCTCAACCTCAAAGGCTCACAGCTCTCAATTCTACGTGGGCATCCGTGTATTCACTAAATACATATCAACAGTGCTCCAGCGACAGCAAGGATTCCAGGGCAGGCGGCACAGTGGTGAGGGACGCAGACCTGGGACCTCCCTTCTGGAGCTCAAGGTCTGGTTTGCTCGAAACAGATAAAGCCACAAAGAGCCACATCACGACAAACAGTGGTCAGTGTTCTAAAGGAAAAGCAGAGGGTGGGACAAGAGGATGGGGGCAGGGGGTCCATGTCCAAGCAGTGGAGCTTAGGCTGAGACTGGAAGGGCAGGTGGGAGCGCCCCAGGCAGAGGGGACAGCCCGTGAAGGCCCGGGAGAGGAAAGTGACCGACACTGGAGGGTCTTTGCTCAAGTGCAGAAGGCAGGGGAGAAAGAGCCTTAGAGGTGGTGCAGGGGTAGCTCATGCGAGACCCCAGGAGCCGTGAAAATACGTCCAGGGCTGCTTTTTAATGCAATTGATTAAAGCTTTACAAAATAAGGAGGGGAAAAAAAAATCTGTGCTGGAAATATGATCAGATTTACTACTTTCATTTTAAATAAATCCCTCCTTGATCCAATGCTGCCAGAATATGGCTCAAGTAAATGAATTCTTTAAACGTTCCAAGCCTCCCAATCGTTTTCAGCTCTTCCTAAAGAGCCCCAGTTAGGCTGAAACAGCCTTCCCTACCCACACATTTGTACCTCATATTATTTCCTGGAGTGACACAGCCCAGGCCTTGTTTGGTTATCTAATTACAAATGCATGGCCCTTATTATGTTCTCATTAAATGCATCTGTTGGGGACCCCAAAGCTTTTGTTAAAGGCTTATCAGCCCTTAGAGATAACACCAGTTATTTTACTTATATAAACCTTCTGATTTATGCCCCTGGAATCAAAGTACTTCCGTTGTTTGTGATTTCTCCCTTGTTGTGCTTCTGGAAAACAAGACCAAAGTATGTAAGACTCTAGAGCCAATATGTGGGGAGTCTGCACAATGCAACGGCCGCCCTGTTGAACCAAAGGGGTTTTTGTTGGTGGCAGGGATGAAATCCACCACCAACTTCAGCTACCTGAGCAGGACTCCAGCTGACGTCAGGCGGACTAGCCAAGAAAGGCCACGCTGGGGCTGGGCTTCACCATTCCAGCCATGGAGCAGAGTCATTCTGAGCAAGCTCTGGGAACCCCACGGGAATTCCTAGATGAGACTCCCCCAGTCTCCTGTTCCAAAGGCAGGAGACGACTCACCCTGGGCACAGCCGGCCACTCACACTCAGTTCCCTTTATCTACTAGGATTTAATGTGGTCAAAGACCCTCTGTATCCAAATCCTGCTGGCACAAATTGCTATTTAAATATTTAATCTTCTAATTACACTTAGTAAATCCTGCGCTAATAGATAAATGTTGCTTACATCCTTCACTACAATGCAAACTATTTTACGACACTTCGTGTTCTAAGAAGCGCTCTTGTTCTTCGGTTTTTTAAATGTTACTCTGCTTTGCTTTTCTTCAAACCTACCAGGTGACGAGCACAACTAAGCCCTTCATGTATATTGTTTATTTTCATTCTAACCCTTATTATAATCGGAAGCCTTGTGCATTGCTGATGGGAAAGATGGGCTAGCCATGGTGGAAAACAGCTTCTAACCCTCTAAAGTTAGTTTTTGTCCGTGCCTGAAGGCAGAGTTATAAGGAAGGCTCAAAGAAGCCAAATAAACTGGCCCAGATTTGTACCCAACCAACTTATCTTGACTCCAAAGCCCATATTTTCCACTCCCACTCCTAACTTCCTCCCTTGACCCAGTTAGGAAATCGGTTAGCCCATAACTGCTACAAATGCGGTGACAGGAACAGGGGCCAAAGGGAAACACTCTGAAAAGTAGAAAACATCAATATGTGATTCAAATTATTACTCTTAAACTGCCAGCCTCTTTGGGGAAAGAACTGCAAGATTATACAGGAATGTGCATAATAAAACACTGAAAAATAAAATCCTTCAGAGGGGCACATCTGGGTGGTGATATTCGGTCTTTATTTTTTTATTTTTATTTTGTTAATTTATTTTTGGCTGCATTGGGTCTTTGTTGCTGCACGCGGGCTTTCTCTAGTTGTGGCGAGCGGGGGCTTCTCACTGCAGTGGCTTCTCTTGTTGCGGAGCACGGGCTCTAGGCGCACGGGCTTCAGTAGTTGTGGCGCACGTGGCTCGCGGGCTCTAGAGCGCAGGCTCAGTAGTTGTGGCGCACGGGCTTAGTTGCTCCGCGGCACGGGGGATCTTCCTGGACCAGGGCTCGAACCCGTGTCCCCTGCATTGGCAGGCGGATTCTTAACCACTGCACCACCAGGGAAGCCCATCGGTCTTTAAAGTTTCATTCATGCTGCTCATTTTAAGTGCATCAGAGACCCCGGGGTGCGGGAGGGTGGGGGTGGGCAGTGATGTTGGGTGTCCTTCTGCCCACCACCTCCCAAAGGCTAACTGTACCCACTCTGTTCTCCCAGAGCTGCACTTTTATAAGAAATATTCCCACAGGCTGGAAACCGTATCCAAGGGAACACTGTATAACTTCACTTCCTCCCTTCCAGGGCAGCAAAAATCACTCTGTCAGGGGAGTTGTGGAAACATCTTACAATACTGTGTTCAGCCACACCATGTTCAAACTGGAAGCGAAGGTCACTGCCTTCCAGCACCGCCTGCCCCCTCCCCAGCCCAAGATCTCCTTCTCGAAGGTCCCTGGGGCTGGTAATTGAAGCCACCTGAGAGGCTGGTGCCCCGCTCCTTTGCCCTCAAAGGAGAAGCTACAAAAATAGACAGGAGCTTTCAATTCCCACCCACCCTCTCCAGCTTTCCGGTGGGTCAGCCTGCAGGTACACAGGAAGCCGAGGAGAGAGAGGGCACGTTTCCTGGCCCATGTGATCAGCTCAGTCTGAACGCTGGGCCTCCACACCCACCCAACTTTTGAGAAAAAAAAGTGGGCTCCACCTTTCATGCATGGACTCAACCATCTATTCATCCTACAAATGTTACCTGAGCATATACGCAGTGCTAGGCACCATCACAGGTAAAATACCTGCCCTCATAGACCAGACAATTTAGTAAGGGAAACAATGAACAAAATAAGTATTTTGTATATTAGAAAGGGATACGGAGAAAATAAACCTGGACATGTGTATAGGGAGCGTGTGTGTGTGTGTGTGTGTGTAAGCAGGAAGACGAATTACAATCCTCAATGAAACAAAACCTTCTATTTCTGAGGGTGGGCAAGTTTTCAACATGTCAGATTACTTTAAACGCCAATGGAGACCTCACATTTTTAAGCCCCTACTACCTAATCTCAAACTCAGCATCGCAATACAAAAAGAGACACTTCCTTTTATTGCTCCTTTACATTTTATCTCCAGCCCTCTTAATCATCCTCTACTTGCTTCTCTCCAAAGAAAAGCCTAAAAGCAGTCAGAATGCACACCCTTTGATTTCATAGATAAACTCAGTTTAAGCTTTAAATCTTTGAAATAAATTGCTAAATATCTGCCATATTAGAATTCTACGTTTTCTGAAAACCGCCACCAACATGGAGCTGGCCTCTGTGTCACATCAGTTTTGATTTTACAACACTCGTAAGGGCCCCAGTAAGACCAGCCATCGGAGGATGTGGTAACAGGGTTGCCTAACTGGTACAGCCATTGGCTCCCCGGCTAAATGTCCAAAGGTGGAGTGTTCAGCTGCCGTAGGGGATGCCACCCTTTCGCAATCAGCAGGAGGTTCTGAGTCTCCAAGAAATAAAGCAAAGTGCCAGGGGTCTCTTTGTGGGGAATTTTCCTCCCTTTTTCGGCCAATCTTACTGCCTTCAAGAATAAGAAAATTGGGCTTCCCTGGTGGCACAGTGGTTAAGAATCCGCCTGCCAATGCAGGAGACACAGGTTCAAGCTCTGGTCTGGGAAGATCCCATATGCCGTGGAGCAACTAAGCCCGTGCGTCACAACTACTGAGCCTGCGCTCTAGAGCCCGCGAGCCACAACTACTGAGCCCACGTGCCTAGAGCCCGTGCTCCGCAACAAGAGAAGCCACCGCAAGGAGAAGCCCGCGCACCGCAACGAAGAGTAGCCCTCGCTCGCCACAACTAGAGAAAGCCCGCGCGCAGCAACGAAGACCCAACACAGCCAAAAAATAAATTAAAAAAAAAAATAAGAAAACTGTGCATATTCACAGCAAGCCCAAACCAAAGTAAAGCCCAAAGGCACAGGTGCTACAGCCCTGCTTGATTTTGGAATGCAGCGGGGGGGGGGGGGGGGCATCATTTTGAGTTCACCTCAGACAGACTGGACCTCAAAGCAGGCTCTCCAGAAGGGAAGCCATCCTGAACCTCCATCAGGCACGGGATCTGAGGCTTTGCCCTCCAGGTCTGGACCCACCTCCCCTGCTGGATGGTGAATAACCTGAAGTCCTTCCCCAAGTAGCCACAGGACGAGCATCCCACAGTCAGTGTGCGCTGAACTAAGTCAATGAACGTTTGCTGGACCGACGTTCCTTGTTTCCTGTTTCACAAATCTTCAAGCCCTGTCCTCACCCTCTACTAAAGGAGACCATTTATAGGCCAAGTGCTGTGTTTAATGCACCAAAGATTAAGATACACAGCCTTCAAAGGACTGGGGAGACGAACCCCTCCTCCGGCCTCTTCGCCTCTGATGAGCCCCACAGGGCGCCACCAACCTCCATTTCCCAAGAGCCCAGGCACTAAGTGCCACTGTGCTGCCCAGGGGCCCAGAAGGCCCACCCAACCTCCTACACTAACTCCCCCACTCAGAGTTTCAAACAGCCCGCAGAGCAGGCCCACCTGCTGCCCACCTGTTCCCACTGATCACCATGACCATAGGTCACCCCACTGCCCCTTCCATCCAGAAATCCCACCAACTCCGGCTGACTCCTTGAGGCTCAGTGAAGTCTACCCTCCCTACCGAATCCAACTGCCTGCTTTCCAGCCTCCCCGATCTAAAGTATGGGAAGGGTAATGCCCTGGCACTTGGTTCTGCCCTTTCAGGACATATGAATCGCATTTCCCCATAGACTTTACTCCAGGAGGGCCTCCCCCAGAATAAACAGGCAGCAGTCACCAACAATGAGCCCAGGGACCCAAGCTCGTCCCCTTGACCACCCTCTCCCCGGCCTTGGTCTCCTCCTCCTCGGTATAAGGAGGGACAAAATGGGAAGATCTAAAGTCCCTCTTATTTCAGATTCCAAAATCTGAAATTCCATATAGCTTCCCTAGATACAACTGGAAAAGGCTCATATTGTTCCTCTGTTGACCTTTTAAACAGGTGTCCCAGCTTATGCAAGTTATCCAAAGGCCTGATTTTCAAAGAGTTTTGGACCATAACTTTCAGAGGGAAAAAAATGCTTTTTTTTTTTTTTTTTTTTTAGTAAATTTTACAAGCCTGAGTTTTCTTCCTCCTTTCATTCCTAGGAGGAAAGTGAAGGGATGGGGGCGGGGAACTGACCTGCTCAGTTCTGCTATTAAGATCACGAGCTCGGAATTCGTACCACCTGCGTTTCTCCTCCGGGCGTGGAGACCGTCCCAGGCCCGCCCGGCCCGACCCGTTCACCCGCCCGACAGTCCCGGATTGCCAGAGCCTCCCGAGCTGCGCCCCGCCATGGGCCGGCCGTGTGTCCCCAGCCGTGACACCACCTGGAGCCTCGGGCGCGTCCAGATGGCCGGGACGCACCCACTGTCACCTGGCCCCGCACGGCGGCCCCGCTCCTCCCCGGGCGGCCCTCGCTCCAGCCGGCGTCTCTCCTTCGCTTCCCGAGCCAAGCCTGGCCTCCGGGCGGTCACCGGGCCAGGCGGCGAAGGCACCTGCCCCGCCCGGGAAAATGCACGAGCCCGCAAGTCCCTTCTGCCACCACCTCGACGGGAGCTTGCAGGAGAGGCAGGAGAAAGGAAAACAAGCCCGAGGCAGGGCCGGCCTGGCGTCTCCCACAAAACCGCCACCTGCGCCGCAGCCCCGGACTGGGGCCGCGGGCCCGGCGGGGAGCGAGGTCCGGGCCCGGCCGATGCGCCCGCCCGCCCCGGCGCGCCCCTTACCCGTGAGCCGGCCGCCCCCCTCGCCGTGCCCGCGGCGCCGCTGCAGGATGAAGTAGCAGCTGCTCTTCTGAGTCACCCAGAGCTTCAAGGCGTTCTTCAGCAACACCTCCTCGGGCTTGAGCCACATCGCGGAGGTCCGGCCGCGCCCGCGGGCCCCGGCTCACATCGCCCCGGCCGCCGGGCCGAGCCCGCTTGGGAGGAGGAGGAGGCGGCGGCGGCGGCGGCGGCAGCGGTGGGGAGCGCAACCAGCCGGCGCCCTGCGCTCGGGAGTCCGGGGAGCGCGGCGGGCGCAGCTCGCCCCTCGCGGCCCGCGCAGCCCGCGCGCAGGCCCCGCCCCGGGCCCGCCCACGGGTCGCCGCGCCCCGCCCACCCCGCCGGCTCCTGCGGCGCCGCCAGGGTTTCCGAGTCCCGGCGGCTCCAGCGCAGTTCCGGAGTGGAGGGAGGAAGTCCAATCCCGGCTGCCGGGCTCCCCGCCTCTCCCCCTGCGCTCGCGGGGGGCGCCGCGGCCCCTCTCCTCTCCAACGCCCCTGCGGGGAGGCAGCCCGGAGAGCAGCAGGAGGAGGAGGAGGCGATGGTGAAAAAGACATCTTGTTGTCCCAGCTGCAGGTTGCCGACCTAGGGCATTTATCTTTGGGGGGACAGAATGCACCCCAGGAAATCCAGGTGTGTTTGGAATAACACGGCACTTAAAATAACAAGAAACGTTTTTACAAATAACCAAAAAACAGCGTTAAAAGCTAAAAATTATTTTCCGATTTTTTTAAACGCTGAGCGTACGTTTTCCGTGATCTCACGAGGGATCCCTCGGAGCTGCTGAAGAAGCTGCGATGTTGTAGGACCCTGCGGCGAGGTTCACACCAAACTCAACACTGGACGTCCCTCGTGGGCACAGAAGATGCCGATATTAGGGTTCCCCTGCAGGTCCCCTACCCAGGAACGAAACCAGGCACGTTGGCTCTCAGAGAATGGAAAAGCTGGGAAGTATGGAGTAGGTGATAGTAAAGAAAAGCTAGAGCGAATATGCAGGTAGGGCTTTAAAAGTGAGTATTTCCTCAAAGCGTGGTAGAAATAGACACGTGGACGCTGGCCTTGAACAGCTGAGGGGGGCTCCGAGGCGTCTCCTCAAGGAAGCAGTTAAATCCAACGTCCTAGAAAGAGAGGGAAAGAAACTCCAACATGACCCTCGGGTTTTGACAAAGGGACGCCTGACAACATGTGACTTAATTAGGACAAAACTGAAGTAAAGCTCCCACAAGATTCCTGGGAACTGAGTAGAACTGCTTCACTGGAGGCCAAGGAATCTGTTTGTAGAGGATCAGAAACCCAGATCTGACCCAGCAGGTGAGAAGCCAGGTAAGAGCCCTGTGCCCAGGACAAACAGGACTGCCCACCCAGGGGACAGGGGCAGCTGTGGTCCAGAACTGCAGGCCATAGACAGATATCCCCTGAGCACAACTGAGGGAGGGAGTCAGCTGTTCTCAGGGGGCCTTGGGTGCCGCAGAGCACTCAGGGTGAGCAGGGATGGCTAGAAAATATTCCTTCCAGAAATAGTCGCCGGCACCCAGCCCCCTCGGTCAGATGCACTGCCAGGCCCTGGAGCTGCGGACATGAGTGGAACAGGGTTCCCTGCCCTGAAGGACTCTCAGGTAGGAAAGCAGGCACAAAGTGTCATGGGCGTCATGCTGGGGACAGTGGGGTGCACAGAATGAACGGTCAGTTCCTCTGGGAGGGGACTGAGAAAGCCCCACAGAACAGCTGTGGTTTGACTGGGGCTTGGAAAATGAATGTGTTTGGCACAAGGTCAAGTCGGGAGGGCAGTTCTGGTGAGTGGATCAGCACATATGTCTTTGTGGTTTAGGGCATACCTCTAGGGACAGACTGCCCTAGATCAAATCCCATTCCTCTTACTAGTTCACTGTGCAACCTTGACCTTGGGTAAGATAGGAAACTCAGGGAGTCTCAGTCTACTCAGCTCTAAAATTGGGATAATCATAGCACCTCCTTTATAGGTACTATCCAGTGTATAATATATTCAAGTGCTTAGAACAAACATAAACACTCAATAAATGTCAGCTATTATTACTAAATGTACCGAAGTTCTTGGAAGTGAAACAATCCACATATACACTCACCCATATTTTACCCATATGTTGAAGCCCTAATCCCTAGTATCTCAGAATGTGACCTTATTTGGAAATAGGGTCATTGAAGGTGTAATTAAGTTACAGTGAGCTCATTAGGGTGGACCCTAATCCAGTATGACTGGTGTCCTTATAAAATGGGAAATTTGGACACAGACAGGCACAAAGGGAGAACGGCATGTGAAGATTACATGTGAAGATTGCAGTTAGGCTATCACAAGCCAAAGAACTACCAGAAGCTAGGAGAGAGGGCTGGAACAGATCCTTCCCTCAGAAGGAACCAACCTCGATCTGGGATTTCCGGAAGCGTGAGACAATGTCTGCTGTTAAGCCACGCAGTTCGTGGTACTGTGTTATGGCAGCCCTAGCAAACTCATACAGTTGGCTCTCTAATCTTGCCCACCCCTGCTCAGTAGCAGGTCTCTTGAGTTGGGTTCTGTTTCCTGCCAGGACCTTGACTGATGCCAGGAGGGTCCCCAGCACACACAGTTCCTCAATATGGAATTCTGGCTGGGCTACTCACCTATCTGTGCATGCATTGGGAGCAAAAGGGGTGTGGTAATCTGTGACATAGAGCGGCCACAGGATTACTCAAGTGAGCACTGGTGGTAGTGGGACGGGCAGATAGAGGACAAGGCGTGGAGGGCCATTGCTGCTGTTAAACACTGATTGCTATGACAATGATGTTAATTACAAAGAGTGTAGAGCGAGATGGCTGTTTCTGACTGCCCTGAAGAGTTTTTTTTTTTAAATAAGCATGAAGTTTTAAATTTCAATCTCAAGATACAGATATGGTGACATTCAGAGAATCCTTTATAGGGTACAGCTGCAGGACACACAAGGGTCATCCTCAGATCCTAAATATAATTGTTCAGGTTACAAAGTTTTTGCAAAGTTGGGTTTTTTTTTCTTTTGTTTACTGAAGTATAGTTGATTTATGATATTGTATTAGTTTCAGGTGTACAGCACAGATAGATATGTCCATTCTTTTTCAGATTCTTTTCCCTTTATTGCGAAGTTTAAGTGTTCAACCTCAGCAAATTCTCTTGCTAAGATTAGAACACTGACCAAGAAGGAGCAGGACCATAGATTGTGATGGGAATATTTGTGTGGACACAAAGTGATAATTACGTGATGCCATAGAGGTGTTAGCTAACGCTACAATGGCCATCATATTGCAGTATAAATGTATCACGTCAGTATGTTGTACACCATAAGCTTACACAGTGTATTATGTCAATTACATCTCAATTTTGTAAAAAGTTGAATGCAGAAACTCAAAGAAATGAAGAGGAGACAGAGAACAACAGAATTAGAACATAAATTGACAAAATTATCCAAAACATTATCAACAAAAGTTATTAAAACAAATGTGTAATAGAGGGACTTCCATGGTGGTCCAGTGGGTAAGATTCTGCACTCCCAATGCAGGCAGCCCGGGTTCGATCCCTGGTCAAGGAACTAGATCCCGCGTGCATGCCGCAACTAAGAGTTCGCATGACGCAACTAAGTAGTCCTCATGCCACAACTAAAAGATCCCACGTGCCACAACTAAAGATCCTGCATGCTGCAACAAAGATCCCACACGCCTCAATGAAGATCCCACATGCCGCAACTAAGACCCGGTGCAGCCAAAATAAATAAATATATATATATATATATTTTTTTTTTTTTAATGTGTAATAGAGAAAACAGATAAACCCAAAAGTTGGATATTGAAAAATTAATACAGTCTCTAGAAAGACTAATCAATAGAGAAAGAAAGAGGGAAGGGGGGAAGATTCAAAATAGAGCTTCATAAATGCAAATAAAAAACATAATTGTAGATTCTAGAGATGCTGAAAAAACAATACTAATGTATTATTAAATTTTTTTAAAAAGCTGAGCTCCCCAACCGCAAGCCTCCCCTGCCTACAGAAGCAGCCCCTCTTCCCCTGTTTAAGGAAATTAGCAATCACTCACAAGAAGACCTTTCACCTGGGGCCTTTGTCTCCTATTTGGATGCCCGTTCTCAAAAGCTGCCCACACTGCACCTCATTGGCTCCAGGCCCATAGCAAGAATAAACTCCCAGCTGAGCCCAGAAGAAAATTGCAAGGTCTGCTGGGGACGAGGTGGAGGTAGATTATACACCAAGGAAGTTGGAATATCTTGCCCATGTGTATTGAGAGGAAGCTGAGGGTCATGTATGGGAATGGAATCTACACTGTTACACCAAGAGGGATGAAATGTAAGGTTGGATTCAGCAAGATTTACAAACGTATATACACTCACTCAGGACTCCTGATGTAATGCATTATATTCAGCACATCTGAGTGGCTCTAAGGTTTGATTCCTTGGTTTATTGAAGCCTGGATTTAACAATGGCCTAAATTCAATGAGGATGAGATGCTAAAACTTCTCTGGCATATTGTAGACTAAGGAAAGGGTTTGAAGGCTTAGGAGATTATAATGTTTGAGTTGATATATTATATGCAACCTACTCAACCAACACCCCACAAGCATAGCATACCCCTGGCCATCAAGACCACCACCCTACAACCACAACATGCATCTTCATCAAGACATTGAGAAATGTGGGAAACTTCTTCTAGTAATGGCAGTTAAAGACCAATCCTCCTGCCGAAAACCGCCATAAAAGCTGGACAAAGTATTGTTTTTAAATCTGTTTCTTCAAGTCATGAGAGAACTACTGTGGCAGCAAGGACTTGAGGTGGCAAGAATCTGAGGAGGTGAGCCAGACATATGATCAAGTTCTTCCCCTCTAAGTATTTGCAGATTCCAAGTGACAGCTTGGAGACTAAGAAGCCAAGCACACCTTCTGGACATTTACAGGGCCAGAGAGATAAAAACTGGAGTTAGGATCCCCAAAGCGTTACATCCTCAGAGTAGAGAAGAGCCAGAGGAAGACAAGCCTTCACAAAGACTAGAACTGCCCAGCCCACAAGCATCCCAATGCCTGATTCAAACGTTTCCCCCAACCCTAATGACCCACCAGGAGCAAAAGTAAATTCTCCCAACAGATGATAACACCATCCAAAGACTCACTTTTTTTCCATGGTCTTTCATACTCCATATTCAGCATCAATACATTACCAGGCATAAGAGGAAACAAGACCACATGACTAAAAATGAAGAGAAAAGAACAAAATCTATTAGTAACAAATTCATGAAATAGTCAGATATTGGAGTTACCAGATACAGAGTAGAATATAGGTAAATAATAAGTTCAAGAATTGCAATGAAAATATAGAGAATTTCAGCAAAGAAGTGGATATATATATATATATATATATATATATATATATATATATGTATACACACACACACACAGAGGTCAAATAGAAATCCTAGAATGGAACAATACAGTACCTGAAACTGAGAACTCCACCCATGGGTATAGCAGTCGATCACACAAAGTGCATTGGTGACCTGGAATATTAAAAGAAAACAGCCAGAGATTTCTCCCAAGAAGATATGCAAATAGACAATAAGCACATGAAAAGATGCTCACCATCATTAGCCATCAGGGAAATGCACATCAAAGCTACAGTGAGATACCGCATTGCACTCACTAGGACGGCTGTAATTAAAAGAAGAAAAAACATAGACAATAACAAGTGTTGGTGACACAGGAACTGTCATACATTGCTGTTGAAAATGTAAATGGTGTAGCCACTTTGAGAAACAGTTTGAAAGTTCCTCAAAAAGTTAAACATGAAGTTACTATTGACCCAGCAATTCTACTCCTAGGTATATATACCCAAGAGAATGAAAACATTGAAGACCTATGTTCTGGATTCCCCGAGTGGTCCAGTGGTTAAGAATCCGTCTTGCAATGCAGGGGATGCCGGTTCAATCCCTGGTTGGGGAACTAAGATCCCCCATGCCACGGGGTATTACTAATCCCGCACGCCACAACTACTGAGCCCGTGCTCTGGAGCCCACTCAGCACAACTAGAGAGAAGCCTGCGCACCACAACGAAGAGCCCACTAAGACCCAATGCAGCCAATAAATAAATAAATAAATAATATTTTAAAAAGAAGGAAAACCTATGTTCACACAAAAATTTACATGAAGGTTCATAGCAACATTACTCATAATAGTTAAAAAGTGGAAACAACCCAAATGTCCAACAACTGATGAATAGGTACACAAAATCTGTTATATCCAAACAACAGAGTATTATTCAGCCATGAATGAAGTACTGGCATATGCCTCAATGCAACATGGATGAATCTTGAAAACCACTATACAAAACGAAAACCAGACACGAAGAAGCGCATATTATATGATTCCATTTATATGAAATGTCCGGAATAGGCAAATCCATAGAAATGGAAAGTGGATTAGTGGCTGCCATGGGCTGAGGGGAGGGATGAATGGGAGAAATTAAGAGTAACTGCTTTATGGGTACAGGGTTTCCTTTGGAGTGATGAAAATGTTTTGGAAAATGGGGTGATGCTGGCCCAACATTGTGAATATACTGAAAACCACTGAATCGTACACTTTAAAAGACAACTTGTAGAAAATGGATAGTAATACAAACAATTCTTGTCCAAAGCAATGCAAATAAACTTCAGTCCATTGAGATATCCCTTCTAGGATATTAATCAGTTTTGCATGGTAGCAAATTCACTTCAGCGTTCTTGACTAATATCTGCATCTATACCTATTTCAAATTCTCCTTTGAACTAGTCTTAACATCTTACTGGTTTCATCATTAATTAATGAGTTGAATAAAATTGTTGGTCTGTGTTCATTTTATGTTTGCAATAAGAAGTATGCTTTTAACTTTTTGAAAATTATACTTTAGCAATTAGAAGAAGGGGGACGTGATTGCTAGATGCTGAAATTATTTCCCTATAGTAGAAAGATGGAAAATGGAGAGAGACGTTAAGAGAAGAGGAACTTCAAAGATACTTGTGCTCCCCTACACAGGATACAAACACCCCACTAAATATACTCCCTGGCCTTAAGAAAAGATGCTAGTTCCTTAGTCTAACACCCTTGGCAAAGCATATCTGTAGATGCAGACCTGGTCTCTGACACATGTCTCTGCTCTGAGAGCACCCAAACCCCAGTGGCCGTCCCCTCCGCTCTGACTGGCCGTCTGACAAAACATGGGAACACTGGCACAGAAGCGTGCCCTGCTGTGCAATGATGGGCATTAAGAAATGAAAGCACACCACTCATCAAAACTTCATCACCACGATTTGCTTAGATTTAGGGTTAGGTTATGTTTAGAGCTAGGGTTTTGTCAGGTGGCTGACCAAATTGGCCACAGGTTTGCTAAGAAACACTAAAAGCCTCTTCTCCAGGAGTGGAGGGAAGCTGCATGTACAAGTCCGTCTATGTCATCATTGCTTGTACTTGGGGTTGGCTCTGGGCTGGGAATCCTCTCTAGACCCCCAGCCCTGACTCCTATGTCCCTGCCAAGACTGCCATGTCAGTTTCCTTCTGACCTCCTCTCTTTCCCCTTGATCTTCCCTTCACACATGCAATGGATATAAACTGAAAACAAAAGAGGAATTGGAAATGAAAAACTGAATATTTCAAGACTTAGACCTGAAGCACTGAGGAAATCCTAAGAGAACATGTTTGGTTTCTGTTCACAACCATGCTATTTAATTCTTCATGAAATTGTCAGTTTTGTTATCTATAATCCTCCATTAGTTTCCTATTAGATACTAAATGTAATAGTTTAAAATTTTTAATCCTAAACAATATATGTTTGTGAAATTATTGATTTTCTTTTGAACAGTACTTCAGGTCCTCCTATTTGGCTTGACTGTTGGCTCACATATTTAGTTTTATGACTTCTCCAAATCACGACTTTGTTTCCTCTTAGATCAGGAATCCTGTGAAGGGTGGCCCTGTCCTTTAGGGCATGGATTCTGTTTCCACTCCTGACTGCCCATTTGATCTTAACATGCAGTGAAAGTGCCCCCTGTGCTTGTCCGCATATTCCTATAACACTGCCTTCCGCCTCGTGGGCTCAAAGCCCTGCTCACAATCAGTCACAGAACAAGTTCTAGATCAGTTAAGTCAAAAAACATTCAGTGAGAATGTTCAACAGGCTAGCGCTGTCTGAAATTCCTGGGATGCAAAGATGAATGAATTTAATATCTGCCTCCATATCTTACCAAGGGGACATTCCCCCAAGGGAGAAAGAACACAGAAGGAGGACCGCTATGCATTAAGTACAGTGCTTGCTGTATTTCCAATATCACTCATGTTTCACAAT
Organism: Balaenoptera musculus; assembly: GCF_009873245.2. Classification (NCBI taxonomy): domain Eukaryota; kingdom Metazoa; phylum Chordata; class Mammalia; order Artiodactyla; family Balaenopteridae; genus Balaenoptera; species Balaenoptera musculus. The sequence goes on along the minus strand of NC_045797.1, from coordinate 5,981,417 downwards.
AAATTTGAAAAGAAAGTAAAATCAGTCCCATTTTACAGATGAGGAAAATCAGGCCCATAGAAAAATTTAGTACTTGCCAATAGCACGCATCTGGTAGGTGGCAGAACCAGCATTTGTTCCTAGGCTTTTCTGAATCACAAACAAACACTTTCTCTGTTAATGTGCACTTAGTTGATTTCAGTCTGATTCATAGAAGAGTAACATCACTTTTTTTTTCCTTACCATTACTTTCGATGAAGATTAGAGCCATCACCCGAGTTCCATGGGCTTCAAAGAAGGCAGACCTGGATTCCAAATTCTGCTTCCCCACTTCCCAGTCGTGAGACCACAGGCAAGTTCCTTAACCTCTTACAGTTTCCATTTCTTGATTGGAATATGCGCGTCTCACTGAGATGTTACAAGGCCTAAATGAGGTAAGCTAAGTCTCACATCTACCACAGGGCTTGCCCCATGTGCATCTTCCAAATGGCAAGTGTTATAATCACCTCTGGGTTAATCCCACCCTGGCCCTGGCCACACGGGCAACATCCCTTTTCTCTGCCTGCAGTTCTGAAGGTGCTTTCAGGTGGTGAAGACATTCTCTCAAGCACAGGGGAGCATAGAACAGCAGAGGCCACTGTACTCATTTTTCACTTTTAAATCCAGGAAAGGAGGTTAGTAAGTCACAAATCATGACCTATCCACATGAACCACTATTGAAAACAGACCTTAGTCAGCGTAGTCATATGTAACTGGTAGATTCTTTTTTGGTAAATGTCAGTAGCCACCACTGGTTTGAGATAAGTCAGGGCTGAAGGTCGCCCCACCCCCCACCCCCAGCCCCATACACTTAACAAAAGGTAATTTGTTTGAATGGAAGCAAGTCACAGACCAAACGCAAACATGTATTGAACATAAAAAGAAAGCCCAATATAGTCCTACACTGTGTTTTGGGGGGTTTTTTGTTTTCTGGGTTTTTTTGGCTGTGTTGTGTCTTCGTTGCTGTGCGCGGGCTTTCTCTAGTTGTGGCGAGCGAGGGCTACTCTTCGTTGCGGTGCGTGGGCTTCTCATTGCGGTGGCTTCTCTTGTTGCAGAGCATGGGCTCCAGGCACTCGGGCTTCAGTAGTTGTGGCGCGCGGGCTCTAGAGCGCAGGCTCAGTAGTTGTGGCGCACGGGCTTAGTTGCCCTGCGGCATGTGGGATCTTCCCGGACCAGGGCTCGAACCTGTGTCCCCTGCATTGGCAGGCGGATTCTTAACCACTGTGCCAGCAGGGAAGCCCCTACACTGTGTTTTTTAAGCTCCCTAAGTCTCAGGTCTCACCGCACCTGGCATTATATGTTAATGTCAAGACAAAAACACAACCGTGTCCCAGAAGTAATTTCCTAGTTGGCATCAGTCAACCAGAATCCTCTGAGTCAGAAGCTGGACATAGGACCATTCAGTTCAAGCCTTAGATACCATTCCAGGGATGAGAGGTGAAGGGCTTGCTAAGTTTTAGCCAACCCATCTCTCAAATGAAACGAATGTCAACAATAAAATCACTTTTCTAACACCCATTGGACCAATTAACAAATTCTCTGTTGTGGATTAGAGAGAAAGACAGCTGGAGTGCGGGCATTTGATTATATGCTCCCTAGCCACCCCTGGAGTGTGTATTTGTGCTTAGAATTAGGGTGTCTGATGCTGTATCTAGAGTGAGGATTAAAATATACATATATATATATTTTTCCAAGGTAAGTTACTGCCAACGCTACAACCACTGTCTGCCCTCCAAGAATCACAGGACTCTACGGATCTGTGGCTTAGTTAGAATACAGCCATCAGGACTTCACTGGCGGTCCAGTGGTTAAGACTCCATGCTTCTGCTGCAGGGAGCTTGGGTTCGATCCCTGTTCAGGGAACTAAGATCCCTCATGCTGCGCTGCGTGGCCAAATAAATAAATAAATAAAATAAAATAAAAGCAGCAGTTAAAAAAAAAAAAAAAAAAGAATGTAGCCATTAAAAGCACCCTCTTCAGGGACTGGTGCAGCGGGAGGGTCCTGGCATCCCCTTCTAGACTCTAGGACAGTTCATCTAACCTCTGCTTGCATTTTTCCCCCTATGTCTGTACTTACATAAAGAATGTTAACATGTTTGGAAAGAGTCCAACCAAATACAGCTCACGTCCATCTCGTTAGAAATTCCCCTCGTGGGGACTGTGCAGCCTCAACCAGATCAGACTCTTCTCCCTGGAAAAACAAGGCACAAGAATGAAGCCAAAAGAGACAGGAGAACTAGGGAAGGAAAAGTAAATCTTATGTTCTTAGCTCTTTTTGCATTTCAAAAAAAGTTATAATTGGAGAAATTGTATCAAATGGCAGTGCTTGTGAGTCTGCACATGTGCCAACGAAAATTACACAGTTAGGAAATGTACAAAGGAGCCATGTCCTGTTCCAGATTCTTTCCCTACTTTGCAACTGGTTTGTTTCATTTCTTTATGAGACAGAGAACCTATACTAATAACCCCCACAAAATAGATGGTCCTTTCATTTACACCACAATAGTATTAAATCAAAGGACAAAGCCTTGAAACACTCTAATGAGCTCTGAAAGATTGCTGATCTACATCTGATACATACTCTGCCTTCTATTTCAATAATAAGCTTCTTAGTAGAAAGAGGCTTTTGATAAATTAGAAGAATCTCCATAAACTAGAATCCTCCCAAGGTACAAATTATACTGTTCTTGCTGAGTTCCCAGGACTTGGCTTAAAAATGTTTTCTTTGCATATTCATCCACCACTGGACCAATAAGAGTAGGGGTCCTTCTCATATCCTGGCATGATTTCTGATTGTTACTCACTAGATTACATTATGAATCCCCCTCTTTCACTTCATCACCACTATTGATGTTAACAAGGCCCCACTTTCAATGAAAGCTAAAATTTAAGGATTCCATTTAAAAGGTATAGGCCAACAAGCAAAAAAAGACCTTTGCTGAGGCACATACTCCTGCTATTTCAGAGGACCCAGGGTAAAAATAAGACCCTAAAACCTTCCAAGGAGGAGAAACAGATCACAAACAAAAGAGGAGGAATCAGAGCAACATCACACTCCTCAACCACAACACTGGAAGCTGGCAGACAGTGGAACAAAACCTTCAGAAATCTGAGAGAATGATTTTAGACTAGGAATATTATACCCAGCCAAACTATGAATCAAGTATAGTGTGTTAATCCAGTAAAGACATGCTCAGATATTTCAAAAGCTTTGCTTGCCAAATATACTTTATCAGGAAATACTGAAAATTGTGAAAAGAGGGAGGAAATGGGAGCCCGGAAGTAGAAAACTCAACAGAGGGGAGTCAAAGGGAACTCTCCAGACAAGGGTCAAGTTGGTCCCAGCACAGCAGTCCTGCATGGTGCAAGCAGCCTGAGGCAGCAGGACACTTATGAACCTAAGGACCATCTGATTGAAAGGAACTGGGTTGAGAGGAACTTGATGACTCTGGCAGAGGGTTTGAGAAAGAATTTACATTGAACACCTAGAAAACTAAGCCAATTTTTTAAAATTAATTTTTATTGGAGTATAGTTGCTTTACAATGTTGTGTTAGTTTCTACTGTGCAGCAAAATGAATCAACTATACATATATCCCCTTTTTATTGGATTTCCTTCCCATTTATGTCACCACAGTGTGTTCAGTAGAGTTCCCTGTGCTATACAGCAGGTTCTCATTAGTTTCTATGTTATACATAGTATCAATAGTGTATATGTGCCAATCCCAATCTCCCAATTCCTCCCACCGCCCTTTTCTCCTTAGGCTAATTTTTTAAATGAAGAAATGTTTAACACAAGGGGGATTAAGTTTTACAAAGAGAGAGATGTAATCATATATAATTATGGCTTGGCTGTGATTAATTTAATTAAAATAACATACTATATATAATAATATATAATATATATGATTAATATATTCTTGATTATATACATATATATTTTTTTAATTTTATTTATTTATTTTTGGCTGCGTTGGGTCTTCGTTGCTGTGCGCGGACTTCCTCTAGTTGCGGTGAGCAGGGTCTACTCTTCGTTGCAGGGCGCGGGCTTCTCATTGCGGTGGCTCCTCTTGCGGAGCACGGGCTCTAGGCGTGTGGGCTTCAGTAGTTATGGCTTGCGGGCTCCAGAGCGCAGGCTCAGTAGTTGTGGCACACGGGCCTAGTTGCTCCGCGGCATGTGGGATCTTCCCGGACCAGGGCTCGAACCCGTGTCCCCTGCATTGGCAGGCGGATTCTTAACCACTGCGCCACCAGGGAAGTCCCTCTTGATTATATATTAAAATAACATGCTTATATTATAATTTAGTATTAATTTAATCAAAATAACATAATCACTTAGTGCTGATTTTAATGAAATATAATATGGCTGTGGTGGGAGGACGTGGGGCCAGTGTAGAGTATTGTGGAAAGGGAAGGGTAGAAAAACTTCTCATCTTTCATGATAGGAAGTGAATTGATAATATATACATTAAAAATAAAGAATTAGTAATATAAGCCTATTATTTAAAAATAGGGATGTCTGGGTGTCCACAGAGCTCATGGGCACCATCTCATTTTTGTTTCATAATATACACTGGATTCATACCACAGGAGTGCAGTTGTAATCTGAGATTAGAGACTACCAGAGGCGGGTGAACAAGTCTACCCTGGTGTAAAGGTCACCTTGTTTCAAGTAAATGAACTCATTGATTATTTCATGAAATCTTCAAACCCTGTTGAGCTGTACTCAATGTATATAATCTTAATTTATTTCTAGAGATTATCTGTTATTTTCATTTGTTGCCAGATTTATTTTCTCACATCATTTTTGTATTCCTTTACTCATCTGCAAATTTCACTGTGATCTTTTAAAAAATATGGAGGGGTTTCCCTGAGGAAATATCTGGGCTGTGTTTTTGTTTTGTTTTTATTTGAGGTTAGGAAATAAATTACAAATTATATTGCAAAAAAAATTAAAAATAAAATAAAAATTAAAATAGCGATGTAAATAGCAGAAGAAAGTGCAAAAAGAGTTGAAAGAGGTTGTCTCTGGGGAGTAGCCATGACGGGTGGGGGGATGGAGCATGGGGGGATGTTGTTATAAGTTTAAAGAAAGATATGTCTTATAAAATTATGTATTCTGTTAAATATAGTTTGTTTTAATTTTAAGGAATGAGCAGGAGTTAGAGAATGGGTAGAATGAATTTAGGAAAATCACATTTAGAGATAGGAATGATTAATTTAATTCCTGATGGCTGAGGCCAATAATATCCTCAGTTTACCAAGACAAATAGCCAACCTTAAATGATCTATTTCCATTGCTGAGAACATGGGAAGATAAGCAACCAAAATCCACAGATTCCTCCCCGTCACCTAGTAACGACAAGGAAGCACCTCTGGCAGCACTGATTCCCATTTCTTAGGTTAGTGCACCCACAAACCCTATCCCAAGGGACTGGGCATTGTTTTAGATGCTTGGAAATGAGCCAAAGAGATTACCAGGGGTTCCTTCTTTTCAGCACACTAGCCTTGGCATTTCCTTGTTTTATAAGTCCATAGGAACAGAGGTTAACTTGTAGATTTTTCTCTAGTGGAAATGCAAATTAATTTCTCTCCCATGGAACAGACAACCCCAAAGGCTATGGCTTATGGCCCTGTTGGACATTATCCAGTTCTGTATCTAAACTAGCAATGTATTAACTTGCCGATATAGGCCTCGTTTGGCAAATGCTTGTAGCATCTGATTAGTCACAACAGCTTAATTGTTCCCTCATTAACTGAGTTGACTAAATCTTTGACATTTTCATTTTATATTTGCATGAGAGTAATGATGTTACCTTTTGGAAAGTTATACTTTAGCAAAGACTAAAATGAAACCTGTAGAAACACTTTAAAAGCTCCTCTTCTGAAATTATAAAGGATTAAGACACATGTTAAAAGACGCTCAACATATTAGTAAAAAAGTGAAATGCAAATTAACTTGACATGTTTATTCCCATCAGATTGGCAAACATTCCCATGTGTCAACGTCAAGTGTAGGGAGATAGGTCCTCTCATACATAGCTGGTGAGATTACAAATGGATGAAGTCACTTTGGAGACCAATTTGGCAATATCTATTAAAATTTAATATGGGAAAAATAAATAAATAAAAAATAAAATTCCTATTCATGGAACGAGCCCTTCAAACCCATACTTACAAAAATCAAGACATTTCTTTTAAAAGCAACTAAGTAGATGGAACTGATGGGGTTTTATCTTCTTTGGTCTTCTGATCGGAGGTAACTGCTAGACTCAGTCAACCAAACACAAGTATTTTCCAGGGAGAGCCTTCTAGACTCATAGGGTGGGCCCAGTCTTCACAGACATGACAAAATAAATGGGACTAAGACAAAATCTTTTTCAAAATGAAGCTTGGAGGCAGTGATTTCTCTTAGAGTCTAGAGGAAAACAAAATTATGCTCTGGTTGGTAGGAAAAGCTTTTCCCCAAGCAGGTGCCCCTGGAGCTGGGACTTTGAAAGGCAGGACGGGGAGAGGAAGGCACAGAGTGGGCAGAGCCAGGAGGCCTGGCTGAGGAAGGCCTGTGGAGGAGGGAGAGCTTGAGGGCAGGAGAAGGAGATGGCTATTCCTCCATCCACTCACTTGCTCACTGACAATGTATTACCTCATTCCGTTCATTCATTATCTTTTCGTGTATCTTAGTCTATTCGGGCTGCTCTAACAAAAATACCATAGACTGGGAGGCTAATTAACAACAGAAACGCTATTTCTCCCAGCTCTGGAGGCTGGGCAGTCCAAGATAATGATGCCTACAGATTTGGAGGATTGGAGTCCTGCTTCGTAGATGGCAGTCTTTTCACTGTGTTCTCACTTGGCAGAAAGAGCAAGGGGGTTTCCTGGGGTCTCTTTTGTAAGGTCACTAATCCCATTCATGAGGGCTCTACCTTCATGACCTGATCACCTCCCAAAGGCCCCACCTCCTAAAAGCAACACATTGGGGAATAGGTGTCAACATATGAATAGGGGGGTGGGGGCAACAGAAACATTCAGTCTATAGCATTGTGTTTTTGAATTAGATTGCAAGTTCCTTTGTATTACCGTAATTATTCTTATGGGATAAACAAAGATTGAAAAAACATACAAAGTGTACTGCTTTGCTAGGGCTGCTGTAACAAGATACCACAGACAGGTGGCTTTGAAACAGGAGCGAAGGGGTCAGAATACAACCTTTAAAACAATGACATAGCCCTTGAGGATACAGCAAAAACTGGTTAGAACCAACTAGGTCCAAGATGGCAGAAGGTTCGACTTCCAGTATACTATGAGCCTCACTATACACTCACTCTAATATTATACATCAGCTAAATGACACACCCACAGGTGCCATGACAGTTCAGAGGCTGACCATAAAAGGCCAAAAAGTGGGTGGTGGCCCAATTCCTGGAAATCTCCGCCCCTTCCCTGAAATAGTTGGAATAATCCCCCCCACTCATTAGCCTATGAAATTACCCAGTCCATAAGAACTAACCACCCCATATTTCAGGGCCTCTCGCCTTCTGAGACAGACCGCATTCTGTCTCTGGCATGTGTCTCTCTCTAAATAAATCCACTTCTTACCTATCACTTTGTCTCTCACTGAATTCTTTCTGCAATGAGACATCAAGAACCTGAGCTTCATTAAGTCCTGAGGCCAGGTGTGCGATCTCAATGAAAAGACAGTGGGTTCAGGTCCCAATCTGGGTTCTGGCCAGGTTTGCGTCCCGGCCCATGGGTTCAAGTCACAATCTGAGTTGTGCGGTTTCAGCTTAACCAACATAAATTTTTTTTCTCACGGTTCTGGGGCTGGAAGTCCAAGATCAAGGTGCTTGGAAGTTTGGTTTCTGGTGAGATTTCTCCCTTGAGTTGCAGGTGGCCGCCTTCCCGCTCTGTCCTCAAATGGCCCTTTCCCTGTGGGCTCGCATCCCTGGTGTCCCTTCCTTTTCTTATAAGGACGCCAGTCATATTGGGTTAGGGCCCAATCATATGATGTCATTTAACCTTAATTACCTCTTTAAAAGTGCTGTCTCCAAATACAGTCACATTCTGAGGTGTAGCAGGGGTCAGGACTTCAACGTATGAATTTCGGGGCTACACACTTCCATCCATAACACATGGTAAAAACAGTACAAAAGGATACACATTGAAAAATACATCTCGCATCCACCCTGCCTTCAGTCCTGTGTCCTCAAATGCACGTTATCATTCAGATTTTACATGCCTCTGAATGTAAGTTTTTTTGTTTGTTTTTTTTTCTTTTGGCTGCGTTGAGTCTTCATTGCTGCGTGTGGGCTTTCTCTAGTTGCGGCGAGCGGGGGCTACTCTTCGTTGCGGTGCTCAGGCTTCTCATTGCGGTGGCTTCTCTTGTTGTGGAGCACAGGCTCTAGGTGTGCGGGCTTCAGTAGTTGTGGCACTTGGGCTCAGTAGTTGTGGCACATGGGCTTAGTTGCTCCACAGCATGTGCGATCTTCCCCAACCAGGGATCGAACCTGTGTCCCCTGTGTTGGCAGGTGGATTCTTAACCACTGCGCCACCAGGGAAGTCCCTGAATGTGAATTCTTTGAAGGCTGAGACCATGTGATGTAATCTCTACAAAAAGGAGCAGTGGGCCACATGCTCAGGCCTGCAGACGAGGTGAGCATCAGACCTTATAGGCCAGTACCGCCCTCTGACCTCTGCCCTCTTCAGAACGCATGGAGGAGGGGAAGGAGGAGCACATGCTGTTTGCTGAGGACACACCTCTGGGTGCAGTTCTAGACAAAGGAGAAAATTGGGAAGGAACCATCATCCTACAGAACTCACAGGGAAGGGGGAGAAAGACCAGGGAAGCAAAAACAACAACAACAACAAAAACAAAAATGAAATTAACTGGCCTGGAGATTTTCCAAAGTATTTTAACCTGGACAAAATAATATGTTGGCTACTGTATTTACATTTTGAAAATTCCTTTAATTTATATGTCTGCATAAGTGTTTTTAGTTTTTTAAAAACAGCTTTATGAGATGTAATTCACACATCATAAAATTTACCTGTTAAAGTATACAATCCAGGGACTTCTCTAGTGGTCCAGTGGTTAAGACTCCGCACTCCCAATGCAGGGGGCCTGGATTTGATCCCTGGTTAGTGAACTAGATCTCGCACACGGCAACGAAGATCCCGCGTGCCACAACTAAGACCCAGCGCAGCCAAATAAATAAATAGATAGATAGATAAATAAATAAATATTTTAAAAAGCATACAATCCAGGGGACTTCCCTGGTGGTGCAGTGGTTAAGAATCCACCTGCTAATGCAGGGGACATGGGTTCAATTCCTGGTCCGGGAAGATCCCACATGCCGCGGAGCAGCTAAGCCCGTGCACCGCAACTACTAAGCCTGTGCTCTAGAGCTCACGAGCCACAACTACTGAAGCCTGTGAGCCTAGAGCCCGTGCTCCGCAAACAAGAGAAGCCACCGCAATGAGAAGCCTGTGCACCGCAACGAAGAGTAGACCCCACTCACCGCAACTAGGGAAAGCCTGCACACAGCAACGAAGACCCAATGCAGCCAAAAAATTTAAAAATAATAAATAAAATTAAATTTAAAAAAAAAGTATACAATCCAGGGACTTCCCTGGGTCCAGTGGTTAAGACTCCGTGCTTCCACTGCACAGGTTCAATCCCTGGTGGGGGAACTAAGATCCCACATGCCGTGTGGTGTGGCAAAAAAAAAAAAAAATTAAAGTATACAATCCAGTGGTTTTTAGTAGATTCACAAGGTTGTACAACCTTTAGTGCTATCTAATTCCAGAACATTTTAATCAGATATGCTAAAAGAAAACCAGTACCCGTTAGAGTAATTCCCATTCCCCATTCCTCCCAGCCCCTGGCAAACACCAATCTGCTTTCTATAGATTTGCCTATTCCAGACATTTCATAAAAATGGAATCATACAATATGATGCCTTTTGTGTCTGGCTTCTTTCAATTAGCGTGATGTTTCCAAGACTCATCCACGTTGCAGCACGTGTCAGTACTTCATTCCTGTCTATGGCTGAATGTTATTCCATCATATGGATTGACCACATTTTGTTTATCCATTCATCAGTTTATGGACATTTGGGTTGTTTCCGCTTTTTAGCTATCATGAATATTGCTTCTATGCACATTCACGTACAAGTTTTTTTTCGTGGACATATGTTTTCAGTTCTCTTGGTATATACCTAGGAGTAGAATTGCTGGGTCAAATGGAAACTCTGTTTAACTTTTTCAGGAACTGCCAAACTGCTCAGCCGCATTATTTTACATCTCTACCAACAGTGTATGACAGTTCCAATTTCTCTGCATCTAACACTTATTGTCTTTTTCTTTTTAACATCTTTATTGGAGTATAATTGCTTTACAATGTTTTGTTAGTTTCTGCTGTATAACAAAGTGAATCATATACATATACATATACATATATCCCCATATCCCCTCCCTCTTGCGTCTCCCTCCCACCCTCCCTATCCCACCCCTCTAGGTGGTCACACAGCACCGAGCTGATCTCCCTGTGCGATGCAGCTGCTTCCCACTAGCTATCTATTTTATTGTCTTTTTGATTGTAGCTATCCTAGTCATTGTGAAGTGGTATCTCCTGGTTTTGATTTACATTTTCCTAATGGCTAATGAGGTTGAGCCTCTTTTCAAGTGCTTCTTGGTCATTTGTATATTTTCTTTAGACAACTATCTATTCAGAGCCATTGCCCATTTTTAAATTAGGCTGTCTTTTTATTTCTTTCTTCTTCTTTTTTTTGATGTGGACCTTTTTTTTTTTTAAGTCTTTATTGAATTTGTTACAATATTGCTTCTGTTTTATGTTTTGGTTTTTTGGCCACAAGGCATGTGGGATCTTAGCTCCCCAACCAGGGATCGAACCCGCACCCCTTGCATTGGAAGGCGAAGTCTTAACCACTGGACCGCCAGGGAAGTCCCTGTCTTTATATTTGAGTTGTAATCGTTCTATATACTCTAGGTCGAAGTCTGTTTTAGTCTGCTCAGGCGGCCAAAACAGGATACCGTAAAATGGGTGGCTTAAACAATAGGAATTTATTTTCTCACAGTTCTGGAGGCTGGGAGTCCAAGATCAGGATGCCAGCTGGGTTGGTTTCTGGTGAGACCTCTCTCCTTGGCTTGCAGACAGTGTCCTCATGTGCCCTTTCTTCTGTGGATACACATGTCTGGTGTCTCTTCCTCTTCTTATGAAAACATCAATCATGCTGGATTAGGGCCCACCCTTCTGATCTCATTTAACCTTAATTACCTCTTTAAAGGCCCCATCTCAAATACAGTCACACTGGGGGTTTGGGCTTCAAAATATGAATTTTTGTGGGAGTTTGAGATTAGCAGAGGCAAACTATTATATATAGGATGTATAAACAACTGTCCATCTGTATATGGTCCTACTGTATATCACAGGGAACTATATCCTGTGATAAACCATAATTGAAAGGAATAAGAAAAATTGTATATATATGTAGAACTGAGTCACCTTGCTGAACAGCAGAAATTAAACACAACATTGTAAATCAACTATGCTTTTTTTAAAATAAAATTTTTAAAAATATATGAAATATTGGAGAACACAATTCAGTCCATAACAAAGCCCCTTATCGGAGGTATGATTTGCAAAAGTTTTCTCCCATTGTGAGTGTCTTTTCACTTTTTTCATGACGTCCTTTGAAGGACAAAAGTTTTTTGGGGATTTTTTAATGAATTTTTATGATGTCCAGTTTACCTATTTTCTCTTTTTTGTTGCTTATACTATTGGTGTCATATATAAGAAACCACTGCCTAATCAAAGGTCATAAATATTTATATCTCTGTGGGCTTCTAAGAGTTCTATAATTTTAACACTTAGATTTATGGTTTGGCTCCATTTTTAGTTAATTTTTGCATATGGTGTGGGTTAGGTGTCCAGCTTCATTCTTTTGCATGTAGATATCCAATTGTCCCAGAACTAGTGGTGGTAAAGACTATTCTTTCCCCATTGAATTGACTTGACACGCTTGTTGAAAATCAATTGACTATAAAAGTAAGAATTTATTTTGGGACTTTCAGTTCTATTCCATGGATTTATATGGCTACTTTTACACGAGTACTACACAGTCTTGATCATTGTAGGTATGTAGTAGATCTTGAAATAGGAAAGTGTGAGTCCTCCAACTTTACTCTTTTTTTTTTAAGATTGTTTTTGCTACTTTGGGTCTCTTGCATTTATGAAGGAATTTGAGATCAGCTTGTCAGTTTCTGCAAAAAAACAGCTGGGATTTTGATAGGGATTGCCTTGAATCAGTAGGTCACTTTGGGTACTATTGCCACCTTAATAGTAAGTTTTCCAATCCATAAACATGAGATGTCCTTCCCCTTATTTCCATCTTTAATTTCTTTGAACAATCTTTGTAGTTTTCAGTATACAAATCTTGCACTTCTTTTGTGAAACTTATTCCTAAGTATTTTATTGTTTTAGATGCTATCCTAAATGGAATTTGCATAAACATTTTTTAATGGAGTTATATTGCTGAATGTTTATGAGAAACAGTTACAGTTTTAAAAGAAAAACAGTTCCCTTATAGTGGTGATCATTAAAACTTCCCTACCAAATCTCCCCATTAGCTTTTCATCACTTCACTTTCATTTTCCTTTCCTTTCTGCCCACACCTTTGCCTGAATACCTTACTCAAGACACATATAAACAAGCTCGAACCAACCTCTCGAAAGTGAACAAAAGACAAGGGAAAAGGAATAAAGAAGGAGACCAGCTGTCTGTTTGCTTAACCACTGCTTCCAATGGAGGCCTTTCCCCTTAGCTTTGTGCACACCAACTGCACCATCTATTATGTTGCATCCCAAGCTTCTTTCTGGAAAAAAAGATTATGGGAAAAATATTGCCTAAACACAGAAACATGCCTGCAGAAGTCAGGGACTTTCTGGGATTTGCATTAACGCTGGATTGTCCTGGTGATTGTTAATAACAGCCGAGGCTGACCTCAGGCATAGGAGAGAAGGCTGCCATCCGTGTAGCCCGTTTTCAAGGACTTAAAGCAGGGCTCCCCAACCCTCGGGCCACAGACCGCTACCGGTCAGTGGCCTGTTAGGAACCAGGCCGCACAGCAGGAGGTGAGCGGCGGGTGAGTCAGCGAAGCTTCATCTGCATTTACAGCCGCTCCCCATTGCTTGCATTACCGCCTGAGCTCCACCTCCTGTCAGCATTATGGTGAGTTGTATAATTATTTCATTATATATTACTGTGTAATAATAATAGAAATAAAGTGCACAATAAATGTAATGCGCTTGAATCATCCCGAAACCATCCCCCCACCCCACCACAGTCCGTGGAAAAATTGTCTTCCATGAAGCCAGTCCCTGGTGCCAAAAATGTTGGGGACCACTGACTTAAAGGACACCCTCCTTGGTCATTTATACCCTTTCCCTGATAGAACTTGCTACATTCAGACCCCAACTGCTGGAATAAGAGGTTCATTCTTTTGGCTTGAGACATTAGGGTTAAAAAGCTATTACCTCAGGGATGGGTCATTTACTAAGTGCTTTATGCCCATGTGTATTTGCCCCTCAGATCAGGTCTCTAGAGCGTGATCTGATAGAGAGAAGGGCAGGAGGTATGCAACAGTGAGCAGGGCAAGGTGCACTGTGATAGAGCAAAAGCTCTTGTTTTCTCTGAAACACCTTGTCTGATCCTGGCTGTAACTCATGTATCAGATCAGGCTCAAGGTACAGAGGGCAGTGCAAGGACTCGATTTAAATCATTGGATCCAGCCTCCTCATCCTCATAATTCGCTATTGATGAACAACGCTTCTAATCAGAGCTGAGTGTCTGCAGTCTGGCCTTTCTTGGTCCCCATCCCTACCCCAGGTGTGTTGATTACAAAGAAACCACAAAACATCCTAACAAGGAGAGAGGAGAGAAACAAAGTTAGACAATCCACAACCTGGGCTTTCTTCTGATATATGAGGGCTGACTACCTTAAAAGAGTCAGACTGGATTTACTGGAGTTTTATATTGGATCCCAGGTGTCGGTACTATAAATGCAGCCACTTACCCATATTCTAAACTGAAAGGTCACATGCCCCTCAATAATGTGCAATTTGGAAATAACATCTAGATGTGACCCCATGCCTGTCCAAGGTGTCATTATTTTGATACATTCACCAAAATTTTGGCACTCAAAATTCATCTCCAACAACTTTCCTTCAGGAAAAGGCCAGGCAATCTTGTGGGTAAGGGAAAAGCAGAAACTCCCTTTAAAAAAAAATGCTCTAGGCTTGAAGTGTCAAGATTTTTTCCTAGTGCCACCTCAAATGAGATGTATGTGTTGGTCTTGTCCCCTGGCCCATCCCTCTAAGGAGTCCTGCCCAGGATGTTCCTGGGAACTCTTGTGTAGCGAGTATATTTGTAGTTTTCATTACTATGAGGATGGGCATTGTCTTCTTGGACAATCGCAAAAATAACATTTTAGTATTACTCATGGGAAAGCTATCTGTTGAGTGTTGTTTCTTTAACTGGACATCTAGCAAAATTGATCCCAACACCCTCACAGAAGAAGTACATGGCTTTAAAAGCAGAGCCACAGGGCTTCCCTGGTGGCACAGTGGTTAAGAATCCGCCTGCCAATGCAGGGGACATGGGTTCGATCCCTGGTCCGGGAAGATCCCACATGCCGTGGAGCAACTAAGCCCATGTGCCATAACTACTGAGCCTGCGCTCTAGAGGCCGTGAACCACAACTGCTGAGCCTGTGTGCCACAACTACTGAAGCCCACGCACCTAGAGCCTGTGCTCCACAACAAGAGAAGCCACCGCAATGAGAAGCCCACGCATCGCAACGAAGAGTAGCCCCCACTAGCCACAACTAGAGAAAGCCCGCGTGCAGCAACAAAGACCCAACACAGCCATAAATAAATAAATTAAATAAATAACTTTATTTAAAAAAAAAAAAAAGTAGAGCCACAGACATATACCCAGAGAAAATTCTAATTGGAAAAGATAAATGCACCCCAATGTTCATAACAACACTATTTACAATAGCCAAGACATGGAAGCAACATAGATATCCCTCAGCAGATGAATGGAGAAAGAAGATGTGATATATATACAGTGGAATATTACTTAGCCATAAAAAAGAAGGAAATAATGCCATTTGCAGCAACTTGGGTAGACCTAGAGATTATCATACTAGCTGAAGTCAGAGAAAGATAAATATCATATGATATCACTTATATGTGGAATCTTAAAAAATGATATAAATGAACTTATTTACAGAACAGAAACAGACATAGAAAACAAACTTATGGTTATCAAAGGGGAAAGGGGGTGGGGGAGGGATAAATTAGGAGCTTGGGATTAACAGATACGCACTACTGTATATAAGATAGATTAACAACAAGAACCTACTGTATAGCACAGGGAGCTATACAGTATATATACTGTATACATATATATACATATACATATGTATATATGTACATATGTATATGTATGTACATATGTACATATATATGTATAACTGAATCACTGTGCTGTATACCTAACACGATATTGTACATCAACTGTATTTCAATTAAAAAAAAAAAAATCAGTCTGAAAAAAAAAAAAGCAGAGCCACAGGAAGCTCACAGTTGATCCAAAGAAATAAACTTCAAACGTGGCCCCAGAGCTTTGATTCACTGCTCTAGCATCCCTGGGAGATGAGGCAGGGGCGGTCCTCTCGGAGGTAAAGTCTGGTCCTCTAGGGAGGCTTGAGGAATCTGAGGGGTCCTGGACATGTGGGAGGTGAGCTGAACGCTGGGACCCGGTTTTCCTCTCAGATGCCCCCATTTTTCAAGCCGTCATCATCTCCAGGGGCAGAGACTGTTGGCTGTCCACCAAAATCCAGTCTTCTTTCCTCCTGGACTCAAGGCTAGAGCGCCTTTCTCAGCCTCCCGCGTAGCCTGGAGTGGCCGTGAAGCTAAGTGCTCACCAGCAGAAGTGAGAAGAAGTGACAGCGCCACCCAGGCCTGGTCTGTAAAGCCGCCCTGAGCTCTTCTCCATGCCCTTTGTCCCCTGACCTCTAGCTGGATGGTACCACCCAGGGCCTCTTTGGAAGCCAGGTGGAAGTGGCAGGCGACCTCAGCCCAGGCCCCTGAGTGAGGCAGAGCCCCTGCTGACCCTGCGTAGGACTATTGGAGAGAAAGGCGTTTCTCCCCTGATCCACGGCATGTCAGGGCCCCTTGGTCACAACAGGTTAGCCTTTTAGTCAAGTCAAGGGCATCCTTTTCGTTGCTCACTTCTGTGGTTTACCCTCCTCCTAACCCCCTCCCCTCTCTGCCATGTGAGGTCCTCGTCCTTTCTGATCTGGACTGTCACAGCGGCCTCCTCGCTGGGAGGTAAAGGCGGCGTGGAGGCCACACCGGGACGCGGAGGCCTGCACACACGTGCCCGGCCGGCCCTCACCCTGCTGCTTCCTCAGCCAGAAATGCCCACCTCTCCCCAGCTGTGGCCAGCGCTGCTCCAGGTGTTTGCTCAAAACCCTTCTCGCCCCACGCCCCACCCCTGTAGCAGGAGTGGACATAAATCTTTAAGTTAAAGGGTCCAGAGATAAGAAAGGAAGCTACAAACAAAAAAACAGATGGAAGCAGCTGGGACCAAGATGGTGATGAATCTGACCTCCAACAGACCCTGAGTCTCATTATACTCTGACTTTACCATATTTGCATATTAAATGACACACCTGCCAGCGGCCAGGACCAGACATTAAGGACCAAGAAAGGATAAAAAGAGGGTGACACCCCACTCCCTCGTGAGAAGCCCCACCCCTTCCCCATAGACTAATGCATAGGCCTCCCCATCATCAGCCTCACTCCTCCTCTCTTTGTCTTTAAGATTAAATCCCTCTCCCCACGTGGGAGAGAAATTGATCTGGGAACTTAGTTTCCGCTTCTCCAGTCTTTGGCCACTGAATACAGCTTGTGCTGCGTTGATCTCAGCTTCGGCTTCGTTATTGGCTGCTCGAAGCCGAATGGAACAGGAACCAGAGAGCCTGGCCAGGCTGGGGGCCAAGCCGGGTCCATAGGACTTAACTCGGTAACCCAACCCTCATCTCCTCTACATCTGGCGATGTCCTACTCATCCTCGCGTTATGGACGCCTTCCCAGGTATCCCATAGCTCTACCACGTGGCTCTCGCTGTCCTGTCGGCTCCAGAAGGCAGGCCTGTGTGCTGGACACTCCTCTCCCCGGTGCCTTGCCCAGTGGCCACCCACTACGGGTGTTTGACACATGAACCAGTGAATGAGTGACAGTTTCTAAGCCCCCTGGGGCCCTCTCTCTCCCCCTATAGGATGCTGCCATCTGAAAAGCCAAGGCTCTTTCCCCCAGAGTCAAGTGCTCAGACACTGAGGCACAAACAATAGGATTAGGAAAGCTTCACGGGCAGGGCTGTCAAGCCACCAAGTTCCCCCTCGGCGTCCTCCTCACTTCCCCCTCTGGTCTCAGTTCCCTTGGCTCCTGGTGCACTTGGAGAAACAAGAGGGAGGGAAGGGCAGCCTGACTTCCCAGAGGTCTGAAACATGGGGTACTTTCCAGTCTGTCAGGGGTGGTGGTCTCCCTCTTCAGGAAGCCATAAACCGTCAGGATGTCCCTCCTGCCCAACTGAAACAGGAGGGAAGGGGGCAGGGCACAACCTTTAAAAGATTGACATAGCTGTTGAGGACACAACAAATACTGGTTAGAACCTGCCAGGCCCAAGGTGGCGGAAGGTTTGGCATCCAGTAGACTTTGAGCCTCATTATATGCTCATTGTAATACATTAGCTAGGGGGCTGCCCTGGTGGCGCAGTGGTTAAGAATCCACCTGCCAGTGCAGGGGACACGGGTTCGAGCCCTGGTCCGGGAAGATCCCACATGCCGCGGAGCAACTAAGCCCGTGCTCCACAACTACTGAGCCTGCGCTCTAGAGCCCGCAAGCCACAACTACTGAGCCCGTGTGCCACAACTACTAAAGCCTGTGCACCACAACTACTGAGCCCATGTGCCTAGAGCCCGTGCTCTGCAACAAGAGAAGCCACCGCAATGAGAAGCCCGCATACCGCAATAAAGAGTAGCCCCCACTCACCACAACTAGAGAAAGCCCGCGTGCAGCAACGAAGACCCAACGCAGCCAAAAAAAAAAAGAAGGAACCTCCATACTGGTCTCCATAGTGGCTGTATCAATTTACATTCCCACCAACAGTGCAAGAGTGTTCCCTTTTCTCCACACCCTCTCCAGCATTTATTGTTTCTAGATTTTTTGATGATGGCCATTCTGACCGGTGTGAGATGATACCTCATTGTAGTTTTGATTTGCATTTCTCTAATGATTAATGATGTTGAGCATTCTTTCATGTGTTTGTTGGCAATCTGTGTATCTTCTTTGGAGAAATGTCTATTTAGGTCTTCTGCCCATTTTTGGATTGGGTTGTTTTTTTGTTATTGAGCTGCATGAGCTACTTGTAAATTTTGGAGATTAATCCTTTGTCAGTTGCTTCATTTGCAAATATTTTCTCCCATTCTGAGGGTTGTCTTTTGGTCTTGTTTATGCTTTCCTTTGCTGTGCAAAAGCTTTTAAGTTTCATTAGGTCCCATTTGTTTATTTTTGTTTTTATTTCCATTTCTCTAGGAGCTGGGTCAAAAAGGATCTTGCTGTGATTTATGTCATAGAGTGTTCAGCCTATGTTTTCCTCTAAGAGTTTGATAGTGTCTGGCCTTACATTTAGGTCTTTAATCCATTTTGAGTTTATTTTTGTGCATAGTGTTAGGGAGTGTTCTAATTTCATACTTTTACATGTACCTGTCCAGTTTTCCCAGCACCACTTATTGAAGAGGCTGTCTTTTCTCTACTGTGTATGCTTGCCTCCTTTATCAAAGATAAGGTGACCATATGTGCATGGGTTTATCTCTGGGCTTTCTATCCTGTTCCATTGATCTATATTTCTGTTTTTGTGCCAGTACCATACTGTCTTGATTACTGTAGCTTTGTAGTATAGTCTGAAGTCAGGGCACCTGATTCCTCCAGCTCCATTTTTCATTCTCAAGATTGCTTTGGCTATTTGGAGAACTACCATATGACCCAGCAATCCCACTACTGGGCATATACCCTGAGAAAACCATAATTCAAAAAGAGTCATGTACCAAAATGTTCATTGCAGCTCTATTTACAATAGCCAGGACATGGAAGCAACCTAAGTGTCCATCATCAGATGAATGGATAAAGAAGATGTGGCACATATATACAATGGAATATTACTCAGCCATAAAGAGAAACGAAATTGAGTTATTTGTAGTGAGGTGGATGGAGTTAGAGTCTGTCATACAGAGTGAAGTAAGTCAGAAAGAGAAAAACAAATACAGTATGCCAGCACATATATATGGAATCTAAGGAAAAAAAAAAAAAGGTCATGAAGAACCTAGTGGTAAGACGGGAATAAAGACACAGACCTACTAGAGAATGGATTTGAGGATGTGGGGAGGGGGAAGGGTAAGATGTGACAAGGTGAGAGAGTGGCATGGACATATATACACTACCAAACGTAAAATAGATAGCTAGTGGGAAGCAACCGCATAGCACAGGGAGATCAGTTCGGTGCTTTGTGACCACCTAGAGGGGTGGGATAGGGAGGGTGGGAGGGAGGGAGATGCAAGAGGGAAGAGATATGGGAACATATGTATATGTATAACTGATTCACTTTGTTATAAAGCAGAAACTAACACACCATTGTAAAGCAATTACACTCCAATAAAGATGTTAAAAAAAACAAAAAACAACAACAACAACAAAAATACATTAGCTAAACGACACACCCACAGGTGCCATGACAGTTCTGAGGCTCACCATAAAAGGCCAAAAAGTGGGCGGTGGCCCAATTCCTGGAAATTTCTGCCCCTTCCCCAAAATAGTTGGAATAATCCTCCCACTCATGAGCCTATCAAGTCACCCAGCCCATAAAAACTAGCCACCCCATGCTTCAGGACCTCTCGCCTTCTGAGATGGCCCACAGTCTGCCTGTGGAGTGTGCTTCTCCCAGGGCCACTCTCTCTTTCCAAGATGACCCCATACCCTGGGGCTGCTCTCGCCTTTTGAGACGGTCTGCATTCTGTCTACGGAATGTGTATCTCTCTAAATAAATCCACTTCTTTTTTTTCTTTTTTTTAAATTTATTTTGGCTGCGCCAGGTCTTAGTTGAGGCATGTGGGATCTTTAGCTATGGCATGCGGGCTTCTTATTTGCGGCATGCTTGTGGGATCTGGTTCCCTGACCAGGGATCGAACCCAGGTCCCCCCCCCACCCCCGGCCGCACTGGGAGCACGGAGTCTTTTACCCAGTGGACCACCAGGGAATCCCCTAAATAAATCCACTTCTTACCTATCACTTTGCCTCTTGCTGAATTCCTTCTGGGCTGAGACATCAAGAACCTGAACTTCACTAAGTCCTGAGACCAGGTGTGTGGTCTCAAAGACAGTGGGTTCAAGTCCCAGCCTGAGCTGTTCACTTGCACAGCTGTTCAGCCCCACGGGCACAGGTGGGGCAGGTACTTCCCCAGCTCCGCCTCCAGCCTCTGCGGAGGTCACAGTACTGTGAGCTGAGGGGCTGCCATGGTGACCAGGAGTCTGAGAAGAGCCCCGTGGTCCTCACCACTGCACCTGTACGGGAGGCCACAGTGACAGGCTGCTGGGGCCGAGGAAGGACCAGACCCACCTTATTCCGGCAGCATCCCCCATGCTGAGCCGAGAAACTCCTGACCCCAGAGTCTCCACGCTGGGGAGGATGGTCAGTGATGGCTTTATCTGGGAGAGGAGGGGACACGATCTGGCCTGCTCAGGAAAGCAGTGGAAAGAAACAGGGAAGGCAGGCACTTCACGTGGCTCCAACCTACTGACCTACTCGTTAGAAATGCCCCCTCCAGTATCATTGAGAGATGGAGGCCGTTCCCTCTTCTTTGACCTCACGGATGTTTTTTTCTGTTCTGTAATAGCGAGAAGTTTTGATGATGTGAAACTGCCCATAAGTCATTTTTGCCAGGTCCCGTGGTTATGCTGATCATTTGTGGGTTTGCAACAAACGACCAGAAAGAAGTAGTTCAACAAACACAACTCACTGATCGTTAAGCTTTTCTTTTATGGAAAAGAAATACAGCAAAATCTAAGTACTAGCTTTCTAAACTATCCATGTGAGCGAGGCATTTACAAATAGGATTCAGATTGTAGAAATGACCTAGAGTTTTCCCCAATGAGTCAGCGTATGTTTATGTAAAAGGGTGGGAAGGGCAGACTCGGGGCTGGGAATCCAGAAACGTGGGCTCCAGCTCAGCGCAGCTCTGCCACCTGTTCTGTCTACCAGGAGCCTGTGTCTTCCGCCAGGTTGTTTGCTTCTCTGTTTATCTAGGGCCCTTTGGGTTCTGCAGCCTGTGTTGTCCCCTTGCAGGAGATGTGGGACCCCAGCCCAGTTGGGTACAGAAAGATGCATCCAGCGATGCTGTCCAATGTCTTAAAATTACTGTCATAATGCGTTTAAATTCTTTGGGGGAAAAATATTTCTAAGACCTGGTCTTTGCACTCTGATTTCTTGTGAAAGTACTCCTGGACCTCCTTTCCCCATCTCCTGACCTTCAAGTATTTCAGTAGTTTCCCCAGCTCTCCTTTCCTCCGGAATTTTTCTGAAAAATCTTAAATTTGAATTTCACAGTCAGTTTAAGTTTACGTGCAGGATTATCTTACGGCCTTTCTTTGGCTGGTGCTTAATTCTGTTTTGGAGAAAAACTACCCTTCCCCGTTTCCCCCGCCACACAACACGGCAGACAAAAGCCATTTGCAGAATCATCAACTTTTAATGATTCTGCTGAAATTGGCCTCCTCAGAGGTGGCGATAATGGCGAATGTGTGTCTGCTTTGAGATTCCCAGCCGGGGCCCCAAGGCGGCTCGGGTTCTTACCTGGCCCCTTTATCAAGTCTGGCCATCAGATACCATCGGATTGATTTCACCTGGGGCTCTTGAATGGCCAGAGGAAGCAATCAGAACGGCTTGGCTGAGGGTTTAGGGTGAGCTGCGAGGGGCAGGGCCTGCATGCGCTTCCAGGGCCATTGAAATGGTTTGAGTCCTAGAAAGAAACGTTAGGAGCTCCAAAATGTGAAGAGAAAATGACGGAGTCAGATCGATATTAATGTTTCTAACACCAAATCGTAAAGTCTTTAACATTTTTTGTAGCAACGTGCACTTAGCGTGGAATATGGGCTACCCGACAGAATGTTCCTGATGTGGTGTGGCGGAGGGAACCCCGGCCTGGGCGGCGGGAAGGCAGCCAGGCCCCTGGAAGCGTCCAGGGCTGCTTTTGGCCCCTGGAGGAGGCTGAGCCAGGCCGGACTAGGGCGTGGCAGGCGAGGCGCCCAGGTCTCACACACTAGACCAAGGTCTTCCTCCTGGGTGTGGCCCTGCTCTTGCACGAACCTGCTTGCCTCCTACAAGCGTGCACCCCAGGCACCCCCGTCTCAGTCCTGGGTCAGCTTGGGGTTCCGTGACACACGCCTGGATCCTTGGTATAAAGTCCCCCTTTGTGCTTAATCCAGCTTGAATTGGTTTTTGTTACTTGTAAACGAAACTCTGAAGGCAAGAATCCGGGGCCCCTTGGCCGCCCCCCTTTCCCTTTCCGCAACAGGGCAATCTAGTTTGTTGATTAAAGAGAGCAATAAAATGTCAAAGCCTTTAAACCGACCTCCACAGGTTTAGGGTATCTACTTGAAGAGCGCTTTTGCTGTAATTATCCAAATAAGTAATTTGTTGCCTATTATATAAGTTTGTAGTTATTATGTTTGTCAGTTAGGATCTGTCTCTTTCTGCTGGGTTCCATGCAGGGTAGGGTAGGGATCTCTGTTTTCATCACTGTTCTATCAAGTGTCTGGCAGGGGCTCTATATATCTCAGAAGAATGATAAGCACCGTCTTGCTGCAAACACCCTTCATAGGAGTCCTGCTATTAGAAATAACCCTGCTAGGTCACTATCAATTCAGTTCTTTACCTTACCTCCAAAGGGATGGATGAGGAAAAGCTAGGATGGATGAGGAAAAGCTAGGATGGATGAGGAAGAGGCTTCACAGGTCATTTGATCTGGTGTCATTTTATAGATGAAGGAAAACAGGCCCAATGGCCTGAACCAAGTCTCACAACCACAGAGCAACAGCCCAGGATTAGAGCTTGGGTCTCCCTGCTCGGCTATCTTTCTGCTACAGCAAATACCCTCTCATTCTTGGTCCTTGTGGGTGAGACATCGGACAAGGGCTGCTTTTCCCTCTACTTCCTAATGATGAACATGCCACAGGGCACAAAGGTAACCAGATGGGAGAGGGTTCAGCCTTCCTGCCCCCAAAGCACCAGCGAAACAGAAGCTGCAGACCCAAGAACTGTGGCAATCTGTTATCTTTCTACTCTAATCTTTAGAACAGGGGTTATTGGACTAGCCTGAAGTTGTATCTTGGACCCGAGAAGAGGGGACAGCCCAGGCAGTTTCTAAGATGAGTCACACTGTTTTTCTGAGCCCTGATTTTCCAGATTCAACCGCTTCCTTGATGAAATAATCAACCTCCAAATTGCTTTGCCCTGGCCATCAAGATAACGCCCAGGAGAAAACCGGATCCCCTTTTGACAGATAACAGAATAAATGACCATGAATATTCAGTGGTACACAGCATGCTGAAACCCTGTGGTTTAGCACGGGAAAAATAAAAACAAATCCAGGAAATGCTGGTGGTATGTGTCCAACTCCTGAGGCTGCCCAGCAGATAGATCATTGGGAAGAATTCAGGAATGGAGTGGTTAGGTGAATGTATCAGGACAATTCAGCCATGTGTCTCATGAACAGACCAAAGAGTGAGTCTGCTCACCAAGGCTGCAGTGAGAAAGTGCAATGCTCTGCTGAATTGTGATCAGCTCAGAGTATTTCCATTTTATTTCTCACCCATGATTTATAATAGCTGAAAGCATAGCAATGTACCTACGGTGGTCAAGGTATAAAAAGAAGTTAGAAATAAGATATAGCAATAAGATGAAAACTCTGATAATCTGGCATGAAATTAATTCTATACATGTATTTTTTTTCTTAATATCCAAAAACTGGGAAAAGCTAGATGCTTGGCATTTGGAGAACTCTGGAAATGGAGAAGAACCAGTCCCAGATGCCAGAAGACGGATGGTTACTCTGGAAATGTACAACTGGGGTACACTTGGAGAGGTTTTGCTTTGAAAAACAAAAACTCCCTTGGTTTATCACTACCAGGGGGTGAATTTTCTTTCACAGAAGTCCGTTCCACAGTCCTTGTGATCTGAGATAGCTGGTCAAGACAAACGCTAGCTGTGGTTACCCTTGGCTGGCGAATAATTTGGCATCCCTTCAAACTGACATTCTTTAAATATCTTTTCAACATTTTCTTAGTTGGGGCAGAAAGAACAGATTGTCTACTAAGGAAACCTGTATACCTCTTTCTTTATGTTCAGAAGAAAGGATTTATTCTATGCCTGTGAAAGACAAAAACGCACCGGATAATTAAGGAGATGATTTTATTTGGGCTATTGCAAGAGAAAGAACATAATTAATGAGGAACGTCTCGATGTAAAGGAAGGGGGCCTGGTTTTATAGAGGCAGGAGGACCAGGAGGTAATCCACCAGGCCTGTAGCATCCAGAGAGCGGACAGCAGATCTTATCTAAGTCAAATAGAGAAGCCAGGTTCTTTGCAATTAAGGTCAGCTGTTTCCCAGAGCACAAGAAAGTGGGGTGGGGGAGATTTCGGGATGCAAAGGGGTGGGGGTTTTTTTCCATTGCTTTTTTTCCAGGAGCACAGGGCTCCGGTCAAGCCAAACATCACCATGCCCTAAACGACAACATCTGAATTTTTTTAGAATTGTCTTTCATGTCACCGTCTTCCCTGATATTTATAACTGGGCAGCGTAAATCACTCACACTCACAAAGACCTGCTCAAATCATCTTTCATGTGCTTTCTTCTGGCTTGTATGTGGCCAACCCTGGCCTACTTTTCTGAACTTCTTGTTCCCCAGTTTTCTTTTGCTATTTTCTCAATCTGGCAATTGTGTGGTGAAACTATTCAAGAGTTTACAATGTAGATAATAAAAGGAATCACTCGTGTCCAGTTACCAGCAGAGGACATTAGCATTATCTTAGGTGACCATCATCCGGTTGGTCTGAGGTTCGGGGCTGGGTCTGTGCAGGTCTGTTCAGGACGATTGTATACAGCACGGTACAAAAGTGCTCTGTAGAAATATGTTGGCACTGCTGAGGAATGGTGGCTGTTTGATTGTTTTTTTTTGTTTGCTTTTTCCCCCAGTGAGGATATTTTACATTTTGCCAGTTATGTGAAGAGTCCTGTGTGCAAGCTGGCATTGATGGGCACCCTACTTCCCATTTATTCTAATGATTTCTTAAATTATTATTGAGATGTAATTCACCAATCATAAAATTCACCCTTCTAAAGTGTATAACTGAATGATTTTTAGTATATTCATAGGGCTGTACAACTACCACTACCATCTAATTCCAGAAGATTTAAAAATACCTCAAAAAGAAGCCCATGCCCATTTTTTTTTTAATATTTACTTATTTAGGCTGCGCCGGGTATTAGTTGCGGCACACGGAATCCTTAGTTGCGGCATGTGGGATCTAGTTCCTCAACCAGGGATCGAACCTGGGCCCCCTGCATTGGGAGCGCGGAGTCTTATCCACTGGACCACCAGGGAAGTCCTGAAGCCCATAGCCATTTACAGCCATTCCCCATTGCTCCCTGTCCCCAGCTCCTGGCAACCTTTAATCTATTTTCCGTCTCTATCCATTTGCCTCTTCTGGACATTTCATGTGAATGCAATTATAGAATATACGGCTTCTTTTTGTCTGTGTGACTTCTTTCACTTGCCATAACATTTCCAGGTTCATCCGTGTTGTGGCATGTATCAGTACTTCATTTCTTTTTATTGCTAAGTAATATTTCATTGTATGGCTATACCACATTTTATTTATCCATTCATTGGTTGATGGACATTTGGATTGTTTCCAATTTTTGGCTATTATGAATAAGACTGTTATGAACATTTCTGTACAAGTGTTGGCTTAGACATATGTTTTCATTTCTCTTGGGTGTATACCTAGGAGTAGCATTTCTGAGTCATGTGGTAATTCTATGGTTAGCTTTTTGAGGAAGTGCCAAACTGTTTCCCAAAGCGGCTCTACTGTTTTACATTCCCACCAGCAATGCAGCAGGGCTCTGATTTCTCCACATCCTTGCCAACATTTGTCACCGTCCATCCTCTTTAGCACGGACACCCTAATGTGTGTGAAGTGGCATCTCACTGTGGTTTTGATTTGCATTTCCTCATGACTTGAGCATCTTTTTCTGTGCTTCTTGGCCATTTGTATATCTTCTTTGGAGAAAAACGATTCTCATTTCTTACTTGGGTTATCTTTTGACTGCTGAGTTGTAAGAGTTCTTTATGTATTCTGGATACTAATCCCTTATCAGATAGATAATTTGCAAATACTTTCTCTCATGCTGTGGGTTGTCTTTTCACTTTCTTGATAGTGTTCTTTGAAGCACAATAGATTTTAATGTGGATGAATTTCAGTTTATTTTTTGCTTTTCTTGCTTGTGCTTCAAATGATATTTTAGTACCACTTAGAGCTTCTTGCCCCAGGCAGCTGGCTGACTTGATCTGCTCCAGGCTAGGGCCTTGAAAACTTTAGAAAACACCATTATGCAATGTATATTGCTGTAATTACAATGTTTCTCCTCAAAGATGGCATTGATGACAGCATCCAAATCCCTGAGAATCAGCTCAGAAACCTCCAAAAACACACACCGTGGGGCAAAGTGGTGCCAACTCTTCCTGTTTGAAATTTCCAAAGACCTTCACCATTTTCAATTCTCTAATTCAGTATTTCCCCAAGTAAATTTTTTGGAAAGTTCTTCCCACAAGACACCTGCAGAAAAAGGGCCCTAGGGTCCAAGAGGGCTTGCCAAGCCTCTCTGGAAGACTCACAATACGTGTTAGGATAATAAAGTCTCTGAGAAGTTCGGCAATGAATAAACAAGTCTAAATCAACGTTCCTCAAATTATTTGAGCAAGAAACTGTTACAGACAAGGAACTTAACACGTTTTTGGACAAGTGCACATTTGAATGGTCAAGAAAGGATAGGCTATCAGAGGGAACTCCTAATGACCTAACACAATGCAAGTCTATTAGTAGTCATGTCAGAGTGCAATGTGAATCCCAGGGCCCTCCACCACACTATAGCCACACCATCTGGAACACGTCGCCTCCAAAATAGTCAGGGAAGAGAGAGAGTGTAGAAGCTGTGTGGGAAATGTTTATGGGCTGGACCTAGACGTTGCCCACACTCCCTTGGCCAGAATAGTCTCATTTCTCAAGATGCATTCTGGCCTCTCTGTGCACTTAGAAGGAAAAGTTTAGTGACACATCATGTGGTACTGGCCACACACGCTTTTGGAAGCACTGCTTGACTGGCCTATGTGGCCTCAGAATGGGCATGATGTCGGTTGAGGGCACAAACCTCCAAAGCCCCGAGGGCACTTTGACCTTCACTGCTGGACCAGCTCCATCTTGCCTCTGAGCTCCGCCCTCTTCGCAGAGCCAGGAAGAGCATCACCTACTCCCTCCCTGCACTTCCACTGCCATCATTCATGTGTCCTTCTAGAAAACACCGAGGGATGTTTGGAAGATCACATGCCAAAAACATTTTACGTTTTTATTTCATCAGAAACATTTGACAGTAGCCATTAAGCTGATGACTCTAGAAGGCTCCACTGAGAACCAGGCCAGCGGGTTACTAACGTGGGCATCTGGCTCACGAACAGACCAGACAGGGTCCTGAAAAACTGACACAGCCGATGCATGAACACTGCCCACCTATAGCCTTTATCATTTAGACAGGCAATAAAAAGGAGGAGGGGGAGGGCAGGTGATGCTAGTGGTAAATATTTGATGTTTTCCCAGGAAAAAAACCTAGGTCTTGGTGTGGCATCAGGAGACATCCGGAGCTCTGCGGTCCAAGGACAGAAATAGCCTGAAAGACACGTTAATATTTTACACCAAAAAATCAATAACTCCCTACTGAGCGCACAGGGTGCTATTATGCCTCATCAAAGTGTATTTAAAGTCTTTCCAACATCAAGTGGTGTGGCAAAGGCGAGTAAAACCCGCTGGGTGTGAGGCGATGAAAAAGGAACCTGGGAATAGGTGATAAACTGGTTTAGAAAGATGCTGTGTGCGCCTGGCACCTGCGGTGCTCCGGAAGGCCTCCCGGGTGGGAAGCAGGCCTGGCGCAGCCTGTCTGTCCATCTGTCCGTCCGAGGCGGCTCGGCCTGCCCCGTGCCCCAGGCTGCGGCCAAGACCAGCCTGGGTCCTGCCTGACAGTGGGGGCTGCGGAGGGTGGACCCCCAAGGCTGGGTGGTCCTCGGCGCCCAGACATGAGGCAGAGCTGGTTTTGGGGCTTCCCTGGTGGCGCAGCGGTTAAGAATCCGCCGGCCAATGCAGGGGACACGGGTTCGAGCCCTGGTCCGGAGAGATCCTACGTGCCGCGGAGCAACTAAGCCCTTGCGCCACAGCTACTGAGCCTGCGCTCTAGAGCCCGCGAGCTACAACTACTGAGTCCAAGTGCCACAACTACTGAAGCCTGCGCCCCTAGAGCCCGTGCTCTGCAACAAGAGAAGTCACGACGGGCTTCCCTGGTGGCGCAGTGGTTGAGAATCTGCCTGCCAATGCAGGGGACACGGGTTCGAGCCCTGGTCTGGGAAGATCCCACATGCCACGGAGCAACTGGGCCCGTGAGCCACAGCTACTGAGCCTGCGCGTCTGGAGCCTGTGCTCCGCAACAAGAGAGGCCGCGATGGTGAGAGGCCCGCGCACCGCGATGAAGAGTGGTCCCCACTTGCCGCAACT
Source organism: Balaenoptera musculus (assembly GCF_009873245.2). NCBI lineage: Eukaryota > Metazoa > Chordata > Mammalia > Artiodactyla > Balaenopteridae > Balaenoptera > Balaenoptera musculus. The sequence goes on along the minus strand of NC_045797.1, from coordinate 5,952,389 downwards.
AGAGAAAGCCCTCGCACAGAAACGAAGACTCAACACAGTCATAAATAAATAAATAAATAAATAAAAGAACGTGAATTTCTTTAAAAAAAAAAAAAAAAAAAGAGAAGTCACGACAACGAGAAGCCTGCCCACCACAAAGAAGAGTAGCCCCCGCTCGCCGCAACTAGAGAAAGCCCGCGCGCAGCAACGAAGACCCAACGCAGCCAAAAATAAGTAAATAAATAAATAAAATAAGTTTAAAAAAAAAAAAAAAGCTGGTTTTGGATGCAGCGTGGTAACTGGCAAAGAGCGCCCGCCTGGGAGCCAAAACCTGGTTTTGCCGCTGTGTGACCCTGTGCAAGTCGCCTACTTCCCCTCCCCCATTCCCCACGCCCCCCGCCCCCCGCGGGGCTGCTTCCTCCCCGCGGCCCAGGACGGCGGCGCCGCTGAGCCCGATGCACAGTGGGGGCTCCGGCGTGGTCGCCACCCTGTCTGCCGGTCCTTCTCCTTCTCTCCGAGCGTCCCCATCCCTCTCTGGCGGTCCTCGCTGCCCCGCGCTCCAGCCACGGCGTCAGGGGCGGCGCTGTTTCTCTCCGGGCTCCACCTTTGAGCAGCGGAGCAGCCTCTTCCTCTTCTGTCTCCACGGTTCCGCCCACTCACCTGAGAGTGAGAAGCGTCTCGTTTTCTACCCACCCGAGCGGCTGGGGGGATGAAGCAGGGTCACGCATGTAAGCGTGAGCGCGCTGCTGGCCGCAAGCAGACGCTCGCAACATACCAAGGATTGGTGTTCGTTACTCATGTAACCGGTGGTCCCCAGGCAAACAGAAGAGGGAGCTTCCAAGAGCTGGTGACGGGGATTGTGTTCAGGGTTATGAGGAAGGAGAGAAAACACGCACCGCGTGGCACTGGTGAGTGCGGAAGGTATTCTGTCTACAGCAGGGGCAGCTTCAGGACAGAAGCTGGCCCTTCCACATGCTTCTTTTCTCCCACAAATATTTCCCAAACAGCCCCTCATTTGTTGCAGATACTCATGTTTCCTTGTTAGAGGCTGAGCAGTCTTTTCCAGAGTGTCTGCTCGGCGACCTGGTATTCCCCCTATCACTGCACAGTAGGATACTTCTGGGGTTCCAAAATAATTACTGTAACCCGATCTGACCAGTTCGGCTGTCACCCTATACCCTGAGGCCAAGGTTGTACAGCTGTACCTTTGTGAAAACCCCAAACCCACTGAAAAGCGTCCACAAATAATGTGGATAAAGTTTCAAGGAGAGGAAAAGGCAAAGGTTCCACTTACATCACACCTGAAAACATCAGAAAAATCTGCTGTTCACGTCTCTCACCCGAAGTTCCGCTTCCTAAGGCGGTCACGTACCTCTTCTGGTCCAGCTCCTCCGCTCCCTTTCTGCACACTCCTTGCCCCACTCCACCCACAGGCTCTCTCTACACCCTCATTTGCATCCCTGCTCAGAAAAACAAAGTTTATGCTTTGGGTTGTACCCACAGGAAAGCAGAAAAAGAGAAATTAATCAAGGGGTGATATTTTCCTAGTCACAAGGTAAATGTAAATCCATCTTTAATAGTTTTTAGTTTTTATATGCTAAGATTTATTTTTCTCCCTTCTAGTAGCAACATAGCAAGAAATGAAAGTCTCCTATCTGGTTAGGGAAATGTAATTTACTTACTGTTTCTCTCCTGTAAGTTCCTAGTCTGGAGGGAAATGTCTAAAGTGAAATTTAGTTTTTACTTCGCTTTGAGGCTAAGTAGCCTAGTAAAGAAATACAGAGGAGTTGAATTTTCTGTAAGATACATTTTCCTAAGGATCCCACTCAATTTAAAATGCACAGGGACTTCCCTGGTGGCGCAGCGGTTAAGAATCCGCCTGCCAACGCAGGGGACACGGGTTCGAGCCCTGGACCGGGAAGATCCCACATGCCGCGGAGCAACTAAGCCCATGCGCCACAACTACTGAGCCTGCGCTCTAGAGCCCGTGAGCCACAACTACTGAGCCTGCGTGCCACAACTACTGAAGCCCACGCGCCTAGAGCCCGTGCTCCGCAACAAGAGAAGCCACTGCAATGAGAAGCCCGTGCACCGCAATGAAGAGTAGTCCCCGCTCACCGCAACTAGAGAAAGCCTGCGTGCAGCAACGAAGACCCAACACAGCCGAAAAATAAGTAAAATCTTTTTAAAAAATCATTTAAAATGCACATAATTCAGAACTAATAATAGAGGGTATTTTTATTTAGCAGCTAAAGTATGACACTTCTCCCCGAATCTTGTAGAGCAAGGCACTGACTACCTTTGTTCTGGGTCATCTTTCCAAGAATCTGAGTATAATGAACAGCGAGGGGAAGGGTAGGTGTGACTAAAGCTGTCCCTCTCTGTAATAAAGGTCAGATACGCTTGTTGTCTATTATAAAAGATGTGGTTTTTCCATGAGTTCGGGGGCCTTCTCCTGCAGTGTAACCCACTGTGGCACAGGGGTCACCTGGCCGTCTCTGTGTGGCCCTGGGAGCTGGGGCTCTGGGAACTGGCACAGATGCTGCTACTATTGCTGTGAGTGGTAAACCATCCTCCAGCTCTGACCCAGGAGTCCCCTTCTCCACCAGAGCCATGAAACAGTGGGAGCTACCTTGTAAGGCAAAATCTCAGGCCCTTCACGGCTCTTGATCAGTTGATGCTCTTCCAGGGAAACTCAAGTAAACACGGTTCATGGTTCACCAGGCTCACCAGCTTGGAAATGGTGTGTCTGAGGTCCCCTCCCACCTGGACTCAGCGGCAGGGTCTCTGCCAGACACACAGTCAGTGATGGGCCATCTCCAGGCTCCGGTGGGTGCACTCAGAGCTGCTGTCGGCAACTTTGATGGACATTAACACTGCTTTTGTTTACTGTATTTTGAAGGCCAGTGGACTGGTCTCTATTACATTCGGTACATTTTTCTGTTAAAAGGAATTCTGTGACTTAAATTTTCTCTACCTGAGGGCAGTAATGCACATCACTGTCTGCAGATGACTTAGCTTGCCGAGGGCCTTCATTCCCAGAGTGATGGAAGGAAGGAGAACGAGAGAGGTGGCGTTAAGCCTCTTATGATGGGAAACCTAAGATGCAGAGCTTGCTCTCCAGGAAGTACGGGGTTGCTCTGCCTTCCTCTGGACCCTCCTGGCGTTTTCCATGTAGGGAGATGAGAACCAGGCAAATGCTGGGGAGAGGTAAGACTTAAAAACTTGTTTAAAAATTAAAATAATAGACACACCATTTGTGAAACTTTCAAACAATACAGAACCTTATTAAGCATACCACTGAAGTTCTCCCCAGCTCCCAACAGCTTGCTAGCTGTTCCTTCAGGCCTTTTTCTTTGCCCATCTGGGGATGGGGAGAAGGTGTGTGTGAGGAAGGAGGTTGATGGCTCACCAGGAAAGCCATAGAAGCAGGTGGGAGCTTCACACATGGTCAGTTTAGAGGGAGTCCGAGAACATCTCTGAAGAAGAGCCCAGAGCCCCTTATAGAAAGTAGACCCTAAGAGAGAAGGATTCCATAAGCAACAGTGTTGACTTGTACAGTTGAAGTGGGTGAATTGTATGGCATGTGAATTATATCTCAAACTGTTATTTAAAAAAAGGATTTCAAGGGCTTCCCTGGTGGCGCAGTGGTTGAGAGTCTGCCTGCCAATGCAGGGGACACGGGTTCGAGCCCTGGTCTGGGAAGATCCCACATGCCACGGAGCAACTAGGCCCATGAGCCACAACTACTGAGCCTGCGCGTCTGGAGCCTGTGCTCCGCAACAAGAGAGGCCACGACAGTGACAGGCCCGCGCACCGCGATGAAGAGCGGCCCCCGCTCGCCACAACTAGAGAAAGCCCTTGCACAGAAACGAAGACCCAACACAGCCAAAAATAAATAAATAAATAAATAAATAAATAAATAAATAATAATTAAAAAAAAAAAGGATTTCAAATCAAGTCAGGTTACTTGTACACTGTTGGTGGTGTTACCAAACCAAACTTGGGTCCGCTTGCCCAAGCACAGCAAAGCCAATGTACTGATACCAGGTCGTGGTGAAGAAAAGTGCAACATTTATTGCAGGGCCAAGCAAGGAGTAAAGGCAGCTAGTGCTTAAAAGACCCAAACTCTCTGAAGGCTTTCAGGGAAAGGGTTTTAAAGACAAGATGAGAAAGGGGTGGTCATGGGGTGTGTGATCAGCTCGTGGACACTCTTCTGATTGGTTGGTAGTGAGGTAATTGGGAGTTGGCATCTTCAACCTTCTGGTTCCAGTCAGTCTGGGGTCTGCGTGCTTGTGGGCAGCAGACAGTTAACTTCTCCCACCTGGTGGAGGTTTCAGTATCTGCAAAACAGCTGAAAGGACATGGCTCAGAATATTTCCTATAGCCCTTGAGGAGGAACTAAAGGCACTTGACTGTGTTTAATGGGTAAACTATTATTATTTGTCTTGCTTGACTGGTTTCCTTTCTTTCTGCATGTTCTCACCTCTCTGATTAAATCTGTTCTTTGACTAAAGTTTTTCTACAGACAAAAGGCAGGCAAGGACACGGGAGGGTTGGGTCCTGTTCTGGGAAGGCCCACTAGGGTCCTGCTCGGTCACAGTGGGGATGGAAGTTGGTGCAGCCTCTGTGGAGAACAGTATGGAGGGTCCTCAGAAAACTAAAAGTAGAGCTACCATATGACCCAGCACTCCCACTCCTGGGTATTTATCCAAAAAATACAGAAACACCAATTCGAAAAGATACATGCACCCCAATGTTCATAGCAACATTATTTACAATTGCCTACATATGGAAGCAACCTAAGTGTCCATCAACAGGTGAATGGATAAAGAAGATGTGGGGGGTGTGTGTGTGTGTGTGTGTGTGTGTGTATATATATGTATATATATGTATATATATATATATATATATATATATATATATATACACAATGGAATACTACTCAGCCATAAAAAAGGACAAAATTTTGCCATTTGCAGCAACGTGGATGGACTTGGAGGACATTATGCTAAGTCAGACAGACAAAGACAAATACTGTAATGATATCACTTATATGTGTAATCTAAAAAATACAACAAACTAGTGAATATAACAAAAAAGAAGCAGACTCACAGATACAGAGAACAAACTAGTGGTTACCAGTGGGGAGAGGGAAGGGCAAAGGGGTAAGATACAGATAGGGGAGTAAGAAGTACAAACTATTATGTATAAAGTAATCTACAAGGATATATTGTACAATACAGGGAATATAGCCAATAATTTATAATAACTGTAAATGAAATATAACCTCAAAAAATTGTGAATTGCTACATTGTACACCTGTAACTTACATAATATTGTACATCAATTATACTTCAATACCATTTTTTAAAAAATCAAGTCAGTTTAGTAAAAAGAGAAGAGAGATTCTTTCAAAACCCAGATATAGGCTTACATTTTTTTGCTGTGTCTATGGCACTGAGAGATCCTATGGATATATGAGCTTATTCATAAATTTAGCATGAATAGGAGAGGTGAGGTAGGGAAAGAAGAAACATACCCTGGGGGTGATAATTGTATTTATTTCTGATTTCTTAGCCTGGGTGACAGGCATATAGATACATAATATGGTAATGTTGTATAATTCTTTGTATGCCTGAAGTGTTTTATTTTTTTAAGGGAAAGTGATGAGAAATAGTTAAAATTCATTCAGAAAAATAATTTTACATACCATAGATTTATATTTGTTTCATCAGACTGGGGTTGGTGTTTATATTGGGAGTAATTCCGTAACTCTTAATTGCAGCGGGTCTTCTGGGTTTGCTTCATTTTAAAATAAAAGGAAGTGAAATAATGGGTTCATCTAGCAAAGGGCCTGGGCTTTGGGGCTTGGTTGGTGACCTCTGAACGGTTTCTGATGCCATCTAGCGGAAATGACATGTACTGCTTCAGTCATGACTGCTTTGGGAGCAGCGCTGACAGCCTTGGAAACACTCCACGAACTTTTTAAAAAAATACTGATGCCTGGGCCCCACCCCCAGAGATTCTGACTTGATTGGGTCTTGGGTGCGGCTTGGGCATCAGGACTTTTTAAAAGCTCCTCGGGTGATTCTAGTGCAAAGCCAAGATTGAGAACCACCAACCTAAAATGAATGAGAGAAACGTTTAACTCCTCGAGGGCTGTACTGACAAGTACTGTTCATTCCTTCCTTCTGTCACTCAGCAAATATTTATTGAGCACATATTATATGCCAGATAATCTTCTAGGTCCTAGGAAAGTAACGTAATTAAGACTTAATCAAAATCCCTGTTCTCGTGGAACGTATACTCTCTTGAGAGGAGAAAGGCATGAATCAATAAATAAACAGTGAAGAACGCTATCAGGAATGATAAGTACTACGCACAGAATTAAAAGAGGTTGACGGTATGGAAACTGGTGGGGCGGCTGCTTTCCTCGGGGCCAGAGAAATCTCTGGGGAGAAGCTGAGGATGAAAGGCCAAGAAGGAGCTAGTGCAAAGGCCCTGCGGTTGGAGTGAGTTTGGTCTCTCTAAAGAACAGAGGAAAGGCTGAGGTGAACAGAGCATGGGGGGCGGAGAGAGGGCCAAGTGATGCCAGGTCAGGTCCCAAAGCTGGACTTTGGAAACTAGGGAAACGAGTTGGGGTTTTATTCCAACTGCACCAAGAAGCTACTGGGCTTTGGGCTTCCCTGGTGGCGCAGTGGTTGAGAATCCGCCTGCCAATGCAGGGGACACGGCTTTGAGCCCTGGTCTGGGAAGATCCCACATGCCGCGGAGCAACTAGGCCCGTGAGGCACAACTACTGAGCCTGCGCATCTGGAGCCTGTGCTCCGCAACAAGAGAGGCCGCGATAGTGAGAGGCCCGCGCACCGCGATGAAGAGTGGCCCCCGCTTGCCGCAACTAGAGAAAGCCCTCGCACAGAAACGAACACCCAACACAGTCATAAATAAATAAATAAATAAATAAAAATTAAAATGGAGATTTCTTTAAAAAAAAAAAAAGGAAGCTACTGGGCTCTGAAGGAAGGTAGTAAATGATCTGTAAGCCTTGAATACCAGCAACATTCTTTCACATATCTAAAAAACTGAGGCTTGTTCATCAGATTTCTCTAAAGGGTATCATGTTCAAAGCTATTTCTATAAGTAGCAGTTAGACACATGTTCATTGTCTACTAAAGGTGGTTATTCTGCCTTTATTAAATTTTAACCTACAAGAAGAATTGCAATTCAGAGGTCTCCAAGACCACTCTCCGGTTCAGTGGTTTGCTAGAAGGACTCATAGAACTCAGAAAAGCTGTTCTGCTCACAGTTATGGTTTGTTACAGAGAGAGGGTACAGATTAAAGTCAGCCAAGGAAAGAGGCACCGAGGGCCGTGTCCAGGAGACAGCGGGTGCAAGCTTGCAGTCGTCTCTGCTTCTGGAGCCGTGCGAACGCTCGCTTCCCCTCACACCTGTGTGTGGCAACACACGGAACATTGCCAACCAGGCACCTCGCATTTATTACCAAAAGTAATAAATCCAAAAGGGGCAGTGTAAATGTATTATCTAGAAAGATAAGAGGTTACCGAATACCAGAAGGAACAGCTAAAAGAGTTGAACGTGGTTGTTTCTGGGAAGAACCTGTGGGAAGGAGCCAACCAGAGACTGCTGTCCTTCACCATGAGCCTGTTAGAACTGTCAGGCCTCTTGTGCAACTACCAGTTTGGTAAAATGAAAGGTAACTAATGTTTTGGGGTTTTTTTAAAATTTATTTATTTTATTTCTGGCTGTGTTGGATCTTTGTTGCTGCACGTGGGCTTTCTCTAGTTGCAGCAAGCGGGGGCTACTCTTTGTTGCTGCGCGCGGGCTTCTCATTGCGGTGGCTTCTCTTGTTGCGGAGCATGGGCTCTAGGCACGTGGGCTTCAATAGTTGTGGCTCGTGGGCTCTAGAGCGCAGGCTCAGTAGTTGTGGCGCACGGGCTTAGTTGCTCCTTGGCATGTGGGATCTTCCCGGACCAGGGCTCGAACCCCTGTCCCCTGCATTGGCAGGTGGATTCTTAACAACTGCGCCACCAGGGAAGCCCCTAACTAATGTTTTAAAAAATCAAAAAGAGGGCTGTAAAAAGAAAACGTATTCATGTTTTTAAACATTGTAAACGGCTGGTAAAAATAAAAGTTTTTTACTGTGTAAAATTTTTAAGAGGAAATGGAAGGTACATCAACTGTACCACAATTTTTATTTTATTTTATTTATTTTATTCTATTCTATTTTATTCTATTCTATTCTGTTCTGTTGTATTCTCTTCTCTTCTATTCTATTCATTTGCCATGCAGAGCAGCTTGATCTGAGTTCCCCCACCAGGGATTGAACCCAGGCCCTCGGCAGTGAAAGCGCCTTGGGTCCTAACCACTGGACTGCCAGGGAATTCCCTCAATTTTTTTTTTTTTAATTATTATTTATTTATTTATTTTTGGCTGTGTTGGGTCTTCGTTTCTGCGCGAGGGCTTTCTCTAGTTGCGGCAAGCGGGGGCCACTCTTCATCGCGGTGCGCGGGCCTCTCACTATCGCGGCCTCTCTTATTGCGGAGCACAGGCTCCAGACGCGCAGGCTCAGCAGTTGCGGCTCACGGGCCCAGTTGCTCCACGGCATGTGGGATCCTCCCAGACCAGGGCTCGAACCCGTGTCCCCCGCATTGGCAGGCAGATTCCCAACCACTGCGCCACCAGGGAAGCCCCCTCAATTTTTTTAAAAAAGAAGAAAGGATGGGAGATGAAAGATATCCAGAAAATGTTCTAGGAAGGAAAAAATGACAAATGAAACAAATAGCATTTATTTATCTGACACAGAAGATTTTGGATTCTTTTGAGTGCTGTGTTTTAAACGTTATTTTTACGGACTTGTAAAAGCTATCAAGGCTTTTCCTAGGTTCATTTGCAACATCAGTCCCCTCACTTTGTTGTAAAAGGCAGTGGGTTTCAACTTGTATTCCTCAGAGCCTGTGGGATTATGGGGAGGCACCTGCAGAGCACCTGGAGCTTCGTCCAGGGGACGCAATGTGAACAGGGCTCTGGGTGCCCCTACTTCAACGAGAATCTCTCTCCTTCAGTCTGGTTTACATGGTGATGTTCTCTAGGAAAGGGATCCTCTGCTGCTAAAACGAAGGCTGCAAATGGTGCCAGAGTCTTAGGTCCCGCAAGGGTCTTGGGTCTGAGGAAGGATTCCATACTTAGGTTCAGAAATATCTCAGGTCACAGCATCTAGGCACTGAGCTCTGTATTTGGACAAGGGGTGGAAGGTTTGGAGAAGGGGTTGGGGGTCTGGTCACTCAGCACTGGCTCAGGTGCTGGAAGCTATGGTGTTGGTGGGGTCCTGTGTTGGCAGGTTCAGGTGATCAACTTACAGCTGAGTGATTCTCTCACCTGAAGACAAAGACAAGCTTGAGCTCCTCGACTCTGCAGGGCCTCCTGATCATAACATAGGGACTTTCCTGCATTCTTTGTCAGCAGACCTTTACTGAACCCGACATCGGGCCGGGCACTGGGTAAGAGCTTGGATCCAGCCGTGAAGAAGGGCGGGCCCCTGGCTTCATGGTGGGTGGTCTAGTTGATGACACAGGCAATTGCAGGACATTGTTGGACCACTCATTTAGCATCTGTCCCCCTAGAGCCACTCTCCACATTCCTGTACCCTGCCGTCGACCACAGGAGGATGGTTATAGCCTCCTGTGGACCACATAACAGGCTCCCTAGGCCCCTGGCTTGCAACTGGGTTTGCCATTGGGTAGGTCCAGCAGGAGATCTGAGTGGCAGGAGACTAGGGTGTTGAGGGTAGTTCTTTCCCTAGCTCTGATGAAGGTCGCTGATCCTATATGACTCTTTCCTTCCAGGTTCTGACAATTCCTCCCTTCATTTGTCTCTTTGGGCTTAGAGGTGATAACTGCCCCACTAGGTTATTACACTAATCCTGTGACTGCCCACATCCACCCCTAGAGTTACATAATTTAAATGTGGCATCTGTTTCCTGTTGACCAGAGCAACTCTGACAAGTGCGATGTTAGGATAGACACAGAGCCGAGCACTGAGTAGGGTGTAGCTTGTTATGAAGACGTGGGGAAGGGGTTGGGTGGGCAGGAATGGTGGGGTAACTTTTGTTGTGCCCTGATCTGATTGGCTACCATCTTGTGGTTTAAAAGCCATAATAAACAGTTTGGACTGTCTAAAGCAGGGGTCAGTAAATTACTACCTGGGCCAAATCCTCCTGTGTTTGTAAATAAAGTTTTATTGGAACCTAGCCACACCCCTTCATTTACATGCTGTCTCCAGCTGCTTTGGTGTTACAGCAGCAGTGTTACTGACCCAGGTCTTTGTACTGTTCCATCAATAGAGATTGATAAGAGACCAAAGAGAAATTCAGGCAAGGCTTTACTGGGGCTCGTGCTGCAGCACCAGGGAACAAAAGCAAGTAACTGTGCCCTTGCTCACTCCATGAGCAGGGGTGAGCTGGTCCCTAAGATGGGGTGAGGATGGGGGCGGGTCCGTGGGTTGGGCAGAAGGAGTGGCTTAGGTGATCTGCCCACCCTCTTGGTGGTGCTGTGTGCAGGGAGAATGTGCAGGACCCTGCTTTTGTGTCCAGTACCTCAGAAATGGCAGTTGGTTTGTGGCCTTTTTGTATCTTGTTCATAATTGCCCTGACTGTGCATGTGTGTGGTTATTTTTAGTCCCTTATAGTGTCTTTGTATTCTGTTGCTCTAGGAGACGTTTGTCCAGGTGCAAGCGCAAGCGCTCCGGTAGAGGGTCCCAGGTCCCAGCCTATCTCAGCAAGGCTGAGTAATCATGGCAGATACTATGTAGCTCATGACACCTAAAATATGTACTATCTGGGTGTTACAGAAAAAAGGTTGTTGATCCTTGATCTAAGGCAGCAGTTCTCAAAGCGTGGTCCATGGAAACTTGGAGGGTACCTGAGACACTTTCAGGAGTTCGGTGAGGTCCAAATTATTTTCATAATAAGTGTAAGACCTTTGCCTTTTTTTTTTTTTTTTAATTGCATTGACATTTGCACTGATGGTGCAATAGCGATGCTGGGTAAACTTGCTGGTCCTTTAGCAGGAATCAAGGCAGCGGCACTAAGATGTTCTATCAGTCATATTCTTCACTGCTATGTATGCACAGTTGAAAAGGAATAACGGTCAGTTTCACTTAAGAATGTCCTTGATGAAGCGGTAAACGTCATTGATTTTATTAACTCTAATCCCTTGAGCACATGCCTTTTTAATCCTCTGTCTGACAGAATGAGAAGTACCCATAAAGCACTCATGCTGCATCCATGGTTGTCTCCAAGAAAAGCACGTTGGCGACTGTTTGAATTATGAGCTGAATTAGCCACTTTTTTTCATGGAACACCATTTTTACTTGAAAGGATGATTAGCAGACAGACTGTAGTTGTTCAGGTTCAGGTACTTGGCAAACGTTTTCTTGAAAATGAACAAGGTGAGCCTGTCACTTCAAGGGTAGTGTTTGTTGCCAATGATAAAATTTGAGCATTTGCATGAAAATTGGAGTTTTGGAAAACTTGTATCTGCCACTGTGAGCTTCACAGCTTCACAATACTTAAAATACTTTTCTGTTGAGATCAGTGAGGATATTAATAAATGTGATTCTTATAAGGTATAATGAAATGTATCAACATTTGGAAGATCTGCATATTGCTGTGAAGAATATTTTCCCAAATAACTAATGTGTGATAATCTGAAAATCATCCCTGGTAAAATGTGCAAGATAGACCAATGGATTTTAATGTAATGGACTGTGAAAATTCGTTAGTATGGTTTCAATTTCACATCATAAAGAACCTTCAAGAGACTTCACTTGTTGAGTGTTGGTGTTGTATCAAAGAATTGCCACAATTATGTAAAAAGGCTATTAAAATACCCCTCCCTTTTCTTTTCAACTCAATATCTGAGTGAGGCTGGATTGTCTACATATATATCAACCAAAGGAACGTATTCCAACAGATTAAGTACACAAGTAAATATGAGTATGTATTGAGCTTTCTTCCATTAAGCCAGACGTTAAGACACTTGTAAAAACGTAATGCTACTCTTTTCACGAAATGTGTTTTATTTGAGAATATGTAGCCATTTTCATTGTTGTTTTTAAGAGAATAAATATTTTAACATTTTATCAGTTTTAATTTGTAATACGGTGAATCTCGGTAGGTATAACCCATATAGACAAAAGCTCTTTGGGGTCCTCAATAACTTTTTTTAAAAAATAAATTTATTTATTTTATTTATTTATTTTTGGCTGCGTTGGGTCTTTGTTGCTACATGCAGGCTTTCTCTAGTTGTGGCGAGCGGGGGCTACTCTTCGTTGTGGTGCACGGGCTTCTTACTGTGGTGGCTTCTCTTGTTGCGGAGCACGGGCTCTAGGCATGTGGGTTTCAGTAGTTGTGGCACACGGGCTCAGTAGTTGTGGCTCGTGGGCTCTAGAGCGCAGGCTCAGTAGTTGTGGCGCACAGGCTTAGTTGCTCTGTGGCATGTGGGATCTTCCAGGATCAGGGCTCGAACCCGTGTCCCCTGCATTGGCAGGCGGATTCTTAACCACTGTGCCACCAGGGAAGCCCTCTCAATACAATTTTTTCCATCCTAAAAGTAATACATTTTATTTAGAAGTCACATGGATGTAAAAAGAAAAAAATAACCTAGAGATCATCATATTAAGTGAAGTAAGTCAAAGACAAATATGGTATGATATCACTTATATGTGGAATCTAAAAAAATGATATTAATGGACTTGTTTACACAACAGAAGTAGACTCACAGACGTAGAAAACAAACATAGGGTTACCAGAGGGGAAAGGCTGGCGGAGGGATAAATTAGGAGTTTGGGATTAACATATACACACTCCTATATATAAGATAAACAAACAACAAGGACTTACTATTATAGCTCAGGGAAATATATTCAATATCATGTAATAACCTATAATGGAAATCTGAAAAAGAATATATGTATACATATATACATACACATATATATGTATAAAACTAAATCACTTTTCTGTACACCTGAGACTAACACAACATTGTAAATTAACTATACTTCAATAAAAAAATTAAGAAAGGAAAAAGAAAAAGGTAAATATCTAAAGACAACCACTGTTTACAGCTTTAAGTGTACACACACACACACACGGCACATTTATTTTGCTTTTTTCATTTAGCATTATGCCATAGGGAATGTTGCTATATTTTTAAAAACTTTTTATTTTGAAATAACTGCAGATTCACAGGAAATTGCAAAACAATGTAGGGAGAGTTCCCATGTACTCTTCACCCAGTTTCCCTCAATGGTAGCACCCTGGGTGACTCTAGTACACAATCAAGATTGGGAAACAAGCAATGTTACAATGTATGTGTATAGTTCTGTGCAATTTTATCACATGTACACATCTGTGTAGCCACCATTGCAATTAAGATACAGAACTGTACCATCACCACAAAGCTCGTCATGCTACCCTTTTAGAGTCATACCCACCTCTCTGCCTCCCCCATCCCTAATCTCTGGAAACCATTAATCTATTTTTCATCTCCAAAATTTTGTCTTTTCAAAATTGTTATATAAATGGAATCAGAAGTATGTGATCTTTTGAGACTGGCTTCTTTTTTCACCCAGTGTAGTTTCCTTGAGATCCATCCAAAATGTAACATATATCAATAGTCCATTCATTATTAATTGCTGAGACGTATTCCATATATGGACTTACCATATACAGTTGACCCTTGAACAACAACATGGGTTTGAACTGCGCTGGTCTGCTTATATGTGAGTGTTTTTTAAATAACTATAGTACCTATATTTTCATTTTATAGATCTACACAGTGCGGGAAAAAGTTTGTGTTTTTTATTTTTTTTAAAGTTTGTGTTTGATTAGAGATCACAGTCTGTGAAATCAAAAGAACTAGGATCTGAGTCTTCATTCTACCCAAATGTTTCAGATTCCTGTCCTTGGGTGAGTCATTTATCAATTCCTTTGTTTTTGAGGCAGAGATAACAGTGCCTGGATTTTTTAAAAATATTTATTTATTTATTTGGTTGTGCTGGCTCTTAGTTGTGTCAGGCAGGCTCCTTAATTGTGGCTTATGGGCTCCTTAGTTGCAGCCGTTGGGCTCCTTAGTTGCGGCATGCAAACTCTTAGTAGTGGCATGCATGTGGGATCTAGTTCCCTGGCCAGGGATCGAACCCGGCTCCCCTGCATTGGGAGCACGGAGTCTTATCCACTGTGCCACCAGGGAAGTCCCCAGTGCCTGGATTTTCAACTCTGTGGGGGGCTGACGCCCCTCACCTACATTGTTCAAGGGTCAACTGTAATTTTAAATGGTTGGTAAACAACGTTTACAATGACTGATATAATATTCCTGCTGGTAGAGAGGCAATAGATTTCCTAGCTATTCCCTTACTGTTGAACACTTAGGTGTTCCTGATGAAAATAAACGCTACTGACTATCTTGCCCAAAGAGGTTTTCCTGATTCTGATTTCTTTAAGATAGACTTTCAGAAGTGGAATTATTTACACAAAGGATATTAATGTTTTTCAGACTCTTAATGCATGTTACCAAATTACTTTTCCAAAAGGTGTACTTGTCTGTATAGCTCCCCCATAGCCATTTAGAGATTAAGATAAGAGGGTTTCCTAAGTTACAGGCTGAATAATAAATGTGTAACTTGCTTTCTGCCGAAGCCAACTCAGTGTTCATAGGAGAAGCTAATGAGCCCTGTTATGTCCGAGATGTACTTAGTTTGGTATGTGGGATCTAAACTTATCTGGGCATCATGCTGCCCACTGTGATCAACATGACTAGAGGCAAAATGTTGCACCCATGCTGCATCCAACAGTGGCCAGGAGGCCTGCGTATGCTTTGATCTGTGCCTCCTCTGGATTTTTGTTAGCTACCTCAGAGAGGCTGATCCCTGAAGAAGTAAAAGTGAGAGAATCAAAAAAGCTCAGATATATGGGACTTCCCTGGTGGTCCAGTGGTTAAGACTCTGCACTCCCAATGTGGGGGGCCTGGGTTCGATCCCTGGTCAGGGAACTGGATCCTGCATGCTGCAAATAAAAGATCCCACATGCCACAACTAAGATCCCGCACATGGCAATGAAGATCCTGCATGCTGCAACTAAGACCCAGCACAGCCAAATTAAAAAAAAAAAAAAGCTCAGATCTAAAAAGATAAAGTTGGAGGTATCATACGTCCTGATTTCAAACTATGCTACAAAGCTATACTAATCAAAACAGTGTGGTATTGGCATAAAAACAGACACCTAGATAAATGGAACAGAATAGAGAGTCCAGAAATAAACCCACATATATATGGTCAATTAATTTATGACAAAGGAGCCAAGAATATACAATAGGGAAAGGACAGTCTCTTCAATAAATGGTGTTGGGAAAACTGGACAGCCGTGTGAAAGAAGAAACTAGACCACTATCTTACACTATACACAATTAACTCAAAACAGATTAAAGCCTTGAATATAAGACCTGAAACCATAAAACTCCTAGAAGAAAATATAGGCAGTAAGCTCCTTGACATTGGTCTTGGCATTGAATTTTTGGATCTGGCACCAAAAGCAAAGGCAACAAAAGCAGAAACAAACAAGTGGGACTACATCAAACTAAAAAGCTTCTGCACAGCAAAGGAAACCATCAACAAAATGAACAGGCAACCTACAGAATGGGACAAAATATTTGCATATCATATATCTGATAAAGGGTTAATATAATATCCAAATTATATAAAGAACTCAACTCAATAGCAAAACAAACAAACAATGAGAAATATTTATTTGGTCTTTGTCCTCTTTCCTGGCACAGAGCCCTTGGAATACAACCAATGCTCAGCATTGCTTGGACCACACCGGGACTGAGGTGGTCCTAGTCCCCCTGAAGTAGCTGGGTTTTATACCATGTTACAAACATCTTATAAAGTCCCGCGTATGTTGGTACCACAGATTTGGCAACAAGAATTCAGGAACTTAGTCATAGGAAACCACTTATAAGTAAAAAGCAATCACAGAGTGGGAGAAAATATTCATAATACTTGTATCTGACAGGGGACTCATATACCAAATATACAAAGAACTCCTACAAATCAATATGAAAAAGTCAGACAGCTGAATGCAAAAATGGGCCAAAGGCTTTAATGGGAACTCTACAACAGAGAACACCAAACGTCCAATAGCGAAGAAAGAAGTGCTGAACTTCCTTAGTCATCGGGGAAGTGAGAATTAAGAGAACGTTGTGATACCACCGCACACCCACTGGAATGGCTAGAAAAAAGAAGGAAAATATTGATTGTTGGTGTAAGGAAAATCTCATTCACTGAATTCTTCTGTACTCCAAATGGGGAGCTTTTCTCCACACCAAGCAATTCTCCAGCTCTCTGGCAGACACCAGCTGGGTGTCCTACAATTTAAATCAGTTCTGACACTCTCTACCTGGAGTTAGGATCAAACCCCACTGGTTAAGGGCTCAGTCCCATGAGACTGCTCCCCACCCCCCCACCCCCTAAACTACACACACTAAATGCAGGTCCTGGTTGTCACCCAAGCTTTTGACCAACTGGCTATAAATCGGAGATTCCTATGACCCCGTCTTTGGGTTCAGTAATTTGCTAGGATGGCTCACAGAACTCAGGAAAGCAGTTTACTTACTACTTCTGATTTATTACGAAGGATATTTCAAAGGACACAACTGAACAGCCAGATGGAAGAGATGCTTAGGACATAGGATGAAGGAAGGGGCACGGAGCTCCTGTGCCCTCTGCAGGGGTGCCATCCTTCCAGCACCTCCCTGTGTGCACCAACCTGGAAGCTCTCTGAGATCTGTGCTTTTGGGTTTTTATGGAGGCTTCATTATGTAGGCATCATTGATTAAATCATTGGCCATTGGTGATTAATTCAACCTCCAGTCCCTCTCCCCTCCCCTGAGCTTGGGGTGGGGGCTGAACGTTCCAACCCTCCAATCACCTGGTGGGTTCCCCTGGCAACAAGCCCCACCCTTCTGGGCTTTCCAAAAGTCAGCTCATTAACATAAACGCGGGTGTGGTTGTATTCCAAGGGCTCTGTGCCAG
Source organism: Balaenoptera musculus (assembly GCF_009873245.2). Taxonomy (NCBI): domain Eukaryota; kingdom Metazoa; phylum Chordata; class Mammalia; order Artiodactyla; family Balaenopteridae; genus Balaenoptera; species Balaenoptera musculus. Next base: position 5,935,295 of record NC_045797.1, on the reverse strand, counting down.
GAATGAGGACAAAGACCAAATAAATATTTCTCATTATAAATTGCCATATCACACTTGGTGACCATGTCATAGACAGCTGAGGGAAACGGAAGCTGGTACAATCAACTTTGGAAAACTGTTTGGCAGAATTTACTGAAACTGAACATGCACATAGACTGTGACCCAGGAATTCTACTCCTGGGTGTGCAGTCAAGAAAAGTCAGTGCTTATAGCCACAGCTTGAATGGTCATAGCTGCTCTATTCATTATAGTTTCCCGAACTGGAAACTATCTACATGCCTACCAACAATAGAATCGGTAAAGAAATTCTTGTATAATATAGTTACACAATGGACTATTGTATTAATTGTACCACAAACTGGGTGGCTTAAAAGAACCCAGAAATTTATTTCCCCAGTTTTGGAGGCTAGATGTCTGAAACGAAGATATTACCCAAAAACTGGGTTCACCTCTTGGTAGGTGTTGAGCCAAAAGCTACAACCAAGCCAAAGATGGGGAGAAGGAAGGATTTATTACTTGCGACAAGTAAGGAGAACACTGGGGATCTTTCCCCAAGCAGTGTCTCCCCTAACAGCAAAACTGGGAAAGTTTTAAGCTAAGGTACATGCATATTCATGAAGGGGCTTGAGCATAGGAGAACTCAGCATAGAATTAGGGCAAAGGAAGACAGAGTCCAAGCTTTAGTTGGTTGAAGTCAAGGGGGTCAACATCATCCTTCCATCCTCCACCAGGGGATGGAGGGGGGCTTAGTTCTTGCAGAATTCAGAGACTGTATCCGATTGTTATGTATATTCCTTGAGCAGGAACTAGGACTCAGTTTTATCGCTAAACTATTGTTTCTTGACTGCTTTCCCTCTGTCCCTGTGTTCCCTCACTTTCCTTAAGATCAATGATTATTGAGACCTGTTACAAACATCTTATAAAGGGCAAGCATTGTGGCCAGGCTTAGATCACTTGTGGCTTAGACCAAAATGGCTTTTCTTACATCAAGAAAGCCTTGCCTGGTTCTCTTTCTCTGGCGACCCCTTGCCCTATCTGCTGACAAAGGCTTTGGCAGGGTCATGCTCCAGGATGCTTCCTCGCCTCTTCCAGCTTCTGGTGGCTCCAGATGTTCTCAGCTTGTGGCAACATCACTCCAGTCTCTGCCTCTCTCCTCCCTGTGTGTAACTTTGGTGAGAGCCACCTATTCAGTTGTCTCCCTTTTGTTTTGAGCTTCCTGGGATTCTTGCAGCCAACGAAGAGACAATGAAACAATTCCTTGCCTCATGCCAAAGTTACTGCTCCCTCTTTGTCACAGGTTGTGCGCCTCCCTGCCCCCCAAATTCCAATGTTGAGTTGTAACCCCCAGTTAGAAAGTGATGGTATTTGTATAGGGTCTTTTTTTTTTTTTTTTAAGGTGCAGAGTGCTGTGAAGATTTTTTTTTAAATTAATTAATTAATTAATTTTTATTTTTGGCTGTGTTGGGTCTTCGTTTCTGTGAGAGGGCTTTCTCTAGTTGCGGCAAGCGGGGGCCACTCTTCATCGCGGTGCGCAGGCCTCTCACTATCGTGGCCTCTCTTGTTGCGGAGCACAGGCTCCAGACGCGCAGGCTCAGTAGTTGTGGCTCATGGGCCTAGTTGCTCCGCGGCATGTAGGATCTTCCCAGACCAGGGCTCGAACCCGTGTCCCCTACATTAGCAGGCAGATTCTCAACCACTGTGCCACCAGGGAAGCCCTGTATAGGGTCTTTAAAGAAGTAATTGAGTTCAAGTGAGGTCATTAGGGTGGGCCCTAATCCACTATGATTGGTGTCTTTTTAAGAAGAGATTACGAGGGCTTCCCTGGCAGTCCAGCTGAAACCGTGCAACCCAGATTGGGACTTGAACCCACGTTCTTTTAACTGAGCTCACATACCTGGTCTCAGGACTTAATGAAAGTCAGGTTCTTGATGTCTCATGTAGAAAGAATTCAGTGAGAGACAAAGTGATAGGTAAGAAGTGGATTGATTTAGAGAAAGACACTCCACAGACAGAGTGTGGGCCATCTCAGAAGGCAAGAGCAGCCCCAGGGTATGGGGTTGTCAGTTTTTATAGGGGTGGGTAATTTCATAGGCTAATGAGTGGGAGGAATATTCCAGCTATTTTGGGGAAGGGGTGGGGATTTCCAGAAATTGGGCCACCACCCACTTTTTGACATTATGGTCGGCCTTGGAACTGTCATGGCACCTGTGGGTGTGTCATTTAGCTTGCTGATGTGTTACAGTAGCGTATACTGAGGCTCAGGGTCTAGTGGAAGTTGACTTGTCTGCCATCTTGGACCTATTTGATTCTAATCAGTTTATGTCATGTCCTCAGGCTATGTCATTCTTTTAAATGTTGTGCCCTGCCCCCTTCCCTCCTGCTCCCTTGCCTCCTTCCCGCAATTCCACTGCAGGGGGCACGGGTTCAATCCCTGACTGGGGAACTAAGATCCCACATCCCACATGCCGCTCGGTGTGGCCAAAAAAAAAAAAAATAGGAGAGATAGAGAGATTAGGACACAGAAGGAAGACCTTGTGAAGATACAGGGAGAAGGTGGCCATGTACAAACCAAGGAGTGAGGTCTCAGAAGAAACTGACCCTGTGACACCTTAATCTCGACATTCTGACCTCCAGAATTGTGAGAAATCAATTTCTGTTGTTCAAGCCACCCAATCTATGGTACTTTGTTATGGCAACCCTAGCACAGCAATACACATTTCAAGCTGCCTTTGAAAGGAAAATCCCTTGCTGTGATGCCCAGAAGAGAGAGTGGTGGAAGAAAAGCATGGGACTTTCTACAAAAGGATGAAAACAGAATAAGGAAGCAAACATCTGGCAAGATTTTAGCTCAGGTTTGAAAGCCAAATATCCATCAACCTCAGCTCCCTGCCACTCAGCTAGGAAGCAGCAAATGACCAGGAGAGTTTCTAAAGCAGCGTCACAAAATCAAGTTCCCAGCAACCACACACCCTCTCACCCGCATCACTCTTGTGTGAGCCCCAACTGCAAGGCTGAGTCTCATGGGAGAGTAACAACAACCCAACAGGGTGAAAGAAATAGAAAAACTGTAAAAGGCACAAGAATTAAAAGGTATAGCAGTTGGAGGACACTTTGTGTAGGGCGACTAGTTCTCTACGCCTCACTGGCCCTGGTGGTTACTGTCTGAGAACACCGTTAGTCATAATGATAGCAAGGTGAAATGGTGTCTGTACACTTGGTCTAAAGAGAGAGGGAAACACGTGATCGATTTTAGAAAGAATTTAAAACAGTTTGTGCAGGATGTTTCAATTATACGGTAAAGTCAGTTATCAGGATGAGGCGGTTCTCCCGTGGAGGCTGCACTGAGAGTTACCATGGGGCTGACCAAGAGGCCGTCAAGCTCCTCCAAAGCAGGGCTTAAGCTCCTCTGCTCACTGCCTTCCAGCAATGCCTACAGCACTGCCCGGCACATAGGGGGGTGCTCAAAACAGTATCTGTTAAATGCACAAATGCTGGGGGAGAGTCTAAGGGCAGAGATGAGGTGGGTGTGAAGGGGAACGGCCAAGACGTATGCCCAGGAGAGCTTTGGGTCTCTACTGGTGGAATGGTGTCTCCTCAAAACTCATGTCCACCTCAGAATGTGACCTTATTTGGAAATGGGGTCTTTGCAGATGCAGTTAGTTAAGATGAGGACATACTAGATTAGGGTGGGCCCTAAACCCAATGACTGGTGTCGCCATAAGAAAGCCACATGAAGCACAGACACACGGGAAAGAAGGCCACGTGACTGCAGAGGCAGAGATGGGAATGGTGCAGCATAAGCCAAGGGACGCCAGAGACCGCTGGGCATCACGGGAAGCTAGGAGACAAGGAGGGATTCTTCCCCAGAGCCTTTAGAGGGAGCCTGGCTCTGCTGACACCCTTATGTTGGACTTTTAGCCTCCAGAACTGTGAGAGGACAGATTTCTGTTTGTGATTATTTGTTACCAGGGCCTGAGAGTTGTTTTCGGGGAACACGTAGGAAACCCTGGATTACCATTGTTAAATAACGAAAAGTCAACTGTGTAAATTTTAAAGATTTAATTGGTTTTATTGAACAGTTCATGAGTCGGGCAGCATCCCATCTAGCAAGTAGAGAGGAGCTCCCAAGGGCTACAGAAAAGAAAAGGTTTTCAAAGGCAAGACAAAGAAGTCTAAGCAAGGAAGATTTATTTCAGGCATAGGTAACCTACTTATGGGGGACGGAAGAAGTCTTTGTGGCAGGTTACTTCATCTTCCTTTGGGGCATGGTGACCGATTACCTCATTGCTGCTGACCAGAAAATTCCTGGTTAAGACTACATTTCTGGGGGAAGGTGAAGCTTCAGTTAGGTTAGTAGTGTGACCTAGCATAAGTGACTCCACCTGGGGCCTCTGGTTTTCTTTTTAACACCAAACTAATTTTGAAAATGCTCCTACAGAAAGAAAAATATTTAGTTTTTTGGGGTTGTGGGGCACATAACGTTCACATATTTTGAAACAACTTAAAAAAAAACCCAGTAAAACCTATGCAGGTAAGCTCATTGCTGTAACAAACAGACCTCCCAAACACAATGAACTTTATTTACTATAGTAAATAAATAAGATGAGAGTACTTTCAAGATAATTCGAATCAGTTTCCCAGGAGTCCAAGCGTTAGCAAGTTATATCTGCTGCTGTTAGTTAACTGGCAGGACCCTTCTAGAGGGATATCTAACAGTCAAGTGAAGAAGCCTTCAGAATATGCATGCCCCTTAACCCAGCAGTTTCTCTTCCTTCAATTATACTTTAGAATTAAGGTGGCGCGCAACTAGATAATTCTCGAGCTGCTGGCATGAGTTAGCGCAGACTGTAGCTCCCAAACTTGCCTTCTGGGAATCGCTGGTGAAATCCCTGTAGGGTTTTGAAGGTCTAAAGGAGGAACCGGGGAAGTCTGGGACACGCCCCTCGGTGATTCCCAGCCCAGAGTACACACTAGGCACCTGGGCAGGTGTTTTTGCTTTCTCTTAATACCTGGCCACCAGGACCAGGCACTAGCATTTTTAAAGGCTCTCGGGGAACTTCCAATGCACAGCTAAGGCCCAGAATCAACACCCTTGGGCAGGCTGCGTAAAAAGTTGTACAACAATTTTGCAAACGAATGTTTATTGGAAACATTTTACGAAAATCTTGTTAAAGTAACCGTGTACAAAAGCTCGTGTGCAGTATGATTCCATTTCCTCAAATAGGAGTGTAAGACTGGAAATTAACTTTGGTTATGAGAAATGCGTGGTTTTTATAGCTATTAGCACTTAAAAAGGTTTCACCATTAACAGCCAGGTGTGTTATATTAAGAAAACTTCAGCTTTTTTTTTGGCTGCATTGGGTCGTCGTTGTGGCGCTTGGGCTCAGTAGTTGTGGCTCAGCGGGCTCTAGAGCGCAGGCTCACTAGTTGTGGCGCGTGGGCTTAGCTGCTCCACAGCATGTGGGATCTTCCCGGACCAGGGCTCGAACCCGTGTCCCCTACCTTGGCAGGCAGATTCTTAACCACTGTGCCACCAGGGAAGCCCCAACTTTTCAGATTATAAGATGCATTTTTCCAGACAATAACGTCACCCAAATTTCTTGGGACCTTCTATGCCTGATACGACCCTCGGGGCGCCTCTGGGCGCGGACGTTGCTCGCCCATGCGCGGACTGCACCACAGCGTGGGGCTGTGACACCGCGAGACTTCCGCAGCTCCACCCACAGGCCCCGCCCCCATTTCCGGCTTTTCGCCCCGCCCACTCAGCGTCTCGGGATCCTCTCCCTGGCCAGGCTCCAGCAGCCTCGCTCTGGGTCCGCTCCACACTCTCCTCTGCGGGTGGCTGGCTTCCCGGCGGGTTTTGTTTGCGACGCTGTCGTGCCAGAGCGCGCTTTACGGCCGCGGGGACGGATCGAGCCGGTGCCAGGGCCCCTCCGGCCCGGAAACGGGACAGGCGAGCGAGGTTGATGCCCGGTGGTGGGGCGAGCGCGGCGTGTGGCCGTCTTCTTACCGCCGCGGAGCAAAGGGGGGCCCGGGAAGCGGCGGGGTCGGTGTCTAGGAGCGGGCCAGGAGGCTCCGGCTCCGGCGGCGGCGGCGGCGGCAGAGGCGGAGCGGGTGGCCCCGGGCCGGGTTGTGGAGGCCCGGGGGGCCCCGCGGGCAGGATGAGCCTGACCCCGAAGGAGCTCTCGAGCCTGCTGAGCATCATCTCGGAGGAGGCGGGCGGCGGCAGCACCTTCGAGGGCCTGTCCACCGCCTTCCACCACTACTTCAGCAAGGCCGACCACTTCCGTCTGGGCTCGGTGCTCGTCATGCTACTGCAGCAGCCGGACCTGCTGCCCAGCGCGGCGCAGCGCCTCACGGCGCTCTACCTGCTCTGGGAGATGTACCGCACCGAGCCGCTCGCCGCCAACCCCTTCGCCGCCAGCTTCGCGCACCTGCTCAACCCCGCGCCGCCCGCCCGCGGCGGCCAGGAGCCCGACCGGCCGCCGCTCTCAGGTAAGCCCGGGTCCTCCCGCCGGGAGCCCGGTGTGCGGCGCGGAGGGTGAGATCGGGCAGCTGCTGGGCCTTCACCCGCACGTGAAATGGATTGTGTCCTTTTGAAATCCCCTCCGCACCCCCTCCACCGAGTAGGGACAAGTCGCAGCTTCACGGCACCGAAAATTACTCCTCCCAGCAGTACGGGCTGTGAAACCGTGCCGCTTAGTGTGGGGCTTGACGCTTTAGTGCCTCGTGATGCAGTTCGTGCTCCTCACGCGCGTCTGAGGTGTGTGCAGTTGTAAGTAATGACACACAGGATCAAGTCTTTAAGTCTCCGGCTTTAAGTCTCAGAGGAGTCACCGAGAAGTCGTTCAGAACCCGAATACGTTGTTGAGCGGAAATGCACATTCAGCAGCGTGTCAGGACTTCATAGCCGCCTTCTTGCTGTTCGGTGTCCTTGGTTAACGCGATGGGGGCAGAGAATAAAAGTAGTCTCAATTCACGGCCTAGGCTAGGAAACGCAAGACTACTGGACCTTATGTAAAATGCATGCTCGTGCACCTTTGGTGAGATCACTGGGTTGGATGCGAGGCCGCTTTTGCTATTTTTGTTTGTTTGTTTGGCTTATAAACAAATTTATTTCTCATTGTTTTGGAGGCTGGGAAGTCCAAGGTCAAGGCCCCAGCAGACTGGGTGTCTGGTGAAGGCCTGCTTTCTGGTTCATCGACAGCTGTCTTCACGCTGTGTCCTCACGTGAAAGGGATGAGGGAGCTCTCTGGGGTCTCTCTTCTCAGGGCACTAATCGCATTTAGGAGGGCTGTGATTGGGGGTTAGGATCAACACTTTAACATTCAGCCTACAGCCCAGGCTTAGCACAGTAATGGCATAATAAAGGATGATTATTTGAACCTGAATTCAACTGAAATTGAAGTAGAGCAAAACGCAAAACCATATACTTACTCTGTAGTTTTAAAAAAACTGTTCACTGTTATCTCCTCTACTAGAGGGAATTAAAGCTGGCCTGATAAGTTGCCTGACGGGACCACTTACTGTCTAAATTGGGAATCGACTATATTCTATCTAGTTTAACCCTCTCTGTTAACACGGGGAAACAGAAGTCCAGGGAGTTCGAGAAACTTGCCCAGAGACAGACAACTACTTTTGGGCTGGGCCAAGTGTAAGACGGGGGTTCCTTTCATTAACACCAGCATCTTTTCATTTACGTGGTCTTTCACAATCTACCAAGCACCTCCTCAGCTCCGTGACCTCATTTATTATACTAGATCCAGGAGCTTACAGAGGTGGCTTTTGGAAGATTTTTTGCATTCTCAGACCAGTGTTGCAATAGCTTATTCTATACTGACCTTTAAATTTAAAAAATATATATGTACACACACATGTAAATGTGTGTGTACATATATATGCACATACGGAAGACACAGCACCGCATCTCCCTGTGTCACCCTATGCGGGCCACACCCTGGCAGTCACAAAGCACAAGGAGAAAATGGTCTTCGGTTTGAGAATTCCCGAGTTGCCACTGATGCTTCAATACTAAAGGACTTAGAAGTGTTTACACTTTCAAGAGGAGTAGGAATGTTTTTAGGCTTCCCTTTAATGAGTCTCATTTTGAGACAAGATGGCAAGGTTGGCCAGCCGCTCTTCATGCAGTTTTTGTAGTAAGCCTTTCAAAGAATGAATGGTGAAGCCAATTCGTTTCTCCTCCTGGAATTTGTCCTTCTTGTTTTCCTTTGTTGTGAGGTTATATATTAAAGGTATGGGCATACAGACATTACGTAAGATAAAGGCTGTCACGTGAGGGAGGAAGTCAGACAATAAATCCAAAGAAACCTGTGGAAATTAAAAATCTGAACTCAGGGGCAGGGCGGGAGGCGACACGGTCTTTTCACAGAGCTGTTGCACATAACGCAACTGTCCTCAAAAGCAGGAATGGAAAAGCCATGAAATTTCAGCTGCAGAGCAAAGCTGGGGTCTTGGCTTTAGAGCTTTTAATGTCTTTAGCATCAGGCTGGGCAGCAAGTGCCTTTTCCAGAGTAGGCCAGAGAAGATAAGTCCAGTTTGGTTTTTAAGGCTTGAGTCAGCTCTGTGGCCAGCAGCTCGTGGAGGGGCACACCGTCAGGGAGTACACCCCGTTTCTCCCAGTCCAGTTGTAATGCTTGGGGCCACTGGATGGTGAAGATAACCAGATTTGCTTGTTTGGGGTCTGCTTGTTGATCACGTATGTTCCTAGATCTCCACCCAGTTTAACTGTTAAAACACCATTCCCAAAGGAGACATCATAGTCTTCAAGTGTGTAAGGTTTGTCTGCAAGTTCTTCAAAAAACTCTGCTAAGGAATCCAGCATCTCCTCGGCCAGTTTTTCGTCGGTGGTATCGTCCAGAGGGCCAGCGTCACCCAGAGTTCCCGTTGTCCTCAGATTCATCAAGCAGACGCTCTGCTTTTTGACATTCAGGATCTGGTTGAGGCAGCAGAGGCTCAGACTGGGCTGGCTGCCTGTGCAGGCCCTGGCAGCTGTAGAGCGGGGCGTCCGTCCTTCGTTGGCCGTGGGGCCCCGGCGTGGGCCTGGACATAGCCCGGGGGCGCCGAGCGGGGCGGGAGGCTGGCAGCTGCGTGGCGCTCCAGCGTCCACATCTGTTCGTTTTTTAAACTCAAGAGATGCTTTATGAGAGTTGATTTTGGGAGAAGACCTGAAGCCAGGAGAGAAGGGCACAGAGGAGATGGTGAGGAGTGATAAGGGTACCTGGGAGACTTCGAGGAGGACAGCGGTAGTGGGCGGAGCAGGTAGTGACAGGCGGGAAGCAGTTTGATCTTACAGGCCTTGAGCAGTGAGGAAACAGGCGAGTGACCCCTTTAGGTAGGAACTGCTGGTCAGGGAGCCAGAAGGGAAAGGCAGCGGATTCTGAGGTAACGCCAGAGAATTTTTCCTTGCAGGAGAGGGCTTCTGCCTTTAAGCTAGTCATTGTTCCTGCTGGCAACTCCTCTGGATCTAAAGCATCTTCTCGTTGATTTCCTGCACTGCCCTTACCTAAGAGGGGCAACCTGTGTATTCCATGAGATGTCTTTAGGGTACAGGTACTGAACCTGGTTTTCAGGAAGTTTGAGAATGCTGAGAAAGTCGCTGCAACGTGTGTGTGTGTGTGTGTGTGTGTGTGTGTGTGTGGTTACACCCACCACCGAGATGGATGGGGCAGTGTGGGATTTGGGTCGGAGAGCCCTTTGAATTCTGTAGGATGGGTTAGGCAAAGGAACCATGACTTATATAATGTCATTCTTGAATGCGATGAGTTTAAACCTAGATGTAGGCCATAGACTGCATTGTAAACAGATTTGCCAGGGAAATCCATGGATTGGTTATTTTGCCTCTCTCTGCCTCAATTTCCTTGTCTGAAAATTGCAGATAATAAATTATGAGAAATAAAAGTATTTACAATAAGCTTTATACATTACTATCGTTACTAGGTGGGGATGGTGCTTAAATATACAACAGAGGGAATGTCAATGCCAAGGCTTAGTATACTGTGCGTCAAGGGGAGCATCTAATGGGTATATGTTTTGAAAGTTTTTCAGATGATTCTGCTGCAGAGCCAACGTTGAGAATGTATCTGGAAGTAAGTAGGATGGCTTCCTTGCACTCAAGAAGCTTTCAGTCTGGTTGAAGAGACGTAAACATGATTGTAGCCCAGTGTGGTTAAGGGCCATACTAGATGTCGCATGCACAGCACCTCGTAGCACAGGAACTACAGCTGTGTAGCTGGAGGGGCTTTCAGAGGGGGTGACGTTTTTGCTGGAAATTGATGAGAGATGGTGGGGAGAGAAGGGTGTGGCCCTGTCACGTATTCTTAAAGAGCTGCGGGTATTGAATGTTTTGAAATCAAGAATCAGAGGTGAGAGATTTTGTGCAACGGGAGTGTAGAACACATGGATTGGAGGGGCGGGTCAGGAGATGGGATTAGGAAAGTGGGTCAGGACCACGTTAGGAAGGTCTCTTGAATGGTGCAGAAGTTTGGGTTTAATTCTGTGTAAACAGGTTAAGTGATGTGAGCAGATTTGTACCCAGAAATATAACTCAGTGGTAAGTGGGCGTGTGGACTGTGGGTGGTGAGCGGGTAGGAGTCCAAGCTGGGAGCTGGAACAGCATCTGGCCATGGTGCTGCGGTAGGATGGACGCCGCCGGGTAAGCGGGTGGCTCTGGGATGAAAGGGAAGCATCATGTCCAGCAAGCACTTTCGGAATTGTAGCCGTGCTGTGGACTGAAACAGGTGTGTGAAGTGTATTTGCGGAGCTAGTGATTGCTTCCTTGTCTCTTTAACTTTTACACAGTTGCTGGTAGCAGTAGAGAAGAAAAGCATTTCTGAGCACTGTAGTTTTTTTTTATTTGTTTTTGCCTGCATATGTAAGCTTCAGCCTTTGCAGGAATTGAAGCAGGTTAGAAAACAAAGTTGGTTTTTTTGTTTTGTTTTGTTTTGGCCGTGCCGTGCAGCTTGCGGGATCTTAGTTCCCCTACCACCAGGGATCAAACCCGGGCCCGGCAGTGAGAGCGCTGAGTCCTAACCACTGGACTGCCAGAGAATTCCCCAAAACAAAGTTCTTAACAGTTACAAAAACCTTAAGTTTCATTGCCACAAATCATAGAATTTCAGTTGACATACAGTTAATCTAGAGATTATTTGAAGTGTAAGGGTGGATGTGTGTAGGGTACATGCAAATACTACACCATTTTATATAAGGGACCCAAGCATCCTTGGATTTTAGTATTCGCAGGGTGTCCTGGAACCAGTCCTCCTCAGGGACACTATTTAATTACATTTTGATGAATGTATCTATTTGGTTAAATGAATCTTCAATTGTAAGTTTGTCTTTAAAGATACATGGGTTGAGGTGACAAGTAGCAAATGCTAATTTTACCAGACTCAAGATAATTTTTAAAAATAACCGTTAGAGAAACTGTTGTGCGTTTTTTTTGTTTACAGGATTTTTACCTCCTATAACTCCACCAGAAAAGTTTTTTCTTTCCCAGCTGATGCTGGCACCTCCACGGGAACTCTTCAAAAAGACACCGCGACAGATTGCCTTGATGGACGTCGGGAACATGGGCCAGTCTGTGGACATTAGCGGGCTTCAGCTAGCCCTGGCTGGTAAGGAGGGATCCCACTTCAGACATCTTTGTGTGCTAGCATTGGGCCTTTCTTCTTGAGGTACTCCATTTAAATGAAGGTCTTTGTAACTGTACTAAAAAGTTAGTATTTTCCGTGAAAAACATAGCTTCAGTACTGGATCCTTGCTCTTATGGGCTATAAATTTCATTTTGAGTTTTCACTTGAATTGATTGCTTTTCCAGTTTAAGAAGAATGCTGAGTAAAACTTGGTCCGTTTAAAATTTTCCTGATGTCATTTCTACTCAAAGCGATCTACAGATTCAATGCAATTCTTATCAAAATCCCAACAATGTGTTTTGCGGAAATAGAAAATTCATATGGAATCTCAAGGGACCCAGAATAGCTGAAACAGTGTCGTCTTGGCACCTTTATCGAAAATCATTTGAATATATATATGGGAAGGTTTATTTCTGGGCTGTCTATTCTACGTCATTGGTCTACTTGTTTTGTTTTTTTTTTTTAATTATTTATTTATTTATTTATTTTTGGCTGCGTTGGGTCTTCGTTGCTGCACACGGGCTTTCTCTGGTTGCGGCCAGCGGGGGCTACTCTTCGTCGCGGTGCGCGGGCTTCTCATTGCGGTGGCTTCTCTTCATTGCGGAGCATGGGGCTGTAGGCATGTGGGCTTCAGTAGTTGTGGCGTGAGGGCTCAGTAATCGTGGCTCGCCGGCTCTAGAGCACAAGCTTAGTAGTTGTGGCGCACAGGCTTAGTTGCTCTGCGGCATGTGGGATCTTCCCGGACCAGGGCTGGAACCTGTGTCCCCTGCATTGGCAGGCGGATTCTTAACCACTGCACCACCAGGGAAGTCCCGGCAGGCGGATTCTTAACCACTGTGCCACCTGGGAAGCCCGGTCTATTTGTCCTTATTCTAGTACCACACTTTTGATTAGGGTGGCTTTTTTTTTTTTTTTTTTTTTTTTCCTTTCATGTAAAAAGGGTTTTATTTGCAGGGGAACAGGACACTAATCCAAGTCATACAGTAGCTTTTGTGAAATCGAGAGGTGTGAGACCTCCACCCTGTTCTTCTGTTTCAAGGTTATTTGGGCACCTTCTGTTACACGTATAAGCAAGTGAATGGGTGGTCTTGAAGCAAACTCGTGTTGTGATAGAAAATAACGAGACCTTGAACAGGGAGGTCAGGGAGAGCCTCTCCATGTAAGGATAAAGAGCAGCTTTTGCTAACCTGCTCTAAGCAAAAGTGCAGATGCATGGGTCTCATCACCTGAGAGCAATTCATTAGGGAAATTCTAATCTGTAGCCAGATTTGTGAACCCTTGACCTTGTGATTAAGTGAGCTGCAGGGTTAATTTGACAGTGCCCCATCCTTAGACTTCATGCTCTGTGACATTTGGCATCTTATATAAGGTGACATCTTTCAATAATCTTCTCTTTCCTTGGGGCATTCTGAACCTTATTTTTAAACTACTAAATAGTAACAATATAACAATGGTTATTTTCTGAAACTAAGAGAACTCTTTTTCAGACTTTTAAGATTGAAGGTACACAAAAGTACTTATTAGCTACTAGTGCCAGATGCAGTCTATTAACAGAAATAAAATAATTATTTTCTTGACCAAAGACAGTATGAAAACTGGTTCATGAAAATTGCCGAGGTGCAATTTCAGCCACCTTACCTTTAGAAGTGACGTATATTCTGAGGGTTCTAGCTTTGTATTCAATAAAATAAGAATCAGATCTAATTTCCTTTTCAACTTGTGATGACTTGAATCAGCCCATGAGAAAGTTTTAAAGTACATCAAGCTCAGGGACTTCCCTGGTGTTGCAGTGGTTAAGAATCTGCCTGCCAGTGCAGGGCACACAGGTTCAAGCCCTGGTCTGGGAAGATCCCACATACCGCAGAGAAACTAAGCCCATGCGCCACAACTACTGAGCCCACGCTCCACAATTCCTGAAGCCCACGCACCTAGATCCCGTGCTCCACAACAAGAGAAGCCACCGCAATGAGAAGCCCGCGCACCACAATGAAGAGTAGCCCCTGCTCACTGCAACTAGGGAAAGCCCGGGCACAGCAACGAAGACCCAACACAGCCAAAAATAAATAAATAAAATAAATTTATAAAGTACATCAAGCTCAGAAAGGAATATGTGACTAGGGTTAGGATTGAGAGGCTTGGCACAGTGGCTAAGCTGGCTGTCCCCTAGAGCTGTTTGCTGTCCTCTGCCCAGACTGAAGATGTCTTAATCATTTTCACAAGTGCTTAAGAAAAAAAGGGAAGTACACCTATCTTCTCTGGAGCTAGCCACATAGATCATCTGTACGGAGGCTGGCCTGAAATTCAGATGTCTTTACAGTGGGATCCAGGGACCAAAGGTTTATTGATGGATGATGCAGTTGCATTTTCCTAACTTTAAGGAAACAAGCAGACAAGTTAAACATCAGGAACCACAAGGGGCAGTTATAACTACAGTGTGTGTGCAATAGTATCTTGTTTTAACAGATTTTCCCCTGGTTCCTAATGGGGTTGAATATCTTTTCAGATGCTTATCGGCCATACAAGCTTTTTTTTTCTTTTTTTTTAAATTTATTTATTTGTTTTTATTTTTGGCTGCATTGGGTCTTCGTTGCTGCGCGCAGGCTTATCTCTAGTTGCATCGAGCGGGGGTTACTCTTGCTTGCGGTGCGCGGGCTTCTCATTGCAGTGACTTCTCTTGTTATGGAGCACAGGCTCTAGAGCGCAGGCTCAGTAGTTGTGGCGTGTGGGCTTAGCTGCTTCGCGGCATGTGGGATCTTCCTGGGCCAGGGATCAAACCCGTGTCCCCTGCATTGACAGGCAGATTCGTAACCACTGTGCCACCAGGGAAGCCTCAAGCTTTTTAAAAATAAAACACTTGTTGAAGTCATTAGCCCATTTTTTCCTATTTTTTAAAATTGCTAATATATCCTGAATCTGGCCCTTTGTTTATGTGTTGAAGATAACTTTCTCCATTTAGTAGCTTCTCTTTTCACTCTCTTGTGGTGCCCTCAATTTTGAAATGTTCCCTATTTTCATCTATTTCAGAACGCCAGTCTGAATTGCCAACTCAAAGTAAGGCCAGCTTCCCTAGCATTCTCAGTGACCCAGACCCGGATTCTTCTAATTCTGGATTTGACAGCTCCGTTGCCTCTCAGATCACGGAAGCTTTAGTCAGTGGACCAAAGCCACCTATTGAAAGTAGGTATATCTGATTTTATATTCTTGGTTTTATTTTATCAGCATCCCCCTGACACTTTCTGGTTTTCTGAAACATCATGTTGTTTTCGTTGATACTTAAACGTGAATTTTTTAAAATTTTATTTTATTGAAGTACAGTTGATTTACAATGTGTTAATTTCTGCTGTACAGCAAAGTGATTCAGTTATACATATATATATATATGTACATTCTTTTTCATATTCTTTTCCATTGTGGTTTATCACAGGATATTAAATATAGTTCTCTGTGCTATGCAGTAGGACCTTGTTGTTTATCCATTCTCTATATAATAGTTTGCATCTGCTAATCCCAAACTCCCAATCCATCCCTCCCCAATCCCCGCTTCCCCTTGGCAACCACAAGTCTGTTCTCTATGTCTGTGAGTCTGTTTCTGTTTCATAGATAAGTTCATTTGTGTCACATTTTAGACTCCGCATATAAGTGATATCATATGATATTTGTCTTTCTCTGTCTGACCTCACATAGTATGATAATCTCTAGGTGCATCCATATTGCTGCAAATGGCATTATTTCATTCTTTTTTATGCCTTAGTAATATTCCATTGTATAAATATACCACGTCTTCTTTATCTTTTCATCTGGCGATGGACATTTAGGTTATTTCCATGTCTTGCCTATTGTGAATAGTGCTGTTATGAACAAAGGGGTGCCTGTATCTTTTTGACTTAGAGTTTTGTCTGGATATATGCACAGGAGTGGGATTGCTGGATCAGATGGTAACTCTGGAACCTCCATACTGTTTTCCATAGTGGCTGCACCAATTTACATTCCCGTCCGTAATGTAGGAGGGTTCTATTTTCTCCACACCCTCTCCAGCATGTTATTTGTAGATTTTGTAATGATGGCCATTCTGACTGGTGTGAGGTGGTACCTCATTGAAGTTTTAATTTGATTTGCATTTCTCTAATTAGCAATGCTGAGCATCTTTTCATGTGCCTGTTGGTGATCTGTATGTCTTCTTTGAAGAAATGTCTCTTTAGGTCTTCTGCTCATTTTTTTTTTTTTAATTTTATTTATTTATTTATGGCTGTGTTGGGTCTTTGTTTCTGTGCGAGGGCTTTCTCTAGTTGCAGCAAGTGGGGGCCACTCTTCATCGCGGTGCGCGGGCCTCTCACTGTCGCGGTCTCTCTTGTTGCGGAGCACAGGCTCCAGACGCGCAGGCTCAGTAGTTGTGGCTCACGGGCCTAGTCGCTCCACGGCATGTGGGATCTTCCCAGACCAGGACTCAAACCCGTGTCCCCTGCATTGGCAGGCAGATTCTCAACCACTTCTGCTCATTTTTTGATTGGGTTGTTTGTTTTTATCTGTTGTTGAGTTGTATGAGCTGTTTGTATGTTTTGGAAATTAAACCCTTGTTGGTCGTACCATTTGCAAATGTTGTCTCCCAGTCTGTAGGTTGTCTTTTCATTTTGTTTATGGTTTCCTTTGCTGTATAAAAGCTTGTAAGTTTGATTAGGTCCTACTTGTTTACTTTTGCTTTAACTTCTATTGCCTGGGAGACTGACCTAAGAAAACATTGGTAGGATTTATGTCAGAGAATGTTAAACATGAATTTAGTAGAAACTTCCTAGTATAGTGTCTGGAACATAGTAGAGATGCTCAATAAAAGTTAGTTCCTTGGGCTTCCCTGGTGGCGCAGTGGTTAAGAATCCACCTGCCAGTGCAGGGGACACAGTTCAAGCCCTGGTCTGGGAAGATCCCACATGCCGTGGAGCAACTAAGCCCGTGCACCACAGCTACTGAACCTGTGCTCTAGAGCCCACAAGCCACAACTACTGAGCCTGCGCGCCTAGAGCCTGTGCTCCATAACAAGAGAAGCCACCGCAATGAGAAGCCCGCACACCGCAACGAAGAGTAGCCCCTGCTCACTGCAACTAGAGAAAGCCTGCGCGCAGCAACGAAGACCCAACACAGCCAAAAATAAATTTTAAAAACTTAAAGAAAAATAGTTTCTTTTTTAATAAAAATACCAAGTTTTTGGGAATTCCCTGGTGGTCCAGTGGTTAGGATGCCGTGCTTCCACTGCAGGGGGTGCAGGTTCCATCCCTGGTCAGGGAACTAAGATCCCACATGCTGTATGATGCAGCCAAAAAAATCCCACGTTTTTTGTATTACATACCTATCGTCAGCATATCTGATATAAATTCTCTGATTTTACTGAAATGAGTTTATTTTTGTAGCTTATTACCTTTTTGTTTTATACGTCATTAATCTTACCATTCTCCATTGAAGTTTTACTGATCTTATAGCTCTTACTTTATTTTTTATTTTTTATTTTTTTCACACACACACACTGCATTTTATTTTTACAAGAGATAAATAGACTGACACCAAGCATTGTACATGGATGACCACAACAAAAGCAACAATGATTGCAATTACCAAACATGAAACACACTCTTACTTTAATTCAAAGAAAACTCCTATTGAACTTGAAATAATAGAGCAGCATTTTTAATTTTTTTAAATTTAATTTTGGCTGTGTTGGGTCTTTGTTGCTGCGTGCGGGCTTTCTCTAGTTGCAGCGAGCTGGGGCTACTCTTCGTTGCAGTGCATGCACTTGTTGCAGTGGCTTCTCTTGTTGCGGAGCACAGGCTCTAGGCACGCGGCCTCACTTCCTCCGCGGCATATGGGATCTTCCTGGACCAGGGCTTGAACCTGTGTCCCCTGCATTGGCAGGCGGATTCTTAACCACTGCACCACCAGGGAAGTCCTGCATTTTTTGGTTTTATACGATTCTGTGTGGTTTTAATGATGAAGGCATGCTTTCTGCTTAGGGATAAGAACATGTTCTCCAGACTATAGTGTCACCTTGAGTTTAAAACTTACACTGTGACTTTTAATGCCATTTACAGTAGGTCTCTGGAACAAGTAAGTCTCAGCTAATCACAGTGTGTGGGAAGGTCCAAGGCACAGATGGGTTGTATTTAATACTTGCTAGGGCACATCTTTGACTTGAATGGGCCACTGGAAAGGTATGTAAGAAGCAAATCAATCAGATATTAGGTCTGAGTCTAGCTGAACACCAGGCATCCTTACCTCGTGGGAACTTGCTCTTTATCACATAGGTATAACTTCTCATGAAATGTTAAAAACTTTCTTTTTGTAAATGGTGTGCAGAGGTTCAGGTGCTAGTTCTGGTGATATATGTGAAGAGATGGTGTGGTTTAAGATAAAGGGATAATTCTTAGCCAGACACAAACATTTTCAGTAAACTAGAGGACCTAGTAATCTCAAATTTGGCCGGGGCTCGGTCCATGAGAGGAGTTAGCCATCTTAGGCCCTACGTGGGAACCAAAGTGAGGGGTGAAATTCGCTGGGAAGTCCCAGACAGAGGGCATTTACTTTAGTGGGTTTATAACGTAGGGATCAGTCTTGTTTTGTAAAGTAGTTGAGGTATTAAATTGAGTCACTTCACTGTTCTGTTGTATTTTTACTGTTTTAAGAAAATGATATAGCATTTGTAAATTTAGGGGTTTATGAAAGTCTCCAGATTCATTTGAGAATGTCAGTAGTCAACCATACCTTTCTCCTGCCATTTCATCTCCACATAATTTGCTACTTCAGGGTTATAAGATGCAAAAACAAAACCAGTACACATCATATGGTCTCTGAATAAAATAGTGCTGAGAATAGGATGAGTGAGATCAATTAGTATTTTATTTTTCCCATCCAGACTTACCCATGGAGTAAGTTAGTTGTGTCCTTCTGCGATTGAGAGGTGATCATGCTTGAACTAGGACTTGTCAGGTGGTGGTAATGTTTTCCTCTCCTCCCCCAAAATAGATAGATTTGGTCTCTGACATAATAATGTAATGTCAGTGTTTCATTTTCTTGTTTGTATTCTGAATAAAACCCTGCCTTTATGTCGTTTCTGCTTCTGATTTTCAAGTCAGAGTGTTGGTGTGTTGTCCTTATTAAGAGAGGTGTTACTGCAGGTCACTAAGCGGAGTCTGAGGTTTCTAGAGACGTGTGGGGCGGTCAGCCGAGGGGCAGAAGCAGGCAGACACGCTCCTCTGATTACAGGCCATTTTCGGCCGGAGCTCATCCGTCCACCACCTCCGCTCCACGTGTGTGAGGACGAGCTGGCGTGGCTCAATCCAACCGAGCCCGACCACGCGGTTCAGTGGGACAAGTCAATGTGTGTGAAGAACAGCACTGGCGTGGAGATCAAGCGAATAATGGCCAAAGCCTTCAAAAGCCCCTTATCTTCTCCTCAACAGACACAGGTATATGTTTATTGTAAACATTTTCCTGTATTTAATTCACCAGGTGTTTTTTTCATAAAGTGATAAATGACCAGTAACATGACGTTGGCAGCATGAGCCAACAGTAGGAGGCGTGGTCCCTGAAGCTCTGTTCTGCCCTCCCACTTGGCTCACTTCACTCTGGTGCCTGAAAACCTAGTGACTTCTGTTCGGGATCAGTTTGACTCCGGAGTGTAGGATGGCGCTCACTCCTGCTCTGCGCTGCTGGGCGCTTTATGTACATTGTTACTAAGCTGGACAGGACTCCAGGAGGGTAAGCGGAATTAACATTTAACCAGGAAGGTAAACTAGCACCCATCACACAGCTGGTTAATGGTGGATTCAAAACAGCCCCCGCACCCAACTGTGACACTTCCCTGGGGAAAAGGCAGGACACTGTGGGCGGTTCCGGTTGGTGAACTTTATTATTCAGTTAGCACACTTTAACGTTAAAACTTGCCGGGAGATACATCTCCAACGTAGTTCATTTTGCTTACCAGGCCATCCTGAAACAGTACATGTGTGCATACCAGGAGACAGGGGAAGGAGCACAGGACATTTAGAAGAATGTACCAATTTGGCAGAAGAAATTGTCTTTGAGGACACCTATTTGAGTGAGAGTGTGCAGTGTGCTGGGCAGACAGACCCTCCCGGTCCCCCTCTCAGGCATCTGTTCCCCTGGGCGCTGGGTGGGGTTTTGGTTCCGGATGGTCCCTGATGATCTCTGTGATCTGTGCTTTTCAGGAGTACTAGTTGGTAAGATTATTTTTAACAAATGACAGGGGGAAAAAAACCTACAAAGGACTTAAGGATGATATTGTTAAAATCCAGACAATATTGATTCTGGTTTAATGCCCAGGATGCATTAGTGTCGTTTATAAACTGGTGTGAAGGTGCTTGATTTTAATATCTGACAATTCAAATGTAAATTTTAAAATATCAAAGAATGATGATCATGGATTTGAAGGAAGACATTTATAAAATTATCTGCACTGAACCAACTTTATAACTTTTCTTTATAAAATACCTGTTTTTTTGTATGCACGCAGGAAAGAGAATTTGATTCAGGAACCTCTCTTTTTTCTCTTTCTAAAATTTTGATTATATTTAGCTCCTTGGAGAGTTGGAAAAGGACCCCAAACTTGTTTATCATATTGGCCTCACTCCAGCCAAGCTTCCTGACCTAGTGGAAAACAACCCTCTAGTCGCTATAGAAATGTTGCTGAAGTTAATGCAGTCAAGCCAGATCACTGAGTATTTTTCGGTTCTGGTCAATATGGACATGTCATTACATTCAATGGAAGTTGTAAACCGGTAAGTTTCTATACGCGATCAAATGCGGACAGGGGTGTGTAATATAAATCCGGATTAAATGACTGGAAGAGAAAAACCAGCAACAATTTTTTTCCCCTGATACTGTTAGTCTGAGAAAACCATAATCTGAGCCTTAGCGTTGACTGCATGTGAATTCAGCACCCACTAGTAAGAACCTGGAGGGCATTTCAAGTATTTAGCACTAGTAGCAGCATCAGTGAAACTTAATTGCTAAAATTTATTTCCTATTATGGTTGTATATTCTTTACACAAATTACAGATACTGCATTATTTCTCGTTAGTGACTTAACAGCTGTATCAGTATGGGTCTAGGAGCTGAGAAAATTCTGGGAATGCCTTCCTAGAATTTGTTGTTCCTTGCACTGTTCTCTGAACCTTTCTTTGGTCTCCTTGCTCCATTGTCATCAACTGTCTGTCAGGGAACCAATACATTCCCTTCTTGATGTGCTCTGAGTAGTGGCTTCTCACGTTGTTATTTTGCTTACAGAGATGTTTTAGGTAAGTTACAAATTTCATGGGCTCGGGAGCCTACTGTTTATTCAGCTGTCTATGGGTAGTGTAGCCGTACGTGCAGGCTTGCCTGATGTGGTCGCAGTTTAGGCTTCTCATTCTCAGCTCCCCTCCATGTGGTGTCCTGTTTTGGGGGCTAAGTTATATAGTTTTTCTGCTTATGGAGGTCCGTTCTGAGTGCTAGGCAACTGCACTTCAATTAGAGCACATCTTTTGAACACTCACTCGTTTGTAAGTTGGGGATTAATTGTTTTTTAACCTACTTAAAGCTGTACTAAAGAATATGTCCTGGGAATCCCTGGCGGTCCAGTGGTTAGGACTCTGCACTTTCACTGCCAAGGGCCCGGGTTCCATCCCTGGTGGGGGAACTAAGATCTTGCAAACCACTCGGTATAGCCAAAAAAACCCCCCCAAAAACAAAAAAAACCACAATGAAGTTAATCAGCTGGTGGGAAAAGCCTGGCTGGAAGCCAAGGGATCCCAAGTGTGTGTGTGTGTGTCTGTGTAGGAGAGTGCAGATTTGTGGGAGGGAAGCACGAGGTATTCACCTTTTACTACTTTCTGTGAGGGCAAAAACCGGCTGGCCGCTTGCTGACATGCGGCTTCATTTCTGCGCCCTCATCCAGGCCTTTGGCCTCTCCCAGTTGCTGAGACTCACTCCTCTTTGGGGGCTGCCTCCTGCTCAGGGCCTCTGGGCCGACCATGCTCTAGGTGCCCACTTACTGTCTAAACCAGCCATTAGGCACTTAGTCCAAGAATACCCGCATCTTTTTACCAGTGGTGCAGAAGTGATTTCAAGGACAAGGTCTGCTCTGTGTGCGCCCCTCCATCATGGTGCATCACCCCCAAGTGTGTCGCCGGTAGCCTATGGCTGCGTTTCCTTGGAGCACGGGTTCCTCAGCCTTGTGGAAAGAAGTTCAATAATCAAATAAGTTTAGAAAATTTTTGGAAATTCATACTGTATAGTCAGCATAGCACACACCTTTATCTGAGCATGAAATTCCTACTTTACCCTCCCCCCCCCCCTTAAAACATTTCACAGAATCCGTGGCCTTTCCCACCAGCTCCTGAGTGTGCCACGCCGGTCCCATTCCACAATTCACTCAGATTATTTACTCAGCTGGAAGGAACACTTCTCTCCTTGGGTTTCGATTTAAGTCATTTGCCCTGTTGACTTTTCCCGAGTCTTTCACTTACATCACTCTTTGTGCAAACGCCTCATGTTAGCACTTAGTTACACATTGTGCTGTTCAGTTACTACCACGCCTTTCTTCACATGCGTTCCTCGCATAGCACTTGTGTGGAATCAGGTTAGTAAGCGTTACTTACGTGGACAGAGTAACTGCCCGGGTTGTTAGAGCTTGGACGATAACTATGAATTCTGACTCAGCCAAGAACACACAGGGACACGGTGCTCAACGCGTATTGCATGTGCGATGCTGAGTGTAGACCTAAGAAACGGAAGTGTCACTTATTAATGGCGGGGCGGGGGGCGCCCTCTGAGGTTTACTTGCATAAACTTATTTAAAACTAGGTAAGTGGATCATATATCAGAATTTTTCACTAAATGACCAAAGGAAATTTTATATTTTATGGTGAACGGTGTTTTAAAATGTTATTAGCAAATAAAATTAACAGCCCTGACTTTCTAACTTTATGAAACAGACTAACTACAGCTGTTGATCTACCTCCTGAATTTATTCACCTTTATATATCAAATTGCATTTCTACCTGTGAACAAATTAAGGATAAATATATGCAGGTAAGTAATAGAAATTTTTGTAAATTTTATAAATACCTGCCCAGAAAACACACTAAAATTGGTTTCTTTTCCAGAATCGCCTGGTGCGTCTCGTGTGTGTCTTCCTCCAGTCCTTGATCCGTAACAAAATCATTAACGTGCAGGACTTGTTTATAGAAGTGCAGGCCTTCTGTATTGAGTTCAGCAGGATACGAGAAGCTGCAGGTCTCTTCCGGTTGTTGAAGACCTTGGACACTGGCGAGACACCTTCTGAGACCAAGATGTCCAAGTGATACCTCGTCGGGACCACCTGTTCATCGTTCAGCTGTGCTGTGCTTTTCATTTTTAAAACTGTTCAGACCCTGAGTGATTGCTTGGCTTAATGCGTATAAACACCACTTTATCCACTTAAAGCAAAGTTTTGCTTTCCTGGATGACTTTTTCTTTCAGATGAATTTTTGGTAAGAACTTGGAAGAATGTGTCTTGCTGATGATTTCCATAGGGGATGTCATCCCAAACGAAGTCACTGCACTAAGTAGATGAGGTCTTCAGCACTGAAGAGCAAGGTGCCTGTTTGTGCTTAAGATGTAAGTGACGGGCTTCAGTAAGGCAAGAATACCGTTTTCCTGAGGTTCCAACGTTCAGAGTTTTTAGTGAGAGTAAATGAAGACACTCTTAAGAACCTGCCTTACTGCCCCTGAGGTCTTGAGTCATCACATGACGGTATTCTGACCCTTGAACTTCTCACTGGGTGCAGTGTGAGCCTCGGACACCCGTGTAACCTTATCCTTTCTTGTCCTGGGGACCTAAGAGACAACAGCGGGCTGCCTACAGACGTGGGAATTCTTAGAAACCTTTCTTGAGACTGTAACAGCTGGTAGTTTTCTGGGCCGTCTCTCCTGTTAACAGTCTAAGAGCGTCGGCACTCCAGGAGGAAGGACGGCACCGGGGGCCATGCTGCACGGCTGCTCGCCGAGTGGGCTTCGTGCCCTTCCCGTGGCGTCCTGTGGGCTGTGTAAGCCCGCGTTTAACTCTGGACAGCAGTGCCTTACATTAAAGTGCTCTATGAACTCCATTATCTGACGTGTTTTTCACTCAAAGACATCATGACAAACTCCCCATTTGCTGAGGTACTTTCAAAGCATATTCTTCATAGGAACAGGAATCACCTTCCAATCCAACCCTTAGCAAAAGGTAAAGGATACCAAGCCGAGGGGTTTTAAGATGAGTACAAATTCCCACCTTGTTATATTGGCAAAACAGTACTCTTAGATTTATGAGAAATTTTAGCTTAGTTATTATGAAGGGCAGGGATTTATAAATCTATTTGCTTCAAGGAAATAAGGACCCAAACTGGTATAACAGGCACACCTTCAGACATCTAAATGATGGCAACAGTTGACTTCTCTCAACACCTAATCGCTGGCATCACCGTTTTGCATGTTACCACTGGGCAAAGAAACAGTTCATTATTCAAATACTCTCCGGCATGGCGAGGTTTCGACCGCGCTTTGCCGCAAGCCTCCCAACCTCAGGCTCCAGGCCCTGCCGGTTCCTGGTGAGGCTGAGCCAGCCTCCTGGCCGGCAGCCCCGGGACGCACGCACGTCGCTCACCTACCACGAGTTTTCTCCGGGAGGAACCTCACCAGCGCTCAGGAGCAGCAGCCTGGGCGACAACACTGTGCCTGGGGTCCGTTCCAAACTGAAGTCACCAACAAGAAGCACAAAATTTCAGAGATGTGGGACTACGTAGACCACAAAAGGACGCCTGTTGACAGTCTGAGCTGAAGCTAGCAGACAGCACCCTCCCGTCCAGCCTCACCTGGCAGCGCGCGTGCCAGCAGCTCAGCACGTCACTGCCCCCGGGGTGTCCACGAGCCGCCGCAGATGTGCTACACACACTGATTTGGAGCGGCAAGTGTGCGTCTGTGGGCAGATGTGCAAACGTGGCCTGTGACTAAGGACAGACCACTGCGCATCGTTTCCAGATTACAGTACTGGTGTTTACTTGACACAGGGAAGGTTTTCAAATTTATTTTAAATAAATAGCTTACAAAGAATAGTAATTATATTTAGAGAACATTAAAAAAAAACAGTCAAGATACACAGTTACACCACCAGCAAAAAGTTCATTAAACATATTTAAAAGTAGAAGAAAGTTTACCTGAAATAAAAGAAACAATAATCCTGGGATTCAATAAACTGCAGTCAACTTTTAAGTATCATCAAACGAGTTCAGTTTAACTGTCATGTTTTTTAAAAACCACACCTTGAATTCTCTGGACTTTTAGTTCCAATTTGTTGTAGCTTTAATATCTTCAAATAACCTGTTAAAAAGAAGATAGCAAAAAGACCTGTTAAGAAGACATCTTAGGGTAGAAAGTTCAAAAGTGTATTTGCAATCCTAAAATTTAACTATTTCAAATACCTCTCTTTAACAGTATTTTGTTAAATAAATTTAAGGAAATGGTATCACTCAATTTTTATTCTTATAGAATACAGATACACTTTCATAAATTTTAAGTAGCATGTACTACTGTATTATACATTTTGTGATGATTCACATTCCCATGGTGAACAGTGGATCACATACCTATTTTAAATGATATTAGGGTGATATCCCTAAAATATTTTAAGGGTTAAAATGGAAAATTAACGCGTGGGAAGAACTTTTTACATACTTGTTAAAATTCCTGCACCCTGTACCAAGAGATGTTGCTAATTTCCTTTTGTATCTGGTCTTTTCTTTTTATGCAATCACTACTGTTCTTATGAGGAAAATCCTTGAGGAAAGGACTTCCATAATCCTGGGATTCAA
This sequence comes from Balaenoptera musculus, assembly GCF_009873245.2. Classification (NCBI taxonomy): domain Eukaryota; kingdom Metazoa; phylum Chordata; class Mammalia; order Artiodactyla; family Balaenopteridae; genus Balaenoptera; species Balaenoptera musculus. The sequence goes on along the minus strand of NC_045797.1, from coordinate 5,909,773 downwards.
CAACTGTAATCAGCCCAACAGAAAGTACTAGTGTTCCCAAGTTTCTCTTTAGCCCTTAATACACAAGCCTACAACTCATCAAAAAGAATGGATTGACTTTTCTTGTACTAATTTTAAACAAATGCAGTGCAAAATACTTTTTTTGACTTACAACTTATTTTGTACTTTGCTGTTAGAACAAGGGCAGATCTCTAGCTGCATGGCTGATGATGACATTGTAGACGTTTCACTTTCATAACCAGTAATACTAGTATTTTTGATGAATGAAATGCTTATAAGTGTTTTTAAAACTTCAAAAGTGAAATTAACTGGGAAAAGCGTAGGTGGCTTTTCTGGTTGGTTGTTGCGTCACAGAAGCACAGCGTGTGCCACACAAGACAAGCTCTGGTTCAGGCCAACGTCCCATGCTCTGTAAATCTCAAAGCAGGGCTTACAGTGAGCCCAAAGAAATGCTTTTGACTAAAACATGTCATTACCTCAGGATCTAGTTAGTAATGTATGCGTGCTGACTTAACCTCATAAACTTTAATGTGCTCAAAAGGAGACTATAGCCAAACTAAGCTATCTTACTGGGGAATCTGGTTACGCTGGGTATTGTGTCCAAGTAAAAACACACCCGGTTCCTGAAGGTCTATTACTGTTGTTATTGTTTTCATGATTCTAGTGGTCTTTGACTCAGCAAGTATATCATAAAGCATGTAGAGAGGTGCTTACTGCATGTTCAAGCCCCGAAGTTGCCCCAAGGTTGCCCCAAGGTTCACTGATTATCTTTTCTTAAAAATACCTGAGCTCGCTGGAAAGGCCTGTCTCGGAAACCTTGCCCTGACATTACTGAGGTCAGACCAGAGGTTCGCTTCAGGAGGTTTTGTCACCGTGTGCCCACAGAGAGCCAACTGCTGAGGGACACACTGCAATTCGGCCTTTTAGTGTCATCATTCCTCAGTAACTACAGGGAGGGAGCAGTCTTTCAGGAAAGGCTCTGCGGATTCAACATCCCTAAAAGGACAGCATGCAAGGAGCTATTACCTGCGCCAGGTGCCGTGTGTACACCTCCCCTCTGGGCGTCGTGGCTTTCTGATGGGAAGCCCGGAAGCAGCATGGCAGGCAACAGCCTGCGGGGTGGTCACATCCATGGGTACACTGCCCTCCTCCACACGCTGCCTGAGGCTCTCAGTTAAAAAGACAAAATACTGTCTCTACATTATTTGTGAAGAAATGGTCTTCATGACAACTGTCAGAAGGAAATTGATTACTGCCATAAATAATATAACCTTAACTACATCCCTCATTTACTAAATCTTTCTTCATTGACATTCCCCAGATTCCCAGCATTTTATCAGCTTTATATTTCAGCAGAAATTCTAGTAATATTTGACCCTTTATCATGTTTATTTCCACCTAAGAAAAGCGTATCAAAGGAAACATTTTCCTTTCAAAGTACTGAAGAGTTTTCTGTCTTCTCTTGCTTATTTCTTTATCTGCTGTTAAAGACTTGTGTTTCTAGAGATGAGTACTATAATTTTTCCAATCTCTTCTATTTGTAACTTAGGGTTCAAGCTTCTGAATTAAGGAAAGCTCTAGCTGACAGCCACTGATTAAGAACTCACTTCCATAATCATCAAAAACAATTTACCTTGATCTGCCACAGTATTCTTTTTAAAAGTCAGCTTCATTGGCTACTGGGAAGAATTAAAGCATCTTCCCCTACTGTGTGTGTTAAAATACAAAGAGCAAACAGTCTACTCTGTATAAAATCAAGGACATATTTTCCTATCCACAATGTACCACAGAAGGCAGATTTCAAAGATAACTGCTATTATGGAAACCTACTGAGGCTGTCTGTTGAAATGAGAGCTCAAAGTATGACAACTTCTATTCCAATAGCTCCTCACATGGAAACTGGCCTCAGTTTACTTCGGTAAACACTGTTTACTCACCTAGTATTTCACTGAGTGGCTGGAATCAAAGTGTAGTAAGTAGTTTGAAAAAAATAAGCTATATAAACTTTACATCTTAGATACAGCTATAAAAATAAATTATTTAAATTTTAAAAATTACATATTCTTAATAAACATTTATTTTTACCCACAAAGATAACACACAGTAACTAGTTTGGAAACGACAAAGGACTACAATTTCAAGTTCTAAAAAAATCTCTTCCTCATCCTTGACTTCCACCTCTAAGAAGTGAGAACAGACAGGGTGTGTGTGTCTGTTTAATCGCTTTATCAATTTAGAGAGCGGCCCCTGAAAGCTTGAACAGCCCACTCCCTCCACCTCCACTGCCAAGGAAGAACCGCAAACAAGAGTGAAGAGAGATGATTAAACAAGGTCACCGCCATTAAGTTTGCTTTAAAATTTTTTTTTTTTTAATTTTTATTTATTTTATTTATTTTTAATTTATGGCTATGTTGGGTCTTCGTTTCTGTGCGAGGGCTTTCACTAGTTGTGGCAAGGGGGGGCCACTCTTCATCGCTGTGCGCGGGCCTCTCACTATCGCGGCCTCTCTTGTTGCAGAGCACAGGCTCCAGACACGCAGGCTCAGTAATTGTGGCTCACGGGCCCAGCCGCTCCACGGCATGTGGGATCCTCCCAGACCAGGGCTCGAACCCGTGTTCCCTGCATTAGCAGGCAGATTCTCAACCACTGCGCCACCAGGGAAGCCCAAGTTTGCTTTAAAATTAATCAAGAAAACTGGTTACTTGTTTATTTTGTTACAACAGCAATGAAAAGTCCCCATCTACCGCCCTTTATAACTGTAAAGATTAAACTGCAGTTGGAATCAGTATAGTCATCATTTACCCCCCAAAACGCCGTATCAGAGTCCATCAGAGTCTGTCTACTCCATTTCTTTAACAAGCAATGAAGAACTTCATGCTCGGGCACAATATGGAATCGTAGCTTTTTTTATTTGTATAGAAAAAAATGGACAAAACTTCCCTCCCCGTCAAGGTTGTTAGAAGAAATTAGGTAATGAAAGGGAGAAATGCAAATCCTAAAGTCAACCAGTGCTTTTCCCATAACTCCAAATAAAAAACAACAATGAAAGTGCTCTAAGGTTTGGAAATCTCTCTATAGTACAGAGGTGCAAGGAAGCGATCGATTTCTCTCATCACATTTACAAGTTTAATGTTCTAAAAAAGTCTTTCCTCCAGGGAAACTCATGTGATCAGTTACAGAATATAATCACACAACTCCATTTCAACTAGTCTGAATTCAATGTGCTTAGTCTAGAACCATCCTTAAGAAGAAAGAATCTTATGATACATTTTAGTAGATAAATATATGAAGACTAATCAAAAATTCTCTTTAAGAATAAAGTATCTTAGCCCTTTGTACATCAAATCAGAACCTGAAAGGTAAAAGAATGTACATTATTTTCACATATACAAACTATGTCCTAAAGTAAAAAAAATAAAATGTCCTTTCATTCAAGCCCAGGCTCTGTCCGTGACACTGCCGGCAGGTTATACGCTAGGAGACAAGTCCTTCACGCTGAGGGTCACTCCTGCTTGTCTCTGCAACAAAGCAACAAAAGCCAGCGTTGGTTGGTATGTTCAGAACTTTTAATTACATAAACACTGTTAGATTTGGAGATCATAGTTCAAGAAACAAATTACAGAAAATTTTAAATAAAACTTACATGGAAAAACAACAACCTATTCCAGACAGTCAAGAAAACATATCAACACCGTCCTCACATAGAGCATGAGAGGTTTTCTGGCATTAGCCTCACCAGTATTCATGTGGTCAGCACAGGGCTACAGGAAAGACACACGCTGAGCTGGTGGGATTAATGAGAGTGTGTTTTCAAACACAGCGATGGTGCCACCACCCATGAAAACAGTAGCTAGCTCACTGGGCAATACAGACTCTACGAGCTACAGACAAGTCTGGTATTATCCCCAATCTAGAGACTGGAAATTGAGGCACAGAGAGGTTCAAACTGGCCTTCGAATCCAGTCGGATGTTACTAGGAAGAAGAGTACAAGATAATTTCAGCACAAAAGGTTTCTTACAGTGACAGGATACTTCCTCAATCAGACCTGAGGTCAAGCAGACAAAAGAGGAGCCCCCTCGGGCAGACCGTCCTACAGGGAGTGGGCTACCGTAAATAACCCCCGCATCCGTTTCCTAGGCGCTCCTGAGCGAATGTTAGCTCAGTTGCGAGTAAAGCTACGTTACACTAATTATACTAATATAATTATAAGCAGACATTATACTAAAGTACTAATAACACTATACTAAAGTACTAATGTCTGCTTAAAAGAATTGATTTTTTCCAATAGTTCTCAAACGATCCAATTATAGGCTAGAAAGAACATTAACATATAAATTACCTGTCAAATTACCTGAACGAATTATGAATTACCTGAACAAATACTTGGAAATTTAGTTTAGGAAAAGAGTTTTACCTGTCCTGAAATATCTCAAGGGTAGTCAAGTACTCAAGGAAACAAATTTCATTTCCTTTCTGGAGCCTGAAGGCAATGGTAAAAAAAAAAAATAACAATGGTATGCACTTAGGCACAAAGCAATGGAATTCCTAAAAACAAGAACCATTTATAAACATTTATAAATGGAACTCTCTGCCTTACAAGGCAGAGTCCCAGCAGGAGAGCTGGTTAGGAGAACTCCTACACAATCCACCTTTCCACTTCCTCATTCTCTGAAATTCATTCTCCCTTTTTCTTACACAACGCATTCTTTCTTCCTCTGGTACTGGTTTAAAACTTAAGTTCTCATATTTCTGTCTTTGCCTCCCAGATTCTAAAAATGGGCAAAAAAGACAAACTGATTCAGTTTGAATACTACCGATTTGGAAAAATATGCTTCCTCTACCAGGATGGCAAAATTCAAAATTAGAAGCATCAATTCTTCTCAGTTAAAATAACCTATAAATTAATTCAACTATAATAAAAATTCTCATGGGAGTTTCTTACAAATGGCAAGTTGATTTTAAGATTAATCTTAAAAAATGAAGAATAGTTCAGCATTCATTTTTTAAAAAGAATAAAGATGAAGGAATTTGCCTTGCCTTTCAAATATCAAAACATATTATTCACAAGTAATTATCACTAAACAATGGACAAGTGGTTAAACATTTGGGAAAAATAGGTTAGTTAAATCTCCCCTTAAACAATGCGGATTAAAGATTTAAATGTAAAATACAAAGCCACAAATGTCAGTAAAATTTAAATTAATAATAACGCTCAGATGAGACAGATTTTCTTAAGTTAGCATGGTGTCAAAGGCAGAAAGAATCATGAAAGAATGAGAAGCTAGATAAAAATCAAAGACCAAGAGCTCTTAGAATCAATATGAAAAATTAGTTTCTCCATAGAAAAAGAAGCTAAGGATGAAATAATGGGCAACTCAGAAAAGAAATATAAATAACCAACAAATATGAAAAGAAGATAATTGCATCAGTAATTTAAAACAATGCAATTCATTATTTTACAGACAGGTGGTAAATGTATACACAAAATGATTTCGGTGTCACTGACGACAAAAGTCCATCAGCAGGATGTGGTTTACAGAAATGACAGTGAATCCAAAATGTAATACTACGCAGCTGTACCAAATCATGTGTCTTGTCTACTGATACAGAAAGAGCTTCACACATTAAGAGGAAAAAACAGGTCACCTGGGCTTCCCTGGTGGCACAGTGGTTAGGAATCCGCCTGCCAATGCAGGGGACACGGGTTCGAGCCCTGGCCCGCGAAGATCCCACATGCCGCGGAGCAACTAAGCCCGTGCGCCACAACTACTGAAGCCCGTGAGCCACAACTACTGAAGCCCACACAACTAGAGCCCGTGCTCTGCAACAAGAGAAGCCACTGCAAAGAGAAGCCCGCGCACCGCACGGAAGAGTAGCCCCTGCTCGCCGCAACTAGAGAAAAGCCTGCGCACAGCAACGAAGACCCAAGGCAGCCAAAAATTTAAAAAAAAACAGGTCACCTAACGGCACATGAATGATATTCTCCCCATCCTTAAACACAGAAAAAACATCTGAAATATATTTATGAAAGTGTTAAAATGGTATTTGCAGGTGTGAGGTCATAGTTATCATTCTTCCTTTACGCTTTTCTGCACCTTATGTATTTCTTCACCTTCTTTCAACCACTGATAACATCATTTTGTTTGAGAACCCGCAAAAGACTCACCCAGCAAGGCCGTGTTTTCACCTGCATCCTCTTTAAAACTGGCCTCGCGAGGCGGCGTGGAGTCGCTGGTGGTGGGCAGTGCTGAGCTGCCCGCGTCACTTCTGTCACCATCTGGTAAAGTAAGACTCAGATCTGCAGTCGAAACGCCCCCGGGGGGAGATTCTGGGGCGGGCGTCTCCTGCACGTCCTCAAGCTCTCCCTTGAGAGTCAGAGCAAAGAAAATACCTTTTCTCAGTAACACGATCAGGCTTATCTATCATCTTTTGCTCATAATTCATACAAAATATTTACTTTTATACACGAACATGGCAAAAAAGCACATCAGTGTCTTCTTTATTTAGCATCACCAGAAAATGAGCCCTCTTCAATAAGCAGCTTTTCAAGACCTAAATCCTTTTCCTCTAAAAACCATTTTTCCCCTTGATACAAACGATGCCACCGTTTCAACTACTTATTGACAGAAAGCGGAGCTTCGCCACAAATGCACTCTCCTGCCTTTCTGAACAGCCTGGCTGGGCGCTCATCACTAAGGCTGCAGCCCTGACCTCGAATGACCGCCCTAATGGCTGCCAGGTGCCAGGGCTTCGGAGATGAGCAGGCTTCTGAACACAGCAGAGGGCCGCAGACTGTACCTGCATTCACTGCAAGATAACCAGTTCCGCTCCTTCCTTACAGAAAGGGTGTCTACCCGCTGCCAGTCTGCCTCGCTTCCCCATTTGCTGCTTCAAAGAAGAAAAGGAGATCACGAAAGTCAGAGCGGGAGACTCTACAAGCGTCACTACGTCGAAGTCTCAAAATTCAGGGGCCATCCAGAAACCTTTCTTGATTCATGCCAGGGTCAAAGCTGTGTCGTGATGGCCGAAGCTGCTGCTAAGTGACCGACCGAAGGGGTGTGCGTTGGGGGGTGGTCCTGCGAACGCTGGCGCAGGCTGAGGGCAGCGCACCGCCACGCCGCCCGCACTGCCGGCTCCACACGCCTTCTGGAACCCTCTCCCCACTCCCGGGCACCACGTGGCTCCCTGCCTGCTCACAGGCAACGGAACACCCCCAGAACAGACTCGTGACGCACCGACCGGCAAATCCTGTTGAGCTGCCGTAGCATCCGACCTGCCGCACAGCCCACCCTGGCCTGTTCTTCCAGGAACTTGTCTAAATACCTGCCAAACTGAACTACCTGCCCGTCCCAAACCCCACCTGGTCACTCCCTGCGATACACTAACCCTTGAACACGCAGCTCAGACACGCCTCTAAAAACCCCTCCCTGTCCCTTCCCACATGCAGCTGGCAGGGTCAAGGCCGCCTTCCTCTGTGCCCACACTCTTCAAACGGGCCTCCCTGGCCAGCGGGGTGGGCTGCAGGCCCGGCTTCCACCCACCCGTCCAGAAAGCGGAGTCCCCCAGGAGCCTGCGAGCAGGAGGGCTGAGTCTTATCCCTTCGTCTCCCCGGAGCCAAGTTCAAGAGCCAGCACCTTACACATCGCTCCCCTGATGAACGCCTGCGCCCCATGAGCGAACACACACAGCAGGGACAAGAGGCACGTCAAAGCCGCTCTCACCGCGGTCATTTCTTGGAAATGAGAACTAGTTACCATTCGAGAGTCATAACTATCTCTACAGTCCAACGCAGGAGGGGCCAGTGGGCCCAAAGAAAATGGCCGATTTGTCAAAGGATTAAAAAACAAAAGTTAAAGGCAAGACAAATTAATTCCTTAAGTTTGATTTAAAGTTACTGTAGGTTTCTTCAAAAAAGCAAGCAAGCCTTCTGGGGACACATATTCTAGCTTTCTGAAATCAACATTCTGAAAGCAATCCAACCTGATACAAAAGGAAGAGCCTTGATGTTTAACACATGAAACATACACATAGATATATTTCCAAAAGCTAAACTCGCGAGGATTAAAGTCTCAACGTTAAGGTCAGTGAAATGCCTTTTGCACAAAGGTTTAGAAATGAAAAGAGGTTTAAAATGACTGACGAAGAAAACAAAAGAAGCTTCAGAGTGTATCTACGAGAGGAAAAGACAAAGAAGGAAAACTGCCAAGAAGACACCTGTCTCGCTCCCTGGGTTCTACTGTCCCAAACGCGGCCCCAGGAAGGCGTGAGGCAGACGGGGTGAGCCTCCACGCTGGGGAGAGCCGCCACTTATCCAGAACTACGCACCAACGAATGTTAGAAATTCTACAGCAAAGGCACATTTTCCAGACATCCAGGCGAATGAGTTTCCAGTAAGACAGTCCTGCTACCTCCCCCTCCGTGTGCCTACGGTGAGGCCTCTGGAGCTCACACTTGAAAATTATAATTCACAGAAAATCACACTGGTTATTAAGGCAGTGCGTGGTCCCTCAGCTCTCTTTTGAAGATACGCTGAACTAGAAAATGAAAAATACTCCGAAGGGGGCCTGCAGCCTTGAAGGCTGTTATGGCTTTAAGTCACATAAAGTCATTATCATAATAAAAAACCTCTTTGTAGTTTCTACCTCTGTAATAAATGCTGCAAAAACCTCTGTTTAGCAACAAGAAAAATATATTTGATACTTAAATTACTTCTTTCAGAGATCTCTGTTTCAAAACTATGTATATTTAATCAAGAATATCTTGAGACATTAATAGATTATAGGAAGACTCTAAAAATATAACAATTTAGGAAGATCTGGGTTTTTTCCCCATCCATGTCCCTCCCCTCTTTTGGGTAGGAGGGTAGTTTAGAGCTTGGACACTGGAATTAAGCAAGCTTGCACCTGAAAGCTGATTCCCTGTTACCTCACCGTGTGACCTCACCGTGAAAGCTACTTCTCTCTGAGCTCGAGTTTCTAGTTAGTAAAATAAGGAGAGTCACAGCGCTTCCCTCCCATAGGGGCTGGAAGAGTCAATGTAATAACTTGTGTAAGGCATCAGCGCGTGGCTACCATGACACGCTCTCTTTCACTCTGCCCTCCCGTCTCTATTTTCTGAGGAAGGTCTATGACCATCTCAGTATCACAAAGTGATGGAGCACGTTCGGTGCAGGATAAATTTCCCCGCGGCATCTTGACTCTGAAACCCAAGTATTGGGAGAGCTGGTGTCAAGAGGTATGGGCTTTAGCTTCCTCGTAGGTAAAATGTGCACCTGTGCACGAGGTAACTTCCGTTTCAAACATTTTATAATAATTCTTGTTTATATGACACTGACTAGCATCTATACACCCTGCAATGTATCACACCAACATCTATCAAAGATAGCACTCTAAGTACAAACTCTAAGGAAACACCTAGCATATTATTCTGTAATCACAAATTTAGTTCACTGATTTTGGGGAATGTCTTAGGAATTCACTTTTAATAAAGAGGAAAATTTCTTCAGGAACCACCAGGATGCTAGAAGGAGCATTTAGTCCACTCCTGCCTCTGGTCAGGAACAGAATCGAAATCACTCAGGGAGAACGGGGGTGCAGAGATTGAATATAAACAAAAATGTAACAAACCCAATATCCCAGGGCTTTGATGACATCAAGTTTACACATTGGACACGTTCGGTGATCCAAAAGCCATGGGTCAATGCATATTCTATGAAAAATATGCCTAAAAAAATTAAGTATGTGTTAATGTTTTAAAATAAATGTTTATATCTTATAAAGGAAACAACACATTCCACCAACTCATCTTCTCATTACAAGTTAAATGCCGTCAAATCAACATTCCAGTCTATCCATTTACCCTAGGTAGTCATCTATTCTATTTTTCCACTTTAAATAGAATCTGGCATGTAGAGGGAAATTCCCCCTTTGCTGCACAAAAATAACATGGCTTATTTTCACATCATGCTAGGATGTATTTTTATTTGGGAATAAACGTGGCCTAAGTAACCCAAGAGTGAACTAATAGTAACAAACTAATACTAAACTGATAGTATCTGATGTAAGTCTATAAAATGACTCCGGTGGAAATACAACAAAATATTAACAAGTCATCTTCGGCTTGCAGGCTAAAAAAAACTCTTATTTTTTTGTCTTATATATTTTCGTAGCATCTACATTTTTCTAGAATGAACATATCGCTTTCAGAATCAAAAAAAGAAAAACCACATATGAATTTTCTTCTTTTACTGACTGTCCTCACTGGCTAACTCCCCTCCTGTGTGATGAATCTACATTCTCTACCTGTACTGCAGGTGAGCAGCGGTGGGTATCAGAGCCACACAGATCAGGCTCAGACACCGGCTGTACGTCCTGATGCTGTGATTCTGAACTAGATCCTGAGGCCACTCTGCACCTACCCTGCAGCTGTTCTGAGGAGCAAACGTGTGATGTGGTTACAAGGCACAATAAATCCTCAGTAATTTTTCATTATCATTACGTCATCACTGTCTGAAGACCTTTCCTTCAAAGGGAAATCTGCCAGTGCAGTTAAAAATCACAGCATGTAAGGACATAACATGGTCCAGTCCAGCTTGTCTTGTGACCTTTCCATCCTCAAACTGAAACTGACCCACTGGAATCATTCTGAAAAAACAAAACCAACACGTGGGCTTTATTCGGAAATTTGTTGATATAAATCGTAGGAGAAAACGGGGGTGGACGGAATGAAACCCCATGAAGGAGACCAGGATATGTGCACATGTAAACTCATCTGTGTATGAAGCTCCAGTACAAATCCCAGCTCGGCCTTCAGGAGTATCTGGATTTCCTATAAAAGGAAATCAGCCTCAGGCTGCTCACTGTGTGGCATCCAAGTCACAAAGACGTGCCCTAAGCCCGCCTAGAGTGAAAATTCTTTTCTATCTTAATAATTTTCTACAGGACACCATCACCCGACACTGACCCCAGTTCATTAAGTATCCACCACACCAACCCATATAAATGCCTGTAGGTTGAAGTTCACCATCTTCATGCAGGAAAATTAATTTTGTTATTCTCATCCTCATTCCTTCATTTCCTCTACAGAACTCCTGAGAACTTAATCTGCTATAAAGTACTGGGATAGACACAAAAACACTTGGCAAACATACAGCAAGACATAATTATATTTTAACTTGTGACCTGCTTCTAACAGGTGGGAAGTATAATTAACATTGACCAGCTTTAAAACATAATCTTTGTACACCCTTCTGCTAACAAAGCAATTTTTTAAAAAAGTTAACGAAGTATCTCATTATTAAAAAGGAAACATAACTTCCTGTTGCTAAAGAAAATAAATTAATGAAATAAGGGAGGAATATTTATTTCACACAACCCCCAAAAGAACCCAAACCCAGGGTGCAAACAAGAGCAGAGCCTAATCTAAGAAAAAAGGCATCTCGGTAGAAAATAATAGACAAAGATACATAACCAGGAAATGTCTTTAAAAATAACATTTCTAATAAATGTCTGGGAAAATGCTCACTAGTTCAAAACATTAAGTATTAAAATATTTAGAAGTAAAAAACCCAGCAAAGCCGGAGCCACGGCTGCTGGCTGCTCCTGGCCCTCCCGCCCAGGGCCTTCACCCATCCGAATCCTCAATGTGTAGTATAGGCTCCCAGGACCCTAATGAAGCCTTGCTTAAAGACTAAAAGCCAACCTACGACAAAAGGACATAATGGGTCTTAATGGTCACCTAAAGTCTCCAAGCAAAGCAATTTTAAAGTAAAACAATACAGGAGGAGCCTTGAAGACTTCCAGCTTCTTTTCTAAAAGGTGAGATGATCACAAGATATCACCTGATAGCAAGGTCTTCATATCATGAAAAACATGTTCACTCTTTGGTCAGAAACCTGAAACTTGCCAGTAATTTTTAACATCTCAGGAAGTAAGAGAACGTACTTGCATGGCAGGATTCTGATAACATCCTTTCCTTTAAAATTTTCAATACACACTGCACAACTTTCAGCATCAACATCAATTCCCTGTAGAAAGAAGAGGAAAAAATTTACTATATCCTTAGTATACAGTATACACTTGGTAAAACTCACTACAACAACAAAAACAAAACAAAACCAAAACTCACTACAACCTGGGTAAAACAATGATGAATTCTACTCTACATTGGTACATCCTGAATTTAAACACAAATAATTTCTACTTGGTATTTATTTTTACCACTATCAAGGGATTTTTTTTTAAAGAATTTGGCTGAAAAAGAAAAAATTTCATCGTCTACCTAATCAGACACGAATTATGTTTAAATTCTAGGCTACTGTTCATTTTTTTAAGTGATCATATTTTAAGGGCTGTAGAAATGCAAATGCCTGCTTTATTATAATAAAATAAATTATTTTTCAAATGTAAAACAAAGAGAATGAATATCTAATTAGCTACTTGTTTTCTGGAATCATTAAAAACACAAAACAAAAGCACTTTCATTAGAATTTGTGAAAGAACAGAGTTATAACTTACAGATGAGAAAATGCAAATAGCTAAATATCTGAATGTATTCACCTCACTAGCAAAAAAAGAACCATAAATTAAAAGAAGTTATCTTTTTCATATATCAAGTTAATAAAGGTAAAAAGAAACAAAAATTGCTGGGGAAAAAGCAGTCTTGTGACAAAATTTCAACTTCTGAGAATCTGTGGGTCACAGACCTTTTTGGTGGTGTCAGCCCTTCCCCCACTTCCCTGGGTACCCCCTGGACATACCCACCTGGCTTCAGCCCATCAACCAAAGTAGGCATGGCCAGCCTGGTCACCTGACCCAAAACAGGCCAATGAGACTCTCTCTCCCAGGACTCTGGGATGGGGATTCAGGAGCTACCAATCAGTGTCTGCAACTTTAGCAAGTTAATTTTATGGGACACAGCTTCACAGTCATCATGGAATTCTTTAAAAATATCTTTAGCCACGTGGGTCACGTGTTAACAAGCAAGCAGTAAAAACTGATTTTACATGTAGATACTGCTATCAAAGATTGTATTAAAATTAACTTTGTAACAGCACTTAAAATTATATGTTGCAACTATACATTATCACCTTTTTTCACATGCCATGCAAGGATGATGAAATAATTATTTCCCTAATGGTTTACAAGCTTATACATTACTGTGATCAAGTCCACAAGAAAAGAAAAATTAGAAAACAAATAGTCTTCAGAACTGGACAAGGTGTAGATTTAAGAAAAAATACAGTATTTTTCTGTACAAGTTTAAAATGTAAATTGCCAGAAAATCCACGTGTGTACCTCATGGACCATTTATGGATCCTTTTTTTTTAACCATTATTACTGACAGCTTTCAAAAAACAGTCCATAGAAGCCTATTTTCAAAAATGTTCTGTACATGAAGAGAATGATATCAATTAATTTATGTTCTCAAAGACTCCATGCAGTAAATTACACACATATAAATCTATGTCTTCTCATATTTAAGGACAGATTTCCTGCCCCAGAGAGTAGAAGACACATTTCAAGAGGAACATAAAACTCCATGCTTGTCACAGAAGTGCCAGCTGAATGCACAGTTTGTCCCAGGCATTTGCTGGGCTCTCTCCCCAGGGACCCTCGTGATTTGTAAATCAGATGTTAATCTTCCCATGAGATGGGAATTTTTCTTTTTTTAACTTTTCCTGTTTAATACATCTACATGGAAAGAAAGCAGGACCTTGCACCAACTATGAAAATTCATTGTTATTACAACGTAAGGCATTCGGGCAAGAATGCAGCAAACAATACAATTCCAAGAGTAGAATATATAACACATTCCACGTGAACCATTAATATCAGATTCCAAAGTTTTAAAATCAAAGGTCTATAAATTTAATGAGTGTTATTCTGAAGCTTTAATCCTTTAAGTAGGTCAGAGGAGGAGATGTGGACCCAAATGCACTTACCGGGGAGTGGAGACTGGGGGATCGGCATGGATGGACTAAATCTCAACAAGTCAGGGAGATAAAATGAAAATCCAAACAATGGAACCAACCCATAGCTATCTATGTCAACACAGCCATCAACATTTCCCAGCACAATAAATGGACCATTAAGGGAATAACTATTCCTGCATTAGCAACTGTTTTCTTTTAAGGAATCTATCCTCTAAGAACCTGAGGTTCTGAGATTTCGTTGGGATTTGTCCTATTCCAAAAATGCTTCTGAACTCTGGTACGATTTTGGCCTTTTAAAAGTCTCAGGTTGGGGCTTCCCTGGCGGCGCAGTGGTTGAGAATCTGCCTGCCAATGCAGGGGACACGGGTTCGAGCCCTGGTCTGGGAAGATCCCACATGCCGCGGAGCAACTAGGCCCGTGAGCCACAACTACTGAGCCTGCGCGTCTGGAGCCTGTGCTCCGCAACAAGAGAGGCCGCGATGGTGAGAGGCCCGTGCACCGCGATGAAGAGTGGCCCCCACTCGCCGCAACTGGAGAAAGCCCTCGCACAGAAACGAAGACCCAACACAGCCAAAAATAAATTAAAAAAAAAAAAAAAAAAAAAGTCTCAGGTTGGCCATGTGAAACGTTTCTTTTTTAAAAAGTTTTAAAAACATCTCTTCTCCCCTTCTCCACAAATCCCTGTATTTTCTCCCTGTAATTAAAGGAGTCTCAGAGAGAATGGACAGAGTGTGTGAGATTTAATGGAGATGGATTTAAGCTTCAGGGTCTCCAGTAGAGACCAGAGCTGCTTCAGAGTTACCTGTGTCTGACCGACAGGTGGAAGATGGACGTGTGGGCACTGTCCAGCCAGTGTGGCCACCTGAGCATCTGACATGTAGCCAGTGTGACTGAGGAACTGAGTTTTCAGTTTAATTTAATTCATTTAAATTCAGATAGCTGTATGTAGCTAGTGGTACTCTCCGGCAGCACAGGTCTGGAAGGCTCTCCACATATACAAGAGTGTTTCTGCCAACCCTTCTTTAAAATAAACACATACGTCATAGTTAACACTAACTCAGACTAGCCAAAACTCCATGATTGATACTGAGTTTAGACACATAAACAGATTTGTATTTTAGTCTAAACAAACAAACAAAAAACTATGAAAATATTACCTTTTCTCCATGCTTTACAGTATGAAGAGGAAGCTGCCCAATAAGTTTCTTTGTTTCTTTTCTATGGCTCTTAGGGAGGAAAAACATTATTATTATTGAAAATTTTAAGTCACTATTTAAAAAATTCATATATTATAATATAAGCAAGCTATGGAAAAATTTCATTTAAAAAGCAAAGTTAGATGACTACAATGAAACTAATTTTAAGAAATTACCACTGAAGGGCTTCCCTGGTGGCGCAGTGGTTAAGAGTCCGCCTGCCAATGCAGGGGATACGGGTTCGAGCCCTGGTCCTGGAAGATCCCACATGCCGCCTAGCAACTAAGCCCATGCACCACAACTACTGAGCCTGTGCTCTAGAGCCCGCGAGCCACAACTACTGAGCCCGCGTGCCTAGAGACCATGCTCTGCAACACGAGAAGCCATCGCAATGAGAAGCCCGCGCACCACAATGCAGAGTAGCCCCCGCTCGCCGCAACTAGAGAAAGCCCACACGCAGCAACGAAGACCCAACGCAGCCAAAAATAAATAAATAAAATAAATTTAAAAAAAAAAGAAACTACCACTTTAGTCCTAATGTACACAACAGCCACATGTTAACTTAAGGGCTGTTTTGCTGCTCAAGAATACTTATTTTCAACTCCATGTCTGAAGAAGAACCTTTTTTTTTAACATCTTTATTGGAGTATAATTGCTTTACAATGGTGTGTTAGTTTCTGCTTTATAACAAAGTGAATCAGCTATACATATACATATATCCCCACATCTCCTCCCTCTTGCATCTCCCTCCCACCCTCCCTCTCCCACCCTCCCTCTCCCACCCCTCTAGGTGGTCACAAAGCACCGAGCTGATCTCCCTGTGCTATGCGGCTGCTTCCCAGTAGCTATCTATTTTACATTTGGTAGTGTATATATGTCCATGCCACTCTCTCACTTCATTCCAGCTTACCCTTCCCTCTCCCCGTGTCCTCAAGTCCATTCCCTATGTCTGCGTCTTTATTCCTGTCCTGCCCCTAGGTTCTTCACGACTTTTTTTTTTTTTTTAGATTCCATATATATGTGTTAGCATACGGTATTTGTTTTTCTCTTTTTGACTTACTTCACTCTGTATGACAGACTCTAGGTCCATCCACCTCACTACAAATAACTCAATTTCGTTTCTTTTTATGGCTGAGTAATACTCCATTGTATATATGTGCCACATCTTCTTTATCCATTCATCTGTTGATGGACACTTAGGTTGCTTCCATGTCCTGGCTGTTGTAAATAGAGCTGCAATGAACATTTTGGTACATGACTCTTTTTGAATTATGGTTTTCTCAGGGTATATGCCCAGGAGTGGGATTGCTGGGTCGTATGGTAGTTCTATTTTTAGTTTTTTAAGGAACCTCCATACTGTTCTCCACAGTGGCTGTATCAATTTACATTCCCACCAACTGTGCAAGAGGGTTCCCTTTTAGAAGAAACCACTTCTATGTTTAATCACTGGTAAGAACGTCGTCGGCTGAGCAGGGGGTTCCGTACGCTCATCGGCTAACGTCCCTAAAAGGGCAGAGGCTTCCTAGTCGGAGGTGGAAGATGATCCAGAAATGACCATCTACTGCCTGCAGAGCCAGGACGGGGGCGGTCCTCAAGACAACACGTGAGTGGGGAACCCAGAGGGCCCTGCTCTCCCCGGTTACTGAACCAGTGTCTCTGCAGATAAATGGCTCTGAACACGGCTCCACCATGGAGACAGGGAGGCCCGTTCTCTTTCGAAACACAGAACCAGGTCCCCCCACCTCATGCCTTGCTTTTTTGTCATCCCTTTACATTTGGGAAGCACAGAGGGTCTCTGCAGAAGTGAAACATGACCCGATTTCCCACAGAACAGAAAGTTCAATATATTCTAATTTAAAACTTATTTCAAAACCCCCCCTGGGCTGCCCTGGTGTGGTGGCGCAGTGGTTAAGAATCCGCCTGCCAATGTAGGGGACACGGGTTCAAGCCCTGGTCCAGGAAGATCCCACATGCCGCGGAGCAACTAAGCCCGTGCGCCACAACTACTGAGCCTGTGCTCTAGAGCCCGCGAGCCACAACTACTGAGCCCGCGTGCCACAACTACTGAAGTCTGCGCGCCTAGAGACCGTGCCCCGCAACAAGAGAAGCCACCGCAATGAGAAGCCCGCGCATCGCAACGAAGAGTAGCCCCCGCTCGCCGCAACCAGAGAAAGCCCGTGCGCAGCAACGAAGACCCAATGCAGCCAAAAATAAATAAAAATAAAATAAATTTATTTTAAAAAATCCCATATTAATACTTAAATATTGTGAGTGATAATGAAATTAAGAATACTGTCCAATAATTTCAAGCAATATATATAGGAAATATTTACAAACTATCTTTTAAAAAGCAAAGTTAAAGAGAGACAATTACCTGACTTCCAAACTGTGCGCCAGTGTATAGGAAGCGCTGTATATAGTAAAATATTAGCCAGGCTAACGAGATGATCATCATGGTGATGAAGGCGATGGCCACAAACACCACGGACTGACCGCTGATGAACTCCTGTACGTGCCGGGTGCCGAGCCCTATGGTCACTGTGACCGGAATGTCTTTCTGCACCAGATCCACAATTTCTCTTCCTTTTGGGTAGCTAACCATAATGACTACTGTATTTCCTGTTCCTGTAGGAAAGAACAAAGGAATCAATATGAGGAACACAAAATAAGATACAGAGAAAGTATGGCTCCATGCACCTACAACCAAGAACTGTGATAAAATGGATAATTTTCTAGAAAACCCAAGTTACCAACACTGGTCTTCAAGGAGAAAACAGACTGATTGCATAAGTAGAATAAATCACTAAGAACTACCCCCTAGAAAGCAAGAGCCGCCCCCGGCCCCCGTTCAGTTTCACAGGTGAGCTCTACCCCCAAAACCTTTAAAGAACAAGTAACATCAATGACATTTGAAGTGCTCCACAGCAGATTGAAAAAAATAAAAAGAAGTCTTAAAATTATTTCTAAGGTAATAGAACCAAGCATGGTAGCAAAAAACCAACATAAGAACCACACAGACCAATTTCAACTTGTGACTATTAATACGAATGCCTAAGCACACCCAATAACTCAGGGAGGCAATCGGAGAAGTCCCACTATGTTCGATATCATTTCATCTTGTTCTGAGGACATCAGCAGACATAACACAAAAAAATAAGAGAAATAAACAAGGAATAAAATGGCCAATTTTACATGAATCTATAAATTAATTTTTTAAATTATCAATGGGATTTCAAAAACCTTAAAAATTCTGCTTCTAAAGCTCATTTAGGGGAAAAATAATAAAGAACAATCAGGAAAACTTTGTAAACAGTAAAACCTGGACTAGCCTTTGTTGTCAAAGTAATTAAAACAGTGTGGTGGTAGCATATGAAGACAACCAGAATGGTGCAGAATAAGAAGCCCAGAAACTAGACCCAAATACATGAAAGAATTCAGTAAATGATGAAAGTGGAATTTCAAATCAATGGGGTAAAATGGATTATTTTTTAAAAAAACAGTGTGGGCGCAACTGAGTATCACCTGAGGCTAAAAAAGCTGCATCCCTTCTTTGCAACTTAAGCCAAAATAAATTCTAACCAAATCCAAGATTTAAATATATAAAAAAGAGAAAACATAAAAGAGCCAGAAGAAACATGGGAATTAAAAAATAACTAATATTGAAGGAAAACCTTTCCAAGTGTTAAAAATCACCTCGAAACTTCTTTAAAAAAAAAAGAAAAAGATTTGAGCAACTAACCAATTATATAAAAACAAAAATTTTCTGCACTGGCTAAAAGAGAGGAAAATCAAGGACTCAAGATCAAAAGAGCAACTGGTCAATAGGGAAAAAATACATGGAACATAACAAAGACAAAAAGCTAATTTCCTATAAGAAAAAGAGCAGCAGAAAAACAAAGAAAATTAAGTCAGTTTGCAGAAAACACAAATGGGTTTAAAAAAAAAACAGCATCTTTAGTGACATATAATTCACATGCCATAAAATTCATTCTTTTAAATAAGTGTACAATTCAATGGTTTTTAGTATAGTCACAAAGGCTGTGCAACCATCACCACTACCTAATTCCATAACATCTTCATCACCCCCAAAAGAAATCCTGTACATATTAGCGATCACTCCCCCCAGAAAGGATTTAAACATATGAAAAGTCATGGTACAAATGAAAACACACCTAAAAGATTGGCAAACCTCAAGAAGTCTGATACACCATATCAGCAAGAGCAAGTACAAACGGGCACTCTTGCTGGGGGAGTGAATTATTACAACCTGGTATGGAGAGCAACAGCTACTAAAAGTCTTTAAATGCACATGTCTCCCTGACCCGGCAATTCCAGATCCAAGAAACTAATTCCACAGATATACTTATGTATGTACACAGGAGGAATCCATAAAGATATTTATTGCCAGTGTTTTTTCTAAAATTTTGCTATCACAGCCTAAATGTCCATCAATGGGACTTCCCTGGTGGTGCAGTGGTTAAGAACCCATCTGCCAATGCAGGGGACACGGGTTCAAGCTCTGGTCCGGGAAGATCCCACATGCCTCGGAGCAACTAAGCCCGTGCGCCACAACTACTGAGCCTGCACTCTAGAGCCCGCGAGCCACAACTACTGAGCCCACGTGCCTAGAGCCCGTGCTCCACAACAAGAGAAGCCACTGCAATGAGAAGCCGCGCACCACAACGAAGAGTAGCCCCCACTCGCCGCAACTAGAGAAAGCCTGCTCACAGCAACGAAGACCCAACGCAGCCAAAAATAAATAAATAAATTTATTTATTTATTAAAAAAATAAAAATATAAATGTCCATCAATAATAGTTATATAATTTACAGTACATGTACACAGTCTGAGGCAGCAGCTCTGTTAATAGTGACGGCAGTCAAGACACAAGAGGAAAAAAGCCGCACGTAAAAATGTGTGGACAAGAGTTCTACGTGGCAATATCAGTACAGATCCCCCTGAAGGCTACCCCAGAGCCTGGGGACCCTGACTGCCTCCGGGCGGGGGGAGAGCCGGACACAGGAAAAATTCTCTATCAGGTGTACATATTACCTATTCAAAAACTAACTTACAAAATACATTTAAAGACTGTTCTCTGCCATTACACTGAAACCACATTCTAACACTATTTTATTATAGAGAGAAATTTAATCTGTAGCAAATCCGCCCCCCGCCGTGGGGATTTAGTTACTGAAACCCCAGAAGGGCACCCTTCTCAGGTGACTGCTGTCTGGAGGCCGATCCTATGACCCAGCCCTAAAAGTGTTACTTGGCCAGCACCCTAGCTGTCTGAGCGCTCACGCAGTCTACTACGTCATCACTGGGGAGACTTAATAAGGAGCAAGGCATTTCCTGCCTTCAGGGAAATAAACATCTCGTAGCCGAGAAAGACAAATACAGAAACAATTAGGATACTTATACCACTTATGATTACCTGGTGCTTTATAAGCTGAAAGCCCTTTTCATAAATTAAAAAAAGTTTCCTTTCCTGGAAAATTTCAAGCACATGCTAAAGTAGAAAGGAGAGTATAATGAAGCCCATGTACCTGTCTCACTTTTATACAGAAAACAAAATGTTGCTATGCTACAGTTACAGTTACAGTTTCTGGTACTGATGATAGAATGACCTTTGTGTGTTAATGGAGAAAACCAACTCTGAAGCACTTTCACATCTGTCTCTCACTTGAGGCAGAAAGAGGCGAGTAATCATTTTACAGACAAGGGCTAAAAACACCATCATGTGTAAAATAGCTAGCTAGTGGGAACCTGCTGTAAGCAGGAGCTCAGCTCAGCTCAGCTCGGTGCTCTGTGATGACCTAGATGGGTGGGATGAGGGGGGAGGTCCAAGAGGGAGGGGATATATGTATACATATAGCTGATTCACTTCATAATACAGCAGAAACTAATACAACATTGTAAAGCAATTATACTCCAATTTAAAAAAAAAAAATGTTGCTCAATGTCACACACCACCTGGAAAAGCCAGTTCCAGGGTCCTGAAGCCCCAGCTCCTACGTGTACCTCTGCCCTGCCCCCTCATTCGGGGGGACACAGGCTTCAAGGCCACCGGGCTCACATCTCCCTCTGACAACCACTGCCTGGGTGCTCTGAGAGTTTTTGTTCAGCTGTAAAATGGGGATGAGAATTTTTCTATCTGGGGCTGTCGCTTATTTAACGAGAACGTGGAATAACAAAAAACTGCGGAAATGAACTGATCATTTTGTCTGGGGAGGGAGGGAACTTCTTCCCTGGGAAGTCAGTGCATCTTGACGGATAGGAAGAGTTCCCCAAGCAAAAGAAGGGAGACTTCTTGGCTGTGAAACCATCATAAGAGCATATTTGGAATGGTGACTGGCCCAGTTTGGTTAGTGACTAAATACACATAAAGGTATCCTGCTTATCTCATTAGCCCCCGTACCTCACGTAGAACCTGGCACATAGTAACTACTTAATAAATATTTGTTGTCTAAATGAGTGAGAGGTGGGGAATGAGCTGAGAACACCTGAAACCTCAAGGGAGGGACTGCAGACAAGCAGTGATTATCAGAAGGACACCTGGGACAGAAAAGATCTCCAGTATCAATCTGAAATTTTTCACCTAGGAAATTCTTAGTTCATTAAGTTACAAGAAATTTTAAAAAATAGAATAAAATACTGAGTGCTAAATTTTGCTACACTCTAATTATAGCAGCAAGATTGCTTCTGGGAACTACTCTAAATTTAAAAACTCAGAATGAAGACTTCTTCGATCCCGTGATTGGCTCTTCTGGGACATGTGTGGGATGAACTGTTGGCCGGGCAGTCGAGTAAACATGCACCAGCTCAGGGTCACTCGGTGCACAACCCCAAGGGGTGCCAGGCACAGGCCCCACGTCTGGCCCTGCCCGCCCCTCCGGATGTACCGGGGGCCAGTCCTAGAGAGCCCTAGTGGCACGAGAGAGCAAGTCACGGCTGACTGCCAAACCAAACGTTTTGCCTGTGCCTTCTTCAGGCACAGACGCTCAGAGTCTTGGGACGGGGGAGAAAAAGCCCTTTGAATGTTTTTGTTCCCCAGGCCTCAGTGCTACCAATCACACTTGACCAAAAAAGGTCACCTTGTGCAATGCCCGCCCTTCCCCAAAAGAACCTACAGACCTCACCGCTAAACTCCTTGAAGGCAGTCTGTTGCATTTCTGTCTTAGACATCGGCATCGCATAAGGTCTCAAACAGAGCACACAATCATAAACCTACTTGAGAAATAATAGTTCCCCTTACCACCTTGTCAAAAACAAACAAAAAATGTAAAAAGAAAATCTGTTTTGGTCAATAGCTTCAACATTCTGGAGGGTCACATTTGAGTCTAGTGTACCATTCCTCCACCCTAGGAAACTATTTAAAGTAGATTTCAACATTCTCTTGAAGGAGATGGGAACTACTAAGATATTTAAAGTAGCGGCTTAGATTTCTGTTCCAGAAGACTGATGCAGGCAGTGAGAAATACATTTTAAATCTCCAACGGAGAGAATCCCATGACCTTTCAGGTTTTCTTTTTTCCAATAACCTAACTTCCATATTCTCTCCATCCCTCCCACCCCCCCTCCCCAAACCTGGAGAATTCCTGGTCAAATCTTTAAGATGCAGCAATGCCTCTGAAGTACACGTCTTTCTACCCTCCTGCTAGAACGTCTTCCTGGGCCCCTCCCCCTCCCTAGAGAAGGACTGCAGTTCTTATTTATTAGTTTTTGCCCTCAGCATCACACAGTGATGGCCCAACAGAAGGGTTTCTGTACAAATGAATCAACCTGAAAAACTGGTTTACCTTCCGCTATTATCCTTGAACTGACCCAATAAGGAGAATTATCAGAGACTCCCTTTGCAGGGGAAATAGTACACCAAATATGAACGGAAACGTCTCCAAAATGTGAAGCTATCACGCGAACAGAAATGTCTTTATGGTTGGCTAGGATGAGTTAGGAGGACTCAAAAATATATGCACGTCTCTTCTTGGAATTTCACATTTTGTTTTGGATAACCTGGCTTGCTCAAGAATATTTCGTATTTGTTGAGTACAGTACTCAAAAACCTTACTGTGAACTCTTTGCAGTTTTCCCGAAAGCCTCACTTTGTCACCTCAGGCCTTCAGTCCTTTCCGAGGCCACTCCCTTCACCCAGAAGGTTCTACAGCCCCACTCCACCCCGCATACCACACACACACTCAGATACCTTCATCAGCTTAAGCTGTGCTTCAACACTCCATCTGTCTGGGAACTGTCTGAGTTAATCCCACCTGCTATGAGGCTGTGAGGTGCCATCTCTTCCTAGGGCACCAAAATACATTCTAATCTCAAATCTAAACGTTTAGATCATTTGTGAGAGTGCAGCATTCAAGATCATCGAGCATCATTCACTCATAAAAGACTATTTACCATGCTCTGCAAACACAAAATGCACATCTCTCCTGAGGTAAGGATTTCTTATCACCTGTGTCATCTCCCTCCACCCCAACTCTGGCCCCTTCCCCAAACACACCTCTAAGCCCTGCCCTTACTTGGCACTCAGTAAACTGCTGACAGAACTAAAGTGCCAGTCTAAACAGCCCAGCCACTCAAGATGTCAGCTAAAGGATCAGCCTGGTGTTAACCAACTATCACCACATCGAGGCCGACCCTTTCCAAAAGCTTTCATTTCAATGGTTTGACTTACATCAATTTTTACTTTTCTTGGTCAAACTGACTTCTAATCATCTTTGCACTATCTCTGCATCGGATGCCCTTCCTTTATGCTTTTAAGTACCTGTGCATATAATTCTGTCGAGGTCCAAACCACACTGCCTGGAAAGGTCTGTTTATTGCTCCCACTAGGCTGGGAACTCCTCAAAGTCCGGCACACGTCTTAGGCGTTTCTACCCCCAAGCAGGCGCCATACTTTGCCCACACTGGCCGCTGTATATCCATCTGCCAAAGTAACGGGAACCAACCTTGGGCATTAGGGTGACGGTCCTTACAGCTGTCCTGATAGAACATTATCTTAAAGTCACGATTTGTTTTAGAACCACAATAAAATACTGATTTAAACCCAAAGTATCTTGTACTGGATTCTGGTAGTCAAGCAACAGGTCTAAGAAAAACCGGTGAAATTCTCTCTGAGACTTGGGAGGAGACTATCGTGATTGGAGTTTACAAGCAGCCACCTCGACCTGTCCTGTGGAGCCCCGGCACAGAAGCGCTGACCAGTGCTTTACACCGGCCCTGTCCACACTCTGACAAAACACGAGAAAGCAAAGTCTGAGCTGCCGTCAACGTTCTGTGTAACGTTTCAAATTCAAGTCCGTCAAAGCTGGCTCCTCTTCTGACTTAATTCCACTCACTCCATTCTTAAATCTAGTCCATTCTCAAAAAGCCATGAAACATCTGTACCCTTGTCCCCAGTGGGGCCACCTTCTGAGAATGAGGGTCATTCTTTTCCATTTCTAGTGACCACTACAGTATAGGCCCTCACATTTCTACCTGGTCTAAGTGGATTCCCTGTTTCCAGCGTGTCCTCTGTGTAACCCACTGGTCACACTGCACCAAATTCACCTCCCTTTAAGTCAGCGGTTCAAAACATCGGATGCTACTGTCATCCCCTCTGCCCCCGGACATCTGGCAGTATCTGGAGACATTTTTGGTTGTCACAACTGGAATCTCGTGAGTAGAGGCCAGGAAAGTCCCCTGCAACAAAGAATGATCTGGCCATAGGTCACCGTGTTACCATGGGCCAGTCATTTAAGTTCTTTGGGCATCGGTTTCCTCATCTGTAAAACGGGGTTAAAGTACCTGCCTCCAAGGGCTGTCGGGAGGAATAAGTGGAGAATACCGACTCTGCACTGGGAGCTTTCATACATTTTTTTAAAAATTCCTAATGCTGTTACTTTTGTCTTTTTTCTCAAACAGAATTATTCTCACAGTAAAAAGGCTAGAACGGACACTGATAATGGCAACAGAAGCTCACAAGAAGAAGACGTAAAATAAATACCAATTCGGTGTTTTCTGGGCCTGGAGAGATTATATGTCAATAATCTGGAGTGGAAGCTCTTTCCCAGGGCATTCTGGGCCTGGGTGTTTTCTGGGCCTGGATAGATTATATGTCAAAAATGTAAGCAAGCAAGGTTACTGAACCATGGTTAGAACAAGTGCAATTAGCCTGGAAGGACGTGAATGTCACTACCAAAAAATGCAGTAAACAGATTTAGAAAACTGTAGGCTGATGGGCCTGCCATGGAAAAGAAAAAGTCCCCATTACGATGTCACTCAGAAGGGACTGCAAGGACCCAGCACCAGAGAACCCTCACACACTGCCCTCTTTTCTTTGGCAGATGCCTGTCCACAGGATGCATCTGGAACGCTGCGTGAACTTTGACAGAACTTCTCACGAGAGGCTTGTAGAGACATGAGTTGGGTACAGTGACAACTGGAATAACTGCACCAAAGGTGGTGCATCGCCCAGTGCCACCACGAAGACATCTGCTCCCGTTTCCTCCCCAAATCCACTTCCTCTCTGTTGCAACTGAGGAACTTCCCCTCTCCTATCTGAGGGCAACCCCTCCACGAGTATCCTGGACCCGGCCGCTGTCCTTCTCAAAAACCTGACTCTTTCTGTTACCTCTTCTCCATCCTACACCTCTACCAGATCACTCCCATCCCACTTCAAGATGCCTCGCTGCCATCCAGCCCACCCTTCCCTGCCCTACGGTTTCCACCCACTTTTTAGCACCTCCCCAGCCCTTGCCGTCAACCATCTTGAAAGCGTGGTTCTAACAGTCTCACTTCCTCACCTCTCAACAAAATTCCGTTCCCTCGTTCTGCTAAAATAGGCCAAATCCAAAGTCACTCTTCTGTCCTCATTGTACAGGTGTTCTGAACTTACATTCAAGAAGCCAAAACAGAACAAAAACCAAAAGCACAGGAAAAAGGATGTCTGACTTGCAGCAACAGCAGAAACTCTCTAAAGAGATTTTAATCCCAGTAAGTTCAGAATGAGTCGTGTTCTTAGAAGGCCTTCCGACTCTGCCGTGTATGGGTAGAATATCACTTGGAATTCAGTTCTGAGCATGATAACGTTGCAAAATGCACCTTTTAAACTTTCATGACTGCTTGACGATGCAACCCGTTGCCCCAGAGAACAGTGTGTGGGAAGGGTCACCTGGCAAACAGCAAGATTTCTTTTTTTTTTGGCCAAGCCATGTGTCTTGTGGGATCCTGGTTTCCTGACTAGGGATCGAACCTGTGCCCTCTACAGCAGAAGGGCAGAGTCTTAACCACTGCACCACCAGGGAAGTCCCAAGAGAAAGATCTTTTCCTGCATGATCACAACTTTAAAATTTTCAACTAAACTCAAGTCTCAAGCAATCTGATTGGCAGTGGAGCAAGCAAGTGAGAAAACATACCCCAACTTAAAACCAGGTTTTCTGACTCAGCTGAATCCAGACTGTCCCACTCAAAAGTTCAGAATATTGACATGTTTTATGAAAGTGAAGGCACCAGAGTGTCACCAAGCCACCACCTGACGTGGTGAAGGGAGAGCCAGACCCTGGAACGCCCTGGGAAAGAGCTTCCACTCCTGCCCCACCTGACTTTGGGGAACGCCGAATGGCAAGGGATCCATGATTAGGAATCATGAGACTTTCCGCCAACGAGAACCACAATCCTCCTCCTGCGAGTTTTAATTTCTTCCGTTCTCCCCATCACCCTCCTGCACAGCGCACCTCCCTCCACTTGGAAGGGCCCAGGGAGATGATCTAATCTTGCCCTTAGGCTCGCCTCCCTCCTAAGAGCCCCCGGGGGTCACACCGAGCCAACCTAGCGCTTCCCTCGTAGTTCCCTTCGGCCAGAGCCCATC
Source organism: Balaenoptera musculus (assembly GCF_009873245.2). Classification (NCBI taxonomy): domain Eukaryota; kingdom Metazoa; phylum Chordata; class Mammalia; order Artiodactyla; family Balaenopteridae; genus Balaenoptera; species Balaenoptera musculus. The sequence continues at coordinate 5,882,786 of NC_045797.1, read as the reverse complement.
GCCGCCGCCCCTCGCGGTCCCGCCGGAGGGCCGGGCGGTCGGCCGGGACCGCGGCGCACGGACGCCCCGCCCGTCCCCGCGCCCCGGCGGCTCACCCGCGTGGGACATGGGCGCGGTGAGGTTCCCGTGGCGCTCCTCGTTGTACAGGACCACGGCCGAGGCGTTCCGCCGCGCCGCCGCCAACACCTTGTCCTTGAAGGTGCAGCCCCCGCGCGCCACCAGCGCGACCCAGGGCGCGGCCCCCCGGCCGCCGGGCACGAGGAAGCGCGTGCGGGGCGCGCAGCCCTCGGGGTCGCGGTCCTCGGCGCGCGGGACGCCCACCAGGCCCCGCGCGCCCTCCTTGGGCGAGCTCTCGCCGAAGCGGCCGCTCTCCGAGACGCTCCGCACGCTCCGGTTGGTCTGCGGGTCCACGTACTCGGTGCTCACCACGGCCGAGTACCACTCGAGCGCCCGGCCCCGGGCCCCGGGCGCACACAGGGCCAGCGCTAGCAGCGCCAGCGCGCCGCGGGCCCCGCCGCGGGCCTCGGGCCGCCGCCGCCGCCACGCCATGGCCCCGCCGCCGGGCTGACCGGGAGAGGGCCGGGCGGGAGACGGAGGGCGCTAGCGTGCGAGGCCGCCGAAAAGCGCGGAGAAATCGACGCCAGCTGCCGAGCCCGGGAAGACCCAGTCCCGGCAGTGGGAGGGGCCGCGGCGCACGCGCACCTGGAGGAGGGGCGGGAGGGGCGGGGCGAGGGTGGGGCCGGCGGGCGGGGCCGTGGCGCACGCGCACCTGGCGGGGCGGCGGGGGAGGGGCCTTGACTGGCCCCGCCCCCCGCTCTGAGCCAGGCGCCACGCATGCGGGCTCGGGACCACCGAGTGCTTTATAGAGTGTCGCCAGATTCCTGCGGCCCGGTGGTCCTGGGACCCCGGGACCCTGCGGTCCGAGGCGGGGGTATGGGAAGTGACCGCCCGAGAAACGGGAAACTTCTCCGCGAGCCGGTCAAGAGGCGCGGGAGGCTGGTTGTGTAAAATCGCTGAACGGATGTTTATGAAGAATTCACTGTGCGAGGCCCGTGGCAAAGGCCTTGCTTGTCTAAAACATTGAAAAACAGCTTAAAAACTCCAAAGCTGCACAGATTTTCCAGATACTTTATGTTACCGATTTTGTATGCGAATTGATTTTTGTATTTTGTGTATAGTCTGTAACATTGAAGTGAGTGCATCAAACTACTTGTATAGATGAGCATTGGAATGGTACAGCAGTAAACATATAAAAAGAAAATGTATTGTTTGGAAATAAAAACTGGGTGACAGTCCATATGAAACTGCCTTGGAAAGGAAGCCTTACTGCTACAGGAAAAGAAGTTTAGAACACTGATTTCTGAGTGATTCGTCTTCCTTCTTTGCACAAGAAACTTCTTTGCAGGAAGTAGGTTGCTGTCACTCACACCAGGCATTTTGTTGGGCCTGACACCCTCTTCTGTGTCCTCTTTGTTATAAGTCTTTCTTGGACTGCATTTTAAAGCTCTGCTCCAAAATGCAGCCCACAACCCGTAAGTTCTCCTTGAAGTTGGATCTCCTCTCCCTTTTCCATTAGGAAACTAATTTTAAAAGGCTGAAAGGACCCCAAGGCTTGAGGCCTTCCCCTTGTCCCAAGCCTAGAATAAAGGAGATAAGTTATGGTGGTCATGGCAGGCTAGGGAACAGGTCCTAGGACCGCCCCCCCCCCCATGATATGCTCTACAAGCAAAACAAATACTTGTAGTTCCCAGAACAGGTGTTTGCCCTTTCATGCTACGTCTTGCACATGGATTTCTTTCTTCCTGAGATTCTCCTGCTCCTGGCTCTTGTCCTGGCAAATGCCATCTTCGCCTTCAAGGTTTAACTCAAAAGGTATTTCTTCTGTGGAACCTTCCCTGGTTCCTAAAAGCAAACTTGGGTGCCCCTAATTTCCCTGCTGCTTGTGTATGTTTTGCTTACTCATCAATGTTGTACCAGCAATACCGCTTTCCAAATACAGTTTTTTGTCTTCTTATAATACTGCGAGTTTCCTGAGGGCCAGGATTGTGTCTTTGCTGGTTTCATGAGCCTGCCTCTGCTAACACAGCATCATGTGTGTAATCCATGTTTGTTAAATAAGCAAAATAGCTCTTTTGTACTGTTTGAGTTAAAACTCTTATGATTACTTACAGGTTTGTTGCTCAGAGGAGTTCACAGACTAATAGGAACAGGCTTGCAGCTGTTGAGCCCTTGGACCCACCCCAGCTTCTTGGTTTTAATTTTCTCTCTCCCAGCTTCAGGCCTCAGCTAGTTCCCACCCCCAACCCCTAACCCCCAGCCCCGTCCAAAGCTGCAACCACAGGCAGCACCGGACATTTAGGTTATTATCAATCTTGTCATTGCAAACAATTTTGCACAGATGCCAGTTTGCACATTTATCTGTAGGATAGATTTCTAGAAGTAGAATTGGTGAGTGCAAAGGTCAGTACATTTGCAATTTTGGTAGATATTACCAAAATGCTCCACAGAGGTTTTACCAAACTCCGTTCCACCAGCAGTGTCTGAGAGTACCCTTCGATGTAGTGTGTTAGCAAACTTTTTGAACTTTGCCAATAGGACAGGTAAATAATATCAGAATGGTTGTGTTTGGGTATGCATCTTTTTACTGCTTTTTATTCAAATTGACACCCTCCTCCCTTTTTATTTTGCTGTTGATCATTACTGAGAATCAGATGAGGAGTTTAAAAAAATAACAATCATGAGAAAGTTCTCAGTTATTTTGTTCCTGATTCCTGGTTAAGTCAGTCATTCTCAGCTTGGCTATACCTATGAATCTCCTGGGGTGTTTTTTAAAAAAAATCCTGGGACTTCCCTGGTGGTCCAATGGGTAAGAGAGTCCGTGCCCCCAATGCAGGGGGCCCGGGTTCTATCCCTGGTCAGGAAACTAGATCCCACATGCATGCCACAACTAAGACCTGGTACAGCCTAAATAAATAAATAAATAAAAATTTAAAAAATTTAAAAATACCAGAGCTGAAACCATTGTATGTGACACTGCAATGGTGGATATGTGACATTACACAATTGGCAAAACCACAGAATGTACAACACAGAGTGAACCCTAATGTACACTAATGACTTTAGTTAATAATAACATATCAGTATTCATCAATTCATCAATCATCAGTTGTAATAAATATATCACACCAATGCAAGGTATTACTACTAGGGGAATGGTGCAGGATGGGGGAGGGAGTATATGGGAACTCTTTGGACCTTCTGTTTAATTTTTCTGTAAACATACAAGTGCTATTCATTAAAAACAAAAACAAAACTCCAGGTCCACTTTCCTTAGAGATTCTGATCATTGGGAGTGGAGCCAGGCCGAGGTAATTGTTTAAAAAAATCTCAGGTGTTGCAAATACCCAGCATTGAGCTACTGCCTTAAAATGATAATTGAAGCTCCAACAAGCTTTTATCCAGGTCCCAGGCCAGACCAGTTAAATCAGATTCTCCAGAAATGGGGCAGAGGCATCCTTAGTTTACAAAAAGGTCCCTAGATGATTGTAATGTGCAGTCAGTTCTAGTTTGAAAGCAGCTGGGCAATGGTTCAACCCTGGCTTGAGCCCAGAAGACCTCTGAGGGGGGCATGTACTTCCTCTTTGCAAGTACATAGGTCAAGGCAAGCAACAGAGGGTAGCCACAGTTGGTTCTAGTGGTTCTCAAAGGTGGTCCTCTGACCAGCATTATTGGCATCACCTGAGAATTTGTTAGAAATGCGAAGTCTTGGGCTCCACCTACTGAATCCTAAACTGGGGAGTGGAGGGCGGTGAGCAAAGAGGGCCCAACTGTCTGTGTTTGGATAAGCCCTCCAGGTGACTGATGCACACCCACATTTGAGGACCACTGCCCTAATGTTATAAAACAGTTTTTTCTGGTACCTGGATTTTGACCTTGCCCCTTGGGAAATGATAAGCTGTAGCGTTATCCTTATACTATATGACATCCTTTCCAAGAGCCCCCATGTTAGCTGTAATATTATTCTTAATAGAGTTCCAACTTCAAAGTTGTAATTAAGAAACACTTATTTAAATGTGTAATATACAAAAGTTAACTTTATTCACACCAGAGACTTTAGTTGTGTTACCTAGATAGCCCTTTTTTTTTTTTTTTTTTTTGGCCTGTATCTGGATAAAGATTTTTTCACCTCTACAGATATTTTGACTTTTTCAAAATAGTATTAATCAGGAAAGTTGTAATTCTGCATAGGCCCCACTCAAATAACACTGTATAAATGAACCTAGTACTACCTATCAATGTGATTGAAGATTTTCTTTTTCAAAGTGTGCAAAAAAATCCCTAATGAAGAAATACCTTAGAGGGTGAGGTTGATAAAAGACAGAAAGTGTCAATCATTACCCCCATTAAAGAATTTTGTATTCATCGAGATGGTTCTTTTTCTCATTTTTTGACTTTATAATACATGTAGTGGGGAAGTGTCTCAGTTTACAATTTTACAATCTCAGGTATGGAAGAATTCTTCAGTTCTTTGTTCTTTTGGGTGGTGGTCTAATTAAACAATTGCTTGTCTAATTGCTCTAGCTAGGACTTCCAAATACTATGTTGAATAAAAGTGGCAAGAGTGGGCATCCTTGTCTTGTTCCTGATTTTAGAGGTAAAACTTTCAGCTTTTCACCTTTCAGTATGATGTTAACTGTGGGCTTGCCATATATGGCCTTCACTGTGTTGAGGTACGTTCCCTCTATGCCTGTTCTGTTGAGAGTTTTTATCATAAATGAATGCTGAATTTTGTCAAAAGATATTTCTGCATCTCTTAAGATGATTATATGATTTTTATCCTTCATTTTGTTAATGCAGTGTATCACACTGACTGATTTGTGGATGTTAAAACAGCCTTGCATCCCCAGAATAAATGCCACTTGATCCTTTAATGTATTGTTGAATTTGGTTTGCTAATTTTTTTTTTTTTTTTTGGCTGCATTGGGTCTTCGTTGCTGTGCGCGGGCTTTAGTTGCAGCGAGTCGGGGCTACTCTTCGTTGAGGTGTGCAGGCTTCTCATTGTGGTGGCTTCTCTTGTTGCGGAGCACGGGCTCTGGGCGCGCGGGCTTCAGTAGTTGTGGAGCACGGGCTTAGTTGCTCCGTGGCATGTGGGATCTTCCCTGACCAGGGCTCGAGCCCGTATCCCCTGCATTGGCAGATGGATTCTTAACCACTGCGCCACCAGGGAAGCCCCTGGTTTGCTAATGTTTGTTGAGGAGTTTTGCATCTATGTTCATCAGGGTTATTGGCCTGTAATTTTCTTTTTTCTTAATGGAGTCCTTGTGTGGTTTTGGTATCAGGATAATGCTGGCCTTGTAAATGAGTTTGGAAGGGTTCCCTTCTCTTCTATTTTTTGGAAGAGTTTGAGAAGGATTGGTATTAATTCTTCTTTGAGTGTTGGATAGAATTCACCAGTGAAGCCGACTGGCCCTGGACTTTTGTTTGTTGGGAGAGGTTTGATTACTGATTCAGTCTCCTTGGTAGGAATTGGTCTGTTCAGATTTTTTATTTCTTCATGATTCACTCTTGGTAGGTCATATGTTTTTAGGAATGCATTCATTTCTTCTAGGTTGTTCAATTGTTGGTGTATAACTGTTCCTGGTAGTCTCTTATGATCCTTTGTATTTCTGTGGTATCAGTTGTAATATCTTCTCTTTCATAGAAAACCCTAAAGACTCCATCCATCAAAAAATTTACAACTGGGCTTCCCTGGTGGTGCAGTGGTTGAGAATCTGCCTGCTAATGCAGGGGACACGGGTTCGAGCCCTGGTCTGGGAAGATCCCACATGCCGCGGAGCGACTAGGCCCGTGAGCCACAATTGCTGAGCCTGCGCGTCTGGAGCCTGTGCTCCGCAACAAGAGAGGCCGCGACAGTGAGAGGCCTGTGCACCGCGATGAAGAGTGGCCCCCACTCGCCACAACTGGAGAAAGCCCTCGCACAGAAACAAAGACCCAACACAGCCATAAATAAATTAAATAAATAAATAAATAAAGGAGTTCCTTAAAAAAAAAAAAGAGAAAAAAAAATTTACAACTAATAAATGGATTCAGTAATGTTGTGGGATACAAAATAAATGCACAAAAAAACCGTGCATTTCTAAAAATTAATAATGATCTATAAGAAAAAGTAATTAAGAAAAAAATTACATTTATAATTGCATCAAACAGAATACAATTCCTAGGAGTAAATTTAAGCAAGGAGGTGAAAGATCTATATATTGAAAGCTAGAAGACATTAAGGAAAGAAATTGAAGAAGACACACAAAAAAGGAAAGATATTCATGCTCATGGATTGGAAGAATTAATATTGCTAAAATGTCCATACTACCCAAAGCAATCTACACATTCAATGCAATCCCTATCAAAATACCAATGACATTTTTCACAGAGCTAGAACAAAAGTTGTATGGAATCACAGAAGACAAATAGCCAAAACAATATTGAGAAAGAAGAACAAAGCTGGAGGTATCCTGCTCCCTGACTTCAGACTATATTACAAAGATACAGTAATGGTATGGTACTGGCACTAAAACACATGGTTCAATGGAACAGAATAGAGAGCCCAGAAATAAACCCACACACTTATGGTCAATTAATCTGCAACAAAGAAGGCAAGAATATACAATGGGGAAAGGACAGTTTCTTCAATAAATGGTGTTGGGAAACTGGACAGCCACATGCAAAACAGTGAAACTGGACCACTATCTTATACCATACACAAAAATTAATTCAAGATGGGTTAAAGACTTGAACGTAAGACCTGAAACCTTAAAAATCCTAGAGGAAAACGTAAGTGATAAGCTCTTTTACATAGGTCTTGGTGATTTTTTCGACTCTGATACCAAAAGTAAAAGCAACAAAAGCAAAAATAAACAAGTACAATTAAATCAAACTAAAAAGCTTGTACCCAGCAAAGGAAACCATCAACAAAATGAAAAAGCAACCTATGGAATGGGAGAAAGTATTTGCAAATCATATATCTGATAAGGTTAATATCCAATATATATAAAGAATGTATATAGCTCAATAGAAAAACAATCAGATTAAGAAAAAATTCAGAAGTTCTGACCAGACATTTTCCCAAAGAAGACATATAGAAGGCCAACACGTACACAAAAAGATGCTCAACATCACTACTTATCTGGGAAATGCAAATCAAAATCACAATGAAATATCACCTCACACCTGTTAGAATAGCTATTACCAAAAAGACAACAAATAACAAGTTTTGATGAGGATATGGAGAAAAGGGAACCCTGTGCACTGTTGGTGGGAATGTAAATTGGTGTAGCCACTATGGAAAATTGTATGGAGGTTCCTCAAAAAATTAAAAATAAAACTACCATATGATCCAGCAATTCCACCTCTGGGTATTTATCCAAATAAAACAAAAATACTAATTTGAAAACATACAAGCACGCCTATGTTCATTGCAGCACTATTCACAATAGCTGGGATATAGAGACAACCTAAGTGTCCACTGATAGATGAATGGATAAAGAAGTCGTGGTGTACATATACGATGGAATATTATTTAGCCATAAAAAATGAAATCTTGCCATTTGCAGCAACATGGATGGACCTTGAGGGCATTATGCTAAGTGAGATAAGGCAGACAGAGAAAAATGCCTTTCTTGTATGACCTCTCCTATATGTGGAATCTAAAAACAAACAAACAAACAAACAAAACCAAGCTCATAGATACAGAGAACAGATAGACTGTCCTGCAGGGGTGCAGGGGTGGGGAGATGTGGCAGTCATGGGTGGGAAAGATGGGTGAAGGAGTCAAAAGGTTAAATAAAATTTTTAAACAAATTATAAATGTACCTACTCAGCATTCACTCAGTACCGCTTCTAGGTATTTATCCTGCAGATAAACCTCCCTATGGGTGAAGGGACCAAAAGAGAAAAGAGGGAGCGAGAAAAAAAAAGAAAGCTCGTCTCAAGGCTTCAGGGCAAGCAACCTAAGCCTTGCATTTTCTCTGCACTCTCAAGTTATAACGTGACTTCACGTTTTCAACCTCGCCACCCCTGTTACTTGGCCCACCCTGAAAGTATCTGAGTCTGTGGCCCCTGTTTTGGGCGTTCTCTCTCGTTAGTGGGAAGCCCCGAGCCAGCCCTGTGGTTGGAGCCCCTCGAGAGGGAAATTCTGAGCCGCGTCAGAGGGACCAGTTAAGGAGCAGGAACACAGAGGTGGCCCCGCCCCTTCCTCCTCGCCTTCCCCACGTCCTCCCCAAACCCCAGTTCTGCTTTCAGGTTGGACTCTAGGCAGGAGATATGGCTCCTGGAGCCCAAGCGCTGTTTTCCAAAGTGAGTCACAGCCATCAGTCAATCAGTCTGCGGGCTCGGTCCCAGGATGGGTGTCTCAGTCTGCACAGGCGCCCGGCAAAATGCAGCGGGCTCCAGTGGGGTCCAGAATCCAGGGCTGCAGGCTGAGCAGGAGCTCTGATGAGCAGTCCATTGGGGACATATTGACCCTCACTGTCAAGGTCTCTGGTGGTGCCTTGAAGTCCGTTCACACACCGCTTCCCTGCCTATCACGGAGGGCAGGGAGGCTTGGCCGGCAGGGAGCCCGAGGCCGCCTCACCTAAGGTCTCAATATCTTCCTGGGTCCAGCCCTGGAGGCTGTTCCCTCCCTTCCTCCTTCCTCCCCTCTGCCTCTGGAAACTGCCTCTAACCATGGCTCTCTCACCTTACTGTGTGTGCCCGTTGCCTGAGGGAGCTGCTGCAAGACTTTCCTGGGTCTCACCCTCAAAGGTTCTGATTCCAGAGACCAGGTGGGACCCATGGATTCACACTTCTAACAAGCACACAGCTCCTCAGAGGACCACTCCTTGTGTAACACTGGTGAGGACCGCTTCAAAGGGTGGAAGAGCCTTAGAACAGCTTCTGTTGTCTGTTCTGCAAAGCTTTCTGAGGCAAAGGAAAACCAAGCCCTGGACCTGCTTGAGCTGAGGAGGGTGTGGGATGATGTGGGCACAGAGAGGAGAACAAACAAACTAGTATTTCAAAATAGATATTGCCAAATTGAAATTATGAAATTAGGTTCTGCGACTAAAGCATCACTTATGGGGGGGTGGGATGAATTGGGAGATGGCGATTGACATAGAGACACTATTGATACTAGGTATAAAACAGATAACTAATGAGAACCTGCTGTAGAGCACAGGGAACTCTACTCAATGCTCTGTGGTGACCTACATGGGAAGGAAATCCAAAAAAGAGGGGATATATGTATACGTATAACTGATTCACTTTGCTGTACAGTAGAAACTAATACAACATTGTAAAGCAACTATACTCCAATAAAAATTTTAAAAAAAAAGCATCACTTATCTGATTTCTGTGTGGATTATATACATATCGGAATTCTGTTGAGATTCAAAAAAAAAGTTTCTAAAGAAGCTTAAAACCCCTTTTCCTAGACAAAGGACCTTCTTGATGGCAGGGGCTGTGGCTTTTAGATTTGTGTACCCAGATAATCATGATGATGGATGAATGAACGAATAAATAATAACTCACTAAAAATTTAAAAGACACATATTCACTTTGACACAACCCAAGTATGTCTAAAAAAGGACTTGAATGGAAATCACATAATTGTTAATAGTAGTTGTTTTTGTGGTTGGTACTACTGTGAGTGAATTTTCTGAATTTAGATTGATTTCCCTATGATTTTTTAAACTCTGTCCTCTATTTTAGACATTTTCTTTAATGCACTTGCTTGATTTTATTGGTAGTAAAATAAATATTACAAGCTTAAAGGAAACCTGGGTTGCCAGGTCTGCAAAGTCTTCCTGGTTCGGTTTGGGGTGTGTAGGAGCGCATTGAGGAAGGAGCACAGGGCTTGACCCCTGGAGGAACAAAGGACAGAGCTTTGCTAGGCTCCCTGGGGCGTGTGTCAAAGGCTCTGCCCGACTGACCCCAGGTGGTGGTAGAGGCCCTGGAGGCGCCTGCCCCAGGGTGAACTTCTATGGGATGCTATTCAAAGCAGAAAATCCCAGGTGGCTCCTGAGAAGAAGAGAGGCTCCTCTCTTCTTCTCTCTTGGCTCCTCTGAGTCTAAATCTAAGCCACAATGGCTCCGGAATGGCTCTCATAGGGGTCAGGGGTGCCTTGGGGCCTTTCTCTACTTGTCAATCACTATTTGAAATAAGTGATTGAATGAAATGAAAAAGCCCATAAACATGGCACTGAAGCATCGAGGGGGGGAATCTGGCAAAGTTGGTCATTAGGCCATTAACTAGAACATTATCAAACATCCTTTCCAGAGACTGACTCAAATTATAATTAGATCCAGGCCTGGGCATCCTTTATACAGTAGCCTGGTTTGTTTGTTTGCGTTTGTTTATTAACCTACTAACTACCTCTTCAGTCTTCTGAATGCTGCCAGCATTAAGAAATGATGGATAAAACCTGACTCCATTCTCCAAAAGATGTCTGTGATGAATTTTCAGGAAGATTTCTGCAGGCATTTCTGGGGTTCCTGCTATCTGTGATGTTAATTTCAGCCTTCTCCCTTTGGATATGTCAAGTTGTCTGTAACACATTAGGTCTTCACTGTCCAGAAAAAAAATGCAGTGTGAGCCACGCATGCAAATTTGAATTTTTTTTAGTAGCCACATTTAAAAAGTAAAAAGAAACAGGTGAAATTAATTTTAATAATATATTTTACTCAGCCTAATACACTCACAATATTTCAACATATACTCAATATTAAAATAACTGAGATTGGGACTTACCTGTTGGCACAGTGGTTAAGAATCCGCCTGCCAATGCAGAGGACACGGGTTCGAGCCCTGCTCCGGGAAGATCCCACATGCCATGGAGCAACTAAGCTCGTGCGCCAAAACTACTGAGCCTGCACTCTAGAGCCCGCGAGTGACAACTACTGAAGCCCACGCGCCACAGCTACTGAAGACCATGTGCCTAGAGTCCGTGCTCAGCAACAAGAGAAGCCGCCGCAATGAGAAGCCCGCGCACCGCAACGAAGAGTGGCCCCCACTCGCCCCAACTAGGGAAAACCCACGCACAGCAACGAAGACCCAACACAGCCAAAAATAAATAAATAAAATAAATAAATTTATAAAAAAAAAAAACGAAAAAACAACTGAGATTGTTTACATCTTTTTGGTCCTAAGTCTTTGGAATACAGTGTGTGTTTTATACTTCTACCCCATCTTAATTAGGACTAGCCACATTTCAAGTGCTCAGTAGCTAAATGTGGCTAGTGGCTATTTTATTGGGCTGTGTAGGACCAGGTGAATACAAATAGATTTCCTGAGGCATTGCTATTGTGTCCAGCAAGAACATGGTATTTGGTATTTGGTGATGGGCTCCAAACACAACTGTGTCTTAATGTCTCACATGGGGTCTTAAAAGGTCTTTCCTGACATTTGCTCAATCAAGGTTCTTTCTCAAGTACCAAAGATCTTAGTTCTCAGGAATTTTATGTACCTAGTAGCTCCTGCTTTCAAACTATACTTCAATAAATTAAAAAAAAATGATTCTCTAATAAATATTCCTAAATGGATCAATAGAAACTTTGCCTTACTACCATCTGAAAATTTAGCACCAGTATATGAAACAGTTTACCAGATGATGAAAAATTATGAGGTTGGATATTTACCAAACAATTGTATAAACCTTTTTTATCCTACTGAAAACAGCAGGCTACAGCATCCCACAAACTTAATAAATACACAGATTTGTAAATGGTTGCTAAAAGCTCATAAACAGGGGTGTGTGTAAGGCTTTGCCTGCTGGTGCAGGCCGTAAATTGTAAGTTCTTAAGTGCATACCTAGTACTGGGTCATCCACTAATTACAGCTTGTGTTAGCAGAGCCTGTTATACAATGTCATAGTTCACCATGGTGAGAAAGTCTTCCATTTCCTCAAGCTTGTGGGTTGCACTGCTCTTCTGGAAACAAATAATACATTTATTCATTTATACTTATATAATGAGGGGTCCTTCTGAGGACATTTAAAAGAAGAGGAAAGGTTCTTCAACTCTCCTTCATTAATCCTATTTAGATAATCACTTGTATGTTTAGAGGGGAACCTAAGAACAAAATAAAGAAATAAAAGAAGGCATATGACAGAATCATTCACCAATATCCAAAATGTTCTATCTCCTTCCTTAATTTTCAGTTTGTCTTTGGAAATGTGTATTTTTGGACAGGAAAATAAATATAGCACCATTTTGTTGATACCTGTTATATTTGTCTAAGAATTTTTCTGTTTCATTTAGTTATCTACGTTGACATATAATTGTTCATAATATTCTCTTATAATTCCTTTTATTTCTGTAAGGTCAGCAATAATGTCCCCTCTCATTCCTGATTTAGTAATTTGAGCTCTTTTGTCAGTCTAACTGAAGGTTTGTCAATTTTGTTTGTCTTTTCAAAAAGCCAATTTTTGGTTGCATTGATTTTCTCTATTATTTTTCCTATTCTCTATCTCATTTATTTCTGCTCTAAGGTCCATTACATACTACTTTCTGCTTGTTTTGGGTTTAGTTTGCTCATTTTTTCTAGTTTCTTAAGGTGAAAGTTTAGGTTATTGATTTGAGATCATTCTTCTTTTTTAATATAGGCACTTACAGTTATAAATTTCCCTCTAGGCACTGCTCTACCTGCATCCTGTAAGTTTGAGTATGTTTTATTTTTCATTATCATTCATTTCAAAGTATTTTCTAATTTTTCCTTGTTTTTTTATTCTTTGACCCATAGGTTATTTAGAAGTGAGTTGCCTAATTTCCACATATTTGTGAATTTCCCAAATTTACTTCTGTTACAATTTCTAATTTAATTCCACTGTGTGTGGGGAACATACTTTATATGATTTCAATTAAGTTTAAGCCACTTAAACTTATTGAGAAGTTTAAAACAAAAGTGTTCTTTCATTTCAGTCTATAGGACCCTCTTCAAATTTCTTGTAAAGCAGGTTTGCTGAAAAATGCATTCTCCTAATTTTTTGTTTGTTTATCTGGGAATGTCTTAATTGCTCCTACATTTTTTTGAAGTATAGTTTTTCTGAATATGGAATCCTTGGTCTGTTGATGACTTGTCTGAGATTTTCTTACGTGCCTTGAACCATTTAGTCTCCTAGCTTTGCTTAAGGGCTCTGTGTGCACATCAGGGTATGTTTTCAATGTTCCAGAAGGCCGTTTGCAATTCTGCCTTAATTTTCCCTTCTGCGTTGTGCAGAGCCTCAAGGTTATCACAGGTGAGAGATCAGGGCCTTCTCAGTCTTTCCTGAGCACGCACACAGTTCTGCACAGGCCTGTGCCTTCAGATTCCCAAGAATATTTTGGAGGTTTTCAAAGTCCCTATGGACATTTCATTATTCAGCTTTTCAAGTTTTTTGGTCAGCTTCTCATTTGCCCCAGCTATTAGTACTACTTTAGGCAGCTGACAAATTTTTTAATTGCTGGTTATTTTCAATCAATGCCCCTGGGGAAAGGCTATTCTCACTGAACAAGCTCTGAATTAGGTCAAATAAAGATAAACTCTTGTGAGTGTTTCCAGGGAACTTCCAGACAGGTCAAATAATGCAGTTCTCTGGGAATGGGGCATTATTGGGAGCTCTGAGCCCATTATGATAGACTGGGTTGGTTGCCAGACTACTGGTTTTCATGGTTAACACAATTGCAAGGCTGTTGGTTTTAAAGGCTGCTGTGGAACTGGAAAGAGGTGGGTGGAGGAAGGGCAGTTAAAACACCACAAAGCTTGGTGTTCTCACCGAGATTCAGCCGTTTTTCTTGAATTAACGCTTCTTGGATTGTTGCAAGCCTTTGGTTACATTCCAGAGGTCTGAAAAGTTGATTTTGACCATTTTCTGGCAGTGTTTTTATTGCTTTTGTGGAGATGTAGGTTTGCAGAGGTCCTTAATCTGCTAATCCAGAAGTTTTCTTTCTCTGTGTATTATATTTGATATACTTATCTTCATGTTAACTTGCCAAGGTGAAAGACTCTATATCAAGAAGCAGTGAAAAGGGGCTTCCCTGGTGGCGCAGTGGTTGGGAATATGCCTGCCAATGCAGGGGACACGGGTTCGAGCCCTGGTCCGGGAAGATCCCACATGTTGCGGAGCAACTAAGCCCGTACGTACACCACAGCTACTGAGCCTGTGCTCTAAAGCCCACGAGCCACAACTACTGAAACTTCAAACCACAACTACTGAAGCCCGAGCACCCTAGAGCCCATGCTCAGCAACAAGAGAAGCCTCCACAATGAGAAGCCCATGCACCACAATGAAGAGTAGCCCTCACTCGTCACGACTAGAGAAAGCCGGTGTGCAGCAATGAAGGCCAACGCAGTCCAAAAAAAAAAAAGTCTTGATATAAAAAGAAAACATTCAGCTGAACTGAGCAGTGTGCTTAGTGATGGGAACCATACTTTGTACGAGGTACTGTATGGGGAGATGCAAAGATAGGTCAAACATAAGCTTACTTACAATTGAGGAGCAGAGGTTAAGATGCACATTTTTCTATGTCTTGTTACTAGGTAAATTGTAATAGGTTCTAGAGAAGCTCCAAACAAGAAGAAGAGAGCTTCCTAATGGAAAAATCTGGCAATGCTTCAAGGAAGCAGTGAATATGAACTAAAATTTGAATGATGGTGAAAAAAATTTTTAGGGAGAAAAATAATTTTTCCAGCTTTATTGAGGTATAACTGACAAGTCAAAATTGATATACATAAGGTGTACAGCATGATGATTTGATATACATTGTGAAATAATTACCATGGTCAAGTTAGAACATCAGTCATTTCACATAAGTACCATTTTATTATTATTTTATTATTTTTTAATATAAATTTATTTATTTTTATCTTTGGCTGCATTGGGTTCTCACTGCTGAGCGTGGGCTTTTCTCTAGTTGTGGCATCTTAAAAGGAAGAGACTTGAGTGAGGGAGACTAATTAGGATGCTATTTAAATAATGAGACCACTATGATGGGCTGAACAAGGGTGTTGGCATTGGGATCTGAGAGGAATGACAGTGTCTAAAGAGTTATGATTGAGGCAGCATTTATAGGTCTTAAAAACTGCTCAAATATGAACAACAAGGGAAAGAAAGGGTGCTTGGAAGGACGACGGTGTCAAACCAAGGTAAAGAAAGGAGCAGGAAGAACTGGTTTGGTGGGACAATGATGAATTGGCTTGGATTGAGTTGAAGGTGCTTGGCAAGCCATTCAAGTAGAAATGTGCACTGGCAATGTAGGTCAGCAGCTAGAGAGAGAGGTGAGGTCTAGTGATTCTAATTTGAGAGGTGACGGCGCAAAGGTGATTAGGGAGCCATGAGGTTTGAGATGCCCAGCAAAGGAAACTATTTCAAGAGAGAAGGTAGAGAACCTTGGGGGAAGAAGGAGTAGTGGTTGGGAAGGGCAAGAGAATGAAGAAACATTGAAAGGAGGAAGACCCCAAGGATACTACTGACTGCAATATTGGGGGCTTGTCAGCATATACCACTTTAAATCATTTGAGGAGAAGCAAGACTGGTAATGCTAAGGAGTAGCAGGATTGAGGGAAGCATTTTCTTTCTTGGGGTGGGGTAGATGGGAATGTTTGTAGACCGAGGAGAAGGAACCAGGGATAAGTGTAGACTGAGGATGGAGGTTAGAAGGAGTGGTTGATGGATCAAGTCTGCAAAAAGTTGCAAAAAGGATGGGATTGAAGTAGAGGAGGAACCTTAGCAGAAAGGAGGTATACGTCTTTCCTCAACACAGGGGAGAAGGATGAAATGGCAAGTGTGGATACAGAGACATTTTGATGCCTACAGGCAGGAAGCTGAAGGCATTCTCAGTGAGCAACTCACACTTCTCAAGAGAACAGAAAGTGAGGTCACCAGACACCAGGATGGGGCAGGTGTTGGGTTTTGAGAATAAGGGAAAGGATTGAAGTAGCTGCTGGGGAATGAGACACAGAGTCCACCAGACATGGGTGAATGGATTTCTGAAGACCACTGGAGCCCAATGGCATCTAAATCCAAGAATGTGTGGTAGAACCAGTTGGTATGATCATCCATGAGGGGTCCCTGGAGGGCGAAGTAAAGAAAGCAGATAGTGGGGTCTTCTAGAGATATAATCTAGCCAATTTTCTGTATATTTTACGTTATCACTGCAAGTGAAGAGCAGGTTCATGCCTTACTCAGCATGGTAGTCCCAATACCCAGTACACTTACCAAGCTCATACTTCATAAATGTTTACTGAACAAATAAGTGCAACCAGATAAAAATTCTTATTAAATGGCTACCATACAGCAGAAGGAGAGAAGCAGTGTTATTACTAAGGCTGAGTCAGTGCCCTGTCAGCAGCTGTCCTATCTCCACTTGCCAGAGAGAAGATGACAGAACCTCGGCTCCCTTTCCTCTACAGAAACTTCCCACGCCTGCTTAGGGCATCACAGAGATCCAGAAAATTCCCTCACCCTCCTTTCTTTTGTCATCAGGGTTACCTTGCAGTATTGCTCTCTCATTGGGCTTCTCCAGATCTAATAGTTCTAATATCAAGGCCACGATCATGGTTTACTACAAATATTTTATCTTCTTTTAACATTAACAAATCAGCATGATGGCTTATAAACCAGTCTTGTGTGAATGCAATGCATGGGAAACATATTAATTCATGGATGAGTTAATAAAACAAGTTCTAAAGCTGCAAAGCTGGGCATCAACATCGGTATCAGAGGCAATTTATTGTAATGATACTTCTTCCAGAAAAAAATTTTTATGCTGCCGAGACTGATGTCAAGAAATATAGAGTTTAGGAGGAGATTGGCTAAGAAGGCAGAGTAGAAAGACCCTGAGCTCACATCCTCTCACGAGCACAACAAAATCACAAGTATCTGCAGAATAACCATCAATGAAATAGACCAGAACCTACCAGAAAAGATCTTCTACAACGAAAGACATAAAGAAGGAACCACAACCAGATGGGTAAGAGGAGCAGACTTGCGATATAATCAAGTCCCATACCCCCAGGTTGGTGGCCCACAAATGGAGAATAGTTATATTGCAGAGGTTCCCCCCACAAGAGTGGGAGTTCTGAGCCCCAGGTCTGGCTCCCCAGCCCAGGGGTCCTGCAATGGGAAAGACGAGCCCCCAGAGCATTCAGCTTTGAAGGCCAGTGGGGCTTAATTTCAGGAGTCCAAAAGCACTGGGGGAAGACTTCACTCTTAAAGGGCGCACACAAAATCCTACACACACTGGGACCCAGGGGAAAAGCAGTAATTTGATAGAAGCCTGGGCCAGACCTACCTGCTGGTCTTGGAGAGTCTCCTGGAGAGGCAGGGAGTGGCTGTGACTCATTCTGGGGACATGGACACTGGTGGCAGCCATATTTGGGAGCTGGTGGCTACCATCTTGGGATCTTCACGCTAGCTCATTAGCCCAAGACCTGGCTCCCCCAACAGCCTATAGTTGCCAGTGCTGGGATACCTCAGGCCAAACAACTAACTGGGTGGGGACACAGCCCCACCCATCAGCAGACACACTGCCCTAAATCTTTCTTAGCCCACAGCCACCTCTAGACATGGCCCTGCCAACTAGAAGGCCAAAGCCCAGCTCCACCCACAAGTGGGCAGGCACCCGCCCTGCCCTCCAGGAAGCCTGCACAAGCCTCTAGACTAGCCTCACACACCAGGGGGCAGACACCAGATACAAGAAAACCACAATCCCAGCCTGCGGACCCAGCCAGCCCACAGCAGGCCAGACCCTACCCTAGGACCACCTGGGCCCCGGCCCAGTTCACTAGGAGGCCAACACAACCTTCAGGACACCCCAGATCCCATGCCCAACTGGGTCAGGAACCAGCCCCCTCACCAAAACTGATATGACACCAGCTCTGGGATCCCTGAGTCCTGCAGCCAGACTCAGGGCTTGGCTCTGCCTGCCAATAGTCTGGCAGTAACCTCAGGTGCTGCCTCACCCACCAGTGGGAGGGCAACAGGCCTGGAGTCTTCTGGTCCCTGACTCCACCCTCCAGTGAGCCAGCACTAGCCCTGGGCCCCACCTGGGGCTCTGCAGTCAACTGCTTCGTGACCAAGCCCTGCTAAACAGCAGCCAGCAGTGTCTGCACAAGGCAGGGCCTGACAATCAACTGGGCTAGGGGCAAACCAAGACTACAAGACTGCCCACATAGTCAGCCCACCACAGCAGAAGGACCCACGCAACCCTCTTAGGGGGAACCCCTAGAGCAAATAGCTTGGGTGATGAGAGGGGAGTGCTATGTTGGGACGCATAGGATGTCTCCTATAGGAGGCCACTTCTCCAAGGATGAGAAACATTACTAACCCTACTACATATAGAAAAGTACAAATAGCAACTTAGACAAAATGAGGTGGCTGAGGAACATGTTCCAGATAGAGGAACAAAATAAAACCCCAGAAGAAGAACTAAGTGAAGTGGAGATAGGCAATATACCCAAGAAAGAGTTCAGAGTAATGATTGTAAAGATGATCAAACAACTTGAGAGAAGAATGGATGCCCAGAGTGAGAAGTTAGAAGTTTTAAACAAAAGCTTAGAAAATATAAAGAACAACCAAACAGAGATGTAGAATACAATAACTGAAATGAAAAATACACTAGAAGGAATCAACAGTAGACTAAATGATACAGAAGAACAGATCAGTGAGCTCGAGACAGAGTAGTGGAAATCACTGTTGATGAACAGAAAAAAGAAAAAAGAATGAAAAGAAAGGAGAACAGTTTAAGAAACCTCTGGGACAACATCAAGCATACCAATATTCACATTATAGGGGTCCCAGAAGGAGAAGAGGGAGAGAAAGGGGCTGAGAACACATTTGAAGACATAATAGCTGAAAACCTTCCTAACCTGGGAAAGGAAACAGTTACCCAAGTCCAGAAAGCACAGAGAATCCCATAAGTCTATCCCATAGAACTCCCATAAGTCTATCAGCTGACTTTTCAGCAGAAACTCTGCAGGCCAGAAGGAAGTGGCACACTATTTTTAAAGTGATGAAAGGGAAAAACCTACAACCAAGAATACTCTACCCAGCAAGGCTCTCCTTTAGATTTGATGGAGTGATGAAAAGCTTTACAGTAAAGCAAAACTTAAAAAGTTCAGCACCATGGAACTAGCTTTACAACAAATGTTAAAGGAACTTCTCTACGTAAAAAAGAAAAGGCCAGAAATAGAAACAAGAAAATTATGAAATGAAAAAGCTCACCAGAAAAGGCAAACATACCATAAAGGGAGGAAATCATCCACACACAAAACTAATAGGGAGGTTAAAAGACAAAAGTAAAATCACCTATATCCACAATAAGCAGTTATGGGATACACAAAACAAGTAAATGTAAAATGTGATAACAAAAACAGTAATGGTGAAGGGAGGAGAGTACAAATGAAGGGTTTTTAAAGTGCATTTGAACTTAAGAAATCAGCAACTTAAAATAATCACATAGGGGCTTCCCTGGTGGCACAGTGGTTGAGAATCTGCCTGCCAATGCGGGGACACGGGTTCGAGCCCTGGTCTGGGAAGATCCCACATGCCGCGGAGCAACTGGGCCCGTGAGCCACAACTACTGAGCCTGCGCGTCTGGAGCCTGTGCTCCACAACAAGAGAGGCCGCGATAGTGAGAGGCCCGCGCACCGCGATGAAGAGTGGCCCCCGCTTGCTGCAACTGGAGAAAGCCCTCGCGCAGAAACGAAGACCCAATACAGCCAAAAAAAAAAAAAAAAACCCCAAAAACCCCGAAGTTAAAAAAAAACAACAAAAAAAACAACAGAAATGCTTCTATAAAATTTTATTTTGGACCTCAGATTTTTTTTCTGGTTTCTAAGTGTTCCAGGGAAGGGGAAAAAAAAAAAAAAAACCTCAGGATAGCTTTCACCCCACAGTGTTAAGCTGTCTTTTTTATTTTACTCTTGGAAGTAGAGACTTCTATTAGGATCTTTACATTTTGGGAACCCAATTTTACCATTTTATCATTTAAACAGTAAGACAGTTTGAGAGGATAAGACCTAAATAAAGATATTTCAGGGGTTAGTTTTAAATTCTAGAAGTTGGTGATAGATGGATAGCATACTTATCCCTTACCTAACAGACAAAAACTTACTTGTCAAAGGAATCAGATTTTAACATACTTTTTGCCAGATAAATAAGGCAAAGTGACTCATACACCAATTGAATAACTAATAAAACATACGAGACATATATACACTACCAAATTTAGAATAGATAACTAGTGCGAAGCAGCCGCATAGCACAGGGAGATCAGCTCAGTGCTTTGTGACCACCTAGAGGGGTGGGATAGGGAGGGTGGGAGGGAGATGCAAGAGGGAAGAGATATGGGAACATATGTATATGTATAGCTGATTCACTTTGTTATAAAGCAGAAACTAACACAACAATGTAAAGCAATTATACTCCAATAAAGATGTTAAAAAAAAAAAGACACTGGAAAACAAAAATAAAAAACATCCGAGACATCCTAGAAAAGTGGTTTATCAATCTTTTAAAAATCCACATCTGTAAGTATTGTGTAGTTAAGATTACTTTCCAGCATCTGACATGGGGCAGAGCACATAGGTTTTATTACCAGTCTTTCATCGTTCTGGGTAATTGCATGTGAATATGTGCACATGCTGACCAAAATAAAATCAGGGCTCAATTGGTAGTTTACTCAGTTTCTGGACAGATAGTCCAAAAAAGATGTTTACCTCTCAATGCAAGGTGGCTGGTCAAATGACGGGACCATCCTTCTTCCAGCTGTGAAGGATTAGGAGGCATTGTCAAGCCTTTGCAGGGGGTACTGAAGCTCACTAGTTTACAAAGGCTCTGTTTGACGGCCGTTCTGCAGGAAATGGCAGTTTATTCTAGAGACCAAGGTGCCGATATAAGGATTTGAGAAAACAAGAATTTGACACCAAATAAATGAGAGTGGCATCCTTTGGCCTATGGAATAGAGTCAGGATTTGAAGTGGGTTGAGTTTCAGGAATGAGTGGCAAAGGCACCGTGGTGCCTGACCCCCTCGCTCACGTGCGCGTGTCCCGCAGTCCTGGGTGTATCTGAGTGCTCAGCGTGTAGTGGGTGAGTTAGCCTGGGGTCACGCCCTGGCCCTGGGAGTAGACTCCGCTGGCCTGCGGTTCCACGGGGCTTCCTTTTGCCTATACACTCCGTGTAGGTGATAGAAATCTAAATTCTAAAGCACTTTTGCGAAATACAAGTGAAGTGAGAATTTGAAGGCGGATGTTTCGGTTTCTGCTATCTCAAACATGTGGCATTGAAAAACAAATATATTTTTTAATGGTTTTAACTCATTATATTTTTTGATTTCTTGGTCACTTTTTACAGCTTTTGAAGACCAAACTGCAAATACATTACCAGGGATGGTTTTGTGTTGTCCTATATTTTCTTAAATTTGACAAAAGACTACAAAACTTGTGGTAGCCAACAGCTTTGTCTGAAATTTAAAAGAAGTCAAAATGTATTATTAGTAAGTAAGCAATTCTAACTATTGTTTTTGCCTTCAGTGTGAACTAGTATGGCAATAATTTTGAAAAGGCAAACATGATCGAATAACTTTATCTGAAAAGCTTTAAAAGTGGCCTTTCTGTTACATATGTGGCACAGGCAGCCCGTGAGCGCAGGGCCCCTCTGACCTTGCCTCCTACACTTCATTCTGATGCCACCAGAAATATGTTATGGATTCTATATTTAAACACCCTTAGAGTGGTATGAGCCCTCAGGACTGCACTACAGAGTAAACACAACCTCTATCTGGTGGCAAGTGTACGTGTCTTTGTTTCATTTGTGGCTGGAGACAAAGTTGATGCTTTTGTCTCGGTCAATATTCATCTTACTTTATGGTTGGTTATATAATCACCTGCTATATATTACGAACTGTGTGATGAGACAGAATTGTGTATATATAATCATCTTTGGAGAGCTGAAATTCCCTGGCTTGATGACAGTGGTGATAGTTATAAGGCTGTACAAACCTTAATAAGAGGGTGATGGGTGGTACTCGAGGGCTTCACAGTAAGCCCATCGTGTTGACCAACACTGTTCGGTGTAGGTGAAGTACTGTCTTGTGAGGGGTATGCAGTCAAGATGAAAGAGAGGTGGGAGGTCACATTTAAAGAAAGGGTAAGCACACAGACTTGGTTTCTTTTAAAATAGTCTTTGTTTTCTCACGTGCTTATGTGTATCAAAGACTTGAATAGGCATTCTCCTTAAATCTGAGGATTTTTAGTTTTTAATGCTGTCTTTTTGTCTAATATTGAATATTTGCTTGCCTAAATGGTTCCCAAATTGTGGAGGAGTCTACATGTTTCCTTTTTTAAAGTTTCATTATTAAAAGTGGTTAAGGGACTTCCCTGGTGGCGCAGTGGTTAAGAATCCACCTGCCAATGCAGGGGACATGGGTTTGATCCCTGGTCTGGGAAGATCCCACATGCCGCGGAGCAACTAAGCCCCTGTACCACAACTACTGAGCCTGCGCTCTAGAGCCCGTGAGCCACAACTACTGAGCCCACGCGCCTAGAGCCTGTGCTCCACAACAAGAGAAGCCACCGCAATGAGAAGCCCACAGACCGCAACAAAGAATAGCCCCTGCTCACCGCAACTAGAGAAAGCCCACGTGCAGCAACGAAGACAGAATGCAGCCAATAAATAAATGAGTTAAAAAATTGAAACAAAAAAGGGGTTAAGCACACAAAGTTGTTTTTGTTTGATATTTTGAGTTTGTGACTATATGAGTTTAAATGAAATCTGTTAAATGTTTCAGAGTTAACCTGCTTCTTTTGGTATTTCTGTTTGGAACAAAGTTTTTTTTTAAGTCCCCCTCCCCAGAAAAGTGTGTAATATCAATATTTTAACAAAGGACATGGGTTTTTCTCAATTAAAAAAATCAGGTGGGGGCTTCCCTGGTGGCGCAGTGGTTGAGAATCTGCCTGCTAATGCAGGGGACACGGGTTCGAGCCCTGGTCTGGGAAGATCCCACATGCCACGTAGCAACTGGGCCCGTGAGCCACAACTACTGAGCCTGCGCATCTGGAGCTTGTGCTCCGCAACAAGAGAGGCCGCGATAGTGAGAGGCCCGCGCACCGCGATGAAGAGTGGCCCCCGCTTGCCGCAACTAGAGAAAGCCCTTGCACAGAAACGAAGACCCAACACAGCCAAAAATAAATAAATAAATAAATAAATAAATAATAAAAAAAATAAAAAAAAAAAAATAAAAAAAAATAAAAAAATCAGGTGGACTTCCCTGGTGGCGCAGTGAATCCGCCTGGCAATGCAGGGGACAGGGGTTCGAGCCCTGGTCTGGGAAGATCCCACATGCCGCGGGGCAACTAAGCCCGTGCGCCACAACTACTGAGCCTGCGCTCTAGAGCCCGTGAGCCACAACTACTGTACCCCGCGTGCCTAGAGCCCGTGCTCTGCAACAAGAGAAGCCACCACAATGAGAAGCCCGCGCACTGCAACAAAGAGTAGCCCCCGCTCACCGCAACTAGAGAAAGCCCGCACGCAGCAACAAAGACCCAATGCAGCCAAAAATAAAGAAAGAAATACATTAAAAAAAAACCAAAACAAAACACGTGGCTTCCTTAAAAAAATAAATAAATAAAATAAAAGCACTGTCATGTTTGGTGTCTCAGTGGAACTTCTCAAGATCTTCCTCTTCTTCCTCATGGGTAAACAGAGCCTGCTCAGGGCTGTGTAATTAGGGAGTGATGGAGTTGGCACCTATATTTGGTTGTCTGACTCAGTAATGCTGTGCTGGGATCTCTCAGATCACTCCTAGGGGTGTTCATCCTGGTCTCAGGGTGTGATGTGGGTGCCACCACTTATATCCTGTGGGATCCGGGAGGGCCTCCTCTGGGCCTCTATTTCCAAGTCTCCAACATGGAGATTGTTAGGCTGTATATATGTATATATGTTTGCCTAATTATCCACAATGGGGGAAAACGAATCAGACAAGCTCAGAGGTATGTCAATGGAGAAACATTTTAGAGGCTATACATTGTATCAATTATACCAAATTGTTACACAAATATTGTCCATGTGCTTTTAGCAGTGGACTTAAAGCAAGCATTGTTATACAGTAGTTATTCTCAGCGACAAGTTCACTAGAGAATTCTCTCTGTATCCTGAACACTGGGGGCAACAGTACAGTTAGAAGTAAAACAATAATTTTCAATATTGATAGCAAGAAACAGTTCAATTAAATTAGTAGGATGGGTCTTACAGGTCTGGTCTGGGTTTTTGGGTCAGTTGCTTGCCACTGTTGTCATCTTTTTCTCATCCTGGATGTCATATGGGGATATATTAAGTAAATATATATACTTAATATATATTAAGTCCTTTCTTAATATAAAAGGCAACAGCCAGCCCACAGCTGCAGCTACTACCTTATTGTCTAGCTTCTTTTCTCACTATAATGGCAGCCAAGAGCTCCATAACACACTTAGGGGTGTCTGTGAGTTCTCTGTACTCTCTTGGTGGCCTCCATGCATCAAGAACAGCCGCCATAGGGGCCCACATATTAATGGATGGCCACCCATGATTCCCCCTGCAACTTTCCATTCCCCTCCCTCATTTCCCGATGTCTTGGTGCTCATGGGAGTTTCCTCGGTCTCCTAGCTGGCTTGCCAATTCTTGGGCTGCCCCCTACAGGCCTGCAAGCCCTGTAATTGCCCAGCCTCAAGACTGAAGAAAGAGGGCTTCCCTGGTGGCGCAGTGGTTAAGAATCTGCCTGCCAGTGCAGGGGACAAAGGTTCGAGCCCTGGTCTGGGAAGATCCCACATGCCGCGGAGCAACTAAGCTCGAGTGCCACAACTAATGAGCCTGTGCTATAGAGCCCGCAAGCCACAACTACTGAAGCCCGTGCGCCTAGAGCCCATGCTCTGCAACAAGAGAAGCCACCGCAATGAGAAGTCCTCGCACCGCGAATGAAGAGTAGCTCCCGCTCGCCGCAACTAGAGAAAGCCTGCGTGCAGCAACGAAGACCCAACACAGCCAAAAATAAATAAGTAAAATAAATAAATAAAATTATTTTTAAAAAAAAAAGACTGAAGAAAGCCTGGAGAGCGACAGAGACAGCAACAGAGACATCAATGGTTCATTAGATAGGGGATCTTACAAGTCTTAAGCAAGGTCCTGGAGACACCTCACCGTGTACTGTAGACCATAGGCAGGAAACGCAGCAGTCTTCAGTCCCGGGGAGGGGGTGGGGAGCGGGTGATGGAGGCTACCAGTTATAGGGGGAATTGACATCAGGTTGGCTCATCAGTTACCAGGGGAACCAGCGGCTGGGGCAGGGGGCAAGCTTGTAGGCAGTTACTGATTAAGTCCTGTAATTAAGAGGATTGGATAGTCATGTGAGTCGGGTGTAGGCGAAGCAGGGACTGGTTGAGCAGGGGATGGACAGAGAGCAAGAGGACAGCCATCTTGATTGCCTGACCGTACAAAGATGTTGAATTGCCTGACCCTAAGGCTCCTTCCCCACTCTCAAATTTTCTCTCTTTCTGTGTGAAATTGTGGGTCGAAAATAGAATGTAAGAATAACAAACATTTCCTCTGTGTTTACTATGTGCCAGGTCCTATTCTACACACTTTATTTGTATTAACTCATTTAATCCTCACAACAACCAGCCTCTGTGATAGAGGCCCCGTTGGGGCACGGGCTTTATTTTATTCACTGTTGTATCCACTCTGGGCTTGGCATAAAGTATATGATCAATAAGTGTTAGAGCAGATGAATAAACAAGTGAAATAAAAAATCAATCCATGAATGAATAGAAAGGGGAGAGACACCAATTTTCTCCAAACCTAATTCTATGGTCTTCTGGCCTTCTTGAAGTTCATTTGGGTTCTCATTACTTCTCAGGTAAGCCCTAGTGTTTTAAGGAAATTCTTGAATTAGTTCCTCTTTTTTTTCAGCTGCTGTGAAGATATGACTTCTGAATCTTTCTTCTTTCACTTTTTCTTCTTTCAGGTAGAACCAATAACTGAGCCCAATGGTGCAAGTATTTAGATGACAATCGGACATCATTTTTAAAAAATTAATTAATTAATTAATTAATTTTTGGCTGTGTTGGGTCTTCGTTGCTGCGCGCGGGCTTTCTCTAGTTGTGGCGAGCAGGGGGCTACTTTTCTTTGCTGCGCACGGGCTTCTCATTGCTGTGGCTTCTCTTGTTGTGGAGCACAGGCTCTAGAGCACAGGCTCAGTAGTTGTGGCACGCGGGCTTTAGTAGTTGTGGCGCACGGGCTTAGTTGCTCCGCGGCATGTGGGATCTTTCCGGACCAGGGCTCGAACCCGTGTCCCCTGAATTGGCAGGCAGATTTTTAACCACTGCGCCACCAGGGAAGTCCCTATAGCACTTTCTTGGCTTGATCAAACACCATATTTCCTTAATAATGATGGCAATTTTTATCAAGGAAAACTCTTTTTATTGTATGTGGGAGGGAGGGTCTATATCAGACTTTCTCTCATTTCTCCCCATTTTTACTGCTTAGATCTCTGACATAAAGAATAAAAATCAATTAACATTATTATTTTTTAAAAACTTCCAAGGTCACCTCCTTTAACGGAATTGAGCAAGGTCCAATTCATTCATGTAACTGAGTTTTGTTTTTAACTGTATCCTATTCTTCACATTTTACTAATTTTTCATGGGAGCTAATTTGTCATGAATATGTACTGTATTAGTTTCCTATTGCTGCTGTAACAAATTACTACAAATGTACTGGCTTGAAACATCACGTATTATTGTCTTAAAGTTCTGGAGGTTAGAAGACTGACATGGTTCTCAAAACTCAAGGTGTCAGCACAGGTACGCTCCTCTGCGGAGGCTCTGAGGAGAATAGCAGAGTGGAAACCCTCCTAATTCACGGCACATTGAACAGAGTACTAAGGAGGTTATTGCCTTAGTAATGGAGTAATTAACTTTAGACTAAAGGCTGTTCCATGTTACCAACTTAAAAAAGAAAAAAATTTGAAAGAAACAAACTGTTTCTAAATAACTTCATCCCAGAACAAAGCTCAATAATATTTATAGGAATACAAAAATATCTAGTACCCAAGAAGATACAATATTGACTTAAAAATTCCAGTACTCTGGTATTCAATCAAAAATTGCAAAGCATGCAAAGGAGCAGGAAAACATGACCCAGAGTGAGGAGAAAAATAAATCGATAGAAACAGACCCAGAAATGACCAGATGATAGAATTAATAGACAAAGCA
The DNA here is from genome assembly GCF_009873245.2 of Balaenoptera musculus. Taxonomy (NCBI): domain Eukaryota; kingdom Metazoa; phylum Chordata; class Mammalia; order Artiodactyla; family Balaenopteridae; genus Balaenoptera; species Balaenoptera musculus. The sequence goes on along the minus strand of NC_045797.1, from coordinate 5,855,533 downwards.
AACAGCTAATATAACTGTTTAATATGTTCAAGAAGGAAAAGACTGAATCTGTTCCGTAGAGACAAGGAAGATATAAAAAAGACACAAATGGAAATTGTAGAGATAAACAATACACTGGATGGAATTAATAGCAGATTAGACACTGCAGGAAAAGAAAAAGGCGTAAGTACAAAGGTGACCACCAGAACAAAAACAAGAACCTTCCTAAATACCAAACATATTTAAATAAACAAGAGTAAAGAATGCACATCTTGTAGAAAAAGAAGCACAGCAAATACAATACACATCATTATAAAATATTACAACAGATTTGAGACCAAACATATCAGTTACATCAACAAATGTGAGTGGGCTTAACTCACTAAAAGAATAAGACTTTGGGTAACAAAACTAGACCCCAAATAATAATTCAGTTTCCCTGGTGCAAACAAGAAACATACTGAAACATATTTTTAGTTTCTCTAAAAAGATAGACAAAGGTATATCAGACTAGTGGAAAAATGAAAGAAAGAGAAATATAGAAGAGATCAAGACCGAGCTTTTTTCTTATACTTACTTATTTTGTGTTAACTGAATTTTTAACTTTTCAAGTTGACCAATGGACATATAAAGTTGCTCTGTATTTGTACGTGGCTACACTGCCTTTGTGATATCCTGATAGACTGTAATAATTAGAGCTATTACTTAAAAAACAGTTATGATACACCAGGCACAGTGCTAAGAGGGTTTTACTTACACATCTCATTTAATCTTCAAAACAATCTTATGGCATTTATGTGTTATTATTCTCAGTTTACTATTGAGAAAATGAAGGGTCAGAGAACTTAGGTTATCCAAGGTCATACACTTGTAAGTGGCGTAGCCTGTCCTTAAGCTCGTCTGTTTGAGTCCTTTGCCCTGGCCTCAGTCAGTACGCACTGCCTTATCTTTTATTAAGTCCTAATGAGGTGTTTGAAAAATATTGACAGGTTCCTAGAATGCATGATAAATTTTATGTCACATATAAAAATACCATTTGTCTTAGAAAAGACTTTAAAAGGTCTTTCCTCTTTACCTTTTCTATTTTTAATAAAGAAAACCTATCAGAAGAAAGGGGCTGATTTACATTAACCAACCACTGCAACAGAAGTTACTGTATAAAGTAGAAGGTTACTCCAGGATCCTAAATTAATGACACCACTTTATATATGTATATGTATATCTATATCTATATTTCTATATATATATTTCCCACTTAGTGTTTCTTTGGTCACATAATGAGCAGTTAAGTGATATGTTTCCTAAAATAATTTAATGTTATTATAAGCTTGCTCTACTTTTGAACTGAACAATTTCCATGAGTTATGGATCCCAACGTGAATTGTATTTGTATTCTAGACCTGAGGGGCATGAATACACTGATGCACTAAAACATACACAGTAATGAGGACAGCAGCACTGAAAGCTTTCACAAGGCTGCATTCATATTAACTTAATTTAAATAGATAATATCTCCATTCACATAGGAATAGGAGCAACTTTATTTTTAACTGGATTTAAATTCCCTAAAAATTTTAGCAACATGCATGAGATTTTCTGGCCTCAGAAACTGTGTGAGATAATAAATATTGTGTTAAGCTGCTAAGTTTTGGGAAAATTTGTTACACAGTAATAGATAACTGAAACACTGAGATACAATCTACATCAGCTAAGTAGACTATACAGAAATTGCTGGTCGCCATGGCAGGACATCCTAAAACTTACTGAGTAGTTCTAATTAAATCAGTAGATAATAAATTGTTGGAGACAGAATGTCTCATGGCTTATAGAACAGTACCCTGAAATACAGCTTCGGCAGTGATATTAAGCATTTACCCATCACTGTCTCATAGGGAGAGAACCACTAAATCTGGTTGTGGAACCAAGCAGAACCCTTCCCCCCACCACCACCCCCGCCAAGTACGAAGGCCCCTCCATGTTCCCTGCTTCTTGTTTGTAGAAAAGCTGAAGTCTTCCAGGCCTCCCTGGGTCACAAAAGAGTGGGCTCAAGCAGCTAAAGATTAGGACAATAGAGTCACAGATTCAGTGTCTGCTGCACATTCCTGAGTTGTTTTTACAGATATTCCAACTGCCACCAGAGGGAAAAGCCAACTGCATGACGATCAGACTGTGGCCATGACACAAGCTGCTCCATCTCGAGCAATACTGAGTCTAGGGCTAGCACAATTCCAGGAACTGACCTTAAGACAATGGAATTAACACTATTGCTCATAATAAACTATATCTTGGTGGGCATCAAAATAATTGTAGCTTGTTTTGCACATATATGTAAGTGGGCAACTAAACCTGTCAGAAAAGAGATGCTTCAAACTCATTTGATATCTTTCACACTAAGACCTCGACACTCTTTCTCAGCATGAAGAAGTTACAGAAGCCAGACCTTCATCCCTAATTCCATGGCAATGGAATAATATCTGATGGGGGAGGGGATTTGTAAGCAGCTCTTGGCCGGAAACTGCCCTCAGCAGGAAAACCCTTTTCTTGTCAATTTAGCAAAGCTACATTGTAACTAACTTTTAAACAGGCACCAGCATGCTCTATTCATCTCCGGCCCTAGCAGATCTTTTGATCAGGCAATACTTTGCCTATTCTGTCGGTTCTTTCCGTAGATCAAAGAAGTAGGAATGAAGAATAAGTAATTCACAGATGACCAGATCTCTTCCCTAGCTTCCCCTTCAGTGATGTCATGAACAAATTGTGTGAACACGATAGCATCCAAAGAAAGAGCACAAGAAGTCAACAAGCCTACGAGTCTGACCCCCTATCCCAACGATTAACTGAGATGACTTCCCCTTTTCCCTTTAACATTTTCACGGCTGAGCAGACTCCTGGGAGATGATTTTGGGGGGACTCTGTGTCCACCACCTCGTCAGATCGCCAGCATTCTGATTACAAGCAACTTTCCTTTCTACCAAATTTTGCCTCTCTCAGGTATGAATTTTTGAGCAGCAAGCAGCCGGATCTGAGCTGGGTAACAGTTATAAGGGAAAGTTGACTGCATTCTCTGTTGGGGAATAAAGACGATCTTGTTTGCCCGTCTCTGAATTTTGGTGAATTAACTCCTTCCAATCCATTCTACTCTTTTGCTCTGTTTGTATGCTCGTGAAACAACTCTGAATAATAATTCAGCTCTCCTGGTGGCTGGGAAGGAGGGTGGGGCACCCTGATTGTGCAGTGGAAACATTTGGGCCTGTGGAGGCCGCCCTAGTGACACGGAGCAGGACCCTGCGGGGCTCCTGGGCGCAAAAGCCTTTCTGTGTCCCCCGTTTCTGGATTACAGGAAATAGGCTTCATTCAGCCTCCAGGACCTGCCCTGAGTTCCAAGGGCAGGTTCAAACAGATGCTAATCAGGGAAGGGAGGGGACGCAGAGACAAAGGAGGAGCAGTCAGGAAACAATACTGCAGCCTTGGGGCAGGGTCCTGGTTCCCCCCCTCAAGGGATACACATAACGGGAAAGGGGGGTTGGGAGAAATTGGGAGATTGGGTTGACATATATGCACTATTGATACTATATATAAAATAGATAACTAATGAGAACCCACTGTATAGCACAGGGAACTCAATGCTCTGTGGTGACCTACATGGGAAGGAAATCCAAAAAAGAGGGGATATATGTACACGTATAGCTGATTCACTTTGTTGTACAGTAGAAACTAACACATTGTAAAGCAACTATACTCCAATAAAAATTAATTATAAAAAAAAGAAAGGGATGCACAGAACAATATCTTTGAGCCGTTTTGCAGATACTGAAACCCCCTCCAGGTGGGAGAAGTTAACTGTCTGCTGCCCACAAGCACTGGAGACCCCAGACCGGTTGGAACCAGAAGGTTGATGATGCCGATTCCCGATGACCTCACCACTAGCCAATCAGAAGAGTGTCCATGAGCTGACCACGCCCTGCTCCTAAAACACTGTAAGACCCGCTCCAGGTTGGGAGACACAGTCTTGAGGGGCATGAGCCCGCTGTGGCCCCCTTTGCCTGGCAAAGCAATACAGCTATTCTTTTCTACTTCACCCAAGCTCTGTCTCTGAGATTTAATTCAGTGTTGGGGTACAGAAGCCAGATTCAGCTTCGCTAGCTCACTCAGCCAAAGGCATGAGGACAAACCCCAAGTCCAGGAAGGTCAGGTTTATCAGCGCCTGGAAAGGGAGACTGCATTCCAGCAGAGCCTGGGCATTTCACCAAAGAAAGAAAGAAAGAGATAAGGTTATTATGTGATACGGGGGAAGGGAGTTCAGGTAAAATTTTAATGAAGCCATGTTTGGGTAGCCTCAAGGCAAACAGGGGTCAGCTTTGGGTCTAAACCGCAAAATGAACTCAGGGCCCTGTTTCTTGGAAATGACAAGTTAAGATAGCAATACAGAGTCTCTTCTAGAACGCCCGATGTCTGCAGCCTGCGTCTGCTTTGGAAATTGAGGCTGCTTCTCTATGTTAAAGACAGAGATCTTCATGGGGCTTCCCTGGCGGTCCAGTGGTTAGAACTCCGTGCTTCCACTGCAGGGGGCACGGGTTTGATCCCTGGTCGGGGAACTAAGATCTGACAAGCCCAGCGGCCAAAAAAAAAAAGACACAGATCTTTCAGGCAAAGTGGAATATTTCCTTCTTACTGTAAGCAGATAGGGTGGGGGGCCCGCGGAGGAAAAGAGCCAGTTGTAGCCTTTTTACACAAGAGAAGCCATTTTGTGATCTAAGCCTGGACGCAGTGCTTGCCCTTGAACAGGTCTCAGTGATAATGATCTTAAGGGAATAAAAGAACAAACGACTGTTATCAGGCAAGAGAAATAACAATAGCAAAGATAATAACTCAGTTGTAAAGACTCCAAGTTCTGTTTCAATGGTAAAGATTAGCCTGAAGCTCTTTCTTGAGCTGTTTTGCAGAATTTAAAGGCTGGAGCGCCCAACCCACCAGATCAACTGGAATGTAAGAGATGATGATAATGACCTTTTCTGACCCTCTTGACTTCAGTCAACTAAGCCTGGACTCTGTCGACCTTTGCCCCAGTTCTATGCTGAGTTCTCCTCTGCTCAAGCCCCTTCATGAATATGCATGTACCTTAGCTTAAAACTTGCCCAATTTTGCTGTTAGGGGAGACACTGCTTTGGGAAAGATCCCGGTGTTCTCCTTACTTGTCGCAAGTAATAAATCCTTCCTTCTCCCCATCTTTGGCTTGGCTGTAGCTTTTGGCTCAACACCTACCAAGAGGTGAACCCAGTTTTGGGGTAACATTACTGATTAGATTTCAAACGTCAAAGTTTCTGACAGCTGCTGATTCTAGAACACGATTTCTCACTAAGAAATCAGTAAATAAATATTAACCTTTTTGTGTATTAAAAAAAATACAACATGAGCACATTTTACATTTTGTAGTTGCCACATTAAAAAAAAAAGGTAACGAGATAAATATTCATAGCTACTTTATCTGTAATAGCCCCCAAATAAAAACAATCCCAGTGTCCATCAACAGGTAAATGGATAAAAAACTATGATAGATTCATATAATGAAATACTACTCAGCAATAAAAAAAAATCAACTCCGGTTATATGCAACAGCGTGAGTGAATCTCACAATAATTATGCTGAGTGAAAGCAGTAAAAAATTATGCATACTATGTGATTCTACTTACATAAAATTCTAGAAAATGCAAACTATTCTATAGAGACAGAATGAACATCAGTCATTATCTTAGAATGGAGGGTGGGAAGGAGGGACTACAAAGGGGCATGAGAAAACCTCTTTGAGGGTGATGGACATGTTCATTATATTGATGTAATGATGGTTTCACTGTGTATACATTGTCAAAACTTGTCAAATTGGATACTTTAAATACCTGTAGTTGATTGTATGTCAATTATATTTCAATAAAGTGATAGAAATGAAAAAAAAATCAGAAGTTACTCATAAAGGGGTTTGTTATGATGTTTTACAGCCGTAGCATGATGTTGGGAGAAATATTGTTTCCAGTTAACCTTGCAGCTGGCTTTGTCTGTGTCTAGTGTGCCAGCCAGATTCAGGGCAGAGTTTTCCTTTTTCAATATAGTGTCTGGAGAGAGAATTATTTGAGTCTTTATTAAAAAAAAATCAACAGCTACTTTGCAGAAGTACACCATGAGTACAATTTTTATTTTTATTTTTGTTGTACTCATGTACACCATGAGTACAATAAAAACAACTGCTATGTTAAAAACAAATAAACAAAAATCCCTGTTTTATTATTTCCAGACATTTCCAGACACTTTTTTTTAGGTCAACTACACAATCCTTTCAAAACTGTCTATAAAAAGTGGCATTCATATAAGACAGGTCCGGAGCATGGTTTTATTAAAATATTATATGATGATTTGGGAAATGTGAGATACAGTCATGATAGAACAAAGGCTTTTTTCTTCCACGAGAAACTAAGAGATCAATGCCACGCACATTTGTTTTATGTTGAAAGGCATGTCAGTCAGCATTCAATCACAGGATACTTCAGGTAAAGAGGGGTTTAAGGCAGGGACTTAGCTATGAAGAGGCTGGAAGGGCAGCAAGAGTCAAAGACCCAAGAGGAAGCGTGTGTGGTGTGGGGCTGGATGGTAGAAGCTCCTATTGCCTGGCTGGAGGCTGAGAGCCCACACCTGAGTTATTGCTCTTGGCAGTATTATATTATTGAATCAAAATAAAAATGTGAGGGCTTCCCTGGTGGCGCAGTGGTTAAGAATCTGCCTGCCAATGCAGGGGACACGGGTTTGAGCCCTGGTCTGGGAAGATCCCACATGCTGCGGAGCGGCTAGGCCCGTGAGCCACGACTACTGAGCCTGCGCGTCTGGAGCCTGTGCTCCGCAACAAGAGAGGCCACGATAGTGAGAGGCCTGCGCACCGCGATGAAGAGTGGCCCCCGCTCGCCGGAACTGGAGAAAGCCCTCGCACAGAAACGAAGACCCAACACAGCCATAAATAAATAAATAAATAAATTTATAAAAAAAAAAAATAAAAAAAAAAAAAAAAATAAAAATGTGAGTCACAATTTGATACTGAAAAAGACACAAAGAAGCCTGGGTAAGCCTGTTGGGTGGTGGTTCAGAGCATGGACTTGGAAGTCTGGGCTCACATGGGTGCCACGGCTGACCTAAAACAAAGGTCAGTTATTTCTCCAGCCAAAAAATGGGTTTATTAGGGATCAGCAGAGAATTGCAGTTTGGGGTCTGCAACCCCGGGGAGCCAAGTGCAAGTGCCTGCGTGGCAAGGGAAGGAGGACTCTTTAATAGAGGGAAGAGGAAGTTGGGAGGGTTAGGGTAAACAAAGAGCCCATGGCTTTCCTTTGGCTGAACTGTTGCCAGGAGAGAAGAATCTGCTACCCGTTGAGCTGTTTCCTGGCACAGCGTGGGAGCGCCCCCTTCTGGTCACCTGACTCTATTCAGCTGAGGGTTCTGTTTATTAATTTCTTTACACCACCAATTACGCGCTGGGGGACGCTGGTCAGGTGTTCTCAGTCGGCGGTTAGCGAGAATTCCCCACCTCCCAGGGTTGGCACGAGGACTAAACAAGGTACAGCTTGTGAAGAGCAACACAGGGCACTTAGTAAATTCTCCGCTAATTTACAGTCCTTGCACCTGCTGGCAGCTGCTCCTGCCTGAGGCTGAGGCCACGCCAGGGACGGCCACTCACCCGGGACAAGGACGGAATGCAAGGAAGAAAAGCTACGCAGATCGGACCGCGCTCTCCTCCAGACCCCCAAGCATTGAGAAGAGGGAGAGGAGGTTGGAATCAGACAGACCTGGGTTTAGTACCCACTGGGCCTCCTACCTGGTCCTGGGTTCCAGGAATGCTGGTCCGAGAGCTGCTTGCTGAGCAGATTTCCCACGTGGAAAATTGAAGCCTTTTCTTCCTTGCAGGGCGGATGTAAAAACTAAATGAGATTTTAAAAAAAGTATGTAAAATACCTAGCTTATAGGACGAGTTCAATTACAGTAACTGCTGTAATTAAATAATTATTTAGAAATAACGAAAAATAAATAAATAAAATAATTAGTTAAAATATCACTATCAAAATGTCATGAAGTATTTGCGTTTGTCCTGCCATCATGGGCAGGAAAACATTGTATTTGCAAAGCAGAGTGCTCGGTGTGCATATCTGTGCGTCCACCACGGATACTCTGCTGACCGTAGCTGGTGGCTCCGGGGACGCAGTTTCATCCCGGCCTGGATTCTACATTCTGGGTTCTTTCTCGCCAGGATTCTGGTCTGAACAAGGTGAAGGTCCCAGCTACAGCCACCAGGGGGCGCCACGGTTCTTTACCGAAGCTGTTGGGACAAATCGCCAGGATTGGGAGTTCGTCAGAAGCTCTGGGAGGGTCAGTGGCTTATTTGGAAGTGGTCAGGAGGATGGAAGACCTCAGTGAGGGGCAAGCAGGCCAGGGAGGAGAGTCACAGCCAGAGGAGGAGAAAAGGAAATGTGTCACTGAAAGGTAGGGGCTCTGGCCTAAAGCCCACAGATCATTTATCCATTTGTCCAGCACTTGCCATGAGCCACAAATGGGCGGTGTGTGAAATCAGCCCCTCACGTAGCTCACAGCCTTGCTGAGGAGGCTGACACATGGGCAGATGACCAACATACACGTGAAAATAATGAGACATATAACACCACCATCTCTAACCCTTACGCTGTGCCAGGCACTGTATTGTAATGACCCCATTTAACACATGAGGAAACTGAGATTCAAAGGATTCACTAGTTTCCAAAATTCACAAAGCTGAGAAACAATGGACTCCTGCTATGCCAGTCTGTTTTAAAGGCCACGTTTTACAAATCATTACTCCTGCAGTAAAACAAGGAAAACCAAAACAGCTCTGCTCCTTGAAAACTCACAACTTTGGACTTTCGGTGAACTTCAGCGAGAGTTGACAACCAGGATGGCAGGACACTCCCTGGTGCCCCTCCACCCCGGCTGGCATCCCCACCTCCTGCTCACCCTTCACTCTCCACGGCACCACCCAGCCACCATCTTCTGGTCACCTCGCCCTCCACTCCCACCACCACAGCAGGGCCTTTGCCATCACCGATGTTGTTGCTTGGGAGAGCACCCGTCCACACATCTCACTCTGTTCCCAGTGACCCGCCTTCCAGCTTGTGGGCTCAAGTACCCCCACTGGGTCCCCTGATGGTCCAGCTTCTCCTGCATTACCCTCTCCTGCCATCTCTTCCCTCCCTCCCTTCCTTCCTTCCTTCACTTCCTTCCCCAGCTTAGTTCCCACCACGCGGCATATCAGCTACTCTTTTTCTTGTTTGGCCACCTGGCGTGGCTTGCAGGATTTTAGTTCCCCCACCAGGGATTGAACCCAGGCCCTCAGCAGTGGAAGCACCAAGTCCTAACCGCTGGACAACCAGGGAATTCCCTCAGGTACTCTTAAAAACACCTGAAACTCTCCCTTATCTGACCCTCTTCCGTGGCACTGGCTTCTACCTCCCATAAATGGGATGCTCACACCCGCATCCGGACAGCCAGAAAAATCATCCAGCAGCAGAGAGTGTCAGGAGAGAAGGAGGAACAGAGGAACAGAAAATTCTGTGATTGAGGGGGTGTTCATTTGAAGGCTTCATGGATCTCCAGGAAGTGTTTTTTTTTTTTTTTTTTTTTTTTTTTTAGCTGAGAGTGAGGGGATCGAGGGGTGGGCTCCAGGGGCTGAAGACTGTAGACAGTCCTGGAAACAGCTGCTTACAAGAGTGGGAGAGAGCTGTATGGAGAACCACGCTGGGGTTCCCGGGCAGCTGGAGGGCCCAGTTAAGGATGAGGATGCCTGATGTAAGGTGAGACCAATTCTTGTGGTCGTGGCTTTTCTCTGTTACAATTCAGCTGCAGAGATGATCGCGGAATTTATCCAGGGCAGGGTTTGCCCTGTGGTTCCAACAGAAAACAGTGGGGATTCTGAGGATACTGGCTGACATGATGGAGCAGAATCCAGACATGACCAGGTCACCTGGCTTCAAGATCTGCTTGTTTACCTATTATGTACAAAACATAAGCTTCCTGAGGGCTGGGCTTTGCTCTCCACGGTAATCCCACCACGTTGTCGCTCACCTGCTTGAACAAGGGAGTCAGATGATGACAGAGAAGCAGCTCAGGGCTCCGGAGCAGGAGAGAGGGCTGGAAGGAGGGAGGTGAGGTTGGAGGTGCCTGAATATCCAAATGCACGGTTTCCAAGGTGGGCCGGTTCTGGAGGTGACCCGCTCAGGACCTGGGGCGTGAGGTGGAGTGAAGGTAGGGTGACCAATGCATCTCGATTGGCCCTGGATTTTCTGACTTTACCACTGAAAGTCCTGTGTCCCGGGGACCCTCAGTCCTGGGTCATTTGGGCCGCTTGGTCTCTCTCTGCCCTGTCTCTAAGATAAGACCATCTCTGAGAAGCCGGAGTGTTGGTGGTGGGGGGGGTCTGCAGAAGCTGCAGGATTGATCACTCTTGTGGGCATGCGTCATCTTCTGCCACAGTCTTAAGTGTGACCCAGTGGCATGTTTTCTTATTAGCAAAAGGGAGCTTTTTTGTAGACCTGAATTCGAAGAATAACAACTATGCTAAAAATGGCAAATACTTCCAAGAGTGGGAACACCAAAGTGTGGTTACATCAGCATTTTCCAGTCTGCAAATTAAGTGCACTGTACTCAGAGCCTTAAAAAATCATATCAACAACAGTCACCCAGCTAGTTCTTTCTATTGGAACTGTAACTGCTGATTTATTGTAATAGCATTTATTTTCTTAGAAATCTAATAATGTCAATTTGTAATATTACATGAAAGGACTGTGTAGAAATATTATAAATTTATTTAATCAAGCATGGAAATCATATCAGGAGTGAAATAGTCTTTGGTTAGATAGACATATCTAGTTTCGAAAATAGATTTTACACTCCACATGCATTACACAGCACAAACCATAGCTTCATTACAATTCAAATTTTATAACAATTGACTTGTTACAAGCAATCAAATAAGCATCAATGAATTATCCTCGAGAAGGTTTATTTTCAGAACAGCATTTGATGGTTAAATTATTAAATATGAAATACAGACTTTCTGGAAAAACTGTAGAAATACATTTCAACCAAAAACCACTCTTTTATAATGAGTCAATATATACAAGGCATATTGAAACAAGTCACAACAGAATTACACTCTCTGTGTCAACACTATGGATGTGTACAATCATGGTAAATAAAAATGTGGAGGTCAGGATATAGCTTATTCATAGATACAAAAGAAGAATTCTTTCCCAGAATATTTAGAGGAGGGTTACTGGAAATACTGTTCTTTGCTATGAACATCAGTGGTGAATCACTGTGCACAGACTTGGATACCTATATACACCTGTAGCTCAACATATTTATTCCAGAAACTGAAAGATAGACTCCGCTTCTAAGTGTCCCACATAAAATCTATACAGGTTTGTTGAATTCTTGTGAATTTGTATTCAATATTAAATTGAATACATTTTGAAAACTTTCAAAGAAATTTTCTCTCTCTTCCAAAAACGCATCTATTAATGGTTAAAGAAAACAAATGTCGTTCGTTCTGCTAGGTTTTGGCACGTAGCTCAGTTCTTCATTTCATTAGGGACCAACGAGAGGGCATAAATGCCTTATTTAAGCTAAGCCTTAAATTTTGTTTGTATTAAACTTTTTACTCTGAGATAATTGTATAATAGATTCTGAGAGAATTGCTGATAATTGTAGATTCACATGCGGTTGTAAGAAATAATACGGAGATTCTGTGTGCCTTTTACCCATTTTCCCCCAATGGTAACATCTTGCAAAATGATACAATATCATAACCAGGATTTTGACGTTGATACAGACAAGCTAGGGAACATTTCCATCACAATAAAGGATCCCTTTTACAGACACACCCACCTCTCTCCTTCTCCACCCTCCTCCCTGGTGACCCCTAATCTGTTCTCCATTTCTAGAATTTTGCATTTCAAAATGTTATATAAATGGAATTATACAGGACATAACCTTTGGGGATGGGTTTTTTCACTCAGCATAATTCTCTGAAGACTCATCCAAGTTGTTGCTTGTATTGGAAATTCTTTTTATTGCTGAGTAGTATTCCATGGCATGGATGTATCAGAATTTGTTTCACCAGTCACCTGTTAAAGGACATCTACAACACTCAAAAGCAATTATACTCCAATAAAAATTAATTTAAAAAATAAAGGGCATCTGGTTGTTTACAGATTTGGAATATTATGAATAAAGCTGCTATGAACATTTACGTGCAAGTTTTTGTGTGAACCTAAGTTTTCATCTCCCTGGGATAGATGCCCAGGAGTGCAATTGCTGAGTCATATGCCAGTTGCTTGTTTAGTTTTATAAGAAACTGTCAGTTGGTTCTCCAGAGTAGCTGTTCCATTTTACTTTCCCACCAGCTATAGGCTGTTCCCGTTGCTCTGCATTCTTGCCAACATTTGGTGTTGTTACTACATTTTAGCAATTTTGATAGGTGCCTTGTGGCATCTATTGGGGTTTTACTTTGCAGTTCCCTCATGACTGATGATGTTGAGTATCCTTTCACATGCTAATATGCCATATCCTCTTCAGAGAAACATTTGTTCATGTTCTCCATTGTCTAATTGGATTTTTAAAAAAACTGTTGAGTTGTAAGAGTTCTCCATCTATTCTAGATGGTAGTCCTTTGTTGGATATGCTGTTGGCAGGTATTTCCTCCCAGTATGTAGCCTGTCTTTTCACTCTCTTAACATGGTCTTTTGCAGAATAAAAGTTTAAAATTTTGATGAAGTCCAATTTATCAAACTTTCCTTTTATGGACTTTAGGTTTTTGGTGTCAAGTCTAAGAAGTCTTTGCTTAGTTTAGCCCTAGGTCCCAAAGATTTTCTATTTTTTAAAAAAGTTTTATGGTTTTACATTTTATGTTTAGTGTTATGATCTATTTTGAGTTAATTTTTATATAAGGTATGGGATTTAGCTTGAGGTTCTTTTTATGTGCCCATGGATATCTGATTGCTCAGCACATTTATTGAAAAGACTATCCTCCTTCCATTGAATTACTTTTGTACTTTAAAAAAAATCAATTGAGCTTATTTGTATGGGTCTATTTCTAGATTCTCTGTTCTGTTCCATTGATCTTTTGTGTCTATGCCTCCACCAATACCACACTGTCTTGATTAGTGTAGCTACATAATAAGTCTTTATACTGAGTAGAGTGGTTTCTCCTACTTATTCTTCTTTTACAAGATAGTTTTAGCTATTCCAAGGCCTGTGCCTTAGAACTTTTAGAATAAGCTTGAATATGTCTACAAAAACCTTGCTGGAATTTTGATAGAAACTGCATTAAACATATAGAATCTGGGGAGAATTGACATTTTTACTATTTTGTGTCCTCTAATCCATGAATATGGTATGTCTCTTCATTTATTTAGGTCTTTGATTTCTTTCATTGGCATCTTTTAATTTTCAGCATATAGATCCTATACACATTTTTGTTAAACTTACACCTAAGTATTTTTTTTTTTCCTTTTGGAGTGATTGTAAATGGTATTGTGTTTAAAATTTTGGTTTCCACTTTGTTTATTGTTAATATATAGAAATGTGATTAAATTTTGCATGGTGATCTTGTATCCTAAGACCTTGCTGAAATCAGTTGTTTTAGGAGTTTTTTTTTTTAATAGATTTTTTTGAATTTTCTATGTAGACAGTTACATCATCTGTAAATAGGGATACTTTTATTACTTTTCAATCATATGCATTTTATTTCTTTTTATTGCCTTATTGCCATGTCCAGAACTTCCAATACAGCCTTTAAAATTTTAATCAATGTAGATTTCTAGAGATTTGCTAAAACTTACTGGCTTGAATGGGGCCCATCATTCTCAAACAGATGCCTTTTCTTTCTTTTTTTTTTGCTTTTTTTGTTTTGTTTTGTTTGAATTTTTGAATTTTACTTTTTATACAGCAGGTTCTTATTATCTATTTTATAGATATCTATTTTAAATTAGATTCTTTTAAATTTAGTTATCTATTTTATACATATTAGTGTATATATGTCAATCCCATCTCCCAATTCATCCCACCACCACCCCGCTCCCGCCACTTTCCTCCCTTTGTGTCCATATGTTGGTTCTCTACATCTGTGTCTCTATTTCTGCCCTGCAAACCGGTTCATCTGTATCATTTTTCTAGGTTCCACATATATGCGTTAATATATGATATTTGTTTTTCTCTTTCTGACTTACTTCACTCTGTATGACAGACTCTAGATCCATCCACATCTCTACAAATGACCCAATTTCGTTTCTTTTTATGGCTGAGTAATATTCCATTGTATATATGTACCACATCTTCTTTATCCATTCATCTGTTGATGGGCATTTAGGTTTCTTCCATGACCCGGCTATTGTAAATAGTGCTGCAATGAACATTGGGGTGCACGTGTCTTTTTGAATTATGGTTTTCTCCAGGTATATGCCAGTAGTGGGATTGCTGGGTCATATGGTGATTCTATTTTTAGTTTTTTAAGGAACCTCCATACTGTTCTTCACAGTGGCTGTATCAATTTACATTCCCACCAACAGTGCAAGAGGGTTCCCTTTCAAGCAGATGCCTTTTCAACACTCTTCTTATCACCCAACTTGTTCAGATTCCATTCCCTGTAATTTGGATAAATAACTGATAACCGTCATGAGTGGTTAAGCTGCAAAGCTCCTTGAGGCAGCTGAGTGAGCTTTAACGAGCTAAGTGGAACCTGATTGTAAAAGCAAAACTAGCGTTAGGAAAATTATCTTTCAGACGGGACTTGGACACAGAGACGTTCAGAGAATTACAATTTGAGGTTGACTTATGGAGTATGTGGTTTCTTCTTCCAGTTTTCCCCTCTTACCTCTAAATGGGGGTAGCAACAATTTTAAACTCTGAAAATATGAAATACCCTCAAAGTTACCTTATTCTTATATATCAGAAATTGCTATTGTTAAGGAACACTTTCGTGATTTGACTTTTGATAAATAAAGAATTCTGTGCATCTTACTATGCTTTTAGTAACAGGCACTTAAAAATATTTTGACAACTCAAACTCTCTTCGTGTCTTAATTTTTTAAACAAAAGTGTAACCATTAATAACCCTATTATTTATTTTTTAAATGTATATTTCCTATATTTTGTGTGTTGTATTTTTATATTTATACAATATACCTAACTGACCAAAGAGGGTTTAGAGCCATATAAAAAGGCAGGAGGGCTTCCCTGGTGGTGCAGTGGTTGAGAATCTGCCTGCTAATGCAGGCGACACGGGTTCGAGCCCTGGTCTGGGAGGATCCCACATGACGCGGAGCAACAGGGCCCGTGGGCCACAACTGCTGAGCCTGCGCGTCTGGAGCCTGTGATCCGCAACGGGAGAGGCCGTGATGGTGAAGAGGCCTGCGCCTCGCGATGAAGAGTGGCCCCCGCTTGCCACAGCTGGAGGAGGCCCTCGCACAGAAACGAAGACCCAACACAGCCAAAAATAAATATAAAAATAAATAAATAAAATATTAAAAAAAAAAAAAAAAAAAGGCAGGAAACTGGGTAGTGCTAGATCCTTTACAAATTTCAATATAAGAGGTCTTGGAAGTGTACACATAGGTCCTTGTAGGCCTTAGGTGTATACACAGGTACAATGCAGGTGCTCCTGCATATAATTTGTAGAAAATTTAAAATCTGTAATAAGAATCAAATTTCAGAGACATTTTTGGTAGAA
Source organism: Balaenoptera musculus (assembly GCF_009873245.2). Classification (NCBI taxonomy): domain Eukaryota; kingdom Metazoa; phylum Chordata; class Mammalia; order Artiodactyla; family Balaenopteridae; genus Balaenoptera; species Balaenoptera musculus. The sequence goes on along the minus strand of NC_045797.1, from coordinate 5,839,767 downwards.
AACAGTGGCCAATCTACAGGCGGGTCAGTCACCACTTTACTGATTTGACTGATTCAATGACTACCAGTAAGTCTTTCGTCTTGTTCTTAGAATTGGAAATTGTCTAGGTAGCACTCTCTCCATTGTGTGCAGTGAGTGGTGGAATCAGACCCTGGGATGTTGACTCAGCCTCTCTGAGCCTCAGCGTTCTTGTCTGTAAATGGCATTGATGATTCATCTCATTGGCTGTCAGGCTTCGGTGAGATGACCCCGGCAAGGGCCTGGCCCACGGCTGGGTAGGGAGCGTGCCTCCAGGTACTGACTTCTTTCCTTCCTTTTCTTTTTTTTTAAATTTATTTATTTTATTTATTTATTTTTGGCTGCATTGGGTCTTCATTGCTGCGCGCAGGCTTTCTCTAGTTGTGGCGAGCGGGGGCCACTCTTGGCTGCCGTGCACGGGCTTCTCATTGCGATGGCTTCTCTTGTTGCGGAGCACGGGCTCTAAGAGTGCGGGCTTCAGTAGTTGTGGCCCATGGGCTTAGTTGCTCCGCGGCATGTGGGATCCTCCCAGACCAGGGCTCAAACCCGTGTCCCCTGCGTTAGCAGGCAGATTCTCAACCACTGTGCCACCAGGGAAGCCCCCTTCCTTTTCTTATACGTTGCCTTTGCTTCCTTTCCAGCCTCTCCCTGTCCCCCTCCTCTCTCTCTACCGCAGACTGAGTAGCACTCCCCATGCCTAAGAGCAGGGGACCCCCTATCCCAGCACTAGCAGAGGGGACCTGGGGAGCCCGTTGCCGAAGCTGCCCCTCCCTTAATGTACCACCATGGCCCGATTACCCAGAATAGGGCTGTGCACCACACTCGGGGGGTTCTCACATGGTTTGTCATGTTGCAGTGGGAAAAAAGCTTCATGAGTGACCAGTACATTCTAGCAAATGGGGCTCGATAATGCATTTGCCATTCTGTAGCAGGATGGTAACCCACAGACAAAGAGTCCTGCACCCTCACCCTAAACACAAGACGGCGGCTGTGTGATGCGTATTTAGTTCTTCTGTGGTCGCAATGAGCTTAGAACGAGGACACTGCTTTGGGTATAACAAGCAACAAACATACTCTCACGATACAAAGCAATCACATTGTACATACAGGCATAGGTTTGGTTTTTTTTGTTGTTTTTTTTTTATCTTAAAGAACGGAACAGCAACTGTCTCAACGTGTCACTTTGACAGCCAACAGTGATCCCACGTAGGTGAGTCTGGACTGAACACATGTAAACAGACTCTCTATGTGAAGTCCCTGTGTGATCTGGGCATTTGCAAACCACTTCAATCTCCAGCTAGCACAGGGGTCCCTGGTGACCCACTCTCATTCTGCTGTAAGATTGACAGGTCTGCAGTGAACCCTTTCACAAAGAGACAGCAGTCAACTGCTGTCTGGCAGCATCGCTCAAAAGATTTTCATTTTACGCAAACATCAAGGACTTTCTTCTCACTCCATCAGGCCTTTCTTGGAACTGCTTTGAAATATTCCTCCCTGGAAATGTCAGCTACTCCTCCATACCATTTCTGAAGCCAGATATGCTCTATCTTCATCTTCATAAAGAACCATTCATACTGACGAGGCCACTTCCTCATAACTGGGTGTCTGCAGAAATAAAGACGTCACATTAAAGCTGTTCTCATCAGAGGGTGGGCTCTCCAGAGCACAGCGCCAGATGTATCGTTGGTCAGGTCACAGGGCCCTCCAGACTCCAGGCTTTGTTTAGGCTGAGACCTGCTCAAACCAGCTAGAGGCAGAAGCCAGGGAGCCAGGGTCAAGGTCTGGGGCAGCCTTAGGAGGGCAGGAAACTGTTGTCACCACAGAGTGGCAGACAGCTCAAGTCTTGAGCCAGGCAACTTTGTTCGAACTCCAGTTCAGCTGCTGGGATGCCTCATGGGCCGTTTGCTCTCTTAAGCCTGCTCGGTCTCCTTCCCAGTCATATGGGGCGAGAGGGACGGTGCTCAGATCACAGGGCTGTGTGGGCAGCAAATGACGAGACACATAAAGCACCTGCATAGAGGAAGCGCCCAGGGGACGCGGGCCATTGTTACCAGGAAGCGTCACGAAAGGCTCTAAGCATCTCTATGTGAAATGCTGAATTTTAAGTCCGGGAAACAAATCTGTTCACGGGAAGATTTCCATTCCTGTAGAGGCCTAGAACTGTTGCATCAAGCTGAGAACCAGCCAGCGTAGACAGGGAACAGCCCTCACATTCCGCCCTCTGTTTCTGACTTGCCTTCTCCCTCAGGCGTAGTCCTAAAAACATGCATCACCCTTGAGGGCAGGGTCTGGCGCTCACTTTTTTAAAACTTCATAAAAATAGAAGTTTTATTTATATCTAAAAATGTTATAAACAAAATTCAAAGACCAAGGGTAAACTGGAAAAAACATTTGCAACAATGCCAATGCAGTGATAGGTTGATGCCCTTTTTAAAAAAAAAAAATTTTTTTTTTTTTTTGGAATCATTGTAAATTGACAGAGAGGTTGAAAGTATGGTATAAAGAACTATTTTTTTTTTCCTAAACCATTTGAAAGTAAGTTGCTGATCTGAGGCCCCAACGCTCCAAACACTCATGCAGCTGAGATGATAACATGATTGTTGTTATTTTAAGCCAACTAGTTTTGTATTTACAATTGGAACAAATTTTGGCCCCTGCAAGGGGAACGTAGGTACAGCAAATCCTAGTCCGTGAGGCCCTGGCTTGGGGTCCAGGCAGTAGGATGCTGGAAGGACCTTAGGAGAATGACCATGAGCGTTTAAAGAAGGTAATGATAAGATGGTTGGATGTGCGTGGTAAAGGGACCCACATTATCCAGTAGTGGAAATTTTGGCAACACTGTTACCTGCGGTAACATGGAAAATAGGAAATGAATTTAACGAATGCAAATGTCTCCTGAGGCTTTGGCTTCATCTCACTGCCCATCATAACATGGAAGAGGAGAAATCAGAACTAAAGAGTGACAGCTGAGATGGAAAATAAAGCACACAAGCACACAGACACACGCATCTACATTTATCTCTCTGTCTGTATATTGAAAACCACAAGTCCGTGTGGATGAGTCCAATCCCGATCCAATTCCAGATTGATCTAGTGTCCTCCTGTGCGTGTTGGTAACTCTCCTCCATGGCGGTGAGAAACCAGGCTTCCCTTCTCTGTGTTTACTTATTACTACACTAAGTCCCCTACATACGAACCTTCAAGTTGTGAACTTTCAAAGATGTGAACAATCGAATCCAGCAGGGAACCAGAACCTGTGCCATCAATGTCAGGCATGAGTGAAATTGCAGCTTGCCCTCCGTCTCCTATTGCTGGCGATCCTTCAGCTCTACCATCTCCCACCTCCTCTCCCTCCTTCTGTCAGTAACTCTTCTTGCCTGTTCACCCGATGCCAGCCCCTGGATGCCAGCTGTTGTACTGGACTACTGTACTTTTCAAGGTACTGTACTGTGAGTTTAAAAATGTTTTCTTTATTTTTTGTGTGTGTTTGTTTTTTATGTATTATTTGTGTGAAAAGTATTATAAACCTATTACAGTACAGTACTATATAGCCGATTGTGTTAGTTGTGTACCTAGGTTAACTGTGTTGGACTTAAACAAATTGGACTTAGGATCGCACTCTCGGAAGGGAACTCATTCGTATGCAGGGGACTTGCTGTATGTTTACTGATTTCATGATTCCCCTGTGTGTACAATCATCCCATCTCCACAGGGATGCGGATGGCTTGTCCAGTTTACCACCTGCTTTCACGTTACTCTCCCACTAACTTAGACAAGTACTAATCTGCCAGCTTTCGTTGCCCACACCCCACGTGGATGCCCGCCCCTCCTCACCCCAGCTCTGACCTTCCACCTCAGGCCTCCCCCTGCACAGACCCTCTCCTCACCCATGGAGGCAGACTCCAGCACCCCTGCAGGACCACCCTTCTCACTTTTTGCAAACGCTGATCTCCTCCCCCCCTTCCCGGGGCTACCCTGTCACTCATTTTGACCCCAGCAGCACGCATGCCAATTTCCTGGGATGTCCTTTTAAACTTTTGATTGAGTGTAACCTGCAGAGCATCCAATTCGGGAAGCAGGTGGTGGGGGGCGGTTAGAAAGCTGCATCCTAAGTGGTCCGGCTATAAAGGGGTGAGGGGCCCACACGAAGGAACACTGCTGTCACTTCTGGCGCCGAGCTCTGCTTCGAGTGGACGTTTGGAAAAGTCTGCTGCATTGACTGGACTACAAAGCCCCCTTTATCTCCATTCCAAGGCAGGGCCGTTGTGAAAGGCTGGCAGTGTGCAGGGAACAGTGCCTGCAACCCTCAGCACGGGCGCTCTCCAAAGGCACAGACAGCCCACTGCAAGGTCACGTGCGTGGCCTCTGTGCCACCTCAGGCAACCAAGACTTTCAGCATCAGGTGGCAGTGTTGCCACCAAAGGACAGCTCAGAGCATTACTGTCATCACCTCAGAGGCGTCAAATGGCATAGCCCCGACCTCTGCTTCTTACACTGTATGTGTCTGGGCAAACCGATCTTAAAGCAGACACCAACCTTGACAACATGGCTTGCTTGGCAAATTCCACTTCTTCTGGAGGCACTGCGACCATCTGGCCAGTGAGTGTTAACCGGGCACAGCGGGGATCTTCTGGGTCGACGATATTTTTTCTGCATTTGAAGGACATTTTTCAGATATTAAAATGATGATAGAATGACAGCTGGACATACTAAGGATTTTATTAAAAATAGAGGGAGTTCCCTGGAGAGCCAGTGGGGCCCAGGTTTGATCCCTGGTCGGGGAACTAAGATCCCACAAGTTGCACACCGTGACAAAAAAAAAAAAAAGAAAATAGTGATCACATTGCTGGTTATATTGTTCAGGTTTTTACATTTTCTGGAATTACTTGAAAATACTTTAGCATATATGATCTTGCAATCCCACTCCTGGGCATATATCCAGACAAAACTCTAATTCATAAAGAGACATGAACCCCTATGTTCATAGCAGTACTATTCACAATAGCCAGGACATGGAAACAACCTAAATGTCCATCGACAGATGAATGGATAAAGAAGATGTGTACATATATACAATGGAATATTCCCCAGCCACAAAAAGGAATGAAATAATGCCATTTGCAGCAACATGGATGGACCTAGAGATTATCATACTAAGTGAAGTAAGTCAGAAAGAGAAAGACAAATACCATGTGATATCCCTTATACGTGGAATCTAAAATATGACACAAATGAACTCATCTACGAAACAGAAACAGACTCACAGGCATAGAGAACAGACCTGTGGTTGCCAAGGGGGAGGGCGGGTGGGGGAGGGATGGATTGGGAGTCTGGGATTAGCAGAGGCAAACTATTATATATGGGATGGATAAACAACAGGTCCTACTGTAGAGCACAGGGAACTGTATTCAGTATCCTGTGGTAAACCATAATGAAAAAGAATATGAACAAGAATGTATACATATGGGTACCTGAATCACTTTACTGTACAGCAGAACTTAACACAATATTGTAAATCAACTATACTTCAATAAACTAAAAAAAAATTAAGATACTTTGGTACAGGCAGTGTGGCAGGTGTGTCTGTGTAGGCTGGATGTCAGTGTGCATCCTCGCGGGGGCAGACAGCCCCGGAAGTACCCTAGTCGAGAGTGCACAGGCCAGGGCAAGGCTCTGCAACACCCCCATCGGGAGCCCAGAGTCGGGTTGCTGCTCTGCAGGACCCCAGGGAGTGCCACTCCCTCGAGACACTATGAATGGCGCCCCTGGAGTAACGCAGTGCGTTTGCCCGGATCCAGCCGTGGCCAAGGTAAAGGCTTTCAGGCATCACCGTCGTCAAACACAGAGGTCCCTTACTGAACGTAAGGGATGTTTAGAAATAACATTGTGTGACAGGCGTTTCCATGGTGGCAGGATTCTTCTATAAACACTTGCTTTCCTTGTAAGAGTCACCTGGCAGTGAAAGTGTGGGAGGGCAACGGAGAGCTCCCACCCACCTCTCATCACGCGAGGCTGCCTATTTCTGGAAGAAGCATAAATGGGAGAATCTGAATCTTCACGTTTCAGATCGTGGCTTCATCTTAAGCCAGGAGAGAAACCTCCCCCAGGTGACAGCTGGTGCCTTACGCATTTCACAATCTCTCCATCTGTGCTTGGGAAGGTGGTTCCAGGATGGGGCAACAAGATGTGTCTGCGCATCGCCTCATTTTGTTTCATCTTCATGACGACCCCAGGAGGTAGGTGTGATTATTGACCTTGTCGTAGAGATGAGGAGAATGCGATTCAGGTAGGCTAAGTGACTCGTCCTGGGCCATGGAGCTTGCGGGGCCTGTCGGAGCCCAGGTCCTCTGGCCTCCAGCAGGAAGGCAGCTGCCTGGCAGCCTAACCCTTGTATCTGGGTGTATCCCAGACTGGCCATCTCCTTCACCTCCTGGATCCTATGAGTCCTCAATGTTTACGGGTTCTCTCTCTTATTATCCGATTGTGGACTCTTAGATATCATGTTTAATAACATTTTAATTTTTGATGAATGCTTTCTCAAAAGCTCAGCTTAGGGGGAAGAAAAAAGTTCACCTTAGGGGTAAAAAAAAAAAGTATCACGTGACAAAAAAAGAGTGTGTGCAGAGATATCTGTTACAGCATCATTTATGATGGCCAAAATGGGAAGTAACCAGGCTTCCCTGGTGGCGCAGTGGTTAAGAACCCGTCTGCCAATGCAGGGGACACGGGTTCGAGCCCTGGTCCGGGAAGATCCCACATGCCGCGGAGCAACTAAGCCCGTGCGCCACAACTACAGAGCCTGCGCTCTAGAGCCCGCGAGCCACGACTACTGAGCCCATGTTCCACAACTACCGAAGCCTGCACGCCTAGAGCCTGTGCTCCGCAACAAGAGAAGCCACCGCAATGAGAAGCCTGTGCACCACAACGAAGAGTAGCCCCCGCTCGCCGCAACTAGAGAAAACCCATGCGTAGCCACAAAGACCCAATGCAGCCAAACATAAATAAATAAAATAAATAAAAATTAAAAAAAAAGAAAACAACAAAAAATGGGAAATAACTAAAATGCTCAGCAGTGGGAGAACATAAATAAATTGTTTTATCAACAGTATGAAATACACCTTTAAAAAGAATGAGATAGAGCTATAGGTGGCCATGAGAAAGATATAAGTAAAAATAGTTAGCTGAAGAACAATATATGTAGTAGGACCCCGTTAAAAAAAGAAATTCTAAAACTATATATGTGTGTGTATGTGTATGTGTCTGGGTATATATATATAATGTTTATATATGCTTAGAAAAGGTTCTTGGAAGGATATATTCCAAAGATATAACTTTGGTTATTTCAAGAAGGGGATTTGAGGGGCTTGAGGTGTAGGGGGAGAAGTCCCTTTTTATTTTATATACTTCTATATTCTTTGAATATTACAATATGTAATGCAGAAAAGTGGTTTCCAGCAGGGGCTGGGGGGCAGATAGGGAGAGTTTGGCAAAAAGGTACAAACTTGTAGCTATAAGGTGAAAAAGTCTGAGAATCTAATGCATAACATGGTGACTCTTGTTAATAACACTGTACTGTATAGTTGAAATTTTCTAAGAGGAGAGAAGTTAAATGTTCTCACACAAAAGGCAAATGGCGAGGAGATGGATGTGTCAATTAACTAGATGGTGGGAATCTTTTCACAATGTATACGTATATCAAATTATCATGGTGTGTGCTTTAAATATCTTATAATTTTATTTGCCAATTATACCCCAATAAAGCTGAAAAAAGACAAAAAAATAATGGTCACATAACACTATCTCCTGGTGGGCAGTCAAGGGGTAACTCAGCAGACCGGGGCTGTCCAAACCCTGCACATTCCAAAGCAAGGCCTGTCTTCAGGAGGACTGGCCCTTGACTGGCTCCTAGAAGATACCTCTGAGCCCTTGCAATTTCCTGCTTCATCAGAGTGTTTTGTGCCTGAGACCCTGGGCCATGCTGGGTCAGGGTAACCTCTTGGGCCCTGAGTCTGAGTAGCTAAGATCAATCATGCAGATGCTGTAATTGCCATGTGATTGGATTCCAGTAAAAACCCTGGATACCAAGGCTCAGGTGAGCTTCTCTGGTTGGCAATACCTTGCACCTGTTGTCACACATCATTTCTGGGAGAATTAAGTGTGTCCTTGTATGATTCCAGTGGGAAGGGTCTCCTAGAAGCTTGGGCCTGGATTTTCCTGGGCTGCGCCCCATGTGCATTTTGCCCTTGATGACCTTGATCTGTATCCTCTCACTGGAATAGACCACGAGCTCTTGAGTCCTGTGAGTCCTTCCAGCGAATCACTGAGCCTGAGGGTGGTCTTGGGACTCCCACACAGTTGACCAAGCAGACTCTGCACATGCTCTTTTCACAGACGGTGTATATCACAAAACGGCTGCTTCGAGGAGGCAGGACTCATCGGAACCCATTCCCGTCCATTATAACATTAAAGAAAGGTACATTTGTTAAGCAAAACGTATGTTTTGCTTATACTTAAGGGACTTGTTTTCACCTGCCTACAAGTTTTTCTTTATTCTACACACTGTTGAGTCATAATAAGAGAAAGAGTGGACACGCCCACACATTCAGGTGAAATGCTCCATGTCAGAACACCGTGTACCATTTGAAAGTGTTACAGTCTGCCGAGGTTTTGACACTGCAAAAATGTAGTTGCTGAATTGTGAATTTTTCTAAGTTGAAAGAATGGCGGGAGGCACTCTACACAACTGTAAACACTGAATCAACATTGAATTTTGTAAAAAACCTGAGATGGACTGGAGAAAATAAGTAAAAAATAGTAAATGGGAACTAAACATACAGATACCAGACGAGACTGCCATCAGTTGTACCCAATTTATTTGTTTGCTGTTAAAGCCAGTTTTTTCACAAAATTGCTCCATCATGAAAGCAATGAAATTAGGATTCATAAGTAAGTCATGATAGAAGAACACATTACATTTAAGAAGGGAGCATTTTGCTTCTCCAGTGGTGGAGATTACACAGACTAGAAAGAAGATTATGTATTTAAATAGGTAAATAGAAAGCTTTATCCTTTTTGAGGATAACAGCCCCTCAAAGATGTCCACATACTAACCTCTGGAACTTGTGACTGTGTTACCTTTCACGGCCAAGGGGAATTGAGGTTGCCAATCAGTTGGCCTGGATTATCCACCTGGGCTCAGTGTGATCACAACGGTCCTTAAAAGTGGAAGAGGGAGGCAAAAGAGAGTGTTGGGGTGATGTGATGGAAAAAGACTCTCCTGGCTTTGAATATGGGAGGGGGCCAGAACCCAGGAGTGCAGGCAGCCTCTAGAAGCTGGAAAAGGCAAGAGAATGGATTTTCCCCTAGAGCCTCCACAAAGGACACCTTGGTTTTAGCCCAGGAAGACCTGTTTGGACTTCTGCCCTCTGAAACTATGACATAATACATTTGTGTTGTTTTGGGCCACTAAGTTGTGGTGGTTTGGTACAGCAGCATTAGAAAACTAATACACCGAGGCTTCCCTGGTGGTGCAGTGGTTAAGAATCCGCCTGCCAATGCAGGGGACGCGGGTTCGAGCCCTGGTCCAGGAAGATCCCACATGCTGCGGAGCAACTAAGCCCTTGCGCCACAACTACTGAGCTTGCACTCCAGAACCCGCAAGCTACACCTGCTGAGCCTGCACTCTAGAGCTCGCAAGCCACAACTACTTAGCCCGTGCGCCATAACTACTGAGCCTGCATGCCAAGAGCCCATGCTCCACAACAAGAGAAGCCACCGCAATGAGAAGACTGTGCACCGCAACGAAGAGTAGCCCCTGCTCGCCACAACTAGAGAAAGCCCGCGCGCAGCAACGAAGACCCAACGCAGCCGAAAATAAATAAATACATAAATAAATTTATTAAAAAATAAAGATGGTGAAATAAATTATTTTAAAATGTTATCTGTTCTTTAGACAAATGTGTTTCATATTGCATGGATTACAGAGCAAGGTAACGCAAGAGCTCTTGCTGGTGCAAAGTCTGGAACCCTTGTGTGGCCTTGCTCTTCCTGGACTAGCCCAGGGCCTTTAGGGGCCCATCCCCAGCCTGGGGATGTGAGCAGCCCCGGGACAAAGGAAGTCCCGCTCGTCTCCTTGAACCTCCCGAGTCTGTCTGTCTTCTTCTTGTTTCCTGTTTAGCACGTGTACAGTCCCCCTAGTCTGAGACACCATCTGCTATTTCCTGGCCTCTGATTCTAGCTGAACTCCATTCCTTGACTTCTAATGCGGCAAGACAAAAGTCACTATTCAGGAAACAATGACAGCAGCTGATTTTGAATTTGTGCATCTCTGTGTGATTGGGGTCGAGGTGGTGATGGTAACGGACGGAGGCAAATTCATCTCAGGATGGGCTGCTCTTTTGTTTAGGAAAGCATGTTAGTGGGTCTTGATTATCAGGGCAAGGCCAGGCCCCCCCTCCTCAGGGCACCCAGACCAGTGTTTGCAGGGAGAGAGAGGGAGCTGAGTGTGTGAGATGCCTCCCTGAGGTTTACTGCGTTTTGAATTCCTGTACGGGCAGAAGACACAGAAGGTTTTGTCTTGCTGTGTTTGTTTGGGGAGGTCGCTGAGACCCAGAGAAGAAAAGAAAGGCGCCGGGAGGGGGCCTGGAATTTGGAGGGGTTACCCAGCCATGTGGCACGGGTGTCCTCCATCCGTGTGATGAGGGGTGGCCGGTGATGGCGCAGGGATGCCCCGCGATGTGGCCGCCGTCCAGGGCTGTACCTGGAGTTGCCGGACGTAGCAGGTATCAGTACAGATGCCCAGTTACCTTTGAATTTTAGGTAAACAACAATTTTTTTTTTTTTTCAGTATAAGATGTCCCAGACGATATTTGGGACATGCTTATACTAAAAGTGTATTTGTTTATCTGAAATTCACATTTGACTGGGAATCCTGTGTTTCACCCGACAACCCTAGTCACCCCTCCCACTATTCCCCCAGACCCTAGTAAAAGTCTGTTATACCCAGTGTCCCTGCATGGCCAAGGAGAGAAGCCACCAGGTGTGGTGATAAGACATCCAGATGTGGCTGAGGAGGGGGAAGGGAGAACGGGGTGGGGGGGCGGTGACGGTCCCCACCTGCGTCACCAGCACCTCTCTGGGTTCCTTGGAAATGTCCGGGCGGGCTTTCTGCCTTCCGCAGTTGCTGAGAATTTGGTTATTTTATCTGCGTGCTGCTGGAAGGGCTGCCCTCGGGGCTGAGGGCCGTGGGCTGCCCTGTTTCCGTTTCTCTTTCCGGTTAGGGGACGTTCTTCTGGGCATTGCTCTCCTTTCCACCTGTCCTTGGAGCCTGTCGCCTGCACCCTGCCAGATGGGCAGCTAGTGACCCAAAAGGACTTCTGTCTCAAGGGCAGGACCAGAAAAGCCTGGTCTGCTCAGGTGGTCACGTGGAGAACCCAGAGGATGACTTCCCTGCCTGAGGACCCTCTAGAAAGTGGCAGAAGCTGTCTAGGAACTGCCCTCTGCCCGCCCTGGTCCCCGGCTGCGTTCATTACCTTGCGCTACTGCTCTGTGTGGCCTCTGCTAGGGGGAATGCTTGCACACCCCACCCTGGAACTTATTTTTAACCTTTTTATTTTAATTTTTCCTCCAACAGAATCATCTTTTTTTTTGATTATTATTAATTTGTTATTATTATAAATTTATAATTTATTATTATAACCATGATGGCATGGTTTCCTTCACATTATTGCTAACCTTTCGAAAATAAAAAATTAAGTCACCTTCTAATTTCATGTACTTTTAATACCCCTCTACTTATACAAGCACAACCAAAATCTGAAAATATGGTACAAAATGTTCCTAATGGTCAGGCATTTGTCTTTTTTCCTGGCCTTATCCTTTGCAGCTCTCTGGACATAAATAATTACTTTTATGCCAAGATTCAAACCTCCCAGCCTTTCTCACACCATTCTATCTTCCTAGAATGATGAACCGTCCACATGCGTGAACACACATATGCATGTTCACGTGTGTGTGCACGCACACACTCACCTATCACGGTTGCCTAATAAACATATTAAAACTTAGCTCCTGGGGCTTTCCTGGTGGCGCACTGGTTGAGAATCCGCCTGCCAGTTCAGGGAACACGGGTTCGATCCCTGGTCCGGGAAGATCCCACATGCCGCGGAGCAACTAAGCCTGTGCGCCACAACTACTGAGCCCACATCCTGCAACTACTGAAGCCCACACACCTAGAGGCCGTGCTCTGCAGCAAGAGAAGCCACCGCAATGAGAAGCCTGCGCACCGCAATGAAGAGTAGCCCCCGCTTGCTGCAATTAGAGAAAGCCGGCGCGCAGCAACAAAGACCCAACACAGCCAAAATAAATAAATTAATTAAAACAAAACAGAACAAAAACTTAGCTCCTTCCAAGTAACTTTTGCTCCACCACTCATATAAACTTGTGCCCTATATATATTTCTATCATAACACATGTAATACTTGTAAAACATTCCACATTTTACAACAATGCCAATGACTCCCCAGGAACAGTGCAATATAATGACCCTTAGGACTTAATTTCACACACTTATTTATTTGTCTACCTCTGCCTGACGGGTGGAGTGTAATGGTAGAACATGTGCTTCATTCACCTTTGTGGTCCCGAAAATTTAGCCCCATTGATAGCACATTTTTCGTCCTGAATAAATATTCATTGAATGAATGGACAGACGATGATTTCCTTCTTCCTGAAATTTTAGATCTCTGGTTATAACATTCATATACCTCCTATGATGGGCCCTTGAACAACAAGGAAAAAACAACTATGACTCAGAAAAGCTTATGAGAACACCACCAATTCATTCTGACCATTCATCCACAACAGTCTTCATGTATGCCATATCTGATCTTGGGTAATATACTATAGCAGTACTTCTTTTGCATGAAAGTAAAAATAGTGTAAAAATATCTTTAAACTCTTAAGTCTGTCTTATAAAAATACATTTTAAAGTCACTTGAAATATTCATCCTCATTCTTTCGGCAAGTATTGCTATACCCCTCCTAAGTTCTGAAAGTGACTGTTTTGTGAAGGACCTGTTAAACTACTGAGTAAATAACACGGCTTTTGAAATTATAATTACACATATTTACATAACAGACCACGATATCTTCAAGAAATTGTTACCTTAATTACATAAAATCTCACATATAGGGTTTCTATTTTCTTTATTCATGAGCTATTTTTAATCTTCATAGTCTATATTCAGTATAAAACAATGATCTATTATCTCTCCATGGAATTCTGAAAGGAAGTGAATTATTATCATGAATAAAATAACACTTTGAATCTTCCTAGAACAAAATGTGCTTTCAACTAGCTAATCTATGGGATATTGATTTTATAACTTTTGTTGGCCTTCAATTCTATGTCATGGCCTTATTTTTCTCTGGGTAACCAAACTGATCTGGTTGTAACCGTACGAGATTAGGATTTTATTTGCAAGTGTATGAAGAGATGGGGCCACTTTCATTTTTTTTTTTTTTAATATTTATTTATTTAGGCTGTGCTGGGTCTTAGTTGCAGCACGAGGGATCTAGTTCCCTGACCAGGATCGAACCCAGGCCCCCTGCATTGGGAGCATGGAGTCCTAGCCACTGGACCACCAGGGGGAAGTCCCTCCTCCAACAGAATCTAATATAGAATTTGATAGTTTAAACCAGGGGACTCAGGGACCAAAAGATAAAAAGAATCTGTTCTTTTACAGGGAGAGGGCTTCACGCCCACAGGCAGAGACCCAAAAGGCAATACTGTGTCAAAGCATGGGCCCATCCATACCCGGGTTGCAGAATGCTGTTACATAGAAAGAACAGTCAGCTTTAGCACCTTGTGGGTAAAAAAGTGGATTAGATGACCCAGGGGCTATAAAGGAAACAATGAGACAGCGGTTGAGCGCTTAAATGACTTCCAATTACATGAGAAGATTGCTTTCTTTGAGCAATCCTTTAAGATAAGTAATCCTCCTTTTGCTACAGTTTTTTTTTATACTCATATTTTTATGAGCTACAATTTTCTAAGAGCTTCATGAGGATCCATTTTTCTCATAAATATACATGCAACCTTCCCAAACACTTTATGTCTTGTTGGTTAGTACGATACATTTAAAGGCCTGTCTTATTTTGATGTATTTGTGTTCAGTGGTAAAGAAAAATGTTAGAGGAAAGTAGACAGCATGTTCTTTCTGCATTTAGGAAGTTAAGCCAATACACATAGACATACTGGGCGAATGACATTAAAATATTCAACTTTGTTTCGATTCTTTAAAATAGAGAAAAAAAAAAATTTGTTTCATGCAATTCAAAAAAATTTGTTTCATGCAGTCCCTGAGTGACAGGGATACAATGTCAATCACCATCCGATCCAGGTACGGTGGTTCTCAGCCAGGAAGTGTTTCTTCCCCGTAAGGGAAACTGGGAAATCTGTGGAGCACCTTTGTCCCAGCGACTGGGCTGGGGGCTCTACTTGCATTTAGTGGGCAGGGACCGGGAATCCGAAATGTCCTGTGGTGCATGGGACTTTCTTGCACAATGAACTGTGCCACCCAAAACACAGCAGAACCCCCATGTAAGCAGCTTTGCAGGAAAGAGCTCTTTGCAGGAGGCCCCTTTTATCTCCTCACTAACCTCCAACCAGGCGCCCCCATGCTCTACTCATCTCCAGCCCTAGCACACCTTTCAAACCTTTTGATCACACAATGCCACGCCTAATCTGTTGGCTCTTCCCGTAGGTCAAAGAAGTGGAAATGAAGAAGTAATTCACAGATGACCAGATCTCTTCCCCAGCTTCCCCTTCAGCGATCTCACAAACAAACTGTGTGAACAGGATAGCATCTGAAGAAAGAGCACAGGAAGTCGACAAGCCTGCACACCGTGGGGCATGGCACCACTCTGACCCCCCATCTCAGTGATTAACTGAGATGACTTCCCTTTTTTCCCTTTAAAAACTTTCATGGCCGAGCAGAATCTTCGGAGATGGTTTTTGGGGGACACTGAGTCCACCGTCTCCCCAGATTGCTGGCATTCTGCTGAAAAGCAACTTTCCTTTCTACCAACATTTGCCTCTCTCGAGTACTGATTTTTGAGCGGCGAGCAGCAGCCGGACCTGACTTGGGAACACACAGTGATGTGCTGCTTTGTCTCAGTAAGTGAAGGACAGCTGGTGTAGAGCAGTTTCTCACTGTGGTGCTATTGACACTTGAGGCTGGGCAGTTCATCGTGCTGGGGGTGTCCTGTGCATCGTAGAATATTTAGCGGCGTCTCTGGGCTCTACCCATGGGATTGCAGTAGCTCCCTCCTTCCCCAAGTTGTATCAACCAAAAACATCTCCAGACATTGCCAAATGTCCCTGGGGAGGGGTCCCCCCGCTTCTGTTTGAGACCCACTGGTACAGACACAGGTACATTTACAGACTAGTGGCGGGAGAGGAGAGAGGTTCAGAGGCTTCTGTATTTTGTCGAAGAAATGTGGGCGTCACCTGCAACCCAGAGAGACTGGAGGGGATGAGGAGATTTGGTCTGAAAAACAGGGAGTAGGCGTGAACCTGAGGGTGGGAAAGGAGACTTGGTGGGAGATAGAGGACCTTCCAGTGATGTTGGAATGCATGGGAGGATTTTGTTCATGAATTTAAAGTGGGAGACTCAGCCTGGCCACGTGGTTTGTTCCTGTACCTCGGAGCTCCCTGCGTGCAGGAGTAGAGGAGGAGCGATCAGGGTTGAACGGGGGTGGATGCAGCCAGGGGAGCTTCAGAGGCAGAGGGGCAGAGATGTTGCAGGTGGTCTTGGGGGGGGTGGGTTCTAAAGACAGACCATGGAGTCTGAGCTGGGCGAAGGGGAAGGGGAGCCAGGAGGCGCTGACCATGGTCAGATGAGCTGGTGATGGGGCAGAGGACTGCTGGGCTTCCATGTGGTCCAGGCATGCTGCAGAGGGGTGACTCAGGCAAGAAGGGCCTGGGGTAGGATGCTCAGAATGGAGATTCGGATGTGGGGCGTGTGCTAACCAGATCTGGGTGTGGCCGAGGAAGTGAAAACCTGGCTGGAGAAGCGAGGGTGTAGGATGGACCACCCGCACGATGCTGAAGGTAAGAGGAGGGTAGCAGTGGAGAGGAAACCGTGAGGCCTCTGTGGCTTCCACCCACCTGCTCTGCTTCCACCTCCAGGGCGACAGCAGAACAAACAGGGCTGCCACCATTTTCTGGGCTGGCCTTCCAGACATCTGCAGAAAGCACTTATCTATTTCTCAAGACTTGTTTCAGTCTGGCTGCTTTTAGACTTGCTAGTTTGTCAATATTCTTGTTAAACTTTAGTATCCAGGACGGACCTCATTGCTCAAGCAGAAGGTTCACAAAGTAGAGGAGTAGGTCACGTCCACCACTCCCTGCTCCATCCTTCCAGGGAAGCACGTATATGTTGTGTTGTTATGTTATGTTACTTCATCTAAATTTTTATATTACATTTGATTTCATTCTAATTTTATTTTATGGCATACCAGTATAATGCCTCATACTGTCCCAGTTAATTCCCCCCCCCCCCCCCCCAGTTTTCTCCTTCCTTCTTGGCACCATTTTCCTGGCTGTGGCTTTGGCTTCTCTTGACAATTTTTCTGTGTCTCTCAAACAGGATTCAGTGTCTCAAGCTCCCAGTTGGTTCAACCCAGGACGCTTCCACTGGCTCCCAGGTTCCCACCACTTTCCAGGGGCTGTAAATGGCCAAGGAACCAGAAATATCCTCCTCAGCACTCAGATTAAACCCCCTGCTATTAAGCAACACCTTCGGAGTTCCAGCCAATCATCCATCTATCCACAGTTTCACATCTTTGTGAAATTAGGTGTAAGAGCAACAAGTGAATTACACGTGAGAGAAAGAAGCCTACCCAGCACTACGATCCCTTGCTCATATTATTCTATCTTGTCGATAAGAACATCACTCAGGCTTTCTGTCAAGGGCCTCAGGGAAATCCACATACAGTGAGTAGACAATCGTCTTCCTGACTTATCACCTAGTTATAAACCTATCGAAGAAAGGGATGGCCTTTTCCTCGTGCCAGCCTCCCCAACTACTATTGCCTGTAGGTGGTTGCTTCTTCTCATTTTATGGGCACACAACCATTTTAAAAAATGGTCTGTTCTGGAATAACTACGAAAGTTATTTGGGGTTCGTCTGCAGACCCTCCCAGCCTCTGTTTTTTGAGACTCTGAACAAATTGGTCCATTTTCATGCTGTGTTGATGCCTTTTCCACTCTTCAGTTCAATGCTCTTATCCATGGCTTCTCTGAGTTTCTTGGAATGAAATTTGTGTCATTTGGAAGCCTTGGCCATATGTCTTTAAAGGACAGAGTGCTACATTTCTGTACGCATCTTGGGCTAGGATTTTCTCTTATCCAGCATCAAATCTCATGATTCAGTAAACGCCAGGCAGTCATACACAAAGGGACAAGACATGCAAAAGGGGGAACGAGGTCCACTTCCAGGCAGGAGAGGAGCAGGGACGCTAAAAACAGTTCACTCTGACAGCTCACGTTTAAGCAGACGGCTCAACTTATAACCCTTTTCTCTGCAGTTTTCACCTTTCTCTATCATTTGGCCATGCTAAGAATATATTAAAATTAACATTTGTTGATTGAATATCACATGTGTTTGAGTCATTTTAATATCTATATTTGAAAAACATGTATATCATAAATAAGAACAATCACGACTCCCCCAAAATACCAATGAGTGCCTTAGCATACATTAGAATAAATTACCAGGTCTCTATCTACACTTGCAAATGCGCTGAGACTGGTACATCCATCTGCGGTGGGTTGAATAAGGTCTCCCCACAAAGATGTCCACGTCCTAGTGCCCAGAACGTGTGACTGTTACCTTGTATGGCAACATGGACTTTACAGATATGATTAAGTTAAGGATCTTGATATGGGAAGATTATCCTGGATTATCTGGTGGGCCCAATGAAATCACAAGGGTCCTTAGACAGGGAGGCGGAAGATCAGAGCAGTAAGATCCAGGAAACGGGATCGACAGGTTAGATGATGCAAGGAAGGGGCCAGATGCCAAGGGATGCGGGTGGCCTCAAGGAGCTGAAAACGGCAAGGAAACAAATTCTCCTCTCAGAGCCTCCAGGGGGAACCAGCCCTGCCAACACCCTGATTGTAGCTCCATAAGACTCATTTCAAATTTCTGAACTCCAGGACTGTAAGAGAATAAATCTGTGTGGTTTTGAACCACAAATTTGAGGCAATTTATCACAGCAGCAATAGAAAACTATATACCATCCCTCAAGGCCTAACTCAAAGATTCCATATATTCACTCAGTAAATATTAGTTGAACATAGCCTCATTATCTTCAAGGCTCTGGGGCTGGTGGAGAGTCAGAAGGACACAGTCCTGGCCCTCACGGGACTTACATTCTAGCAGGAGGGTCAGACGTCAGACAGCCTGCTGTACAATTAATGATTTATTCACCTGATACTATAACATGGAAACTTGCCTATGTTTCCTGACCCTCAAAACATAGGCAGGTTTCCATGTTATAATATCAACCCAGAAACCTAGGAAATGAGTGGGAATTAGTTAGGGAAAGGCAGGGAAATCACTGTAGATAGAAGGAAGAGCAAGGGCAAAGGTCCCCAGGCAGAAAACAGCCACAAGACCACTGGGGCCAGCACAAAGACAAAGGGGGAGAGTGATGCCACAGACACTGGTACTGCCAGGGGTGGACCACAGAGGCCTCAGAGGCCATGTTAAGATGTTAAAATTTCATCCTAAGAGCAATGGGAAAGCATTGAAGAAGTTTAAGCAGGGTAATGGAATGATGAGATGTGCTTTTTGAAAAGATCCCTCCAGTTTTAGGATGGAAAGTGGGTTGGAAAGGGGCAAACAGGCATCCAGGGACACTGGTCAGGAGGATTTAAAGAGTCCAGGTGAGCAACAGTGGAGTCTTGGGCCAGGTGGTGGGGAGAAGCAAGCTGGAAAGAAGTAGTCAACTGGGGGAGAGGTCTGGGAGGTAGACCAGTTGGACCTAGCTGGGAGGTAGACCAGTTGGACCTAGCTGACTGGTTGTGTAAGAAGGAGAAGAAGCGAATGGTGGTACCCAAGGGTCTGCTCTGAACAGCCAAGTGGATGGGGAGCCCAGGAAGAGGAGCCCTCTGGGGAAGGAGGAAGAGGCTGAGCTCGAGGGGTCCTTGAGATGTCCAAGTGGAGATGTCCAGGAAGCAGCTGGATTTGGGGTCTGGAACTCAGATGAGAGGTCTCAGCTGGGAATATAAGTTTGGGAGTCACTGGCATGTAAGTGCAGTGTTTGGGAGCAGATGGGGGAGAGCAGGGAGAGTGAAGATGCCACGTCTCCTTCATGAGAGACTCTCTCCATCAACCATCTCCAGGCCAATGTCTCCTGGAGGATTTACCACGCTCAGCTTGTTCTAGAAGGATTTCCACATGTGTCTTACATCCTTTTCCCCTCTCAAAGGTGTGGGGGGGGTACCACTGCCTTTCATCTCTGCGCCTAACACCGCGTAGCACAGCTCACTACACAGTAGATGCCGGAATGGATGTTTTATTGCAACAGACTGCCAGCCTGCACCTGTATGAATTTCAAACAGACTTCATGTCTTGCTTCTATCTCAGTGCAACTCACACGATGGAAGTTATATTTGGACAACTTAAAACAGACAACATTTTTGTATTTTTGTAGGTTTTGCAGCTTCTGACTCAGTTCTCTGTGAGAGGTAGGTGGGGAGGTTCCCTGCTTTCAGGTGGCAGCTGCTGTGGGGGTGCAGGGGGTACGGAGGAGCAGCAGGGCTGAGGAGCCCAGGTGTCTGGGATTGAATCTCAGCCCCCATTAGAACTTGGACCGTGGGCCCTCGTACAAGTTCCTCATTCTCTCGGTGCCTCAGTTTCCTCATCTGTAAAAAGGGGCTAACAATAGTACCTCTCTCATGAGCATCTTGGAAGGATCACATGGGTTATATGTCTCTGTTGCTTAGAACACTGCCTGGCACAGAAAAAGTGCCAGCTACACGATTGCTATTATGCTTCTGAGGGATGCAGTGTAGCTAGGGCACGGTCAATTCTCTCCTCCTCTGCCCACCTCTGTCACCCCGACTCCTGCACAGAGGAGACAGCTGTTTGTGACAATAGCTACCACTTATTAGTACTGACCATGCGCTGGAAACTTTACACTCACTGAAACATTTCATTCCCACAGCACACGGGAGAACTGTCATTCCCATTTTAGGGTTAAGGAAATTGAGGCCTAGATAAGTTAAGTGAGTTGTTCAGGCCAGGCAGGTATTTTTATTTATTTATTTATTCATTCATGTATTTATTCATTTATTTGGCTATGCTAGGTCTTAGTTGCGGCACACAGGATCTTTGCTGCCACCTGCAGGATCTTTAGTTGCTGCTCATGGGATCTATAACAGTTCCCTGACCAGGGATCGAACCTGGGCCCCCAGCATTAGGAGCACGGACTCTTAACGACTGCACCACCAGGGAAGTCCCCAGGTAGGTATTAATTGGTGAGTGTAGGAGTCAAATCGATGAACCTCAAATCAGAAGCTTACTTCTAATATTGTAGTTATCAAATTTAAGTATACATTAAGAATTCCTGAGTGGATCCTTGAAGATGCAGATTCTAAGCCCCCTTCATCAGAGACAGCTGGAGCCCATGAGTCTGCATTTTACAAGCAAACCTGGTGTCTCTCCTGGTCTCAGGCTGCTCCACAAGCATGGCTTAGTTACTCTACAGCCTGCCAGACAGTTCCAAATTCAAACCTGGTCCTGTTCCCAGGCCAGGGGGTCCCACAATCAAACCTCAGTCAGGTTCCCAGGCCACAGGGTCCCAGAATCAAACCTCAGACATGGTCCCACGACACAAGGTTCCAGAATTAAACCTCAGTCATGTTCCCAGGGCACAGGGTTCCACAACCAAACCGATGTCATGTTTCCAGGTCACAGGGTTCCACAATCAAATTGATGTCATATTCCCAGGCCACAGGGTTCCAGAACCAAACCGATGTCATGTTCCCAGGCCACAATCTTCCAGAATCAAACCTCAGAAATGTTCCCAGGTAACAGGGTTCCAGAATCAAACCTCAGACATGTTCCCACGACACAAGTTTCCAGAATTAAACCTCAGTCATGTTCCCAGGGCACAGGGTTCCACAACCAAACCGATGTCATATTCCCAGACCACAGGGTTCCACAGTAAAGGCTCAGTCATGTTCCCAGGCCACAGGGTTCCAAAATCAACCCTCGGTCATATTCCCAGGACACAAGGTTCCACCATCAAACCTCAGTCATGTTCCCAGGCCACAGGGTTCCAGAATCAAACCTCAGTCATGATCCCAGGCCACAGGGTTTCACAATCAAACCTCAGTCATGTTCCCAGGTCACAGGGTTCCAGAATCAAACCTCAGTCATGATCCCAGGCCACAGGGTTCCACAACTGAATTGATGTCATATTCCCAGGACACAGGGTTCCGGAATCAAACCGATGTCAGGTTCCCAGGCCACAAGTTTCCAGAATCAAACTTCAGACATGTTCCCAGGTAACAGGGTTCCAGAATCAATCCTCAGTCATGTTCCCAGAACACAGGGTTCCAGAATCAAGCCTCAGTCATGTTACCAGGACACAGGGTTCCACAATGAAACCTCAGTCATGTTCCCAGGACACAGGGTTCCACAATCAAACCTCAGTCATGTTCCCAGGCCACAGGGTTCCACAATCAAACCTCAGTCATGATCCCAGGCCACAGGGTTCCACAATCAAATCTTAGTCATGTTCCTAGGGCACAGGGTTTCAAAATCAAACCTCAGTCATGTTCCCAGGACACAAGGTACCACCATCAAATCTCAGCCGTGTTCCCAGGCCACAGGGTTTGAGAATCAAACCTCAGTCACGTTTCCAGGCCACAGGGTTCCACAATCAAACCTCAGTCATGATCCGAGGCCAGAGGGTTTCACAATCAAACCTCAGTCATGTTCCCAGGACAGAGGGTTCCAGAATCAAACCTCAATCATGTTCCCAGGCCACAGGATTCCACAATCAAACCGTTCTTATGTTCCAAGGTCACAGGGTTCCAGAATGAAACCTCAGTCATGTTCCCAGGCCACAGGATTCCAGAATCAAACCTTAGTAATGTTCGCAGGCCACAGGGTTCCAGAATGAAACCTCAGACATGTTCCCAGGGCACTGGGTTCCAGAATCAAACCTCAGTCATGTTCCCAGGCCACAGGGTTCCAGAATCAAACCTCAGTCATGTTCCCAGGCCACAGGGTTCCAGAATCAAGCCTCAGTCATGTTCCCAGGACTCAGGGTTCCACAATCAAATCTCAGGCATGTTCCCAGGACACAGGGTTCAACAAGCAAGCCTCAGCAATATTCCCAGGACACAGGGTTCCACAATGAAACCTAAGTCATGTTCCCAGGACACAGGGTTCCACAATCAAACCTCAGTCATGTTCCCAGGACACAGGTTTCCACAATCAAACCTCAGTCATGTTCCCAGGCGACAGGGTTCCACAATCAAACCTCAGTCATGATCCGAGGCCAGAGGGTTTCACAATCAAACCTCAGTCATATTCCGAGGCCAGAGGGTTCCAGAATCAAACCTCAGTCATGTTCCCAGGCCACAGGATTCCACAATCAAACCGTTGTTATGTTCCAAGGCCACAGGGTTCCAGAATGAAACCTTAGTCATGTTCCCAGGCCACAGGGATCCAGAATGAAACCTCAGACATGTTCCCAGGGCACTGGCTTCCAGAATCAAACCTCAGTCATGTTCCCAGGCCACAGGATTCCAGAATCAAACCTCATTCATATTCCCAGGCCACAGGGTTCCACAATTAAATTGATGTCATATTCCCAGGGCATAGGGTTCCGGAATCAAACCGATGTCATGTTCCCAATACACAAGCTTCCAGAATCAAACCTCAGACATGTTCCCAGGTAACAGGGTTCCAGAATCAAACCTCAAACATGTTCCCACGACACAAGGTTCCAGAATTAAACCTCAGTCATATTCCCAGGCCACAGGATTCCAGAATCAAACCTCCGTCATGTTCCCAGGATACAGCGTTCCACAATCAAATTGATGTCATATTCCCAGGCCACAGGGTTCCAGAACCAAACCGATGTCATGTTCCCAGGACAGAAGCTTCCAGAATCAAACCTCAGACATGTTCCCAGGTAACAGGGTTCCAGAATCAAACCTCAGACATGTTCCCACGACACAAGGTTCCAGAATTAAACCTCAGTCATGTTCCCAGGGCACAGGGTTCCACAACCAAACCGATGTCATGTTCCCAGGCCACAGGGTTCCACAATCAAATTGATGTCATATTCCCAGGCCACAGGGTTCCAGAACCAAACCGATGTCATGTTCCCAGGCCACAATCTTCCAGAATCAAACCTCAGACATGTTCACAGGTAACAGGGTTCCAGAATCAAACCTCAGACATGTTCCCACCACACAAGGTTCCAGAATTAAACCTCAGTCATGTTCCCAGGGCACAGGGTTCCACAACCAAACTGATGTCATATTCCCAGGTCACAGGGTTCCAGAATCAAGCCTCAGTCATGTTCCCAGGACACAGGGTTCCACAATCAAACCTCAGTCATGTTCCCAGGACACAGGGTTCCACAATCAAGCCTCAGCAATGTTCCCAGGACACAGGGTTCCACAATGAAACCTAAGTCATGTTCCCAGGACACAGGGTTCCACAATCAAACCTCAGTCATGTTCCCAAACCACAGGGTTCAAGAATCAAACCTCAGTCATGATCCCAGGCCAGAGGGTTTCACAATTAAACCTCAGTCATGTTCCCAGGCCAGAGGGTTCCTGAATCAAACCTCAGTCACGTTCCCAGGCCACAGAATTCCACAATCAAACCGTTATGTTCCCAGGCCACATGGTTCCAGAATCAAACCTCAGGAATGTTCCCAGGCCACAGGGTTCCAGAATGAAACCTCAGTCATGTTCCCAGGCCACAGGGTTCCAGAATCAAAGCTCAGTCATGTTCCCAAGCCACAAGTTTCCAGAATCAAGCCTCAGTCATGTTCCCATGACACAGGGTTCCACAATCAAACCTCCGTCATGTTCCCAGGATACAGCGTTCCACAATCAAATTGATTTCATATTCCCAGGCCACAGGGTTCCAGAACCAAACCGATGTCATGTTCCCAGGCAACAAGCTTCCAGAATCAAACCTCAGACATGTTCCCAGGTAACAGGTTTCCAGAATCAAACCTCAAACATGGTCCCACGACACAAGGTTCCAGAATTAAACCTCAGTCATGTTCCCAGGGCACAAGGTTCCAGAACCAAACCGATGTCATGTTCCCAGGCCACAATCTTCCAGAATCAAACCTCAGACATGTTCCCAGGTAACAGGGTTCCAGAATCAAACCTCAGACATGTTCCCACGACACAAGTTTCCAGAATTAAACCTCAGTCATGTTCCCAGGGCACAGGGTTCCACAACCAAACCGATGTCATATTACCAGACCACAGGGTTCCACAGTCAAGGCTCAGTCATGTTCCCAGGCCAGAGGGTTTCACAATCAAACCTCAGTCATGTTCCCAGGCCAGAGGGTTCCAGAATCAAACCTCAGTCACGTTCCCAGGCCACAGAATTCCACAATCAAACTGTTGTTATGTTCCCAGGCCACAGGGTTCCAGAATCAAACCTCAGTCATGTTCCCAGGCCACAGGGTTCCAGAATCAAAGCTCAGTCATGTTCCCAAGCCACAAGTTTCCAGAATCAAGCCTCAGTCATGTTCCCATGACACAGGGTTCCACAATCAAACCTCCGTCATGTTCCCAGGACACAGGGTTCCACAATCAAATTGATTTCATATTCCCAGCCCACAGGGTTCCAGAACCAAACCGATGTCATGTTCCCAGGCAACAAGCTTCCAGAATCAAACCTCAAACATGGTCCCACGACACAAGGTTCCAGAATTAAACCTCAGTCATGTTCCCAGGGCACAAGGTTCCAGAACCAAACCGATGTCATGTTCCCAGGCCACAATCTTCCAGAATCAAACCTCAGACATGTTCCCAGGTAACAGGGTTCCAGAATCAAACCTCAGTCATATTCCCAGGACACAAGGTTCCACCATCAAACCCAAGTCATGTTCCCAGGCCACAGGTTTCCAGAATCAAACCTCAGTCATGATCCCAGGCCAGAGGGTTTCACAATCAAACCTCAGTCATGTTCCCAGGCCACAGGGTTCCAGAACCAAACCTCAGTCATGTTCCCAGGCCACAGGGTTCCACAATTAAATTGATTTCATATTCCCAGGACACAGGGTGCCGGAATCAAACCGATGTCATCTTCCCGGGCCACACGTTTCCAGAATCAAACTTCAGACATGTTCCCTGGTAACAGGGTTCCAGAATCAAACCTCAGTCATGTTCCCAGGCCACAGGGTTCCAAAATCAAGCCTCAGTCATTTTCCCAGCGCAGAGGGTTACACAATCAAATCTCAGCCGTGTTCTCAGGCCACAGGGTTTGAGAATCAAACCTCAGTCATGTTCCCAGGCCACAGGGTCCCACAATCAAATTGATGTCATATTCCCAGGCCACATGGTTCCAGAACCAAACAGATGTCATGTTCCCAGAACACAAGCTTCCAGAATCAAACCTCAGACATGTTCCCACGACACAAGGTTACAGAATTAAACCTCAGTCATGTTCCCAGGCCACAGGATGCAAGAATCAAACCTCCGTCATGTTCCCAGGATACAGCGTTCCAGAATCAAATTGATGTCATATTCCCAGGCCACAGGATTCCAGAATCAAACCTCAGTCATGATCCCAGGCCAGAGGGTTTCACAATCAAACCTCAGTCATGTTCCCAGGCCACAGGGTTCCAGAACCAAACGTCAGTCATGTTCCCAGGCCACAGGGTTCCACAATTAAATTGATGTCATATTCCCAGGACACAGGTTTCCGGAATCAAACCGATGTTATGTTCCCTGGCCACAATCTTCCAGAATCAAACCTCAGACATGTTCCCAGGTAACAGGGTTCCAGAATCAAACCTCAGTCATGTTCCCAGGCCACAGGATTCCAGAATCAAGCCTCAGTCATTTTCCCAGCGCAGAGTTTTACACAATCAATTCTCAGCCGTGTTCTCAGGCCACAGGGTTTGAGAATCAAACCTCAGTCATGTTCCCAAGCCACAGGGTGCCACAATCAAATTGATGTCATATTCCCAGGCCACAGGGTTCCAGAACCAAACAGATGTCATGTTCCCAGGACACAAGCTTCCAGAATCAAACCTCAGAGATGTTCCCAGGTAACAGGGTTCCAGAATCAAACCTCAGACATGTTCCCACGACACAAGGTTCCAGAATTAAACCTCAGTCATGTTCCCAGGGCACAGGGTTCCACAACCAAACCGATGTCATGTTCCCAGGCCACAGGGTTCCACAATCAAATTGATGTCATATTCCCAGGCCACAGGGTTCCAGAACCAAACCGATGTCATGTTCCCAGGCCACAGGGTTCCAGAATGAAACCTCAGGCATGTTCCCAGGCCACAGGGTTCCAGAATCAAACCTCAGTCATGTTCCCAAGCCACAAGTTTCCAGAATCAAACCTCAGGCATGTACCCAGGCCACAGATTTCCAGTATGAAATCTCAGTAATATTCCCAGGCCACACGGTTCCAGAATCAAGCCTCAGTCATTTTCCCAGGCCAGAGGGTTCCACAGTAAAACCTCAGTCATGTTCCCAGGCCACAGGGTTCCAGAATAAAATTGATGTCATATTCCCAGGCCATAGGGATCCGGAATGAAACCGATGTCATGTGTCCGGGCCACAAGTTTTCAGAATCAAACCTCAGACATGTTCCCAGGTAACAGGGTTCCAGAATCAAGCCTCAGTCATTTTCCCAGCGCAGAGGGTTCCACAATCAAATCTCAGCCGTGTTTCCAGGCCACAGGGTTGGAGAATCAAACCTCAGTCATGTACCCAGGCCACAGGGTTCCACAATCAAATTGATGTCATATTCCCAGGCCACAGAGTTCCAGAACGAAAGCTCAGACATTTTCCCAGGTAACAGGGTTCCAGAATCAAATGTCAGACATGTTCCCATGACACAAGGTTCCAGAATTAAACATCAGTCATGTTCCCAGGCCACAGGATTCCAGAATCGAACCTCCGTCATGTTCCCAGGATACAGCGTTCCACAATCAAATTGATGTCATATTCCCAGGCCACGGTTCCAGAACCAAACCGATGTCATGTTCCCAGGCCACAAGCTTCCAGAATCAAACCTCAGACATGTTCCCAGGTAACAGGGTTCCAGAATCAAACCTCAGACATGTTCCCACGACACAAGGTTCCAGAATTAAACCTCAGTCATGTTCCCAGGGCACAGGGTTCCACAACCAAACCGATGTCATGTTCCCAGGGCACAGGGTTCCACAATCAAATTGATGTCATATTCCCAGGCCACAGGGTTCCAGAACCAAACCGATGTCATGTTCCCAGGCCACAATCTTCCAGAATCAAACCTCAGACATGTTACCAGGTAACAGGTTTCCAGAATCAAACCTCAGACATGTTCCCACTACACAAGGTTCCAGAATTAAACCTCAGTCATGTTCCCAGGACACAAGGTTCCACCATCAAACCTCAGTTATGTTCCCAGGCCACAGGGTTCCAGAAGCAAACCTCAGTCATACTCCCAGACCCCAGGGTTCCAGAATCAAGCCTCAGTCATGTTCCCAGGACACAGGGTTCCACAATCAAACCTCAGTCATGTTCCCAGGACACATGGTTCCAGAATCAAGCCTCAATCATGTTCCCAGGACACAGGGTTCCACAATGAAACCTCAGTCATGTTCCCAGGACACAGGTTTCCACAATCAAGCCTCAGTCATGTTCCCAGGCCACAGGGTTCAAGAATCAACCTCAGTAATAATGCCAGGATAGAGGGTTTCAACAATCAAACCTCACTCATGTTCCCAGGCCAGAGGGTTCCAGAATCAAACCTCAGTCATGTTCCCAGGCCACAGGATTCCACAATCAAACCGTTTGTTATGTTCCCAGGCCACAGGGTTCCAGAATAAAACCTCAGTCATGTTCCCAGGCCACAGGGTTCAGAATGAAATCTCAGCCACGTTCCCAGGCCACAGGGGTTCCAGAATCAAACCTCAGTCATGTTCCCAGGCCACAGGTTTCCAGAATCAAACCTCAGTCATATTCCCAGGCCACAGGGTTCCAGAATGAAGCCTCAGTCATTTTCCCAGACCAGAGGGTTCCACAGTAAAACCTCAGTCATATTCCCAGGCCACAGGGTTCCAGAGCCAAACCGATGTCATGTTCCAAGGCCACAAGCTTCCAGAATCAAACCTCAGACATGTTCTCAGGTAACAGGGTTCCAGAATCAAACCTCAGACATGTTACCACAACACAAGGTTCCAGAATTAAACCTCAATCATGTTCCCAGGGCACAGGGTTCCACAACCAAACCGATGTCATGTTCCCAGGCCACAGGGTTCCACAATCAAATTGATGTCATATTCCCAAGTCACAGGGTTCCAGAACCAAATCGATGTCGTGTTGCCAGGCCACAATCTTCCAGAATCAAACCTCAGACATGTTTCCAGGCCACAGAGTTCCAGAATCAAACCTCAGTCATGATCCCAGGCCAGAGGTTTTCACAATCAAATCTCAGTCATGTTCAGTGGCCAGAGGGTTCCAGAATCAAACCTCAGTCATGTTACCAGGCCACAGGATTCCAGAATCAAACCGTTATTATGTTCCCAGGCCACAAAGTTCCAGAATCAAACCTCAGACGTGTTCCCAGGTAACAGGGTTCCACAATCAAACCTCAGTCATGTTCCCAGGCCACAGGGTTCCAGAATCAAACCGCAGTCATGTTCCGAGGCCAAAGGATTCCACAATCAAACCAAAGTTATATTCCCAGGCCATAGGGTTCCAGAATAAAACCTCAGTCATGTTCCCAGGCCGCAGGGTTCCAGAATCAAACCTCAGTCATAGTCCCAGGCCACAGCGTTCTACAATCAAGCCTCATTCATGTTCACAGGCCAGAGGTTCCCACCATCAAACCTCAGTCATGTTCCCAGGCCTGAGGGTTCCACAATCAAACCTAAGTCATGATCCCAGGCCACAGGGTTCACAATCAAACCTCAGTCATATTCCCAGGCCAGAGGGTTCCAGAATCAAACCTCAGTCATGTTCCCAGGCCACAGGGTTCCAGAATAAAACCTCAGTCATGTTTCCAGGTCACAGGGTTCCACAATCAAATTGATGTCATATTCCCAGGCCACGGGGTTCCAGAACCAAACCGATGTCATGTTCCCAGGCCACAAGCTTCCAGAATCAAACCTCAGACATGTTCCCAGGTAACAGGGTTCCAGAAACAAACCTCAGACATGTTCCCACGACACAAGGTTCCAGAATTAAACCTGAGTCATGTTCCCATGCAACAGGGTTCCACAATCAAACCGATGTCATATTTCCAGGCCACAGGGTTCCACAGTCAAGGCTCAGTCATGTTCCCAGGCCACAGGGTTCCAAAATCAAACCTCAGTCATGTTCCCAGGACACAAGGTTCCACCATCAAATCTCAGTCATGTTCCCAGGCCACAGGGTTCCAGAATCAAACCTCAGTCATGATCCCAGGCCAGAGGGTTTCCAGAATCAAACCTCAGTCATGTTCCCTGGCCACAAGGATCCAGAATCAAACCTCAGACATGTTCCCAGACCACAGGGTTCCACAATCAAACCTCAGTCATGTTTCCAGGCCACAGGGTTCCACAATCAAACCTCAGTCATGTTCCCTGGCCACAAGGATCCAGAATCAAACCACAGACATGTTCCCAGACCACAGGGTTCCAGAATCAAACCCAGTCATGTTCCCAGGCCAGAGGGTTCCAGAATCAAACCTCAGTCATGTTCCCAGGCCACAGGATTCCACAATCAAACCGTTGTTAGGTTCCCAGGCCACAGGGTTCAAGAATCAAACCTCAGTCATGTTCCCAGGCCACAAGTTTCCAGAATCAAACCTCAGACATGTTCCCAGGCCACAGGGTTCCACAATCAAACCTCAGTCATGTTCCCAGGGCACAGGGTTCCAGAATCAAACCCAGTCATGTTCCCAGGCCACAGGGTTCCAGAATCAAACCTCAGTCATGTTCCCAGGGTACAGGGTTCCAGAATCAAAGCCCAGTCATGTTCCCAGGACACAGGGTTCTACAATCAAACCTCAGTCATGTTCCCAGGGCACAGGGTTTCAAAATCAAACCTCAGTCATGTTCCCAGGACACAAGGTTCCACCATCAAACCTCAGTCACGTTCCCAGGCCACAGGGTTCCAGAATCAAACCTCAGTCATGATCCCAGGCCAGAGGGTTTCACAATCAAACCTCAGTCATGTTCCCAGGCCACAGAATTCCACAATCAAATTGATGTCATATTCCCAGGCCCCAGGGTTCCAGCACCAAACCGATGTCATGTTCCCAGGACACAAGCTTCCAGAATCAAACCTCAGACATATTCACAGGTAACAGGGTTCCAGAATCAAACCTCAGACATGTTCCCATGTAACAGGTTTCCAGAATCAAGCCTCAGTCATTTTCCCAGCGCAGAGGGTTCCACAATCAAATCTCAGTCATGTTCCCAGGCCACAGGATTCAGGAATCAAACCTCCGTCATTTTCCCCGGATACAGCGTTCCACAATCAAATTGATGTCATATTCCCAGGCCACAGGGTTCCAGAACCAAATCGATGTCATGTTCCCAGGCCACAAGCTTCCAGAATCAAACCTCAGTCATGTTCCCAGGTAACAGGTTTGCAGAATCAAACCTCACACATATTTCCCACGACACAAGGTTCCACAATTAAACCTCAGTCATGTCCCAGGCCACAGGGTTCCAGAATCACATGTCAGTCATGTTCCCAGGCTAGAGGATTTCAGAATCAAACCTCAGTCATGTTCTCAGGCCACAGGGTTCCACAATCAAACCTCAGTCATGTTTCCAGGTCACAGGGTTCCACAATCAAATTGATGTCATATTCCCAGGCCACAGGGTTCCAGAATCAAACCTCAGTCATGTTCCAAGGACACAAGGTTCCACAATCAAACCTCAGTCATGTTCCCAGGACACAGGGTTCCACAATCAAACCTCAGTCATGATCCCAGGCCACAGGGTTCCACAATCAAACCTCAGTAATGTTCCCAGGCCCACATCGTACTACAATCAATCCTCAGTCATGTTCCCAGGACAGAGGTTTCCACCATCAAACCTCAGTCATGTTCCCAGGCCACAGGGTTCCAGAATCAAACGTCAGTCATGTTCCCAGGCCACAGGGTTCCAGAATCAAACCGCAGTCATGTTCCCAAGCCACAAGGTTCCAGAATCAAACCTCAGTCATGTTCCCAGGCCCCAGGTTTCCAGAATCAAACCTCAATCATATTGCCAGGCCACAGGGTTCGAAAATCAAACCTCAGTTATTTTCCCAGGTAAGAGGGTTCCACAGTAAAACCTCAATCATGTTCCCAGGCAACAGGGTTCCAAAATCAAACCTCAGTCATTTTCCCACAGCACAGGGTTCCAGAATCAAACCTCAGTCATGTTCCCAGGCCACAGGTTTCAGGAAACAAACCTCAGTCATGTTCCCAGGCCACAGGTTTCAGGAAACAAACCTCAGTCATGTTCGCAGGCCACAGTGTTCCACAATCAAACTGATGTCATGTTCCCAGGCCACAGGGTTCCACAATCAAACCTCAGTCATGTTCCCATGCCAGAGGGTTCCACAATCAAACCTCAGTCATGTTTCAAAGCCACAAGGTTCCAGAATCAAACCTTAGTCATGTTCCCAGGCCACAGGGTTCCAGAATCAAACGTCAGTCATGTTCCCAGGCCAAAGGGTTCCAGAATCAAACCGCAGTCATGTTCCCAGGCCACAGGTTTCCAGAAACAAACCTCAGTCATGTTCCCAGGCCACAGGGTTCGAGAATCAAACCTCAGTCATGTTCCCAGGCCACAGGGTTCCACCATCAAACCTCAGTCATGTTCCCTGGCCAAAGGGTTCGAGAATCAAACCTCAGTCATATTCCCAGGCCACAGGGTTCCAGAATGAAACCTCACTCATGTTTCAAAGCCACAAGGTTCCAGAATCACACCTCAGTCATGTTCCCAGGCCACAGGTTTCCAGAAACAAACCTCAGTCATGTTCCCAGGCCACAGGGTTCAGGAATCAAACCTCAGTCATGTTCCCAGGCTACAGGGTTCCAGAGTCAAACCTCAATCATGTTCCCAGGCCATAGGCTTCTAGAATCAAACCTCAGTCATGTTCCCAGGCCACAGCATTCCACAATCAAAGTGATGTCATATTCCCAGGCCACAGGGTTCCAGAACAAAACCTATGTCATGTTCCCAGGCCACAAGTTTCCAGAATCAAACCTCAGACATGTTCCAGGGTAAAAGGGTTCCAGAATCAAACCTCAGATATGTTCCCACGACACAAGTTTCCAGAATTAAACCTCAGTCATGTTCCCAGGCAACAGGGTTCCAGAATCAAACCTCCGTCATGTTCCCATGCCAGAGGGTTCCACAATCAAACCTCAGTCATGTTTCCACGCCAGAGGGTTCCACAATCAAACCTCAGTCATTTTCCAAGGCCACATCGTTCTACAATCAAGCCACAGTCAGGTTCCCAGGCCAGAGGTTTCCACCATCAAACCTCAGTCATGTTCCCAGGCCAGCGGGTTCCACAATCAAACCTCAGTCATGTTCCCAGGGCACAGGGTTCCAGAACCAAACCGATGTCATGTTCCCAGGCCAAAGGGTTCCAGAATCAAACCTCAGTCATGTTCCCAGGCCACAGGGTTCCAGAATCAAACCTCAGTCATGTTCCCAGGCCACAGGGTTCCAGAATCAAACGTCAGTCATGTTCCCAGGCCACAGGGTTCGAGAATCAAACCTCAGTCATGTTCCCAGGCCACAGGGTTCCAGAATCAAATCTCAGTCATCTTCCCAGGCCACAGGCTTCCAGAATCAAACCTCAGTCATGTTCCCAGGCCACAGCGTTGCACAAATTGATGTCATATTCCCAGGCACAGGGTTCCAGAAGCAAACGGATGTCATGTTCCCAGGCCACAAGGTTCCAGAATCAAACCTCAGACATGTTCCAGGGTAAAAGGGTTCCAGAATCAAACCTCAGACATATTCCCACAAAACAAGTTTCCAGAATTAAACCTCCGTCCGTTCCCAGGCCACAGGGTTCCAGAATCAAACCTCCGTCATGTTCCCATGCCAGAGGGTTCCACAATCAAACCTCAGTCATGATACCAGGTCACAGTGTTCCACAATCAAATTGATGTCATGTTTCCAGGCCTCAGGGTTCCACAATCAAACCTCAGTCATGTTTCCACGCCAGAGGGTTCCACAATCAAACCTCAGTCATTTTCCAAGGCCACATCGTTCTACAATCAAGCCACAGTCAGGTTCCCAGGCCAGAGGTTTCCACCATCAAACCTCAGTCATGTTCCCAGGCCACAGGGTTCCACAATCAAACCTCAGTCATGTTCCCAGGGCACAGGGTTCCACAACCAAACCGTTGTTATGCTCCCAGGCCACAGGGTTCCAGAATCAAACCTCAGTCATGTTCCCAGGCCACAGGTTTCCAGAAACAAACCTCAGTCATGTTCCCAGGCCACATGGTTCCAGAATTAAACCTCAGTCATGTTCCCAGGCCACAGGGTTCCAGAATCAAACCTCAGTCATGTTCCCAGGCCACAGGGTTAAAGAATCAAGCCTCAGTCATTTTCCCAGGCCACATCGTTCTACAATTAAGCCTCAGTCATGTTCCCAGGCCAGAGGTTTCCACCATCAAACCTCAGTCATGTTCCCAGGCCAGCGGTTTCCACAATCAAACCTCAGTCATGTTCCCAGGGCACAGGGTTCCACAACCAAACCGTTGTTATGCTCCCAGGCCACAGGGTTCCAGAATCAAACCTCAGTCATGTTCCCAGGCCACAGGTTTCCAGAAACAAACCTCAGTCATGTTCCCAGGCCACATGGTTCCAGAATTAAACCTCAGTCATGTTCCCAGGCACAGGGTTCCAGAATCAAACCTCAGTCATGTTCCCAGGCCACAGGGTTTCAGAATCAAGCCTCAGTCATTTTCCCAGGCCAGAGGGTTCCACAGGAAAACCTCAGTCATGTTCCCAGGAAACAGGGTTCCAAAATCAAACGTCAGTCATGTTCCCAGGCCACAGGGTTCCAGAATCAAACCTCAGTCATGTTCCCAGGCCACAGGGTTCCAGAATCAAATCTCAGTCATTTTCCCAGGCCACAGGGTTCCACCATCAAACCTCAGTCATATTCCCAGGCCACAGGGTTCCAGAATCAAACCTCAGTCATGTTCCCAGGCCACAGGGTTCCAGAATCAAACCTCAGTCATGTTCCCAGGCCACAGGTTTCCAGAAACAAACCTCAGTCATATTCCCAGGCCACAGGGTTCCAGAATCAAACCTCAGTCATGTTCCCAGGCCACAGGGTTCCAGAATCAAACCTCAGTCATGTTCCCAGGCCACAGGGTTAAAGAATCAAACCTGAGTCATGTTCCCAGGCCACAGGGTTCCAGAATCACAGCTCAGTCATGTTCCCAGCCCACAGGTTTCCAGAATCAAACCTCAGTCATGTTCCCAGGCCACAGGTTTCCAGAAACAAACCTCAGTCATATTCCCAGGCCACAGGGTTCCAGAATCAAACCTCAGTCATGTTCCCAGGCCACAGGGTTCCAGAATCAAACCTCAGTCATGTTCCCAGGCCACAGGGTTCCAGAATCAAACCTCAGTCATGTTCCCAGCCCACAGGGTTCGAGAATCAAACCTCAGTCATGTTCCCAGGCCACAGGGTTCCACAATTAAATTGACGTCATATTCCCAGGCCACAGGGTTCCAAAACGAAACCTCACTCATGTTTCAAAGCCACAAGGTTCCAGAATCAAACCTCAGTCATGTTCCCAGGCCACAGGTTTCCAGAAACAAACCTCATTCATGTTCCCAGGCCACAGGGTTCCAGAATCAAACCTCAGTCATGTTCCCTGGCCACAGGGTTCCAGAATCACAGCTCAGTCATATTCCCAGCCCACAGGTTTCCAGAATCAAACCTCAGTCATGTTCCCAGGCCACAGGTTTCCAGAAACAAACCTCAGTCATGTTCCCAGGCCACAGGGTTCCAAAATCAAACCTCAGTCATGTTCCCAGGCTACAGGGTTCCACAATCAAACCTCAGTCATATTCCCAGACCAGAGGGTTCCACAATCAAACCTCAGTCATGTTCCCAGGGCACAGGGTTCCAGAATCCAACCGATGTCATATTCCCAGGCCACAGGGTTCCACAGTCAAGGCTCAGTCATGTTCCAAGGACACAGGGTTCCAGAATCAAACCTCAGTCATGATCCCAGGCCAGAGGGTTTCACAATCAAACCTCAGTCATTTTCCCAGGCCAGAGGGTTCCAGAATCAAACCTCAGTCATGTTCCCAGGCCACAGGATTCCACAATGAAACCGTTGTTAGCTTCCCAGGCCACAGGGTTCCACCAGCAAACCTCAGTCATGTTCCCAGGCCACAGGGTTCAACACTCAAATGATGTCATATTCCCAGGCCATAGAGTTCCGGAATCAAACCGATCTCATATTCCCAGGCCACAAGTTTCCAGAATCAAACCTCAGACATGTTCCCAGGCCAGAGGGTTCCACAATCAAACCTCAGTCATGTTCCCAGGCCACAGGTTTCGACAATCAAACCGTTGTTACGTACCCAGGCCACAGGGTTCCAGAATCAAACCTCAGGAATGTTCCCAGGCCACAAGTTTCCAGAATCAAACCTCAGACATGTTCCCAGGCCAGAGGGTTCCACAATCAAACCTCAGTCATGTTCCCAGGGCACAGGGTTCCAGAATCAAAGCGCAGTCATGTTCCCAGGCCACAGGGTTCCAGAATCAAACCTTAGTCAGTTCCCAGGCCGCTGGGTTCCAGAGTCAAAACCCAGTCATGTTCCCAAGCCACAAGGTTCCAGAATTAAACCTCAGTCATGTTCCCAGGCCACAGGGTTCCAAAATCAAACCTCAGTCATGTTCCCAGGCCACAGGGTTCCAGAATGAAACCTCAGTCATGTTCCCAAGCCGCAAGGTTCCAGAATCAAACCTCAGTCATGTTCCCAGGCCACAGGTTTCCAGAAACAAACCTCAGTTATGTTCCCAGGCCACACGGTTCCAGAATCAAAACTCAGTCATGTTCCCAGGCCAAAGGGTTCCAGAATCAAACCTCAGTCATGTTCCCAGGCCACAGGGTTCAACAATCAAACCTCTGTCATTTTCCCAGGCCACATCGTTCTACAATCAAGCCTCAGTCATGTTCCCAGGCCAGAGGTTTCCACCATCAAACCTCAGTCATGTTCCCAGGGCACAGGGTTCCAGAATCAAAGCGCAGTCATGTTCCCAGGCCACAGGGTTCCAGAATCAAACCTCAGTCATGTTCCCAGGCCACAGGGTTCCAGAAACAAACCTCAGTCATGTTCCCAGGCCACATGGTTCCAGAATCAAACCTCAGTCATGTTCCCAGGCCACAGGGTTGCAGAATCAAACCTCAGTCATGTTCCCAGGCCACAGCATTCCACAATCAAATTGATGTCATATTCCCAGGCCACAGGGTTCCAGAACCAAACCGATGTCATGTTCCCAGGCCACAAGGTTCCAGAATCAAACCTGAGACATGTTCCAGGGTAAAAGGGTTCCAGAATCAAACCTCAGACATGTTCCCATGACACAATGTTCCAGAATTAAATCTCAGTCATGTTCCCAGGCCACAGGGTTCCAGAATCAAACCTCCGTCATGATCCCAGGCCACAGGGTTCCACAATCAAACCTCAGTCATGTTCCCAGGCCACATCGTTTTACAATCAAGCCTCAGTTATGTTCCCAGGCCAGAGGTTTCCACCATCAAACCTCAGTCATATTCCCAGGCCAGCGGGTTCCACAATCAAACCTCAGTCATGTTCCCAGGGCACAGGGTTCCACAACCAAACCGTTGTTATGTTCCCAGGCCACAGGGTTCCAGAATCAAACCTCAGTCATGTTCCCAGGCCACAGGGTTCCAGAATCAAACCTCAGTCATGTTCCCAGGCCACAGGTTTCCAGAATCAAACCTCAGTCATGTTCCCAGGCCACAGGGTTCCACAATCAAACCTCAGTCATGTTCCCAGGCCACAGGGTTCCACAATCAAACCTCAGTCATGTTCCCAGGCCACAGGTTT
The DNA here is from genome assembly GCF_009873245.2 of Balaenoptera musculus. Lineage (NCBI taxonomy): Eukaryota > Metazoa > Chordata > Mammalia > Artiodactyla > Balaenopteridae > Balaenoptera > Balaenoptera musculus. The sequence continues at coordinate 5,802,409 of NC_045797.1, read as the reverse complement.
CCACAATCAAACCTCAGTCATGTTCCCAGGCCACAGGGTTAAAGAATCAAGCCTCAGTCATTTTCCCAGGCCAGAGGGTTCCACAGGAACACCTCAGTCATGTTCCCAGGCAACAGGGTTCCAAAATCAAACCTCAGTCATGTTCCCACACCACAGGGTTCTAGAATCAAACCTCACTCATGTTCCCAGGCCACAGGCTTCCAGAATCAAACCTCAGTCATGTTCCCAGGATACAGCGTTCCACAATCAAATTGATGTCATATTCCCAGGCCACAGGGTTTCAGAACGAAACCGATGTCATTTTCCCAGGCCACAAGGTTCCAGAATCAAACCTCAGACATGTTCTAGGGTAAAAGGGTTCCAGAATGAAACCTCAGACATGTTCCCACGACACAAGGTTCCAGGATGAATCCTCAGTCATGTTCCCAGGCCACAGGGTTCCTCCATCAAACCTCAGTCATGTTCCCAGGCCACAGGATTCCACAATCAAATCTCAGTCATGTTCCCAGGCCACAGGGTTCCAGAAGGAAACCTGGTCATGTTCCCAGGCCAGAGGCTTCCAGAATCAAACCTCGGTCCTGTTCCCAGGACCTGAGCTAGCAGCCAGATTGGGACCATGATGTCGTGGAGTCACCCTGGGATCCTTTGACCCCTCATCCCCACCATCTGATGATCTTGTAGGGTGCAGGCTGGGGTGCCCTGGCAGCTCGTCCCCGGCTGTGCTGGCCTCTTGACCGGATGCTGCCCTGCAACCACTTCCGCGATCCCGCCAAGCTCCCTCTGCCATCTGCCAGCTCAGCTGAGTCCCCCCCTGGGCTGGCAGGGTGCAGTGCTCAGCTCTGGCCACCTGAGAATCTTAACTCCACCGTGGTCCCCCTGGCCTCAGCCTGGACGATGTTGAAATAGGACAGCAGGGAATCCCCTGGTGGTTCACTGGTTAAGACTCTGCACTTCCACTGCAGGGGACATGGGTGTGATCCTTGATCGGGGAACTAAGATCCCACATGCCGTGAGGCACAGCCAAAAAAAAAAAAAAAAAGAAAGAAAGAAATAGGACAGCACCTCCCCACAGAGTCCTGCACAGACCACAGGAGCCCTCAGAGTGCGCTCTGCTTTTTTCCTTATCCCGCATCACGGCGGATCCAGGGGCTGTCTCTCTAGTCTAACATGTAACACACACATTACCTAGTGCCCCCATCCCTGCACTGAAGGTTCAGTTGTTCTTTTCCAAACTCCTATTGTCTACCTTGCTGAGAGGTGTGCAGCAAACGATGAACTAGAAGATGGGAAGCTGCCTGGTGCTGGACCCCTTCATTCACTGGAAAGGAAAGAAGGGGTCAACAGGGAGAGCAGAAGCCGGGTGGCAGGGGGGCGCTGGACCAGGAGGAGAGCCAGCTACAGAGACGGTGCGGTGGAGACAGGGGATGTTACGGAAACTGAATACAGTATTATCCATTTGTCTGTCTTCCAGCTTTCAGGCGCTCAGTTTCCTAACCTGGAAAATGAAGGGCAGGAGTGGACGGCCAGGGCTCTGCCAGGCTGAAAGTACTTCTAAGTACACTGGAGTCTTGTCCCATTTTACAGGGAAAGCTTTGCTGCTGCATGAATCACATCTGCCTGCAGCTCAGTCAGTCAGGAGAAAAAGGCAGAAAGGAAGTGAGTGAACCAGGATCAGCAAGGGGCGGGGGGCGCGTGCAAACACCCCCTGTCCTGGCAGACTGAGGGGGCCGAGTGGTCTTCTCGGAGGGAGGGGTCTGGGTCTGGGCCCAGGGGCTGAGACCCAGGCAGTCCTCACGAGTGAAAAGAAAGAAAGTCAGACAGAAAATGAAATGCATCCTGGGGAACAATTGCTGGGACTCGAAAATTTGAGCACAGCCTTAAGATGGGAATAGAGCAGTAAAGAATGGAAGGAACTTTCAGGAGGTTAGTATCTTACATTTGAAGGCCAAGTCAGGTTGAGTTGGATGAGATGGAAAGGATGGAGAGGTGGATGGATAGACAGGATGTAAAGATGCTGAGTTGGTGGAAATCACAGCTACAATGTGGAATTCTATTCCTCCCCTGTTGTGGAAGGGCATGGCTTTAACAAAGGGGGGCCCTTTATATATGTGGTCATGTGTTAGATCTCACCCTCTGGATTCAAATGACTGATGACAAAGAAGCAGGGAGGACCCTGTGTCTCTAAGTCTTACCTATGCATGCCTGGCATTAGTGAAGTGCTCAATGCATGTCATGTGAAGGACAAATTCTCATTCTCAATGCAATATTTAGTATGTTCCTTTGTACAAAGGATGCCTAATTCAATTAATGTTTAATTGAATTCATTATCAGTATCTCCTACTTTGTCTTTACATTATTAGAGTATCAGCTTTCCTTCTCAAATCCCTTCGTAAGCCAATTAATTAAAATCTTTTTTTTTTCTTGGTCAGACATTTTCTTAGTATTTCTACACACTAGATAACTTAGGTACACTTCTGTATTATCTCAGGAAAGTTACTTCAATTGTGTGTTTTTCTCATGGGGAAGGTCCAGCTTATAGAAGCAAAAGATACTTCAATTTTAAAAAATCGTTTTAAAAAAAAACAAAGCCCAAATTTAAAAGTTAGGGCAAAAAAAAAAAGAAGAAGAAGCAAAAGGACATTGACCAAGAATATGTACAATTGGAATGTCATATTGAATCTTTAGTTTTTCTGTTTCTTCCAATGACTAAAGAAGAGAAAATTAGATAAAAATGCATTAGGAAAATACTTGCAGATTATATGTCTGATAAGGGTCATATCCAGAATGTATAAAGAACTCTTACAATCTAATATAAAAAGGCAAATAACCCAATTTAAAAATAGGTAAAGGCTTTGAATAGACAGTTCTCCAAAGAAGATTTACAAATAGCCAATAAACACATAAGACACTCAGCATCATTAGTCATTAGGGAAATGCATATCAAAACCATAATGCGACACCACTTTGCACCCATTAGGATGGCTATAATAAAAAAGGCAGACAATAACAAGTGTTGGTGAGAATGTAGATGAACTGGAGCCCTCATACATTGCTGGTGGGAATATAAAATGGTGCAGCCACTGAGGAAAACAGTTCTGCAAAAAGTTAAACATAAAGTTACCATATGATCCAGCAGTTCCACGCCTAGATATATACCAAAGAGAATGGAAAACATATGTCCATACAAAACTTACACACAAATACTCACAGCAGCATTCTAATAGCCAAAATGTGGAAACAAATTTCCATCAACTGATGGCTGGATAAATAAAATGTGGCATATTCATACAATGGAATAGTATTTGTCTATAAAAAGGAATGAAGTACTGATACATGTTACAACATAATGAACCCAGAAAACATTGTGCTAAGTGAAAGAAAGTAGTCACAAAAGCCACATAATATACACCAATGTTCATAGCAGCACTATTTACAATAGCCAAGACATGGAAGTAACTTGTGTCCATCAACAGATGAATGCATAAAGAAGATGTGGTATATATATACAATGAACCATCACTCAGCCATAAAAAAAGGAATGAAATATTGCCATTTGCAGCAACATGGACAGATCTAGAGATTATCATACTAAGTGAAGTCAGACAGAGAAAGACAAATACTATATGACATCACTTACATGTGGAATCCAAAAAAATAATACAACTTATTTACAAAACAGAAACAGACTCACAGACGTAGAAAACAAACTTCTGGTTACCAAAAAGGAAAGGGAAGGGGAGGGATAAATTAGGAGTATGGGATTAACAGATACACACCACTACAAATAAAATAGGTAAACAACAAGGATTTACTGTATAGCACAGGGAACTATATTCAGTATCTTATAATAACCTATAATGGAAAAGAACCTGAAGATGTACACCTGCAACTAACACAATATTGTAAATCAACTATAGTTAAGTTTAAAAAGCCACATATTATATAATTCCATTTATATGAAATGTCCAGAATAGGCAAATCCACCGAGACAGAAGATAAATTGGTGACTGCCAGAGGCTAGGGGCCTTGTAATAAAACCCTTACATCTATCTTAACTCTTAAAAGCTTTCTGGTGGGTGTATATTTATGGGACTTACAACCTCATTGTCAATTCATGTCATGTCAGCTCACAATGGAATCATGTCGAACAGGTAAGTAGAACATTTGGGAACTGGATGGCAAGAAGGAGCTGGAAGATGCAGGAAAATGGTAACATAAGGACAGAGAAACCGGAATCATCAGTGGCTTCATGAAATGGATCCCCTGGGAACCATGGGCACAAAAATTCATGGAGCTGAAACAAAATAAGGGAGAGAGAAGTGGTTGCAGGTTGCTAGGTGAGCTGGCCAGAGAAATGAGTAGAAAAAGGAAGAGAATACTCAAACATCTGCTCACTAAGCTTTCTCTCTGCAGGGTTCTCTGACTCTCTTCCCAGACAGCTCTTTTATTTTATTTTATTTTAAATTCATTTAATTTATTTATTTATTTTTGGCCGCGTTGGGTCTTCGTTGCTGCACGCGGGCTTTCTCTAGTTGTGGCGAGCGGGGGCTACTCTTCGTTGTGGTGCGCGGGCTTCTCATCGCAGTGGCTTCTCTTGTTCCAGAGCACGGGCTCTAGGTGCACGGGCTTCAGTAGTTGTGGCATGTGGGTTCAGTAGTTGTGGCTTGCAGGCTCTATAGCACAGGCTCAGTAGTTGTGGCGCACGGGCTTAGTTGCTCCGGTGCATGTGAGATCTTCCCGGACCAGGGCTCGAACCCGTGTCCCCTGCATTGGCAGGCTGATTCTTAACCATTGCACCACCAGGGAAGTCCCCAGACAACTCTTTTAAAAGCTACTTGAGGGCTTCCCTGGTGGCACAGTGGTTAAAAATCCGTCTGCCAATGCAGGGGACATGGGTTCGAGCCCTGGTCCGGGAAGATCCCACATGCCCCGGAGCAACTAAGCCCACGTGCCACAACTACTGAAGCCCGCGTATCTAGAGCCCGTGCTCCATAACAAGAGAAGTCACTGCAATGAGAAGCCTGTGCACTGCAACAAAGAGTAGCCCCTGCTCGCCGCAACTAGAGAAAGCCCGCGTGCAGCAACGAAAACCCAACACAGCCAAAAATAAATAAATTTTTAAAAAAACTAAAAAAATAAAAGTTACTTGAGTTAATGTTAACTTTCTGATTACAGGAACATGTGGGCATAGGAGAAGAGGTAACATGAACCTGGACAGACAGCAATTTATTTAGAAGATTTATATGTTGCCTTCAAGGGGAATGAACAAAATTCAGAGAAGAGAAAGTGAACTCAGCGTCTTTATCTGATTAGGGCTGGGCCCTGTTCTTTGAAATGCTCATCATGTCCCAGGTGGGCGTGAGATACATCTTGGCTATTAGAAGGCAAGCTGCTGCAAGCACAGGCTTATTCTGTATGTTCACTTGATGGGGCTCATCTAAAGAACGATGGAAGGGTGCCCTTCATGCAGTTCTAGGGAGCCGCTCGCAGAGCCTGCGTTTGGAATTAGGCTGGGCTGAGGTTTTCAGCTATCATTCAACAATATCTTTTCTTCTGACAAAAACAGTTGAAAAGATAGAGATGGCTAAGGGGCATTTAGATTTCTGGAATCTCTTTTTATTTTCAGCACAGAAAAAAAGGATTAAACTCAGTGCATACAATTTGGTTGTTTGTGCTAAGTGTTCATCCGGGACCCACGGCACATAACGGCACATAAAGGCAGGCCAATCCTCCCACCAACACCCTCCTCTTATTTACCCTGTTTCACCAAAGCAGTTTCTTCTCCTGTCAACATGCCTATAAAATGCAGGGCCTGCTCATAGGCTAGGGCAGGAATCTATGCTCAAGCACATTCCCCGAAACTGTATGTGAGCAACACCTTTTGATGTGTGATTCTTCAGCGCTGAATTGCCTCTGTAATAGGCACCCCGTATGGGTAATCATTCTGAAAGGCTCCCATTCTTGGTCTTATATGCCCACAGGGCTTCAATCTAGTCATGGTCTGGCACTTCCCCTTCAGAAACTAGATACCTTTGAAAACTAGAATCTTAGCATCTCCTCTGATGCCAAATCACAGAGGCCTGGTCAATCAGAGCTCTGAGCACTGTTCGGGCAGGGATGCTTTCGGCCTGGGACAGGAAAGGGGCTGTGACCCGGGGCAATGGCCACGACCACCTGTTGTTAAAAGGCTTTTGGGGAAAAGGAAAAAAGCGTCTTCAGATCTTCCTTTCTTGATAATCAACTCTGTCTTTCTAGAAACCTAGCATTTGTCCAAACTATCAAATGAAAACATTTTTTCATTTTAGGAAAAGCCTCTGGATTCCATTTATTTCCAGATCTTCAACATGAAAGATGAGGTTATGCCAGCAGAATGTGGTTCACTCTGGTCCTGAGGGCTTGCTTTGCTTTGGCTAAGAAGATGCAAAACCTAAACCCACGGCATTCAGGCCTGCGAGCTCGGTAAGGAAAGACGTTTCAATGGAAGAGAAATTTCTCAAGTGGGCTTTCTTTGTCAAGTCAATTTTCAGTGAATCTCTATACAACTGGGCCCCCGGTCTGAGCATAAATTCACTGAGTCCCAGGAGCGTCTGTACATGCTGATGTGTTGAAGGGAGAGGAAATGGGAAAGAAGAGGTTGCTGGTGAATCTTGCAATCTGGAATCTTATTCTCAACTTGTCATCTTCACCTGAGCTAGGAAACAGATTCACATCCCTAATTCATCTAACGAATTAAATGAAGAAATCACAGCACAAAGGGGTAAACAGAATAACTGAATAAAACAAACTGTAAACAAACTAACAATAATTAGGCAGGACATGTTTGTAGGTTCTGGTTTGGATGGATGTAATGAACGATGAGGTGGAAAAGCCACTTCCCTTCCTACAATTCTCACACTGTCATCTTGACTTTGTTTTATAAATGATGTGAGTCATCCGGGGGCTGGACCACGGTTCTCAGCAGACCTTCACTGGAAACCCAAGAAATGCATATCAGACCCACCCCACGTCCTTACTAACCTAAAGCAGTGTCAGAACTCACCTCGGAGCTCCTTCAAACTGTGAAGCCTTGTCCCCCCAAGTGGTTCTCATCTTTGGGCTGGGGGAGGGGCAAGGCTGTCCAGATCATTATGGTATGTCACCCTCACTCTGTCTCCATGGAATTGAAAGTCACTCCACTACTCTAATTTGTGAGAGTTTGCTCTTTATAGCCTCCCTGTAGCAATCTAGACGCTGTTCTCACTTATTGTGTCTTCTCCACTCTCGGACTACCTTGACTCCAGCTAACCATGAAGCCAGAAGGCCCGCAGATTTCCCCTTCCCTCTCCAGCACAAAGCGAGGTGCTGAATAGGTAAGATACTCCAGAAACTTTCCTTGGTTACTCTGTCCTTTTTCAGTACTGAAAGTCATTGTCTACTTATCATCCTGTCTGATTCATTTTCCAAATTTTCTCCTCCAGGAAGAAGGACAGGGTAATAGCACCTAATTCAATATCTCCTGAGATGGGAGTCAAGACGACTGTGCCCCCCAAAAATGGACAAGTAGATCAATGGAACAGAATCGAGAGCCCAAAAATAAACCCACACAGCTATGGTCAATTAACCTTCGACAAAGAAGGCAAGAATAACAATGGAGGAAAGACAGTCTCTTCAACAAATGATGTTGGGAAAAGCTGGACAGCTACACATAAATCAATGGAGTTAGAACACCCGCACACACCATACACAAAAATAAACTCAAAATGGTTTAAAGACCTAAATATAAGACATGACACCATAAAACTCCTAGAAGAGAACATAGGTAAAGCATTCTCAGACATAAATCGTAGGAATATTTTCTTAGATCAGTCTCCAAAGGCAAAAGAAATAAAAGCAAACATAAACAAATGGGACGTAATCAAACTTAAAAGCTTTTGTACAGCAAAGGAAACAATCAACAAAACAAAAAGACAACCTATGGACTGGGAGAAAATATTTGCAAATGATGTGACCGACAAGGGGTTAATATCCAAAATATACAAACAGCTCATACAACTCAATATCAAAAGAACAAACAACCCAATCAAAAAATGGGCAGAAGACCTGAATAGACATTTCTCCAAAGAAGACATACATATGGCCAACAGGTACATGAAAAGATGCTCAACATCGCTAATTACTAGAGAAATGCAAATCAAAACTACAATGAGGTATCGCCTCACACTGGTCAGAATGGCCATCATCAAAATGTCTACAAGGAATAAATGCTGGAGAGGGTATGGAGAAAAGGGAACCTTCCTACACTGTTGGTGGGAATGTAAATTGGTGTAGCCACTATGGAGAACAGTATGGATGTTCCTTAAAAAACTAAAAATAGAGCTATCATATGATCCAGCAATCCCACTCCTGGGCATATATCCAGAAAAGATGAAAACTCTAACTCGAAAAGATACATGCACCCCTATGTTCATAGCAGCACTATTTACAATAGCCTAGATGTGGAAACAACCTAAATGTCCATCAACAGATGAATGGATAAAGATGATGTGGTACCTATATATACCATTGAATACTACTCAGCCATAAGAAAGGGTGAAATAATGCCATTTGCAACGACATGGATGGACTTTGAGGGCATTATGCTGAGATAAATCAGACAAAGACAAATACTGCATGATATCCCTTATATGTGGAATCTAAAAAAGCCAAACTCATAGAAACAGAGATTTAATGGTGGTTACCAGGGCCTGGGGGTTCGGGAGCTGGGGAGATGTTGGTCAAAATGCACAAACTTGCAGTTAGAAGACGAATAAGTCCTGGAGATCTAATGCACAACATAGTGATTATATTCAACAGTACTGTGTTACAGGGACTTCCCTGGTGGTCCAGTGGTAAAGAATCCGCCTTCCAATGCAGAGGACGTGGGTTGGATCCCTGGTCAAGGAACTAAGATCCCACATGCTGCTGGGCAACTAAGCCCAAGTGTCACAGCTATTGAGCTCACGTGCCTCAACCAGAGAAGAGAAGACCCGCACACCACAACTAAAGAGAAGCCCGAGCACAGCAGCTAAGATCCCGTGTGCCGCAACTAAGACCCAACGCAGCCAAAAAAAATAAAATTAAAATTAAATTTTAAAAAACAACAAAAAAAACCCCAGCAAAAAAACCCCCAATACTGTATTATAAACTTCAAAGTTGCTAAAAGACTGGATCTTAAATATTCTCACCACAAAAAAGAACTGATAATTATGTGACGTGACAGAGATGTTAGCTAAGACTTCAGGGATAACCATATTGCAATACATACATGTATCAAATTAACACCATGTAAAACGTTATACATCAATTATATCTCAATTTTTTAAAAAAGCATTTCTTAGCTGTATGCCAGACACATACATCAGTTTAGATTACAAGTTTTCAGGTTAAACCTCTCCACTTAATAAAACTAGGGTATAAATCACAGGCTAAGTCAATCAGCAAAGGATTAGTCACTATTATTTATTCTGAGAGGGAGGCAGGTGTCCTCCAGGCAGGGCCTCCTAGGCCATATTCAGGATTTTGCTATTTTTCCTAATGAAGGAGTTTAAGCCGGGGAATCCCAGGGTCTTATATGGGTTTTGAAATATTACTTCAGATATTGGATTGAGGATGAAATCAAGGTGAGAGAGGGTGAACCGGGGAGACCAGCTGGGGGCAACTGTAGTGTATGTTCTCAGAATAGATAATAGTTGAATATGTGAAACCACACACACACATCTATCTATCACCTATCATCATCCATCTCTCTCTCCCTCTCTCTCTCTATCTTGTCCACCCATCTGCTTATTAAACACATACACATTATATATACAATTGTCCTGTACACCCAACGGAGCTCTAAAGTACAGAGGGCCAGCTCAGCCTGCCCTTGCAGTGGAATCAGACTTACCTTCGCTCCTGTTTGTTGGACGGCTTCCTTCTCAAGCTATGTCCTGTCGGTGGAGGCCGAGCTCACCAGACTGCCCCAGTCCAGACTCTGCAGGAACCAGGGCTAACCCTGATGGATGCAAGGGGCAGGCCTGCAGCTGAGATGCCCAGTGGACCCTGCAGGAAACGGCTGGGAAGGCACCTCTTGCCTCCTCTCAGAGCATCAGTGGTCACGCTGCTTCCTCTCTGTTCGACCTTGGTTTATGGTTCAGGCTCTGAGGGCTCCTCAGACGAACATGGCCCCCCAGGCCTCCAGGAGTCTCAGGATGCATCGTGTAGACAGGCCTGGTCCTGGCTTTGTCTTCCCGCTTAGGGAAAATCCACCTCCACCCCAATGCACAGACAGGCAGAGGGACATGAGCGCACAACATGCACCAGATCTGATGGTAAAAATGCTGCTGCAAGTTTGCAGTTCACAAGAACACCTGCTTCACAGAACGGAGGCGATTCTCGTGCTTGCCAAAGGTCAAAGGATCAGGTGTCCTTGATTTACCGTCATCGTCGTGAGAAGTGGCTGCTTTTCTGGATCTCCCCGCTCTGTGGGAATCTCTGCAGGCCGGGATCAGGCAGGAGGGCAGCTTCCTGCAGCCTTGCAGGCGGCCCCTTGAACTTCACGCAGGTGCTTGTCAGGGAAGTTCTTAGCCACGGACCTTTCCACCTGATGCTTCTTTAGGCTCCCGTGGCCCGAGGAGCGTTGTTCAACTCAGGGCTCTCTGCTCTTTGCCCCGCTTTGATTTGTTAAGTCTCTGTGCTCAACACTACCAAGATTCTGGAGGCAAAACCTACAGGGTGATGCTACATTTGGAACGTGAACTTCACGCAGATGAATCACACCTGGGCCGGAGCAGGTCCTGGAAAGTAGTGGATCCCGGGTGGACCACAAGCCTCATTGTCTGATAATCCCTGCTTTGAGGCGTGATGCTTACTGAGGCCACAGTTAATTTTGTAGATATTTATTTACATTATATTTTAAGACTTCAGAGCTGGCACAGTGCACGGGAGTAGAGTTTCACATGAGGGCTTAGACAGAGGGGTACCAGTGGATGGCGGCTCATCCCTCCTCCTCCAGGCCAGAGTTACAAGGGTCTGGGATTCTGATGCCCTTGGCCCTGGGGGGTGGGGTGGGGCTGGGTGGTCCCCTCCGGCCGTGAGCTGCCTCACCCAGATACCCTGGTGTGCTGCACGGAGGTCTGCAACTCCAAGCGCGACCTGCTGTGAAGAGGGTCCGCACACATGGCCCCAGGCCGTGGAGGCAAGCGTGCCCAGCTCTCATGGATCTAAATCTCCCACCCCGGCCCCCCGAGAGGGCCTCTCTAAGCTGGATTTCTCATGGCGCCAAGCTCCTGCTGACGGCTGCCTGGGACCTTCCAGGAGGCAATTCCCTCCACAACCTGAGTGCTGCGGTACATGCTCTGCTCTGTGTTGTGCCCACCTCCAGGGACAGGTGTGCTCTGGGGTCTGCGATCAACGTGCCCTGCACAATGGCTGCTTTTAGGCTGCCTGAATGAGGAACACCTCAGACGTCTAGAAAGGTATCTGGGAATATACTTCTAGTAACAGCAAGCGTGACTGGCCAAGAACAAGGAGACTATTCCATGAAAAAAGGAGGCACTCCTTTTCCTGGCTTCCTGCCATCCCCGATAGGGCACTGGGTCAGCTGAACTGCCTCCACCCGGATGGATGGATCTCCCACCAGCTCCCAGGGGTAAGCGACAGGGTCTTACCCAGGCTGCATTTCATGGCGCATTGTTGCTTTGATTATTACCACTTCCCCTCCTCAAAGAACTGACACATTTGTTTGCTTAATATGTTTTTCATATTTTGCATAAAGAGTCATAGCATTTTGGAGCTGGGGGTGTCTTATCCCAGTTCTTAAAGCATCACTACATTACAGGTGAAGGGACTTGCCCAAGGCCCCCCGCTGCCTCTGCTACTCCTGCAGGGGTGCCCTCCCACGTGCGTCCCGCCCCCTGCCCTCCCCAAGCTCGGCGCAGACACAGCGGTGGCAGGATTGGACCTCAAGCTCCACATTTTGATTTCGGACAAAGGTGTTGGATACAGTACTCCATTTTTGCCCAACAGTCCTTCCTTTTAGAGAGTTTTTGAGAAAGTGATTTAAGGGACTCTGGGTCTTTATTGCACACACCTCACTGGGGCAGGTAGAAATTAATTTGAAAAACAATAAGTAGATTCTACGTACGCTGCATGTGCCTTGGAGACAAACCACTGGCTCTTCCTTCACTCCCCTCCCCTCCCCCACCCCTGCCTTTGCCGTAACAAAGAGAGCTGCCATTTACCCACCCGGTGCTGTGCAAGACGCTGCAAATCTTTCCAACTCTCCCCATCACCCTAGGAGGTAGAAACTGCTATTCCCATTTTACAGATGAGGAAACTGAGGCTCCCAAAGGTTCAATAACTTGCGCCAAATCACACAGCTTGGTGAGTGGTAGAATTCTATTGATCTGATTCCACAGCTATATATACTCTTTCCACGTGAAAATACATTTCTACAACATACGTTGCCAATGTATCTGGAACACATTGGCTCTAGGTTTTTAATTGTTTGAAATGACTTGTATTCTAAACCAAGATCAGCTTCATATTTAAGTTTTGTATCTTCTGGAGATGTGTCTTAGGAGCCTAAGATATAACTGTGAAAAACCATTTGGGGCTTCCCTGGTGGCGCAGTGGTTGAGAGTCTGCCTGCCAATGCAGGGGACACGGGTTCGAGCCCTGGTCTGGGAAGATCCCACATGCCGCGGAGCAACTGGGCCCGTGAGCCACAACTACTGAGCCTGCGCGTCTGGAGCCTGTGCTCCGCAACAAGAGAGGCCGCGACAGTGAGAGGCCCGCGCACCATGATGAAGAGTGGCCCCTGCTCGCCGCAACTAGAGAAAGCCCTCGCACAGAAACGAAGACCCAACACAGCAAAAATATAAATTAAAAAAAAAGAGTTCTAGGCCTCATACTTTAAAAAACAAACAAACAAACAAAAAAAACCATTTGGAAATCACATTAAGAGGTTAAGATCACTGCCATCATCAGAATAAAGTCATGATTTCAATAATTTTTTTCAAAGCAAAAAAGAACCTTCAAAACTACCTAGTCCACCACTTAATTTCATAGATGAGGAAAGCAATGTGGAGAACCCAGTGACTTGGCCACAGTCTCGGAGCTGGTGAGACCCAGAGCCAGGCCCAGAACCTGCCCCCTGGCCAAGTGGCAAAGACATTGCTTTGCATCTCAGGGCCCCGTTAAAGCCACAGCCTCCCTGCCTTGTGCAGAGGACCTGGATGGGGGAGGCCGGGCCCTTGCCTACCTGCAGAACTCTCCTTCGGATTCCGGCAGCAGGAGGGAGGCCGTGGGGTTCTTCATCAGATCAGCCACCAGGAGGTCCTTGGGTGTCACATAGAAGAAAGGAACCCCCGTGCTGTTGTTGAAGGGGCCGTCACTGACCGGCAGGCAGTTCCCAAACGGCAGTCCTGGGATCTAACAAACACCAAAAAAGGCCTTTTCAATGCAGGGTTGTGGACTGACTTGAGCTGGGAGCTTAGTCTGTGTCTCTGACCAGGAAATATAGCATTGGGGGCGTGAAGGCAGCATGGCGTCACTGTGGTTTTGACAGGTCATGAATCAAAGCGAAGTGGTTCCCAACCTGCCCACTTCACCCAGCGATGGCTCTAGAATGTCTATAGAGGAGCTTAGCAGTGGCATCTGTAGAGGAGGGGTGGTTAGGGGATTATTCTTGAAGCTGCAGGTACATAGCAAACACACTCTATTAAACTGAAAGTTATTTGGGGGAAAGGCAATGAAAATCATGGAAGGCTGGAGCGTCACGAAAACCTTTCTCACAAGCTAGCCCTTGGGAGCCCCACTGCCTTCACCACCTCCCCCATATTTTTGGCAACTTTGGGGATAGAATCTAAGTCTTAACCTAACATCTTACCTGGTCTTTGGACTCCAGGAACTTTCTGTTATTGTTTCCTTTAGGGTCACACCACTCTCTCACTTATTAGTCACATTTTTAAATTGTAATCAATAATATTTTAATAGTATAACTCAGCAACTTATGGGAATTTGCTTTCTTACCCTTCTAGCTTCAAGGAAGACACATAAACATGCTAAACCAATTTTTTGCTCACGATCATCCAGTAGAGCAGATGAAATTCTCAGACATGTACACAAATATTTCTTAGGTTTTTTCCCAAGCCCTGCTGGGTCCAGCATCATGACCTTTACCCTTCACAGAGCGTTCCTCATTGTTACTTAGCTCAGAACTCAGGGGCTGTCTTTGTCTTTGAAGTGTTGCATGACAACAGTGTGTAGAATTGTGATAGGGGTGGCTTTAATCTTTTAAGAAAACCCAATTTTAAGAAATCCTACAAAATGCTAATATGTCATTCCCAGATCCTGTTTTTCAGCTGGTCACTCACGAACCGAGTAGAGTCATGCTTTGCACACATGCCAGGCACATAGTAAATGTTCTCTGAATTTATTGCATTTGGAGTATACGTCAATACTGGAAAAGGGAACTACAAATAAAGCTAAGAAAAGGGATGTTGAAAGTCATAATACCTTGACTACATTGGCACTAGAGTTTTAATTGCTTGAAGTGATCTGTGTTTTAAACCAAGATCAGCTTCATATTTAAGCTTCATATCTTCTGAAGGTATGTCTTAGGAGCATAAGATATAGCTGTGAAGAACTATTAGGAAGCTGTGAAAGAGCTTAAGATCATTTCTCATCAAAATAAAGTTGTCATTTAGATATTTTTTTTTCAGAGCACAAAAGGACCTTCAAAACTACCTAGTCCACCACTTAATTTCATAGATGAGGAAAGCAAAGTGGAGAACCCATTGACTTGGCCACAGTCTCAGAGCTGGTGAGACCCAGAGCTGGGCCCAGAACCTGCCCCCTGGCCAATGACTTACACACTCCATAAAACAGTATTTTTTTTTTTTTTTTGCATGAAGTAAATAGGAGTTCAAATTACTGCCCTGTAATAAAACCCTTACAGCTACCTTAACAGCCCTAAGAGCTTTCTGGAGGGTGTACACGTATGGATGTTACATCCTCACCATGTATCCACGCATTTCCACTTCACGTGGAATCATGTCTAACAGGTGAGTAAAACGTCTGTGAAACGAACGATGAAAGCTGCAGCTGAGGACAGCGCTGTCACTCCAACATTTACACGCTTCGCACAATAAATCTCCTTTCCAGAACAGTTCTCGAATTCCATTTTTTAAAATGCAAGTTTCCACCAAAGCCCCGGTCCCCACTTAGGTTCAGGGTCAGTAGGTGATGGGGCAGCTCTGGTCTATGGGCGGGCAGGGGCTGGACGCGCTACTCGGTGATGCCAAAGGTGGCTCTGGCTTCTTTTGTCCGGGTCTCTGGTCAGGCGCTGGTTATTTGCACGCCTCTTTGGCCATTTCAAGACTGCGCTTCTCGCTTCTCGACTGCGCTTCGGTCCCCGTCCTCCTGGCAGGAAGCCTGCTTGTCGTCCCCTCCCCCAGCACCACCCCCCACTCCTGCCTTTGCCAGGGTGCCAGGGTAACCGAAGCACAATCTGGCTGCATTAATTACACGCTGTCCACGCCGATCCAGCCCCCAGCGCACGTCTGCTAGACCTGGATCCGAGCGCGGGAGTGGCCCCAGGCTCTCCCTGTCCCCTGAACGCCGCTCCCGCCGGGTGGCTTACCTTCTCGTGGGCGGACACGGTGGCCAGACAGCCCCAGGCGCTGGCGTGGGCCAGGAAGCGGGCGGTGCCCGGGCGCAGCCTCGCGCCGCCCTCGCGCCGGTAGGAGAACATCCCGGGCGGCGCGGGGGGCGGCCTGGCGCGGGCGGTGCCCTCCGGGGGCGGCAGGTGAGCGTCCTCCTTGTGCGCCGAGGCCGGGAAGCCCCGCTGCCAGATGCTGCCCGAGTCTTCCAGCAGCGCGGGCAGCGCCTCCTCGTCCACCTCGTTGGTGACGGCCCAGGACACGGAGCTCACGAGCACGTAGCCCGCGGCCCGGGACAGCAGGGCGCTGCAGCACAGTAGCCAGGACAGGCGCGGCCCGGGCTGCCGGCCGCGGCGCCCGGACATCTTGCGGGGCGCGCCCGGCCCCGGGGACCGCGGGCAGCGCCCCCCGACGGCGGACGCGGAGAGGGACCCGCTGCCCCCGCCGCAGGCGCCCGGGGGCGTGGGGCCCGGGGCCCGGGGCCGCCCTCGCAGCCGTACGCCGCGTGGGGAGGTGGGGCTCCGCACGCGCTGCAGACCCGGTGCGCAGTCCTCCCCGCGCGCCGGGGCCGGGGTTGCGCTTCTTTCCCGCTGGATGGCACGGGTTCTGCAGCCAGACAGGGGGGCGTTCAAATCCCGGCTCAGCGCACTCCTCCACTCACCAGCTGTGTGGCCCTGCCGAGTCACGTAGGCTCTCTGTGCCCGGTTCCTTCATTAGGAAACGCAGAAAACAGTATTTACGTCATGGGAGTGAGGGATGGGAGGATGGCACGGGTTAATATTTGGAGAGGCTTAGAACAGTGTGTGGTGCGGAGTAAGCGTTATGTGCTGTGAAACAGACACAAGGTAGGGATGGTTATCATTTTATGGAAGAGGAAGCCGAGCGAATGATGAAGATTAGCACCAAGTCCGCCTGAGGCCAAAGCCCATCCTCTTGCTCTGTGAGGACCGTGACCATCTTACACTTCGCTGTGACAGGAGGGCATTGCTTCCAGTTCATCTAAAAGCAGAATCAAATTGCTCACTACGCATACACTAAAATAAAGTGGAGTCAGCAGTACCCAGGGAGAATGTGGCCGGGACGGTGTGGCAGAGGAGTGTATGAATGCACCACCCTTAAACACATTCTCTTATTGATGGGAAGTTGGCTTGTTTCCAATAATAAAGTTTTATGAACAGTCTTGTATTCTGATGTGTTGGTATCTTTTATGCTCTGTCTCACTTCTCTGGGCTCCTCTGTTTTCTCCTGTTGTCGCTGTGGTAACCAACTAATGGTGGTACAGACAGCAGCAGGTTACCTCACCAATCTGCATGCCCCTTGCTTTCTGCCTCAGGGCCTCTGTGCCAACTGCCACGTGGGACATAGGTAGGGTTCCACTGAGCAATGTGAAAACCCATGAGTGCAGAACATTAACCCCCCCATTGCCACAACCTTTGGCAAATGGGTACAAAAGCCAGAGGATAAATACCCCCCACTTCCAAGTCACAAGTGAATGATTCTGAAGGCCACTCTCCACAATTTCATGTGCTAACTTGACTGGGCTAAGGGATGCCCAGATAGCTGGTAAAACGTTATTTCTGGGCGTGTCTGTGTTTCTGGGAGAGATTAGCATTTGCATCAGATTGAGTAAAGATCACCCTCACCAATGCAGTGGGCGTCATCCAATCCAATGAAGGCCTGAATGGGACAGAAAGGCAGAGCAAGGACCAGTTTGCTCTCTGCCTAAGCGGGACATCCTTGTTCTGCTGCCCTTGGACATCGACACTCCTGGTTCTGGAGCCTTTGGACTCAGGCTGGGACTCACTGCATTGGTCCCCCTGGTTCTCAGGCCTTCGAGATGTCAGGTTTGAGAGCCCTCACCAGAAACTGGATCAGCTGGAACCTTGATCTTGGACTCACCAGCCTCTAGAATTATGAGAAAATAAATTTCTGCTGTTTAAGCCACCAGAACTGTAGTTTATTGTTATGGCAGCCCCAGCAGATGAATACGATAAACCTACTGAAATTAGCTCATCCATTATCCTAATGATGGTTATTAGTATTGTTTTCAGGTGTTATCTGTTAGGAACAAAATTGCTATAAATATCCTTCTACAAGTCTTTTTGGGAATGTATGTTTTCTTTCCTTTGGGTAAATACCTAGGAATAAAATCATTGGGTCATAGCGTAGGTATATGTTTAACTTTATGCAGAACTTTCTGTTATGGACTGAATGTTTGTGCCCGCCAAATTCATATGTTGAACTTCTAACCCCTAATGTGACAGTAGTTGGAGATGGGGCTTTTGGAAGGTAAGTAGGGTTAGATTAGGTCATGAGGGGATTAATGGCCTTATGAGAAAAGGGAGAGTCCCCGCGCCCCTCTCCCCACTGTGTTTCTGCTCCAAGGAAAGCCCATGTAAGGACACAGCAAGAAGGCAGGTGTCTGCAAGCAGGAGGAGAGCTCTCACCAGGAACCTGTCACCTGGAACCTTGAACTTGGACTTCTAGCCTCCAGAACCGTGGGGAATAAATGTCTGTGTTTTTAAGCCACCCAGTTTACGATATTTTGTTATGACAGCCCAAGCAGATGAAAACACTGTCAAACTGTTTTCCAAAAGGATTTTTGACCGTTTTATAGTTCTACTAGCAATGTATGAGTACTTCAGGGGGTCTCTAAATGATGCATGAGGTGATTTCACAAAGAAGGAGCTATTTTGAATTGGGGCTCAGTCACTTGGCTTGGTAACATTTCCCATAGATTTCAGATTTGTTTATTGTAAGCAATCCTGAACCACCATGTATGTGCTGTTATAGAAAAGGACTCCCCCCCTGGCAAATACTATGAGGTTTGGCGGCAGGAAATTGGTCCTTGGTATATTTACAAGCAGATTTGACTTGTAATGGGAGAAAATGGATTGCATATCTGCTGCTTATCTACCACTTCCCATTAACAAATACTTTGTCAAGGACAATGAGAGGCACATGGTCAAAGGTAACAAAGCACCATTTAAAGTTTGGGGCTGGAAATGTACAAGAGGAGCCTGGGATGTCTTCTTGAGTCAAAAAAAGCAGCAGCAGCAGCAGCTAGAAAAGACCAATGAAACACGTCAAAAGAAGCAACTTGAAAGGTCCTCCACTGGGAAAAGATGGAATCATTTAGGCATCAAAAAGAAAAATGATGGCAGTTAAAGGAAGACCTAAATGTACATTTACCATACTTCCCAGCAATTGCACTCCTGGGCATTTATCCCTGAGAAATAAAAACATATGTTCCCCACAAAAACCTGTATACACCATTGTTCATAGCAGCTTTATTCATAATAGGCCCAAACTGGAAACAACCCAAATGTCCCTCAATATGTGAATAAACAAACAGCAGTGTATCCATACCATGGAATACCCCTCAGCACTAAAAAGAAACAAACTATTAATAAATGCAACAACTTGGGTGGATCTTAAGCGCATCCTGCTGAGGAAAAGAAAGCTAGTCTCAAAGGTTACATAGTGTATGATTTCAGTTATACAACATTCACAACATGACAACATTATAGGTGTGGAAGACATTAGTTGTTGCTAAGGGTTAGTGATGGTGTGTGGCTATATAAAGCGGTAGCATGAGGGAGATCTCTGTGGTGATCAACAGTTCTGTATCTTGACTGTGGTGGTGGTTACATGAACCCACAGGTCATAGAAAGTGCTAGAACTCTACACATACATTGCATCAATGGCAAATTCCTGCTTTTGATGTTACAATCCAGTTGTTTAAGATATAAGTATATGGGGAAACTGGGTAGAGGGTACACAGGTCTCTCTGAGTGAATAATGATTAGAAACAAAATTAAAAACAAATCCTCATAAGTCGTCACTAGAAGTTGTTAGGACATCCAATTTATTCTGAAAAAATTTTTTTCAGATAATTCTAAACAACTTAAAAATTTTTTATTTTATACTGGAGTAGAGTTGATTTAAAAAGTTGTCTTAGTTTCAGGTGTACAGCATAGTGATTCAGGTATACATATACATATACCTATTCTTTTTCAAATTCTTTTCCCAGTTAGGTTATTACAGAATACTGAGCAGAATTCCCTGTGCTATACAGTAGGTCCTTGTTGGTTATCTATTTGAAATATAGTCGTGTGTATATGTCAATCCCAAACTCCTAATTTATCCCTCTCTCCCACTCCTCCGTGTATATACCTAAGAGAAATGAAAACATATGTCCACACAAAAACTTGTACACAAATGTTTACAGAGGCATTATCCAAATGGGAATGAACTTATTCATGTTTTCTATTAAGTGAAAACAACCTGGGTGTCCATCAGATGATGAATGGATAAATAAAATGTGGTGTATCCATACGATGGAATATCATTTCAATAAAAGGAGTGTTTCTGGGGGCCAGGAAAAAGGGGAAAAGATAATGAATGTGAATGTGTGTGGGGATTCTCCGAAGTGATGAAAATGTTCTAAAATTAGATCAAGGTCGTGGTTGCACAGCTCTCTAGATATGCTAAAATCATTGAATTTGATGAAATAAAATTCACGTTTTATGGCAAGCCAAGAAAATTTAATTATAAAATTTGTCTTTGCCTGTTTGCCTTCTCTATAGTGTATACTGTGTATCTGCATTAACCAGATCTCCTTAGGAGATAACCTTCCTTCTTAATCTTGTACGGGGCCAGGATGACCCATGACCCACTTTTCACTTTGTACATGTAGATCTGGATCCTGTAAACTGTCAGTAATACGCCATTTGACGTATAACCTTTTGTCTCAAAAACTCATATAACTATGCTTTGACCTCTGACAGGCGGAACTGTTCTCAGAGCTTTCCGAATAATCCTCAGGTTGGCTCACATAAAAATTTTCCTTTCTGAGATGGACCATTGATTAATTTTTTCATCAACAAATTGTACACTTTAAATGAGAAAAATTTCTGGTATGTATATCTCCAAAAAAATGTTTTTAAAATCTGATCTGGGGCAAGCTCTTGGTTACAATTTCTCAGGACAGCTTTCCCCACCCTGAGATACTCAGCGAGTTTCTTTGTTGTTTCCTGGGTGGGTGGAGGCAGGCAGGAGGGGTCAGGAGTGCAGCCTTACTTCTGACTCACCCCTACCTGCAGCGTGTAGCCCTTTGGATGTTCTGGTTTGTGAGCTGTGCCACTGGACTCCCCACCCTGGGCAGGTGTGATATTTGATGAGTGCCCTCTTTACCCTAAGAGGTCATCCAAGTTGTGTGGATTGCAAAACATCGCCTTGGTGTTTATGTTTTTTATTTTTATTGTTTTAAAGGTTTTTTCTTTGATGGGGACCATTTTTAAAGTCTATATTGAATTTGTTACAATATTGCTTGTTTTTTTTTTTTATGTTTTGGTTTTTTTGGCTGTTTTTTGGCTGCGGGATCTTAGTTCCCCCACCAGGGATCGAACCCGTACCCCCTGCAGTGGAAGCGAGGGGTCCTAAACAATGGACTGACAGGGAAGTCCCTTGCCCGCTTTTTGATGCTTTTAAGGTATTTTATAGTTTTTCTAACAAGTATTGTGTTCACCTGATGAGTTGGTTCAACTACACTAGCTTGCCACATTCCTGGAAACCACTAATGATGTTAAATTCCTTAATCATTTTAAACTCATGGCCAAAAACATCAAG
The DNA here is from genome assembly GCF_009873245.2 of Balaenoptera musculus. Classification (NCBI taxonomy): domain Eukaryota; kingdom Metazoa; phylum Chordata; class Mammalia; order Artiodactyla; family Balaenopteridae; genus Balaenoptera; species Balaenoptera musculus. The sequence goes on along the minus strand of NC_045797.1, from coordinate 5,781,113 downwards.
GGGGCCCAAGGGCTACTTCATGTCTCTGATTCATTCTCCCTCCCTTCTAGAAGACTCTCACACCTCTCCTTCTTCCTACTTTCTTTGGATCTCTTTTCAAATTACATCTTGCTTGTAAATCTTGTAAGAAGTAATATTCCCAACCTTGTCACTCTCTCTCTCTTTTTTTTTTTTTGGCTATTAATGCTTTTCTTTCCTTTTTAATTTTTATTGGAGTAAAGTTGCTTTACAACATTTTGTTAGTTTCTGCTGTACAGCAAAGTGAATCAGCTATACGTATACATATATCCCCTCTTTTTTGGATTTCCTTCCTATGTAGGTCACCACAGAGCACTGAGTAGAGTTCCCTGTGCTATACAGTCCGTTCTCATTAGTTATCTATTTTATACGTAGTATCAATAGTGTATATATGTCAATCCCAATTCATCCCACCCCCCCCTTCTCCTTGGTATCCATACATTTGTTCTCTACGTCTGTGTCTCTATCTCTGCTTTGTGAGTAAGATCGTCTGTACCAATTTTTTCAGATTCCACATATATGCATTAATATATGATATTTGTTTTTCTCTTTCTGACTTCACTCTGTATGACAGTCTCTAGGTCCATCCACTTCTCTACGAATGACCTGATTTTATCACTCTCTTCTTTATTGTGTGTTATCTTTACTATTACACTTATCACCACCTAAGATATCAGGCTGTATTTTGTTGATTAGTTCATTGCCAGTCTTTTCACACCAGGAATATAATAAGCTCCTGCTGGGGAGAAAAGAATTTTCCTCTACCTTTCAAAGGTCTTTTGGTTGGTCTAATAACCAAATCAACATGAGACAGAGTAACAGGAGAAAAACAAATTTAATTTTGTATGTACGGGAACCCCACATGCATGAGAGGTTCAAAGACAGAAGTGCAAAACGCGGTAGGAATGCCACCCTGAGCTAAGGAATGGGAAAGAGGCCTGGGGCTTTGAAGGGGGGTGCAATTCTCAGGACAATAAGAAGATTCGGTGATGTTTGGTAATTAGATGTTTGCCCTGTCCTACAGATGGGTCACTCGGATACAATTTATTGCTGGTAAGTCACTCTGGAAAATACCCCCAATTTAAATTCTTCTAGGTAGTCAAGAGAAGGGCAGATATTTCTCTGGAGCCTGCAGGGTCCCCATGCCAAAGTGGCACATTTTGGGGAGGGTGGTTCTGAGTCTCTTCGCCCCCGAAGGGCAGGGAGATACCTGTTTTGTTCACTGATGATCCCCCATGTTTAAAAAGTACCTGGTAAAAGAATGCATGACAGTTGTGGAGCACATCACCGTACATTTGAGATCAAATTTCTGGTTTTGGAAAACTCTGCTGACAGAATGTTAGTGGGCCTCCAACTCGTCATCATCATGTGTGAAAATTTATGCTCCAAGATCTATGTGGGTGTAGCTATTATTACTACGTGAAGAAAAATGCGATGTGCTTCTCTTGCTGTGGGCACCACATGGACAACCAGGGATGTGCCCTGGGGAGATTTCCATCTGTACAAGGTCTCACTATTATTCCTATTATTCAAATGACTGTTTCAGAAACTACTCTTGACTCTCTGCAGCGTTGAGGAACAGATGTTTGTGTTTCTTATCCGGTTAGGTGGCATGAGGGCAGCGCTGTCATAATATCACAGTGGGTGATGCCGTGGCGGTGACCGTGGACTCAGTACTGCGGATCAGGGTCTCACTGCTGCCCGGATGACCTTGAGCAGGTCATTTCCCCTGCACGACTGTCTCCCTAACCAGACATCTGGGATAATGATTTGGACAGTAGATAGCGCTGACCTTGATAAGGTAGATTGAAGTGGATTATTTGACACACACCTTCCCCCCCCCAACCCTGCCCCACGTGCACACCCTTTCCTAGAGACGTCTCTACTCTGCTTTGGCCAATGGGACAGGAACACGCCGAGGCAACAGATGTGTGAAAACCTGCTTGTGGGTTTCCATTTCCGCCCTCTAGGCCCGCAGCTCTGCCATGAGAACGTGCCCGGGCTGGGCTGCTGGAGAGACGTGGGAGCAGCGAACAGGGGAGCTCGGTCATCTGAGCGGGGGGGGGAGACCGTCCTAGACCTGCGGGCCCCCACGAGCCCGTCAGGGACAGCAGATGGCCGAGCAAGCTCAGCCGAGGTTCGCCAAGTCCAGCCCAGATTAGCAGAACCATCCAAGCCACCTGCAGACTGGTGAGGACTAATAAATACACAGTGGCTCTTACAAGGCATCGAGGATCAGTTTCTCACGCCCGCCATCGCGGGCTGATGGATGGCGCAAGCGGAAAACAAGCCTTGCCACCTGCTCTGCGGATCATTGCCGGCTCTCGGATGAAAAACCAAGTTCAGGGGAGGGGCTAGGGAGTTCCCGCTCACTTTGCACTAGTAGAAGACCACCAGTTACCTTCAAACGTAAGAACCATCTCTGTTCAGTAATGAAAGTGTCCAGTCCAGTGTCATCATCGAGGTGTCAGACTATATGAAAGATGAACGCTTTCGCCGTCTCCCGGCTGGGAACCGTGCTGGGACGGGAGACCCTGGTGAGGGAGGTGGATGGTTGGATTCTCCGTCTCATCGGGCAGGCAGGGGGGCCGGTGCAGGTCTCTCCTGGCACCGAGCCCGCTTCCCAAACCCGCCTGTGTGCTTCTTACCCTCGCTCCCACCGGGAGCCTCCAGCACTACCCCCACGATGTGTGCACTTTTTTTTTTTTTTTTAATTCAATTTTTTAAATTGAAGTATAGTTGATTTACAATGTCATGCCAATCTCTGCTGTACAGCGAAGTGACTCAGTTATACATATGTATATCTTTTTATATTCTTTTCCATTATGGTTTATCACAGGATATTGAGTAGAGTTCCCTGTGCTCTACAGCAGGACCTTGTTGTTTATCCATCCTCCATATAAAAGCTTACATCTGCTGACCCCAACCTCAGTCCTTCCTTCCCCACCCCCTCCCTGGGTGCACTGACTTCTATTTTAAAAAATACATTGTCATATATTGACAATTGACAATTAAGCAGCCGCATAGCACAGGGAGATCAGCTCGGTGCTCTGTGACCACCTAGAGGGGTGGGATGGGGAGGGTGGGAGGGAGGGAGATGCAAGAGGGAAGAGATATGGGAACATATGTATATGTATAACTGATTCACTTTGTTATAAAGCAGAAACTAACACACCATTGTAAAGCAATTATACTCCAATAAAGATGTTTAAAAAAAAAATGAAAGTGGAAAAAAAAAATACATTGTCATATATAACATATGCAGAAAAACAATCATGGCAAGTTTTAAGCTTTGGAACACAGTTTTCAAGATGAACATGTTGTAGGGCCACCCCCAGACCAAGAATTGGAACAGATGAGGGTCCCGGAAGCCCCTTCCTCTTCTCTCTGTTACTACCCACCCTTACCCCCATCCTAACTTCTAACCTCACAGACAGACAATCGGAATTATTTTCTTTGATAACCTGGATGGCCTTTCTAAAGACGGAATGCGCTCTGCTAGTTCTCAGCGAATCACTTTACCGCAAACTATGCACGTAAATTCACTGTTTCCAGACCCATAAACCTTGTTGTTGCCTTTGTTCCTTGACTCGGCCCATCACCTGTCTGCTTAGATGTGCACAAACAAAGGATATGCAAAGTCACTGAACAGTGAGCAAAGGAATGAAGGTCTCTGAGTTGTTTTTTGACAAATAACTGCTCCCAGATGGCTTAAGAAATGACATAGCATGTTCAAGGGAGTGGTAAAGGCTCTGAAATATGATTACTTTTTAAACCATAAAGGAGAATAATTCTTAATGAATCTAGTGACACAAGAGTTCTGACGTTTCTTTAAAATTTCCAAGCATTACAGGAAATTGAATTCATTTCTTATGTAACAGGAGATCAGTAAAATATTCTCTTATTTCCACTGCTACCAGAAACTGTGTTAAGCATGAATTGTCAAATTCCTTCCAAATATCATAATCAGTTACATGAAAACGGATCTGGTTCAACAGTGATCTATGCCTAGTTTCAAGATTTTTTAAGGATTTTGCTAGAGGGGAACAGAGCATCAGCGGGACATCCTCATTTGTTGCAGACATTGTTGGATTCATAATCCTACATAACTTTAAGAAAAGTGCCATGTGAACCAAGCGACGTTGGGACGCTTTAATGGACTATTAAGTCTAACAGTACTCTCAAATAACTGAGTTTTTTCCTTTTGCTCACTGCCTGAGGGGATCTTTCTTCAAATTCTATGTTGACTGGGGCACTACCAAGGGGAAGAAAAATATTACGATGGGCCTTTGACTGCTTGTACCAGCTGTTATTCTGTAAACTTTATCTTTCTCTGGAGAATGATCATGTTTTCACTACCAACAAGATTTCTCAAATTTCTCTTTAGTCCCCATAGAAATACTGGGAAAGCCCCAAAGCAAAGCAACAGAGGCAAAAAGTATTCTCCATATTAGTTTATATGATTCATCAAAACCAACTCCTTGAAATACATATAAACAGGAGATAGTGCTACCTCTATCATGTACATAAAATCTTCTTTCTTATCAATACAAAAGCTTTAGCATTTACCGTAATCTTAAGAATGAAAACTCTATGTTTTCTCAGGCCCTAGTCAAATAAATAATCTTAGGTGTCAGCATTACTGTCCCTAAAATAAATATTCTCAGAGCTTTGGGATACATCTGATACGTGAATCACAAATTTTTGTCCATCTTTCAGGGTTATGAGGGTTTCTCGTTCCAGAGGAAGGTTGAGTCTGATGGTGCTTTCAGTGGCCTTATCTTCCAATAATACCTGGATGAGCTGCAGGGGGAAAATGTTGAAAAGAAACGATGGGAAGAGGAAGTTACATTATTCCCTGTTTCAGAACCCACCATTTGAATTCTTCTACCCCACACTCGTCCCACCCTGGGACCTACTACAGGGGACCCTGATTTCTCTGGGGAGCGCTCAGGGGCTGTGAGGAATCTCAAACCCGGGATGGTGCACGAGACAGGGGTCGGGGGGAGTGGCAGCAAGTGGGCTCCCTTTAGGGACAGGAATGGGGGGTCTGTAGTTGTTTGTGAGGCCAGAGAGCAAAAGAACGCTGCCATTAAAGACACGGAGAGCCCAGGTCGGTTCCAAAAGTCAGGAGTAATGTGCATCACCTTGGCTGCCTTCCAGACAGACACAGATCCCTGCTTTCTTGGCAGTTCTGAGCCGACAGAGTTGGCTCAAGTTCCCACATAGACCCTCCCCGCAACACCCATCAAATAGACCAGTATATAAAGGGGGAAATCTGTGAAAACCGTCATTGGTTAAATTAACACTCTGCTGGGTAGTAACTGACATGAGAGATTCACAGAGTCTGATGTTGGCGCAGGTGCCAGCTCTCAGTCATCTAGTTGCCTGAGCCAGCCTTCCTGCAGGAGGAACAAGGGTAATATGCCACCCTCAGCTCCAAGGGTACTCGGAAGATGGGCAAATCCTCCGACATGATTACTTTCAAACCGGCGGAGATGTATTTTCTTGGTGTGACTTCTTCAATAGCCTCCCCCCTTCCCATAAGCTAACATATTGTGACAAGGATGCGCACGAGATAACTTTGAACGTGAGGTTAGTGACAGTACATTTCTCACCCATGCTCTCTAAACTCAACAATAACCATCACCAACCAATGAAAAGATATTTTTCTTCTCCCTCTCTCTCTCAAAAAAACTGTCTCCACCTTTACCCTATAACTGAAGTCACTTATTTTTAAATATTTTTGCCATGCTTTAATACTTGAGTACACGACCTAAACTGAAAACTGTGTAGTAGGTTTTTAAGAAGCATAGCCTTTATTTAGTATCAGTGTAATTTTTCCCTTTATTCTAAAACAAGTCTTGGCATCTTACTGTTTTGAGCATTGCTAGAATGGAGAAGAGTGACAGCTGGAGATGGCAATGGGGATTGCTCACTTGAATTGTTACCATTGGCACAGGGCAGCCCCAGATGTGCAGCTGAACGGGCGATAGCCCATGGCAGATGAATGCAGACGGGACACGGAGGGTGCGCTTTTTTGTTGACGATGAGTGCAAGTACTGACTAATGAATGCAATGAAAATTAGATGAGCGTAATTTTTTGGTGTTAGATTAAGTCCTTATAGCTAATTCAGCAGGCTCGCACGAGCAGAAACAGGTTTAATTAAACTCTAATGCCTATCACCTTGGATTATCTGACATTTATCTGTTTGTATTGCTTTATTATGTCATTCAATAAAATATTTAATGTCTCCTCTACTGTTTCCACCAATTAAATATAGATGGAACGAACCCCTTGCCATGAACTTCAGAGTGGCTAGGGCATTGGGTAGAGAGTGTTCTGGAAAGGTGTTCAGATTAGGAGGTTCTGGTGGAGAAATAATAATGATGACTGGAGTTATGGGTACTTACTATGCTCTAAGAATTTTACAATAATTAACTTATTTAAACCTCATTATAGCCCTGTGGAATTAGATATTTTGATCTCCATTTTGCAGATGAGGAAACCGAGGAGCAGATAAATTAAGCAACTTGCCCAAGGTTCTCAGTTAATGAGTGGATGATGGGGAACTTGAACCCAGGAAGTTATGTACCAGAACTGCCTGCTTATTTTCCCAAATCATCAGACTTGAAGAATTTTTAATCTACTCCCAACTCACTGCTTTTGGAATTAAAGCACATGGTAGGTAGTAGCCTCTGGGGAGAGAGGGTGCTAAGAAACGACAGCCTGGGAAGATCTACGGAGATTTGGAGTCCTGCTCTGACAATTATTAGCAACGTTACCTTGGGAACATGACTCAACCCCTCATGAGCCTCAGTTACACCATCTGTGAAATGGGGGCAATGATAACAGTGTCTCACTGCGTTGCTGAAATGGTGCCTTTAAATGCCCAGCACAGGGGGCTCAGCAGGGTCTGCTCTCCACCCGCTTCCAACTGTGGCCCAAGAGGTATAAGCTGACTCCCTGTTACCTTGGTGACCAAGGGGCATGTCAGCTGGTCCCTCGCCCCAGCCAGTGAGCAGGGATCTGCACACGTGGTGCTGATGTCCAGCACAGACGCGTGTCCTACTGGGGCTCCCAAGTGACTGGGGTGAGCCCCGCCATGGGGCCCTGTTGCCAGGACGGGGTGTGTTCTCCACAGGGTCAGGAGCCGGGAGAGGGCTCTCCAGGGCACAGCCTGGCCAACTGGTCCCTTCTCCAGACTTGGCTGGGCCTTCCGTCTGCCCACAGCCCTGAATCACCAGCTCGAGAGGGGGGCCTGAACCGCCCCCAGCTGGTCCTCTTCTCGGGCAGCCCAGCGCCCCTCCCCCGCCGTGGGTCCCTTATCGGGGGCCAGTATTTCCCTGTTTCCTGTCTCAGCCGTCTTGTGGGCTCCACATACACACTCCCGGAGGGGATGAGTTTCTTATTTACAGACACATGTCGGAACCTGCAGCACTGAGACCACGGAAGGCAGCTGGATATACGAATTTACTGTCGCAAGGTGAGCAAACGGAGACCAAACAGAGACAGAGGGCTGGTGACCACGAGAGAGGCAGCTCTTCTGCTCCTGATCCTATTATTTTTGTCTGACCATGTTCGGCTGTGCTCAGTAACAGTCTGTCCAGGTTCTGTGCACTTGGAATGAGGAAGGAAAGCCCAGGGAAGGTTCTGGTTATTCTGAGGACTGCAGGGCAAGGACAGTTCAGGCGTAAGTCAGCCACATGGCCGGGACCACGTTTCACTCAGGTCGAGGTCACGCCCCCGCCTTCAGTGGTCTCCTGCTAAGCAAACCCCTCATCTACTCAAAAGCGGAACTCGTGGGTGTGAAAACAATGCTATGTAAAGAGGCTAAACTTCCAAACATGCGTATAGGAGTTTTAGAAATTAGTACTGACGGTTGTCAAGATTTTTTTCCAACCAGCCCACTCCCCTGCCCTGCAGCAACAGAGGGGCATCAGCTGCTTCCTGATCAATCCGGCTCCTTTTCCCGGCATTCAAGGCCCCACCTCAGACCTCTGCAGCCTGTGTCCTACTCTCCTCGGGGCCTGGACCCGCCTCCTCCCATCTCGTGTTGTGGGAGAAGAATGGACTTGAGATCAGGTAGGCCTGGGCACCACTCTCTGTTCTGCTATCTACTTGCTGTGTGACTCTGGGCCGCTCGCTTAGCTTCTCTGAGCCTCCGTTTCCTCATCCATGGCATGAAAATGATAAGAACAGATACTGCGCCGGGTTGTATGGTTTTGAGAGAATGTATATCAAGGGTACGTAGCAGGTGTTCGATAAATAGCAATTCTTATTTTTGCTATTTTATTTTAATTTCTTTGGCCACGCTGCGTGGCTTGCATGATCCTAGTCCCCTGACCGGGGGTCGAACCCAGGCCCCGGCAGTGAAAGCGCCGAGTCCTACCTACTGGACCGCCAGGGAATTCCCGCAATTCTTATTTTTATATCTTTCAAGATGGACCCCAATTCCATCTTTTCAGTATCCTTTCTATTCAGACTATTCAACGTTTCCTTTCTTTAAACGCCGCCAGAGGCATTTTCAGGGCATGTCACTCTGTTGAGTGGCAGTGATCTCCTGCTCAGCGAGTCTAACCGTCCCAGGCAGGCTCTGGGAAGGCCAGGCTCGGGCCGTCCCCATACTCCACACCTCTCGTCAAGCCGGGCACGTCTCAGAGCTGACCACCGGTCAACGGACATGCCGTTATCAGCACCCCTGGCAAAATCAGCTAAAGCTGAGATGAAGCTAGAATCCCGTACCCTCGTTTGGACAACGTATACCCTCTGTGGGCTTCCTAACCACCTGGCAGTTCTCATCTCCCTGAAAACACGACGGAAGTTGGCGCTCCAGCATCTGTACCTTGTCGCCCGTGACGATGTCCACCAGGAAGCCCGGGACCCTGACGACCACGCTGCTCCCCTCCGTGGCACACTGGCTGTGGCTCTTGTGTCTCAGCGTCACCCGGGGGGGATCCGCACTCGGGCTTCTACGCTCCTGAGCTGGGGACGGGTCTGGAGGGCGGGAGAGTTCCTGGTCTGGCGGGACAAGAGGCTGGTCGTCTGGTAGCATCTCCTTGAGATTTCCCACGTCATCGCCCTCCTCGTCCTCCTCGATGCACGACTGAAGTATGTGAATCACATATTCCAAAAGCAGCAAATGAAACAGATGCCAGGAGCCTACATTGAAATAACAACCCCAAATGAGTAAGTAGATAGACAGATGGACAAGTAAACAGATCCCCGTGAAACTAACAGCTTTTCTGGGGCCTTGAACTCCTGGGCACTAAAGCCTCACTCCTACTGGCTGATCCTGAGGGCCCCGGGCAGCGTCCGTCACCTGCGCGGCGTCCCGTACCCAGAGGACCCCAGCAAGGCGGCTTTTGGACGGAAAGCACAGGGAGCTTAATGGCCTGAGCCACGGAAGGGAACGTAAACCCAGCTAGTGTGAGATGGGAGGAAAGCAACCCTACAGAGAAATGGGCGCCGCTCCCGGAGCTGGAGGACGTGCCCCTCGGCCGCCTGTGGTTGGCACGTGTAGCACGGCGGCATCTCCTGGAGGGAGGCGGGCAAGGGGCGCATTCTCTCACGCGGGCCCGCAAGGGTTGTCCTTAGGGAGCCTGGGGTGGGGGACAGTAGGGCGTGTGGCTCTGCTGAGTGCTCTGAATCCTAGGGCCTTTGGTTCCAGAAAAGAAAAGGATAATTAATGTTCATCTGAGCAAGGGGGGTGGGGGGAGATCTGGCCTATTATAATCGTTAAAAGATGATTACTTAATGAAGGTAAAACCACGACTCTTATACAGATATAAAATGAATGTGTGTCAAAGATTTTATGGGACTCAATTAATGAGGGAACTAGTAAGATGTTGCAACTGATTCAAAAGCGAATTCAGGACTTCCCTGGTGGCGCAGTGGTTGAGAATCTGCCTGCCAATGCAGGGGACACGGGTTCGAGCCCTGGTCCGGGAAGATCCCACATGCCGCGGAGCAACTAAGCCCGTGCGCCACAACTACTGAGCCTGCGCTCTAGAGCCCATAAGCCACAACTACTGAGCCCGTGTGCCACAACTACTGAAGCCCGCTCTCCTAGAGCCCGTGCTCCACAACAGGAGAAGCCACCGCAATGAGAAGTCCGCGCACCGCAACTAGAGAAAGCCTGGGTGCAGCAATGAAGACCCAACGCAGCCAAAAATAAATAAATAAATTTATAAAAAAAAAGAGAGAGAGAGAATTCAAGACACGAAACATACACAGACAACAAAGAATGCCACGGACAGTAATCTGCAAACAGACGCCGCACAGCTCTGTGCTCAGGGCAGTTACCAGCTGCATCCTGCTGACACACTAGTTTGCATTTGTGTGGAGGAGAATCATCTGCATTATTATCTGTTTGATACAATTTACAAGATTTGTAAAATAACTCAGAGACCATGGAAGCCCAGAAGGGTGTGTTGACCCTTCCTGTCCATTTCAAAGCTTTATACAATATTCACTATTCTCTGCTAGATCTCAGGTGAGAGAACCTGGCCCCATGAGAGGCAATGGCCTGGTCTGGAATAAGCCGGACCCACAAACAACTCCTGGCTTGTTTAACTTCGTGAAACCACGGTCCACGTGAAGGGGAAAAACTAGTGGTGTGAATACTCTGACTTCATACGAAGGTCCAAGAAGGCAGAGGGGAAACGCACTGTGAGGTGAGAAGGCCACCTGCCTTATCAGTAAACAAAGGATTTTGCAGCCATCAAGCCATCACATGACAGCCGCCCCAGACCGTGAGCCCTGAGGGAACTCAGGGTAGAGGCAGGATGCCCCCCATCTAGCAATTAGCTGCTGCGGCCGCCCGCAGCCGTGCACCCTGAGGAGACCCAGGAAGAGAAAACGCAGGGTACTGGCCCCAGATAGCCGAGGAGCACATCAAAGGGATGACAGCAAGGAGCCCAGACTCTTGCATCTTCCCGAACGCAGGAAAGTGCTGAACTCCTTACCTTGAGATGTCTGGTTTTCTTTAATTAACAGTCGTCTTTTGATGTTCCAACGACCTGGTCTTTGTTGCAAAAACTGCTCCTATCTACCCTGGCCCCCGCCTTGCCTCTCTGGAGCTGTCCCTCGGAGTGATCTGAGATGCTGTGTCCCAGACCTTAGTCCTCAGTTTTGTCCACCGAATAAAACACAACTCTCCACTTTCAGGCTGTGCATTTTTTTCAGTCGACAGCACTAACTACAGAGCTGGCTTTCCTTCTGTGGTTGCACCTGAACTCTGCCCTCATCTTCATCTGTGGGGTGAGCCTCGTGACGAATGGGGGTCACATATATGGCTGTGTACAGCCACAACCCTCCCAAGAGCCCCAGTGTTTGCAGAATGGTCTAGAACAGGGCTTGTCTGCTCTTCCTGTTCTGTGTACCCGCCGCAAGGGCGTTTGGCAGCCCTGGGGCAGGGATTCCTTGCCCTGATAGGTGTGTGAGTTTGTGGGCTGGAGGCTCTGTCTGTCTGTCTGTCCACGGCCGTGTGTGCAGTGCCCAGGAAGGTGCCTGGGACTTTGCAGGGACGCACGACATCTGCTGAAACGAGTGATCCCCTCCGCGGGGCTGGGGGGCTCAGTGGTGACTGTCCCTCCCCGCGACTCTCCTGTGCTGTGTCTGTACCACAGCTGTGACAGATGGGACCCCCCGGGCCCAGAAAGACCCTCTACTGGACCAGAAAGTTGGCAAAACAGACACTGCTTTACTCTTTCCACCATCTGCACGCAGTGGGGACTTGATCAACTCTTATTCCTGAAGGTTAAATCCGGGTGCCCCCAAAGAACCCATTTTTTGGTCCATCTCAGTTGGGAGATGAAGAAAAAGAGGACGCTTGCTGCTTTTCTCACAATGTCTGAAAGCGCACAATTCAAATGCCAGGGGAGGTTTCCCGCGCGTCCGACAATGATGGCAGGGGAGTGACAAAAGACATGTCCACATATTGAGATACAGGGAAGTCATTCTGGCTTATACATGAGTGAACTTGGATTTGATGTTAACTAAAATAGCCTGTGTGTGGCCTATCAAACCTACACTGTACCTCTGCTTTAATTATTAGAGAAGAGGACACACTGACCAGAAGTAAAGAATGTCCATGTTAAAAATAAAGATTAAATGCCTCCCTTCCTGGGACACCGATACTGGTTACTCCTTTGATGGTAAGTCCCCCTTCCCAGGTGACAAGGCCATACTGACTCGCTGGGTACTTGCTGGTTTTTTGTTTTTTGTTTTTTTTTTTAAATAACCTTGAAGAAATGAAACCCTGACTTGTTTAATGTTCTTTGTTCTGACAAGATATAAAACTGTGCTGCTCTCTGGAGCAGTTTCTCAGAGTCATCTGGGAAGCTGGTTTCCAGGCTAGTCCTCAGTTTGGCTCAAATAAAACCCTTTTCTATTCTTATTTTAGATTGTTGATTGATTATTTTCACTGACAGGAGAGTGAGGCGTGGTCCAGCTGTTTGATGAACTATCATATTGCCATAATGAAAAGATTAATATGCTTTTTTGTGTGTGTGGTTCTCTGTGTGTTGTATTTTACATGAAAAGGTGAGAAAAAGACGAGTGGGTTCCAGGTAGCAATGTGGAAAACGCTTAGGCTGTCATAACATCTGTAAAAGGTAGAATACAAAATGCTGTGTGTTCTCGGACTTACCGAAGCTGTCTCTGTGCCAGAGGGTCATAGCTTTGCTCACGGCCGTGAGGAGGAAATTCCATCTCAGCTGGAAGCTGGCGGCCAATCTGATCAACTCCTCTTTGCTTCTGCTCGGCTGTGACATTTTAGAGAGAAAAAAATGCTGGGGTTTATGATAAAAATCAAGGCGAGCCTGTTGTCAAATGCACCCACGGGTGGTGCACAGACAGTCTCACGAGGCCAAAGCGGGGCAGGAAGAAGGAAAGACGAGGTGCGAGGAGGCCCAGGCCTGGGCCCGGTCTTGCACCGTCTCCTGTGGGGATGGTTCCAGGCAGAACCCTTTGAAGTGGGTGGGGAGAAGGCAGGAGGTGGGAGAGCGGCTTACTTCCTTTTTTTAATCCCACACAATTTTTTTAGAAAAAGGTCACTTGTGGGGAGCAACAGAGGAGGGAGGCCTGCAGGACGGCCTTGCTGCAGCCCCCTTGGCAGTTGCCTCCGAGAGGGTCGGGGGCTAATTTACACTTGGCAAGTCTGATACTGTGAAGAAGGGGCCCAGAGTCCCACAGCGATGGAAGGAAGGGTGCCGACTTTGCAAAGCACAAAGCTGGCCGCTGTGCCGGGTGAATTATCTGAGGCCCGGAAGGCCCACCTGTGTGTCCAGCGGAGCCAAGGTCATCGGATGGCCTGAGTGGCACTAAACTGGGTACCGGGGAGATGCCTCCACGTGCAGACTAAGGAACTCCCCACTAGATTGACAGCAGCCTCGGGCCACACTTCAGGCGAGTTACAAACCAACAGAGTCGTATGTAATTTCCAGCACAGGTTGGAGTGAACCCCCTGAGCCTCTCTGAGTCTCCCGTGTGAGGACCACTCAGGGACTCAACCGCAAGTCTCCGAGGAAGAACGGCAGGGACTGGCCGGGAATAAGGAGATGCCCTTCCCTCTCGGTTTCTGTTCAGCCCCCACTGAGAGCCCCCAAAGGCCCGCCCTGGGCTCTGGGTGGGTGTGGACCTGTAACCAAGCGGGACCCTATGGGGCCCTCCCAGGACAGAACCCCCCCTCCCCCAATATCCTCTGCTGTAGCTCCTCTCTGAAGTACCTAGATAATAGTATCTCATGCATATTTCCTGAGTTTCAGATGCTAAACCCCCCCCCAGCAAATGGAAGAAATTAACTACTTGATGATCATGAGACCTGCTGGGGCCTAAGGACTGATCACCATCAACCAATCAGAGAACTGTGCACGAGCTGACCACACACCCTGAGACCCGGCCCCTCCCCTCACCTGGCCTTTCAAATTGCTTTGTTGAAACCCTGCCGGGCGTTCCAGGGTATTCTGAGCACGAGCCACCCATCTCCTTCCTCGTCTCCTTGCTCGGCCCTGCAGTAAACCTTTCTCTGCTCCAAACTCTAGCCTTTCAGTTTGTGTGGCCTCACTGTGCGTCGGGCATGTGAACTGGGGTTTGGGAACAGACCTCCCTCGGCAGCGGCACCCTCCCCCCACGACTTGGGACCACCTGGAACGGGGCTCTTGGGGGGGAGCCCTGCTGGTGTTCAACACACACAGGGATGCTTCCTAAAACCATCCAGAGAAGGCGCTGTGGGCGATCTCCGTACAAACGTTCACACGTGAACACAGACATTTACCCAGCTTTCCTCCTCTCGCCGGCAGCGTGATACCTCAGGTTCCTACATTTAGAAATGACTCCTGGGCCCAAACTGCACGAGAAGCAGGGGAACGAAATGAAGCACGACAGAGCTGAGCGTTTCTCTCCTCTGGCTCTGCCAGGTGCTAACAACTTGAGGCCATTAGTCATCTTGGACAAGCCCGAGGGTTCACATTTTAACAGTCTGAGTATCTCATTGACAATAGTTTGTGGTTTTTTTTATCAGCCAGGTTGTTTTACAAAAACAAGCCCTTCAAAGGCAGGCAGTTACAAAACCACCATTTTTCGAAGACGCCTCATGCGTGATGCTGCAGGGGTGAGGACGGAAACACCGCGTTACACGGTCTTGCACGCAGGACCGGTACCAACGGTCTCAGTGGCTCAGCGGGGGTGAAGTGGAGGCTGTGTGAGTGTCTGAAACAAGGACCAGAGGATGGAGAGCTTCATCCTGTCGAATGAATCGCTGTCTCTGCAGCTACGCACCCGCGCACGTTACCACTGGTGCAAGTGAGCTTTGCCGAGGACCAAGGAGGGGGAATCAAAACCACACGGAATCTGGAAAGACTATATCCAAGGAGCAAAGAATGGAAACAGACACCTGCCAAGGCTTAGGACCAGCTTTCAAGCTCCTTCCTGGGTTTTCTGGGGGAGATGGAGGGGGCAGGAAGACATGTGGCTGGAGGCTTAAGGAGAAAACCCGAGTCACGTTCTGGTCCCAGGCCCTCCAGGTCCTTGCTCTCTGCTGCAGAGATGTCCCCCTCTTCCCTAGACCGGTCCCCCACTTTCCCTACGCCCACTCCGCTCCTGCCGTCCTGTCTCGGGAACGGTGTCTCCCTTTCTCAGCTTCTTTTAATCCTATCTGCCCTTCACCTCCCAGTGGAACCCAACTCCCTCGTCAAGGTCTTCTCCTGCTGCCTTGGCCTTCAGAGTACGATGCCTTGAGGGGTGGGAGGCCCCGTGTTTCGGGCCCACTGGGGCCAGGGTGCTGGGGCGTCCCCTGACGGCATCCTCCGCTCTCACAGGGTGACTGTGGGCAGCTTTGGGCAGAAAAGAGCTCTCTGCAGGAGGTCCCTTCGTCTCGTCACTAACCTTAAACCAGGCGCCCCCATGCTCTACTCATCTCCGGCCCTAGCACACCTTTCAAACCTTTTGATCACACGATACTTTGCCTAACTTGTTGGTTCTTTCCATAGATCAAAGAAACAGAAATGAAGAAGTAATTAACAGATGACCGATCTCTTCCTCAGCTTCCCCCTTAGTAATCTCAAGAACAAACTGTGTGAACAGGAGAGCATCTAAAGAGCGAGCACAGGAAGTCGACAAGCCTGCACACCGTGGGGCATGGCACCACTCTGACCCCCTATCTCAGTGATTAACTGAGAGGACTTCCCTTTTCCGCTTTAAACACTTTCTTGGCCGAGCAGAATCTTCGGAGGTGGTTTTGGGGGACACTGAGTCTACCGTCTCCCCGGACTGCCGGTATTCTGCTCAAAGGCAATTTCCCTTTCTGCCAACATCTGCCTCTCTTGAGTACTGATTTTTGAGCTGCAAGCAGCTGGACCTGATTTGGTACTGTGACTGCTGATGAGGGTGATGATGACAGTCAAGCCAACGGGCCTACTGAGAAGTCAGTCCAAGTGACATGTCCAGCAGAAGGACCAAATCCGCCCGCGTCCAAAGCCAATTCATCTTGGCTTCTGTGAACCCAAGCCTGACATCTTACTGGGACTGTCTGCAAAATCCCCAGATGAGTACCATTCTCCCCAAACAGACAAACCCATCTCCCTCCTAAACACTCCTGCTTGGGGCACACATACTCCACTGCACACCAACACTTACCTGCCCACACCCACTCACATGCGCTCCCACGCACAGACATGCTCACATATGCACACATGTGCTCACTTGCAAGCAAACACACACACACACAGAGCTGCATGATGTGCCAGCCTCTGAGACACCACTTCTCCATCCTGAACCCCCGTCCCGGCCTTGACACATTTCTGTCCAGAGTGCCAGAGAAAACCTTTTCCTTTGCACCAGGTCCTGGGCACTCAGTGCTATAATGTAGCTAGAATGACCCACACCCACTTCTTCTCTTAAAAAAAAAATCATGGTTTTGTACCTGGAAGACAGATGTTTGGAGATTTGAACACAGACAATTCAGGAATACGCTGAGGTCTGCTGACGTCCCCAGCAAAGAAATTAAACTGCTCAAACCTATCAACAGACAAAACAAACCCAATGATTGTGAGCAGTAGAGCAGAATTCCCCAGTAGGTATTTGTATCCCAGGTGACCTAGGGGATAACATCCGCGCTGCAGTTCAAAGGAATCCCCTGGGGCCTCGCCCTCATTTTGAACACAAAGGTTGCCTTGGGCTGGATCTGTCACCCCAGGTTGTCTGGTTCAGAGCTCTGTGGTCTTGCCTTCTAGCAATCCCCTGGGCTACTTGTTGAAATGGGAAGAAATAGTTTGAAATCATAACTACACCTTGTAATTACACAGAACCCGGCTCCAAGTGAGCTCATTGCAGGATACAGACGCGACCTCACCCATCCCTGCCATTTTTATAAAGGGGGCGGTTTGTTCAAGTCCTTTAACTGACGGTGGACATCAAAGCCGCCGAGGGATGTTAGGTGAGTTGCCCAGGGCTACAGACCCTGTCAGGACAGGCCCAAGGGCTGCAGCCCAAGTGTGCGACGTTGGGACTTGGGTCCCACACCCATGCAGGCAGCGCTGAGAGTGGAAGTTCAGCCTTTGGCCCCTCCTCCACCTGTCTGAGTGCCCCTGTGTGCCAAGGAGATTTAGAAAACCCAGTGGGCTGCCATACCCCTGGTGCAGGTTTGGTCAGGCTCCGTCTGGAAGATCTTCCAGGCACATCTCAGGCATTCGTCTGCCAGGGGTCATGCTGTCTCCCTGCCAGCAACGTGTCCTCTGGAAAGGACACGCAAGGATGCCAACAGGAGCCCAGGAGCCCCTAGCAGGCTGACGGGCAGCTGGGGGAGAGGCCTCATGCCTCCTGGGTCTCCCTGGGCTTGGGCTGGGGTTGAGAGCAAGGTTTGGGTGGCCAGCTGGGATTGCTGGGGAAGCCAGTGGCCTGGGAGGGGGTGCTTCCACTGCCCTGAAGCCTGCTGGGTTAGGTGTTCACCTTTCAGCTGCTGGTCTGGTTGGAGGGGAGGATCTGGGATTTGGGACAGGCAAGCGGTGGGGGGAGGGAGCTACTCTGCAACAAGTAAGGACCCATTTCGTTATTTTAATAGCTGGTACAATCCTACCAAGTCAGCCCCACCTCAAGGTCAAAGGAAGAGGGCAGGATACTTTGCGGTGCTTTTATGCATCGCTGAACCCACGTAGCCATCTGGTCGTGAAATGCTGAGGTGCCCCCGTGTGCCAGCCCCGTGTTGGGTGGGCCGTGATGAAGCCCACAGCCCACGCCTTGAGGGGCTTCAGGCACTGGGGGGCAGCTTTATGCATGGCTGACCCCTCCCGGCAGCCCTCACACCAAAGCCTAGAGACTGGGGGAGGAGGTGGTAACTGGTCTGCAGCCCCTCCTGAAGCAGCTCCCGGCCCCCCCGAGTGGGGAGCCTCCTGCTGTGGCGACTGTCCCCTCCCAGTGATGCCACCACGCGTGGAACTGTAACTGAGGCAGCACCCTCCGGGGCCTTCCCAGAATACACCTCCACCCGTGTCCTCCGCCTGCCTGTTGTCTGTAGAAAAACTTCAGCCGAAGAAGAAATTTAATCAGAGAAGTGAGAAAATGCAGAAAGAAAGGAAAACAGGCAAGCAAGACAAAATAATAATACTTCAGCCATTAAACACAGTCAAGGACCTTTAGTTCCTCCTCAAGGACTCTAGAGAATATTCTGAGCCATGTCCCTTGAGCTGTTTTGCAGATACTGAAACCTCCTCCAGGTGGGAGAAGTTAACTGTCTGCTGCCCACGAGCAGAGAGACCCCAGACCGCTTGGAACCAGAAGGTTGATGATGCCGACGCCCGATGACCTCACCACCAGCCAATCAGAAGAGTGTCCACGAGCTGACCACGCCCTGCTCCTAAAACACTATAAGACGCCTCACGACCCGCTCCAAGTTGGGAGACACAGTCTTGAGGGCATGAGCCCGCTGTGGCCCGCTTACCTGGCAAAGCAATAAAGCTATTTCTTTCTACTTCACCCACAGCTCTGAGATTTAATCTCGCACCAGTGTACAGAGGCCGGATTTTGGCATCAGAATGGAGATTTTCTTCCTTAAGATTAACTACAATTGTCAGATAGTGTCGGGGCCCAGAGTAGGCGGCTCCAATATGTGCCTCAGTGGCATATTGGTTAATTTGATTGAAAAGTTACTTAAGAAACGGCCAACACAGGAGGACACTGACTCTCCCCCTCGGTCTCCCTGAAAACAGGAAATAAATCTCTGGTGTGAGAGGTGCCCTTCCGGCACCAGGATGTGAAGAGACACCCTTATCCCCAGAGACAGGGAATTCAGGCTGAGAACAAACCATGTGTAAACAAACCATGTTACTTTTTTTTTTTTTTGGCTGCGCCACCAAACTTGTGGGATCTTAGTTCCCCGAGCAGGGATTGAACCCAGGCCCTCGGCCATGAAAGCACGGACTCCTAACCACTGGACAGCCAGGGAAGTCCCAAACCATGTTAGTTCTTTAATTTACTACCCAAGCCCCAATTCTGTTTAGCTTCTTCACTAATTGGGCACCCCAAAACCTAAGTTTCTTTGTCTACTTCTTAGGTCCTATTTCTATAAGACCTCTGTGCACACGAATTAAAATTTGTGTCTTTTTCTCCTGTGAACCTGTCTTGCGTCAGGTTGATTATTAGTCCAGCCAGGAGGACTCAAGACGGGTAGAGGGGGAAATTCCCCCTTCCCCGGACAATAAATAGCAAAGGGCAAGAATATTCATGGGCTTATATAGCACTTGTTTGTAAAGTAGTGAAATAAGGTCAAAGCACCACCGTTAAACTTCACATTGTTAAAAATAACACTTGGTGCAGGAATTCCCTGGCGGTCCAGTGGTTAGGGCTCTGCGCTCTCACTGCCGTGGGCCTGGGTTCAATCCCTGGTCGGGGAACTAAAAATCCCACAAGCTGCGAGGGTGTGGAAACAAACAAACAAACAAACGAAACTACAGTTAGAGCAGAAACTGGCAAGGTAGAGAGCTAAGTCAATCCCACTCAGGCCCGAAGAGGCGATCTGTGCATCTACAAGAGGGATGCAGGAGGGTTTTCCAAAGGAGACAAGAAATACTGTCAATCAGCAACCACACTCACTCGGCAAATATGTCCTGGCACTACGGACCCCAGGGCAGGCCCTGGAAGAGGGTTCTCGGGGCACTCCTCACCTTCTGCAGGAAGAGGTGTGCAAGCAGATAAATTATAACGTCTAAGAGGAACGTTCTAACTCTACTAGGAAATCTATAAATCAGTGATGGCCATATCAGCCCTGACTATATACCAAACACTGCAACCAAGCAGCCGAGGAAAGAGGATTACATTTCATCTCTGTGTTCTCCTCCAGGTCGCCAGTGCCGCTCGGGTTACTCCTCAGGGCTTTCTCGGAAATATCCAAAGCGCCCTGACGGATGATGGCGTGCAGATCCGACTTCAGGAGGCTGGCTCTCCTGCTGTTTTCCAGCACCGTTCTCATGGTCTAAAGACAAACGGCAAACGCTACACTTAATGAAATCTTGTCATCTTACTTGGGCCTAATGCCCCCTCTCCAAATTACCAAAATTTTCTTGCTGTCGAAGAGAAAGAAAAGTGGATTTGGGTATTTTTGCCCGTTACAACTGAATCCTAAATGACAATCAAAATGTTCAAATTGCACACATTCTAGAACTGCCTTTCTGAAACTCAGCATTTAGAACACTTCTGCTCCCGGGCAGATGTCTCAGGGCCCTGCAGCTCCTCCTCCCGGTTCCTTGTCCTCTGCACCCCGAGCAGGGAGCCTGAATTCTCTCGAGACGGAAACAGTGGTGACTGGGCTCTGCCAGGCAAATGCGGTTCTGGAGAAGCAACAGGGCGGCCGGACTCTGCAGGACGGCTGTGGGGACCCAGAAGCTCTCCTGTCCTTCCTCTGGGGAGCCTTGGGCAGCGAATTGGGTCTCCGCCGTCCAATGGGACAAACCTATCCCTTACGTGTTCGGGGTCTGCAGGACGAGCGGTGAGTCATCCTCACACCAGCCCCAAGGGCAGGCACTACAGCCGTGTCTGTTTTACGGAGAGGAAAGGGGCCCTTGGGTATTAAGTGAACTCTCCTGGAACAGTGAGTGTAAAGGTGCAGCTCCCAGCAGGGCAGGCTCTCGACCCTGAGCTGGCCGCCCCAGTGGGTAGGGATGGAGGTCGGGTTGCAAGGTCGTTGCCATCGCCCCCAGTCGGGAAGGTGAAAGTGCCAAGAACCTGATGGGCCTCTAGCTCAGAAGGAGAAACAACCCTTCTGGTGGAGGAAGGAGATGGTCAAAGGGCGGGCCTGGCTGGGCGACCCCCTGGCCGGGGCTGATTTGGGGCAGAGGGCCGGTCCCAGGCTCCGTCCCCATCTGCCGCCGTGGGATTTCAGAACAGATCCTAGAACCTCTCCTTCAGCCCCCCTCTCCCCTCCCCTAACACCCAGGAGTGAGAAGGTCGAAGCCGAGGACCTGGTGGCCCCGACACACAGAGTCCACAGGGCCATATGCACAGGGTGCAGGGTCTGTCTGCCCGTCCGTCTGTCCTAGGCTCTGCTACGATGCCCTTCCACCTCTGATGTTGGCTTGCCCGGGACGCCACCCCTGGGGGGCCTCCCTCTGGAACTTTAGAACCTTGACCTGCTGGCCCTGCGTCCTCTCCTCCACGGGCAGAGCCTGGAGGCCGGAGGGGAGGAGGGGGTGGCTTCCAGCTGAGCACCTGGGGCCCAGCAAGCTGTCCTCTGCCCTCCAGGTGGGTGGGCCGGCCTCCCTGCACAGGGCCTGCTGCCCGCTCTGAGGGACACTGGCAGCCTTCACTTTTCGCTTTGGGAAAGCTGCTTTGTCCCCTCCTGTCTGGTTGCCTGAAACCTACCTTTGCCATGTTGGAAAGGTATGTCTTTCTTCTTAGTCTTTTGACAAACACAGTAACTTCTGTGAAGAAGAATACACACGGCCATTATTGATACTGTAACTTCAAGTTTGCACGCAGGAAGGCAGGGACGAGGAGGCGCCTGCAGGCAGCGCATACAGGTGGCACGCCCATCTGCCCAGGAGGGCGGAGCCGTCCACCTGCCCCACCCAGCCAGGCCCCCAGCACCCTCACCCCCACCCCCGCCCGCTCACCCCTTCCCAAGTGGCTCTGAGATCCCGGCAGGGGCGCATTGCCTAAACCGCACCCCCAGCTCGCGCAACGCCAGGAAAATTATGTCCTCCAGCGTCTGCCGTGTGCTCCATGAAGTTGAGGATTTTTCCCAGGAACCCTGACTTCCCCCAACTTCTCATCTCTACGTGCTCTCCTCGGGAAACGATCAGAAATGAGAAAACATGAGAGAGGAGGCGCTCTCCTGGATGTACTCATTTATTCATTTATTCACATATTCACTTCCCGGGGACATTCGTGCAGCGTCTGCTGGGTGCTGGCTGCACGGCTGGATGAAGGGGAATGACCTCCACCCCCAGGGGCTCCCCACGAAGGGTAGGTTACCGGGGGCACAAACAGCGTCCCAACGGCAGAGTAAGTGCTCCCGGCAACGTGAGACACAGGGAGAAGGAAGTGAGCGGTCCTAGCGGAAGAAGGTATCAGGGACGGCTTCATCTGGAAGGGGACATTCTGCCTGGGCCTCAACGCGTAGGTAGGAGCTGGCGGGGAGCAATGGCGGGGGGCGGGGGCGACTAGGCACAGACAGCAGTAGGAATAAGGGCCCCTTGGGGACGACCAGTCTGCGGTGCTGGGGAACGCCAGTGGGTCAGGGGGCAGGGGGACAGGGTCGGGCCAGAGGCCAAGCAGGGAAGGAGAGAGGACCATCCGGGCAATGGGGGCCGTGGACAGTTGTGAATTGATCGAACCGCTGTTATAGAGCACCTGCTGGGAGGGGAAGGGCGCGTGACCGAGGCGGGGCAAGGCTGCAGGCAGGCCCATCAACCAGGAAGCTACTGAAGATCCTAGAGGGGGTTTGGAGAGCCAAAGGGCTGGGATTAGCGCAGGTGGTGAAGGGGCCACGGGAAAACTGGACCCCTTTCATGCGCCCCCTTTCCCAGCAAGTTCCAGACCTCACTTTCTCCCTGCAGGACCCTTCCTGCTGCCTTCTCGGCTGGCAATCACACGGGCCCGAGGGCCCAGCCTGGGCATGTGAACTTTTCCAAGTGGGTCAGACAGGGATCAACACAGCCCGGGGTGCTGGGGATGCCAGGGGTGGGTGAAGGTTAGACGTGGCCTGTTCTGCGGGCCCTCGGGGGAGAGAGCACACAGGGCGCAAGGGTGGCAGACCTGCAGAGGGGAAGGGAAGGAAGTGGTGAGGGCTTGGCGGGCGGGGAGAGCTAGAGGCAGTGATGGAGAACCTCACAAAGGCAGGAGGGAGAAAACCGGGAATTTCCAGGACCGTAAAACACGCGACCCACACAGTGGGTGTGTGCTGGCGTTCACAAG